>NC_142598.1:33119125-34369125 GCF_965207765.1 Zootoca vivipara | reverse complement strand
GTTTGCTTGTGAAGTCCTCCCAAGGTGTTAGAAGACTAGCCAGTAAAGATGTCTGCCTCTCTTGCAGACCAGTCCTGTTTTGCTCATCTCCATGTCCATGTGTCATATTATCCTGGGAATCTCTCCTACTGCATTTAAATAGGTATCTTCTAGAGAAACAGGAACTTCTGTCAGATGTTTGTACACATTCTTGTGTAAGATGCCTATGAGCTCCAACTACAATGAATAAGGATTGCACAGGTTTTATATGGTCAATTCAGGATTTGAGTTGTGAGTCTAGTGCCTACCTAACAAATGAAAAAGGCTGCAGAATTTTGCCCACTTGGTGGGATTGACAGCAAAGAACTTCTCATGTGGCGTTCAGTTTGTAGATAACAACTGTAGGAAAAATGAGTGCTATTGACATTGAAGAAGAACTATAAAGAGAATTAACTACTGGAGGCAGGAAGATTGATGAGACACAACAAAGAATGAAAGCGTTAGTTTGGCTCCACTGTCCTAATTTGGCAGACGGATAGTTCTATGGGACCAAAAAAACCATTGGTCATGTATTTTCCTTTGCTAATTGCAAACATAAAGCATAGAACGTGGATAGCTGGAGCTGGATAGCTCAGTTGGTTAGAGCAGCGTTTCTCAACCACTGTTCCGTGGCACACTAGTGTGCCGCGAGACGCTGGCTGGTGTGCCGCGACGTGCGGCGACGAGAAGGGCGATTTGCATTGTCACGTGCCTGGCGGCTGCCAATACACAGCGCTGACCCGCCGGAAAGCAATATTTGGCAACTGTTTCTTACAGTCATAATTATAATATAGGGCGGCACAGAGTTAATTTTTTTAACTTTTTAAATGGTGGTGTGCCTCGTGATTTTTTTCACGGAACAAGTGTGCCGTGGCCCAAAAAAGGTTGAGAAACACTGGGTTAGAGCACGGTGCTGAAAATGCCAAAGTTGCAGGTTTGATCCCCATAAGGGACAGCTGAATATTCCTGTATTGCAGGGGGTTGGATTAGATGATCCTCATGTTCCCTTCCAGCTCTGTGATACTATGATTCTATGCCGTGGGCAGGGAGAATCACAATACATTTTGTTCCCTGTACTGTCACTGGATAGAGCACAATGAAATTGGCCAAGGTGTTATGGCTAGGTCAGTATGCCCCAATCCTGCTATCACAAATGTCCATCTTCTCTCGCCTGTAGGTGTGCATGCTGATCTCTGCTGTTGTCTTACAGTTTATTTCAGGAAGCAAAGCTGCCCTTCAAACGTTATTAGCAGAGATTATACTGTTTTCATTGCTAAGTCCTTACATATAAAAAGGTCTAATACCTTTTTTGGAAGTATAACGCTCAAAGTGGGGCAGTTTGAAAGCAGTGTGTGATGGATTTAGCTGTTCACCTCTCACTGGTGATAAAGGAAGCCATGCAGCTAAATTCCTGCTACGGCCCTTTGAAAAGCTACTTCTTTGTTTGGAATATTATAAAAAAGCACCATTAATGATTGAGGATGCCTTGATTTAAGGAACATTGAGATATTACACATATGAGGCTGTGTTCCTTAGTAGAAACCACCGTTTTCTTTCCACCTGCATCAAAGCTTGAGCTGTGGGAGAGAGGAAAACTGCTTACCACCCAAGTGGGGTGGTTTGATTTGGTGCTAAGAAGAAATGTAATCAGGCCTGGATATGCCTCAGTGCTTCTAAGATAGCAGAGGAACAACATATAATTGTTTGAAGCAAATGCCAAAGAACTTTCAGATTCCATAGAGAAATCTTTGTGTGTTTTCATTAGATAATATACCTGTAGCATCAGTAACAGGAAGGATTCCTCCCCCCAAAAAACCTGCCTTCCTAATCCGTGCAATGTGCATATCAGGTGTTAGTGCCACTGGGAGGACTTATTCATCAAATTTTGTGCGACGGCAATGTTGCTGCCTATTGAAGAAGCTATTTCTCTAATCTGTTTCCCTGTTCAGCTAGCTCACAAAGATAGCAAAAGCTTTCTGCTTTATGTGTTCAAGCCACTGCACAATTTCCGTTCAGTTCACAATTGCATTTATGGGAGACAAGCCACCATTTCATGTCTGTACATCCTTTGGTAAGATTGTTTGCAAGGAGAAAGAAGGGGTTTGGGGAAAATTGCAGCCCCCCCCCAATTTAAAGTTCCTTGGTTCATACAGGTCAGGGAAGACACTGTCTTTATTTCTACTGCATGTTTTTAAATTTACAGCAATGTTTACCAAATCCAACAGTCCAACTTTGTTAAGCATACCTATTCAAATCAATGAGAATGATTCATGAATGCATCTCCAGCTTACCCCAAGTTATTTTTAACTTGAGGAAGTATGAAGAGCATTTTGGTGGTTTTCCAGTCATCCCTACAGAGGAAGAAACTTGATGAAAAAACAAAAACAAAAACAAACAGATGTGGATTGTGTATGTGAATTCCTTTAGTTCTCAGCCACTATATCTAAGACCGGAATAGTTTGCCATTGTAGATTAGATCCTGAATTCTGTACATACAGTTCTGAACATTACCCCATAATATTTTTGAAAGAGAAGCATGCAGCAATAACTTTATCCTGTAGTCTATCCTCACATGTCTGCCATTACCCAGTGGCTTGGACACTGACACACAGAGAGAGGGATCAGCTGTGCCCCCTGACACACCAGCCCTGACACAGCCTGAGTTGAGCAACCTGAAGCCATCTGAATGTGGGACCCCCAACCTGGACCCCCAGAGATTGCATCTGCTGAGCCAGATCCCTCCCCCACCCCATGGAACCAATATCCCCTATTCCAAGAGCTAGAAATAATGAAATACCAAGGAGTGCCAAACTTGAGGGCTGCTACTTCAAGAATCTCCATTGTCCATCAAAAGGAAAGGACCTAGGTCCTAGGAGATGTAGGCCCAGTAGCTATAAAGGGGCTCAGTTTGAACTCAGTGCCTGTTTGGAACATGTAGTCTCTTCCCTAGGACATGTCTCTGACAGCTTTGGATTTTCAGTCCTAACTCATAATCTCTGAGTAAATACTGCCCCTGCTTGCCAGTCATCTGCTGTGGTTGTCAACTTCAGAATGCTGCCTAGAATCATAGAAGAATCATAGAGTTGGAAGAGACCACAAGGGCCATCCAGTCCAAACCCCTGCCCAGCAGGAAACACCATCAAAGCATTCCTTTGATGCCTGACCTACTTCCTCCAGACACTCTGTGGGTTTTTTTTTTCATGCCAGGACTGAACAGAGGTCCTGGCAGCATTCTGTAGGGACCAGCAATGGATCATGAATTCTGGAGATAGGAGCCACCCGAGGTTCACAAAAAATACCAAATTTTCCCCACAGGGGGCCGCTTTGTGTATTTAGCGTATAAGCACCATAGAAATATTCAGGAAGCTAATTACAAGCTAATAATTAGTTGGGTTGCCATATTACAAAAAGAGAAATATTCCGGATATGTCTGGGAAATTCTGGGCGTATGACAACCCTAGTTTCCCGAACTTGAGTCTCCAGCTGTTTTTGGACTACAACTCCCATCATCCTTGGCTAGGAGGACCAGTGCTCAGGGATGATGGGAATTGTAGTACAAAAAATAGCTAGAGACCCAAGTTCAGGAAACACTGGTTTATACCATGACCCTTATTTTAATTCATATTGAGAAAATGTCTTTGGATTGATACCAACCACAGTGCTTTCATAGTCAAAAGTGACGTTTGAGTCCCAGTTTCCAAAGTCCACACTGTAGCACTGTTCACTGATCTACATTGTTGGTCATTTAAGTGTCTTTAGAACTGGAGTCTAAACTGTTAGTGAGAAAATTACGGCTGGGAGCTAGTGGCCTGGCCATGGACACTACATTGCATTCATAGTCAAGGTATGGTTTGTATCCAGGTTTCTCAGGTCCCTTGAGCCACATGTACAGTATGTTAGAAACATACATGTTTATAGAACTGGAGTCTACAGCAGGCTTCCCCAAACTTGGCCCTCCAGGTGTTTTGGGACTACAACTCCCATCATCTCTAGCTAACAGGACCAGTGGTCAGGGATGATGGGAATTGTAGTCCCAAAACAAATGGAGGGCCGAGTTTGGGGGTGCCTGGTCTAAAGCCATCAGAGAGAAAGAAAAGAAGATACTCCATTTCAGTTTATAAAACACCAATGCTGAAATGTATCTCAGTCTTTGGACTGTACTGCATTTTCAGGACTCTCAGGGGATATGCCAAATGCCCATGTGTTCTTGTTCTGTGCAGTCTTAAAAATGCCCAGATATGTGTGTTCTGTGGAGTATACAGCACTGTGCAGTTAAACTCAGCCTGCAAGTCACAGCAGTCAAAAACAGTAATAAAAGACATATTACTACATGACTCAGGCTGTCAATCCGAGTAAATGTGACACAACTTACAGATTGTTATTATTATTGGTCTACCAGTCTTTTCCAAAATGGATGTTTCCTCACCCGAAATAGACAAACATGAATAGAAATTTGAGGATTTTTCCTCATTTTTTATTATTATTATTATAAAAAGCCAACATTGATACACAGAGCCCTTAACAGAATTATGCTGACACTAATGTAACAGCATCCTTTCAAACAGAGGACCCGAGAGAGCCTTCACTGAGATGAGAATGGTGACGATTAAGCCCCATCAGTCTGTGCTTCAAATTCATCTCCAGCTATGAAAAAAGGAAGAGAGCCATTTAGAAATGTGACAGCAAAAGTACATCACAGAAATTTTCTAAAGACTACTTCTGCATTTCCAAATACACCTAAATTTCACAAAACATCAAATTACCATCTTTGGCTTCCTTTGTAATGGAATTGGGCACATTTTCGTGATCATGCATTTGAACAAAAACGTCAGCATAATAACATGACAAATGGAAATGCTATTTAAAAATAAGAGTCCCCCCACCCCCGTGGAGGTCTTAGCCGCAGATTTCCATAACTGAACATGTGCATGAGTGCCCAATGGCTGTACGTTATAGCCAGTTAGTGTGCCACAAGAGAGCTGCCAGTGTGCTACGAGAAATAAATTAATGAAACAAAGACCCTTGTGATTCCAGTGTACCAACACAAAGAGGGAGCTATCCACCGAGTCTCTGTATAATCCACTGTCCCTCTGGCCTGGCATGAAAAGTAAACTTTTCCGATATAAGAGTGAGGCACGCCTCAAAATTTAATTCAGAAACCAAGTGTGCTTCAGCTGTCAGAAGACTGGGGACTCAGCTATATTAGTGAAGAAAAAGCATGTTATATGTGTTATAACAATATGACACCAGATGGCGCTGTGGAGTTACGTCTTTCACCAATGTCACTTCCCACCACTTTGAGGTTTACAGTGTGTTTTCTTGAAGCACTTTTTTGATGTGTCTAGATCCAGCCAGGAAAACCCATATTAGAACAGTAGGGCAGGGTATGTATCAAAGTACAGTGGTACCTCAGGTTACAGACACCTTGGGTTACAAACACTTTGGGTTACAGACTCCGCTAACCTGGAAGTAGTACCTCGGGTTGAGAACTTTGCCTCAGGATGAGAACGGAAATCGCGTCGCGGCAGTGGCAGCGGGAGGCCCCATTAGCTAAAGTGGTACCTCAGGTTAAAAACGGTTTCAGGTTAAGAATGGACCTCCGGAATGAATTAAGTTCATAACCAGAGGTACCACTGTAGCTTTGTTACTTGCAGCGTTTACTTTATTCCTTCTCTTTAAAATAAATAAATTATCTATCCTGCATTTGAACTGGTAAGGAAACATGAGATTTTAGAATGGCATTTTCCATTTCATAACGTTATGCAGTGGCTTTCCCTTCAGCAACGATTGATGTCATGCCAACAGAAACATGCCAGCAATTATTAAGAGAGGTTAACTCGTGTAATCTGCTGATTAGACTCTGCTGTATATCATTCCTATTACGCACTCCCAAGATTCAGCTTCCTTCTAAAGCAGGAGGCTCGCGGCATTTTGTAACATTTGCATTTCTTTACAGTTATATCGGTTGAACATAGGTAGAGATTCACCGCTTAACACTCCACAAATACCCCAAAGGGCAACTAGTACCTTCAGATTTTTCCAGAGAGCAACTCAGCTCTCTGTCTGCTTCCAGTTTTGGGGCTCATCCGCACAAGAGTTTAAAGTAGATTTGAAGCTGCTTCAGTCTTACCCACCTCCCCATTTTTTTTGCTGCATCCACAGAATGTTCTCATCCAAGTGGCAATCTTCACTACCCACCCCCAATTCAATTCCCCCCCCCAACCCATGGATAATATGATAATGGAAGTATATGCAAAATTAAAGCACGTGTTACCCAACTGAGAATGCACTGAAGTGCATTGTGAGAGCAGGGTTTGTATAGGTTTCATTAGGTTCCATCTAACACTGCAATGCGGGTGACGCTGTGGGTTAAACCACAGAGCCTAGGGCTTGCTGATCAGAAGGTCGGCGGTTCGAATCCCTGCGACGGGGTGAGCTCCCGTTGCTTGGTCCCAGCTCCTGCCAACCTAGCAGTTTGAAAGCAGGTCAAAGTGCAAGTAGATAAATAGGTACTGCTCCGGCGGGAAGGTAAACGGCGTATCCGTGCGCTGCTCTGGTTTTTCCAGAAGCAGCTTAATCATGCTGGCCACATGACCTGGAAGCTGTACGCCGGCTCCCTGGGCCAATAATGCGAGATGAGCGCCGCAACCCCAGAGTGGGTCACGACTGGACCTAATGGTCAGGGGTACCTTTACCTTTAACACTACAACACCTAATTCCATTTTGCTTCCATCAGCTCAAAGAAAAGGATGCAGCCTACCCTTTTTATAAGAATACAATATCCCACAGAATTATCATTGCTTCTCAGGCTCTCATAGGGACAGATTAAACATTCTTGATGGACTAAATATTTTCTCATTGCTCCAGCATTATTGTGCATATATGTACAGTCGTATCTTGGATCCTGAATGCCTTGTGAGTTGAACGTTTTGGCTCTCGAACAAACCCGGAAGTGAGTGTTCTGGTTTGCGAACGTTCTTTGGAACCCGAACGTCTGACGCGGCTTCCACGGCTTCCGATTAGCTGCAGGAGCTTTCTGCAGCCAATCAGTAGCCGCGCCTTGGTTCCTGAACCTTTTGGAAGTTGAACAGACTTTAGGAACGGATTCCATTCGACTTCTGAGGTACCATTGTATATATAGAGAGATAGAGCACAATAGGTGGAAAGTGGGAGAAGCCTCTGGGCTTCATTGTGGTAGGAGTACCTTTTCTTGTACATTTATCAAGGAAGACAAAGCTGTGGGGGAGGCAATGAAGAGGGCTGGTGAATCTGTTTGGGATTCCACAGTAGATTGAATAACAAGGCTTCATCTTAGATCCCTGCAGAATCCTGACAATTACACATTTCAGAAACCAAGTTCTTTCACTCAAACAGTTTGAACGAGCACATAGAGTCATGCATGTACAGTTCTCCCAGGCTAGATATGGTTAAAGAGGCTTTTGAGATGCTTGCAACAAATTTCCAGAGTTCTTCTTTCCATTAGTTTTAATAGCTTGAGTAGATAAATTATATCAGTTGCTTTCATCTCTGTCATCATATATATTTCTAGGATAAGCTTGTCTATTGCCGAGCTGTTAATACTAATTACAGTGGTCATGTTCTTTATGAAAACTATCACTTTGTAAGCACAACTGTGGAAGCTTAATCACTCACACCCAAATTTCAAGCTAATGCACACACAACTGGCTTAAGCAGAATGGACAGCTTGCATTTAGTGTATTAACTGAATGGGCCTGTTGACATTTCAGTTCAGTCCTGAGGGATACGCTTCCCATCTCAGGGAACCCCAATTCAGTCACCTTTACAACTTTGCCACAGGAACCCTTCTTTTCCCCCTAGATTTTAAACAGTGTGCGCTCACTCTTTGTGACAGGTCCCGTACTCCTTTTCTTGCAATCTTCTTTCATATATATTGCCACTCTAAACCCTTGCTGAAACAATCATTAAATTTTCTATTACTACAGTGAACAGGCCATTATAAAGTTGGTAAGAGCTTTGATTTCTTCATGCACCTACTTTTTTTTTTTAATCAAAAGGTAGAAAAAGTGGTATATCTTAGAAACATTCAACCAAAGACAATTGGAGAGCCTGGTGTACATTAAAATAAAGCATCTATGCACATTGGACTGGCAGCTTGCATGTTATGCCTAGAAAGATTCGTTGCTGCCAGACCACAGATGAACGGAGCAGGGCAGACATTCAAGAGAGCAGGAGTTCTTCTCTGGATGGGATTAAAATCCAAACCAGAGGTGGGTCATATGCTCACCATGATTGAAGGGAGGCCAGTATTGCCTTCATCCAATTGCCAGTTAGGAGATTCATATAATGATGATGATGATAAATAATAAAAGCATAAATCGAATGTTGGATAGATAACTATCATGCTTACGTGATTTACTAATGTAATTAGCCACCCAATTATTTTTGCTGGTAAGAGAGACTGATTATAAAGGCCATGACATTATTTGAATGGAAATATTGGTGTCAGTGGACACTCTAAATTGCAGCTAATGCTCCAAAATCTTTCTAGAGGCACCAGCTCTACATTCTTTTCACTGCTCTGTATTTCCTCTCTGTGTTCATGCAACCCACACTCACTTAGGACCGTTCTTTATAGGGGAATCCCTAGGTTCATTGCTGCAGCCTGAATCTGCTTAGACTTGTTTTTAACCATCATTGGTGTATATCTGTTATGAGGTTCTTCTCAACTCTGGAGAGTGTTAGTACCAGTTTCTAACATAATTTCCCTCACAGAGTCATTAACCCATGTTAATAATTTTTCTTTGCCCTGTAAATATGTTGAAACAGCACTTCTAGAAGAGACTTTGTATCCAATATTTGGTAAACCACTAAGGCAGGGTTGGGGAACCTGTGGCCCTTCAGAGGTCGCTTCTACCATCCCTGAGCATGGAGCCCTGTTGTGTGGGGTTGATGAGAGCTGGAGTCCATCAAGAGATGGAGGGCCACAGGCTTCCCACCCCTCCACCATCAGAAGGAAAATCTACAACTGGGGAAGCCATTGAGAAGGCTTCTTAGTATCTCTAGCTGTGACCTGGCACACTGGTAGAGTAATCAAAAAAATCCTCCAGGTTGAACTTAAAGACCAATGTAGCATATTAAGAAGAAGGTATTCTGTGTTCCTTTACTATCTGTGGCTTAATAAGTAAAAAAAAACCCAACACCTTGTGCCCTGATTATCATAAAAAAACTGTGGAGACTCTGGCAACATTCGTGTGATTTCCCCCCTCCATTTCACAGTTGACCACTGTGTGTTTTGCAGCCAAGGAAGTTTCCAGAAAGTATCAATAAGACGTAGAACGCATGAGCCATTTTGCTTTGAATAATGGAGAAATGGCTGGTGGTTATTAGGCATAGTCAAACAGAGCAGATGGCAGTCTTCTTGCAATATGAAAATAAGCATCACTTCCTCAACCTGGGCATCCAAACGTGAGAGACCAGGGAAAGCTCCTGTGTGGATTCCTATCCTCCTTGCATTTTCAGCCCCAGGGTCTTACTACAGAATGTTGCACCATCTGTACCCATTTCCTCACCCTGGCTAAACACTGGGTCACTACCAATATCAGGTTCTGCATGGCCCTGCAGTGAAAAAGCAGTTCTGAGACCCCTTGTTTCTGCAGTAGGATTCTGGCAGCTGGAGGGAACATCAGAGGACGTCTACAGCCACGGGGTGCATCATGTAGTATCAAATTAAACACTCAGCCTGAAATCCACACCTCATTTACTGGGAAGATATCCTGTTCATGTTGAAAGGATGGGGATACAGGGTTGTGAACTGAAACATAATGCAAAGTGCCTCAAATGATATTATCATATCAATGGCAGAAATGCTCATTCTCCCTCTCAGAATCAGCAGAAAAAAACACTTGTTATATTTACAGCAGTAGTTACCTGAATGAGAGAGAGAGAGAGAGAGAGAGAGAGTATGTATGTATGTATGTATGTATGTATGTATGTATGTATGTATGTATGTATTGAGGACCAGAACCAACACACACACATACAAACATGCACATTTCCCTGCTGGTAGTTCAGCCCCACTGGAATGACAAACCCTAGGTAGCTCTCTTGCAAAGTAACATGTCAACCTTCCCATCTATTTCAAAGCCCCACTGTAGCAGAGCAGCTTGTAGAAATGAGCTTAGCAATCATCTGCAGAAAAGAGTTCTAATCTTATTAAGATGGGAATTGATTTTCTTCATCTTGATACAAGGAGCTTCACAGCATGCACATGCAATAGTATCAGTGGGATGGAAAGTACAGCTGTTCAGGCAAGATTATTAGGCTGGGAAACCTGTGGCTGCGTCCATATACAAGGCAATGTTGTCGTTGGCATCTAGGATCCTTATTGCCCAAATAAGTCAAGCACTCGTTTTAGCCTTGCTTGAATCTACCACCAGAGGGAGCTGGGTTTACAACACTTAACACACACAAAGAGAAAGAATGCTCGCTGATTACAAAAGCTTTAAGAGCCATTAACAAATGGCTCTCTTTTTTCTGTAAAAGCTGTTCTCCGGCAGTTTGAATAAAGCTAGGGGTGGCATTTTTCCCATCGAGATTGAGATCATTTTCTGGCAACACTTGTATATTATCCTGAAGCACTTAAATGCAAATAATTTCTCTTCTCTCCTGTTTCATTGCCCTCTTGCAAGTGTGAGTCTTCGTTTTGTATTAGAAGAATACAAAATAAAACGCGCCATTGTTATGGAAAACAATGGGTTAGTGACCGTGGTCTTCCAGTGTTTTAATTGGGAAATGCATTCTCAATTCTACACCATTTGCCAACAAACTGAACATCTGTGCTATTATTGCCTTCTAATACTCAAATATATTTTTAAGGGTTTTTTCGGGGTGGGGTGGGGGTGGTATTAGTTTATATTTGCTTTTGATTTCCACAAACAAAAGCTGCTATACTAAGTGTTTATCTCATGCTGTATTTCTGCATTTAATAGCTGCATTCATTTACCAACAAGGCTAGGATTCTGCCTTCGGATGCTGACAGTTGAGTACCATGCAAGGATAAGAGTAGAGAAAATATTTTAAATCCCTCCACCCACCACCTTTGTAGAGCTCAGTGAGTGCTACATAGACTACTGGGTAGTGAGCAAATAGAAAAATATTTTCTCTTAACAACATTAACCTTTTGTGATCTCTGCAGTGATGGGAAAGTGTTGGTAAAGAGCATTGCAAGGCTTTTCTTTGGGGATACATTTTCCCATATCATCATCAGAATCTGCTTGTGCCATTCATCGTTTTACGTTGACATTGCTCTTGTGTATTGGGGTGGGGGCTTGGAAGACTCTTTGGTTTATAGAGGAGGAACATGTTTTGTCTGTGTGCTAACAGAACAGCAAGAAGACTCCCTTCGTGACTGAGCCATACTCATACATAGTCTTTCTACCTCCCTGTTTAATAATGGGATATCTCTTTGTTTTGTTTTGATCCAGAGCAGAGATTGCCTGAAGCTTGGCCCACCTGCAGAGGGAGAAGTCGTTCAAGTGAAATGGCCAGATGGAAAACTTTATGGAGCAAAATATCTAGGAACCAATGTAGCTTACATGCATAATGTAAGTTGCATTTAGTGATCTGTAAATTGAAAACCTTCATTCGGTTGTCGGATTCCGGTGCTCATTATATGGCCAGTATTATGTTGGTTGTGCTAGATGAAAACTTATTTAACAGGGATAGCCAACTGACAGTCTGCAAGATGTTTTGGCCCAGTACCTGAGGTTCAATTTGTGTGTCTCTCCGGATGAGAGTATTCCCTAGCTTCACCTCTGCTTGAACAACTGGCAGCCTTGCTTACAGTGGTCGGAGGGTGGGAGGGATGACTTAGTCATACAGAAAATGTCTGAGGCCAGTAAGCCTGAATCACTTGTTTCAACCCAATTCTATGTTTGTAAAAGTGATGTCAGATCTCCAGAGAAACCTTGTCAGGATCATCATTTAGTTACAGCTCACAAGAAGAACACCTCGTTTCAAACTTCTAGGCCCGTGGGCCAATTTAATAGCCCTGTTCTTAAGATACCCTTCAACAGCTGTAGATTAATCAAGGCTCAGAAGAGCATCATGACATTTGAAACTTAAGCCGCCTATCCTGGTCTTTTGTGGTGCCTGGCCTCTTACAGCTGACCCCCAGCCCGAGTCATAACTGCAGCAGGTGGGATGAATTCCTCAAAGTGGTATTGGCAGCCGTGCAGTAGGCTGTGGCAAGAACTCCTGAACTGTGTACTTCAGATACCTTGTATTAGAAATGCTATGAAGCACTAGTATGGATACCTCAACAGATGGGAAATGAAAATAACTTGAAATGTTGGTGCAAAGTCATTTTAAGATACATGAAATTAGATGATGTAAGATGAACCATTGTTCTTGACAACTGTGACCATTAAAAACAGTTACTCAGGGTAAGCACATGTGCCTTATTAGAAGTAGAATTACAGTATTTACTATTAGTCGGATTTAAGTGCCCTTTGCAAGGTCACATGAGAGCCCTAATTGCCCATTTCTTGGGACCATGTGTCCTATCTTCTAACAATAAGATCAGGCAAAAAAGAAGCGCTAGAAAAAGCAGAAAGATGATATGACAGGTGGCATTTCAAAACAAAGCAGTTTCAATTAAGAAACCATAACATTCTTGTAGGGTTGTGGAGACATTTCTGTATGGAGGATGAGAAAAGGAGAAATGAAAGAGTGGGGGAAACCTTTGTGTTGCTTAGGACACCTTCATGCGTTACAGTTCCCACACCAGAAAATATGTCCTTCAGCTGTGGGTAACAAAGACCTGACGCCATTATCTTTGGCAGCAGTAAAGAAAGTGCTGAACCCTTTTCCTTGCCAGATGTGTTCTTTGTCAAGCTTGCCGTCAGCTGCTTTTACCCCACCAGTGTTCCAGGCCTGCTTTTGTGAGAGACTGGCATGATCATCTCAAGAGGGGTTTGTTCCTCACAGCAGTGCCACACTTGAGTCTAAGGCATCTCTCCTCATTCTGTTGCTCTGAAAAAAACTATGCCTCCTCATTCTAATGGTCAGTTCTTTTGGTGCTTTGAAATACTGATGGTTAATCCTCCCCCCTCACCTAACAAAGGAGTTCCCCAGACTTCATCAACACTTGTTAATTGACTAGGATTAAAGACGTACATTAAAGACACAGGTGACGCTGTGGGTTAAACCACAGAGCCTAGGGCTTGCTGATCAGAAGGTTGGCGGTTTGAATCCCTGCGACGGGGTGAGCTCCCGTTGCTCGGTCCCAGCTCCTGCCAACCTAGCAGTTCGAAAGCACGTCAAAATGCAAGTAGATAAATAGGGACTGCTACAGCGGGAAGGTAAATGGCGTTTCCATGTGCTGCTCTGGTTCGCCAGAAGCGGCTTTGTCATGCTGGCCACATGACCTGGAAGCTGTACGCCGGCTCCCTCGGCCAATAATGTGAGATGAGCACGCAACCCCAGAGTCGGTCACGACTGGACCTAATGGTCAGGGGTCCCTTTACCTTTAAAGACGTACACATTTAGGACGTTTACATAGGTTAATTAACTCTTCACATGCTAATTGCTGGTGCTCAGAAGTAGGTACACACATTCCGATACACATGGACCTTGATTACATTCTCAAAGTCTGACACACAGTCTTTATACATAAACACTAATTTAACACCACAAACCCCTTTCTAAGACACTTTGAGACTGCCTTATAACACATCCCAGAATAACATAACAGGTTTAAATCTTAATATGTACTAAACCTAAACATTTAGCACCACAGATCTATTACAGTACTCAGGGCCGTCTTAAGCATATCCGGTGCCGTGGTGCAAAGCTCCCTCCGGCGCCCCCCCTCCATTTTCCAGAGTTGTCCACCTTTATTTAGGGAGGACGGCGCTGCCGGTTGGGCTGGAGGAGGTGGGCAGCAGCTGGAGGGCGGCTCCTCCGGTGGGGAAGAGGCAGAGGCTGGATGTGGTGCCTCCCAGCTCAGTTGGCCACTTTGTGCCACGGTGGCCATGGCAGACGGAAGCTCTGGGCGTGGTGCTGCTTCGGTGTAGCATGGCGGAGGTGGGCGAGGGCAGCGAGCTGATCCCGGGCTGATCCAGCTTCCACTTCTTCCCTGGCGCCCTCCAGAACTTGGCACCCCACACCACTAGCCTCTATGGGTAAGACGCCCCTGATGCAACTCAGTGATTAACACCAACATATGAGCAGGAAGTGGCTCCATACCAAATAACCCCTTACCCTGGTGTCTGCACACAGTATGCAAAAGTCTGAAGGGAGGAGCCTTTGCACGTCTCGGCTTCCCTGAACATTTGGGGTTCCAGATTGCACAGAACCATGAATGCACAAAATCTCAACCTTTCAGATTTGCATTCTATCAATGGCACTAGGGAGAGGAGCTACTCGGCACAGTGTAGCTTCCTGCTCATTTTAATCATGCATAGATAGAGCTTCGGTCTGAGCTAGTATAGATTTAGGCGGCACTTCCATGTCACTTTTTACAGATGCTGAAGTGTGATGGGAAATCAAAACATGGTCACTGTTTTAGTGTTGCAAATCTGTGAATATCTGTAATAATAAAAAAGGCCACGGTTTTTTAAGTGGAAACCCGAGCCCTAAACATTGTCTTATGATTTTGCTTGTGTGTCCCTTTTTAATATGCATGTGTGAGCTTATGAAGATGACTAAATTACCCATGTACCTAATCAGATGCTTTCCAGCAATTCCAATTAAACTGCTAATTTATGATGTCCTGATGCAAGAAAAGCATATAGAGAGAACTAAGTAGCAAATGTTACTGGCATATTATTGCAGTAGTGGTTTTTATTATTATGTGTGTCTGTCTCTTGGGGCTGATATAAATTAATATGGACAGTGATTGACAAACTGAGTGGTCTACATTATGCCAACTCAAGCCTAGTTCAGATTTGGACTCATTAGAGATGATCTATTGACACTCTCTGCCATAAACCCCTATTGAATAACTTAAAGGAGCCATTACTTGTCATTAGATCTCTACAAGTTGGAAATATTTTCCCAGCACAGAATAGAATTTGGTTTCTAATTAACTGGTGCGGCAGACACACGGCCGAATCTTCTGGAAGAGCTGAAACCGCATAGGACTGTATGGTAGTTTTCTCCAGACAACATTGACTGCTTTTGTGTGGCCTATTATGCCTAGATTTAGAGAAGATTATCAGTAATGGGAGCCTGTACACACACACACATCGATGTTGGACTACAATTCATCTCATCTCTATCAGGCAGTGGATGGTGATATACACATATACCAGTAGAACTAATATCACCACCCTGAAAATGTTTGGGCTAACAAAAATCTTTTAATACTGTCAGGAAGCCTTTAGACATATTTGAGTAAGATGTATGGATTCCTACTGTACATAAGCAGTTTTTTTAATCTTTGAATTAATCATTATTGTCACAGAGGAGGCGCTGCGACTACTCTAGAGTAACGACTCTCCAGACCGTTGCCTTTTCATGCTTTTATTGTGTGCAGGCTATTTACAGTGCTAGAGCTGTACAGGGTACATGTTCTCAGTCTGACCCAGAACCCTGGAGTGACGCTTCCCGTGTTTTCTTCCAACATAAGAGTCTGGGCACCCCAAATCTCTTTCCGCGTTTCCTCCTGCGTAATTCCGGAACCGGAGGGAAAAAGGGTCTCCTTTCCATGTTTTCCTTCTCCCCCCTTTCCCCCGCTCTCTCTTCCTCTCTCACGTGCAACAGAGGCTCTGCTATCCTGCCAGAGCCCTGTCTCCTACTTCCTCCTTCCCCACTGGACTCTTCCCCCTCCCCGCTAGCTCCGCTGCTATTGGATGAACTGCTCCTCAAGATGGGAGGGGGCTCCCTGTACTGTTTCCCCCTCACAATAATCATGATCATTATCAATGCATTTGTTTCAATGGGCACTTTGAACTTTAAAAATAAACAGCCACATTTGGTCAAGAGCACAAAGAACAAAGATTTAGAAGTACCAGGCGTCCATGTCTTGGAACTGGAAAAGTGGTGTCAAAAAAGTAACTTGGATCTTTTGAAAGGCACAACTGACGGCAGCAGCAGAGTCTTTTAGCATTCCCCACACCTTGCTGCCTTCCCTTTCTCATTTTCTGCTAAAGGGGTTCATACTGGATTAGATCTAAACCTAAGCATGATAAAGCTTTTCATCTTCTGAACAGACTATTTTAAAAGAAGTTCCATCAGATTCAATATAATTCTGCTAACTGGCATTTCCTTTAGTATCACTCATACCTTCCTCCTTTTGACATAAGTCTTCCACAACCTTGAAAACAGAAAGATTAATTCTTATCGCTTGGGAAATTAGATTAACCAGTTGGGCCCTGGGTCATGTGATGGGAGGGGATGGCTGGCTGCCTTGCTTTTATTTATCCCCAAATTTGTAAACCACTCTACATTAAAAAGAAATACCCAGGCAGTGTATAAAAATAGTACAGAGTAGTGTAGAAAAAGCACAGTGTGGCATTATACAGATTTTTTTTTTTTTAAAGACAAGGCGCATCATCAGCCCCAGGGGCATTTGTAGCCCCATTTTCCAATGTGAGCAGAAGCAGTCACACTTACCAGGAGCTATTAACTCTTTAAGGAAATTGCTGGGGGGGGGGCTTTAAAATTCAGCAGCAGCTGCTCTGAGCATCTGTTAACTTAAAGAAAGAAGAAGAAGGTTAAGAGTCAGTCCTTGGGCAACCTTGTAAAGTAAGTCATTTTATTGAGGGAGTGGCTGTGCATGAATTTCATGCAGATGAGCATTGAACAGCGAAAATATTTTGTTGCCTGTGCTATCCCATACCAGTAACAGAACCTCAAATAATGCCGATAATTGTAATCTGAAGAATCTCCGTATTTTTTTTAATTTTTATAAATAGGTGGAGTTTGAAGATGGCTCTCAGATAGCAACGAAAAGGGAAGAAATCTACACTCTTGACGAAGAACTGCCGAAAAGGGTGCGGGCTCGATTTGTAAGTACCGGCAAACACGTTGAAATTTGGGCAAAATGCCACAAGTTGATGACTGGATTTCTTTATAATGCCTCACCGCTTTTTATAAAGATTCAGTGCTTATGCATTTCCTTTACCATTGCCCATGGCATCGTGTCAGATGTTCAAGATCAAGCCTTATCCAGCCTGCAAACAGCATTTCCCTAGATCCCTGGATGCTATTATGTGGCAGCTTGTCACAAGCCGGTCATTCCGGTGAAAGCAGGAAGAACTCACCCACCCCAGGAAAACAACCTTGATGTTGCTTACCTCTTCCACATTATTCATGTGTGCTCCCTACTTGCCTGGTCAGAGGCGGTAGTGCTTCTGAATACCAGTTCCTGGAAACTGCAGGAGGGGAGAATGCCCTTGTGCTCAGATCCTGCTTGAAGGCTTCCAACAGGCATCTTGGGTGGGCACTGTGCAAACAGAATGCTGGGCCAGATCCACTGATCCGATCCATCACACCCTTTCTTCATTCTTATGCTCCACACTGGGAGTCAGTGTTGTGTAGTGGTTAAGAGCGGTGGACTCGTAATCTGGTGAACCGGGTTCGCTTCCCCGCTACTCCACATGCAGCTGCTGGGTGACCTTGGGCTAGTCACACTTCTCTGAAGTCTCTCAGCCTCACTCACCTCACAGAGTGTTTGTTGTGGGGGAGGAAGGGAAAGGAGAATGTTAGCAACTTTGAGACTCCTTAGGGTAGTGATAAAGCGGGATATCAAATCCAAACTCTCCTCCTCCTCCTCCTCGTTTTCCTCCTCCTCCTCCGAAGTTCCAGACATAGCTCTACAGGGTTTAGTTTCTTTTGACTATGAGAGCACTGGAGACTTACAGTGTCTTTCTAATGTTCACTTTATTTGCAAATATATGAGCAGGGTAAAAGCACTCTGTTTTGTATCATTTTTATGAAAATTTTCTGTTTTACAATTTAGAATATTCATTTAAACAACCTTAAAATGTCAGTGACTTCCCGTCTTCTCTTTCCATGGTTCATTTTGCATATCATAAATCCCCGCATATTTTACATAAACTAAACTGTTCAGTATTTCATTATTACATCCATCAAAACTTGTTTACACTGTTTAATTTATCTTAATGCTGCCAACATTTTCAAGTGTACACAATTGCCCCCATATATTCAATATATATTTTCCAATCTTCTTCAAACGTATGTTCTTCTTGTTCTCTTATTCTATATATTAGGTCCGGAAGCTGTGCATATTCCATCAGTTCAAGTTGCCATTCTTCTTTATTTGGGACCTTGCTCGTTTTCCATTTTGGGGCTAACAGAACACGGGCCGCAGTAGTGGCATACATAAATAACCTTTTTTTGACACCTGGGAATTTCCATCTAAATTATCCCCAACAAAAAGGACTCTGTTGTGTGTGTGTGTGTGTGTGTGTGTGTGTGTGTGTGTGTGTGTGTGTTTTGAAAAGTACTTTTTTAAACATTTCTTTTCAATTCATTATGAATTATTTCCCAGTACTCTTTTGCCCCTTTATAGGTCCACCACATATGAAAGAACTTACCCTCAACCTCATTGCATCTCCAGCGCTTACCTGATTCAGTCTTATACATAGCAAGCCTACTCGGAGTTAAATAGAGTGAAAGCATTCTGTATCAGGCAGCCGCAAATTTCTTTACCCCTGAGTCAGATTCCCAGACGATAGCTGTTGTAGCCTCTCTGCGGTTCCACCCAAAAATCACAGCTAAACTCTCATCTTTGGCTGTCTGCCTACATTCAAACTACAAGCTGCCTTCTTTTCACTGACTTGTCATGTCACTTTAAACTATTGTTAAAACTACGTTTCGGTTTAAATGTGAATATGCAGCATGCTGGTACATTGTGCTTCGCTCCTCCACTGCTGATCCCAGGAAACAAGCCATGGTCTGGCTTAGAGTTACACCTGAGCCCAGGGTCGTGGGTTGTTTCTTTCCGATCAATGAGCTCTAAGACTCTTCCCTAACATATTGTCCACCTGTAGGCACTTTGGAAGATGCCCTGGTAGACCAGAAAGGTCTCTATCATGCCTTAACTGGAGATATTTCTAGTCTACAAGTTTCAGAATCAGAATCATGAAACAGAGTTTGTAGCTCCAACACGTACCTAGCAGCATACATGAGAAAGATGGTTCTTGAACAGTACAATAAATAACTTAATTGGTAAGAACAGTGGATTGATTATTTTTTTTAAAAGCAAAAATTATGTCGAGGAAAATGGCCCATTATTACTTATTGTTTTATAGAGTATTCATAATGGGCTTTATAATTAACTAGATGTTCCATAAATCTGTTTTATTGTTGCATTTAACGTAGAATAGCACTGCAGGTATAGTAGATTTCTGCCATTTATTAGAAATCGTGATAGCTTTATAGATCATTTTTACTTCTGTCTGTAATAATGTTAACTTTTCAGGGGAGTTAATGATATTGTTATAATGCTCCCTGAAATCCGGGAATACCCTAGTATCCAGACATCTCTTGGCATCTGGCTTTGATAATGCCCTATTCATCATGAAAATCTTTTGACGAGAAGTCAGTAAGACTGTTTTCTAACCTAGCCTAGCAAAGTATGCTACTCTGGAGAACTGTTTCCTGACTGTACCCAGAGCAAGGGACTGAAACCCTGGATCTTGAGTGGCCATTTCCACCTTCACTGCTATCACAAGACTATAAAGTATGTGCAGAGTGATGGCAGCTGCACTTGGAAGTAGATTGGCTAGGATTGCTTAAGAATGGCAATATCAAAGTTACCTCTTCCTAAAATTATACCAGCTCGACTGACCATGATGAAAGAAGCCTATACAGTGGAACCTTGGTTCTCGAACGGCTTAGTTGACAAACAAATCGGCTCCCAAACGCCGAAAACCCGGAAGTAAGTGTTCCAGTTTTCAAACATTTTTTGGAAGCCCTAACATCTGATGTGGCTGTTGGCTATTGTTTCTGGGGCGCCTGCACCAATCGGAAGCCGCGACTCAGTTTCTGAACATTTCGGAAGTTGAACAGACTTCCGGAACGGATTACATTTGAGAACCAAGGTACGACTGTATATGAGTAAAGGCTTACTTGCAAACAAGACAAGTGAAGAGAGCCAGGCAGATGAAAGGAGAAGGCCAATCACTGTTTGAATAACAATGTCCTCTCTGGCAGATGTCAAAAATATTTTGGTTTATGCATACCTTTCCCACCATGGGTGCTTTTCCCTTGCCAACCTATCAAATTATGTGTAACCAGCCCATATGATTCAATCTGTTTTCAAACATCCAGCCCCTTGGAAGGTCCATTCCATCCATGGTTTGTAAACACACCAGGAAGCTGATCCACATTAGAGATTTACGTGCTTTCTCTTGATTAACTTTGAAGATTAATCTCCACTCAGTGCCTGCATTGATTTATGAATGTATATAACTTGAACTGACGATGGTCTGTGGCCCCTAATAAAAAGACTTTCATGCTCTTGAAGAGGTTGTTGAGATTTATGTTTATTTGAAGAGACTATACCAGAGTAGGAAAACTATTTATGTGGTGTTTTGTTATGTATGGAATATATCCCATAGTGATTGTCTCTTTTCAGTCTACAGCTTCTGATATGAGGTTTGAAGACACATTCTATGGAGCCGATATTATACAAGGAGAAAAGAAGAGGCAGAGGGTATTGAGCTCCAGATTTAAGAACGAGTATGTGGATGACCCTGGATACCGCAGTTTCTTGAAAACCTCGTTCCAGAAGAAGTGCCAGAAGGGATTATAAAAGAAGAAGAAGTGAACTTTTGCTCACCTGCTCTCTTTTCCTTTGTGTGCAGAGGGGATGCAATTACTAAATGTGGGGTTTTAAAAAAAGGGACAAGTTATCATCTTTTTGTCTGACATGTAGCTTGTGGTTCAAACACATACTGAGAGTTTGATCTAAAAATATCTCGGGCACAGGAGAGTGTTGCTTAACTAATATGCTAAACAAGGACTGTCTGATTCACATCAAGGATCGATCGATGTCACATTGGCCCTGTCCAATAACATGTCTAAGAACCCCACAGTGCCACAGATTGGAGAACTTTTAGTCTTGCCTTGCACTGACAGTTACAAGAGAAGTTATACCAATCTAGGTGAGGAACTTTCTTCAGCCTCTGAAGTCCAAGATTTGCAACCTGTACATTGTCCACAAAAGGAAAAGGGAGTTCAACCATCTATATATATATTCAAAGCTTTTCTAAAAAGAAAAAAAGAAAAAGAAAAAAGGTATAAACAGCACTGAGATCTACAAATCCTGCTGTACCTGTTTATGCCTCCTGTGCTTTCAGTGCTGTCTGGCCAGGACTCGGTTGTTTAAATGTGATGGTGGGGAGGTTTTAATAGAGAAGAGAAAGGTGCTTCTAAAGAGGGAGACCTTCAGGAAACGGATTGTGGGTGTATATTTAAAGAGAGATTTTTGGCATCTATTTTTAAAGATTCCCCCCCCCCCGCGATACTCCGTGGGGACGACAGCAATTTGTACAATGAAATGTCTTTTATTGTGTTTGTAAAATTAGAGTTTACATATCTTCGCTTGGCAGGCTAGATTTGAACTAATGTAATATAGTAATATAATATGGTCTTCCCCTTTTTAAATAATAGTCTGCAAATGTAATAGTGTTGGAAATAAAAAAAATGATGTCCCTTTGTCTACTAAGGTTGGGTTGTGGCAATGTAATCTGTAGGGATCACACACACACACACACACACACACACACACACACACACACACACACACCCCTTAGTCAGTATACATCTTTGTTCAAAATAAGGCCCAGTTTAAACATGACACTTTAAAAAACACCTTACTAGTGAGGATTACAAGTGGCTGGTGCCTTCTTTAAATGGTTTTATTTTTTAATTTATAAGATAAGAAACCACTTGTACACATCTGTCTGTACAATTAGCACAGCAGTGCAGTGCATAGTTATGCCACAGTGTCCTGATATGTGGCTAATGCTGCGCACATAGTCACTAGTGAGCCAGTTTAAACGTGATTTGGCTGTGTGGAACTGCACACCAGTCAGACTTTTAATTTTTAGCACACCCAGCATAGCATTTAGGTCAGACTTTAGTTCACACATAGTCATTACTAATAACTGAAGCACGACCTTCCTCTAGTTTTTCCTTTGCCTTGCGGCGTTAATCTTGTCAGGTTGCACAAGAGACAGCAGAATGTGCTTGTGTGCTTTCACAGTCTCGTTGCAAGGTATGCTTTGGGATTGCAAAAAGCCTAAACGAGCTTTAGCTTTTGCAAAACGTTATCTTTTCCATGGGTGTCGGTCCAGCAACAGATCTCCAACCAGCTGCAACAGGGATAAAACTCCCCGAATTCTGTATTGTATGAATTCCAGATGAGCAGTGATGCTCTGCCGCAACAAAACCAGCAGAGTCCTTGAGGAATCTTAAATGTTAAGTTACTTTATTTACTTTATTACTGTATAAATATTAAGTTATTTGACTGATTAAATTTATATCCTGTCCTTCATATTTTTCTTTCATGAAACAAGTTAGAATGAACAATAGTAGGAATGTTCGCATCACTGCATTCATCTAGCGGATGAAATCAGGAGTTGCTTTTACTTTTACTGTTTTGCTCCTGCCTCAACAAAGCAGTCACGTTTCCTTTAACCACCACCCTCTGCCCAGGAATTGGAGCATTATCACCACCCTCTGCCCAGGAATTGGAGCATTATTATTATTATTATTATTATTATTATTATTATTATTACTACTACTACTACTACTATTTACAGCAGTGGCTACAGTGATGTAGCCATAGTGATACATCCATAGTGATGTATGGAAGTGAGAGCTGGACCATAAAGAAGGCTGATCACCGAAGAATTGATGCTTTTGAATTGTGGTGCTGGAGGAGACTCCTGAGAGTCCCATGGACTGTAAGAAGATCAAACCTATCCATTCTGAAGGAAATCAGCCCTGAGTGCTCACTGGAAAGACAGATCCTGAAGTTGAGGCTCCAATACTTTGGCCACCTCATGAGAAGAGAAGACTCCCTGGAATAGCCCCTGATATTGGGAAAGATGGAGGGCACTAGGAGAAGGGGACGACAGAGAATGAGATGGTTGGACAGTGTTCTCGAAGCTACCAGCATGAGTCTGACCAAACTGCGGGAGGCAGTGGAAGACAGGAGTGCCTGGCGTGCTCTGGTCCATGGGGTCACGAAGAGTCGGACACGACTAAACGACTAATCTACTACTACTACTACTACTACTACTACTACTACTACTACTACTACAGGTGTCATTTCTTGGTGGTGGGGGTTCCATACGGGGCTTCCCCTTGCTCCAATCCACAATAGATGAGATTCTTCCAAGGCCCAGATAGGCCCAAGGCTCATGAGCAGACCAGACCTTGGGGTCCACCACTTCCTCACAACGGTTGCATGTGGCAACCCTTAATTCCCTCATATTCTCTGCTCATCCTTACAGGGTGGGATGGCCCCACAATAAGCCCCAATGAGTGCTGTTGAGAATCAGCAGCTCTGAAAGGCCTCGTGTAGGGCCAAGCATCTCCAGGGACCTACTTGCCAGTGCAGTGAAGCAGCTCTTTAGGTAGGATAAGCGGGTCCATCAACCAAGAGACAAGGGAAGACCAGCTACCTGCTGTTTCCTGGCTACTGCCTGCCCATCTCACTGCCCCAGAAGAAGGTAGCCCAGCGCTGGTCATAGTGCAGGCCTTTCATTCCCTGCCATCCTCTGAGAAGGAAGAATTCCTGGGTTTTGAGAATCGTGATTCTGCCCATCCTCCACCTCAGGTCCAGGGATCTCCCTCTCCCCACCACAATCCTTCCAATTATTTGAGGATGTTTTAAGGCAAATTAAGGAAGCATTATCAAAGGAAATGGGTATTCTACTTCCAGAGCAGCTGCCACCGCTGCCTTTGCAGCCACAATCTGCACCAGCCTCTGCAACTTGATCTGCTAATCTGCGACAATTTCAGAATTACAGCTTGTATCGCACATCATCTAGAGAACCTCCAGCTCCATTCTCACCTAATCCTTTCCCCCCACCCATCTACACAGGGATGGTTCCATTCACTCTCAAACCTCCCAGTTTTGGGGGTTTCGTCCCCATCTGACAGAATCAGATGATGATAAATGGAGTGAAGGATCAGTAACTGAAGAACCCCCATCGGACAGGATGTTCCTTGATGCCTTTGCTATGCCATGCTGTGCCCTGGCCACTCTGGGATTGGCTCCCAAATCTTTTACAGTGGTACCTTGGTTTATGAACACAATTGGTTCCGGAAGTCTGTTCATAAACTGAAGCGTTCATAAACTGAAGTGAACTTTCCCATTGAAAGTAATGGAAAATGGATTAATCTGTTCCAGATGGTCCACGGAGTACTTAAACTGAAGTGTTCATAAACTGAAGCGAACTTTCCCATCGAAAGTAATGGAAAGTGGATTAACCCATTCCAAATGGGTCCGCGGAGTACTCAACCTGAAGCGTACTTAACCCGAAGCATGGGTGTAATTGGTTCCGGAAGTCTGTTCATAAACTGAAGCGTTCATAAACTGAAGCGAACTTTCCCATTGAAAGTAATGGAAAGTGAATTAATCCATTCCAGATGGGTCCGCAGCGTTCTTAAACCGAAAATTCGTAAACCGAGGTGTTCATAAACCGAGGTTCCACTGTAGTTTTAATTTTCTTTAATACGGTCAAAGACCAGTGAGAGAATTATACAGTTCAGTTCATAGAATGGGCATCTACATAGTAAAATTGCAGTCAAAATCTTACAAATTTTAAATTTTTATAAAAGTTTGATATATGAATCTCAGCCACCTGTCGACGCTCTTGTGATAATCCTACGATAGATCGACTAGGTTATCTGTCACTGGTGTTTGCTGTCATAACGGCGTGTCTTATTCTTGTTGCTATGTAGCAAAATTTTGCTACAATCCTGGTAGTCTTCATGTGTTTGTCAGCTAAAAGGTGTCTGGTGTAGGCTTCCTCTGATCGGCCGGGCTGTTTCACTAGGAGCGGTTCGATCAGCTCGTTCCTCGTATCACGGTATAATTGGCAATATAAGAGGACATGCCCGATGGATTCGATCTCATTGTCATCACAGGGGCATAGTCTTTGGTCAACCGGAGTCTTCTTGTATCTACCGACTAATAAAGCTGAGGGGAGGGCGTTAAAACGGGCCCTGGAGAGTGCCCAGCGATGTTTGGGATTATCTAATGACTTGAGGTAATTTGCTAAGTGGATCCTTCGATGCTCATAAAGGTGCCTATAAATTGGTGAGAGTCGGGTAAGATCGTTTTGGCTCCCAAATCAACAGAGCCACCTGCAGGCACTACACAACCTCTCCCCAAATTGCACCCACCCCTGCAGTTATCAAGAAAGTGACCAAAGTAGAATGCATGGCTCTTTCTAATATTAACATGCTGGATACAGAATTCATGGACCACCTTAAGACCTCACCAGTGGACAAACCAGTTTATTCTCTTTCATCAAAATATTTGTTAGCAAAGGATGGAGATGCACAGTTAAAATATACCACTCATAGGCACCTATATTTTGCTCTCAGGTGTGTCCAAGAAGCAGCAGCCCTCTCTTCCTGTGTAGGATCTCCTTACAAATCCAGAACAGGATCCTGCACACTCTTGCCTGCTTAAGATCTCCTGAGCAGCAGCATTTACAGCTGGATGCTTCTCAATTTGCGGCTTGGAGTCTCTCACCTCCACCAAGCATTCTCTCCATCTCAATGACTTCATGATGTCTATAGACCTTCAGGAAGTACCAGCCATTGGTCAATATCATCAGTTCAGAGCCGCCTGGCAGTTTGGCTTGGCCACATCTCCAAGAGTCTTCACAAAGATAAAGGCTGCTTTGGTGGCCCACATCTGCTTCCACAACAAGTACAGTTACCCACATCTTAATGATCTTCTGATCCATTCACCAACCAGGACCCAGGCGGTCCTCCATCTTCAATACACTGCCCAATAGCATCATTACTCTCTGGAGTAATGATAGGGTGAAATGATAACAGCATCGCTCATCTCACTTTATATTATCGCTAGCTTACAAGGCACCACAGAGATATCCCCACTTCCTTCCACTTTGGAAATCACCAAAATGAAAGTGCAGGCATAGACTGTGAAGATTATGAATCAAGAGAGTTGGCTTTTTGGCTGTTATTTGTACAATTGATGTAATTGAATAACTGGCTTCTAACTGAAGGCAATGTACACCCAGGGCATGTGAACTAATACTAAGTGACATGTCTGGCCCCTGGAAAATGCTCTACCAATAAACCACTGGGGAGTCAATTTTCTCTCCCCAAATAGGTGTTTTTTGTTGTTGAAATGGTGAAAAGAATAGATCGTCTCCTGTAGAAAGGAATTAATGGCTATTGTTAAAGTTTTTTTGGTGTTTTTTTTTAAAATCTCCACAGAAAGCAATTGAGAGGAACCACAGAAGGGTAATTATTAGCTAAATGAGCTATTAACTTCTTCATGAATGTTAAGGGAATGGGCATAGTAGCCCCCAGGAGAAGATTAGAAACCCACGAGCCCATGGGTTTCCTCTGTGATTGATCATATGTCATCTACACAGGCATTCTTATTTATTTTATTTTATTTAAATTGGAAAATGAAGTAGTCTGTCTGGTTTCTAGGCTGACGTTCCACTACAAAGTGAGGGTGGCGGGGGAGGAGAGTAAATGCAGATCTGATTACTGATTGTCACTTATGAACAAGATCCAGACTACTTTTAAATTACCAGTATCTAGGGCTCTCCATTGATTAGACATTTTAGTTGATTGTCTGCCCTTCAGTGCATGTATTAAATAATTCCCCGTGTTACATAAAGCAAACAAATTCAGTCTTGTGCCTTTTTTGACATATTGAAGAGGGTGTGGCTTAATTTAAGCACGTAATGTACAAACACTAGCATTTATTAGGGGGGAAAATCCCCTACCTTTTATCATGAGACATTTACTATCACAAACACTAGAACCAAGATAGCTCCAGGTACCCATAATTCACATCCTTACAGATTTAAAATTTGCCCTCAATGATTAAGGCTTCAATCCTATACCCAAATCCCTAGGAGTAAGCCCCATTGAACTTCACTTCTAAATAGATATATGTATAGGATTCATAGCTGCCAAGTTCTCCCTTTTTTAAAAAAAGGGAAATTCCCTTATGCTGAATAGGCTTCCTCGCGAGAAAAGGGAAAACTTGACAGCTATGATAGGATTTGGCTTCCACTGATGAATCCAGTGATGAATTAGGTTGTAAACACAAAACACCTTCCAGGGAGTAAGCCTCATTGAAAACAATGGGGTTTACTTCTAAGTAGACATGTCTAGGGTGCTGCTGGTAGTTGATTAATCCACCTCCCATTGAAAGTTACAGTTTTGATCATAATTTTGCTCCACTGTGGACGAAGTCAAGGGTTGGGCTAGTGGATGCTCAGACAGGGTAAGGACTAAGGCTGAGATATTTTGCCTTGGTTCTGCTCCATGTTGCCCTTGCTTTTGTCAGACCATGTAATCCATTCTCCCCAGTGAGTTCGGCTGCTGTCAGTATAGTAAGAACATCATTTGCCACCACAGCATTTCTTTGTACTGTATCAGAATTTCATGCTTTATACCTTTCAGACGGTCATGTTAGCTGGTATATTTTCTGCCCTCAGATCTCTTTATCTCATAGCCTGTCCCCTACACTGAATTTAGCCTACAACAGTCTAAATGATACACACAACTTGAATTGTCTTATGCAGCACACTGTAAGTTTGGGGGGGGGTCCATTTTGGAAGGGGGAAAAAGCCCTGTTCAGAAGTTTAGTCTCCAGATCAAGGGAAGAAATAGTACCAGTCTATTCTGCCTTGGTCAGACCACACCTGGAATACTGTGCCAGAACTGGGTACCACAATTTAAGAAGGATGTTGACAAGCTGGAACGTGTGCAGAGGAAGGCAACCAAGATTATCTAGGGTCTGGGAACCAAGCCTTATGAGGAATAGTTGAAGGAGCTGGGTATGTTTAGCCTGGAAAAAGGGAGACTGAGAGGAGATATGATAAAGGTAAAGGTAAAGGGGCCCCTGACCATTAGGTCCAGTCGTGACCGACTCTGGGGTTGCGCGCTCATCTCGCATTATTGGCCGAGCTTCCAGGTCATGTGGCCAGCATGACAAAGCCGCTTCTGGCAAAGCAGAGCAGCACATGGAAACACCGTTTACCTTCCCGCTGTAGCGGTTCCTATTTATCTACTTGCATTTTGACGTGCTTTCGAACTGCTAGGTTGGCAGGAGCTGGGACCAAGCAACGGGAGCTCACCCCGTCACAGGGATTCGAACCGCCGAACTTCTGATCAGCAAGCCCTAGGCTCAGTGGTTTAACCACAGCGCCACCTGGGTCCCTTATATGATAAATGTAAATGTAAAGGGGCCCCTGACCATTAGGTCCAGTCGTGGCCGACTCTGGGGTTGCGCGCTCATCTCGCATTATTGGCCGAGGGAGCCGGCGTACAGCTTCCAGGTCATGTGGCCAGCATGACAAAGCCGCTTCTTATAGCCATCTTCAAATATCTCAAGGGCTGTCACATGGAACAAGATTGTTTTCTTCTACTCTGGAGGGTAGGACTCAACTCAATGGCTTGTAACCCAAGTTACAAGAAAGGAGATTCTGACAAAACATCAGGAAGAACTTTCTTACAGTAAGAGCTGTTTGACAGCTGAACAGTCTCCCTTCCATGGAGGTTTTTAAGCAGAGGCTGGATAACCAGCTGTCATGGATGCTTTAGCTGAGATTCCTGCATTGCAGGGGGTTGGACTAGATGAACCTTGGGGTACCTTCCAACTCTACAATTCTATGATTCTATATGTTTGGTAATTTAATATTTACCACCACTTTTCGTGGAATAGAAGCTAACCAGTCTATAACTTCTGAGGTCCTCCTGGAACAACCACCCCTGCTTTTTTAAAAAAAGGTTTTAAATTAATCACTTTCCAGTATGCAACCTGATGGGGGGGGGGCGTTTTGTTAGAAGATTAGCCATTTTACATTTAGTAATGCCTCGCTGGATGCTGGCCACACCTGGAGATTTGTTCATTTTTAATTTGTCAACAAGACCTAGAACTTCATCTTGTATCACTGCTATTGCCTCAGTCCCTCAGACTCCCTTCTGGAGAAAGTTAGTTTAGACACAGCCTTTGTGAAGGTAGTAAAAGTAAAGGTAAAGGTACCCCTGACCATTAGGTCTAGTCGCAGATGGCTCTAGGCTTGCAGCGCTCATCTCGCTCTATAGGCCAAGGGAGCCGGTGTTTGTCCGCAGACAGCTTCCAGGTCATGTGGCCAGCATGACCAAGCCGCTTCTGGCGAAACCAGAGCAGTGCACGGAAACACCGTTTACCTTCCCGCCGGAGTGGTACCTATTTATCTACTTGCACTTTGACGTGCTTTCAAACTGCTAGGTTGGCAGGAGCTGGGACAGAACAACGGGAGCTCACCCCGCCGCGGGGATTCGAACCGCCAACCTTCTGATCGGCAAGCCCTAGGCTCAGTACAGCGCCACCCACGTCCCTATGAAGGGACGTGAAGGTAATACAACTCACCAATTACTGCAGCATTTCATCTTCTTGGTGTCCCTCTGATTTCATTCTCCTCCCCAAGATCACTGCAACCATTCCAGACAGGGAAGCAATAGCATGGTCCCATTTCCAATTTAGGCTTGGGGTGTGGCACGGCTCCAGATTTTGCTGTTGACCAGGAACCTAGTTACCTGCTGTGGGTTATTTACAATTCTTGCTGAATTGATAATGCCACCAAGTCAAACACCTGGGCTCCCCTTCCAACTTTCCCAAGGACGGCCAATATATTCCATTTGTGAGGGTTCTTTCTTTTTTTTAGTAGTAGTCAGCGGATTCCTTCAGGGTAATGAGCTTCATTTAGCCTAAAACACTCTCCCTGCATGAAAAATATGGGCAGTAATTCTGCTCTCATTTCCCATTTTCTCCATTTTTTATATAGTTTCAAGCATGAAATATGGCAAATTACCTTTAAAAGTTTGATCTGTGACTCTGGAGTCACATTTTACAATAATGAATTTTCTATTACGTCACCCACATTTCCTCTAGCTGCGTCCTGTGCAGAGGCTCAGGATATCATTGGGGGTGCTGGTGGTTTTTTTTTTTACATATATATAAAAAATTGATGCAATGCCTGAAAGTCTAGCTCAGCTACCATGCGTGCAAGAGCCTTATATAATAAGACAGTGACTGCTGTGGAAATGACTGAATATAATAGGAAAATCAGAACACAGAATGCATTTTAGTTAATGGGACATTTCCTAGAAGCTGATGCTCTAGAGTGCTAATGCCAGCAGAAATGGAAAGGCAAAAGCGGGGGAGGGGGAAAGACCCATGGATACGGTACAAAAAAATGCCTGTAAATAAACTCAACCTCTTATTCTGCCCCCGCTTAAGGGTGACTAAGGCTGCAACCCCAACCCTACTTACCTGGGAGCCCGCATCAAGGAAGGTGACCCGGAAACTACAACTAATCCAGAATGCGGCAGCTAGACTGGTGGCTGGGGGCAGCCGCTGAGACCACATAACACCAGTCTTGAAAGACCTACATTGGCTTCCAGTACATTTCCGAGCACAATTCAAACTGTTGGTGCTGACCTTTAAAGCCCTAAACGGCATTGGCCCAGTATACCTGAAGGAGCGTCTCCACCCCCATCATTCTGCTCGGACACTGAGATCCCAGCACTGAGGGCCTTCTGGTGGTTCCCTCGCTGCAAGAAGCCAAGTTACAGGGAACCAGGCAGAGGGCCTTCTCAGTGGTGGCGTTCGCCCTGTGGAACGCCCTCCCATCAGATGTCAAAGAGGAAAACAACCACCAGACTTTTAGAAGACATCTGAAGGCAGCCCTGTTTAGGGAAGCTTTTAATGTTTAATAGATTATTGTATTTTAATGTTCTGTTGCAAGCCACCCAGAGTGGCTGGGGTATAAATAATAAAATATTATTATTAATTCAAGAGGACTTCTGAGTCATCGAAAAGATGGGCCATTGACAATGCAGGCTAGCTGGCTGTTTGGGTTTGTTTCCGAAGGATCTTACAAACCCCAGCCTGAATGTGGATTAGCCAAAAGTGGAGATAGCTAAAAACATGAGCCCACCTTTCTGGCTGTTTCTTGTTTCCTCTTATCCATGCTGACACTGAAATCGTGTTTGTTACTTACAGTCCATCTACACATTACCAGCTTAAAACATAGTGAGGTTGTGTGTCCTCAGCCCCAATGCTGTGCTTCAAGTTGCAATTGCTGTATACACCAGAGAAGAGACAGAGAAGAGTCTTCCCCTCGTGTGCATCGCCTGATTGGTTTTGCTGCATCTGCCCCCCCCCCAAAAAAACCTGTTCACAATGCTCTCTGATATGCACACAATGTCCTCTGGACAGATGCAATGACTTTCTCAAATGGACACACCTCAGCTTAGCTGCAAAGTGTATTTCCATTTGGGTGGAAGCTGTCCTGTAGCAGTCGATTCCATAGTTTAATTATTATGAACTGTGTGAAGAAGCACTTATTTTGTCTGTTCTGAATTTTTGAACATCCATCTTCATTGGATGGATGACTGTAGGGTAGTATTATATGAGAGAGAGGGAGGGAAGGAGGGAGGGAGGGAGGGAGGGAGGGAGAGAGAGAGAGAGAGAGAGAGAGAGAGAGAGAGAGAGAGAGAGAGAGAGAGAGAGAGAGAGAGATTGGTCTCTCCCACACCATGCATAAATTTATAGATCACTCTCTCGCCTCCTCAAGCCTTATATGTCTGTTTTCTAGGCCTAAGGTGGCTGGAGAAATGGACCAACAAGAGAAGACAAGTGGACATTTCCTGCTCTTGAAAAAGCAGTTCTGCCGAACCGCTTTCCAACAAAAAACATATCTGTCGAAATGAAAGCTGGAATAAGTCTCTTCACCTCCTCCTGTTACCCATCTGTGAAAAATGCCACTGTGATATGATTAGGAAGCTATTTTCTCTAATGCAGAGGATTCATTGTGAAGCTCTTTTCTTTGGCCAACAAAGAAAGCGTCTATTTAGAATACTGTGTGACAGCAACTACAACAGAACTCCTCCTGCTGTTGATAAATCTGCAACCTTTGTTGCCCTGTTCTAAAAGATGCTTTGTGTCTCAGCTTGTTGGAGACAAAACCTCATTTCTATTGAAAGGGAGGGGGGAATATGAGGAGCTGGAAGAGATTATATTTCATCTTTTGTAAGGCTCTACTACAACAATGCTATTATCCTAGATTTCTGAGGAATTTAATTGAGCGCTGAAGAACAAAATTAATTGTTTTGTGCTATTAGGGTCTTACTTAAGTGGGTTAGAAAATGAAAGTCGTAGTAATTGCAGATGACTTGATCAATCCATAGCTAGAATATCCATTACTACTTTCTCTTTCCAGATGGGCGGAGGACAGGGAGCCACAGACACACCTGAATTACCCCTTAAGGGCATCTTCACTACATACTACAGACAACCTTCTCTGCAATGGGCCCCTAGCTGGATAGATCTCTCTCATTCCCATCAGCCCATCATTTGAACATAATTTGCCACTGCAGAGAAGCCCCATTCTCATGGCGTTGTTGTTTATGTTGGAAGTTGCCCAGAGTGGCTGGGGCAACCCAGTCAGATGGGCAGGGGTACAAATAAGTTGTTGTTGTTGTTGTTGTTGTTGTTGTTGTTGTTGTTGTTGTTGTTGTTGTTGTTGTTGTTGTTGTTGTTGTTAGGGAAATCCTGTCAAACTAGTTCCTTTGCTAAGGTCATTGCCTTAGCCTACAAGTTTAAGTACTGCCATTTACCCAGAGCTATTTTTCTAGACAGGGACGCGGGTGGCGCTGTGGTCTAAACCACTGAGCCTAGAGCTTGCCGAACAGAAGGTTGGCGGTTCGAATCCCCGCGATGGGGTGAGCTCCCATTGCTCGGTCCCTCCTCCTGCCAACCTAGCAGTTCGAAAGCACGTCAAAGTGCAAGTAGCTAAATAGGTACCGCTCCGGTGGGAAGGTAAACAGCGTTTCCGTGTGCTGCTCTGGTTTCGCCAGAAGTGGCTTAGTCATGCTGGCCACATGATCCGGAAGCTGTATGCAGACAAACGCCGGCTCCCTTGGCCTACGGAGCGAGATGAACGCCACAACCCCAGAGTTGCCCGCGACTGGACCTAATGGTAAGGGGTACCTTTACCTTTACCCTATTTTTCTAGACAAAGAGGTGCTGGAACTCTCCATGAACTTCTCCCCTGTTCTCTTAGAATGAGAGCTCTGGCTGGGGGAAAAAAAGCCCTGCATTTACAGGCCCAAAGAAGTTACCACAGAGATAAATGAGGGGGGCTTTCCCCACCTCAACTGGCTGGTGGCCATGTCATCCTAGGATGAAGAACAACAGGCTGTGGGACAAGGCTGTGTAGATGAGCGTTGTGTGCATGTGAGTTTGGTTGATGCTGGAAACTGAAGGTACCCGGGGGCGGGGGGCTTGTCTTGCTCTGTGCTGGACCCCAGGCTATGACTTTGAGATCTCCCTTGGGCATCTAATGAGGAGAGAAGACATGCTGGAGAGTTGGCGCTATGCGCAGGTCGTATATGTGTGTAAATAAAACTATAAATCAGAGAATACAGTCCTCATTGACCTTCATTCTAGGGAAACCGAACCCTGTGAAATCACCCCTGGAACTTCTTGCTGCTCATAAATTGGGGTGCACGCAACAGTATATAGAAGCTAGCACTTTTCAACTTTTCAACTTTTGTCCCTTTTTATTATGCTTAAATGGCCACCCTAATGGAAGAGGGGAGAGATGACTAGAAGCACGACATCACTCCAGGGGAACTGTACAAACAGGGCCTGAGCAGAAGCAATAGCATATACATACTGTAACTGTCTCTTCTGTATCTCAATTAGACTGTGCTTTTGATATAGTATTTGCTGGAAGCTAAAGGGTTTATCAGATGTTTCCCTCAGTTGTTCCCCAGACCATGAGCACACATCATTAGCTTTCTTTGCTGGTGCTTCGTAGGAGGATGCGAGAGGCCAGAGGGTTGTGGTTACCCACCAGAAAGTTGCTGTTTTCCCAATTTAATTTTTCGGGAAGTCAAATCAGCTACTGGTATGCTAAAAAATTATGTTGTTTGCTTTGCTGCATCATTGCAATGTCATTATGGCCCTGAGGGGGTATGAGCAAAGGGCGGGCATTAATTAATTTACTCCAATGCCTTCTGTTCTCTGGTAAATGCATCAAATGGGACATTACCTAGGACAGATTTGAGAGAAAGAGCAATGCTCATCTTGCAAGGAGTTTTGCACGGTTGTGATCAACAGTGCCCTCCCAACAGCTAGGAATCTGCCTTACACCAAGTCAGCCCAATAGTCTGTCTTGCTCAGAATCATCTACACTGACTAGTAAAGGTTAAGGTAGAGGTATGCGGGTGGCACTGTGGTTTAAACCACTGAGCCTCTTGAGCTTGCTGATCGGAAGGTTGGCAGTTCAAATCCTTGCGACAGGGTGAGCTCCCATTGCTCTGACCCATCTCCTGCCAACCTAGCAGTTTGAAAGCATGCCAGTGCAAGTAGATAAGTAGGTACTGCTCCGGCGGGAATCGAAATGGTGTTTCCGTGCGCTCTGGTTTCCGTCACGGTGTTCCGTTGTGCCAGAAGCGGTTTAGTCATGCTGGCCACATGAAACTGGAAAGCTGTCTGTGGACAAACGCCGGCTCAGTGTTGGAGGGTATGGAGGAGCACAGTAATGTGCAGCGGATTTTTTCATAGGGGAACACTTACGACCAGAGGCGCCAGCTTGTGAGGGCAACTGGGGGTGGGGTGGGGACGATGACATCACGCCTCCCTCCCTAAGCTGGGCAGAAGCTTTGCAGGCTTTGGGAAGGAGGCGCCAGGGGAACATTTAGGGGGTAGCCTAGTCCCCCTTGTCCACTGACCCCACACCACAGGTGGAGTATGCTGTGTTGTTCTAGTGGTATAGTTCCTCTATGAAAGTGTTCCTCTATGAAAAAATTCACTGCACGCTACTGTGCTCCTCCAAAACCTCCAACACTGAGCCGGCGTTTGTCCACAGACAGCTTTCCAGTTTCATGTGGCCAGCATGACTAAACCGCTTCTGGCACAACGGAACACCGTGACGGAAACCAGAGCGCACGGAAACACCATTTCGATTCCTGCCGGAGCAGTACCTACTTGTCTACTTGCACTGGCATGCTTTCAAACTGCTAGGTTGGCAGGAGATGGGACAGAGCAATGGGAGCTCACCCTGTCGCAAGGATTTGAACTGCCAACCTTCCGATCAGCAAGCCCAAGAGGATCAGTGGTTTAAACCACAGCGCCACCCACATACCTCTACCTTAACCTTTACTAATCAGTGTAGATGATGTATTGGGGGATGTATTGCCTGTTGCTGTTACCCTGACCAGAATATGAGAGGGAAAAGCAAGTGTGGGATTAGGACAAAGCAGTTTCACATAGTAGGAAGGCCTGAGATGTTAGGACTGGGGAACTTGAAGGTGATGCAGAAAGCAATGAGAGAACCAGGTTTTTGGACATGGTTAGGCACTGTCACCACCATGAGACATGATCCTAGCAATAGGAGAGGAAGAGGAGGGAGGGAGGGAGGGAGGGAGGGAGGGAGGGAGGGAGGGAGGGAGGGAGGGAGGGAGGGAGAGAGAGAGAGAGAGAGAGAGAGAGAGAGAGAGAGAGAGAGAGATTTGCAGTACAATTCACAGCCATGCCTGCAGATGTTTATGCGAGCTTTGTAACTTGAAATCCTCTAATAGACTGTCTTGTGGCTCAGTTAGATTGAGGAGGGAAAAAACCCCAAGTCTTCTTTTCTATCTCAAAAGGAATCTACAAATAGCCCAGCAGCTCTTTGGAACAGATCCTTAGAACTGTTCAAGGGCAGCCTACTGATCAAATGCTTCTATTTACGTAGGATGCTCAACGCTCATTGTTGCCTTATCCCTAATCCTCTCCCATAATGAGCAAGGGAGGAAACCTTCTCTGTCATCTTGCATTTTACAGGGAGGAAATGACTTACGGTATTGGGAAGAAAAGTAGCAAAAGCATTTTTTGCTTACATTTTTATTTTATTTTACTGGCAGTCTACTGATAAACAAAAGTGAGAAGGAATCCATCTCTGGGCCCTGCAAGCCTTGGGCCTTTGGAAGTCATAGGAAGCCTTCATCTCCAAGGGCCGAGGGAGAACTGGTGTCAGATCCTCCCTCCCATTGCCACAAAAACGTCTGTGATGCTCGCCCTGGTGGTGATGTCAAGAGTTCTGGTGTCGGCAGACCTGAAAAGGGTGTGTGCCAAGGGTGGATCAATGGAAGGTTGGGATCCAGATCTTCTGAGGTCCCAAACATGTCCCAAAACAGAATATAAACCAGGCTTCCCCAAACTTCGGCCCTCCAGATCTTTTGGACTACAATTCCCATCTTCCCCAACCACTGGTCTTGTTAGCTAGGGATCATGGGAGTTGTAGGCCAAAACATCTGGAGGGCCGCAGTTTGGGGAAGCCTGATATAAACTATCATTAGGCCACACCATGGCCACGGGTGTGAATGAAATTTAGCACAGTGCTATTTTTCTAGAGAAAGAGGTGCCAGAACTCACCACCAGAGCCGTCTTTCCCATAAGGCTTAATAATAATAATAATAATAATAATAATAATAATAATAATAATTTATTATTTACCGTATACCCCACCCATCTGGCCGGGCCTCCCCAGCCACTCTGGGTGGCTTCCAACAGAAATATTAAAATACAATAATTTATTAAACATTAAAAGCTTCCCCAGTGGTTCGTTGCACCAGGGCGCCGGCCTCTCAGGGGCGCCCCAGGCAAGTGGAGGAGCTGTGCTGCTTTGCCGGCGGCCTCCCCTTTCCCTGCACCCGCCAGCTGTGCCTTGCCAACCATATGACTGGCGGGCCCACAGCTTGCCTCCCAAGCCTCCGTGGGAGGAGAGCGAACCCTGCAGAGGCTTAGGATGGAAGCTGTGCCCCACCAACTATACGGCTGGCTGGCGTGCAGCTTCCTTCCCAAGCCTCCTTCCTTCCCTCCCTCCCCCCACACCTCCAGGCTCCCCGCGGGAAGGCAGCATCTCCCTCCCTCACCCCACACCCCCAGTCTTCCCTCCGTGAAAGTAGCATTTATTACTACTCGGCAGGAGGCGATGGCTGCAGGAATATTGGGGGAGCTGGGCGGATCTTTGCATCCCCGCACCGCATATGCTCACCATGCTCACCACCTGCTCACCATGAATACCTCCTTTGTTCTCTTATAGTGGCAATAGCACCCACCTGAGAGGTGCAGTAATTGAGGTCCGGTGAGTGGCTGAAAAATAGCCCTGAGTATACCCATCAAAAATCCACAGTTCCGTAACACAACAGGTAATGCGGTGTAACTGGAACATTAGAAACCAGGACAGACAGGCTTCCGATTCGTCGCGCTGGTGAAGTTGGACGCAGGGACTTTGTGCTCTGAAGTCCCTGGCTTCATGGGGGGGGGGGAAGTCCGCAGAGCGAGCGGACTCCCCGAAAAAACACCGAGTAGAGAGTCCCGGTGACAAAGTGCCCAGCTGTTTGCTCCGAACGCGAATCCTCTGCTGCCCGAGAGCTCAGTAGAGCAATCGAGAGCCAGCGGAGTGGAGTCGCGGGAGCCATTTTTGGGTTTCATCTTACCTCCTTGAAGTGAAGCTCCGAGTCCTCAGCCTGCAAGCGGCGGATTCTTCCAAGGCAATAAAAGGCAATAAAAGGCAATAAAAGAAGGCAATAAAAGACTTCTTCAAAGTAAGTTAAATCTCTATTCGGATCTTAAAAATTTTAAATTTGAAGATAGGAAGAGATTCCAAAGTAACGGAAGCCGATCTCTTCCAAATGGACAATCGGGAGGCGCATTAAATATTCCCAAGCCGAAAAGGGAAAACTTCTTTCGAGATTGCGGACCCGAGAGAAAGAAAGACTTTTCCAAACCTCCCCAGCCCCCCGGTGTCGTTGCCCCTTGAGGTTCAGCAGCAACAAGGGGGAGGACGTTTTGACAGCTGTCAAAAGCTGTCAAAGTTGTTAAAGGGCTAAGAAAGATGATTTTATTCCTGTGAATTGGAAAAATTGACTCAAAAGGTTTTAAAAGGATTTAAGCGGACTGTAAATTTGAAATCTGATGAGGTTAAAGACAAAGGATAAGAACAGTCAAGATGGAGCCGAAAACGTTGTAGAGAGGAATTTTCCAGTACCCTTCTGCCCTTATCTCTGGTCTGCCTGTGGTCAAGTGAACTATGAAAACAAAATTCTCTCGAGCTTTCCAGGAAGCTGTGCTGGGTTATCTACAAACATGGGAAGATATCTACAAGGAAAGGCAATGTTTCAGTCCAACAGAAAAGGAGAATGAGGTGCAAGAGCAAGATTTAGAGGACAATTTTGATTATGAGATTGTGTGTGAGGAGCAACAATTTGAGGACAATTTGGAGACTGATTCAGACTATAAAAAATATGTGTTGGATGATGAAAAACAAAGATCAGAACAAAGAGATGAGGCCGACAAGGAGAAGCAAAGTGAAGAGAAGATTGATGGAAGTGAAAATCCTGGAGAGACTGAAATGTTGAATGGTGTTAGTGAAGGGAGGGAAAGGCAGAAAGAGGGAGGAGCAGAGGTCTGGAAGTGGATGTGGGAAAGAATTGGAGTGGGGTAAAAATTTTAGTTTAAGGTACTGTTTTTGATCTATGAACAACGGTGTCGGAATCTTGGCTTGTTAAAGGATATGCTGATCCAATTGGGAGGAGGGACATTGGGGGGGGGGGAAGGAGAGATTTTTATAGTTTAAGGTTAAGAGCTTTCTGGAGGGAGTAAAAAGAATGGCTGAGGAAATATGCTTAGAGTTTGTTTTTGAATAATTTTGGTGATCAGGTGTTTGGGTGGAAAACTGCCTGTCTCCCCCTTCTTACTCTTGGTACCCAGTGGCAGGGGGTGCCTTGAGGGGAGAGGGAAGGGTGGAGGGAAACCCAGACACAAAAATGGAACCTTTTGACTGCTGGACTCCTCGGGCTACCCCAGTGGCAGGGGGGGGGCTCAGAGGGGGACAGCATGAAGAAGGAGGAGGATTGTGTTAATATGATAAGAATAAGATTCTGAATTGGATTAGAAAACCCGCCATAACTATGCAAAGAGGTTGGGAAATCCAGGAGGAGGAGAGTCGTGGAAGCCATTAATATTTTTCCTTTTTCCTTTTTTTTTCCTTCCCTTTTTTCCCCCTTTTCATATTTTTGCTTTTTTCTCTCTCTCTCTCCTTTTTTCTTTGTTTTTCTTTTTTCCAGTACAGTGAAGAAATAGCTGGGGGATAAGCCAATCCCCAGAGATCCTCCGCCTTTGTCCTCTCAGTGGCAGGGGGGGGGATGAGGGGGGAGGAAGGAGGGGGGAGGTCAAACCCAGCTTAAAATGGACCCCTTCGTTCCCCAATACGCATGGGGCTCACTGGTGGCAGAGGTGGGCTTGTGGGTGGAGGGAAAATGAAGGGACAGAGTTTATGTTGTATACTTTGTATGTGTTTTTTTTTCTCTTTTTTTTCTAAAAATTAATAAAAATTATTCAAAAAAAGAAAAAAAAGAAACCAGGACAGACACACTAGCATCACACCCAGGAAAATGCGCACAATAATCTCCATGTCTGAATGCTGAAAAGAATTGCGGGCAATGAACTTTTTTCATGAACTAAAGTAGTTACAGTGGTACCTCGGTTTATGAACACAATTGGTTCCGGAAGTCTGTTCATAAACTGAAGCGTTCATAAACTGAAGCGAACTTTCCCATTAAAAGTAATGGAAAGTGAATTAATCCATTCCAGATGGGTCCGCGGCGTTCGTAAACCGAAAATTCGTAAACCGAGGTGTTCATAAACCGAGGTTCCACTGTATATGGATTCTCTTGAACTGAACCAGCTCATTCTGAGAAATAACAAACTGAAACTGGAGGTAGTTGAACAGGCTGAGCTGGTTCCTTTTAAAAATAAACTTCCCGAGGACTCCTCTCTGGTGATGCAAATATGACTGTCCGCATCAGTCCAATAACAATTCTTTCCTCCCCTTGAAGTCCTAAATGACCAAGGCAGGATGAGCACAGGTGCCAAAGGTTCTACCGGGGACTCATTGTCTTCTAACAGCAGGGCCATGCTGGCTGGGGCTGATAGTCCTAAATATCTGGAGGGCACCAGGTAGGGGAAGTCTGACCTTTATGGAACCCTTGAGTTGGATGACAAGGCCTCTATTATATATATATATATATATATATATATATATATATATATATATATATATATATGAATAACAAGCTCATTCTTCTTAAGTGTGGGTTGTTATGTAGCCAAAATGGCAATATCTGCATACAGGCGTGTCAAGGAGCTGCCAGCGAGCTGGGTCACCCACAAGGCAGGCACACACACTGATGACAAGGAATGCAATTAGCTTTTCATTAGCAGAAAACAACAACAACAACAACAACAACAACAACAACAACAACAACAACAACATCAACATCATCCCTGGTTCATCTTAACTCCACAAAGGCGTTGCTGAAACTTAGCTCTAGGCATAGCCTTTAAGCCTCTCACTCTGGATCCTTCCCAAGCAGATGAAGGCTGTGTCAAGGGGGGTGGGCTCCTTCTCTGGGCCAGGCCGGTGTGTTGCTCAGCAATGTGCAAGACCCTCCTCGAGGGTGTGTGTGTGTGTGTGTCAGAGTCAGCAGGACTGGGACTGCCTGTGAACACGTGTGGCTCTCAGCTACTAATGCTGTCCTGGAAGGCCCTCCGTCTCCTGAGCCCCCTTAATCACTTGAGTCTCCTGTTTCTATCAGCTCCTTGTGCTAACTGCTCCCTAGTGTCCCAACACCAAGCTCCGGGCTCTAAGGTGTCATCTTCGGAGTCCTCCCTAGGGGGGCTTTCAGGAGGCAGGCTCCCACCACTCCTCTTCATCCAGCCTGCCCTTGACAAGGAGCAAGATACAGCACTCAACGCCCATTGAATCCTGAGCAGGTTAAAGGTAAAGGACCCCTGGATGGATAAGTCCAGTCAAAGGTGACTATGGGGTTGTGGTACTCATCTCGCTTTCAGGCTGAGGGAGCCGACGTTTGTCCGCAGACAGCTTTCTGGGCATAGCTGCCAACCTCCGTTTTTCCGGCTGTCCCCAGCCGAAAAAACGGATTTTTTTTTTGTTTCCCCCCGGTTTATTCTGGCGCGGTGGCCATTTTGGAACTGGGCAGAGCATGCTCAGAAGCGACTTTTGATGCTGCTTTGCCCAGTTCCAAAATGGCTGCAGCACGACTTCTGGTGCGGCAGCCATTTTGGAACAGGGCAGAGCAGCATCAAAAGTCGCTTCTGAGCATGCTCCGCCCAGTTCCAAAATGGCGGCAGCGCTACTTCCGGTCTGCTACTTATTTCTCAGGCCGGAACTTGGCAGGTATGTTTCTGGGTCATGTGGCCAGCAGGACTAAACTGCTTCTGGCGCAATGGAACAACATGGCGGAAACCAGAGCGCATGGAAACGCCATTTACTTTCCCGCTGTAGCGGTACTGATTTATCTACTTGCACTGGTGTGCTTTCAAACTGCTAGGTTGGCAGGAGCTGGGACAGAGCAATGGGAGCTCACCCGTCATGGGGATTCGAACGGCTGACCTTCTGATTGGCAAGCCCAAGAGGCTCAGTGGTTTAGACCACAGTGCCACCCGCATGCTCAGTGGGTACAGTGTGCTGAGTGCCCTGTTGGAGGAGGAGCTATGCAAAACTGGCATGAGAGGGAAAGAATGGACTGGAACATTCCGGAAGAGCACATGAACCCCGAACAATAGCATTCCATGCTGCAGTATTTTGTTGCAGATGTCACTTGTACAAATTCAATGCAGATCAGACATGCCTTGATTTGGCTTCTCTGCAGCAAAAATTGGCCAATATTTCCAAAACTTGGGATATGTTTGATTCACTGAACTTATTTGTCTGGGACTTTCATGAAGAATTTAGTTTTCACACCAAGCCTTCCAGGGTTATTTCCTTTTCTAACAAAACCATCTTCTGTCACCAGAAGGGAGGAGCGTGGGTAGCTGTGATGAATTACTCCACTTTAGAAATAAAATGAAAACCTTTTGAGTGAATCCTTCAATTAAATGCATGAGGTATATATGGGCAGCGGGAGGGGAAAAGAGAGGAGGGCTTGAGCTCGCATCCTCCTCTCCTCTAATTAAACTTCATCATAGGTAGGCATTTTGGCCTCATCCGGCAGGTATCTCCTTAGGTTCTCAGTTGGCTGCAAAGCCTTTCACAATAACTGAGTGAAAACAAATAATAGCCAGGGCTTTATTTTCCAGATAAGGGACCAACAAGATGTCTCTGGGAAGACCACAAGCAGGACCTGAGAGCATTGGTCCTCTCCCAACAGTAAGAGCTGTTCGACAGTGGAATTTGCTGCCAAGGAGTGTGGTGGAGTCTCCTTCTTTGGAGGTCTTTAAGCAGAGGCTTGACAGCCATATGTCAAGCCATATTTGGGGGTTGGACTGGATGGCCCTTGTGGTCTCTTCCAACTCTATGATTCTATGATTCTCCTGAGCTTCTCAGCAGCAGCCTTGAAAGCTGGAGGTAGCATATACCCAAGATAATGGTGAGTTTCCAATAGCCTCATCCTCATGAATTTGTCCAATACTCTTTTAAAGCCATCAGAGTTGATGGCTGTCACAACATCTTGCAGTAAGTAGCAAATTCCATGATTTAACCTTGCGCTTTGTGATAAGAGGACTTCACAACTGGACAACGGTCACCTAGAGAACTCGTCTTAGGAGGTGACGGACAAATGTGATTAATAGCATAATCTAAGCAGAGGCGGAGCTAGCTGCTCTGGCACACCAGGAGTGGGGTGGGGCGAGAGTCCCGGGGGGGGGGCAATCTGCGCCCAGGGGGGCGATTGGCACAGCGATTGGCATTCAGAGTGCAATTGATGCACAAGGGGGATGGGTGCTGATCCGCCCACGGGGGAATTTTGTCACCCCCCCCTCAGGGATGACACCCGGGATGGATGCCCCCCGCCCCCCCTTCCTACGCCCCTGAATATAAGAGAGTAATAATGAGCTAGTATATATCCCTTTGGCTGTCCTAAATCTCTCATCAAAAACATTATCTCTGACCACTTTTCACACACCATATTTTTATAACGGTCCTCGCATGCCCACCCTATCTTGTCCTTGCATTCTTTTCTAAATTTTAAAAAACATGCCAACGTGGTAGTCTTTCCCCACCGAGGAGTTCGCTCCGGACCCTGATAATTTGGTTGCCCTTTTCAGGACCTCCCACCCCCGTCCCCCGCTCTACAATATCCTTCATGAGATAAAAACAACCCAAAATGCTCAGTTCTTTACCCACCTGGTGAAAGTAGCTCCCAGTCTACATGGTCCTGAAAACACGAATCACATCATCACACTTCATCTTACAAATGTGATTGCAACTGAAAGTGCGCTGGATTACAACGACCCAAGGTTCCCCTCTAGATGCAAAACAGGATGTGTTTCTTTTGCACTAACTCAGGACTAGGGAGCCTGTAGGTCTCCAGAGGTTATTGGACTCCACCTCCCCTATGCCCTAACCATTGGTCATGCTGCCTGGGGCTGATGGGAGTTCAACAACATCTGGAAAGCCACCCATACCCTAGTCTCTCCCTGAAGGATAGCTTAGTTGTTTGCAGCATGGTGCTGATAACAGCAAGGTTGCAAGTTCGATCCCCACATGGTACAGCTGCATATTCCTGCATTGCAGGGGGCATAGTTGCCAAGTACCCCATTTTCCCCGGGAAACCCCCGTTTTTACTTACCTTTTCCCGGTGGTCCCCCATATCACTTTGTCTCCCATTTTTCTCCGTTATTTTCTCCTGCCGGCGGCCATTTTTTTCTTTCTGATTTGCCCTTCTATGGGCACCAAAAATAGCCACCGGCGGCTTCAAAAGTCGCATCTACGCATGTCTGGAAGTGCATAGACGCGACCTCCGGTGTCAGCGGCGGCCATTTTTGGTGCCCATAGATGGGCAGAGCGATACCAGAAGTTGCGTCGACGCACTTCCTGACATGCGTAGAAGCGACTTTTGAAGCCGCCGCTGGCCATTTTTGGTGCCCATAGAAGGGCAAAACGACACCGGAAGTTACGTCAACGCAACTTCTGGTGTCACATGGCTGCTGGTCCCGGATTCTGCAGTCCGGGACTTGGAAGGTAAGGCAGGGGGTTGGACTAGATGATCCTCAGGGTCCCTTCCAACTCTACGATTCTGTGATTCTATGATTCTAAACAGCTAGAGATGCTGCCATCCTCTTGCTGCTCTGGCCCACTTTGCAACACGCCAAGCTCATAATTCCCACCAACCCATTCAACTTTGACTGTGTACAGTTAAAGGACACCCCTATCTCCACAATATCCTGGAAGCTAAAGTCTTACTGCTCACAGAGCTACAGCTCCCAGCACCTTTAACAACTACAGTTCCCAGGGTTCGTGAAGGGTGTGTGCACTCTTTAAATGTGCTTTACATGTACAGCCATATATTTGTATACTTTCGCTTCTTTTCCAGGCAAGCACATAACCAGGAAACTTCCACAACTTGTTCATCTTTTGCCTTTCCTTAAAAAACATGGGCTTTCTTAATAATACAATCTCTGACATATAACATTTCCTGCATATTCCCCCGCTCAAACCTTTCAATCGCCCACTTCTTGTGTCCAATCATCACAGTTAGCATTCTGAAGGCAGCGACAGGCCATTATGGATGGAGGCAGAGTAGAACTCGTGCCTCCAAATGATCTTCATGCACATTAAAATGTAGAGGAATTGGGGGGGGAGGTGTCTGCGAAAGAGTTTTATTGCTGCAGCAGAAATCCGCAAGAAAACTGCCAGCCTCTTCCTCTGCTCTCTCACTTCTACCATACAGTGGAAGGTGCAATCCTGTAGCCAACACGATGCTGTCTAGATGTTGTTGTTCCCCCTTAACTCCTACCTGTCCGAGCCAGAATGGCCAGTGACCAAGGTGGATGAGAATTGGAGGCTAGCAACATCTGGAGGGCTCTAGGTTCACTGTTCTGGCTCTACAATAATCCCTGAACTAAGCATGAATTTTAAAAAGCAATTCCATCTAAGCTCCTTTCTTGTCCTTTCTCCTTTCTTTTGTAACGGTATCTCCCCCCCCCCCCAAGATGTCCTGTAAGCAAAGTGCCGTGACCTCCTACAACACTTCTTCCTTCCCTGAGAATGTCTGGATGGGTAGAAGAAGTGAAAAACCAGCCGACGAGGTACAGTCGAGGAGAAAATATCCTGAGTATTGTTTATTTAACTGCAACATCCAATGGGAATAGCTTTTTCTTGTCCCGTACAGGCAACCCTCATTAACACTAACCAGAGTAATATGTATTCATCAGGAGAAGGAGCCTATCATTAAAGCTCACCATGTAGCAACTGCTTTAAAAGGGAAAAATTTAATTAAATGCTTGGAGGTACTTTGGATTAGCAATCCAAGTTAAAATGCAATCACTAAATGATCTGATACTGTAAGATCAATTATTGATAGTGCAAAGATGACAGCATGGGGATGATAAAAACCAAATTGAGGGCAAGTGCAGAGAAGCACCTCTCCCTCGGAGATGGATGTGAGGGTGGAACAGGGATGCACTCTGGGAGTGCACAAAACCCGCCAGCCGAAGTAGCAAAATAGAAACAGCTACTCTCCAGCTATGCCTTCCCACCAAAAAAAAGCACCCGTCAAGAAACAAACATGAAAGACAAACCCTTCCTTTGTCACTTCACCGATTGTGGCCATGTTATTTCTGGTGCAAACAACTAGTTGTCGCTTTTCTTAGCTTGGTTTATGCTTCCGTTGTCAGGGCTGTTTGGTCCACGAAGACCCTGAGCTCGTTACTCCAATACAGGCTCGTTCCACAGCCTGGAACGTGAACTGCAGGACCGACCCCTTCTATGAGGAAGAACTCTGCCTCAGGCGGCAAACTCTGAGGAACTGGTAGTGGGTAGACATCTGTGCCATGTGGTCTAGGATCGGACTCCATTTGGTTCAGGAGAAGGGGGGGCAGCCCCCACCGTTCCTCCTCAGTCCAGCCCCTGACAATAGGGTCGCCATATTTTAAGCGGTAAAAATCCAGACACAACAAGTTGTTGAGCTTTTTTATGCACTTTTTAATATATATTTTTAAAAAAACACCCTCAAAATGCAGGAGATTTGCTTTAAACTGTAAAATCTCCCCCCCCCCCCGAATGGGCATGTAGAACCCCCAAAAGAGGACATGTCCAGGAATTCCCGGACATATGGCAACCCTTATTAAAAGGTGCAAGCAAAATGTTCAGCAGGGTCTGATGGATATTGTGATATAGATGAGATGCTTCACTGGTACCCAAGTGTACTTTGCTTGGTTGGGGTGATTGTGGGATTTGAAATATTCTTCAAGGCTGTGGTCAGCTGCCTCTGATGAACATATGGTCTTCCATATGCAGAAAGTCTTCCCTGATCTCTTCAGTGAGTATGCAGATGTTTCATAGATGCAACAGGGAATCCACAACCCCACTCCAAATGGTTATTCTTTATGCTAGTTTACATGGAAACTGTACAGGGGAGTGGTTCTGGGAATCCCACTCCCATCTCATTATATCCAGGCTTTTAAAATGAGATCGGCGATGCTTTCACCATTAGTCCAAATTAGATTGCTTTTAGATTCCACAGTTATTCCTTCCCCCAACCTGCCAATATTCACTGTCAAATTCATCTGAAGGCAGCTGGCATGATCAACTGAGGGACCAGAGTCTGGCCAGAATGGCTGGGATATGTTTCCTTGCTAGTTTATAGGTGGCACATCTTGCACTGATGGAAATGCAAAATATTTGGTGTGGGGTTTTCGATTTCATTTCAAAATGTGATTTAAGTGCCCCTTTTTTTGGGAGGGGGAGAGCGCATCTGAAGGCAGCCCTGTTTAGGGAAGCTTTTAATGTTTAATAGATTATTGCATTTTAATGTTCTGTTCTGTTGGAAGCCGCCCAGAGTGGCTGGGGAAACTCAGCTAGATGGGCGGGGTATAAATAAATAAATTATTATTATTATTATTATTATTATTATTATTATTATTAGCGAAGGGAAATAAGCACCACCGGTCCCTTTCTATATATATATTTTTGTCAGTTAGCCATTGAATATAAGATCACATTACCATTTTCACTCAAATGAAAAGGTTTTCTTGCTTTTCCTATGATCAGATCTATCACTTCTGTCTTAATGTCCTTTATTATAAATAGATTGGTCAGATTTTGCCCCCGATATGCCACTTCTGGGTATGTTTTACTTCTGTCTGAACACTATCAGTTCCAGGTATTACTTTTGTTTGTACGTCTTTTGTATCAATTAGTTCTATTTATTCCTTAAGTTCGGATGTTCTAGATTGGCCAAATTTTCTCCAAAATTATGCCACCTTTGGGACCAAATTGAAAAAAAAAATTAAAAAAATAGTCCAGTGGCACCTTAGAGACCAACTAAGTTTGTTCTAGGTATAAGCTGTCATGTGCAAACTTAGTTGGTCTCTAAAGTGCTACTGGACCATTTTGTAATATTTTTTATTTTGACTGCATCAGTCCAACATGGCTACCTACCTGAATTTGGGACCAACTGGTAGCAAGAGGGGCTAGGTATTCTGGCGCAAGCCTCTCAGCACAGGGGCGTACCCAGGATCAAAACTAGGGGCGGGGCAAGCCATGGTCGTTCAGGTTGTGACATTTCAGCACGGAAAAGGTGAATGAAACCAAAATTTTAAGAAAATTATATATAATTATAGCACTGCTTTATTACGGTAGTTATTACAGTTATTTGCTTGAATTTTTCAAATTTTTATTCTAGTTACATGTCTTATACTAATATCATTTTTCTTGGGTTTGAAGAAAACTTGTTCAAAACTTTCGTTTCAATCCAGTCCTGATTTTCCTCGAAGAATTTCCGATGGGCGCTCATCAAACACAACCCAGTCAGTCTGTCCTTTCCCATTGTACTTCTGAGCTAGGTCTTTACCCTTTAAAATTTAATTTTCTACAGAAATTACTTAGCTTACCTTTTTGGAACCAGTTTCTTATATCCATTTAGGCAGCCTCGACGTCTCCTAAATGTAAATAAGAAGGTAAACTAATAGCGGGCGGCTCAGTTTAGGGGCGGGCGGCTCAGTTTAGTGACACGGAACTCACTAGACCCCTCTAGAAGATTCCCTCTTCTCTCTGCTAGAGCCCACTAGAGACCTCTCCCTCCCTTGAATCCCAATGGCTGGCTGACATAGATTCCTCTACCAGTCGCTAGGTGGCTCTAGATACTTCTCAGTTTTTACACCATTTCACTGTGGTAAACAACTGATTATTCGCCATTGCCCTACCTAATTTTGTTTTGTTTCATCACTTTATAACCATTTAATTTTTTTGCTTCCGGGGGGGCAGCTGCCCCCCGCCCCTTGCTGGGTTCGCCCATGTCTCAGCATCTGACAAAATGTGCTAGAGCTATACTGAACATGTGCAGGCACCACGGATGGAATCATGTGCCATATGATCAAAACTCTCTCATGTCTCCTCTTATTTGTTCACTGTCCTCAGCATGCTTAGCACTGTTGAAGATAACATCTGAAGAAGTGTGCATGCACACGAAAGCTCATACCAATGACAAACTTAGTTGGTCTCTAAGGTGCTGCTGGAAGGAATTTTTTTATTTTGCATCTGCTCTATTGCCTGAGTTGGAGGCTGTCAATAATGAGAGGAGGGATGCGAAGGAAAAGGTGTAAGACCTAAACTGGTATATGATGAGGTATAATCAAGGATAAATGTGCAGATAAAATATGGATTACATCAGCATTCCCAGAGATGATTGCTTACTTAAAATCTTAAAGGTCAGGTAAGAACTGCAGGATAACCCCCCCCTTTGGTTAGCTTGTTAATAAAACACATCTCTGAGCTCATAGAACATGGAGAGAGGCAACACTCCAGTGTTTAACTCCTTGGTGCCAATGGAGGAAGCACATTGACTTCACAATGGAGACCAGGTCCTTGTGTCATACAGACTGTGAAGCTGTAGTCACGGTCTTGTGTATAATTGGTTTCATTGGCATAGAAATGGAAAATGTGTGTGTATTAATGAAGGTCTAAAATGGGAAATGGCAGGGCCGTCTTAAGCGCCCCTGGCGCCATGGAGCGGCAGATCCCTCCAGCGCCCCCCGCCCCATTTCCCAGCACGGTGGGCGTGCGTGCGGTTGCAGCGTGCAGCGCGGCTGCCACAGGCGCTGCTGCCACGGTTGCCGTGGGCGCAGCTGTGCGTCGAACCGGCGGGCTGGCCAGCGGGCGGGTGCAGTTCGCGGCGCCCTCCTGGCGGGCCGGCACCGTGGTGCCCTGCGCCACCGGGGGTCTACCTAGAGCCAGCCCTGGGAAATGGCTAAATATGTATTGCTAACACTGGGGTTTCCCCATAGTGGACTCAGAGCTCTTGCTGGGTTGAAAATTAACTAACAATTGTTTTCTACTAGCTAACATGTGAGCGTTGTAACCTTAGATCAGGTGACAAAGGTATTGAGTTGCAAATTCGCCATATTGAAAGGGTGGCGGCTGTTAGATTTTCTCGGAACGCAACAGAGAACAAAGGATATAATGGCTGTCCAAGAAGCTGCATAGCCTCAGAGAGACTAAGGCAGACTGGAATAGGGGAGAGAGAGACACAGGTTTTTTTACTTTTGGATTTATCTTTTATTTCTAAGATGCTGAGCCTGCGCTGGACAGCACAAGCCATTGTATGGATATTTTGGATGTGTCTTTGATACTTACGTTCTGTTTTCGAAGAGTCCTGCAAGTAACAGTTTGAATAATATTTTGATGGGTCCGGACAATGATTTCTCCCAAAAAGAGTCAGTTCTCACGCTTCTAGTCACTTCAAACTGCACAATGTTAATATCTGCAACACACACAAGGGTGGAAAATGGATTTTGCAAACAAAACAAAACAAAACAAAACAAAACAAAACAAAACAAAACAAAACAAGTTATGGGTGAGGTGAAGAATCTTTTTTGCATCTAGAAGGTCGAATTCTTGGCATCTCCAGGACTAAGACCATCCCCTGCCTGAAAGCCCAGGCACTAGTCACTGTAGACAATGTTATAGAAAAAACCTGCTCCTTTTCCCTTATGGGGTATCCAAGAGCCCATATAGAGTCCTTAAGTGGGTAGGAGAAAATAACAGAGGCCAACCAGAGAATATTGAGAAGCAAAGCATCTGGTAAGACTGATCTTTATTAAACTGTTGCAACAGGGTCCTCACTCACCACATGTAGGAGGGAGGAGGAACCCAGAACAGTGGTGCGCAAGCCCTTATATAGACTTTTGAAACTGCCCACCCTGTAGCCCAAGACCACCCTCCAAAACATCATACATACATCACAGAAGGAGGCGGTCTACAGCAGAAATCCTGTCTGCCAGGATACCTGATAATGGTCAATGATTGCTTTACCTGGGCAGCCTGGCCATTCTTTTGTGATGGTAAATACTTTAGCTCCTGAATCCAGGTCACAAACTCAACATATTCATACACAAATACAGTACGCCCTTAAGACAGGTAAGCAAAAGAAAATGGAGAGGCTTTTCCATTTCCTTCCTCCTTGCAGAGAAATATTTGAGGTCAATTTGGGAGAGTCAAAATGGCTTCAGGATTGCCCTCCTGTACTATTTCAGACACGTGGTTTATATACTTATCTTTGTGTTTGCCTTGTACATTTATGAATGTTTGTTTTATATTTGGGACCTTAAAATTCTTATAACAATAACATGGAGCCAGATGAACTGGTTATTTATGGTCTGGCTCATTATAAGGCAGCTTCCTCTGTTCCTGCATTGCCCTAAGAGGAATGATTTTGCCTGGGGGTGGCGAAAGTGTGACATTGAAGATTCCTCTCTCTCTCTCTCTCTCTCTCTCTCTCTCTCTCTCTCTCTCTCTCTCTCTCTCTCTCTCTCTCTCTCTCCCTCCCTCCCTCCCTCTCTCTCTCTCCCTCTCCCTCTCCCTCTCCCTCTCCCTCTCTCCCTCTCCCTCTCCCTCTCCCTCTCTCTCTCTCTCTCTCTCTCTCTCTCTCTCTCTCTCTCCTGAGCTTCAACAATATCAGTACAATTGAAAATAGTTTATTTTGAACTAAAAGGTCCTGATATACCGGTACATGCAGTTTCATTTGAAAACCGGACGATAGCAATGCAGGGGGTGCGAAATTGGTATTTCGCTGAGACTGAGGGAACCAAATGGAATAGAGCCCAGCTGGCAAAATGCAAAATGCCATGTACAGTGTGGTGGAAGGGCAAGAGAGGGTGGGGGGAGAGGGGAGCCCCGGGTTGCAATTCGGACCCGCTCCCCCTCCCCCCTCCCTTGTTGTTTGCATTTATTTATTTATTTATTTTAAGAGGAGGAACACTTTGCAGAAGTCGGGTCCATTACCGAAATGAATGGATTCAATATCTGTGCAATGATGTGTTAAAAAAACGAAAGAAACATCATTAAATGTCAGAGATGTTATTAACACATTTTCCTTCCTCTTACCCGAATGAAACAGGCATTATCTCACCAGGTAGCACGCAACCCACTTGCTATTTGCGAGGAGCGTGACTTGGTGGTTGGGCTGTCTCCAGGAGGCAGGAGACAATGGCTGTAATAGTAATGCCTGCTTGCCACTCCAGGCTCTGCCTTCCTGTGTGCACTCATACATACTCAACCATTGCTACACAAAAATGGCAAAAAAAAATACTTGTTATGCAGAAAACCCGCTGGTTGTCTATTTAAACCTGCATTAGGAAATCATGATTTTTGTGCAAATGCAGGCCATAAATTCTTTCCCCCCTACCCTTCTGCCACTGAATAATGGAGTGAATCTGAGGATCAGCTACTGGAGAAAGAGCTTTTGTTAGTTACCAGCAAGCACAAAGCTTTTTTACTACTTTCCAGGAGTGAGTCATACTTGGCCAGCTGCTTGGGCCTGGGCGGAAAGAAACTGGTCTTTCCCAGTTGCTCGGCAGAAAAAAAAACGATAAGAGCCTAAGTTGAACCACACCATGCCCTCACCCACACTGTACACCTTAAGCACATGTAAAACAAATGGCTCCCCCCCTCAAAGAACCCTGGGAACTGTAGTTTGTTAAGGGTGCTAGGAATTATAGCTCCACGAAGGGTAAATTGCAGTTCCCAGGATTCTTTGGGGGAAGCCATAAGCTTCCGGTGTGAGCGATGCCTCAACGCCTTCCGCATGCATTTTGCCAGGAAGATTTTAGGCATCACGTGACAGAGTCTCAAACACAGATGGGCTCTCCCAAGCCCACATTCCCAGCATGTTTGCGCTCCTGCCTCAGCGAGCAATGTCTCCCCTGGTTTGGTCACGTTGACAGAACGGAAGATGCCATTACTCTATGGGGAGCTGGCTTCAGGCACTAGGCCCATTGACAAAGATGTCTGCAGGTGTGACATGAAGGCTGGCAACGTCAACCCAGTTGACCTTGGCCCAGTATACCTGAAAGAGTGTCTCCACTGCCACTGTTCAGCCCGGACATGGAAGTCCAGCTCCTCTGAGGCCTTCTGGCGGTTCCCTCACTGCGAGAAGTGAGGTTACAGGGAACCAGGCAGAGGGCCTTCTCGGTAGTGGCAGCCACCCTGTGGAACACCCTCCCATCAGATGTCAAGGAAATAAACAACCATCTGACTTTTAGAAGACATCTGAAGGCAGCCCTGTTTAGGGAAGTTTTTAAGATTTGATGTTTTATCGTGTTTGTAATATTCTGTTGGGAGCTGCCCAGAGTGGCTGGGGAAACCCAGCCAGATGGGTGGGGTATAAATAATATATTATTATTATTATTATTATTATTAACCCCACCGTGTGGGAATCCCTTGTAGATGAACACAGTACCTGGAGATGGACCATCAGTTTGTGTATCCACAACAGTGACCAGAGGAGGAATGACTGCTGGGAGGAGCACAGAGAGAAGAAACACTATGGTGCATCTGTAACAGCGAAACTGGATGCCTTCATCTGCCCCAGCTGCAACAAAACATGTCTCTCCTGTATCGGTATGAGTCAACAGTGTGATACAGCAGCTTAAAAAGCCGATGCAATTCTGGGCTGCATCAATAGGAGTATACAATGGTGCCTCGACTTACGAATTTAATCCGTTCCGAAGGCACCTTCATAAGTCGAAAAATTCGTAAGTCAAAAAATGCCATTGGAAACGCGATTTCCCATAGGAATGCATAGGAAACGGAAGAATTCGTAAGTCAAAAAATCCCTATCTAAAACTGCCGCGTTTCCCCCCGGATGTCGAGACATTCGTAAGCGTGCGGCCATTCATTCGTAAGTCGAAAAATTTGGTTGTCGAGTCGTTCGTAAGTTGAGGTACCACTGTAGCATCTAGATCAAGGGAAGTAATAGTACCACTGTATTCTGCTCTGGTCAGACCTCACCTGGAGTACTGTGTCCAGTTCTGGGCACCACAGTTCAAGAAGGATACTGACAAGCTGGAACGTGTCCAGAGGAGGGCAACCAAAATGGTCAAAGGCCTGGAAACAATGCCTTATCAGGAACGGCTTAGGGAGCTGGGTATGTTTAGCCTGGAGAAGAGAAGGTGAAGGGGTGATATGATAGCCATGTTCAAATATATAAAAGGATGTCATATAGAGGAGGGAGAAAGGTTGTTTTCTGCTGCTCCAGAGAAGTGGATACGGAGCAATGGATTCAAACTACAAGAAAGAAGATTCCACCTAAACATTAGGAAGAACTTCCTGACAGCGAGAGCTGTTCAGCAGTGGAATTTGCTGCCAAGGAGTGTGGTGGAGTCTCCTTCTTTGGAGGTCTTTAAGCGGAGGCTTGACAGCCGTCTGTCAGGAATGCTTTGATGGTGTTTCCTGCTTGGCAGGGGGTTGGACTGGATGGCCCTTGTGGTCTCTTCCAACTCTATGATTCTATGGTATTTCCAACCACAGCAGGCGCTGTAACCTTCCAACATTTTTCTAGAAAAATAGCACTGCATGCATTTCCACACCCCTGCTCACATGCTCCAGATTTGGCAGGTTCCCAGTCCTGTTCTGCAGCAGGTAATGTGACAGGCAGCCCTTCTGTGTGCGAAATTGCTCTGAGAATGAGCAGCGGTGAAAGAAAACAAAGCTTTGTTAGGCAGCAACGAAAACATGTTCTATAACAGTGTATGCAATGCAGGAGGTCCTTCTGTTTAGGGTGCCCTTGTCCGAATCTACTCAAAGGGTGAAAACGCTCTGCTCTTCTGTTGGTACCCGGTGCCTTTTCGAAGGCAAGTCTTTGAGGCGATCCCGAGTTAACCTCAGGGTGTCTGGCTTTGTTAATGGTTCTGTGGTCCTTCCCCAGTGGCCCATTCTTGCTGTCTGGAGAGGCTATATGGTAATGCCGATCATGGCTCCTTCAAGAGCTTTCTTCCAGTTTCAGCTGCAGGCAGGTAGACTATTCTGCCTGCAATAACTACCAATGAGTAAAATTGGGGAGGGGGGGAGGGAAGGAGGAGCCAAAGTTTGAGTTGTCACACTTGAGAGCCAGTGTGGTGTAGTGGTTAAGAGTGGTAGACTTGTAATCTGGGGAACCGGGTTCGCGTCTCCGCTCCTCCACATGCAGCTGCTGGGTGACCTTGGGCTAGTCACACTTCTCTGAAGTCTCTCAGCCCCACTCACCTCACAGAGTGTTTGTTGTGGGGGAGGAAGGGAAAGGAGATTGTTAGCCGCTTTGAGACTCCTTCGGGTAGTGATAAAGCGGGATATCAAATCCAAACTCTTCTTCTTCTTGAACAAGAAAACATTCCCTACAATCATCTTCCACAGAGATGCTACAGCTATCACTTTCTGTTTGGTGTTTAGAGCTACCAGCTCCGTCTTTCAAGATGGTCATTAGAAGAATTATTTTTAAAGGACTGGTGTGTGAGTTTTCTTTTTTCTTCTCCCCTTGCCATCCCCTCTTCCTTTTGTGCCATGTATTTTAGATGGCATGCCTATGGGCAAGGACTGTCTTGTCTTTATTGATCATACTTAAGCAACTGTGGAAGCCCTTTCGGCTTAAGAGCAGGGTAAAATACTTTCCATAAATAAATGAATGTGGAATATTTCAGCAGAAAGAAATAGTTATGGGAGACATAAATCCATTTATTGCAGCTGGAATATATTTTCCCCTTCTGGCAGGAGAGATAAATTGCTGCTAATGTGATACAAGACTGGTTTGATTATTTCATTGGATCAAATATATCATGCTGTTGCAAAATCTCTCCACTTTCAAGTTGAAATTAAATAATTTTAACCATGACCATAAGACATTATCATTTGCATATACTTCATCTCCAAGGAGACGTTTGATGTTATGTAATGCATAAGTATTTAATTGTTCTTCACATCACTGAAATATCAAATTATGTCCAAAATGGAGAGGATTCTCCAGGAAGATTGCAATGCTCTGATGAGGGCAGGAATGAACAAGGAATGAAAAACATTCAGAGGACTAGTTTGTTTCTTCTTGGACTTTGGGTTGGGTGAAGAAAGCAAGGGTGTATACTGTACATGTTTGATGAGTTTTGAAGAATGATGATACAGTTCAAGAACACTTTAGAAAATTGTAGTTGGAAGGTTGATATGTCAATGACTGTTGAGAAAAAAACTTGGTCAGGAACTCAAATTGAGAACCTGTAGATCTCATGGGATGATCTCAAGTGTTGTGGGTTTGAAGTAGATATCTAGGTCAGAGATGGGGAGCCTGTGGCTGTCGAGAAGTTGCTGGACTACAATTCTCAATGTCCCTGACCAATTGGTGAGATTGTACAGTGTCTTCAATGCTCTTTAACTTCTCTTCAAGAAAAAAATCCGACATGGGCAATACCTGGAGTCAACTTTTTTAAAGATTTCCCTTACATTTTCTTCCTGAATGAAGACCCCTTCCCCCTCTCTCTTCCTCAGCCCAAAGCAACAGTTAAGTTTCCGTTTTCTTTCCAAACAGTTGGAAAGAATGAAATTGCAGCACAATCCTAACCAGACCTATTCAGAAGTAAGTCCTACTGAATTCAGTGGGGCTTAGACCTAGGTAAGTTAAAAGCTTTAAGCTTGTCTCTTCCCCAGTTTCATTCTGTTCTTCCTTGATGGCTTGAAAATCAGGAAACTGAAGACAATCTGTTCCCGGTTCATTCAATCCTTTTTTTTTGGCTATTTTCCCATTGATGCGATTGCCTCCACTATTAGTGGTGGTTGTTTACGTGAGCTAATGCTGTGCGATGTGCAAACATCAAGGAAATATTATCTGATGCCTCTGTGCTGGGAAGAGTTAAATCTTTTTTGACAATTCAATAGTTCCCTTTGGGTCTTCACAAATGGCACCTGTTGTTGAAGTCAATAGAGCTTACAATTTAATTTCATCTGCCTGCAAACAATCTCTCTCATTAGGGGGTGAAATGATGATAGAATTCACTGAGGCATGCAGTTTCGCCTTCTTCAGGGTACTACGTAAGTACAGTCATCATTTTCAACAAAGGGAGGCACAATTATCCTGGAAACCGATTGTAAGGAAGACAAAATCTGCGGTGGAAAAAAAGAGAAGGACCATAAAAAGTCGGGTTCTGCAATTTTGCTACATTTGTTGCTCAATGCCAATTTGCAGTGTAATTATTGTGTTTAACAGGATCTGGAAATGTAGCAGTCCAAATGACAGGTAAATGGCTTCTTCCTCCTTTTTTATCTTAACATTAGTGCTGAACTCGACGGCTTGGGCAGTACATATTCATGTGAGGTTTTTGCCAGGATGAAGGCAGTCTTTGCTTCTGGCTCCTCATTTCACATATTGCGTCTTCAATGTTTTCTAAAGGAGGAGAAAAAACACCCAAAAGGGAGAGATATTAGACAGGCCAGTCCTCAAAGTTCTTGAAATCAAGGAAGTGTTTGTCAGAACCACATACTTGGAACACTGCAGTTATGTTTTTTAGCCTGGCTTTGGGAAAAGGCAAACTTTTTGCAGCTGAATTGGGGGTTGTAATTGGCTGCACTTATTTCCATTGCAAGTTAGATGGGCTCTGTCAAATCTCTGACTGTCAGGGTCTTATGTGATGCTGCTACCAGAGACCTTGACTTATGTCTGCCTTCCTGTGCCTGTTATGCCTCTTGACCAGCCTGGTGACCTGATAAGTCAGTGACGGCTTTAGTAGGTCCAGAAAGGAAATGGAAAATGGATTTACTGCCTTGGTTTCTACAATAGCGACTAGTTATCTTCCAGCGGCTGTGCAATTCTGCTTCCCCAAAACTGTCTTCATCATGAATACTGCAGTTTATACTGTTTCTTCTGTGGGATCCCGTTGATGCATGACGTCAACATTGCTTGGGTTCATGACATGTTCATCGATATTTCCCAGTTTTCCATCACATGTGTATCTTGGAAATGAAGTCCACATCACGGTTCACTACGGCCTATAATCTCCTAAATTACAGGACTTGCCTCATTCCCTTATAAGCACCTTGATTCCATTTAATTAGTACAAACAGCAGGGAAACTCTAAAGAAACTTGAAAACAACAGCTGAACTGAGGCAAAAAACACACACACAAAAAAACCCACGCCTGTAGGATCCTGTTCTGAAATGTATTCTCTTACCAGGGCCAGATTTAGGTTTGATGAGGCTGTAAGCTACTGAAGGTAATGGGGCCCTTTATATGTCCAGCTGTCCTTTGTCAACAACAAATTGTTGCTGGTTTTTTTTTTTGTGTTGAATATGTGCTATATGGTAATTTATGGACCTAATAGGTATCTAAAGCCATTTGCACATAACACAATATGTATTTTATCAAAGTAATTGTTGAACTGAAATACAATTAAGAAGAAGTATATTAATAGTGAAATAATTAGTAAGCTCTAACTTAAAATGATTTTTTATTCATAACAAACTTAATAATGTAAACAGACTGGCATTTGGCAATAACAAAATATTCTTTAGAAACACAATTTACAAAGATAAATAATCTAGTCTCTAGAAACTTGCTATAACATGAAATAATAATGGGTGTAAATATATGATGCAAACTACTAATAATTATAAATAGCAGAATGTAGGCACCCTATATATAGAAAGGAGCAAATCAGGGATATTTTAGGGAGCAGGCTAGCAGATGGGGCCCATTACTTACACCATAGGAGCCAACACAACACAAACAAAACAAAACAAAACAAAACAAACGAAACACTGTTGCTGTATGTACGCTTAGCCACCCTGATATGTGTGAATAAGTTCTTATTCACACAGTTACAACTCCTAAACTTGCTCTATTGTCCGATTTGTTCAGATCAAGCTGCTAGCTACAAATATTTGCAGTCAAATGCTATGCCTTGTTATTGACTTATTTTTATTGACTCATTTTTATGTACATACATATTGGTTGATTATTAGTTACTTGCAGGGTGCTTTCCCCCCCTAGAAACTCACCATATAGTTGTTACAGTAAGTGCCACACTTTTTCACAACAACAGAACGAGGTGCCGGTACTACATAGTATGTTTGGAGATTGTGAGTTTTGATTAGTTTTGTGTAGTTTGAATGTGTAGGAAAATGAGTTTGGCAACTGTGTGCATGCGGCGATATTTTTGTGAGATTTTTTATGATTCTATACTCTAATTAGGTTGCATTTTTATGTATCTTGATGTTTTTTGATGCTTTGCATATGACTTGTTCTTGTGGTTCAGAACTTCTTAGGTATTTTACTGCTGTACATTGTTTACAGATATTTATGCAATTAGTTTCCAACAAACTGGGATTATTATTACAATTATCATTAGTAGTAAGTGTGCTCTGTGCTCTTATAGCTTACTGCAGTTCGTACTATCAATAACTCTTGTACGAAACAGGATTACGCATCTTGCGCTAAAGCAAACGACCATTCTAGCCCGCCATTATGCAAACAGATATGGATCCTTCTGGCTATATGGAATGAAGCCTGCCCGCTAAGCAGATGTTAGGAGCATCTCCCTGCCAAGATTCCTCGGGGTTCAGGATGTGTCTTCCTTAGAAGAAAAAAAAAGGAACTTGGCTAAGCTGAAGGACAACCCTGCCTCCAGGAGCATTAAGCTCAATCAGGAACTAACAAAGTGGCTATTCCAGCTAGATCTCCCGCTTGACAAAGGTAATTTCAAAGTGGTTTTTCTTTTCGCAGTAGGATATATAAAGAAAGGAAGCGACTCAATGGATTGTTAATCAGACCATTTGACCAGGTCTGGAAAAAGATGTTTCTGCTCAATAGACGTTTGTTTAGGTCAATTTAGCAGCAGTGGGTCAACACAACACTGAGTGGACATTGATCATTCGTAGTTTCAGGAAGGAGTAGACTGGCATGTTGTTTATTTACCTGGGGGGAAAGGCAAGCATTGATCCTGGAAGTTACATGTCAAAAGAAGAATAAATATGCATCCTTGGTGACAAGTAAAATGTGTTTACTGCCTCCCTCCCTGTAAAATGGCTGTTTCTGTGAGATGTTTTGGGCTTCTGAGCAATCGCAGAGATATGAATGGAGAATGTGACATCTCCAGTGCTCTCTCTCTCTCTCTCTGCTTTGCGAAACAGTAGTAGCTAATCCTGTGCAATAGTCCCTAAATAAGTGGCACCATTGCTTTCATGCTGTTTTGTGCTCAGTATGAACAACTAAAAGGCTAGACTTGTGACCAGTTTGTGACTTGCACCACAACCCTATGAATATTTACTCAAGGGATGTGGGTGACACTGTGGTCTAAACCAGTGGTCCTCAACCTTGGGCCTCCAGATGTTTTTGGCTTACAACTCCCATGATCCCTAGCTAGTAGGACCAGTGGTCAGGGATGATGGGAATTGTAGTCTCAAAACATCTGGAGGCCCAAGGTTGAGGACCACTGGTCTAAACCACTGGGCCTCTTGGGCTTGCCATTCAGAAGGTTGGCGGTTCGAATCCCCGCGATGGGGCGAGCTCCCTTTGCTCTGACCCAGCTCCTGTCAACCTAGCAGTTCGAAAGCACACCAGTGTGAGTAGATAAATAGGTACTGCTGCGACTGGAAGGTAAATGGCGTTTCCGTGCGCTCTGGTTTCCGTCATGGTGCTCTGTTGTGCCAGAAGCGGTTTAGTCCACATGACCTGGAAGCTGTCTGTGGACAAACGACGGCTCCCTTGGCCTGGAAGCAAGATGAGCGCCGCACCCCATAGTTGCCTTTGATTGGACTCAACCATCCAGGGGGTCCTTTTCCTTTTTACCTTTTATATTTACTCATAAATTTCCAAAAAGTACTCCAGCGCAAGTGTGCATATGGTTGCACCCTAAAGCTTGCCATTTATGTGTTTTCTTTCCGAGACAAACCAGGTTTCATATACTGACATTTTATTTAAACTCCAACACACCAACAGCTACGCTTGCACCAGCGTTGTCCTTTCCAGGGATGGTGGGACTGGCGAAGAATATTGAATTATTATTATTTTTCTCCAGGGCCATTACATTAGTTCTTGCCTTTCCTTTTTCTGTCTGCTCAGTCCCCTTTAAGTCTCTACTGAATTCTGGGTTAATGCTATGGAAAATTCCAAGGTTGTCCAGAGGGATGGGATGGTAGATAAGTCAAAAGATACGAATGGAGTTTTGATCTATTCATTCTGTTTTCATTTCTAGCTTTGTTGAAGAGCCCATGTGAAGGGAGCCAGGGTGCCATAGTGGTTAGAGCAGGCATCCCCAAAATGCGGCCCTCCAGACGTTTTGGCCTACAACTGCCATGATCCCTAGCTAACAGGACCAGTGGTCGGGGAAGATGGGAATTGTAGTCCAAAACATATGGAGGGCCGAAGTTTGGGGATGCCTGGGTTAGAGTTTCAGATTAGGACCTGGGAGAGCCAGGTTCAAATCCTCACTCAACCATGGGGCTCAGTGGGTAACCTTGGGCCAGTCACCACCTCTCAGTCTAACCTACCTCAGAGGGGCAAATACATGTGTGCCACCTTGCAGGAAAGGCAGGATGGGAATGTGATAAATATATCCATATATAACTGCCACACCCTGTTTTTATCTACCAGATTAGTGGGCAAAACTGTTTCAATGAGGTTAAGGGTACATTCTATCATATGTGGTGGACCTGTAAAATGGTAAAAGAGTATTGGGAAATAATTCATAATGAATTGAAAAAAATGTTTAAAAGTAATCCCCCCCCCCCAAAAAAACTCCACAGAGTCCTTTTTGTTGGGGATAATTCATACAGAAATTCCCCAGTGTAAAAAAAAGGTTATTTATAATTGAAAAACAAGTGAAGTCCCAGCTAAAGAAGAATGGCAACTTAAACTGATGGAATATGAGCAGCTTGCAGACCTAACATATAGAAGAAGAGAAGAAGAAGAACACACATTTAAAGAAGACTGGAAAATGTTTGTTGAATATATGGGGGAAAATTGTGTATATTTGAAAATATATATGGGCAGCGTTAAGATAAATCCAAATAAGTAAATAAGTTTTGATGAATGTAATAATGGAATACGGAATGGTTTAGTTTATATAAGATACGCAGGGATTTATGTTATGCAAAAAGAACAATGGAAGGGAAAAGAAGGGAAGTCATTGATATTTTAAGGTTGTTTAAATGAATGTAAAACAGAAAATTTAATAAAAATGATAGGGGGAAAAAGTGAGCAAAACTGGTCTGGAAAAGTTGTTCAACTATATTATAAAGTGCAGTCCAAGTGAAACACTTTTAAGTGTGTAGCTGGAGGTGTACCTACAGATACCAAATGTTGGGAGAGTGACAGAGGCCAGAGAACGGTGTATTGAGTTTTCTCTCTTAATAAGCCACCGAAACTGCTGGAAGAAGCTCCTGGCTAATCCACCAGGAACACACGTTGTGCTTCTGGATCCTAAAATTAGGATAAGATGTTGGGTTGTTCTCCTTGTTTCCTTTTTTAAGATTCCGCTTCAATCGATGTCTGCGAGGGCTACAATCTTCAAAGGGCAAAGGTGCCACAAATCCTGCCAATTAGGGAACATCAACGCCTTTCTCTGATGTGCTGTGTAATCAGGCAGGTGAAAACGCCATGGTGCCATCGAATGGGGAGCCTGCCTGAGTCATCCTGAGACTGCTCACCTGGGAACTTATCACAACACAATTGCCTAAAAAAAGAGTTCAATTATCAATAATCCCACACGCGTCAAGGGTAAACAAAACCTCAGCTGGGGGAGGAACAGAGAAACTGTGACTTAAAGCAGCAAAAGTGAAGTAAATAAAGCAAAGTCAGGGGGCTGGATTTTTAAGGTAGCTACCCTGTTTCCCCTATTTTAAGACACAGTCATAAAATAAGCCATAGCAGGATTTTTAAGCATTCAAGGAATATAAGCCATACCCCGAAAATAAGAAATAAGACATAGTGATAGGTGCAGCAGCAATGCCGGCCGCGGCAGGAGGAGGAGGAGAAAAAATAAGACATCCCCTGAAAATAAGCCATAGTGTTTTGTTTTGTTTTGGAGGAAAAATAAATATAAGATGGTGTCTTATTTTCGGAGAAACACGGTAATGCAACAACCAGCAGTTCGAAAGCACGCCAAAAAGTGCAAGTAGATAAATAGGTACCGCTCTGGCGGGAAGGTAAACGGTGTTTCCGTGCACTGCTCTGGTTTCGGTGTTCCGTTGCGCCAGAAGCAGCTTAGTCATGCTGACCACATGACCCAGAAAAACTGTCTGCGGACAAACGCTGGCTCCCTCGGCCAGTAAAGCGAGGGGGGAAAGCACTGGTTCTAACAGGTGTGCAACTGTGCGACTGAGATGCACAAGGGACCCACTTAAGAATATTACACTATTACTGTGTCAAGAGCAGGTTACAGAATATACCTGCAATAAAATAACAATCTGGAGCGGCTCCTGAGTGACGAACATTTGCCCTGGGCTGTAGGAAAGAAGACATACATTCCATGTCGGACTTTCTTAACTTCCTCCTACAGAAGAAGGGGCTCCACATCTCGGGGTTAAGCTGATGAGAAATTCTGCATTTGATAGCCATCCCTGTTTTACTTTGGGTTACCTCCTAAGAACCTAATGCCTCTGGTGGTAGTACAAAAATAGGCTTGCTAGTAGAGGGTGGGGGTAAATGGAAATAAATGTGTTTTATTTATTTATTTATTTATTTATTTATTTATTTATTTATTTAAAAGGAGGAGGACATGGAGTTCATAGATTCCCCCTGGCTGTCCATGGGACAGATTGCTTTGCAGCATACATATGGGAGGTGAATAAAGATGACCTGGGGCTCTGAAAGCCACATGTCAGGGAAGTCCTGTCCTTGGGTGCTCTTCTTGCAACCAACTCTATATAGGAGGGTGGTGTCAAAAGAACTTAAGGAAACTCGTTCGAAAGGGCTGTTTTAATGCTGTGTAACAAATCACCTGAGCCATGCAGCATTATTATTATTTTTAAAGTAGAGGTTGTTGTTGTTGTTTAGTCGTTTAGTCATGTCCGACTTTTCATGACCACATGGACCATAGCACGCCAGGCACTCCTGTCTTGCACTGCCTCCCGCAGTTTGGTCAAACTCATGTTCGTAGCTTCGAGAACACTGTCCAACCATCTCATCCTCTGTCGTCCCCTTCTCCTAGTGCCCTCAATCTTTCCCAACATCAGGGTCTTTCCCAAGGATTCTTCTCTTCTCATGAGGTGGCCAAAGTATTGGAGCCTCATCTTCACGATCTGTCCTTCCAGTGAGCACTCAGGGCTGATTTCCTTAAGAATGGATAGGTTTGATCTTCTTGCAGTCCATGGGACTCTCAAGAGTCTCCTCCAGCACCATAATTTAGGGTGGTTTATATCTTCAAAAGAGCAGTGCATCGTCATGCAACCTCATCCTCTCCAACATTCCTCCGATGAAAATAGGGACGTCCCATTCCATAATGATAATTTTACTATTTATATACCCCACACATCTTATTGGGTTGCCCCAGCACTGGGCAGCTTCCAAATAATAATAATAATAATAATAATAATAATAATAATAATAATAATAATTTATTTATACCCTGCCCATCTGGCCGGGCTTCCCCAGCCACTCTGGGCGGCTTCCAACAGAAAAACAAAACACAATAATCTATTAAACATTAAAAGCCTCCCTGAACAGGGCTGCCTTCAGATGTCTTCTAAAAGTCTGGTAGTTGTTTTCCTCTTTGACATCTGTTGGGAGGGCGTTCCACAGGGCAGGCGCCACCACCGAGAAGGCCCTCTGCCTAGTTCCCTGCAACTTGGCTTCTCGCAACGAGGGAACCGCCAGAAGGCCCTCGGTGCTGGACCTCAGTGTCCGGGCAGAATGATGGAGGTGGAGACGCTCCTTCAGGTATACTGGACCGAGGCCATTTAGGGCTTTAACGTACTGGGAGCCAATGTAGATCTTTCAAGACCGGTGTTATGTGGTCTCGGCGGCCGCTCTCAGTCACCAGTCTAGCTGCCGCATTCTGGATTAGTTGTAGTTTCCGAGTCACCTTCAAAGGTAGCCCCATGTAGAGCGCATTGCAGTAGTCCAAGTGGGAGATAACTAGAGCATGCACCACCTCTGGCTAGACAGTCTGCAGGCAGGTAGGGTCTCAGCCTGCATACTAGATGGAGCTGATAGACAGCTGCCCTGGACACAGAATTGACCTGCGCCTCCATGGACAGCTGTGAGTCCAAAATGACTCCCAGGCTGTGCACCTGGTCCTTCAGTGGCACAGTTACCCCATTCAGAACCAGGAAATCCTCCACACCTGCCCGCCTCCTGTCCCCCACGAACAGTACTTCTGTCTTGTCAGGATTCAACCTCAATCCGTTAGCCGCCATCCATCCTCCAACCATCTCCAGGGACTCACACAGGACCTTCACTGCCTTCACTGGTTCTGATTTGAAAGAGAGGTAGAGCTGGGTATCATCCGCATACTGATGAACACCCAGCCCAAACCCCCTCATGATCTCTCCCAGCGGTTGCATGTAGATGTTAAAAAGCATGGGGGAGAGGACAGAACCCTGAGGCACCCCACAAGTGAGAGCCCAGGGGTCTGAACACTCATCCCTCACCACCACTTTCTGAACACAGCCCAGGAGGAAGGAGCGTAACCACTGTATAACAGTGCCCCCAGCTCCCAACCCCTCTAGACGGTCCAGAATGATGTTGTGGTCGATGGTGTCAAAAGCCGCTGAGAGATCCAGCAGGACTAGGAAACATTAAACATTTTTTTTTAAAAAAAATCCCCATGTGGCCTGTAGCTGTGGCATGCGCTGCCTGAGGGCCCGGTGCAGTACAAGCGGCAAAAAACGGGAGCAGAGGGGGCCAAGTGGCCCCCTTATCCATACCATTCTGCACATGCAAAGGCCGCCACACGGCCTGAACGCTAGAGTGAGGGGGCATGCGCGCCCCCTCCCCAGTGCCGGTCGCCCAGGACAAGGCAGGCCACCCTGCGGCCTGTAGCCTAGGCGCCTTCCGCGTGCTTGGAAAAACCCGCTCGGAGGAAAGGGCTAAGGACAGGGCTACCGATACCTGAAGCAGAAAAGGCCACGTTACAATTTGCATAGGTAAATTGGAAGTATTAATAGAATCATAGAATTGTAGAGTTGGAAGGGTGTTTCCCAAACTTGAGTCTCCAGCTGTTTTTGGACTGCAATTCTCATCATCTCTGACCACTGGTCAGTTCGGTGTGATGGGAGTTGTAGTCCAACGATAGCTGGAGACCCAAGTTTGGGAAACCCTGATCTAGTCCAACCCCCTGCAATGCAGGAATCTTTCACCTGATATGGGACTCGGACCCCACAGTCCTGACATGAAAAGTCTCATGCTCTATTGACTGAACCATCTCAGATTAGACTTGCAAGAACCAGTTCTTTGAGAGCTACGGTTGGGAGAAGGCTCTATGATTTATTAGTATTCTTAAAATCACTGGTGACTTTAGGTAATCTTGGCCTATAGCATATGTTAGTATTTGAGGAGAACCAGCTCCCGCTGCATATTGTGAATACCAAAAGGCACCGAGTACAAAAGGTTTAAAGTAGGTACATCAAAGCCACAAAATCGCTTTTCAGATTTCATGCATTCCCAGGTTTGGGGGCATTTGTATCAAAGCTCTGTGCAAAGATACCCCAAACAGTAGGGATGTTTATACAGTTTATCCAGATCCCTTAATCTGAGAAACAGCGGAATCCTCTCAGGACAGGATTTCCAGACTTCTCACCTCAGTCATGGTAGCAATTATTATTTGAGATATCTTGGCCAGTTTGAGACAAACGCCATCACTTTAAAAGTCCCTTTGTGTTTCAAAAAAACAACCCCCCCCCAGCCTCAACAATGACAGTTGACAGATTATTATTTGCACTGTGCAGGGGCTAGCACCCTCTGACAGAAGAGACCTTTTAAAAAAGAAATTCTGGCTCAAATAGTCAATGAATGCAATCATTTCACATCTGCATAGATTAGGCATCCTATATCCCTCACCAAACAAGCACTGTGTTGCGTTGATGATTTACTGTGTATGGAAAGCTGGTATATCTTCCACAGTAGACTGGGACCCCCCCCCCAATTTGCCTCAGCCAGGAACACAAGGAGTTCTTTCCTCCTCGCAGAGAAATCTGCTCCACCGCCCGGTGGGGAGGAGTTGCGGTGGATCACGTGACCACCCCCTCCCCTCCGGGGACGTTGTTCCGCGCCACCCGGGGGATCCTGGCCACGTCATCCATCGGCTGACCTATCGGCTGGCTGGGGGCGTGGCCAGGGCCAGTTTAAGCAGAGGCGCGATCTGAGAGACTTCCTCTTGTTTCGCGTCCTCCATCTCCCACCCTCCCTCCCTATTTGCAGGTTTAGTCTTTAATGGCCTTGCTATGGACCTCGGTTGGTCGCCCTTGAGGGGCCTGGTAGGAATTTTTCCACTTGGCAAACTGGCTCAGGCCATTTGGTTTTTGCCTACCTCGTAGCAATCGTCACAAGGTTTTGCGGTTAGGCATTGGGCGACCTCCTGATGGGGGGGGGGAGGCCTGGCCATCACCTGCCCCTCCATGCGTAGGTGTATTCCGTTAAAGGAATCAGCGGGTGTGGATCTTGTCTGAAGCCCGGGGCGGGGCTAGGGCCATGCCACGACCCTTCCGGGAACCCAGGGTTGAGCTCAAGTTGGTTTGCATCGACGGGGCTTCCGCTACCGGTGGTTTACCCTACCAAACTACCTGCACAGCGGGCAGGAGTCAGATATAGCCCGGTCTACTCAATGCCTAAGCCGATACCGCTCACATTCTGTAACCAATAAAGTTGTGGCCTAAATTTGCCCAATAACATTAACCTTATATCATGTGTTCTAGTGTTTTTATTCCTCCCTGAGGGGGTGGTTGCGGGGTCTTGACATGCAAATATTTGAGGTCAGTTTGGGAGAGTCAAAATGGCTTCAGGATTGTTCTCCTGTACTATTTCAAACATGTGGTTTATATACTTATGTATGTGTTTGCCTTGTACATTTATGAACATTTATTTTATATAGAATTTGTATAACACGGGAAATGATTGAGTGTATGGAATGAAAAAAACAAACACAAAATAGTTCACAAGCTTTTGGGTTCGTAGAATTGGCCACCATCAACCCAGATGTTATCCAAACCAGAGGGTTGGAGGAGTGAAAAATGCCGGCATGGGCTACTGAATGAAGGTATGATCTGAGTGATTTTGATTCCCCACTGCCATGGATCAGCATGGCTTTCTTGACCTTTTGTGTGCCAAGATATTGTTGCTATTTATTTACTGTGTCGTTAACAATCAAATATGGCACAAATCAATACCTGGGCCCCATTCCATTGTTTTTGTACAACAGTTGAGGTTAATAACCCACCTTGCAGATTAATGTAACAAAATGAAAATTAATTTATCACCATCTATAAAGCTTCCTGAAATAAACAAAATCCAGAACGGCATATACCTTGGTTTCCTGTTTCTATTATCTGTTGGTGTTTCCGGCTAGCAAAAGAGGAAAATATGTAGTTCTGAAGGGAGAGGTTTGCCAATTGTGTTATTGAGCTAGATCTGATCCTATAGTTTGCATTGCCTGCATTGTATAATTCTGAGTGTATGGCTTAGCCACCCCCCCCCCCAATATTGCTCTCTTTGCCTCTCTGTGTGCTAAAGTGTAATGTAACAGTGAGACAGCTTGCTATCAAGGCTAAGAGCTGGCCTTGTCTGGAACACAGAGAAAGGCTTATCAGCGGATGAGCTTGACGCTGGAAGCTGCTATGCTTGACGCATAGTCTTACTCAAGGCTGAGTGAGGATGCTACCGGGGTAACATGAGTCAGCATGTGTTTATGAGAAGGACAGGATACGGATTTTCCTAATATGGATTTGTAACTTGTGACCCCCTTGCGTGCGCACATTTACAGAGGAGGGAGAAAGGAGACCAAGAAGTGTATAAGAAGCTTTGCAAATTTGTGTTTCTTTACTCTTGTCATGGAGCTGACCAGCAAGAGTCTCTTAAATTTAAGAATTAAATTATTTCTCTGGATTCAACCCCCGGTGTCATTATTGGCTGTCTCTGTCCCTGCCTGGGCACAACTTAAAGGACCCTTGGAAGCTAATAAGGCTACAGTTCGAAAGCAGAAAAGCATTAGTCTGGAATCCTTATTTTTCTGGGGTATCACTTTGGCATAAAAGTGCCCTTTTCTTTATGTCTCCATTATGCAAAGTACATATTTCCAAACACTAAATATGCAAAGCAATTCAGAATTAATTTTCTGTTCAGGTAAGTGGAAGAAGTTTAGATGCATGCTAATAGGAAAATAAGCAATTTATCCCCCTCAAAACTGTCTCTTTGCCTCTCTTTCTTTTCTCGTTTTGTTTAACCTGATCCTCTAGGACAAAACTTCCAGATTGTGTTTTCTCCCCCCCCCTTTTTTCTACAAAAGTCTGTGCACAGTTCATTCTTAACTGCAGGGAATCCCTAACAGAACCAGTAAATAAGTAACTCAGGAATTAAATTAGCCCACAGCTATCTTAAGCAAATAACCTACAAGCGAAATTGTGTTATCTAACTGGCCAGTTGATGCTTGGGTTTCTCAGCTTTAAGAAAGAAATTAAATGGGAAGGGAGTGTATTGCTCTCATTTCAAATCCTCTGGAGCAGATAAACATTATCATGAAACTGGCCAAGGATGAAATTTAAATAAGTAGTGATTGGAAAGGATGACAGCAAGAGTTTCCAACCCACAAAAACAGACAAATTAGTTTAATTAACTGCAAATTTTGGAGTACAAAGATATGGGGGAGTTATTCAGTTTGTGTAATGCATTCTCAATATTTCTGTAAACAGATTAAGGCAAAGAAACACTGCCATATAATTATCATTTTTTTTCCCAAAGAAGGGGAAAAGGGGAGGGGGGGGGTAACTTGAGCTGCCACACATTTTTCCTCATTTTGAGACACTGTCACTTTCTAATTCCAATGCAGATTACAGATTTATTCAATCTCAGCTGCATTCTCAGGCAAAAAGGAGAGTTCTTTCTCTAGCCGCCATCTCCACCGCAAAATTCTGCTTGTGGCTCAAGAGACCTGCGTGGTTGCTATGTAGACAGGATTAAGAATCTGCATATAAACTTGTATCGTGCACAATTAATCCTTAAGCATTTTGCACTGTGTGGATGATCATCCTCTCTGTAAATACGGTTTATAACCAGTGCTATTTCTCTAGAAAAAGAAGTGCCGGAACTTGCCACGAACGCCTCCCTCGTTCTCTTAGAATGGCAATGGCCTGTTTATAATTTGGTTAAAGGCACACATGTTGAACAACAACTTTGCAGACAGAGTATTTCCAGGTGTTCCTCCTCGTTCTTAATACCTGGTTCTTAAGTTGCATTGCACAGAGTGCCCTTCCCCTTGCTTCCCAAACCTGGGCCATATGCCGTGAGCCCCTACAGGCCTTTGCTGTCAAGATATAGGCGCACAGAAACACACACCACACTGCTCTTCCTCCATTTCCTGGTCTCTTCCCTTAGCTGCTTGTCAAAAGGGTTATTTTCTCTCCCAGGGTAGGTCTCAAAAGTCTTGCCTCTGGAGGAGTTATGTGTCCTCCATTCAGGGATCCTGCACAGGAAAGTACGTCCAGTAGATGTTGTGCTGTGTTGTACGTCTGCTCCTTCCTCCCTGTTGCTTGTTGTGCTCCAAAACTCTTGACTGTGAGCAGAAGAAGGGAATTTAAATCCTTGCCAGGAGGATTGGCTGTGCTGCCGGGGTTGCCAAGGTGGTGGCACTGTGATGCCATCTTCTGCATTTTGTGTAAAGATAAAGGTACAAAGATTACCATAATAAAGGACAAAAGTGGTAAGGACCTAACAGAAGCAGAAGACGTCAAGAAGAGGTGGCAAGAATACACAGAGGAATTATACCAGAAAGATATGGAGGTCTCGTACACCCCAGGTAGTGTGGTTGTTGACCTTGAGCCAGACATCTTGGAGTGTGGTGCTCATCTCGCTTTCAGGCCAAGGGAGCCACCGTTTGTCCACAGACAGCTTTCCGGGTCATGTGGCCAGCATGACTAAACCACATCTGGCACAACAGAACACCGTGACAGAAACCAGAGCGTATGGAAACGCCGTTTACCTTCCCGCTTGGAGCAGTACCTATTTATCTACTTGCACTTTGATGTGCTTTTGAACTGCTAGGTTGGCAGAAGCTGGGACCAGGCAATGGGAGCTCACCCTGTCATGGAGATTCGAACCGGCGATTCTGATCGGCAAGCCCAAGAGGCCCAGTGGTTTAGACCAGTGGTCCTCAACCTTAGGCCTCCATATGTTTTTGGCCTACAACTCCCATGATCCCTAGCTAGCAGGACCAGTGGTCAGGGATGATGGGAATTGTAGTCTCAAAACATCTGGAGGCCCAAGATTGAGGACCACTGGTTTAGACCACAGCGCCACCCGCGTCCCATGTCTTTACCTTACCTTTACTACATTTTGTGTATGGAGATACTGGCATGTGTGTTGCAGAGGCGGCAGCATGTTCCCACAGTGATCAGTTCACTGGCTCCCTCCGTTTGTGGATGGCATGTGAGTTCCATTGGCAGCGCAGTCTCTGATTGGTGGGCACTGACTGTGTCCCCAGAAGTGCCGCATCATTGCTGCCAGCTCCCGCCATGCTTGTCGCCTGTGTTTTGTCCTCTTCCCTGCTGGGTTTGATCACACTGTGGATTGTGTGGCTGTTCCACCAGGGCAGTGGCAGCATCCCTTCTCCTCCGGTGTAACATGGAAACAGGATTGCTCCGCCTACGTGACACAGACCAGATATCTGCTCTGGAAGGAACCCTTTCACGCGTTGCAAATCTTTTGCACTGTGAGCTGTTGGGTGAGGCACATTGTTTATTTACCTCAAACGTGTCAAGGTGTCATAAAACAATACTGTCCATTTGGATATTATGGAGAAGGCAATGGAGACCTACTCTGGGGGAAAATGTGTTTGGAAGGTATTAAAGCTGTTAATACATTGTGGCTAGCATACAGTGTGTGGGATGAAGTAGCTGTTGTGTGTGTGTGTGGGGGGGGGGAAGCCTTCTCCTTTGAATGAAAGGTCACTGCTGTGATTTGGCTGCAACTTTTGGTCAATAAGATTTTTTTTTTAACACGTTGCATAAAGCTCTTGCAATCCGACAGAGACCACGAGAACACTGGCAGGCGAGTTCATTTCATCACCCCATTGAACACACACAATCTCCCCTCCCCAGCTACCCAGAAGGATGTTCTGTTTGTTTTGACTCGCACGTGAAAAAATAGAGAAAGGCAACCAGAGGGCCTAGGACCTCATAAAGGCGTTTTAACTAATTTCACAGCTTAACCGACTGTTGAATATTAAACATTGTAAATCCCAAGACTGGCTCCGGCAGGCTATAATGCTCAAGACTAAATTGAACAATATGACTGGGGAGGGAGGGGGAGAGGGGAGGGAGTGGAAGGAAGCAAAGGGGGGGGGATGAAAAAGGATTAACCAGAACCATACCTCTTATTTGGTTCCATTTTCACACTGTGCTGTGAAACTGTGCAATGAACTGGAGGGAACCTGCCTTGTGTGGCTGATGCTGCAGTTTATGTCAGCGCTGATGGGCGCACTTAAAGCGCATTGATGATGTGGCATTCCCCGGTGTCCAAACTCAGCTCAAGCAGAGTGCACCAGCTGTCTTTCCAACTGGTGATCAAGGGTCTCCCAGATAAAAGGCAATCTGATGCAAATCTGCCGTGAAAACGAAAAGCCTATCGTGTGTAGCCACGTTTTTCCAATTACTTTGCCTGCCTGTTGTACGGAGGAAACTTCCCGCAGCGACCATGGAGAATGCACTCAGAGGTTCTATTCCGAAATGAGCACTCGTCCAACGCTGAGTGCAGAGAGTACTGTTCTTTCCTGCCTTTATATGCTTATTGTACACTGTCATTGCAATCCAAAGTTTCCCAATTCTTTTTTTAATCCGGAGGAGTTGTACTAAGAAGCGAAAAGGCAGGAGTTTGGCACTCGGTGAGAGGGGAAACAAACAGTTATTGCTCATTTGCACCCTCCTCCTTCTGACTGTATAATGTTTGCATGTGAAGGTGCAGGGCAGCTGCATCCTGGGAATATTTTTACGACCTCAGTAGCTATCGTGCAGCCCTAAGCCCCAAGACTCGAGCTGATGGTGGGGTGGAAAGGAAAATTGCCAAAGCTATAAACATTCTGCAACTGTCAAGGAGAGATGGATTGGTTGGTCCATGCCTAAATGCGTTGGGATGGTTTTTCCCCCTTTTAAACAGACTTGCCAATCTTCCCCTAAGCTTCGCTGCATCTCAGAGACTGCTGAAAGGACAAGCTTTGCACTTCTAAATTTGAGGCAGCCAAAGATTTTTTTAAAACAACAACAACAACCTGTGTTATGTTTATCTGATTTGTTTTTTACCCATAAGGAAGTCCTCTTGAGTTCAGTAGGGCTTGCCTCAGATAAATGTAGATAGGTCGGGAGATAATTTGCATAGGTAGTCTCCAAAATCAACCAATGCAGCAAAAGCAATGTAGGAAGTTGTCCTAGGCAGAGGGTAGCCAAACTTTTGGGGCCTGTGAGCACATTTGCATTATATGTAGGGTTACCTCTGAAGATGGTTCGGAAACGCCAGCTAGTGCAGAATTCAGCAGCCAGGAAGGGACGCTAGAGATTGAACCTGGGACTTTCTCTGCATGCCAGCCAAATGCTCTACGTCACAAGGCTACGCCCTCCCTGATAGGAAGATATTCCTGGGAACAATTAGGCTTGAAAAGGAGAGATTTCAAGGGATTGTGTGTCATAGCTGGGGAAAGACGGTTTAACTCTCCTCCAGTTGCAGCCCCCCGAATCATCCTCTCCTGTTGCAATTTGTCTTGGAAAAAAAAGCCTATTGGCTGCAGACGAAAGCTTCTTCTCTTTCCTGCCTAAGTTCAGCAGGAGAAGTGGGTGGACCAGACCCCCACGGGCAGCGAAGAAGCATTCCACAGGTGTATGTGATCAGTGACCTAAGGACAAAGTAACTTACATCATTTATGTAAATAATATCACCCCAGCAGACAGTATGAGTAATAACCTTGTTTCCAGTAGAAGATGAACTGCAGCAGAACGGAAGCGGTGCTGCATGCAAGGAATACGGGAGACAACGGGAAATTATCCCTTCTTACATCTCTAACCCCCACGCATTCTGCTTCCTGACTTGTCTCCAGCCAAAGCCATCCTCCTTTATGCTTCCCTTTTGGATTCTCCAGTACGTTTCTTTTTTATATAATTATTTTATTGGTTTTTTAAAAAATAATATACATATTTAACATAACCATTTCAAACATTAAAAGACAAGGTTCTTTTGAACCTTCGGACCTCCTTCCCTCCCTCCCTGGGTTCCATGTGTAAATTTGCTGCATCTTTTACCGTTATCCATCTGTTATACAACCATTGTTATCATAATTCCATATTACATGTGTCATTCATTACATCCCTGCCAAAGATTTTAACTGTTTACAGTGGTATTTTAAATAAATTACAATTTACTCCAGTCTTTAGAAAATACTTGATCTTCCTGGTTTCAGATCTTCCCTGTCAGTTTCGCCATCTCCACAGACTCCATCAGTTTCATCTGCCATTCTTCTTTTGCTGGTACGTCTCCTTCCTTCCATCTCTGGGCTAGTAGCATTCTCAGTGCCATAGTTGCATACATAAAATGTATTTATTTTGTCTTCTCTTGGTAACTCTTCACCTATTATACCTAGTAAAAAGGCTTCTGGTTTTTTTTAACAAATGTATTTTTAAACATTTTCTTTAATTCATTACATGTCATTTCCCAGAAAGTCTTTAACAATGTACATGTCCACCACATATGGAAAAAGTACCCTCTTTCTCTTTACATTTCCAACACAATTTTGAACTTGTTTTGTACATTTTAGCATTTTTTCTCAGTGTTAGATACCAACGGTACACCATTTTCATAAAATTTTATTTCAACAAACAACATGCAGTAAATTTTATTTCCTCTTTCCATAACTTTCCCCAAGATTAAAGTTGGATATTATACCCAAAATCTCTAGCCCAATGCATCATCACTGCCTTAACTTTTTTGTCTTTTGTATACCATTATAAAAGTAATCTGTACATTTTGTTTCAATAACACTTTCACATTATTTTCCATTGTATTGAAACCTTTTTTTATCAACCTTAAAAACATCCTTTAATTGGTGATACTGTAACCAACAATTCTCTAATATCTTCATTTCCCCCAATTTTAATTGATCTATTGATCTCCAGTATGTTTTTTTCTCAGTCACACCGTAACCAGTCACATTGTAGCTTATGTTAGCACATCTCCTTGCTGTAGCTTTCCTGTGTGCATTGCACAACACTACAATCACCGGGCTCCACTTGTAGTTGCAGCTGTGCAATTTTCATAGAGGTAATGGCATATCTGTTTGGAAAACATTTTCCCGACATTTTGATGAACGACCCAATCCAGACCCAGTGCAAACGATGGGTCATTTTGAAAGCCTCTCATTTCTGCTAGCCAGGAAAGCTTGGCTTTCTACGTTCCTACTCCATAAAGTTAAAGTTACCCTCCTGATACTGGTACTGCTACTGCTCACCTGGACATTGTGGTCAGGGCAGCATGGTTGCACTAGAGGGACCACTGCCCTCCTTTGGGAGCTCCTACTGGTGCATTTCCACAGCCCCAAAGCAACCCAGCCCTGTCCAGGTGAGTTGCAGTGGTGCTGATGTCAGTAGGACAGCTATGCCCCACCTGTTAGGAGTCCAGGTTCCCAGTCTGATAACACAGTAAGTGTACGTAATTAAAAAGGAGGATTTATTGCAAAAAAAAAAAAAACCCAAGCAATTATCTCCAGGCGGCTCTAGCAAGCCTCTGGCCCCCATCACTCAGTTGACCCTTCTGAGGAGCTCTTCCTTTGTCAACAGAAGAGATTGAACCTTTGACCTTTACATTTCTTATTTTGCTTCCTGTCTAGCAGCCTTCCTATACGCCTATGCCTCGGACTTTTTTGGTCAGCTGCAGCCCCTTCCTGTTCCAAAAAGCTGTCTCTGTGGCTTTCCGCACCTTTCGGGGAGCTTTGGCTGTGTTCCAGCCTGCTCTCCGTTCCTCCCTTATCAGCTGGCCGTCCAAGGTCAGGGGGAGTCGATGCTGGCAGCTGCGGGCTCTCCTGTGCTGGCGTGAAAGCCCAGCCTCCCTGTTCCTGACTGCTTTCTGCAGCTGGCTGCGAGATTACACTTGGAGCTGGTGTGTTCATGACACCACTGCTGGGAGTAACTATGAACAAACAAGCAGACAAACTCTACACATTGAATTGAATCCAATGTTACACAAGCACACTCCCCCCCCGCCACTCTCACCAAATCTGTCCTCCCCTACCTTCCAGAAGAAATTTTGGGGAAAGGGTTGGGATTGGGGGGGGGGAAGGGAAGTAGGGGCAAGTCCTGCTGCATGAGCAGAACTCCAGTCTCAATGCACAAGGATACAGTTGCCTATGACCCCATCTTTTGGGAGGGTGGAAAGCTACAGTTTCCCTTCTTATCATAATATGGGAAACTATGGTCTGATCTAAGCAGTTTGGTCAAACATATACGATCAAATGTGATTTCATATTCTGATTTGTGAACTGAATGGGTTTAGAACAAACTAGTTTCACGTGGTTGGATAGAACTAGAAAAATGTGGTTTGTTCAGATCTGTGACTTGCTTTGCGCACAAAGGAGGAGAGAACACATAAGCTTGAGTGACAAGTCTGCTCATCCTCATCACCACACCCATTTTTGAACCCTGGTCTTTTTCTTGCATATGGAGAGAGAGAGAGAGAGAGAGAGAGAGAGAGAGAGAGAGAGAGAGAGAGGGAGAGACCCTTTGCCTTTAAGGAGAGTAGAATTCTGTAATGCAAAAGGCATGCAAAACAAGCAGATATGCCCCTAGATAGTTATAAAGGCTCTCTATAGTTGCCAGCCCATGTGTTTTACTTGTTTTAGCCACCAGTTAGCAAGCAGGCTTCTTCCAGAGATGTTCGAATTACAAAATGGAAAATATGATCTAAATTAAATCCCCCTGAAGTGCAATGTAGTGTGTATCTCCTTTATAAAAGCAGAGCACATTGCCCATAATTTTAGGAGATAAATAACAACAGAAATTCCTTTCTGTTAGTTTTTTAAATGGAATGACAGCTTCATTTGTTCATGGCCCTGATGGCTTGAACAGAGCTTCTGAAGGTTTTGATTATGCGGTCATGTATGTTTTTTTTAATAGATTGCTTTTACAATGTGTTTGTATTATTATGCTGGCTTTTAATGGGTATATTTCTTTCTTTATTCCTTTGTAAGCTCCTTTGGGTCCTCAAACTTGGCATGTGTGTCTAAAACTTGCCTAGCACATAATTTACATTCCTTGCTCCACCTATACTCCTGTTGATGCATCTCCACCAGGCTGCGGTCTCCAGATCAAGGGAAGAAATAGTACCGGTCTATTCTGCCTTGGTCAGACCACACCTGGAATACTGTCTCCAGTTCCGGGCGGCACAATTTAAGAAGGATGTTGACAAGCTGGAACATGTATAGATGAGAGCAGCCAAGATGATCAAGGGTCTGGAAACCGAGCCTTATGAGGAACATTTGAGAGAGTATGTTTAGTCTGGGGATGAGAACACTGAGAGGAGATATGATAGCCATCTTCAAATATCTGAAGGGCTGTCACATGGCAGAGGAAACAAGCTTGTTTTATCCTGCTCTGAAGGGTAGGACTCGAACCAAGTTACAAGAAAGGAGATTCCAGCTAAACATGAGGAAGAACTTCCTGACAGTGAGAGCTGCTTGACATTGGAATGGTCTCCCTCTGGAGGTTGTGGAATCTCCTTCCTTGGAGGTTTTTAAGCAGAGGTTGGATAACCATCTGCCATGGATGCTTTAGATTCCTGCATTGCAGGAGGTTGGACTAGATGACCCTTGGGGTACCTTCCAACTCTACAATTCTGTGATTCTATGATTTTACTTTTGCCTCTGACCCCACCCTCCCATAAGCACATGACTCCCAGGTTTCCCAGAAGCCAATGTGGCTCTGGACATGAAAAAGTTCCCCACGCCTGCTATAAAACACATGCATCTCAGATCAGTTATGGAAGGCATGCCACACGTGTATTTTAATTGCTTGGTTGTTGTTGTTTATTTTACCTTAAAGGGATTATCCTCAGCAAAATATGGATGTGTGCAGGCAGCTGTCCGTTTTGAGGAAGCTTTCATTTTGAAGGCCAACCACATTCCAAAGCCATTCTTGATTTACAGCCATAAGAGAAAGCAATTAGACGTCAGCACACCTAATTATGTTCTAATTAGAAAGTTTAACAGAAGCATCTAAATGAAGATATATGATGCCTTTTAAATGAAAGCGCACTGAAGACCAGCATAAAAATGCTTAATATGCTGTGTGCCGTCAACACAAGTCCTTCAGAAAGAGGAGAGAGGCTGAAGAAGAGAACAGGGGAGCTTGGTGTTGAATTTCCAGGACAGCAGGTGCCGGGGACAGTGGACCGGTCCTTGGACCCAGTTTCTAGCTGTTCCATGAAATGCCAATGCATTCTCTAGACTATAACATACCCAAGAGTTACGCTTCCTCTTGGCACGAGTGAGAAACAGCAACACACACCCCACCACTCGTGATTATTGGTGCTACATGATGAAAGTTTGTCAGACAGAAAGAACCGCCCGAGGCAGAATATCATTTCTGACACATCAGCAATATAATCCAGCATGGCAAATCTTATATTCCACTGTACTAGGTTATATTCTATAATAGCTTTTATATCCCATTTCAGATATGAAACTCTTCTCCGTTACTTGATCTGTGCGCAGCAATTTGGCATTTGCTGTTGGGCATTGGCCATTCCCGATACGCCATTATTATCGAAGTCAATTAGCATCTGACTGGCAATGAATCTCTGGATATAGTTTACTGGCATTGGAGCAAAATTGTAATTTCTGGGAATTTGTCGAAAGCTGATTTATACACCAGATGCTATACTATTGGGATCTGTCCCGAAAATGCAGAAAGGTAATGCATAGATAAGGAATATGAAACTGTGCGCTGGCTCCCTCGGCCAGTAAAGCGAGATGAGCGCCGCAACCCCAGAGTTGCCTGTGACTGGACTTAATGGTCAGGGGTCCCTTTACCTTTACCTTTACATACAGTCTATCCCTCAAAACCCCTGTATTATTAAAACCAACCAATCAATAGTTTCTTTCCCCCTTAACAAATGCTTTGACTCCAGCTTCCCATGAGAAAGGTTCAACACAATGAAGAATAATATATAATAATAATAATAATAATAATAATAATAATAATAATAATAATTTATTATTTATACCCCACCCATCTGGCTGGGTTTCCCCAGTCACTCTTGGTGGCTGCCAACTGAAATATTAAAATACACTAATTTCTTAAAGATTAAAAGCTTCCCTAAACAGGGCTGCCTTCAGATGTTCTCTAAAAGTCTGGTAGTTGTTTTTCTTTTTGACATCTGGTGGGAGGGCGTTCCACAGGGCGGGTGCCACTACTGAGAAGGCCCTCTGCCTGGTTCCCTGCAACTTGGCTTCTCGCAGCGAGGGAACCGCCAGAAGGCCCTCGGTGATGGACCTCAGTGTCCGGGCAGAATGATGGAGGTGGAGACGCTCCTTCAGGTATACTGGACCGAGGCCGTTTAGGGCTTTAAAGGTCAGCACCAACACTTTAAATTGTGCTCAGAAACGTACTGGGAGCCAATGCAGGTCTTTCAAGACCGGTGTTATGTGGTCTCGGCGGCCGCTCCCAGTCACCAGTCCAGCTGCCGCATTCTGGATTAATTGTAGTTTCCAGGTCACCTTCAAAGGTAGTCCCACATAGAGCGCATTGCAGTAGTCCAAGCGAGAGATAACTAGAGCATGCACCACTCTGGCGAGACAGTCCGCGGACAGGTAGGGTCTCAGCCTGCGTACCAGATGGAGCTGATAAACAGCTGCCCTGGACACAGAATTGACCTGTGCCTCCATGGACAGCTGTGAGTCCAAAATGATTCTCAGGCTGCGCACCTGGTCCTTCAGTGGCACAGTTACCCCATTCAGGACCAGGGAGTCCCCCACACCTGCCCCCCTCCTGTCCCCCACAAACAGTACTTCTGACTTGTCAGGATTCAACCTCAATCTGTTAGCCGCCATCCAACCTCCAACCTCAGAATATATATGCTTATATAAAATATGCAAAAATGAAATATATACAAAGGTTTTTATTTTTATTTTAAATGTTAGAGAAAGCAGTTCAGATTAAAATGCCAGAAATAATGTTTTAAAACTCGCAGATGGGCAGTACAAATGCTTGCTATAAGAGAAAGGACCAAATTGCGGGAGGCGGTGGAAGACAGGAGTGCCTGGCGTGCTTTGGTCCATGGGGTCACGAAGAGTCAGACACGACTAAACAACAACAAAAGGCTCAGAGAGAAACAGAAGGCCATCGAAGAGTCAGGGCTCTGGAGGAAGAGAGTTTGACAGTCATGGCATGGTCAGTAAAGGCCCTCTCTCGTATCCTGCTGTTGGTGAAATGCAAAAGAGAACCTTTCAAAAAGATCTTCATGAGCAAGCAGCTTCATAAGGTTCTTTAAGGCCCTAGAAGGTTTGGCAGTTAGATCTCCCAGAATAGTGCATGAAGGAAGAAAAGGGGGAATCTGGCAAGCTGAAATGATTTCACTGATGGAACGATTGCCACAGTGCTACGTTGAATTCCTCCCTTCTAGGAGTCTCATACGGCTTTTCATCTTGTTAGCGATGTTGGAGGGGGTAGGTGGAGGCCCACTGTACCAGAGGAAAACCTTGCATGAGCAGGACTCGTGAGCTGAATCCTGACTGTATAGTGAAAAACGGCGTATACACCCCTTAAATAAATAAATGAGCTAATATTATCAGAAGAATGGGTCCTAGCAGGGGCATGCCCAGGATCAAAACTAAGGGGGGGGGGTGGCAAGCCATGGTCATTCAGGTTGTGACATTTCAGCACGGAAAAGGCGAATGAAACCAAAATTTTAAGAAAATTATATATAATTAAAGCAGTGCTTTATTACGGTAGTTATTACAATTATTTGTTTGAATTTTTTTTTATTCTAGTTACATGTCTTATACTAATATCATTTTTCTTGGGTTTGAAGAAAACTTGTTCAAAACTTTCGTTTCAATCCAGTCCTGATTTTCCTTGAAGAATTTCCGATGGACTCTCATCAAACACAACCCAGTCAGTCTGTCCTCTCCCATTGTACTTCTGAGCCAGGTCTTTACCCTTTAAAATTTAATTTTCTACAGAAATTACTTAGCTTACCTTTTTGGAACCAGTTTCTTATATCCATTTAGGCAGCCTCAATGTCTTCTAAATGTAAATAAGAAGGTAAACTAATAGCGGGTGGCTCAGTTTAGCGGTGGGCGGCTCAGTTCAGTGACGTGGAACTCACTAGACCCCTCTAGAAGATTCCCTCTTCTCTCTGCTAGAGCCCGCTAGAGACCTTTCCCTCCCTTGAATCCCAATGGCTGGCTGACATAGATTCCTCTACCAGTCGCTAGGTGGCTCTAGATACTTCTCGGTTTTTACACCATTTCAGTGTGGTAAACAACTGATTATTTGCCATAGCCCTACCTAATTTTGTTTCGTTTCATCACTTTATAACCATTTAATTATTATTTTTTGCTTCTGGGGGGGGGCAGCTGCCCCCCGCCCCTTGCTGGGTACGCCCATGTGTCCTAGTATATCCCAACAATGGAAACTGTCCACACTAATGCAATGAACAGCTGCACAGTGACATAAATGACAGAAACCTAATACATGTAGAAAAAGATGTAGAAAAAGAAAAAGAGTTTTAAGTTTTGGGGGGAGGCAGGGTTCATGTATTCTGCAATCCAAAACGAATCTACTCAGAGGAAATTTCCACTGAATTCAGTGGGGTTTTTGCCCAGCTGTTTCTAGGACCGCAGTACTAGATATATAAGATTTAGTATGTGACAATGAAAACAGATCGTTCTGGGTCGTATTTTACGTGGAAAGGAAGTGTTTTCAACAGAGCTTTGCTGATCCAGGAACACGAAGAGTTCTGCTTCCAGAAAGGGAACAGAAGGCTGAGCTTTATTTAGAACTTTGCTCAGAAATGACACGATAATGGTGGAGAGGAACAGAAAGAAGCAGACGTTCAACTTTCCTTGGGGATTTTTGAGAAGGGTACTAATAAAAGCAAACAATACTAGGGAGCTTTGTCATTTCAGGCAAGTGGATCAATGAAGAATAAGTTAGCGCTAATGTCTGTCAGGTCATTTCGGAAGAAGTCTCTGTGTTGTGTAGACGTCATCATCACCATCACCCTTGGGTCCTACAGACGTTAAGGCTGCTGCAAAGAGGTATATATAGGAACAGGAACACAGAAAGAGAGTAAGTGGGTTTAGGCAAGGGATTTAAGGCAGGTAACCCTCAAGGTTACACTTTAAGGCGGGACCCAGGTGGCGCTGTGGTTAAACCACTGAGCCTAGGGCTTGCTGATCAGAAGGTCAGCGGTTCGAATTCCCACGACGGGGTGAGCTCCCGTTGCTTGGTCCCAGCTCCTGCCAACCTAGCAGTTCGAAAGCACGTCAAAATGCAAGTAGATAAATAGGAACCGCTACAGCGGGAAGGTAAACGGCGTTTCCATGTGCTGCTCTGGTTTACCAGAAGCGGCTTTGTCATGCTGGCCACATGACCTGAAAGCTATACGCCGGCTCCCTCGGCCAATAATGCGAGATGAGCGCGCAACCCCAGAGTCGGTCACGACTGGACCTAATGGTCAGGGGTCCCTTTACCTTTACCTTTAACCCTTAAGGTGCAATAGCAGGGATGGCAATCATATAAAGATTTAATTGTCCACAATTACCTTTTTTAAAAAAATAAATAAAATCAGGTTGCTAAAGGGTGTCTGAAATAATGCAATTTAAATTTGATTGTTATTATTGGAAGGGGGATTCAAATTTAATACTTTATTGTTCATTCCCAATTCTACGTAATGACGACATAACAGTGGCGTAGCATGGGAGGAGGGGGGCGGCTTCAGGGGCAGCTGCCCCAAGCGTAAAATTGTTAGGGGAACAAAATTTCAACACCCAGTGCCGCTGCACGCTTCCTTCGCTGGGCTCCATTGAAGACAGCTTTCCATGCAAACCAGGAAGTGACCTCTCCAAACAACGGAACGACTCTTTGTATCTTATCTGTGCGGCTGCGATCTCTTGGGCTACACGGATGCCATTAGGCAATTGAATGTGTATGTGTACCCCGTCCGTTTCCCTCCCTCCCATCTCACCCCTCTGCAGGGCCCTGGGCACTGGCAACTCATGCTATGCCACTGCAACATGGAGAGACAGTTACAGGTAGGTAGCCGTGTTGGTCTGAGTCGAAGCAAAATAAAAAAAATTCCTTCAGTAGCACCTTAAAGACCAACTAAGTTTATATTTTGGTATGAGCTTTCGTGTGCATGCACACTTCTTCAGATACACTAGAAACAGAAGTGTCAGACCCTATATATATATACAGAGGGTGGTGGGGGTGGGTGGGAATGGGTGATGGGCTGATGGGAGTGGTAAACCTGTAGATGGCTGTTAATGGCTGCTGATGGCTGCAATTAGTCCTGGGGGGGGGAGCAAGGGCTGAGGTGCTAAAGAAAGCTTGATCATGCATAATGAGATAAGAATCCGATGTCTCTATTCATCCCAGGTGGCTCCATGGTTTTAAGCTTGGTAATGATTTCCAATTCAGCAACTTCTCTTTCCAGTCTGTTCCTGAAATTTCTCTGCAATAAAACAGCTGCTTTGAGATCTTGTATAGAATGTCCTGGGAGATTGAAGTGTTCTCCTACTGGTTTTTCAGTAGGAGAACCATAAGACTGAAGCTCATACCAAAATCTAAACTTAGTTGGTCTTTAGGATGCTACTGAAGGAATTTTTTTATGGAGAGACAGTGCGATTGCATGATTCCAGTGCCAGATCTAGGCTAGGGAAACTCAGATACTCCTGATCCGAGAAGCCAGCAACATCACGTATGGAGCATGTAAATAAATTTGAAATATCTGCCCATGGAATAGGCTAGGGTGGAAGCAGACAGAGAGAATAAAATTTAAAATTCTATCCCATGCTTAAGGCTCAGACGAATACTCTGGCAAATTTGAAGAATGCTGCTAAACTCTTCTTAACTGTTTGGCCAAAGTAGTGGTTTGGCCAGTGGCATACAAAGCAATTAGATATTATGATGTTGATTATTCCACATCAATATAAATGTCTTCAGAAAATGTTCCAGTTCAAAAATGATTACATTTCTGCCATCTACCCAGTAAAAGTTAGAAACTTAGCGAAGTCCAAGCAAAGGAGAAACATGCTTAGTTGTTTTGTATAATGAATGTCTTTGGTTTTGCTCAGTGCTTAAGAAAAACAGTTGTGTTAATGCATATAATCTATCTAGCCTGCTAACTAGTTTAATCTACTATGTGTGTGGTGGTGGTGGAGGGGGGCAATCTGCTAGTGACAGAGGGAGGGTTATACCATAAAACAGAAACACACACAAAAGCCACACTTGATTGATGATCTAAACCATTCAGCTCCAGTATGGATGGAGTCTGTCTAAATTTATTTAGTGGCCAATCAAAGCAGAACAAATTAAGTAATTTGAAGTACTAAAGAGGCTCTGAAGTGGTGCCCACAGTGATAAAAGCCGGAGAACATGCTGCCTCCTTTCAGAGTATAAATCGAAAGTTTTGTTTTATACTGAAAATCAAACATTGATTTGAGGCCACGGCATGAAGATGCAAAGAGCAGCAACGTTACTGAAGCAAGTTTGGGTCTTGTCAGTGCCTGAATGGAAGACTGGTCACCCCCATGTATGGTCTTCTGAGCTCCATTAAGGGGGGGGGGGGGAGGTTGTGTTCAAGCTTTTATTTTAACTAACATTTTTTTAAATTAAAGAATTCTTAGTTTACAAAAATACGTGTATTGTCTCTTTTTCAAGTTGTTCTCTCTCTCTCTCTCTCTCTCTCTCTCTCTCTCTCTCTTCTTTTTTAATTTATCAAAGTAATAATAAAAAATAAATATACATAAAAATGGGCACCCCACCCCCCCGAGACAATTCCATTGTAACTATCCAACCTCCCAAAATTTCAGCACCCCTTGTGATGGTTTAACCTCTCAGTTTTAACAGTACAAGTTCCACAAATGCCTTCCATGTCTCCTCAAAATAATTTCTCCTGCATATTCCCCATCTTGTGGAAGCCGCCCAGAGTGGCTGGGGGAACCCGGCCAGATGGGCGGGGTATAAACAATAAATTATTATTATTATTATTATTATTATTATTATTATTATTATTATTATTATTATCTTACCTTAATAGCACATGTTAATTTATCATTAATAGCTATATCCCACACCTCTTTATAGCATTCTTCCATTTTATATTCACCTTTGCCCCTTCTCCTTCCTAGCTATAACAACTCGTGCAGATGTCAATAAATTTGTGAGCAAGTCCTTCCTAGCCTGCAAACCTTCCACCCCAATGTTACCTCGGGACTTTCATTCAGCTTTAACCCAGTGATTTCTGTCATCTCCTTTGCCCCCGAAAATTGTACATATTTACACACCCACCACGTGTGTTTAGGACTTGTCCATCAGATCTTGAAATAATTTTGCTTTCTTGCATAATACTGAGATTGAAGTAAGAAGCAAATGACTGAGAAAAATATGTCGTGCTAAATTACTCAAAGAAGTGCCTGGTTTTCCAGTACAGCTACTTACTCAGAGAAGTTCTTCTTTAAGCGTAGGTTCTGATGGAGTTTTGCGATGTGAATGAATGTCCACTAGAGGCTAGAGTTGGACTGTGGGACTTTTGAGAGGCTAAACCAAGGAGCTAGAACTTCTTTTCATTTGTTCCTTAAATCAGTAGTTCTGCTTTCATTTTCGGACAATGTAAGGTCTCAGGCCTTGAATAGATCAATCTTTCGGCTGTATCTCAGAGCCGGTACAACATAGTGTGTTGCGTGTTCTGCCTCTGCCCTGTTGATTAGTGACCCTTTCAAAATGCCTAATGTTGGAAAAGAAAGATATTTTGAAGCAAAATACAAATAAGGCGAAAATTAGTTAACAGCCATGGGAATTGATTTCCTGCCCCTGTGAGGAATAAAATACTGGAAATCCCATGAGTATTGAATCAAAAGCATCACAGTTCCTACTGCACACATTTTCTGATTACGGGAGTCTCTCTTTGATGGTAAATGGGCACGTGATGTTGTGATTTTCTGGCAGCGATTGTGCGATTTGACTTGGTTGCTCTAATGCCTTTTCATTGCTTCTTTAGATGCCTCAGCAGAGCCAGTCACTTTCATTGGGGAAAATAACAAGTGGAGCAGCACATTCAGTTATTTTACACTGACAAAATGTCAAGAAAATGAAAACAAACATTCTGAGCGGTCCTTGGGGGGGGGATAAAGAGTTCAGTTACTACGCTCTCTCTCCCCCACCCCACCCCCCAACCCAACCCAGAATAGGGTGATTAAATCATCCAAGATAATCTTATTTCTTTCCCCATTATTGGCTCGGCTGCAGAGGGTTGCATTTTGGCTCTGAATTAAAGGTGGTGACAAACAGTTAAGAGGATCTTAGACAGAGTCAACATTGGTATGCAATTGTTCTAAATGCGCACTTAGAAAGAATAGCATTGCTTCTTCCAATTTGGGCAAAGATGGTATATACAACCCAAGGCACAATGAGGAATATTCAATTGTTGTTCCCTGCCATACCTGCAAAAGGCCTTCTTAAAATTTATTTTCATATCTCTCAATAGGAGTTCAGTGATCTAAGTAGAAAGCCCCTTCCACCGTAGAAGGAGGGGGGGTTGTGGGCAGCCTGAGGCAGGGCTCTCCTTTGACATTGCTATGGACATCGGTTGGTCACCGTTGAGGGGCCTGGAAGGAATTTCCTCACATGGCAAATTGGCTCTGGCCTTGTGGTTTTCGCCTACCTCGTAGCAACTCGTCACAACTTTGTTTTTTGGCGGTAGGCATTGGATTATCTCTGAAAGGGTACAGGTGTGGGGGGGAGGTTGCTGCCATCACCTTCCCCAAAACGCTGAAGGGTACTCCCTTAAGGAGTCCGGGGGTGTGGCCATATACGAACAACAACAACAATCTTTATTACGGTCCATAGACCCATCAATTCGTTACCAAGCGATACACAGCTGGGACACCCCGCCCTCAAACCACTCAGACATCTTACTCAAATTCGGAATAGGAAACATTAGTTCTTGTGACCACCGATAAAAACTTTGCCACTGCTAGTGTTCTGGCATTTGACCGGTCTTCCAATAGGAACCTGATATAGAAATCCTCTGATTTTCCTGGGAGCAAGGCTAGCAGGGGTGAAATCACTTCAGCCCTAGCTTGCTCAAACTTCCCACAGTGCAGCACAATGTGTTTTATAGAATCTACATCATGGGTGCACGAGCACAGTCTTTCCTGGTAGGGTACTCCTCTCATCCTGCCCTCCAGCACTGCAGAGGGGAAAACATTCAGTCTTGCTTTTGTGAACAGCCTTCGGTAGTTTGGCACTGTCAAGTTTTGAATATAGGCTGCTGGCTTAAAGACATGCCCATATTGTACTCCTACTGCCAATGGACTGCAGATCGCAAGTGATTGATGTCATAGATCATTGTGTGAATTATCCCAAAGTCTTTGCTTTAAGGTCTTTAGGGCACCTTCATATCCCAGGCAATAGAGTTGGGTGGGTGACAGACCTAAAGCAGTGGCTTTTCTCGCCATGGTTTTCTGCCATTGGCTGATGTATTCCTCATTGTTCAGGTATTTATACAGTCCCTCCCCAAGTTCAAATACTGCAATCTTGAGCCAATGTTTTAGTGCAGCCCACCATGCCTTTGTTGAAATTGGGCATTCACCCAATATACACCCCCCATATACGAAGCAGTGGTAGGTGAGGGCCTAAGGCACGCCCCTTATCGGTGGCCCCAGGGTGAGTTCCTAGTTGATCTGCATCGCAGGGCTCACCCAACGGTGGTTAACCCTTCACAGTCTGCCAGCAGAGCAGGCTGGAGTTGGATATAGACGGTTAGATCCAATGCCTAAGCCAAAACCTCTCTACATCCGTATTCAATAAAGTTGTGGCCTTTTCACGCCCATTGACCTTATGCAATGTGTCCTGCATTTTTATTTATTCCGGGAAGGATCGGGGTATCGCCACACAAAACCCTGCTGTAGAAGAAAAGGGAGGCCCGTGAGCCTCTTAACAATGTGAAATGTGGGCATGTTTAAGGGCAGCGTAAGAGATACTTACCAGTGTAAACAGGAACTTAGCAAGAATGGCAAATACCATTGTGCATTGTGAATCTTTGAGGGGATAGTTACATGGGCACCATACTGGCAAGCAGAATGTGGCCCGTGGGCAGCAGGTTGCCATACAATATGCCATTCTTAACTCCCCTCCCTCCCACAACAATCCCGGGAACTGTAGTTCTGTGATGCTGTGGAGAATCTTCTAGCTTCTAGTTTCCAGGGAAGCGGGATAATCCTTAAACCGGTTTAAGCCCGTAGTATAGACAAGCAGGAATGGTGTTCCTAGAAGCTTTCAAACAGTTAAAAGCTTTTGGGAGAGAGAGCGCTATGGAACTAACTCATCCCTTGCTTAATTGCTTTTCCTGGCTGATCAATAAGGGCTGGCTGATCCTCGATGAAAAGCCTCCATGGGCTTTCGGTGAAGTACAGATATATTGACGGAAGGACTAGAGCAGAAAGACTGCTTATCAGGCTACAATATCTCTTCTGTTTACTTAGTGAACATTTGGACAGCTTGATTTCATGTGACTCCGGTAGCAAACCCAAGGCTGGCTGCTTGTAACCTTCAGATGCTTGACAAAGCAGCATTTTCCGAGGGGCTAGTCCCTGGGCAATTGCTAGGCAAAGAAAGATATGGAAGAGCTAGCATGTGAATATTGTGCAGCCAGTGTGTGAATTAATACCAAAGCAGCAAGATATTAGATGATGGTTATTGCTTGCACTTGTGAAAACAACGACAATGCCAGCCAGATGGATTTGTAGTTGTGGATTCTTTTTCAAGGCTTTTGTTGCAAGCCCATGTATTATTCGTTTTTCATATTTATGCAATGATTTTTTTTTCCCATTCTGTGATCAGCTCCAACGTGCCATTTCTGAGAGCCATGGAGGTGAAAGCAGCCGGGCATTTTCTGATGTCCATAGGGCAAGGATTGCAGAGATTTCTGTGGCGAACGAGAAGGGAGCTCTGACACTGGATCTCCCTCTCCAAGTTCGGAGCTCTCTCTCTGCCCTCGGAGAGGATGACCCAGTGCTTCCTAGGGACTATATAATTGCTGGATAAGGCTACAGACTTAGTGTGGTGGGTAGAGACGAGCAGTGAATGTGGAACTAGAGATGTTTCCAGAGTTTTCACTCCAGTTGCCACAGTCCCACCCTACTGATCAGGCAGGATGGAGCACCTGCTTCAGGTGCAGTTGTGTAGCACTGGGGAGGGGGCCACAGGGGTGGTTGCCCCAGGTGCAAAATTATTAGGGGTGCAACATTTCAACACCCGGTGCTGCCTCAATACAGCTGCATTCTTCCATTGCTGGGCTCTGTTGAAAACAGCTTCTCCATGCGAACCAGGAAGTGACCTCTCCAGACAACGGAATGACTCTTCTTTTCTTATCTCTGTGGCTGTGATATCCTGTGTGACATGGACGCCATTATGCAGTTGAATGAGCATGCATACTCTATCACAGGCATCCCCAAACTGCAGCCCTCCAGATGTTTTAGCCTACAACTTCCATGATCCCTAGCTAACAGGACCAGTGATCGGGGAAGATGGGAATTGTAGTCCAAAACATCTGGAGAGCCGAAGTTTGGGGATGCCTGCTCTATCCATTAATTCTTGCCAGGCCTCGAAGTTTGGCCCACCAGGCTGTTTTGTACAAACCACACCCATATTTCCACATCCAACTTCAAGCTGTGGCTAAAAAGAAGAGAAACCAGGAGCACTAAGTGATTCTCCTGATTCTTCCTTTTCATAAAACAAAAACCAAAAACTGGCACCTTTTGTTGGAGTGTTGTGGGTATCAAGGAGTTAACACTCTGTGCTAAGTGGAAATGCTGACTCAGTATCATGTGATGAGTCAGCATCATGCAGGGGTGCCAACTTGAATAAAATATTGGGAGGGGACAGGTCCTACCTGCCCTGCATAACTGATCACAAGATGCGGTGCACACACACACCATTTGAATGGCAATGCCTATCAGCTTAGGGGGACCCCAAATATTTTATTGGAGGGGGGTGAACAAAATTCAAAACGCATTCCCTGTTCTTCCTTTGGACCCCATGCTTGAATTCAAGGCCTGCTGCAGAGGAAGGAAGGAAGAAGAAGCAATCACATCTGGAGTGCCCTCTCAGTTCTTTCCTTTCAAGTTGAGCCACCTGACATCGTGATGACGTCAGAGGATGGGCAGGTGAACGGCACTGCCCGCCTGTGAAAGTGGGCTGGCGGGAAGCAGAGGATGTAGCTCACTGGCCAGATCTGGCCCAGTGGCGTGCACCCAGGGGGCGGGGCTAGCCGCCCCTGGGAACGGGGCTAGCATCCCAGGGGGTGAGTGCCCCAGGGGTGTGCCTCCTGCGCCGAGCGTCTCGCCAGGAGTCTCGGGGTGCACGTTCTGGGGGGTGCGCCGTCAGCGGCGAGTGTCCCAGGGGCCAGGGCAGTGATGTCACACCCCTCTCAGGGATAACACCTGGGTTGGGCCACACCCACCGCACCCACCTTGCTCCGCCTCTGATCTGGCCCCCACCCCCCATTTTCGAGGCATCTCCAGAGTTTTGCACTGCTTTGAAAATGAGTTTAGGATGCCATTCTTAAATCTAAGCTAATGGAACACTGCTAACCTTCTTCAGCCATAGAAGCATTGCTGTGTGTAATAACGTCTTATGTTTAGCGGAAGTGGACTAGCTCTCTCTGTGTGATTTTGTGTGTATAGAGAGATACAAGGTCAAATTCAAACCTGATGCATATTTGCCTTTAATCAAAAGTGTTAAAAGTGTTTTAATCAAAACTTCCTTCCTTCCTTAACCTATCCGCTCAAGCAATGCTTCCTAGAACAGAATGTAAGTGTGATTTTTTTATATATATATAAAAATGTTTTAAAGCATTTTTGTCCGTTTTGTAAGATTGTTTTATTCAATATTGAATCTGTCTCATTGTGATTTTAGTGCTGGGTTCAAGGGTGAGTTCAATACCTATTACAGAAATTGAGACTCTTCCTTCCAAGGATGTCAAAGTGTTTTATTCCATTATAGCATAAGAGGCATTTAGCTAGCTGCTGGTACAATCATAAAACATTACTCCATCCCTTTGTAATGAAGCAGTCTAGAAAAATACAGTTTGACCTGGACAAAATTGCAATAGAAGCATTTGGAGATGTTTTCTGCCCAGAAATGAAAGCTGGATTAGCCTATACAACTGCAGGGGGAGAAAATTCAAGCATGGGAAGATGAACTCCTCAAATGCGAAAGGGCCAAATATACAGTCATACCTCGGTTTAAGTACGCCTCGGTTTGAGTATTTTCAGTTTAAGTACTCCGCGGACCCGTCTGGAACAGATTAATCCACTTTCCATTACTTTCAATGGGAAAGTTTGCTTCAGTTTATGAACGCTTCAGGTTAAGTACAGACTTCTGGAACCAATTGTGTTTGTAAACCGAGGTACCACTGTAAAGGCAACTAGGAGATGAAATACAGAAACTAATGAGTATGGCCATTTGGGAAAGGCTGGATTCAAGACACGGCTTCCTGAAAGCATTGCTGTGATTATAGGCTCTGTTATAGTAGCAGAGCCCTGCACATGACAACCTAGCAGTTCGAAAGCACGACAGTGCAAGTAGATAAATAGGTACCGCTCCAGCAGGAAGGTAAACAATGTTTCTGTGCGCTCTGGCTTCCGTTCCGGTGTTCCATTGCACCAGAAGTGCTTTAGTCATGCTGGCCACATGACCCGGAAAGTTGTCTGTGGACAAACACCAGCTCCCTTGGCCTGAAGTGAGATGAGAGCCGCAACCCCATAGTCGCCTTTGACTGGCCTTAACCATCCAGGGGTCCTTTACCTTTTTACCTTTATAACCTTCTTTGACAATTAGTTGCTAGGATCTCACTTAAAGGATTCCATTGTTTGCTTGGATGCTTTCACCAGAACTGGCAGGGGTTAAATCTGGCCCTTGTAATATTAACCAGCTCTTACGGTTCCGCTGGACATACCTGTGAATGAATATATATTTCTGCTAATTCCTGGAGGGAGTGAACTCTACAGTACTGCAGAGTCAATGGAATCCTTCTCAGCGCCTGAAAGTTAAGCTGTAAAATGCACAGCACATCAATAAAGTCTGCAAACTTCTTCCATTTTCAATCATGTACACATCTTCCGATAACATTCTTTCTCCCCCCCCCACCATCCCACTTCCTAGCAAGAAAAAAAAAGTCAGTGTGTGTAATGCTGCAGTTACATTTATTTAGGATTAGAATGAAATAGTTTTCAGCTTGTGGTGTTGGCAAGTACCTTTGGTTCTCAAGTCTGACAGTGTCAGACATGAGTCAATTTGAGGATGATGGAGGATTAGAGGTAGTTTCTGCCACTCTAACCTAAGAAAAGAGCTGAGCTCCCCACTCTGTATTCCAAGGCAGTGTGTGACTATACTGCAGGAGCTGGATCAAAAAGGGAGAGCAAGAAAACAAGCTATTAGTAAATGTCAGATGAAGTTACCGAAGCATTTTTATAACAGGCTGTTCCTTTGCTCTGGGTGGTCTTTTAACTTCAAAAAACACAAAAAAACACCCATGAATTTTTAGGATATCAGAAGTAGAATCCTTGTACCAAAGAAAAAAAAGCTGAGGAGTGAAATCTGAACTGCAAAACTTTAATTGAGTCCCAATTTATATTAACTTTGAAATATATAAAATGAGCTGGGTTGGCATAAGATGGTTGGTCCATTATGGAGGGGGCCAGCACTTTCCCTAAGTATCAGCTGAGCAGGCTGCCGGAAAGATAATGGAGCTTGCAGGTATCTTCCAAGCAAAGGAATGGGATGGGAGTGAACTTGGGGAGGTCAATTTCAAGAAAGGGCTTCTAAGCAGTTATGGCGAAGAAATGGGGGGAAGATTAACAGGGTTGGCCCAGCCAAAGAAGAGAAGGAAGGCGATGGCTAGGAAGGTTGACAACTGACAAAATATGCAGTCTGGATGGCACACGAGAGATCCTTTGTTGAGGCAGGAGTGCTTATGAATACCAGTTGTTGGAGATGAGCAAAGAAGAGAGAGTTCTTGTGCTCTCAAATCCAACTTCTGGGTTTCCCACGGGCATCTGGGTAGCCACGGCTTACCTTCCAAGTCCCGGACTGCAGAATCCGGGACCGGCAGCCGTGTGACACTGGAAGTTGCGTCGACGTAATTTCCGGTGTCGCTTTGCCCTTCTATGGGCACCAAAAATGGCCGTCGCCGGCTTCGAAAGTCGCTTCTACGAATGTCAGGAAGTGCGTCGATGCAACTTCCGGTGTCGTTCTGCCCATCTATGGGCACCAGAAATGGCCGCCGCCGACACCGGAAGTAGCGTCCATGCACTTCCGGACATGCGTAGATGCGACTTTTGAAGCCGGCGGCGGCCATTTTTGGTGTCCATAGAAGGGCAAATCAGAAAGAAAAAAATGGCTGCCGGCAGGAGAAAATAACGGAGAAAAATGGGAGACAAAGTGATACGGGGGACCACTGGGAAAAAGTAAGTAAAAATGGAGGTTTCCTGGGGAAAAACGGGGTACTTGGCAGCTATGAGCCACGGTGAGAACAAGATACTGGACGAAATGGACCACTGGCCATTTATGTTCATATGACGGCAACATCAGAAAAATTGCAGGGGAACAGTGAAGGTACCAATGGAGGCTCTGATCACAGTTAAAGGGCTTCGGTGAACCACCCCACTTGTTGCCCCGAAAACAAGGGAGAAAAGAATACAAGCCACCTCCTCCCTGTTTTTTCCTTTGCTTTGCAAAATACTGTGTGCAGCAGTTCTGCTTAGAAACAAAACCAAGACTGGGTTCGAGGAAAGAGATTGGAATATAAGTTACAGAAACCTGCAGATGTTTAAAGGGCAATGTGTGCAGTCTGCATTGAGAACAACAGTACTATACATTTTATGTACTATAAATTTAAATGTACTATACATTTAAAGAAAATCATACCGCTTAAAACAGTCATGGCTTCCTGAAAATAATCCTGGGAACTATAGTTTGTTAATGTTGCTGAGAGTTGCTGGGAGACCCCTATTTCCCTCTCTACCAAATCAACAAACTAAGGTGTGGTAATTGAACATCTGAAGCATTTGTTTTTCCTGAAAATGCGAGATTTATGAGAACGGCTACTGTTCTCCCTCCCTCCCTCCCTCCCTCCCTCCCTCCCTCCCTCCCTCCCCCCCCTCTCTCTCTCTGCCTCTCTCTCTCTCTCTGCCTCTGAACTGCCTTAGGTTTTCCTCAGGGCAAATATTGATCATTTGCTATGTAAAGACTTAAATGAAGACTGACAACTTACCTTCAGAAGTTAGGATTCAATAGGGGAATTAGGAAAAGCTCTGTGTGAAAGACCTAAGCACTAGAATTAAAAGCAATCTAGAAACAAACTATGCTTTGCTATAGCAACATTCCCTGCTGATTGCTAGCCAAAAGACTGTGAGTTTGCAAGTTTGCTTGGTTTTGGCAGATTCAGCTACGTGGGGATCTGAATTGAGAACCATTTTACTAGAAGCCGAAACAGCTAACAAAGGTCAGGAGACAGAGACCCCTAGATTTGGTGAGAATAAATGCCCCAAAGAAATTTGCTGGAGGACAATTTTTGTGTGTATGTGGTAAACTACACAGTTCAGGAAAAGCATCTTTAAAAGGTTTCATTTATTTATTCATGAAATTCCTCACCCACCCATTTTCACAAGGTCTCAGGGCAAGTTACAACCATATAACATACAACACGTGGGTGGCCTTGTGGTCTAAACCACTGAGCCTCTTGGGCTTGCTGATCAGAAGGTTGACAGTTTGAATCCCTGCAACAGAGTGAGCTCCCGTTGCTCTGTCGCCGCTCCTGCCAACCTAGCAGTTCGAAAGCACACCAGTGCAAGTAGATAAATAGGTACCGCTGGAGCGGGAAGGTAAACGGCGTTTCCGTGAGCTCTGGCTTCCATCACAGTGTCCCGTTGCGCCAGAAGCCGTTTAGTCATGCTGGCCACATGACCTGGAAAGCTGTCTATGGACAAACGCCGCCTCCCTCAGCCTGAAAGCACCCCATAGTCGAATTCAACTCGACTTAACCATTCAGGGGTCCTTTACCTTTACAGCCATATAATCATATCATATTAAAATACAATAAAACAATTGTTGTGAGGTTGCTGGGGGGTGGGGTGGGAATAACTTATGCACTCTACCCTGGGCTCCTTTGAAAAAAGGAGTGGTTAACAGAATAACTGAAGCTAGAATCCTAATCCTATGTACCTGAGAGCAAGTCCCATTGAATTCAACAGGACTTGCTTCTGAGTAGACCCTATTAGGATTGCACTGTAAATAAACCCTGTAATCTGTCTTGAGTTCCTTTGGGAGAAAAGTGGGATTTACCTTCTAATAATAATAATAATAATAATAATAATAATAATAATAATATACTTAAATTAACATATTGCATGCATTGCAAACTAATCCGTTATATTAGATCTGATGCATATTTCATTGCCAGGCACCATAAGAGACTCTCTTCCAAATTAATGATTTATAAGCCTATATTTGTTTAGATTGCTACTTCTTTTCTCCTGGAAACGTGGCTAGTAAATAGCAAACTGAATTAGTGTGACTCTGAGGCCAGTTTTCAAAGAATTCAGTGGATGAATGCTGGTTGTTTTTCAAGTGTCATGAAATAACTAGGTTTCTAGAGAGTGCTGGCTTGTGTCAGATTGATGAATTATGGAAAACCTGATTTTCCATGTGTATTATTAATCACCTCAAACAAATGAGGCATTCTAATTAATTTGTGATTATTTTACCTGTAAACCTCAAAGCAACATATACAAACTAAAAGAGAAATAAACCATCCATTGACCAAATGCAAGGATTTTTTTCAATAAAAAAAATCAGGAATGGGAAAGTTCACATATTTAGCTTATTCAATTATACCAAGCATCCCCAAACTGTGGCCCTCCAGATGTTTTCACCTACAACTCCCATGATCCCTAGCTAACAGTACCAGTGGTTGAGGAAGATGGGAATTGTAGTCTAAAACATCTGGAGGGCCAAAGTTTGGGGATGCCTGAATTATACATATGTAGGCCATCCATCCCAAATTTGTTTGTGTGTACACCCACACCCCACACCCCGTATTTTTCTGTATATAAGATGCCCCCAAATTTTTGACATTACTTTTTAGGGAAAAAACCTAGTCTTTTGATTTGAATATTAGATGAAAATGTTAACAATTGATTTATAAGTTGTATAAGATGCAAAGGTGTATTTTTATAAAGTAAGAAACTGTTGCAGATGATAAAAAAGGGATGAAAACCGGGGAAGGGGGGGGAGGGGAAGCCCACAAAATATGGTTTTACAATTATGAATGCAAGAAAAAATTTTTGTTTTGTATTGTTTTTTCTTTTTTCTTTTTTTCGCTCTTTCTTTTTTTTTCCCTTTTTTCCTATTTCTATTTTTCTCTCTTTTTTTTGGTATGACAATAGATGGTTGGATGGATGTCCTCCTGCGTACTGCCCTGGTTTGCTGGAGCTCCCTGGTGGCAGGGGGGGGCTTTGGGGTCAGGGGAGGGGGGGGAGGACAGAAACCCAAGCATAAAATGGACCATCTCTGACTGTTCACATACATGGGATACTTCTGTGGCAGGGGAGGACCCATGTGGGTGGGTAGGAAGGAGGTGGAAAAGGGGTCTAAGTATGTACCTTTTTTTTTTGCTTTTTTGTATTTTGTAAAATTAATAAAAAGTATGTACAAAAAAAAAAAAACCTAGTCTTCTACACGGAAAAATACGCTAGTCATATATAATCTTATTTTAGACAGTGTGGGACCAAGACTTTTTGCGGTCCAAAGCAGAGCCCAAATATCCCCTTTCCTTTGCTAGAGCCAACACATTAAGGGTGTTCACATGTAACATCCCACTGTTGTACAATCTGTGTACTGTACCTGTGTACACACTAGCTGAGCTGTAAAAATCAATAAGTGTACACTCTTTCACACACAAACCCTTGAAACATGCATAGGCATACTTTGTAATATGTCAACAAGACTTTTAAAAACTCTTGGCGCGTTAGAGCTGCTGCAACAGAATCCCTGATCTGAATCTTGTGCAGAGCACAAGAATGAATTTCAAAACTTTACTGCAAAGAGTCTTAAAATAGTTACAAATAAATGCTTGTAAAATGCAAAATGACACATTGCTTTTAAACAAGCGATCAGTGTAGTCCCATCTTCTGTTTAGTCCTTAATACAGTTTAATAAACTTTCCTCTCTCTGATCCCAGAGAGAGTAAGCTTACTCATCATTGCAGAGCTTTGCATCTACAGCTATTGCTACTGGCTTCATCACAGAGAAAAGTGCTTAGTTCTCAGGTTTCATCCTGTAAGAGATCTGCAGCTCAGGCTTTTGGGATGAGCCATTAATTAACCTAAGCGGAAACACGCACCCTTTTCTAGAGTGAAAACTCCAGCCAAATGCAAACTTCTCTACTTTGCAAATGCAAACCTTTACATAAGTTTTGCAGACTTCAGTTCATACAAACATTACATTTTATGCATATTAAACTTATATCTTTAACATGTTGCACCATTCAGACACCAACGATCACTTCCATTCCACTCAAAAGCTGTTGCATGCAGCGCTGTTTCCACTCTGCTGCAGTTTGTCTTCTGCCAAAACCTACATTATTTGTCTCACTGCCCATTGTGAAAAAATTACGTATGCTACATTGTCATTGCATTAATCTACCCCATTCATTTCAGAGCAAGGGAAACACAATGCAAATGAGAAAACGTCATGAATTTTGTATCATTTGCAGACCGAAAGCAATAACAACGGGGATATGAATTGTATTCACTGGATTGATCTCCATTACAGACATGGGACAAGTAAGCAAACATTTGCAATTTCTATCCCCAATTCTGGCTTTTTACCCCCTAAAAAAAACAAAAAAACCCCACACCAAACGAGCTATTGATTAAAAATATGTACTGAGCTGGTTGGCATCTGTCTGCCTTGGAAGACAATGGAGGAGTGTGCCTTTGGGGGTGAAGCCAAACTGTGGGAAGGTTACAGCGCCTGCTGTGGCTGTAGAGACTGATATGGGAGAGATGTTTTGTTGCAGCTAGGGCAGATGAAGGCGTCCGGTTGTGCTGCTGCAGGTGTACCATGGGGCTCCTTCTCTTTGTGCTCCTCTCAGCAGTCATTCCTCCTCTGGTCACTGCTATAGATGCATGACCTGTTTGTCTGTCTCCAGGCACTGCGGTCATCTGCAAGGGATTCCCACATGGTGAGGTTGATGTGGCCAGTTGTCATGTCACTTTTGCAGACATCTTTGTAATGCAGAGTTGGTCCGCCATCCGGCCTGGTGAGCACGACATTACACGGAGCATTACAGCATCTTAAAAAGCAGAGACATCACCTTGCCTACAAAGGTGCGTATAGTTAAAGCTATGGTTTTCCCAGTAGTGATGTATGGAAGTGAGAGCTGGACCATTAAGAAGGCTGATCGCCGAAGAATCGATGCTTTTGAATTATGGTGCTGGAGGAGACTCTTGAGAGTCCCATGGACTGCAAGAAGATCAAACCTATCCATTCTGAAGGAAATCAGCCCTGAGTGCTCACTGGAAGGACAGATCCTGAAGCTGAGGCTGCAATACTTTGGCCACCTCATGAGAAGAGAAGACACCCTGGAAAAGATCCTGATGTTGGGAAAGATTGAGGGCACTAGGAGAAGGGGACGACAGAGGATGAGATGGTTGGACAGTGTTCTCGAAGCTACCAACATGAGTCTGACCAAACTGCAGGAGGCAGTGGAAGACAGGAGTGCCTGGCGTGCTATGGTCCATGGGGTCACGAAGAGTCGGACACGACTAAACGACTAAACAACAACACAGCCCTAATACGAGCATATTGGCATATTTCTCAGGGAGAAAGCTCTCAGTCGACACAATACTGCATCTGGTTTGCAATGCTGCTCTCTTTCACTCTGCTAGTAATGGCTGCCTCAGTTATCATTGTCAAAGTGAAATTCCCATGCAGACCTATCCTTTTGTCTTGCATGAGCTGCATTGGGTTACACTTGTGCAGAACAATAAGACCAAGAGAAAGGCTAGTTTTGAATGCAAGTTGCCAAACACAAAAGACAGGTTGATGCTTCCTTTTAGCCAGAGGCATAAGTCTAATGCCTGAGGCTGTATTAATGTTGTGATCAAGCTTTTCTTTAACCTTCCCCTCAAACAAAAACCCGACTGCCTCTGAAATACACCATTTGCTCTGGGCACGTGTCCATTGTCCTATTTTCTGTTTTTATTTACGTAGTATAGCACACATTAAGAGGGGGGGGGGAAGTGACAATTTAAGAACTATTGAATGACAAGTTTATATTTCTATGTTGCAGGGCTCAACAACAGGGTTTTCTTCAGACATTGTTTGTCTCCGACTTCATCAACTTCAGACCAACAGTCAGGGATGATGGGTATTGTAGTCATAGAATCATAGAGTTGGAAGAGACCACAAGGGCCATCCAGTCCAACCCCCTGCCAACACCATCAAAGCATTCTTGACATATGCCTGTCAAGCCTCTGCTTAAAGTCCTCCAGAGAAGGAGACTCCACCACACTCCTTGGTAGCAAATTCAGCTGTCCAATAACAGCTGAAGGTTACCACATGACCCTGTGGTCATGGCTTCTCCCAAAGAATCCTGGGAAATGTGGTTTGTTAAAAGAGTCCCCTAACAACTCTCAGAATCCGAGTCCTCTTAAAGAACAAGTGGGCATAAAAATGTATGGTGTGAATGGGAGCTGAGTGCAATTGCAGAATGTAGATTCACTTCTTACATTTCCTGCCCACATGAATAGATCTGGCAGTCCCTGGAAATGCATTCATGCCTATCAAACTGGGTGATCCCTTGGGACCCCATTCTCAGTGCATTGATATGGATATTGAATGTTATCACTTTTCTTGTACTGAATGCGCATTGCATGGCAATGGTCCAGGAAAAACTCTGACCTTCCTCCTTACTAATCTTCTTCTTTCTTCTTTGGCGATCACTCGTAGCCGAGTAAGATTGTCTTCCATAAGCACGCTTTTAACAATGAGCCCGTAATTGACTGTGGAGGCCAATTCTGGATCCACACATCCTTCCACAGTGGGGGCATTGGTTTCCGGGTGGGAGTTGGTCAAGGTGCGGGTGCCAAGTGTGCCTTCCTCTTAGCACATTTCTCCATTTCGCCCTGAGTTCGAGCATCTTCAAAACCCATGACACCTTTGGTAAAGGCTGTTCTCCAATTGGAGCAATTGCACGGAAGTGTTTCCCAGTTGTCGGTGTTTATACTACATTTTTTAAAAAGATTTGCATTGAGAGAATCTTTGAACCTCTTGTGTCGACCAGCAGCATTACGCTTTCCATTTTTAAGTTCGGAGTAGAGTAGTTGCTTTGGAAGATGATAACCAGGCATCTGCACAACGTGACCAGTCCAACGAAGTTGATGTTGAAGAATCATTGCTTCAACACTGGTGATCTTTGCTTATTCCTGTACACTGGCATTATAAGTAGGTAGCCGTGTTGGTCTGGATCGAAGTAAGACAGCTACTTTGAGATCTTGTATAGAATGTCCTGGGAGATTGAAGTGTTCTCCTACTGGTTTTTCTGTCTTCTAGTTCCTGATGTCAGATTTATGTCCATTTATCCTTTGGCGTAGGGTTTGGCCTGTTTGTCCAATATAGAGAGCTGAAGGGCACTGTTGGCATTTGATGGCATACACAATGTTAGAGGATGAGCAATTAAATAGTCCTGAGATGGTATGTTGGATGTTGTTGGGGCCAGTAATGGTGTTGTCTGGGTGTATGTGGCAGCAAAGTTGGCATCTGGGTTTATTGCAGGCTCTGGTACCAGTGTCCATGTTAAGTCTGGTGGTTGTATTATTGTGGGTGAGGAGTTGTTTAAGATTGGGTGGCTGTCTGTAGGCAATGAAAGGTCTTCCTCCCAGAGCTTGAGAAAGGGAGCGGTCATTGTCCAGGAGAGGCTGTAGATCTCTGATGATGCGTTGTACTGTTTTAGCTTGGGAGCTGTATGTGATGACTAGTGGTGTTCTGTTATTTTCTTTTTTGGGTCTGTCTTGCAGCAGGTTCTCTCTAGGTATCTGTCTGGCTCTGTTGATCTGTTGTTTAACTTCATCAGGTGGATATTTTAGTTCTAAAAAGGTTTGCTGTAGATCTCTTAGGTGAGATTCTCTGTCTGTAGAGTTGGAACAGATGCGGTTGTAACGTAAGGCCTGGCTGTATACGATGGATTGTTTGGTATGTTTGGGATGGTAGCTAGAAGCATGTAGATATGTTTGTCGGTCAGTTGGTTTTCTGTATAAGGTGGTGTCTATACGTCCATCCTGTATTTTTATAGTAGTGTCCAAAAAATGTATTTCTTGCATAGATTGGTTCATTGTTAGGTTGATGGTGGGGTGAAAGTCATTGAATGTCTGGTGGAAGGTTTCCAGGGTCTGTTGTCCATGTGTCCAGATAATAAAAATATCGTCAATGTATCGCAGGTACAGGAGAGGTTTGAGTGGGTAGGAGTTAAGGAAACGTTGTTCTAAATCTGCCATGAAGATGTTGGCATACTGTGGGGCCATGCGGGTGCCCATGGCTGTGCCGCTGATCTGGAGGAACAGGTCATCACCAAATTTGAAGTGGTTGTGGGTAAGGACAAAGTGGCAGAGTTTGGTAGCAAAGTCCGCTGTGGTTTTATCTGAAATGGTGTTCCTTATGGCTTGTAAACCATCATTGTGTGGGATGTTGGTATATAGAGATTCCACATCCATAGTGGCTAGTATAGTATTGTTAGGAAGATTGTTCAAATATTGTATTTTCCTCAGAAAATCTGTGGTGTCACGTACGTAGCTGGGAGCACTGATAGCATATGGTTTCAGAACAGAGTCCATATAGCCGGAAACACCCACTGTAATGGTGCCAATACCTGAGATGATGGGGCGTCCTGGGTTTCCTGGTTTGTGTATTTTGGGTAGAAGATAGAAAGTTCCTGGCCGAGGTTCCGCTGGTGTGTTTGTGAGGATCTGTTCTTGGATGTGTAGGGGTAGCTCCTTAATAATCTTGTTCAGTTCTTTTTTGTATGCTTGTGTGGGGTCTGAGTCCAATTTCATGTAAAAGGCAGTATTGGAAAGTTGTCTGTGGGCCTCTTGGATGTAATCAGTTTTGTTCATGATGACGACAGCTCCACCCTTGTCTGCCTCTTTAATTATAATGTCTGGGTTGTTCCTGAGATAAACCCAGATGCCAACTTTGCTGCCACATACACCCAGACAACACCATTACTGGCCCCAACAACATCCAACATACCATCTCAGGACTATTTAATTGCTCATCCTCTAACATTGTGTATGCCATCAAATGCCAACAGTGCCCTTCAGCTCTCTATATTGGACAAACAGGCCAAACCCTACGCCAAAGGATAAATGGACATAAATCTGACATCAGGAACCAGAAGACAGAAAAACCAGTAGGAGAACACTTCAATCTCTCAGGACATTCTATACAAGATCTCAAAGTAGCTGTCTTACTACAAAAGAATTTCAGAAATAGACTGGAAAGAGAAGTTGCTGAATTGCAACTTATCACCAAGCTCAAAACCATGGAGGGACCTGGTTTGAACAGAGATATCGGGTTCTTATCTCATTATACATGATAAGCGATCTTCAGCCATCTCAACCCTTGCTTTTTCATGCAAAACCATTTGCAGTCGTTTGCGGTCATCAACAGCTATCAGTCAGTCAATCACCCATTTCCACCACCCTTCTGAGTGATCCCCCATCCCCATCCCCACCCCTCCCCACCCCTTCTCTACATAAGTGCCTGGAAACTTCCATTTCACTGTATCTGAAGAAGTGTGCATGCACACGAAAGCTCATACCAAAATAAAAACTTAGTTGGTCTTTAAGGTGCTACTGAAGGAATTTTTTTATTTTACTGGCATTATAAGTTCACCTGTCACCACTTACTAATAGTGGTGGGTCAAAGGGAGGAACCTAAAAGAACAAAAAAAACACTAATTTTCAATGTAGAGTAGCATTTACCTCCTCGAGCTAGTGATCTTGACTGACCCTGATGGGTCCATTGAGAAATTCCTTTATTCCTGCTTATTTCCACCTAAGTGAGTCAGCACATAAATATTTGATGGCTCTTTCCTTATCTTCTTATTGGCTAAGAATGTAAACTGCATGTTTCTAGAGGCAAATAGCTCATCCTTCCTTTTTTTTTTACTTTTGAATTGTCCGCAACTGATGCTGTATGGAAACTAAAAGGTTGTGTTAGCACTAGTCATTCTTCTGCCTTACAATGTGAAGATTCCACTGGTATACTAAGGATGGGCAACTTTCTAGATTTCAGATTTCATATCCCAGTCCCAAACGCCTGCTTATGCCCATTTGCAACCTGTTCTTTATTACACAGCTCCCATAAAGGCAACAGAGACCATGTTAATTATTTTAATTGAAGAAGATCTTTTATAGCTCATTCGGCGATAAAGTTTGCTATACATAGCAAACAGACTTTCAAAAAAATAAAAAAATAAATCTATCTTCAGCTACTGTTGCCTGTCAAGATAAGTTAAACGAACAGCCGTGATATTCAGACAACTCCCAGTGTCTCAAAATAAAACAGGTCACATAAGTGCCTAAAGCACAGAACACCTGGCTTTCAGCAAATCACTCTTAGGGATTCAAAATAAGCATTTGAAACCTTCAATAAAGGCACCCCTTCCCCCCTTTAGGAACTATTGGTATTCACTGTAGCTGTGTTCAGGCAAGGATTAAAGTTTGCATGTTCAGGTGGATACCTGAACACAGCTTATGATTCTAGCACTAGAATGGAAATCCTGTGCCCTTCCAGGGCTGTGTACACATGGTTTAAAGCAAATTTGATGCATTATGAGTGCCTGTTTTTGGATGGGTTTTATTATGTGGCCGAAGGAATATAATTGACTATATTTTATCCCCCTACAGACACCTGTTTGTGGGTTAACCGACAAAAGGATCAGCTTGCTGCTTGCTTTTAAAAGTGTGGGGCTGAGCAGAATTTAAATCCCATCTTAAGCATTTCAATTAGAAACATGGGAATTAGCCATTAGGCTGATCTCCCCCTTTGTTTCCCTGGTTTTTAAAGAGACAGACTACAAACTGAAAAGTAAGTTTAAAAACTGATGGTTTACTCATAGTCAAGTGTTGGTCCTTAGCAGCAACAGCAGTAAAAATAAATGCAGGTAAAATACTTGCGTTTACAGCAAAAACATCTTCACACATGTGCCTGATGTTGAAGGAAGTGGAGAGATGTCTGTCTCCTTTGTGTGATGTTGAGAGGAGCCAGGATCTCTTTCCTGGCAGCTACAGGAGGAGGGAGAGAAGACAGTTGCAGAAATAGATGGGGAAAACTATGGAAGATCGAAATGAACTTTACAGCATGCTCTACTATAAAAGAAAATATGATGAAAATGTTCTATCAGAGAAATTAGCAAAGATTTACAAAAAGCAAACCAATATATGCTGGAGGTGCAAAAAAAGAGATAGGTACCTTCCTTCATATGTGGTGGGGATGTAAAATAGTAAAGGGATTCTGGAACGAGTTATACGATGAACTTAAGAAACTGATGAGGATTTCATTTAATAAAAAACCAGAAGCTTTTTTTACTGGGATTAATATCAGAGGACATCCCCCAAAATAAGAAAAATACAGTATGTTCCTTTATGCAACGGCATTGGCCAGATTACTCATCGCGAAAAACTGGAAAGGGAAAAAACCCCAACAGTTTCAGAATTGAGGTGTAAACTAGTAGAGTTTGTGGAAATGGTTAAACTAACAAATATCAGAGGTCGCTCAAATCAGGAAACAAGGAAAGAATGGGAAGGATTAAAGGAATATATGGGAAGGTACTGCTCTATAATGGGACCCAGGTGGTGCTGTGGTTAAACCACTGAGCCTAGGGCTTGCTGATCAGAAGGTCGGCGGTTCGAATCCCTGTGATGGGGTGAGCTCCCGTTGCTTGGTCCCAGCTCCTGCCAACCTAGCAGTTCGAAAGCACGTCAAAATGCAAGTAGATAAATAGGAACCGCTACAACGGGAAGGTAAACGGCGTTTCCATGTGCTGCTCTGGTTTGCCAGAAGCGGCTTTGTCATGCTGGCCACATGACCTGGAAGCTATACGCCGGCTCCCTCGGCCAATAATGTGAGATGAGCGTGCACCCCAGAGTCGGTCACGACTGGACCTAATGGTCAGGGGTCCCTTTACCTTTTACTGCTCTATAATGGATAATTTTACAGTAGAATAAGGCAGAAAAAACACACAGGAAAAGAAGGTAAAGAAATAAGATGAAATGGGTGTTAAATATATAACAAACACAACTGATAAAAGTGGAAATAATAAAATGGAAAGGAGACCACACATGAGTGAGAGGAAGTCAAGAGGGGGGATGCTGGAGGGAGGGAGGAATGTGGGAAGGGATTGAAGTGGTTAGAGACATATTATTTGAAATGTTATTGAATTTGCTTGTTTACCCTTTGTAATGTAAGTAAGTTTGGTATGCTTAATGATGTATGAAGTAAAATAAAATAGAATAAAAAAGACAGTTGCAGAAATTGCAGCTCCCATTTGGATGCCTTTGACCCCTGAACATTGGCGGGGATGGGGACGCTCTGCCCTGGCCAAAGTATTATTTGTGGGAATGTTCGGGATGTGGATTAGGATATATTATTAGATAGATCCTATCCAAGCTTGTGTTATCAAGCTTCCAATATCAGCAGAGTGACATTCCCCTTTTGTGTGCAGCAAAACGTGAGCATTAGGTTTGTTAGAACCTCTGCAACAATATTATACTTCCTGGCAAATCCCCTTTGTCCCTCTTAAAAGAAATACACGACACAATAGTACTAAAATAAGATAGAGTTTACTCACATGACATCCTGAGTTAACAGCATAATCTCAGAAAGGCAGGCTTACGTAGAAAAGTTACAAATATGGACATCTGGAGTCTTCTTAGTAAAGTGAGGCTCCATCTGGTCTCTCTCTTGGCAGCAGGCCAAGAGGGAGAACCATCCTAACTGGAGATTCTCTGGAGATGTGTTCCCATTGTAGGAGAAATGGCTAAGAGAGAGAATGGCTGCTGGCTAGGGGCTTTTCTCTGCCAGCTAATCCATCTCATCTGCATATCTAGAGGAACAGGAAGCTGAACTTAGTCAGGTGTCCCTCCAGGTGAGTTCCTCTTAGTGGACACTCTAGGAACTGTTGTGACTTGTCTGCCCCAGTGTTCCACCCCACATTATTGGGGGGTGAGCGGGCGAAAGAGCTCATCCCTCCCCTAGGTGGCACCCCTGTCCCTCAGTTACTGCCCCTCATTTCCCAGGATGGTTGTCCTGCCTCCCTGCAGGGTGGGCATCTCAAGTGAGATTTAAAAAAATATCTCACAACAAAAAGAAGTGGCTCTGCGTAGTGTGGGAACAAATGCGGTAAATTAAAACAGGTAATTAAGCCAACAGGTATATATTAAAGAAATTGCTCATTAGCATAGTATTCCAAGTAATAAATGTTGAATTTAAATGCATGATTGTCCATGGCTTGTATGCGGCTTCCATTTCAAAGACGTGAGTGAAAGTGTTTCAGTATATTAGTGGAAAGCCTAAACAACGGCCAGCTTCATCATAAACAATTCATCGCAAAACATTTTGAGCCGCTTTTCAAGCTAAGTGGAAAGAGGTTGCAACATGACATTTGGCAAAGCATCATTTAAGCGATTTGGTGACATTTAGTTTTGACTTCACCAGGCTACGCGCCTTTGGGAATTTAATTTTACATGTTGTTTAGAAAAGGTTTAATGCCTCAAATAGGTATATTCTATACATAATTGATCTTAGCCACCTCACCAAGATTTTTTTTTTAAAAGAGAGCAGGGATAACTGACCATAAGGTGAATGTGTGACCATGTTAAAGATTTGTGAGTGCAAAGGCACAATAATAACAAGGAAAACAAAGAAATTCTAACTGATCTTAAGTGGCCCATATTCCTGGAATAAAATGCACGATGACAATGGTTTTATATGATGTCAAAATTCTGTGCATGAATTCTTAATCCAGAAAGAAATATAATGATTGACAAAAAATACCGAAAAGATGGAGCAATAGTAAATAGAGATGTGTTGGGTCCCCAGGCAGTCATCTCCTCTGAAGTCCACTCACTTTTTGCCAGTGGCACATATTTCTGCAGAAAATCCATCTGGCCTGCTGGATTCCATCTGGTCTCTTTTGCGGTGCCATACTGTCCACATTTAATATTGCAATGCACAGGTCCTATAATTTTTTGTGCACGGGAACCTGGTTCAGTGTACACTGCATCATGTCTTGTAGTCTGCAGTTGCTGAACAAACTGTTCTTATGCATCAGCTGTACACTGCATAACCCATGATGCAGTGTCACAGTGAGTAAAGTGCACATGGACAAAAGTCTTCTTCTTCTTTGGCAATCACTCATAGCCGAGTAAGATCAGCCACCCCCAAACTTCGGCCCTCCAGATGTTTTGGCCTACGACTCCCATGAGTTGGTGGTCGGGGAAGATGGGAATTGTAGTCCAAAACATCTGGAGGGCCAAAGTTTGGGGATGCCTGGAGTAAGATTGTCTTCCATAAACACGGTTTTAACAGTGGGTCTGTAAGTGACCCTGGAGGCCAATTCTGGATCCACACGTCCTTCCACAGTGGGAACATAGGTTTCCGGGCAGGAGTTGATCACGGTGTGGATTTGCCGAGCGTGCCTTCCTCTTAGCACGTTTCTCCCTTGTGTCCTGAGATCGAGTGTCTTCAAAGCCCATGACACCTTTGGTAAAGGCTGTTCTCCAATTGGAGCGCTCACAGGCCAGTGTTGCCCACTTGTTGGTGTTTATACTACATTTTTTAGTTGCTTTAGAAGACGATCATCAGGCACCCACACAACATGACCAGTCCAACGAAGTTGGTATTGAAGAATCATTGCTTTCACACTGGTGATCTTTGCTTCTTCCAGTACACTGACATTAGTTGGCCTGTCTTCCCAAGTGATGTGTAAAACTTTTCAGAGACACTGTTGATGGAATCTTTCGAGGAGTTGGAGATGGCATTTATAAGTGGTCCATGCACAAAAGTATCTAAGGCCTGTAAATCATGTGCCCAAGGAAACCCATATGGTAGTAATTTCAAGGGTTCAGCCAGAACCTGGTGGAACCAATGTGAACACCAGTCAATTCGTATCCCAGTTTTGGAGAACTGCTTCACCTCAAATTTCACGTACCCCCAAATCACAATTTTTGATTACACTAGCAAAAGACTTCTGCTTGGTTTACAGCAAGTCCCTTAATCTGATGTTGTACATCAGTGTCTCATCTGCAAAATTTGATTATGTTATACAATTTGTCCTTTATTAAAACTAGGATGCAAGCTCCTCTGATCTCCAGATTACTATGGTGTATTGTGGAGACTGATCCTTATGATTACTTTAGCAGAATAGCAGCCAAAAAAGAAAATACACACACACAAAAAAAGCATTTATCAGAGAACTACATAAATGGCTGCTTTTGTATACATTAGCATTTATATTTTCCAATATGGATATTTGTAGCTGTTCAGTTTAAGAGCATCTCATATTGCTGAAATGGTTTCTAATTGACATGCACAATATATTGTATTTCGTATGATAAATAATTGAACCAGTAAAAAGAGAAAGCCCTAAAATGCGGGGTGCATAGTATACTACTTATAGGCAGCATCAATTATCAGTTACAGACAACAGTATCAGTTTCTTAAGTATGAGACTGTAGCTATTAACTGGCTATTGATTAGGCAAAATAATTTATTTTCTTTGTAAGATTTCAGAACAATAAATATATTAAATAAAAATGGAGGGAGGGATCAATACCCAGCAGGCAAAAGTCTGATCAGGTGTCAACATTAAGCCTTGAAATAATGAAGTGTGGTATTTCATAAATCCTTGAGGTTTGGAAGACAATTGCACTTCAGCACCTCATCCAGTTAGAAAGTAGATCCTCATTCTTTATCTTCTGGTCTAGTCAGATTAGAATTGGTACCATACTGGGAAAGAGAAAAACTAGGAATAAAAGTCTGTGATTTCAAGCCATTATGCATATCCTCTGATATTTCTTTGTTGAAAATAGGGACACCGTTCCATTATTAATTAATTAATTAATTAATTAATTAATTATTATTATTACCATCATCAGCATCATACCTCACCCATCTGACTGGGTTGCACCAGCCGCTCTGGGCAGCTTCCAACATATGTAAAAAATGAAACATAAAAAAACTTCCCTATACAGGGCTGCCTTCAGATGTCTTCTAAAGGTTGAATAGTCACTTATCTTCTTGGCTCGAGGGTCACATAACTCCATACTCTCCAACATTTCTCCAATGAAAATAGGGACATCCTAAGGAAAGGTGGGACATTGAGGGATCAAATCAGAAACCGAGACAGCTTCTGTAAATTTGAGCAAAATAAAAAAATTCCTTCAGTACCACCTTAAAGACCAACTAAGTTTTTATTTTGGTATGAGCTTTCGTGTGCATGCACACTTCTTCAGATGCATTCTTCAGTGTGCATGCACACGAAAGCTCATACCAAAATAAAAACTTAGTTGGTCTTTAAGGTGCTACTGAAGGAATTTTTTTATTTTGCTTCGACTCAGACCAACACGGCTACCTACCTGTAACTGTAAATTTGAGATTATCCCTGGAAAATAGGGACTCTTGGAGGGTGTTCATTATAGAAAGAGTGAGCAATAAGCTATCGTGAGCTTAGTAATGGGTCTTTTGCTCTGAAAGATCTAGAGGGGGATTCGAGCTCAACAACTTTGTCCAGATTTTTACCTTTGGTGATATGGCAACCCCACCTAAGCAAGTTTAGCTGGGCATAAGCAAAATGAATTTCATTTTCAGAGAATCATAGAGTTGGAAGGGACCCTGAGGATCATCTAGTCCAGGCACTCCCAAACTTCGGCCCTCCAGATGTTTTGGACTACAATTCCCATCATCCTTGACCACTGGTCCTCTTAGCTAGGGATCATGGGAGTTGTAGGCCAAAACATCTTGAGGGCCGCAGTTTGGGGATGCCTGATCTAGTCCAACCCCCTGAAATACAGGAATACGCAGCTTTCCCATACGGGGATCGAACCTGCGGCCCTCCAGCTGAGCTATCCAGGCTAACTTAAAAGATATCCTGCATTTTATGCATCTCATATTCACCTCAAGTTACCTTGGGGCAAAATTATTCACCAGCTAGAATTCCAGGAGTTCATGCAAGTCTTTAGACTAGTATTGCAAGCCGTAAGGCTTTTAAAAGAAGCCTATTTTGGGCTGTCTTTTATTTTTTTACTTCAGCGAGAAAGGCGAATGGACTACAACTACTATTAGAAATATTAGGATATAACATTTGTATAGTGAGACTGCCTTAGCTCATGCAAAGGCTTTAATTTCTTTTGATTTCTTTCCGCAGAAAAAAATAGGCCATAATAATATTCTTGATTACTTTTTGTTCCACACTTAGGCTAGCCTTTGTTCCTCATTTAACATAAATGATATTAAGGGTAACAGGCTAATGCACAGAAGGCAAAATAATTTAAAACCTATTACTTTCTGGGCATATTTTCATCAGGGCCTCATCTATACAAAAGGGGAGAATGGCAATAAAAACTGCAGTGTTGGATCTCAATCGTCGCTGCAGATTCCAATTGCCTGGCCATCTGCATCTCTATAGTTTTTTTTAGGGCTTGCTATTTTTACCTGTTGGTTTTGTCCATGGAGTTTTCAGGAAATCAGCCCTGAGTGCTCACTGGAAGGACAGATCCTGAAGCTGAGGCTCTAATACTTTGGCCACCTCATGAGAAGAGAAGACTCTCTAGAAAGGACCCTGATGTTGCGAAAGATGGAGGGCACAAGGAGAAGGGGACGACAGAGGACGAGATGGTGGGAGAGTGTTTTTGAAGCTACTAACATGAGTTTGACCAAACTGCGAGAGGCAGTGGAAGACAGGAGTGCCTGGTGTGCTCTGGTCCATGGGGTCACGAAGAGTTGGACACGACTAAATGACTAAACAACAACAACTTTTACCTGGTTATGCAGGTGTGCGATTTTTCGCCCCCACTGCTGCATTCTACACCTGGGATCTGGAAAACTTTAATACGTGAACATGATGCAACCCAGCCTACATTTGACCATTTCTCACCGCTACAAAATGTCACTCAGTGGCTTGTCCCAGTTTCTCTATCCTCTCATTCCTGCATTGGTGCAATTTCCTTTACCCCCTCCTCACCCACCACTTTATTATAGCTCCTCTGCTCAACTCTTATCAGCACTTCTTCAGATCCTCTTTGTTCCTATCTTTGCCTCCAGCACTGATTTCATGGCTATGCTATGCCATGTTTTCTGCTTCCTGTGCTTATTCACCTTCACTCCTCCCTCTTTTTCCGCTGCTGCAGTAAAAGACTTTTCATTTTTTTTAATGCACTAAAATGGAATTTTCCTCTTTAGACAAGTTCTCTTCTGTTTAATACAAGCATGGATTCTATTATCCGTAGGCATCAATTCCCTCCTCTTCCTTCCATAAGCACGGCCGCGGAGCAAGAGCTGGTTCCACAAAGTGAGCAGATGGTTGCGTTTGGTCCAGGGATGGAGAAGCGGTGGCCCTCCAGATGTTGATGGGCTCCATCTCTCATCAGCCTCAGCCAGCGTGCCCAATGGCCAGGGATGATTGGAGCTGCAGTCCATCAACATCTGGAGGTCTACAGTTCCTCACCCCTGCTTTAGACTTCTGTATGCCTTTAGGATACTTAATGGGCACTAATGGTCCATTGATGTTTGGAGGTTCTGTAATGCACAACAGGTTTGAACTGCGATCAATATGGCAAAGAGAATTGAAGGAAACCATTTTCACGCTCTGACTATGGGCGGAAGAGAGTCTTAGTCTGGAGCTCGCTGCAAGAGGCTTACCCGGAGATTTCCTGTGATTGTGGAACATTCAGCTGATACTGCTTTGGTGTGAGTGCTTTCTTCTGCACCTGATCATCCTATATATTTTACACATACAAATTTAATACAAATGGCACTGTGTGTCTTCATTTTGCTCCCCTTTCCTAAGGAAAATGACCACGGAAGTGCCTACTACTTGCGATAGTGGGGAGCAGAAAAACGATACCATTCTCTGAAAATCCCAGTGATATAATCACAAAAAGGCTAAACTTCAGGAGATTATTATCTCCTGGCTTATTCACAGGTTATCCACTTTAATCTAGATGTGCCGGCACAACATGAATCATGTTTCATCCAGCATCCCAGGAAAGATAGCCTGCTTTGAAATCTTCCTGCATGTTTCAAATTTACCTTGCACATGAGACGTGTCTTCCAGGGATGAAATATTACATCTAGGGCCGCTTTCAGATCTCCTGAAAGGAATGTCTTCCTGAATTTTGTAGTTCTGAATTAAATGCTCTTACAGTATTGTTTATTAATATCTGTCCTAACTTGCACTAGCAAGTTCCTTTACTTAGCAGAGTTTACATTCCCCTTCTCACGCACAGCAGAAATCTGGTTCCAGGCTCCCTAGAACCTCTTACTATTATGCAATCTCCCTCAGATTGAATTGCATGTTCCTGGTAAGGTCCCCCTTTTAAATGCCTCCTAAAAGAATAAAGACACCACAGTCTTATTCATAAGGTAGCAATAAAAAGAAAGGTTTACTCATGATAAGGCAGAGCACAGTGTGATCCCTGAAGCCATGCTTAAGGCTTAAAGTTACAAGCATATGCAAACAGGTTTACCCCATAAGTGGGTTGACTTAGTGACTGCAGTTAGCAGTCCGGGAAGTTTGCAGGACGAAAGGAAGATGGGGAAAAAGAGGAAGAGTGGCAGCGTACCTTGTCCTTTTACCAGATCTGGAAAGGTCACGCCCACCCACTAGTCACATGCAAGGAAGGATGCTCCAGGCCGGGAGGAACAGGAAGTTTCGACTGGCTGGATCAAACATTCTCTTGCATGTCCACTCTAGGAAAACAAGGAATGTTGTATTTGACTGCTCCCAGTGGATTACATCCCACAACAGGTAGAGGACCTGTTTTCCATGCAGGAAGTGTCAGGTTTGACCGCCAGCATCTCCAGGTGGGGCTGAGAGGAAGCACCTGGTTCAGATCCTGGAAAAAGGCTGCTGCCAGTCTGTGTGGGCAATACTGGCCTGGATAGGTCCAAGGTCCGATTCTGTAAGAATTTCTATGCAGTGCTGAGGGAGGCGAAGTTAATTTTGCAGAACAAACATCAACTTGGGGGTTGTAATTTTAATCGGGGGAAATAGTTAAGGGGAAAGTTTAATTGTTGTCCCAGCACCATGATGCCCGTCCAAACTGCTATTAACACTTAAACAACAAAGGTTGACAGTTCCATTTGCAGATCTCCTGTTTTGTGTCTGCTTTGGCCTTTAAATTTCAGAAGATACTGCTCACACGCCTATCATGCCTATTTGTGCAGTCTTGTGCTTTATGGAAACACATCTTTCATTCAAATACAAAGGCTGGAATTCTCAGGCTCCTCAATATTGTGCCTGATACAAATGATGGCTTTTGTCACAGCTCTGCAGAATCGGAGAACACACCCAGTTTTGCCTATTGGAAAGCTGCATTTTTGTCAGAAGATTCTCCATCTCAGGCACTTACCAGATTACATTTTCTCTTTTGCATTATCTCCGGAATGTGTTTTGATTCAAATTGCAGTGGCCTCAAGGCGAGCAATTTTATTCTTAGTATGTGATTTCTCCCTTCTAAGAGGCCATTCATTTCAAAAGGCCCCCAACAATTGGAAAAAAAATTCATTTAGCCATAGTAAAACTGTGAAAGAGACATTTTTTCCTTTTTAAATAAATGACATTCAAATTTTGAGTTACCTTTTCCAATGTCATTCAATTAAATTCTCAAAACCACTATGCTAATTTTTGTTGAACTATTGGATAGAGATTAAAATGGTGGTCAGCACCTGGCTGGAAATCAGCTTCCCTTTATGCACAGAGAGAAACCTGAACCCCAGTATAGAATGCTCGCTATAGAGTAATATACAGCAATAATATAAAGGGGCTGGTCTCTCGGCTATTGGCTTTAAATAGGAGGGTCAGCAGAAATCAAATGAGCTGCCACTATATTACTGGGGTTGCAACACTATTAGACAGGCACCCCTCAAACTGCGGCCCTCCAGATGTTTTGGCCTACAGCTCCCATGATCCCTAGCTAAGAGGACCAGTGGTCAGGGATGATGGGAATTGTAGTCCAAAACATCTGGAGGGCCAAAGTTTGGGGATGCCTGCTATTAGATCTTCCCTTGGCTTTCAGCTGAAAATAATCTGCTTTGTTGTTGTTGTTTAGTCGTTTAGTCGTGTCTGACTCTTCGTGACCCCATGGACCATAGCACGCCAGGCACTCCTGTCTTCCACTGCCTTAACATTATAATCTGCTTTAACATAACAGTGGTACCTCTACTTACGAATAACTCTACTTACGAATGTTTCTACTTACGAACGGAGCTCCGTCCGCCATCTTGGATGCGGTTTAGATAGGATTTTTTTCTACTTACGAATTTTTAGATAGGGTTGCTTCGACTTACGATTTTTTTTCTCCCAATGCATTCCTATGGGATTTGACTTTTTCGACTTACGAATGTGCGTTCAGAACGCATTAAATTCGTAAGTAGAGGTACCACTGTATATTAAAAACCAACTCCTCTTACCCCTGCATGAGAAATCTCCCATGCAGAAGGCATGAGGTCGCAAATAATGGCTCTGCTCCCAGTGCTTCTGATCTCCCCATGTTGAGCGAGGAAGCTCTGAAGTGGGCTTTTAACTACATTCACTTGACCGCATGTAAATGGCTCCATGCAACCAGGGACCCTTCTTGCCAGTTCTCAGAAATGTGATTCAGGAATGGGCCACATGGGCAAAATGGCTTCCACACAGATCGGGTCCTCCCTGAAAGAGAGGGCACGCGTTGCGGTGGGACCCAGCAATCAGGCCTAGGTGTTGGGGCGGGGACAATTGGAGCAGCCACAACACCCTATTGGTGGTCCCTCTGACAGGGTGCAATTGGCCTAAGGGCATGCCAGTCAAAAGAGTCAGAGGGACCACTATTTAACTGCTGCACGTGACCCTCGAGATCCTCTTTTCGGGTCACAGTACATCGGAACACCCGCCCACCTCTCCCTAATTTTAGGGCTTGCACTTGACCTTGCTATGCCGTCGTGTGTCGCCTGTTGTTGGGTCAGGGGCACGGCAGGAATTTTCCCCATTTAGCTGATTGGCTGGCACCCCTTGGGTTTCGCCTGCAGTGTAGCAAATTGCCACAACTTATAAGGTTGGCGGATAGGCTCTGGTTCCGGTTGATAGGGGTGGCAGGATTCCTTGCCATCCCTATGCCATCCCTATGTAAAAGGAATCCTAGGACTCATGCTTGGTCTTCCCCGAGCGGGGTTGTGCCCTGAGCCAGAGTTCAGGGCACATCTGGGTGGACCCAGGCTCTGTCATCCGACGGCTCCCGTCCCAGGTGTTCTCATGGTTGACTCATGGTTGCTGCCCAGAGTCAGCGCTACCATAGGTAGCTTTTGAACCAGAGCCTATGCAACCACTCACTTGATTTGTAATCAATAAAGTTGTGGCCTAAATTCTGTCTGAAACCAAACCAAAAATTTGGGTCCTGTCTGAATTTATTTCTAGGCCAGGTTAAAGGGTCTCCACATGCAACAAACTATTCCCAGAAACTCTGGGCAGAGCCACACCATGAAAGCACATCCAAAGCACACTATGTCCCAAAAGAATCCCGGGGACTATCGTTTGCTAAGCTTTGAAACGTGCGCTGTGATAGAAGGCAGGAAGCACCAATTTTACAGCATCTATGGCAGTTTTCATAGGTCTAGGTGCCATGGCCTCCAGAATTACCACCAAATGTTGCTTAAAGCAAAATTCGAAGTGAATGTTAAGAGTTTTCTTCCCCATAGGGAAAGTATATGGGGAATTGTGAGAATATTTCTTCAGTAGATTGGGGAGCAAATGCGGAAGATTCTCCTCAGGCAAAACACCTGAGGAATTTCCAGAGGAAACCAAAAGTGTCATTGTTGAGTTTCCAAGGCATTTGTCACTTTGTGTATTTTGTGCTACTAAGGAAGGCTCTGGGCAGCATATCCTGGTTTAGCGCTAGCTTGATAAGCTCGCAATCTTTATTTTTTATGGTTAGCCTGAGGTAAGCATTGTCTGTTGCTTTTTTCCCCTCCAATGCAGAAAGATCCACTCTTCTGTTTTCCTACCGGCTTGACATCTTGGCGGCTGAATTCGTCCTGCTTCTCTTTAGGAGACTGAAATTAATAAGACACTTCTTCTCTAATTGCACAATCAAAATGAATTATGGCCACAAATTGGAAGGCGTGGAAAATTGTGTGTGCATTTTGGGTGCTGAGATAATGTCCAAGGGTAAATTGTTTTCATATAAATTGCATACTTAATTAATTGCTTTTAAAATGCCCATGTCTTTCTTTGTGCAAATACATCTCTGCCTGTAGACCGGTATTTTCTTAAGCAGTGGCAAATTAAATTGCCCAGGCACATATTAAAACGCTGCCCTAGGTGTATTCTGACTGTGCACAGTCACCAGCTCTTTTACACGGCAATGGCAATAAATCTGGATGAGATCCGTACCTTCTGAATTGCTACCGGGTGTCCAATTGAGCAGATTTTATTTTCTCCCAAATTACTGACATGCTAGGTCATGTTGTCTGGTTAATTTGAACATAATACAAAATGTCTAGAGTAGAAGTGTGTGTGTGTGTGTGTGTGTGTGTGTGTGTGTGTGTGTGTGTGTGTGTGTATTCCTCCTAAAGAAAATAAACACCTTCCACAAATGGTTTCTTCAGACAGAAACAAAACTCCAGCTGGGATATTACATTTCATGTTTGAGTAATTTGAATAACTGCTGCATAGGTCATGCCTACGGATAATTCGTACTACAAATGTCTGTAACAACGCTAAGTCTGTTTAATTTGCCTCAGCAAGCGTGTCGCAATGGGCCACACCACAGGCAGCCTCTCCCATGCTTTGACATCAGCATGGCTGTCACGCTTGAACATCTGGGGAGAAGAGGGTGGCTGACCACTCCTCCCGTTGCCAAGTACTCATGAATGAAGATGTTGATGTGAAGACTTCAGGGGACAGGCCACTGAAATGCTGTGAGACAAAGAAGAAGGCAAAAGCAATGTGCAGATTCCTCCGGGCTCTTCTTGGGAGTAGGTTCGCCTTTGGGAAATAGCTGGTGGAATTAAAGACAGGCAATAAAAATAAAAATAAAAATACTTGGCAACCCGCATTTTCAGATCCGCTATCCTAGTAGATAAACATTTCAACCACCTGTCTGCTGCTTCAGCACATCTCTAAACATTACATTATGCTGCCATGCCAGACAGATCTGGCTGTGTACATAGAGGTGCCAGTCAGTCAACAGAGCTAGTAAGCCTTCCTAGGTCACATTTTTCTTTCATGGATTAAAAAGGAAGCGCCTTCCACCTGCCCCCCCCCCAATCCCAGTTATCTTGTTGCCTTTTTAACAATGCAGGGTTGTTTGATTCCCCCACTCCCTACCCCCCCCCCAACACAGAAGAGTAACACTGCATTCTAGACTCAGGATCAGTGTTGTTGTTGTTGTTGTTGTTGTTGTTGTTGTTGTTGTTGTTGTTGTTGTTGTTGTTATAGACAAGATCCAAACCTCATTACAGTGGTACCTCGCTAGACGAATGCCCTGCTAGACGAATTTTTCGCTAGACGAATGGGTTTTGCGATCGGAGGTTGCCTCGCAATACAAATTCGTTTTGTGAAAAATTCGTCTAGCGAATCGCAGTTTCCCATGGGAATGCATTGAAATTCAATTAATGCGTTCCTATGGGCAAAAATAAATAAATAAAAAATTTCAATGCATTCCTATGGGATTCGCAAGATGAATTTTTCGCAAAACAAATTGACTCACAGAACGAATTAAATTCATCTTGTGAGGCACCACTGTAGTTTGTTTAGAAATGAGGGCTGTAAAAGCTTTTCTTTCCCTATGTTTTCTATTTTATTTGTTTATTCATTTGTCCTCTCTCTCTCTCTCTCTCTCTCTCTCTCTCTCTCTCTCTCTCTCTCTCTCTCTCTCTCTCATATAAATATCTAAATACAGGGAAGCACCCCCTTTTCTGCTAAAATGCAGCTGTGGCTTTTGAAACCTGACGTGGTGCTTGTCAGCCTCCATGGTTTCCGCAGCTGCAGCTCAGTGAAAAACACCTGCTATCCCCATATGCTCTATCGCTGCCTATATACTGCCAGCCTTGCTGATGGCTCAGGTGGTACTGAAGCCCAGCAACAACCCAGAAAAGCCGACTCGTGCCATTTAGCTCCTTAGTGTCCAAGTTTATCTTTGGAAAGGTATGTGAAGTCTGATCTTCAAGAAGTTTCAAGGTTGGATGGCTACCTGTCAATGATGCTTTAAAATTCCTATATTGCAGGGGCTTGGACTAAACCCTTGGGGGCGCCTGGGATGGCGCGCGTGCCCTGCACCCAAGGGCAGGGCAAGCCGGGGCAGGACGCTCCATGGAGCCTCCGAGGAGTCTGCATGCCTCCTCTCACTCAGCTGCCCTACAGCTGAGGAGCAGCTGCTGGACGGACCATTTGGGGCAGCGTGGAGCCTGCGGCCGTCCAAGCCACCGCATCGCTCCCATGAGATACGCATGGCTCTGGTCCGCTGCAGGTCCCGCGGTGAGTGCCGCCCGGCATTTTGTCACCCCCTCAGTGGTGACACCCGGGGCGGTCCGCTCCCACCGTACACCCTTCCTCCGCCCCTGCCCTTGGGGTCCCTTCCAACTTTACAATTCTGTGATTCTGTGATGGCTTAGGGAGCTGGGTATGTTTAGCCTGGAGAAGAGAAGGCTAAGGGGTGATATGATAGCCAAATATATGAAAGGATGTCATATGGAGGAGGGAGAAATTGTTTTCTGCTGCTCCAGAGAAGCGGACATGGAGCAATGGATTCAAACTACAAGAAAGAAGATTCCACCTAAACATTAGGAAGAACTTCCTGACAGTAAGAGCTGTTCAGCAGTGGAATTTGCTACCAAGGAGTGTGGTGGAGTCTCCTTCTTTTGGGGTCTTTAAGCAGAGGCTTGACAGCCATATGTCAAGAATGCTTTGATGGTGTTTCTTGCTTGGCAGGGGGTTGGACTGGATGGCCCTTGTGGGGTTGGACTGGATGGCCCTTCCAACTCTATGATTCTATGATTCTAAGCCTTTTGCGCCATTGGTCCATTGGCGCCATTGGTCTTATGGAGTGTTCTTCCAATGGAGATTCCAGGCTTCTATTTTAACTTCTGAACATTGGCTGAAAGCGTTTCTATGCCACCAGGCTTATGCAGAAAATCAAGAAGATATCTGTACTAGTTCTGATTTTTTTTAAAAAAAACAAAACAAAACAATTTTTCTGGTTTTTATTGTATATGTACAATTGTTGGGAACCACTTTGCTATTTTCTTTGAAAATTGTGGTAGACAAGTTGTTGTTTTTAAATAAAGAATATGAAAATAAAACATCCGAAGGGCTGCAAGTTCGCCACCCTCACGGTAATGACTCATCCATTTCACAATATCTGTTCTCTACCTTACACAAACCTCTGAGGCCCTGGGGCACTGGGAATGGAAGGATGCCTTGCAGCCAATCCACAGGTACAATTTTAATGCCAGCCAGCTCTAACTAGGTCAGTGTGTACTTCCAATTACTGCCAGCCGCAAGCAGATAACAGGTTGGCAAGCATGTCTGAAAGCAAAAGACCAGGTTAAATTGACATACACCTATTATAGTAAAATATATACTACACTGGCCAAATTGCACCTGATGCCAGTGAGTGCTGCCAGATAGACTAAATGCACACTTTGCCTTTAAAAGAAACTATGATCATTTAAGAAGGTCAAATGGAATCAGTCCATCTGGACCAATTTTATGATGTGTAAAATCACTGAGCACTAATCGTGGGGATGATGGCTGTTTGCTCCAGAAATATCTGGCTTGACTTCAGCCAACTACCTGCCATCTTGTTCAGTGCTTGATCGAACACTCTCCCGAGATCCATATTTAGTCACCATGTTCTGAGCTATAAGAATGTTTTGAAGAAGATTCATAGAAGGCTCAGAATATACCTTGAATTATATTCTGAACGCACCCCCCCTAAACATGTCTGGTGCATATTTTCCCCTAATATTTATATTTTTCCCCTTAGTGCATTTGTATTTGTCCACATTATTTGGCTGGTGAACTAACTGCATTGCGAAATTCAGAGAAGTGCAGATTTCAAAGGATACAGTGGTACCTCTTACGAACGACTCGACAACCAAATTTTTCGACTTACGAATGGGGCAAATGGCTGCACGCTTATGAATTACTCAACATCCGAACGGAAACCGTGGCGGTTTTAGATAGGGTTTTTTTTTACTTACAAATTTTTAGATGGGGGTGCTTTTTCTGTTTCCAATGCATTCCTATGGGAAATCGCGTTTCCAATGGCGCTTTTCGACTTACGAAGGTGCCTTTGGAACGGATTAAATTCATAAGTCGAGGCACCACTGTAACTATGTTTTGGTCCATGTATGATTTTGGAAAGTGGAAGTCACCTTTAAATTGGAACCAAATGGAATTTATTCCCTTTCCCTAATGGGGATACAGTATAATTCCGCTACAACATTTGACTGTCTTTGAGTGACTAGGGAAACCCAGCCAGATCGGCAGGGTATAAATAATAAAATTATTAGTAGTATTATTGAAATGAAATGTTCTGCCACAGTCCACATTCAAAGGAGTTTGTATTGTTATAGTTTTGCGGGGTCACTCTAGATCGGGGTAGTCAACCTTTTTATACCTACCACCAACTAATACATCTTTCTTGGTGGTAAAATTTCATTACCGCCCACCAGTGCTCGACGAAAGGAGGATTCAGCTTGTGCCGTAGAACCCCCTACCGCCCACCTAGAATCCTGAAACGCCCACTAGTGGGTGATAGGGACCAGGTTGACAACAACCCCGGCTCTAGATGATACCTGCGAGACTTTTCCATGCCTGTGGCCCTACATCTGTGAAGTTAGAACTGTAGCCCACCTTGGGGGTCTCAAATTTATGCAGCGCCCTGTGCATAGCTGCCAAGTTATCCCTTTTTAAAGGGATTTTCCCTTATGCCGAATAGGCTTCCTCGCGAGAAAGGGGAAAACTTGGCAGCTATGGCCCTGTGCAACACCAAAATTCATTGTCCCCCTCCCCCTCTCACCTTCCATTCTACAACATCGTTGTGACATCCCTCAGGCTCATGCAACAGTGTGACTGAACCATGCTCCCTTAAATCTGCCTCTGGTTAGAAACTCTAAGAGGAAACCTGCTGAACCAATCAAACCAGTTCCTTTGCTCAGCTGCTCAGCTATGTATCCATCACCAGCATCTTAAATAGTGAGCTCTGTTGCCATAGAGACAAATGGGTGGGACTTTTCCCACCTCACTGGTCATCCTAGAATAGAAGACTACTACTACTACTTTAATATTTGTACCCCGCCCTTCTGGCCCAGCCATTCTGGGCAGCTTCCAACACATATAAAAACATAATAAAACATCAAACATTTCAAACTTCCCAATCAGGGCTGCCTTCAGGTGTCTTCTAAAAAATAATGGAATGCAATAGGCCAAGTGGGTCTGGGGGAGCCTCTTCTTTTTGACTGATGCTGGAAGCTGGAGACACAGAGTCTTGTCTTGTTCTGTGCCAGATACAAAGCAATTATCTTGGGGATCTCCCTGTTAACCAAACGAGAAGGCAAGATCTGTGGAGCATTAATGCTGTGAGTCCCTCCATCCTATGCTCAGCTTGTACAGTATATATCGTCTTTTCCCATGTATAACACACACACCCCGTGTATAAGACACTCACTCTTTGGGGGACTCCAAATTGAGAAAATGGGGGGGGGTTGCCCAGAGTTGTTGAGGTTTTTTTTGGGGGGGGGGTTCACCTGCAGAACCGCCACAGCCAATCGCACGCACATTGATGAAGCCAACAATCGTCTTACACAAGGAAAAATATGGTATATATATAATAATAAAACCAAGTTTCCTAACGACACTCCAGTCTCCGTTGACCTTCATTTCAAGGAAGCAAGTCTTGGGTAAGCACTTGAAACCCCTGGAGTCTCTTTCTGCTTGGAGATCAGGCTCCTCACAACAATAAATTCATTTTTGTGGCACTTGGTCTTGTATACACTACCAAAGTGCATGCCATGGGTGTTTTTTTTATTATTGTTTGATTCATGGGACATTAAGACCACTCTATACATTAAGATTTCTGATTGGACTTGTGTCCCCAGATACAGATGTAAAAGGATGTTGTCCATACAATCGTAAAGCCCCCATTTTGCATTTCTAATGAAGAAACAATAGTGTTTCCAGCAGAAATGGGTTATTTTGCAGAGCTGCCCTTGGTAAAACTACAATTCTCTCACTCCATCTGCAATAGCTTGCTGATTTGTAATATATCAACCAGACAAAATACTTGGTGCCATTTCTTTAATAATATCAACATGATATGATAGCTTGCAGACAGTGGAATTCTAAATGTAAGTGGTTACTAGGTGTTGCTCATTTACACATTGGTGTATTTACTCAGATGTATTCTGGCCAAATTACGTCACGAAAATTAGGGTGCGCATTAGATTTGATGGTGCGTTAGATTCGATTGCAAGCTTGAAAAACACCGCTGACATAGCAAATACTTTTTTGGGGTTTCAAGGTTTTGGAAACTGAGGTGCGCATTAGATTTGGGTAAATACAGTAGTAAAGAATTGTATCATCGACCATTCTGAGTGCAAACCAATGCTACTGGCGTGCCTGAGCACATGCTAGCTTGTTTTTTCTCCCCCCCCCCCTTTGGAGTCTCTTGCCTAGCTGTGTGGCAGAGGGCTTGCTCTGCTCTTAGACTCCACACCTTTCTGGAGTGATGCTGGAGAGTGCACCTTTTCAAGCGGAATGAATGCATGTGGAGGAATTGAATGCCGGACATTTTATAGCCAAGTGATAAACCAGAATGCTGCTTGTTCGGTACACAGCCATGAATATTGTATCACATTAGCCCCCAAAGTGTTTTGCTCTTCTATTCCCACAACGCCGCAACGGAGAGCGCACAATGGAAACTCGTGACTGGTGATGGATGGCTGGCATGCAACCAGCTACGACAGAAAGAGGCTACTGTGTTTGCTGAATGGTCTCATTATGGAATAGCGGTGTCTCCCTCCCATTGAACAAGAACAATAGCAAGGACAGAAATGAGGTTGGTTATGTAGGGAATAGAATCATTTAGGGGGAAGAATTCGCTATTCGGCCACCATGTTGCAGAATTAGCCGGAGGAATTCTTTGAGGGGTAGCGGGAGAGAAATAAAAGCAACAGCCAGATTTGTGTTAATGTGCTGTGTCCCTGTATGCTAGGAACCTTCGAAATAACTGTCGCAGAGTATCAACACTTTAAGAAAGCTGACACAGGCTGGAGAGTTTATTCACTCTGATCATCTCTATATATTTCTAGTTCCTTGTATTCCTTCCCAATGTATTCTAGCCCATTGCAAGACTTCAGATGGACCTGCCTGCATCTAATCAGGCTATGCATATCTATCGTAAGGACTACAGAAAGTTACAGTCTTCCCTCTTCCTGCTGTGTGACAGCAGCTGTGGAATGGCATATCTCAAGTGCCAGGATTTTGATGTACAGTGGTACCTCTACTTACGAATTTAATGTGTTCCGAACGCACATTTGTAAGTCAAAAAAATTTGCAAGTCGAATCCCATAGGAATGCATTGGGAGAAAAAAATCGTAAGTAGAAGCAACCCTATCTAAAAATTCGTGAGTAGAAAAAATCCTATCTAAACCACATCCAAGATGGCGGACGGAGCTCTATTCGTAAGTAGAAACATTCGTAAGTAGAGTTATTCGTAAGTAGAGGTACCACTGTAATATGGGAAGTTAGCATCCCTCATTCAGCATCCCTTCTCATTTCTTACTCAGCACAAAGCGACAGTAGGTAAGTGCCTAGAAACTTCCATTTCACTGTATCTGAAGAAGTGTGCATGCACACGAAAGCTCATACCAAAATAAAAACTTAGTTGGTCTTTAAGGTGCTACTGAAGGATTTTTTTTATTTTAGTAGGTAAGTAAGGTTGCTGAGAATAACAGATTAGGGGATATTTGGGATCTGGCTGCTTGACATTCTGTATGCTGTAAAGTCCCGGCATATTCCCACCCTCCCTGCCCGTAGCGGGGCTCAACCCTACAACATGATAATAATTTATAATAATTTATTATTTATACTCCGCCCAGCAGTGGCGTAGGAAGGGGGGGTGCGGTTTGCCCCGGGTGTCATCCTCCCTGGGATGCTCGTCCCAACCCCATGGGTGAATAGCCCCCGCCCCCAGGTGCCCAGCATGTGCACTGCTCCGGGTACCAGAGCAGCTAGCTCCGCCTCTGCCGCCCAGTCACTCTAGGTGGTTCCCAACAGAATATTAAAAGCACGATAAAACATCAACCATTAAAAACTTCCCGAAACAGGGCTGCCTTCAGATGTCTTCTAAACGTCAGATAGTTGTTTATTTCCTTGTCATCTGATGGGAGCACGTTCCACAGGGCGGGCGCCACTACCGAGAAGGCCCTCTGCCTGGTTCCCTGTAACCTTGCTTCTCGCAGTGAGGGACCCGGCAGAAGGCCCTCGGAGCTGGACCTCAGTGTCCTGGCAGAACAATGGGGGTGGAGATGCTCCTTCAGATATATCAAGCAAGTGCCAATGAGCAGGTATTATTGTGTGCATTTTCGTCACTTACTAAATAACCACAGAGAGCTGCCATGCATTAGAGGCTGGGAAAAGCCTTTCAGACAGACCAGAACCCTCACGAATCTGTTGCGTCTCCAATAGGACCTGCTTGGAGATCCACTCCTGCCTTACCTTCCAAGTCCCGGACTGCAGAATCCAGGACCGGCAGCCGTGTGACACCGGATGTTGCGTCGACGTAACTTCCGGTGTCGCTTTGCCCTTCTATGGGCACCAAAAATGGCTGCCGCTGGCTTCGAAAGTCGCTTGTACGCATGTCAGGAAGTGCGTCACGCAACTTCTGGTGTCGCTCCGCCCATCTATGGGCACCAAAAATGGCCGCCGACGACACCGGAAGTCACATCTATGCACTTCCGGACATGCGTAGATGCGAATTTGAAGCCGGCGGTGGCCATTTTTGGAGCGCATAGAAGGGCAAATCGGAAAGAAAAAAATGGCCGCCGGCAGGAGAAAATAACAGAGAAAAACGGGAGACGAAGTGATACGGGGGACCACCGGGAAAAGGTAAGTAAAAACGGGGGTTTCCCGGGGAAAACGGGGTACTTGGCAGCTATGACTCCTGCTCAAGGTAGATCTGGGGGTGGGGAGGCTCCTAGTCTGCAGATCACATCCCCCCCATAGCACTGCCTGCTAAAAAATCCAGGATTCCTGCTGTGTGTGTGGGCATCTGTGATTTTTAAATTTTATTTTGCTCTTCTTTTTGTTTCCAGCAGGGAGCAGCGGGGCAGCTGGATGCTTTCTTGGGAGCTGTGATGGCAGCAGCTGTGCGCCAACAGGGTTAATGCTGGCTTGGGGTGGGAGGAGAAGAAGCAGGAAAAAAAGGAAGAGGAGGACTGACAAGGGCTGTTCTAATAAAAGAGCATCCCTCGTTCCTATTTTTTCTTATATTTTGGATGTTAAGAAAGAATTTTAAATGTTAGAGAGAGAGAGAGTTGTGGGAGTTATGGGCCTCTTTCTGGCCCAGTTTTGAATATGGTGAACTGCTGAATTCCAAACAGGAATCCTTGCTTGCAGAGCAGCAGTGGGGTCCACATTGCTTCCCAGGAAACTTCCCAGGGGCCACATTCCGATGGTGGGTGGAGCCTGTTGCAAAAGTGGGTGGAACAACAGATGCGCCTCTTATTATTTGTCAAATTGACTAGATTTCAGCCATGCATAAGTCAGAGGTTTCTGCAAACATGTCTTTTCAGCCAGGCAACCAAGAGGCACTGTGACACACAGTGAAGCATTCCATTAATTAATTAATTAATTAATTAATTAATTATTATTATTATTGTTATTGTTATTTAAATGATCTATTACCTTTTAAATGGGGGAGGGAGGGATTGGGTTGTTCTTTTTATTTGTTAGTGTGTTACGTATTTTGTGTTTTTATACAGACAACACTCAATTTACGTGGGCGATAGATTCTGAGACACTGTGTGTTTAAGTGAAATTGCATATAATGGGAATGCCGATGAAAAAGCCTGCAAATGCCCTCTAAACCTGTGGAAACCCTTGATAAACCCTTTTTTAAAAAAACCAAAAATCCACCAAAGTCCACCACAATCACTCCCTCCAATCCTCTTTGCTCAAACTCAAACTCTCCACAGGCTTTGAAGGTTGGTGCAAGGGCTCCTGGGATTGCACTTGCAAAGGCTTGTGGGATTCCTAGGCGCTGTTTTCATGCCATTTTTGATGCTTTTAGGGCCATTTTCACCCTTTTACGTGCCACTTCTGGGTTCGCGGCAATGCGCACGGTCACATGCGCCTTGAACAACTACAAATGGGGAGTTATGTGTATTGTAAACTGCACTGGGATTCTCGGATGAAGGCTGAGATAGACATTTAATACATCATCATCACTGCGTGTGGAGATCTTTTAACTTAGGCCTAGAAATAAATTCAGACATGACTCATATTTTTGGTTTGGTTTTTGGCAGAATTTAGGCCACAACTTTATTGATTACAAATCAAGTGAGTGGTTGCCTAGGCTCTGGTTCCAAAAGCTACCTAGGTAGTACTGACTCAAGGTGCACTATGAGTCAGCAAACAGGTTCACACCTGGGACGGGGTCCTGACTAGCACCAGGCCTGATTCCCCCATGTGTGCCCAGAACTCTGGAGATGGCACACCCCGCTTGGGGGAAATACCAACCAGAAGTCCAATGGACTCCTTTAAGAGGAATACCTGTGGATAGGGTGGTAAGGGATCATTCCACCCCTATCAGCATGAACCAGAGCCTATCCGCCAACCTTACAAGTTGGGTCAAATTGCTACACGGCAGGCGAAACCCAAATGGCACCAGCCAATCAGCCAAGTGGGGGAAATTCCTGCTGTGCCCCTGCAACAACGGCGGACGACACACGACGGCATAGCAAGGTCAAGCGAAAGCCCTAAAAATTAGGGAGCGGTGGGCGGGTGTTCCAATGCAATTCTCTAAGGTGAGTGCAGCACTTAAATACTGGTCCACCTGACTCTTTGATTGGCAAGCCCTCAGCCCAATTGCACCCCGTCAGATGGACCACCAATAGGGTGTTGTGGCTGCTCCAATTGTCCCCGCCCCAACACCTAGACCTAGTTGCCGGGGCCCACCGCAACACATGCCCTCTTTTGCAGGGAGGACCCGATTAATCATTACAGCAGAAAGTCGTATCCCAGGCAAAAGAAGTGGAGGGCTCTGGACTGGGTTGGTAAAGGGTGGAGCCTGGAGGGGCATTGCCTAGGGCAAGCAGCAGGGGCTGGAAGTTCATTCCTTGCCAGCCTCTGCTCCCCCCCCCCCCTGCCGAGCCAGATCTCCAAATCTAGGAAGGCTTGAACATGACCTCCTTGATTTAGGCAGAGAATATGCTGTACTGACAAGACTTTTCTATTATTTCCCACCTGCAAGGCACTCCAGCATGTATTGTAGAACAAGCCCCAATGTAATTGAATCGCTGCCCTTTGTGGATATAATATCCTCCCAGAAATGTGTAGGTTCCTTTCGGGGGGCCCTATTTGCGGAGACTCGACGGTTGGTGCAGCAGCTCCCTGTGTCTTGTATTTAGACCTAAATGTGTTGAAGTTGTAAAAAGTAACAATCATATAAATTATTCAAGCAGCCCCTTGATTCAACTTGAGTTTTGCTGGCAGCTGGCTTATAGGGCTCAGTTGTCAAGGCAAGCGACTGAAGGCAGTCGTTTTTACTGAGCATCAGGGATACTGCAGAGAGGGAAAGGGGAGCTAACAAGGTTGGGCAGATATTTAGAGCACTGAATCAGTGGCTGGAAAGACTCCGATGTGCGTGTCACCAAACTCATTCAAATGTTCTCTCTCTCTCTCCCTCTGCCACGGCCCTCCGTATTTTCTCTCTCCCAGTAAAATGAGCCTGAAATCAAACCACAGAAGGCTGCCTGAAAGGCACAGGATTGCTTTCAGAATAGGGTTTCTTGCCTGGAACTTTGGAGATAGTGGCAAGTTTCCAATGGCTAAAGCATTGGCACGAAGGTTGGCATGGGGTTTTATTCATAGGCAACTCTCTCCACACCCCCTCATATTTATTTTATTTATTTAATGCAGTTCTGCAGCGGCTAATAAAGACACACACAATAAAAGCAGCTTGCAAAAGGAAGTGCTAGAAACAACCGTGGCAGACATTAATCTTCTCAAAAGCAGAGGTTAATCATGCAACCCTAGACACATCGGCTCAAAAATACTGTAAGTCCCGTTAAGTCCAATAGGACTTAGTTCCAGGTAAGTGGGTTGCAGCCTAGAAGCTTGGGGATTATTTTTTTTAATGCACTTGCCTGATGATTGGAACACATCAACATGGGGGGGGGGTCAAAGGAGCCTCTCTGGGGATAGAAATGCCTGCCTTTGCTCCAAGGAACTCAGGGCACCCTACTTAGTGTCTTCACCTCCTGTTTTATCTACACAACAACCTTCTGAGGTGGGTCAGGTTGGGAGAGAGTGACTGAGCCAAGGTTACCTAGTGAGCCTTGTGGCCAAGCAGAGTTTTTTGAACCTGGATCTCCCAGTATTGTTGTTGTTGTTTAGTCGTTTAGTCGTGTCCGACTCTTCGTGACCCCATGGACCATAGCACGCCAGGCACTCCTGTCTTGCACTGCCTCCCGCAGTTTGGTCAAACTCATGTTCGTAGCTTTGAGAACACTGTCCAACCATCTCGTCCTCTGTCGTCCCCTTCTCCTAGTGCCCTCCTTCTTTCCCAACATCAGGGTCTTTTCCAAGGATTCTTCTCTTCTCATGAGGTGGCCAAAGTATTGGAGCCTCAGCTTCACGATCTGTCCTTCCTGTGAGCACTCAGGGCTGATTTCCTTCAGAATAGATAGGTTTGATCTCCTTGCCAGTCCATGGGACTCTCAAGAGTCTCCTCCAGCACCATAATTCAAAAGCATCAATTCTTCGGCAGTATTAGTCTGACATTCATCCTGCTGGCGACGAAGCCTAGAAGCCCATCCCTCTAATCCCCCCATTTATGCCAAACCATGCTCTCCCTTAACCTTCTCAAACAACCGTTAAGGGGCTGCCCCCTTTAATTCACTCACTGCCAGCCCCCTCTTTCTATGGAACCGACTTAGTTCTATATTTGAACATACAGTGCTGCAGCCATCACAGTACAATCGATTCGTCCTGTTATTAACCATGCTGAAAAGTTCTCCCTACACCTCAGAACAAGAGCTCAGAGGTAACTGTTACTGAAAGATGCGTTCATCTCGTGGCACATCAGATTCTTCTTGACTGTCGTTTTAACATAACTTAGTATTTCCCGTGTCACTGCTAAGGGCATAAACATGTAAGATAAAATGAGTAGATGGATGTGCAAGACTCATGGATGGTCTGCCGACTTTCGGTCACCAAACAAGCAAAGCTTCCAGCTACATATAGTATTTGTTACATCAGGGCAGCTTAATTTGAAGTAGCCTGAGGTCTGCTTGAACATATGCTTCAGATTTGGGAACATTTGCTTGTTTATTGGAAGAGGACTCTATGTTGAAGCCAGATGCTCAGCTCTAGGGGACATTTGGAGGAGCATCTGCCGGTCCTCAGTCACCTCCAGCAAGGCCAAGCCCCCCCCCGCCCGTTTCATTTTCTTAACCCAACTGCATTTTATTTCAAAGCAAGTTGTTAACCATGTATGGAACTCTGATCTTCTCCCTTCGGAGAAAAAAGCAATCCCCATGCTACATGGTATACAGCAGGGATGTCCAACTTCCAAGAGACTGTGATCTACTCCCACTAAAAAAAAACCTGGCAGTGTATCTACCCATTGTATTGACCAAAGTTGTTGAGCTTTTTTGGGGGAGCATTGATCAGAGTTCTTGAGCTTCTTGGGGGGAGGAAGACCCAAAGTTGTGCTCTTTTTGGAAAGGGAGATCCAAACTTGTTGAGCTTGCTTATTTATTATTTTGTGTTTGGCCGATCAGTAAAGATAACACAATCAACCACAAATACAGGATGGGAGACACCTGGCTTGAGAGCAGTACATGTGAAAAGGATCTAGGAGTCTTGGTAGTCCATAAACTTGACAGGAGTCAACAGTGTGATGCAGCAGCTTAAAAAGCCAATGCAATTCTGGGTTGCATCAATAGGAGTATAGCATCTAGATCTAGGGAAGTAATAGTACCACTGTATTCTGCTCTGGTCAGACCTCACCTGGAGTACTGTGTCCAGTTCTGGGCACCACAGTTCAAGAAGGATACTGACAAGCTGGAACATGTCCAGAGGAGGGCAACCAAAATGGTCAAAGGCCTGGAAATGATGCCTTATGAGGAACGGCTTAGGGAGCTGGGTATGTTTAGCCTGGAGAAGAGAAGGTTAAGGGGTGATATGATAGCCATGTTCAAATATATTAAAGGATGCCATATAGAGGAGGGAGAAAGGTTGTTTTCTGCTGCTCCAGAGAAGCGGACATGGAGCAATGGATTCAAGCTACAAGAAAGAAGATTCCACCTAAACATTAGGAAGAACTTCCTGACAGTAAGAGCTGTTCGGCAGTGGAATTTGGTACCAAGGAGTGTGGTGGAGTCTCCTTCTTTGGAGGTCTTTAAGCAGAGGCTTGACAGCCATATGTCAAGAATGCTTTGATGGTGTTTCCTGCTTGGCAGGGGGTTGGACTGGATGGCCCTTGTGGTCTCTTCCAACTCTATGATTCTATGACCAGGGATGACCCGTAATCAACCGGTAGATCGTGATAGGCCTGTTGGACACCCCAGGTGTATGGGATATGATGGTCCCATTAGAAGCCCTGTTTAGCTCAGCCCACTTCTCTGTCCTGGAGGGGTGCGATGCTTCTCCAGGTCTTGTTATATCTGAGCTTATTTACAAATATACAGGTTAAGACTAGGTGGCTGCCCATTCCAATGCCCCCCAAAATGCTGTTAGTTTACAGAGCCCAAGTTCAGTTTCTCTGAGTTTGTTCCCTTCTTTCCGTTCGTAGTCACCTCAATGACACCATCCTTAGTTAGGTGTGAGAATCGTTGCCCTATTCAGAAGAGTTTAGGAAGATCATATAGCAATTAGTTCCCATGGAGACACATTGACTGTAGTTTCCTTAACAAGAAATGCACCTTGCCACTTTGCCACGGACCACATAGGCGGTCATTCTGGCCCCATTAATACTCTCCCATCCAAATTCTCAGCACACTGTAATGATGTTGATTGACAGGCAACAGGGGTTGTGCAGGACATTATGTTAGAAAACCTGCAAAGCCTGCTATCATAACATAATCAAATGCTCAAATATCCAGTAACAAACATTCATATTTGCTCCCTTACCGGACTTAGATTTCTGCTGCCATGCTCTTTACAGTCAATTCCTACAACAGCAGCACCCCTTTCGATTTGTGACACGCTTTCCTCCCCAGTTTTGTGATAAGCTGCCCTTTTAAATCAGGAGTGGGAAGCCCTTCACTCCACAGGACAATTGTGGACTTCTGGTCTGCTGCGTCTGGATCTTGGGACTCTTCTGTGCTCATAACTTCCTTTTCCCAGCTGAAACTTCCCTTCCACTGGTCTTGGAAACAGCTCCTTCTGGAGCTGGGAGGAAGCTGGCTAGACGGGGTGATGACAACCAGGGTGCCCCCAGGCGTGTGCTGTGTGGGCTCCACCAATCTCTGGGGCAGCAAGGAGCCTGGTCATAGTCATGCAGGTGGGTAAAACTCCCTTCTGTTTCTCTCCAAGCTTCCCTGGATTTCTGTATGGGAAAAGTTCAGCTCTGCCTTGGGATGAGGAGAGTGGTTCCAGAAAAACAGTAGGCTAAAGTAGTCAATGTAAAAGGTAAAGGTAAAGGGACCCCTGACCATTAGGTCCAGTCGTGACTGACTCTGGGGTTGCACGCTCATCTCGCATTATTGGCCGAGGGAGCCGGCGTATAGCTTCCAGGTCATGTGGCCAGCATGACAAAGCCGCTTCTGGCAAACCAGAGCAGCACATGGAAATGCCATTTACCTTCCCGCCAGAGCGGTACCTATTTATCTACTTGCATTTTGACGTGCTTTCGAACTGCTAGGTTGGCAGGAGCTGGGACCAAGCAATGGGAGCTCACCCCGTCACAGGGATTCGAACCGCCGACCTTCTGATCAGCAAGCCCTAGGCTCAGTGGTTTAACCACAGTGCCACCTGGGTCCCTTCCTGCTATAGCGGTTCCTATTTATCTACTTGCATTTTGATGTGCTTTCGAACTGCTAGGTTGGCACGCACCAGTCAATGTGGTGCCTTTCAAAAGCTGTGAACCACAACTCCCATCAGACTCAGTCAGTTTGGCCAAAGGTCAAGGATGATGGGAGTTGTAGTCCAACAACATCTGGAAGGAATCGCCTTGGCTACCCCATGCACTAAAGAGAATGTTATACGAATGCCTGCAGCCCGCACCAAATACTATGTTTTTTCTTGTAAAGAAGAAGCAATAAATGTCACCTGAACAGTGCCATTGTAGGTTTCGCTTCTCTCCATCTCTTCAGATACTATATTCGAAGGAACTGGGAGAATCAATTTCCTCTCTGAACGGGGCTAATGATATGGATGCTGTGGCTATCTCTCTACATCTTTACAAGGGCTATTAATGATTGTGGAAATTGATAGTGACAGAGAGAGTCAGAACCAACACTTGCAACATCATGAGACTGGCCTTGCCTATGAGGACATCGCTAACATCAGCAGCAGTAAGGAAAACAAAAAACCCTTTTAAAAAACAACAACAACCCCTTGCTTTTACTGTTAATACTAAACCAGCATTTAAAATGATTTATTCTATATATATTTGCACCTTTTACTTTTGTCCTTTGGTCCCATTTGTGACCCCCCTCACCCATTTCCTGTTGTTGTTGTTTAGTCGTTTAGTCGTGTCCGACTCTTCGTGACCCCATGGACCATAGCACGCCAGGCACTCCTGTCTTCCACTGCCTGTCTTCCACAGTTTGGTCAAACTCATGTTCGTAGCTTCGAGAACACTGTCCAACCATCTCGTCCTCTGTCGTCCCCTTCTCCTAGTGCCCTCCATCTTTCCCAACATCAAGGTCTTTCCCAAGGATTCTTCTCTTCTCATGAGGTGGCCAAAGTATTGGAGCCTCAGCTTCACGATCTGTCCTTCCAGTGAGCACCCATTTCCTACCTAGGTAATATTTGTTTCTGGCCTGCATAACTTAGGATGCACCAAACCACATGCACCCCACCAGCCACATATGATAGCTTAGCGCTGACACACTTTGTTTTTCTTTTCACTGTGACTGCAAAAGCAGAGGGGGTTGCCAAACACTTAGGAAACCGGGATACACAGTGTTTGTTTTTGTTCAACACAAGTTGAATAGACTGGATTTCCTTTCCCATCATCTTGCAAAACTTTTCATCTGGTTTTTAAAGGAAATTTAGGGCCAAACTAAATGTGACATTTGTTGCATGATTTCCCCTAGCATAGCTGTTTAAATTTTTAAAAATTCCTTGTGCATGTGTGTCCTCGAGTTAAATCAGGACAATAGCATGGCAGGAAAGCAGCTATAAATGCATAAAAAGTAAAGGTAAAGGGACCCCTGACCGTTAAGTCCAGTCGTGGACGACTCTGGGGTTGTGGCACACATCTCGCTTTACTGGCTGAGGGAGCCGGCGTTTGTCTGCAGACAGCATCTGGGTCATGTGGCCAGCATGACTAAGCCACTTCTGGTGAACCACAGCAGTGCACGGAAATGCCATTTAGCTTCCCGCCAGAATGGTACCTATTTATCTACTTGCACTTTGACGTGCTTTCAAACTGCTAGGTTGGCAGGAGCTGGGACTGAGCAATGGAAGCTCACCCTGTTGTGGGGATTCGAACCGCTGACCTTCTGATCAGCAAGCCCTAGGCTCTGTGGTTTAACCCACAGCGCCACCCAATACATGTTATTTGCAAGGGGAGAGAAATCTCCCACTGGGGTCCCAACGTCATGCTCCTTCTGCAGCTCATCCACTTGCACCAACTATTTATCTGATTAGGATCGTGGCAGGGGGCAAAGATCCTCCTCCAAAGATCGCACCACAGTCTTGATCTGGCTCCCACTAGCATTTATTGCTTTTTTTTTTTTTAAATCATTTTTATTAAGGATTTTCTTGGTTTACAGAGATGAGAGCAATGTCTCTCTTAAGATTGTTACAATTTCAGTTTTGTTTGTTGAGACATTGGTGAGGGGAGGGGAAGGATAGTGGGTGGGGGGAGGGTGGGTGGGGTGGGTTTTTTCTTGTCAGCGACATTTGCATAGGTTCTCTGTTGTTCGCTTGTTTTCCTTTGTTGGTGAGAGATGCTGGGGTTGGCCTAGGATATGGTTGTTCCTTTGTGGTTAGCTGTGGTGGTCTTTGTTTTGTTTGTGAGCAAGGGGGTGAGTGTTGTGGGTCAGGTTAACCATATGGATTTGTATGCTGTTGGTGGGTTTTTGTCGTTATCTTGTTGGGCTGTGTATGTGATAAAGGGGAACCATACCGGGGTGAAGCCATCCTCTTCTATTTGTCCCCGTGTCAGTTTCAACTTATTGGTTAGTTTTTCTAGTAGGGCTGTTTCCCATACTATTTGGTACCAATGGTCCATGTTTATCCCTGACAGGTCTTTCCAGTGTCTGGTTATGGTGCTTCTGGTTGCTGAGAGTAAGTGGGTTATGAGTTCTTTGTGATGTAGGTGTGCGTTATTGTCCTGGAAGATGTTTAGCAAGGCCAGTTCTGGGGTGAATTCTAAAGTTTGTTGGGTTATTTTACCTATTTCTCTTATGGTTGTTTTCCAGAATAGTTGGATTTTGGGGCACTCCCACCACATGTGGAAGTATGTGCCTGTTGAGGTGCATCCTCTCCAGCATTTTGGTGATGTTCCTGGGCGTATTATCGCTAGTTTCCGTGGTGTTAGGTACCACCTGTAGATGATTTTCAGAGTGAGTTCTTTTCTTTTTGCTGATATGGATTTAAAGGGGGGTTTAGACCACATTTTGGTCCATTGGGCGGGATTAATTTCATAGCCTATGTCGTCTTCCCATTGTCTTTTGATTGTGTCTAGGGGGCTCGTGGGGTTTTGGAGCAGTATTTTATATATTGCAGATACCATCCCTTTGCCCTGTCCCTTCGTCGTCAGGATGAGGTTTTCAAAGGTAGTTAGGGGTCTGGTCGCTGCTGATTTTACAACTGGATTGTTTAAGAGGGCATGTAGTTGGTGTTGTGCTAACCAGGATATTTGGATGTCTTCTAGTTTGTCCTGTATTTCTTGTGTTGTCATAGGTTGGTTGTTTTTATAAAAGTCTATTAGGCGATATAAGCCTTTGGTCTGCCAGGTTTTTATCTGGAGGTTTTGTGCTGCATGGTGGAATAGCGGATGGTAAGCCAGGGGGATTAGTGGGGATGAGGTTGGGGATAATTTGTCTGTCTCTGTTTTCCATGCTTTGAACATGGTTTGTGTGTACCTGTTTAGTGTTGCGGGAATCTTCCTTAGTTTGTTTGGGAGGAGTGGGTATGCTGAGGTGCAAATACTATCAATCGTGTCCCTTTCTAAGTGTATCCATTGTTTTGTTTCATCTTCCAGTATATATGGGATTATATGTCGTATTTGGTTGGCTCTATAATATGTTTCTATGTTGGGGATTCCCCATCCTCCTTGTGAGGTGGGAAGGTGCAGGTATTTGGTGCTTATTCTTGGTTTTTTATGCGAGAAGATAAAAGAGTATAGTTTTTTCTGCCATCTGCGAAGTTGGGTTGGGGGGATCCAGATTGGGAGGGTTTGGAATAAGTAGGTTAATTTTGGGAGAGTGATCATTTTGATCATGGCCATTTTATCTGAGAGGGTGAAGTTCATATTGCTCCATCTCTTTAGGTCTTTGTTTATTTGCTGCCACAGGGGTTTATAGTTGTGCAGGTATAATTTGTTGAGGTTTTTGGTTATTTGTACCCCTAGGTATCTGAACTTGGTATGACAGAGTTTTATCTTAGTGATATTAGTGAGTTCTTTCTGGGTGTGAGGAGGGGTGTGGAAGCACATGGCTTCTGATTTTGCAAAGTTTACTTGTAGGCCAGACACCACTGCAAATGTGTTGAGTTCTCTGATTAGGGAGATCGCTGTGTTTAAGGGGTCTGATGTTGTGATCATTAGGTCGTCTGCGAAGAGCCCTAGTTTGTATGTTCTGCCTTTTATTTCCACTCCCTTGATGTCTGTGGACGCTCGCATTCGGATTGCTAGGGGCTCTAGAGCCAGAATGAATAGGAAGGGAGATAATGGGCATCCTTGCTTTGTGCCTCTTTGGATTGCTATGGTGTTCGAGTCCATGTTATTAATTCTGCATTTAGCCGAGGCTTGGGAGTATATTTGTTTGAGGGTTTGTAGGAAGTTGGGGCCAAATTTCATGTTAGTTAGTACTGCTAATAGGTATTTCCATTCTAGGCAATCAAAGGCTTTGAGGATGTCTAAGGACATAATTGTCAATGGGAGTTTGGTTGCCTTGCTGTGTTCAATTAGGTTCAGTAGTTTCCTGATGGGGTCCGTGATATTGCGACCGGGGACAAAGCCGGTCTGGTCTGGGGCTATTAACTTACCTAAGAAAGTTTTTAGGCGATTGGCCAGGATTGTTGTGAATATTTTGTAGTCACTAGCATTTATTGCTATATATTTATTTGTTTTTGTTTGTTTGCTTGTTTATGCTTGCAATGGACAAAGTGGTCCCCAGCCTGTAATAACAGATGGGAGATGAAATGGGGCTAAACTGGGGCAGAGCTCGCTTTAAATTTACAATCAGATGAAGTAGAAAGTTTGCATCATCAAAGGACTACTACTACTAGTAGTAGTAGTAGTAGTAGCGGCACTGATTTTTCTCTTTGTTCCTCACTGAAAGAATCAACAACCAACACAAACATTGGGGTGTCCAGTCTGGTTTTCTGCTGATAATGTATAAGGATTCTGCAAGGCGGTGATGGATGGGGGTCTGCGCATTAGGGTATTCTGCTGGCACATCTGTGTCACCTTAGAAATTCCAGCTTTGCAATCTGCAAATAATAAACTTGGGTATATTAACAGCTGTCTGAAAACCCTAACGATATAACATCCCCATTTCCCCCTCTCTCCTTACAACCATTCCTTACAAGACTCTGTCTTTTTGTGCCTTTTATATATCTGTTTAAAACATTCTGGCCCATGATTTCAATTACCGTAAGTCTTAAGCTGCTTTAACTCAATCTGGGGCAAAGATGGGGCTGGGGTTAGGTACTAAGTATGAAAACAAACAAGCATTCCTCCCCACCCCCTCTTTTAGATGTAAGAGACAATGTGCACCTCCATCCTGATATTTCAAGCTTGGAATTCCATGCCAGCCATTATATTTCGCTTGCTTACTGCAGAGCAATCAAATCAATGCTGCAGTCATTTGGGCGCAGTAATTAGATGTACAACTATCCCAGCCTCTTCCTCCTCCCTCGAAAGCTTTCCTCTCCAGTATCTGTTTATTGTGTAGTTACCACAGTGCTTGCTGGATTTCATGTTTATTTTTCAGATGTAAAGACTATTAACTATCCGTAAACACACAGAGAGAGGGATCCTGAAAAGAGAAGTCAAGAATTCTCCTGGTGGTGTATCCGGCATGGCATTCCTGCTTCGCTACTTCATTTGGATGCAATGAGACTAGTGCTATTATTGAAAATGTCTCCTGTGTTAAACCCCCCCCCCTGTTCTCCATCAACGAGTGAGATCAGAAATTGCACTCCAAAATTATCAAAGGGGAGAGAGAAATACAAAACTCTCTTAAGCATGTGCATGATTATTTTTTATTTTTTAAAAATGCTTACCTTACTTATGATGTGGCTGAGGGATGTTTGTAAGTGTGCTTTCCTTCATTTTGCAAATCATCTCACCCGTCATCTGCCCTCTGCAGCCTTCCTGGCTTCCTGCGCTTTGGTTAAAGCCCAGGGGAAGACATCATGAGGTAGGTCCTTCCATGGGACTCTTTAGATCAGGTAGTATAGACAACCGGGGAGGCTGCAGAATACTGAAGAAATGTTTAGAGGAATGAAAACACCTGCAGCCACCTCAGAATAAGCTCAGAAAGACATTCTGAAGTGCTCTGAGAATGAAGCAGATTGGAAAAGGTTATGGAAAACCGATTTGAAATTCACGGCATGCTGTACGTTGAAAGAAAATTACATGAAAATGATGTACCTGTGGTATCTGACTCCCAGTAAATTAGCAAAAATGTATAAGAAAGGTACAAATATCTGCTGGAAATGTAAAGAGAAAGAAGGTACCTTTTATCATATGTGGTGGATGTGTAAGGTAATAAAAACATTGTGGGAAATGATATATAATGAATTGAAAAAAAATGTTTAAAATAACTTTTATCTTTTTAAAAAAAAACCCAGAAGCTTTTCTATTAGGAATTGTAGGTACTGCTATTCCAAAGGAGCAGAAAATACGTTTTATATATGTGACGACAGCTGCACAGATGCTTTTGGCCCAGAGATGGAAAGCAGATAAAGTCCCTACCAGAAAAGAATGGCAAATAAAACTGTTGGACTATGCCAAAATGGCAAAACTGACCGGAAAGCTCAGGAACCAAGAAGACCAAAACTTTAACAAAGAATGGTGGGAAATTATAATTTATCTTGGAGACCACTCAGATGAAAACATTAGCAGGATTGCAATAAGACTTGTAATGTAACAAGTACTATGGAGACAATGGATTTATATAAAATATGGACTTTTGGAAAAGATGCAGTAGAAAATGTTTAATAATAGGACCTACGGAGGGGAAGGTGGGAAGTCCAGAGATTCGGAGGAATCTCCCAATGTGTATGTGTATGGTTGTAATATTATACTTTCAACATCAAATAAAAATTATTTCAAAAGAAGAAGGAGAGAATGGAGCAGACAAGTGGAAGCTTCTTTCACAGGGGAGAATTTGTTGTTGTTGTTGTTGTTGTTGTTGTTGTTGTTGTTGTTGTTGTTGTTTGAGAATGCCATGTCTGGCACTCTGACACAGGAAAAGCACCTCATCTCATGAAGGAAGAATTTTCAAGATTCATGACACAGGAAAAGTACCTCATCTCATGAAGGCAAGGGGAGAAATTCATACGATCTACATCAGCCAATCTGTTTGGAAGGGTGGGATGAGCAGAGGAGTAGGCTCTGTGTTAGGTGGGAACTCCTTTTCCTCAAACCGTGTGGTTGGAAGGCGTCCATCACAAGGGGGATATAGAAATCTTGACTTTCAATTATGCCCAGGGCCGTCTTACCCATAGGTGCTAGGGGTGCGAGGCACCCGGGTGGCAGGCTCTCAGGGGCGCCAGGCCGAGAGTCTGGGGCCTGAGAGTTGAATCCAGGGAAGGCCACCGGGCCCCTCTCCTCGGGTGCCGGTGATCACAGGCAGTGACGCCGCCTTGACCATATCTGGAAAGCGCCAAGGGCTCACACCCACGCAGTGCGGCGGCGGCGAAGAGCAGCAGCCGGCCCCCCTTGGAAGGAGGTAGTCGCGGGAGCCAGAGAGCAAGCAAGCGAGCGGGCAGGCAAGCAGACATGCGCCCAGCGAGGAGGAGGACAAGAGGCGGCGGCAACAGCAGCGAGCAGTAAAGGCGGCAAACGGCGTCCCCTCAGAGCGCAGCAGGGCCACGAGCGAGCTGCCTCCCCGACGCCCCTTTCACGCCTCTCCTTCCCTTCACCCCTTCTCTGATGCTAGAACTCTAGGGAACCTTTCCTTTAAAAAGGTCAACAACTTTGGGGTTCCCCCCCAAACCCCGGCGCCGCATATGCTTAAGACAGCCCTGATTATGCCATTTTGCGTGATGGAACACACCTAGGAAAGCATTGCCCTTGGGAGGCAGGGAAGAGATTTCCCCCCACTGCATCTGTATTGCTCATACCTGCCTGCACACACTTGTTAAGTTGTGCTATTGACACAGATACTTAAGCTATATTTAGCAAACATAAACACTATACCAACTTGGTCTCTCGAGTCTTCATTCCAGGTGTGGAGGCAAATAGCAGGACAGATTTTGGCACGGGCACTAGCTCAAGCAGCAGACATCACCACCGGAGAGGGGCAACTGTAAATAAAACAATGCTGTGGCTCAGAAAAGAGGGAAAAAACACGAGAGCAAATACAGAGCAATATAAAATGGAACACGAGCTCATTCATTCCCTGGGGTGAGGAAATCGTTTATATGCACTAGGATGGAATGTCGGATAATTCTCTTGTCCAATTCTTTTACTGCACATTTCAGGAAATGACTGTTTGCCTAGCAAATATGTGTTGTTGAGCTATAGATCCCGGGCTGGACTTCAGATTATTAAATGGTATATGCTGCAGATCAACAATCATACTGCTGGTACTAAAAGAATTTCCCTACATCTAATAGGTTGCCATTGCTTCGGATGACCGGGGGGTGGTGGTGCACTCTTTACCCAAGTGTAATAAAAACGGGAGAGAGCATCATTACTTTTTATAACAGCTCCTCTCTCTCTCTTTTGTTTCTTTTTCCTTTCGAGAGACTCCGGCGTTTCATAAAAATATGCACCGTCGTCGCAATTTCCCTGCCAAAAAATGAAAAGCTGGTTCACTCAGTAATATGACCCCATAATGTGGCTGCCTTCTATTTTGCTTTCGCATTCCTTCGTGCTGTCTGAAGTGATTCCAAGGTGACATCCAACACACCCTGGCACGGCGAAGTCTTTAATTAGTCTAATGGGCAGCCAAGATGATGGGTGGAAAGGGGAGAGGGAGAAAGAAAGAAAGAAAAGAAACCTCTTTATGGGTCAGGTCAGGGGAGGGGGGGGGAGGAAACCTCCACATATCCTGAACTCTAAGTGAACTGATTTCTCATTTTGTCTTAAACAAATGCTGTCTGAATCGCAAACTCTTTGTGGGAGTTTGACCTTTTACAAAAGCAGATTGTTTATTGCCAAGCCAGAGAGCATTTTTGGGTTCCTCTTTGCCTCTATTTACTTAGCCATTTTTGGTTTTCTAGAAATGTTGCTGCCTGTGGTACCTTTCATAAGGGAATTTTCCCTGTGTCCCTAAGCTTCACTAGAGAATGATTAATGGTTCTAGGGACACGGTAGGTGGCACTCTTTCCTCTAAGCAGGGCTGAGAGTGACAATAATCTCTTGGCGTGTTGCAGTTCAGGCTGGAGTTGGAGAGAATAATACATTCTATTATGATAAAAACAAGAGGGATTGTTGTAGAACAATCCCGATCAGATCCTTGAATTAGCTGCTATCTTCCTTTCTTCCAAACATCTTTTGATTTCCTTGCCTTGCAATTAGTGACAAAAATGCATCTCTCTCTCTCTCTCTCTCTCTGTGTGTGTGTGTGTTTCCATGCTTGAAAGCAAAAAATAAAATCTGCTTTTTGGTGCTCTCATTATGATACACTAATGTGCATATCTGACTACCTGTATCCTGTCTTTAAAACAATTGTATATTATGTGTTTCCTGTGGCATTTGTAATTGCCAGCGCTTGGAGAATATGACACTAATCCAGGAAGCAAGCATAACTCTCTGGTGTGACATGTCTTATATAGTTCTGGTTACAGGTAGGTAGCCGTGTTGGTCTGGGTCGAAGTAAAATAAAAAAATTCCTTCAGTAGCACCTTAAAGACCAACTAAGTTTTTATTTTGGTATGAGCTTTCGTGTGCATGCACACTTCTTCAGATATCTGAAGAAGTGTGCATGCACACGAAAGCTCATACCAAAATAAAAACTTAGTTGGTCTTTAAGGTGCTACTGAAGGAATTTTTTTTATTTTATGTCTTATATAGGACATAGAACTCCGATGCAACCATCAGAATGAAGGTCTTGGCTGTGAGATTTGTAGAGAGGAACAGTCTGGGACAACAACTACCTTGGGCATGACCACCAGGTCACACATCCACTGTCCTGTGGGGGAATGTGTCTTGGACTGGTTGGATGCAGAGGAATGGTGGGAGGAACCAGCAGGGGAACCACCAAGGGGAAAAGGCTCAGAGCCAGGGGAGTGGTGGTGGGACGATGATGAGCGGCTAGAAGGAGAAGCTGAAGGGGGAACAGCGCTTAGTGAGCTGGGAGAGTCTGTGGCAGAGAGAAGTCCAGAATTGGAGGCAGAAGCTGAAGCAGGAGGGTTGGTGGAGACAGGCCAAGAGGCTTGTGGACAGTCACAGGTGTCTCCCCCTCAAAAGTTATTGAGCTTTTTTGTGTGTGTGTGTGTGTGTGTGTGTACAAAATCTCAAAATAAATGAGTTTTTAGCTATTTTTTAATGAAATTCGCCAATAAATAACCTTCCGATTTGGGCTCTGTTATGTACTGGGCTCCACAGACATTTCAGATACCAGGAGCACAGACAGACATGCAGACAGATGTGGGTGCGCCTACAGGGAAGACACACAAGCAACTCATGTGCTTGATACCTGTAAATGTGGGACAAGGGTGCGCAAGTCACTCACTCATCTAGTATCACTGATTTCTGCACAGACACCGTTTACGGTCATGTCTAGGAAATTCTGGATGTATGGCAGTCCAGCAGAAGGAGCACAGACAGACATGCAGATGCAGTCTCCAATTGCTTAGAAAAAACCCCAGAGAGGAGGGGGCTTAGGCAGTTGTGGGGAGGCCTTCTGTCTCAGCAATGCCTTCATGTGGGGCAAGACTTACCAGAGATGAGCTGCTGTGCTCATTAGGCTGAGCTGATCATGCTTTTGCTTATAAAGAGTTAACTCCAACTTGCTCGGTGTGATTTACTGCTGGCTCATTTCTGACAGAATGGGCGTGCCTCTCTTTGCTGGTGAAAATGCAAAGATATATCCAAAGGGCCCTAGCAAGAATCACGGAACTGTGCTTAACATGTATTTTTGGCCTAAGCCTCAGTGAAACTGACAAGTTAATCAGGAGTATTAACTGCATTTGTATTGCAATGGAAACCCAACTAACTACAAGCCTACCTCTCTTTTTTGCGCTTCACAGATATTGCTCCTTAATAGGACACGGGTACCGCTGCAGGCAACCCAGCCACTTCCAAGGGAAGGAATAGTGTAAACATAACTTTTATACGCACTGGTAAACCAAAAGAATTGTTTGACTTGCTTTATTGAGATATTCACTTTATTGTGGTGGTCTGGAATCAAACCCAGAATATCTCCTAGGTATGCATAGGATTAGGGCCAAAGAGGCTTGGAATGGAAGACTGAAGAGATTTCCTAATTTGGAGATCTTAGTGAAACCCAAGGTTGGGTCTAAACATGCAGCATCCACCCAACGAAAACAGGTCCCCCCACCCCACAAAATTAAATTGCCCAGTTCGGATTCTGCATTTGCAATTGAAAGACCTAAGTCAGTTTGAATATTAAGCAAACTCATAACTCCAAATTAGGCACTTGGTAGCTTATCTTCTTCTACAAATTGGTTTTAGTTCTTCCTTTTCCGGTATGCATGAAAGTAAGTATGGAGGAAATGATACTTTACTATTTTCAATACCAACATCATTTCGTCATTGGAGTGAAGGGATTCATTTTGATTTGAATATGAGACAGTTTAACAGTCACTCTTCAGCTCTTGCTATAAAATGTCAGCATAGCTCATCTCTTCCGAGCTTCTCTTTCATGGCTGTGAGTCTGTTTTCAATCAATCATGTAGCACACTTGACTGAAATATTATACGTGGGGGGGGGGAGAGGGAGAGAATGGATGCTTTTGAAAATTCTCCTCTGAATTTTGTAGTTCTCAGTTACCTGGACTTATTTCTGAAATGGAAGTGATTCATTCAGAATCCGTTCCCTGTTTTACACAGGCTCCAGTGTAATTGAGGGTGGTGGTGGTTCATTTTTGTCTTTTTCTATCAAGACGATGTGGGGGCATGGAGGAAAGCAATTGGTTCAGATTTCTGGCAAGAACTCCCCATCCTTCCTCCAGAAGCTCACTGACCAGTACCAGAAATGTTATTGTCAGTCAACTTTCATTTTTGCTTTGCATTTATGTACTTAAACCCAGATTGGGTTTTTTAAAATATTGAATTTATTCTGTGTTTGCTAAATGGTTGATTATTGTCATTTTGAATTTACTGACATGCTCTGCATCTTGTACATTTGCAATTACAATGTTCTCTATTTTTTATTTTTGGATGTTTGCTGTAAGCTGCTTTGGGTACAGCTCATTGTGGGAAAGTGGCATATAAGTAAAAGGAATAAATCCATCACTGGGTAGGAAGGAAGAGCACCTGTTCCCCACCCGGGGTCTACATTACCAACACACACATGTGCATTGGCACATACCAGGCCCCCTAGCAGCACATGATTAACACATGTATTGGGGTGTACAGGTGAAAATGTGGTTTGAAGTTAAGCCAGTAACAACCAGTGATGCATTTTCTCTTTCTCTTTCTATTTCTAAGTTCAGCCCTTCTGGCTGCTATGAGAAACTGAAGAACCACAGCACGTTGTACTTTGGGGGAAAGCAGTGATACCAGATGAGTAAGTGTGTCTTCCCTGTAGGCACACCCACATCATAGAAAACCTACACACCTCTGAGCGGCAGACTTGTGCATGTTCCCCTTCATGCAATACCTGAAAGCAGGGTTGGCCAACTCCCAAGAGACTGTAATCTACTCGCAGAGTTAAAAACTCAAAGTTGTTGAGCTTTTTGTTAGGAAGGAAAGCCCTGTTTTTTAGGGATTCAGGTCAAAGTTGTTGTTGAGCTTCTTTTTATGGGCTGCAGGGCTAAAATGTTTAACTTTTTTTTAGGGGAGCCAAAGTTCTTGGGCTTCTTTGGGGGGAGCCAGTGATCTATCAGTGATCTACTGCAGCTGTCCAGTGATCTACTGGTAGCTCTCATGATCTACTTGTTGGACGTGCCTGCCTGAAAGCATGGAAGGGCTATGCACAAGACTAGTGTCCTTGAAATCCACTGTGTGTTGCAGAAGGATGGGCTATTAACTATGTGGTCAAGGAGCAGAGCTCACGTTGGAACCACTTCTTGTGAACTGGAAAAGTTTTGTTATGAGCTTGGCAGTCTAAGAATAGAGTATTCATATTTTCAGTAGGTGGTGAGATCTTTTCTTTGGAATGTGCAGCTGACATTACTATTTTAGCACCTAGCACAATCTCAATTGCTCTCTCTAGATCTTTTGGATGAAAGCAGTCATTTAAAATATGCAGTAGTCTTTTGTATAAAACATCCACAATCCATCTTTTTACGCAGGCCAAGGAGGAGTTTTAACTTACCTTTATTCATAAAAATAAGCATGGGAACTTTTTTTGGGAGCAAAATAATTTGTATGAGGCTTATCAGTGTATGTCCGGAACTGCAACAGACTCTTCCACTGCGTACCACTCACCTTCTCAAAAAGCTTTCTCTGCTGTGAGCCGGAGCAGGAAAAGACTATGTTATGCTTCCTGGCCTGGACAAAAGACAGATGGAAACTCAACAGCAACAAATGCAGAGCAACAATATCAACTCGGACCGGCTATCTTTATATACAACAGCCGCACTTAGGCGTTTTTCTACTCCCTCTCTTGGTATTCTGCACCAGGCGATCATACCTGAATTCATGTCTTTATAAATGAATTGGATGAAGGAATTGAGGGGATGCTCATCAAATCTGCAGATGACACCAACCTGGGAAGGGTAGCTGATGCTGCAGAAAATGGAATTCAGAATGACCTTAACAGATTGGACAACTGGTTCCAAGCTAACAAAGGTTCTGCACTTAGGAAGGAAGAACCAGATGCACAAATATCAGATGGGGGACACCTGTAGGACATGTGGAAGGGTCCACATGGAGTAATCCAGAGCAGTCGAAAGGGGAGCAGTCTGGTGGGTGAGCAGGATAAGGGCAAAAGAGATGATGCAGGCAAGAGTCTCTGCTTACATTTCTCCTTTTTTCCCCTCCCATTGCCGACCACATATTTAATAAGGTTTTAAAACTCTGATTAAAAGTGTAGGGGGAGGGGTGGGGAGGAAAAGATGGAGGTGAGAAATCAAGAGCACTGAATCAGGCTCCAAACTAAATCAGAAGTGCCTGACACAGCCCAAGTCTATAACAGCATATTCTTTCCCGAGCTTGTGCAGGCATAGGCAACCTTGGCTCTCCAGATGTTTTGGAACTACAACTCCCATGATCCCTAACCACTGGCCCTGTTAGCTAGGGATCATGGGAGTTGTAGTTCCGAAACATCTAGAGAGCCAAGGTTGCCTGTGCCTGTTGTAATGGATCCTTCACAACTATGGGGCATTGGATGGGGAAATCTTCATTCTCTCCCCTTCCTTCATGGCAGCAGATCACTATGAGACACTATCAGTTGGACTTGCGCCATCTCTCTAGCTTGCCGTATGAAAGGATACTGTACCTTAAAAGATTTCATAGCTCACCTCTACACAAAGTTGGAGATGGCCCTTGGAAACAGAGCCTCAACTGTCTCTCATTCTTTTGGATAAACTTGGTACCAACTATTTACAGCAGGGATGAAGAACATACAGGTCTCCCGATGTTGTTTGCCTCCATCAGCCTCATGGATGATGGGAATTATACACCTTCAATGTCCGGAGGGCCACAGGTTTCCAACCCCTGGCTGGTCTTCTACAGTAATGTGATACAGGAGTGAGGAGCCAAATCTGTGCCATTGCTGGGAGATATTGAGTAAGAATCATAGGCTCCCATTTGGTCCCCAGTTATGTGTTTCCTCCCAGATATTTATGCGTGTTCTACAAGACTCCAAGCAATTTTGCATTCATTTTCGTAACACTGTTCCTCTTCTGGAAATGAAAGAGGGATCACTGTCTAGATGTTGAAATGCACTGCGCACTGGTGTTTCCACTTTCCTACAATAGATTCCCCCCTCCCAATCTTTGAACTACAATTTCATTCTAACAAGGAGAAAATAACCTACTTTATCAATATGACATGGCAGGCCATGAATAAGTACATATTATGATCAAAGCTGTTTGTCCTAAAATGACTAGCATCTAGTATAATTTAAACATTACAATGTCCGACTGGAATAATGCTATTTTATTCTAAAATGCTACTTTTTGTTTTCAGAAAAGGACTATGATGATAAAAAAAAGGTTCAGATGTTCTTCCTTCTGCTGTAGCCAAGACATTTCTTCAGTTCTTCATCCTTTCTTTATCATATAGGTTGAACAGATGAGACCAAGAGTGGGTCCAACAGTTAAGAAGGCGATTTCTTCATGTGCCATAGGGGCAGATGGAACTCGCCAACCTGGGAAGGTAGCCCATCTAGGAAACTTCTGATCCTAAACCTCCACTGCCTTGTGGGATATCTTTGGGAGAAGAAAGGACTAAGGAATAAACCCTACTCAAATCTGGAGTCCCCAAGACGGTTGGGTGGTGCCTTCTATGCCTGCACCCGGAAACTCCTGCAGCAAAACTGGTGCCAAAAGTCTTGGTCTGCTCTCCTTTGGACCACCTCAGTGAGGTAGACGGGTGTGTGTGTGTGTCATGCCATCTGGGAAGCCCAGGACCCCCATACACACTGCCCAGACTGTTGAAGATTCATTCCCCATGTCTGCTGTCATAGGATTGTTGTCACATGATGGTATATGTTTTCATTCCACAGAGTGGGAAGTGACAAAGACAGGATGTTTGTGTTACTGTGTTCCGTGAAGTGGGACTCTTGTCCTTTGTCCTTTCTCTTTGCTGTCTGATGCCAGAGAGAGAGGGAGCCATGTTGCAGTGCTCCGTGTGTGTTTATATGTAAATAAAATAGATTATCCAAATGCCGAGTTGCTGAGGTCTGTTACGCAATTCGCAATTGCGAACACTCTGCGGATCCCTGAGTGTGCTGATGTCAGTTGGCATCAGTCGCTGTGATGTTTGGGCTGAAGAAAGCTTTTGAAGCTCCCGAATGATCAGCCAGGAGGGAGAGAACATGCCAGTCAGGCATGTGTCTTTGCCAAGGTCCTACTCGTGAGTAGAGATCCTAACACAGACTTGCTCAGCATGGAAGGCCACTTTATTGCCACTAAACGCAGGAGTTTGACTTCACCCTCCATTGTCTCTTGAGACAGAAGGATGCCAACAACCTTCATGTACACTTAGAGCCACATACCTGTCTTACTGGGCTACAACACAATGATCTGGGTTCACTTTGATGCACATACAGTACTGAGCTTCTTCATCAGTGAATCTCCTCATTCACTTCAGCGTGGGAAGGGCAGTGGTAGTTATGTGAAGGGATGCACGCATTTAAGTGGAGAAAGCAATCCTTGCATGGGAGGCTTGCTCCATGTGTTTTGCTTTTTGTTTTATTTTCAAAAAATAACCCGCTTTCCCCCCCAAAAAATAAATTCAAAGTAGCTTACGGGCAAATTCAAAATAATGTATACATCATGTATTGCCCAGGTCCCTGCATAGATGAGATGGGTCCCCTGAGGGAAAGAGCCATATTTCTTCTGCCTTATGAAATCACATCTGGAAGTGATGTCTTCATATCTCCCATGGACAATAATGGAATGATATAATGGAAGGATACAATAATGGAGGGACCCAGGTGGCGCTGTGGTTAAACCACTGAGCCTAGGGCTTGCTGATCAGAAGGTCGGCGGTTTGAATCCCTGTGACGGGGTGAGCTCCCGTTGCTTGGTCCCAGCTTCTGCCAACCTAGCAGTTCGAAAGCACGTCAAAATGCAAGTAGATAAATAGGAACCGCTACAGCGGGAAGGTAAACGGCGTTTCCATGTGCTGCTCTGGTTTGCCAGAAGCGGCTTTGTCATGCTGGCCACATGACCTGGAAGCTATACGCCGGCTCCCTCGGCCAATAATGCGAGATGAGCACGCAACCCCAGAGTCGGTCACGACTGGACCTAATGGTCAGGGGTCCCTTTACCTTTATGACAGAAAAGGTAACTGCTACGAGCCTCTTCCCCGTGGCCCGGTGATAAATTTTAGTGCAAAAATAATACAACATACTGTATAAAATATCTCCCAACATTGCTGTCAGGCTAGAGACAAACAACCTTCATTGCCCTGGAGTCTAAATCTTACTCATAATTCCAATAATTGCAACCCTATCCTCTGTTGTCTTTCATTGGTCTTTCCTGTAGATCTCCATGTGCAATGACCTGAACCAAAGCCGTTTGCTCTGCATTCCAGCATTATGCGCAAATGCTAATCTGTTAAATGCTTAACCTTAATGCCCATTAAAAAAGCATGTTCTGACAACTATGTTTCCCTATAAAATATTTAGCAGAATTGGATGTGTTTTGGCGATGAATTATGCAGCCTGGTGTCTGGGCAACAAACAAAGGTGCACTCGTTCAGCAACTTCGTTTCCTCTCCTGCTTTTAGCTTTTGATCCATTGGCCGTCGGCTCTTTCAGCATGGTTATTCCTTTGATAGCCATTCAGTCACAAGGAAAGGCCTGACTGTGGTTTTCATTGCTCTTTGGTGCGAATTGGAGAAATTAATTCTTTAACTGGGACTGTTTCTTCAACAGGTGCTGCTTAAGTGGGCTCCAGTGTGCCGTAACACAACGTAATGTAATTCAACAAGCAGCCTGAAGCCACTGGTTCTGGAAATCGCTGTTTTCCTAACAAGGTGTTTGATTCTTTCAGACTTACCTTGCCTCCCGCCTTTTATTTATATTAATTAAGTGGATGGGAACTGTGGATGGGAAGGACACTCAGGGGACAGAAGAGATGCTGTAGTTAAAGTGTAGCCTTTGATGCTAAGACAGCCTTCCTTAAAATGGCAGGTCCCTACGACAGGGTTAAAGTACCTGATCAGGGGTGATCGATAATGGCCGACAGCTATTTCTATCGTTCTCTGTTAGGGTTGTATTTAGAAATTCCCCCATGTCTCTCGCCAAGAGAAGCAAAGCCGTTTTAATCACCACACCAGGGAGATGTTATGAACGGCCATTTGAGTTACTTTTCTGAGGTTCTTAACCTCGTGAGTTGGTTGGTTGGCTTCACTTTCTACATCCCTTTGGGAGAGATGGAGAGGGAGAGAAAGAGAGAGAAAGGTCGGCTTTGTAATATCCTCAGAATATGAGCTAGTTGCTATCTTTTTCAGCAGTCCAGTTATCTCCTTCTTTACTCATATCAGTAATATAATATTTGAATTATCACTTGCATTTTCAATGATTTCATTGGACATTAAATTAGATCCATCTTCCCCAACTGCATATCTTTTTATTTCATCGTAATCCACAACATACTTTTTACTACTACTTTCATGCCATTTTCAAGCGCGCTGCAGTGTTGTGCATGCAAGCAGAGAACCTACACTCGGGGATGGGAGAGAAATTCTCACACTTTGCATTTTAATGAGAACCTATCCTTATTCATAATTCCCAAATGGGTAAGTGAAACAAAATACAGCCATCCTTTAAAATTCCACAATTCTCCAAACTGAGCGATGCGGTTCCACAACCCAAAGGCCTGCACAAAAATGGATATAGTAGCGAAAACCATCTCCAAAAATACATGATATGTGGGGAAATTGCTTGCAAAATATGACTATTAGGTAAACTTGTGTACAAAAAGTATATGTATTAGGAGAAATACACATTGGAAGGCATTCCTTCAGAACTAAGAGCAGGATATCAACTGAATAAATAAATTAATATTATGAAGAGGGCTGTTTCAGAGATGCACCATAAATGATGCTGAAGTGTCTTCTTATGCCCATGGCCATCCTGTATGATTTAATTGGCAACTTAAGTTGACAGAATATGTACAACTTGCAGACATAACATACTGTATAGAATAAGAGAACAAGAAGAATATATGTTTAAGGAAGATTGGAAAAAGTTTATTGAATATATGGAATATATGGGAAATAATTGTGTGCAACTGAAAATGCTGGCAGCATTAAGATGAATTCAACAGTGAAAATAAGTTTTGATGGATGCAATAATGGAAAACCGATGGATACAGTTTTTGTGAAATGTGCAGGGATATGTAAGATAAACCATGGAAAGGGAAGAAGGGAAGTCTTTGATAGCGTAAGGATGTAAAATGTTTATTTGAAATTGTAACAGAAAATTGTGAACTTTCAGAGCATGTTCTGCAGCTGTTCCAGAATGTGAGAATCCAGCACCAAAGGAGATCAATCAGAGTCAGTATTAAGAGTGAGACTCAATTAACTTCATCCTAGTACTGAGAGCATTCATTAAACTAGCCTTTGTAGAGCGCTTGACATTTAACCAGAAATTCAACCATTTAACTTTAAATATATATATATTTAAATCATTATTTTAAAATAGGCCTTGTTGCCGGATCAGTAATTTTTTTCAACCCCCTGCTGTCCTCCTCACACCCTCCATGAGGAGGCATATTTCCCACGGCCACTTTCTGTCAAGAGAATAAAGCCTTTCAAAACAGTCCTCCTACGGCAACCACAAACCAATTTTTCATGACTGAAAATGTTTACAAACTAGTTTTTAAAAGAGTCAGAATGGCAATTAGACAGGGTCAAATAGCAATTCTCGCAGCCATTGTAAAACACTGCTAATAACAGCTATACAGATTTAATGGGAAACACATAACAGCAGCCTGGAAATGATAATTATTGTTGTGACTCAGGTTTCTTGGCCCTACTCCTTTGCCTGATTGTTTGTCTTTTACAGTCAAATGCAAAACACATAAAAAGAGAGCAAGCATAGCTCCTATGCCCCTTCTTCCTACAGCTAGGAATTCTTTTATAGAGGTGAAAGCGATGGCAAATGCAGATATGATAAGCCTCAGGTATTGGCCAAACATTATAGGTGTTCCACTTCTTCTTCTTCTTCTTTGGCGATCACTTGTAGCCGAGTAAGATCATCTTCCATAAACGCGGTTTTAAAAGTGTGTCCGTAAGTGACTGTGGAGGCCAATTCTGGATCCACACATCCTTCCACAGTGGGGACATTGGTTTCCCGGTGGGAGTAGATCAAGGTGAGGGTTTACCAAACATGCCTTCCTCTTAGCATGTTTCTCCCTTTCGTCCTGAGTTTGAGCGTCTTCAAAGCCCATGACACCTTTGGTAAAGGCTGTTCCCCAATTGAAGCGCTTGCAAGGCAAGTGTTTCACAGTTGTCTGTGTTTATACTACATTTTTTAAAAGATTTGCCTTGAGAGAGTCTTTGAACCTCTTTTGTCGACCACCAGGATTACACTTTCCATTTTTAAGTTCGGGGTAGAGTAGTTGCTTTGGAAGATGATAATCAGGCATCTGCTCAACGTGACCAGTCCAACAAAGTTGATGTCGAAGAATCATTGCTTCAACACTGGTGATCTTTGCTTATTCCTGTACACTGATATTAGTTCACCTGTCTTCCCAGGTGATGTGTAAAAATGTTTGGTGTTCCACTTACAGGGGGTCCCAAGCTGGGAGAAGCATCAGAGGGCTTGTGAACATCCCACAGGTATCTGGTTGATGCTGGCCTAGATGGACCTGTAGCTTGATCCAGCAGGACTTTTCTTATATGTTTTCATGAAGGATTCATTACCAAGGTTCTGGCAAAAAGATAGATTGTTTCATCTGCAGTTGGCAGCCACCATTCTGAGTCGCTTGTGAATTTGTTGGCAAACCTATGCTTCTGGTGTGAGTAGAATGGGACCATATTGAAATATGTTGTCATTCTGCCACAGGTCTGGCACTTCTGTGGCACTCATTCACTTCTGTGGCATGAAGTGAGACATCAGACCACATCAATGCAGAAGACCTAGAAGAAGAAGAGGAGGAGGAGGAGGAGGAAGAAGAGGAAGAGGAAGAGGAAGAGGAGGAAGAGGAAGAGGAGGAGGAGGAGGAGGAGTTTGGATTTGATATCCCGCTTTATCACTACCCAAAGGAGTCTCAAAGCGGCTAACATTCTCCTTTCCCTTCCTCCCCCACAACAAACACTCTGTGAGGTGGGTGTGGCTGAGAGACTTCAGAGAAGTGTGACTAGCCCAAGGTCACCCAGCAGCTGCATGTGGAGGAGCGGGGACGCGAACCCGGGTCACCAGATTACGAGTCTACCGCTCTTAACCACTACACCACACTGGCAGGTAGCAGGACCTGCATAAGCCTCCAGAGCTAGCAAAACATCCCTGGAAAATTCATTGGTGAAGAGGTTCCACAATCCAGAACTGACAGAAGAGGACAAGAAGACTCAATGGACGTACAAATGGTCTAGTGGGCATGGAGTGAGCAATGTACTGAAGAGACGATTGATGGGATAAGTAACGCAGCGGTGGCTTTTTCCAGAATTAGGACTGAGTGGACTTAGCACAGCAAAAGGAAAGAAAGAGAGGAAATGGAAAGTTATGTAGACAAAATATTAGGAAGCTTTTTAATATCTGGATGCTTAAGAAATAATGACCACAACCACTGGAAGGCTTTCACTTAATCATGTTTTTAAAAGCTTTCATAAATATTGCAATAAAGAGAAAGCCGTTGCTAGTTAGCCCAAGATGTTCATGAGCACATTTATCATTCAGGAACTGGTGCTGTGTGTAGAAGAGGGGAGAAAAGCAAAGGGAGAGCACAGACTTTGCACTACACATCTGGAAATGTCGCCCTGCATGCTGTAATAAAGGTTCCTCTCCCAACAAAGCTACAAAAAACCCATGGAGAACAGATGCAAGAGAACAAGGAGAAAAAGTGGGAAAGGACAAGGGAAGAATCCTGGAGAACCTTAGGAAACTGTGCTGTCATCCTTCTCAATTGCTTATAGTTGCAACAAATTGCTGAAGCTATTTTTTATTTTATTTATAAAGAACTATTTACCACCTTTCCACATATAGGAGACACACCTTCCTTCCTTCCTTCCTTCCTTCCTTCCTTCCTTCCTTCCTTCCTTCCTTCCTTCCTTCCTTCCTTCCTTCCTTCCTTCCTTCCTTCCTTCCTGGCAGTGCATACCATCTTCATAACACAGTCCTCTGTTTTGAAAGGCTGTCATCCCTCCTACTTCAAGGTCGAAGAAAGTGATTCAAAGATGGATCCCAATCTCTGCCACACAGTCCATGGGCTAAGGTTGACCCGTGAATGGGGCCACCCATGTGCCAATCACCTGACATCACAATGACACTGGGTGGTGGATTTTCGTTGTTCCTCCCCTCCAACGGTTTTCTGTTTTCTCTGCCCAACACTCAACGCTGTGTGGCTGCCGAGATGTCCAGCCTTTTATGGGGCCTTCTGGGAAGTGGCTGCTCCCTTGGGTCTTTGTGTAAAAAATATTTTGTACTTCTGCAAACCTCCCGTGCACCCTGCTACCTCCCTCTTGTTTCCCTAGTTCCAATCCTGTTGACACTGCTGGTGATCTTGCTGGAAGAAAGAGCGATACCTAAAAAGAAATGCCAACACAGAATTCCAAGGGGGGAGATGGCAACAAATGTACCATGCATAGCTGTGCATAGCTGTTTCCATATATATATGTATCCCTCCTTTCCATAGCCCAAACCATGCTCAGTGTGGCTTTAAACATGAAAAGAAAATCACATAATTACAAACATAACCAATGTTGTCAAAATAATAATAATAATAATAATAATAATAATAATAATAATAATTTATACCCCGCCCATCTGGCTGGGCTTCCCAAGCCACTCTGGGCAGCTCCCAACAGAAATATTAAAATACACTAATTTCTTAAAGATAAAAAGCTTCCCTAAACAGGGCTGCCTTCAGTTGTCCTCTAAAAGTCTGGTAGTTATTTTTCTTTTTGACATTTGGGGGGAGGGCGTTCCACAGGGCGGGTGCCACTACCGAGAAGGCCCTCTGCCTGGTTCCCTGTAACTTGGCTTCTCGCAGCGAGGGAACCACCAGAAGGCCCTTGGCACTGGACCTCAAAAAATAAATAAAACATTAAAAAGTAGGGAACCAAACTGAACAATTTCAACAAAATTATAATAAGATCCAAAACAAAAAAATCAACATCAATAATAGCCACCCCCTCCCCACAAAACCCCATGGACTCTCTCTCTCTCTCTCTCTCTCTCTCTCTCTCTCTCTCTCTCTCTCTCTCTCTCTCTCTGTGTGTGTGTGTGTGTGTGTGTGAGAGAGAGAGAGAGAGAGGGGGGGGGAAAGTGGTTAAATGATGTTGCATTGGTCTGAGAGAAATCTAAAAGATACATTTTGGATTTCAGAAGGGCAGCTCTGAGTGCCCACCCTTTTGGTTCCCTAGTCATTCGTTTCACATGTCATGTCCTAATTGAAACTTTCAAACAAGGCCCATATGGTGGATCTTAAAATTTAGCAGATTTATGTTATAAGCTACTAGAGAAGTCACAGCTGTGCAAACTTTCAGGTTCCCATTCCTGCCTGATTTTCAGTATTTGCCCATTCGCCTCCAGCTGGACTTCTTCACCAACTTTTCAAGTCAGGCCTAGTAAAATCCCCCTGCAGTAGCTATCACGGGTATTATGAAGTTATGTTTTCTTTATTAGTTGGCAAGGATGCAACTGTTACCAAGATCGTTATATGCCAGAAAATAAAACGTAGGACTTAAAATTGAGGAAAGAATGTTTGAATGGTCTACTGGCAAGTTTCTCTTCTCTTTTTCAGTAGGAGGTGAAAAACCAATTTGGGGTAGGTTTCAATTCCTTCTTAATAATAATAATAATAATAATATTTGTACCTTCTTAAGCTTCTTAACTCTGTTTATATGTACTCTGTTAGCTGATATTCACAGTTAATACAGAAAACACTCTGAATCCAAAACTAATTTCTGTTCTGAGACTCTTTGAAAATATAGAACTCTTGACTGAGCTAAAACTCCTGAGTTGCCCAGCAGAGACCTGGACGTTTTGTGTTTCCAGATATTATGCCTGTTTCAAAAGAAGTGTTATGCCTGCACTTTCATTCATCTTTTTCTTGCTGTGGCAAACAGGTGGGACAGGAAAGTGAGCAATAGGGCTTGGTGACATACATGTCCAGTTCCTTGGAGATGTTCAAGGGGCAGGTGATTATTCTAGTACCAGGAATCATCTGGAATCATAGAGTTGGAAGAGACCACAAGGGCCATCCAGTCCAACCCCCTGCCAAGCAGGAAACACCATCAAAGCATTCCTGGCAGATGGCCGTCAAGCCTTACTGTTAGTAAGTTTTTCCTAATGTTTAGGTGGAATCTTCTTTCTTGTAGCTTGAATCCATTGCTCCGTGTCCGCTTCTCTGGAGCAGCAGAAAACAACCTTTCACCCTCCTCTATATGACATCCTTTTATATATTTGAACATGGCTATCATATCACCCCTTAACCTTCTCTTCTCTAGACTAAACATACCCAGCTCCCTAAGCCGTTCCTCATAAGGCATCGTTTACAGGCCTTTGACCATTTTAGTTGCCCTCCTCTGGACACGTTCCAGCTTGTCAGTATCCTTCTTGAACTGTGGTGCCCAGAACTGGACACAGTATTCCAGGTGAGGTCTGACAAGAGCGGAATACAGGGGTACTATTATTTGCCTTGATCTAGATGCTATACTCCTATTGATGCAGCCCAGAATTGCATTGGCTTTTTTTAGCTGCTGCATCACACTGTTGACTCATGTCAAGTGTGTGGTCTACCAAGACTCCTAGATCCTTTTCACATGTACTGCTCTCAAGCCAGGTGTCACCCATCCTGTATTTGTGCCTTTCATATATATTTTTTGCCCAAGTGTAGTACTTTACATTTCTCCCTGTTAAAATTCATCTTGTTTGCTTTGGCCCAGTTGTCTAATCTGTTCAGGTCATTTTGAAGTGTGATCCTGTCCTCTGGGGTATTAGCCACCCTTCCCAATTTGGTGTCATCTGCAAACTTGCTCAGGATGCTCTCAAGCCCATTATCCAAGTCATTGATAAAGATGTTGAATAAGACTGGGCCCAAGACAGAACCCTGCGGCACCCCACTAGTCACGTCTCTCCAGGATGAAGAGGAGCCATTGAGTTTCCTTGTTTTATTTGTCCCCATGTCCTGTGCATGGAAATTGCAAGTTGCCTTCTGCCAAAAATATATCAAACCTGTCCTGTAAAAGTCATTAACATTCATGGCACAATAGAAATAGCTGGTGTCAACTGCACCATTAGGATTGTGGAGAAAATGCCTAACTGATCCTGATATCAGACTCACCAGATACTAGGGGTGAAATGCTGGTTGGCCTCTAGGAATGGGTGAATCTGTCCATTTCAGTTTTGTATTTTTTCCATTCTTAAGCTCGGTTCTCCACATTTCCATATCAGTCTGTAGTAGTGGTTTTTGAAAGGTCCTCGTGAAAATTCACCAGGATTTAAGTGTGAATTTCTCCCATTACACAGTTTTATATGCAACCTTGCCAAATATACACATTTTTGCAAAACAATTTACCATCATCTTCAAATTTATTACTTGCCATTTATCAGCAGGTTCCAGGTGTCAAAGGCCAGGGTAAATGTTGTTGTTTAGTCGTTTAGTCGTGTCCGACTCTTCGTGACCCCATGGACCATAGCACGCCAGGCACTCCTGTCTTGCACTGCCTCCCGCAGTTTGGTCAAACTCATGTTCGTAGCTTCGAGAACACTGTCCAACCATCTTGTCCTCTGTCGTCCCCTTCTCCTAGTGCCCTCAATCTTTCCCAACATCAGGGTCTTTTCCAAGGATTCTTCTCTTCTCATGAGGTGGCCAAAGTATTGGAGCCTCAGCTTCACGATCCGTCCTTCCAGGGAGCACTCAGGGCTGATTTCCTTAAGAATGGATAGGTTTGATCTTCTTGCAGTCCATGGGACTCTCAAGAGTCTCCTCCAGCACCATAATTCAAAAGCATCAATTCTTCGGCGATCAGCCTTCTTTATGGTCCAACTCTCACTTCCATACATCACTACTGGGAAAACCATAGCTTTAACTATACGGACCTTTGTCGGCAAGGTGATGTCTCTGCTTTTTAAGATGCTGTCTAGGTTTGTCATTGCTTTTCTCCCAAGAAGCAGGCGTCTTTTAATTTCGTGACTGCTGTCACCATCTGCAGTGATCAAGGAGCCCAAGAAAGTAAAATCTCTCACTGCCTCCATTTCTTCCCCTTCTATTTGCCAGGAGGTGATGGGACCAGTGGCCATGATCTTGGTTTTTTTGATGTTGAGCTTCAGACCATATTTTGCGCTCTCCTCTTTCACCCTCATTAAAAGGTTCTTTAATTCCTCCTCGCTTTCTGCCATCAAGGTTGTGTCATCTGCATATCTGAGGTTGTTGATATTTCTTCCAGCAATCTTAATTCCGGCTTGGGATTCATCTAGTCCAGCCTTTCGCATGATGAATTCTGCATATAAGTTAAATAACTTCATGGATCAATGCCTTGTCGTGGCGAAGGGGCTTGAATAACTCAGAGAAGCTATGAGCTATGCCATGCAGGGCCACCCAAGATGGACAGGTCATAGTGGAGAGTTTTGACTAAACGTGATCCACCTGGAGAAGGAACTGGCAAGCCACTCCAGTATCCCTGCCAAGAAAACTCCATGGACAAAGACAACAGGCCAGGGTAAATAGGTACACTTATATAGGGAAGCCTGTTGTCTTTGTCCATGGAGTTTTCTTGGCAGGGATACTGGAGTGGCTTGCCAGTTCCTTCTCCAGGTGGATCACATTTAGTCTAAATTCGCAGCTATGACTTGTCCATCTTGGGTGGCGCTGCACGGCATAGCTCATAGCTTCTCTGAGTTATTCAAGCCCCTTCGCCACGACAAGGCAGTGATCCATCCAATACTGAGGCTCCAATTCTTTGGCCACCTCATGAGAAGAGAAGACTCCCTGGGAAAGACCCTGTTGCTTGGAAAGATTGAGGGCACTAGGAGAAGGGGACAACAGAGGACGAGATGGTTGGACAGTGTTCTTGAAGCTACAAACATGAGTCTGACCAAACTGCGGGAGGCAGTGGAAGACAGGAGTGCCTGGCGTACTCTGGTCCATGGGGTCACAAAGAGTCGGACACGATTAAACAACTAAACAACAACAACATACAGTTATATTGAAGCCAGACACACCCGTGTGGGGAGGGAATTCGGCAACTTAGGAGCTTCCATCTCCTGGGTCACCACTACCCAAACCTCTAAGAGAGGGCTCTCTTTGTTCATTGCAACACCTGGGAAGGTCTCTATTTACCCTAATAAAATGTATTTTTGTATGTTACTGTCACTAACATATGCATTTTTATGCACACTTTATCTGCATTTTCAGACACATTTTTTAAAAGAAGGCAATGTTTGAGTCCATGTACTGCTTCAGAAAGCGCGTTCACCTTTAAATATGAACTGTATCCAATTTCTTCCTTCTCCCTACTGGTCACCACTGGAATTGTGGTTTCATAGTTCGGAGCTTTTACTTTCTGCAAAGTGAGCACAGGTGCCCATCACGTGGTCCCAGGCCCTAAAGAAGCCAGACTATCCTTCCGCAGGGCCTGTAAGGCAGAGTTATTCCGCCTGGCCTTCCATTCATCCTGATCTGTCATCCCTTTTCCCTTTCCTTTTTTATGAAGAAAGCCTTCTGGGTCTCCACATCAAAATTTTCCCTGGTCTCCTTGCTGGCCTTAGCAGGACTAACTTGGCCAGTTGCCTTGGTGATGCTATATTGATATGTATTTTACGTTGCTTTTAAGTTGTTTTAAGTTGTTTTTGGTTGATGTTTTATATTTGTTGTTAGCCGCCCTGAGCCCGTTTCTAAACCAGGAAGGGCAGGGTATGAATAAAAAATTATTATTATTATTATTATTATTATTATTATTATTACTTCTATGGCTGAAAGTTGCCGAGTGAATGACAGTGGTGCCAACATAACCACTCCCTCCTGCATTGTGAGGACATGCATTTTGCTAGTTAAAAACATTCTACAATATTTGAGTTCCACCTTAAAAAGAATTCAGGACACTCTCAGAAAACTGGCAAAGATCATGAAAATGCATCCATTGCACAGGTTGCTCCCCAGTGACCTCTGCCCTTAAGCACCTTAGCTTTTAGGCATTCTTGCTTTTCCTATCAGCTCACACCCACTCACATTTCCTGCAGTTCTTAATGAAATTCTGCTTGTTAACTTGGCTGTAACTACTTTTCCCGAGAGGAAGCTTGAAATCAAACACATCTATAACCTGATAACACAGCCCTGCATCACTCTTATTTATCAAAGGTGACGGATGAGAAAGAAGATGGAAAGAAGACAGAGGTTTATGCGGCTATAAAGCAGAGGAACGATACTTTGCAAAATTCGCCCACGAGGGAGTGGCGTTGCAGCTGAAACGATGCAAAATGGTTTTATAATTTTCACTGTTGTCAGTGGATGTGAGGACCTTTGCACTCATTAGAATGCATTTTACAGAGAACTGCATACTAAATGGCGCTGCTTGTTAGCTCTGGTTTTTATTACTATTAATAAAGAGTCCCATGGACTGCAAGAAGATCAAACCTATCCATTCTGAAGGAAATCAGCCCTGAGTGCTCACTGGAAGGACAGATCCTGAAGCTGAGGCTCCAATACTTTGGCCACCTGATGAGAAGACTCCCTGGAAAAGACCCTGATGCTTGGAAAGATTGAGGGCACAAGGAGAAGGGGACGACAGAGGACGAGATGGTTGGACAGTGTTCTCAAAGCTACGAACATGAGTTTGACCAAACTGCGGGAGGCAGTGGAAGATAGGAGTGCCTGGCGTGCTCTGGTCCATGGGGTCACGAAGAGTCGGACACGACTAAACGACTAAACAACAACAACAACAAAACAACAACAACCACCACCCTTCGTTTTACGCAGGGGTCAGCAAACTTTTTCAGCAGAGGGCCGGTCCACTGTCCCTCAGACCTTGTGGGGGGCCGGACTATATTTTGAAAAATAAAATAAAATGAACGGATTTCTATGCCCCACAAATAACCCAGAGATGCGTTTTAAATAAAAGGACACATTCTACTCATGTAAAAACACGCTGATTCCTGGACCGTACGTGGGCCGGATTTAGAAGGCGTTTGGGCTGGATCCAGGCCCCTGGCCTTAGTTTGCCTACCCATGGCTCCCCCCCTTTGTTTCTCTCAGCTTCTGGTTATAATTTTTTAAGAGATGGTTTGCAAATGTCAGAAACTACCAGGAGCTTTTGGTTATGAGCACCGTTGCCCCGCAGGTCAGAGCTGCAGCTTAGAGCTCCTTCCTAGCACTGATGCTATCTCAGACTCTGGAGTGGTCCTTCTCTGACCACGGAAGTCCTTCCTCAAAGTGAGACACTGCGGATGAGGTGGCCTGAAAAAGTGATGGAGCTGCCTCCACTTCGTTGCAGTGGCTGTAAGTTCTGTTTAAAAATGGCAACATTAACCTTTTAACTCATTTTAAACAGAATTTCTAGCAAAGTGGCTTGCAAGGGCCTTGCTCCGAAGAAAAGCTCCGTTCCCAGGAAAGGGAAATACAGGGATGGGGCAGGTGCTCCAAAAAGCCCTGCAGGAGCCTTTCCAACAGACAAGTGGGTGTTGATGGCAGAAAGCCTAACCCTCCCACAGTGGGATGCCTAGAAGCAGAAAGAGTTCTTACAAAGTACAGTGGTATCTCGGGTTACAAACGCTTTGGGTTACAAACTCTGCTAATCTGGAAGTAGTACCTCAGGTAACGAACTTTGCCCCAGGATGAGAACGGAAATCGTGCAGCGGCAGCGGGAGGCCCTATTAGCGAAAGCACGCCTCATGTTAAGAACGGTTTCGGGTTAAGAACGGACCTCCAGAACGAATTAAGTTCGTAACCCGAGGTACCACTGTAGTTTATTCAATGTTCACACAGAGAGACGAGGGAATGTGATCTTTCTTAGATACTGGCGTTGCTCCGAGGAAAGTCCCACCCGCTCAGTCCCTCCTATTCTACGTCATCCCTGCGCCAGCTGATCTGTGCTTTCTGCCTCTGAACTTACTGTTCTACTATTCTCAAGGCACACCTGGTCCTGGGTGTGTGTGTGTGTGTGTGTGTGTGTGTGTGTGTGTGTGTGTCAGGAATGCTTTCAAGAGACACTGAGTCTGTTAGCTGTCTCTCCCCTGGTGCTTCTTCTTCCTACTGCTCCCGCAATATTTCCCAGCTTCTCCCCTCTACAGCCTCTGAACTATGACCTTCTGTCCTCTTCTTGGGAAGTTGCAGGAAGGGGGGGGGGTTCCCACCATTCTTCCTCAGTCCAGCCCCTGACACAGAAGCAATGACCAGCAGGCAGTAAGATGAATGATCAAGGGCTCCCAGGGCAGGGCGAGCCACTGTCTCCCTATATCTGTCGCAATTGCCACATCTTGTCCCATGAAAAGGTATGCCCTGCTTGAACTCTGCAATTAGTTGGTCTCTGAATATGGGAGTTTAGGTTTTGAAATAGAAATAGACATTCTGCGTGTTCTTTCCAACCATATCTAGAACTCTGACTTTCCTGCAGATCTCCAGTATGTAGCACTGGAGGAGAGACAGTGTGGACCTTGGCTGGAATGACACTGATCTGAAAAACCCCCAGAAAACCCCCAAACCCACATAATATAGCTCTTAATACAATTTCCCATTGCACTGCTGTACAGCACCCTCCGGGGTCACATTTTCATAACACATTTTTGACGTTTTAACTGACCAGCGTAGATTTGTCCACAGTTTGAATGGGAGAGACAAAAATGCAAACTGCCTAAGCAGCTCATGTTAAGTATAATAGATTTAATTGACTCAGAAATGGAAGATGTATGTGTATTAATGAAGGTCCAGCGCCGAGGGTCTTCTGGCGGTTCCCTCGTTACGAGAAGCCAAGTTACAGGGAACCAGGCAGAGGGCCTTCTCGGTAGTGGCGCCCACCCTGTGGAATGCCCTCCTACCAGAGGTCAAAGAGAACAATAATTACCAGAACTTTAGAAGGCATCTCAAGGCAGCCCTGTTTAGGGAAGCTTTTAATGTTTGATGGATTTCTGTATTTTAATATTTTGTTGGAAGCCGCCCAGAGTGGCTGGGGGAACCCGGCCAGATGGGTGGTGTATAAATAATAAATTATTATTATTATTATTATTATTATTATTATTATTATTATTATTATTAAAGGAAAATAGCTAAATGTGTATTGCTGAAGATTTAACATGGGGAAATTCTATTGCTAACAATGAGTTTTCTCCGCAGTAGGTTTCTAAAGGGTTGTAGTTAGTGATTACCTGCTGACTGTTTTCTATTCTGTGCTGAGAGTGAACCTTTGATCATGCAATGAAGGTATTGAGTTGCAAATCTCCATTTTGAAAGGGAGTTGGCATTAGTTTTTTGTCTCCTAAACTCCATGAAGTATGGATATAAATGAAGCTCTCCTGAAGGCAGAGTAAACAATCTAAGGAAGGCATCCCCAAACTTCGGCCCTCCATATGTTTTGGACTACAATTCCCATCTGCCCTGACCACTGGTCCTGTTAGCTAGGGATCATGGGAGTTGTAGGCCAAAACATCTGGAGGGCCGCAGTTTGGGGATGCCTGACCTAAGGCCAATGGAGGTTGAAAAGCAGGCTGTGGGGAGAGACAGACCTCTGCTTCTAGGTCTGTTAGGATTATTTGGTATTTTCTAAGATGCTGAGCCTGTGCTGGGCAGCACATGACATTGTATGGATATTTTTGTTGTATCTTTGATGCCCATGTTTTGTTTTGTAGAGTTCTGCCAGTAAAAGTTTGAATAATATTTTTATGGGCCTGGACAATGATTTCTTCCAAAAGGTGTCAGTTTTTATGCTTCCAGCCACTTCAAACTGCACATTATTAATACAGTGGTACCTCTACTTACAAATAACTCTACTTACGAATGTTTCTACTTACGAATGGAGCTCCATCCGCCATCTTGGATGTGGTTCAGATAGGATTTTTTCTACTTACGAATTTTTAGATAGGGTTGCTTCTACTTACGATTTTTTCTCCTGATGCATTCCTATGGGATTCGACATTTTTTCCCGACTTACGAATGTGTGTTCGGAACGCATTAAATTCGTAAGTAGAGGTACCACTGTATTAACAGATCATTGCGCACATGAAGGTACCAGGCACATGAAAGTTCCTAACCCATTTGTAACTGATTCAGAACTAACAGTTTAATTTTTGAATGTGAAATAGATACCTAGGTAATTCATTTTATTCTCAGATTAAATACCAATGGAATCAACTGTGTACGTTCACACATCACATATTGTGTATGTTCACTCATCACTCCCTGATTTTAGGGGTGTGTTTTTCTCTTCCACTGCCTTACAGTGCTGCAACCTCAGAAATGGCATGCTAGGATTATGGTTTTTGAAAGGTAACATATTTGTGAGTCTGTATCCTTCGCTTTCCTGTCAGAGTGCTTAAAGTTTATTAGAGCTTCATAAAATCATCATAGCTGGTAATTATAGCTTGAAAATAAAGCACCTGCGATGATGGACGAAGAGCTATATTTAACTGGCACCTCTATGTTCTCCACCCAGGCCTTCTGGGTGTGAGCCATTTAGTACAATATCCTGTTTATCACCATAGCCAACCAGATACCTGTGTAAAGCCTATAAGCAGGGGATGACTTGTACTCCCTAGCAACTAGTATTCTGATGCATACCACCTCCAGCAATGAGGAAAGGACACAGCCATCATTGCTACCAGCCATTGGTGGCCTCTTCCTCCATCATTTGGCTAACCCCCTTTTAAACCCTTCCATGTTTGGGGCAACCACTACCTTTTCGTGGAGCAAATCCCATAGTTTAAGTATGTGCTGTGTGAATAGGTACTTCTTTTTGTCTGTCCCAAATCGTCCAACATCCAGCTTCTTTGAAGGTTCTAGTACCTCGGTTTAAGAACAGCCCTGTTTACGAACGATTCAGTTTATGAACTCTGCAAAACCGGAAGTAGTGTCCCGGTTTGCAAACTTTACCTCGGTCTAAGAATGGAAGCCGAACAGAGGAAGGGCACCGGCAGCAGGAGGCCTCATTAGGGAAAACGTGGCTCGGTTTAAGAACGGTTTTGGTTTAAGAACGGACTTTTGGAACGGATTAAGTTCGTAAACTGAGGTACCACTGTATTATGTGAGAGAAACTTCTCTCTGTGCACATCTCTCATGCCTCTCCTTGCCTTTTTTCCTAAATTAAGAAAACCCAAATATTGTAAGCTTTCCTCTTAGGGGAGTTGCTCCAACCCCCCCGGTCACTTTAGCTCAGTGTTTCTAAAACTTGGGTCTCCAGCTGCTATTCGATCACAACTCCCATCATCCCTAGCTAGCAGGACCAGTAGTCAGGAATAGCAGTAGTCAGGTGGGGACAGTAGTGCAAAAACAGCTGAAGACCCAAGTTTGGGAAACTCTGAATTAACTGCTCTTTTCTGTACCTTGTTTTTCATGATTGAGAAAGGAAAACAAATCATGTCACACCAGTTCTTCAAATATGTGCATCCCTATAAATATTCTCCAAAGGTTTCTTTTGAACTATTACAGCTTTACAGACAGAGTTGTTTTCAAATTTCTATTTTCTAGGTGTGAGGCTAGCCTACACACATTGGAGCCAAAACAGAACTGAAGCATGGCTTCCTACTGAGAGGGTCATGCATTTTCTTTCACTGTGGTTAATTCATAAAGAGCAGGGTTTGGCTCTTCGACTACTCCTGATGGAGAGTTATAAACCCAAAGGTCATTTCGCTAGACAATATAACTCTGACACCTTTCCATTTCCCATATACCCCCATTTCATTACATCACTTCCACAACAAGAGAATCTAAAGGCCATGAGTCTATTTGCCAAATGGGGAGTTATACAAATGCCACTGACACACACACACACACACACACACACACACACAGTATTACTACCAAAGTGAACGAAATAATAGTTCTTTCTAGCCTGAATATCTTTGCATTCATCAATACCCCCCTAAATTTTATTTTATTACATATGTTTTATTAAATATAACAATACAATGTTCGAGAGATACAGAAACAATGGCGTACCTCTTTGACATAAAAAATTCCATAACCTAAAATGATGCAGCGTGGAGTACTGGTTAGAAATAAATTTGCACACCCTAAATTGAATAGTATGATATTTATCCCAGTATACCTGAAGGAGCATCTCCACCCCCCATTGTTCTGCCTGGACACTGAGGTCCAGTGCCAAGGGCCTTCTGATGGTTCCCTCATGGTGAGAAGTGAGGTTACAGGGAACCAGGCAGAGGGCCTTCTCGGTGGTGGCGCCCGCCCTGTGGAACGCCCTCCCATCAGATGTCAAGGAAACAAACAACTATCTGACTTTTAGAAGACATGTGAAGGCTGTTTAGGGAAGTTTTTAATGTTTGATGTTTTATTGTGTTTTTAATATCCTGCTGGATGCCTCCCAGAGTGGCTGGGGAGACCCGGCCAGATGGGTGGGACATAAGTAAATAATAATAATAATAATTAATAATAATAATAATAATAATGTGCCCCTGGATAATTTCTGATTGCCCCACAGCTTTTTTAATCTGAACAAACGGCAATAGAGTTTTCTGTGCATTGCTGTTTGTTCCGATTTATCATTAAAGAGCAGGTTTTATTTCTCCCTTAGCTACAGCCTTGGAGAGATCTGGCATGGCTCTCTTTCTCTCCACTGCTTTGCTTCTAGGTCTTATCACCATCAACTCTCAGCTTTTCCTTTTGTCCTTTTCACTATCTGTGAGTTGAATTTGCTGTCTCCCATAGAGCTCCTTTCTTTGTTTTCCTTTCACCTCAGTAGGAGGCTAGCCTCGCTATTAGAAGCCCTATTTAGGTTTTAACACTTGCTAGATCCAAGGATTTGAGGGGCCTGGCACCCACATACTCATAAGAATATTTTTCAAAGTAGTTCTAGCATACTTTCCAGCCCAGATTTTATTTAGGACACCAGGTTCCATGCAAACTAGACCAGATTCAGCACCTCCTAATGGATTCAAGTAGGCCTCATTCACTATACTCTACCCTGTTTCTACTAAGATAATTCAAATTCACTCATTCCATCCCTCATGTAGATGCTGAATGAGATTATAAGCACATTAGAGACAAAGATCTACATCTTTTTCACTATAACCTTTCTTAAAATGTAAAGTTTTGGAGATAGGCCCAGGTTATTAATCTAAATTTCATAATATCCTAGAAAGGACCCACTTTCCATGACTATGAAATCGGGCTGCCAACGGCCATTAGTGAGATGAATGGATTGGTTCACAGTTCTTCAAACAGTTTTTTTGGCTGACTGCAGAAAAGATTGCATTAGGGTTTTCTCCGTTCTCCCCCCCCCCTTTTTTTTGAGAAACAGGGAGAAGTAAGAAGGCAAGCAAGGAAATGGGAGCCATATTTTCTGACAACTTATTCTAACTTGGTTGCTCACGAAAGAACCCGTTCTAAAATCATTATAGAAGAAAATGCAAACAAATGAGATAACTAACTTGCTGGTGTCATCCATTACAAAAAAAGAAGAAGGGTGGGGGGAAATGGGAAGGTCATGCTTGTTTTTCCATTCAAATAAACATTATTCATCGGGTCACACAGAGCAAATGGGATTGACTTGTTCATTTGTTTGTTTGTGATCAAGCTATAGTTCATCACTTACCTGTTTCCCCCCCTGATAGTTCTTCTGTTATACTTCTCTACCTACCCTACCAGAGAGTCTCAATGAATATTTTAGGCAACCTTTCCTGTTGAAAGCCATGCCCCATGCTATATTGTATTGTATATGGTTTATATTGTACACCGCCCTATGATCCTTGGCTGAAGAGTGGTATAGAAATTTAATTAATGATATATAATGAATTTAAAAGGATGTTCAAAATAACCTTTGTAAAAAAAAAAGCTTTTCTTTTGGGAATTATAGGGACAGAACTACCTAAACTGTATGGATTATTGTAATAACCTGCAGTTTCATAAGAGTTTATACTTAAAGTAGATAATTAAATGAGAAAATTAAATGAATTTGGATATGTAGAAGATATTTTAAAATAAATTTAAGAAACCACAGAAAGAGGGGAAAGAAAGTCAAGCTTTGTTATGTTAAAATGATGGTAAAATTAATGAAATGTATAAATTTGAAAAGTATAAATAAAAACTTTAAAAAAGAAAATAAATTTAATTAATTAATCACCACCTTAGTTTCAGAAAACCAACCATTCATTAATTCTGTTTACATAATAATAATACCTTTATTGTCAATGTACAACCTGTGTACAATGAAATTAACTGAGCCTCCCTCCCCCCCCCACAAACACTCAATCTCATTGCACTCTGTGTGCTTGTCACACAACACACCAACCCCGAAAGTCAGTTCATCCGGCCTTTCTCTAGTTTTGAAATACTGTCCAAATCATGATGGCTAAAGAGACCATTGCATTGCACATTAAATTCCTTTGAACGACCTAGTTTATTTATTTATTTTAAAATAATTCCCCCCCCCCACAAAACTCTACATCAGAATATAAATTTCATCCTTGTACATTGTCCAACTCTATCGAGCTCTGACTTCCCTCCACCCTTAAGTAGGTAGTATAGTTTACTTTACTCGCACATTTTAGAATTTCATCCTTTCCCAAGAATAAATGTTAGCTCTATAACAAAGATTATATCTATAATACATCAACCTCGTAGGGTCTAGTTTATACCCGCCAGAGTCTTTAAATTCTTATAGTTCTCCTTTGCATAGTCCAAAAATTTACTCCATTCTTCTTTGAATCTTGTGTCCTCCTGGTCCCGGATTCTGCAAGTCAGGTTCGCCAACTCTAGGTATTCCAACATCTTCACTCGCCATTCTGCAATTGTAGGTAGTTCCGTCGTTTTCCATCTCTGGGCTAATAATACTCTCGCTGCCACTGTGGCGTACGTGAACAGTCTTTGATCTACTTTCCGAATTTCATTTCCCATCAGCCCTAACAAAAAGGCCTCAGGGTTTTTTTGGGAACGTATATTTAAACAGAACGACCTAGTTTAACTGCATTCTTTTTGTTCACTGTTTACAAAACTAAGGGCACGCTGAAGCTTCCCCTTCTCCCTGTTCAGTGCCTTAACGCATAATCAGAAGAGCAAAAAGGGAATACCAGAGGCGCGGAGGTCAATGTTGAACACCACAGTTTATTTGAAAATTGTCTCACTGTCTTCCCACATCTGACCTCGGTTTCCCATAAAACTGTTTTGTCTGAGGGCCACTTTGCACAGTTACTTTCTCTAATGGTTGAGCAGTCATGATTGATTGTCCTTGGCAAAGGATAATGTTGATGGCATGGAAATTCTGTCATTTAAATGGAGCTGTAGGCAGATACAAGGAGCAGCATTGCAGCATCATAAGAACATAAGACAATCTGTGCTGGAACTGGCCAAAAGCCCTTCCGGTCTACCACCCTGCTCTTATATGGGCCGACCAGATGTTTATGGGAAGCCTGCAAACAAGACATAAGTATTTAGAGGCAAATTGCCTCTGGTATTCGGGATAGTGCTATGGTCCATGGGGTCACGAAGAGTCGGACACGACTAAACGACTAAACAACAACAACATTCGGGATAGTACAGAGCCATTATGGGTAAGAGACATCAATAGCCTTATCCTACATAAAGGTAAAGGTACCCCTGACCGTTAGGTCCAGTCGCAGACTCTGGGGTTGCAGCGCTCATTTTGCTCTGTAAGCCAAGGGAGCCAGCGTTTGTCCGCAGACAGCTTCCGGGTCATGGTGAACCAGAGCAGCACATGGAGACGCCATTTACCTTCCCGCTGGAGTGGTACCTATTTATCTACTTGCACTTTTTGACTTCGTGCTTTCGAACTGCTAGGTTGGCAGGAGCAGGAACCGAACAACAGGAGCTCACCCCGTTGCGGGGATTTGAACTGCCGACCTTTAGACCACAGCGTCCTACATAGTTTTGTCAAAAAGCCCTTTAAAGCCATCCAAGTTGGCAACCACAGCTACATCTTGTGGTTTTCCCATTAATTTTGCTGCTAAGCCTACTAACTCTTTCCATGTAGCCACCCCCCCCCTTTCCATCACTTCTGATCTATCCCAATCATCTTATGGGCACACAGGGAACCAGTAGTGGCGCCCGCTCTGTGGAACGCCCTCCCATCAAAGGTCAAGGAAATAAACAACGATCTGACTTTTAGAAGACATCTGAAGGCAGTTCCGTATAGGGAGTTTTTTTAAAAAAAAAAAGTTTGATGTTTTACTGTGTTTTAATTTGTTGGAAGCTGCACAGAGTGGCTGGGGCAACCCAGTCAGTTGGGTGGCATATAAATGAATGAATGAATGAATGAATGAATGAATGAATCCTAAGAACACCGCAGCAGCTGCTGCAGTTGCCATTGCTCCTTCCCCACAGACTTGCCATTAACCACTTGAATGAAGCTCAAGGACCCACCAGATCGCCATACCAAGTGCTTTTTTCCTGGGGGGACCCCTAAACCTTTTGTGAATCTAAGTTTGGCCTCGTTGAGGGGCAGTATTTCAATATGAGTAGGAAAATGAGAGTACTCCTATACATTTTTAAAGAAAAAGTGCCCGTTCAGCCGCTTCAGTTGGTGGAATTGGCATTACTACAGGTGCCCAGTAATCCCCATTCAGCAGTCGTATGAACTCAGTCGTTTAGTGTGGCAGCATCCAGGGCCGTCTTAAGCATGTCGGGCGCCCTGACGCCGTGGTGCAGAGATCGCTCCGGGACCCCCGCCCCGTTTCTTGCCGCGGCTGGTGGGCGGTTGCCGCACAGTGCACGGCGCCCCCTAGCAGCCCCCCGCCCCCCAGCCTTCCCCTAGAGCCGGCCCTGGCAGTGTCTACACTTCAGAACTCCCTGCCTATTGAAAGCAAGCACCTTCGCTGTACTCTTTTTGGCACCTGTTAAAACCTTCCCTGTTTAGACAAGCCTATCTAGATTGATGCTTTTGAATTATGGTGCTGGAGGAGACTCTTGAGAGTCCCATGGACTGCAAGAAGATCAAACCTATCAATTCTGAAGGAAATCAGCCCTGAGTGCTCACTGGAAAAGACCCTGATGTTGGGAAAGATGGAGGGCACAAGGAGAAGGGGACGACAGAGGACGAGATGGTTTGAGAGTGTTCTCGAAGCTACGAACATGAGTTTGACCAAACTGTGGGAGGCAGTGGAAGTCAGGAGTGCCTGGCGTGCTCTGGTCCATGGGGTCACGAAGAGTCATACACGACTAAACAACAACCTAGATTCATAATAAATTGAAGTAATTTTAATCTTTTCTAGTATTTTAACTTTTGTATTTTTTTTAACTAAGTTTGCAAATTTTTCTTGGTTTCACCATTTCTTCTTTTGTAAACTGCTTTGAGGCTGCTCATATATATATATACATATATACAGTGGAACCTCGGTTTACGAACACCTCGGTTTACGAATTTTCGGTTTACGAACGCCACGGACCCATCTAGAATGGATTAATTCACTTTCCATTACTTTCAATGGGAAAGTTCGCTTCAGTTTATGAACGCTTCAGTTTATGAACAGACTTCCGGAACCAATTACACTCATGGTTTGGGTTAAGTACGCTTCAGTTTAAGTACTCCGTGGACCCGTCTGGAACGGATTAATCCATTTTCCATTACTTTCAATGGGAAAGTTCGCTTCAGTTTATGAACGCTTCAGTTTATGAACAGACTTCCAGAACTAATTGTGTTCATAAACCGAGGTACCACTGTATATATAATATAATCAAGCAGTGTATAAATTTTATGAAATAAATTGATAAATTGTACAAGGTGCTACCAATATCATTTTGTTCTTTGTTGTTTTTCTTTTTCCCTTTTCGTTTTGTATGTATGGCTCTTCGAATTGTTGGAGTTGAGCTTGTTATTCTGGTTGTAGATCTGTAGACAATTACTTTTAAAATGCATTGCTGGCCTAGTGAATTCGTGTCAGAGACAAGCGCTGTTGTAGCTGAGAAAGTGGGGCAGGCTGCTGCCATACATCAAACCTTGGAAGAATTATCTGGATAGCTTTTTACTTCAGATGGGGCTGTTTGCTATCTAAGTCCGTAGCTGTTGTGACTACGAATCATACAGGAGTGCATAAGAGATTTTCTGCTGAATTAGCTGAAGATGGATATCTGAGGAAGGATTGTTCCTAAGGGTGCTTTTGGCTGACTAGGATCTATCAAGATTCTGGAATCTTTATTCATATTCCCTTGATATGATCTAAGGAATGTGCCTGTTATATTTTAATTCTTTTCATAATACAATAGTTTACTCCCATGGACAAAATCTCTAAAATGCAGCACATTTGGGATACATCAAAAGAGCTTGAGAAAAAGCAGTTTTTTAAGTGTAGGTTTTGCCATGCCTCCTGCCTAAATGTGACTGCTTGCCCGACATCAGGACAAACAAGTAGAGTACATTATTATATGCAGTGCTTTTTTTCCTTTAAAAAATCTTTAGGGGTACTCTCATTTTGATTCAAGAAAACCACCATTTTAGAGTTCAAATCAGGAAAAATAAATACAGTAAATGGACAAAAGTACAAAGATTCACAAAATGTTTAGGGGTATGCGTACCCCTGCGTACCCCCCAGAAAAAAGCACTGATTATATGCATTAAACTTGCTTTTCTAGTGCTTCATAGGCAGTGGTACAGGTGGCCAGATACTGTTTGGTCCTTGCTAGAGATGCAAAATTTCTGGGAATTTTTAAACTACGTGGTGGTGGTGGGGCTGTACTTTTAGGGGATAGGCAGGAAAAAACCTTAAGTTTTGAAAGTCACTTTCCCACTTTAGGGCATGAAATGCATTATGTATCACTTGGTTCACCGTTTTATGTCTAGTATATTAATAGCACAGTTTATTCAGACAATAATCACAAATTGAATTTATTTTTAAAATTAACCTAGCATCTCCTTGGCTTTGCCAGGCAAAAGAACAGCAATAAAAATAGGAAGCATCGACATTACACTAAAACAAATTATTTTTTATTCTGAAAATTATTATGTCTTCTCCAGTCCTCCGCTGTGTCAAGCAGACATAAAAAGAGCTGAGAAAAGAGGGAACGGTGAACAAAACACAGTGAACACTATGGAATTTAATGTCTTTTTTTAGCGATTATCATCAGTTTCTGTTTCTTCTGTCATAGAATTCTAGAGACTGAACGTTTGCCCAGATGAAAAGAAACTTCTGTCTTTTCACATATCAGTTTATTTCTTGATTCGATGCATTTCCAAACATAGAGAAGTTTATTTCAAATGCTACAGAAGATGTAGGAATCTGTGGAAGGTAAGGGGCAAGAGAAATCGGAGGCCTGTTTTGAAAAGGCCTTTGCTGTTATATTGCAGGAGCGATATACGTGGCAAAATGGCAGACTTGGAAAAATATCTGAATATGTTTTGTACTCTGCAACATTTGAAAGTACAATTCCAAAATTGAGCCCTAAGTGTGTTGCTTAGTTTTGTAATCCAGTCATATGCCATAGCTGCCAAGTCTCCCGTTTTCCCCGGGAAACCCCCGTTTTTCCAGCTGTCCCCAACCGGAAAAACAGATTTTTTTGTTTCCCCCCGGTTTATTCTGGCATGGCGGCCATTTTGGAACTGGACGGAGCATGCTCAGAAGCGACTTTTGATGCTGCTCTGCCCAGTTCCAAAATGGCTGCTGGAACTGGGCACAGTACCATCAAAAGTCACTTCTGAGCATGCTCCGCCCAGTTCCAAAATGGCTGCTGTGTTACTTCCAGTATGCTACTTTCGGTCCAGTCCCTTATTTTTCAGAGAGGAACTTGGCAGGTATGGTCATATGCAGAAGCAGTGCTATCATCAGTTACAGGTTGAATCTTGGTAACAGCTTTGCAGAGCATTAATTGGATGGCAACAAAATTGTGTTCCTCTGTTCTTTCTCCCATTCCCAGTCCTTGGAGGCGTAGCCAAGAGCAAGAAACAACCAACAATGCAGACAAGAAGGCCACAAGCAAGAAGGCATTGAATCCATCTTTCTTCTCCTGTGACAAAGGCAGTGCCCTCCAAGAGGCAGGAATGCATTTAAGGGTTGTACGCTAAAGTGTGCAAACCAGGACTTGCTTGTCCTCAGTGTACAGGAATTGTAATGATCTGATACTGCACGTAGAACCACAGATTTGTGGAGTTGGAAGGGACCTTCTGCAATGCAGGAATCTCCCGCCCAACGTGGGGCTCAAATCGACAACCCTGAGAATAGGAGTCTCATGATCTACCGACTGAACTATCCCTCAACCTGTACCTAGGCTTACAAAAGTCTTCCTGTTTTAGAAATAATTTTGTGGAGCAAATACACGGACACCTTGAACATTTTGTTCTTCATTCTAAAAGAAAACATTTCATAATCCACTTTTTCATAAAACATTTCATGAATATCCAATTTATAAAACAACAAAGTGCTTTGAAAACTCAAGAAATGACACAGGCTGGTGACATTATCAATATGTATTGATAATCCAGGATGCATCATTGCCTAGTGAAGGGTGGGTTGATTGGCACAGTTCTAAATCTGGACATAATCTGAACACCACAGTCTCCCAAGAATATTAGAATAGATTCTGGTTAATGCTGATGGGGTGTATATAGGCCTATTTTTTTATTCCACTTTCTTGTTTACTTGATTCAGAGCTGTCTACAGCATCTAAGACTCAGGTTACAGACACTTCAGGTTACAGACTCTGCTAACCCAAAAATAGTACCTCGGGTTAAGAACTTTGCTTCAGGATGAGAACAGAAATCGCACGGCGGCGGCGGGGGGAGGCCCCATTACCTAAAGTGGTACCTCAGGTTAAGAACACTTTCAGGTGAAGAACAGACCTCCAGAATGAATTAAGTTCCTAACCCGGGGTACCTGTAGTAGAATTGTAACCTGATGGGTTTTGACCACTTCTTACAAATATTGACATTCAACTTTCCTATTAGATTCAGGTGACAAGGTGTTTGGCAAGGTGTTTGACAAGGTGCTTGGTAGTTGAAGCCAGAGGGGGGCTGCCTCCTGTTTTTTTCAGAAGGGAGATAGTAACATCCAATTAATTGGTCACATAAGGTTGGGATAATTTTAGAGCCAATCAAGATCTCACATGGAAGATCCATTATTAGCATCTTCTGTGGTTTTGGTTTTCCTAACTTGAAGATGGGGGATGTGGCAGTACTCTGGGGAAGGGATCTAACTCTTTCTGCAACATGCACTTTCCCCAAGTGTAAAATGCACACACACACACACACACACACACTTATGGCTGCTGTTAGCTCCACAAAAAGAGGAGAGAAAAAGTGGGGCAAGACAAGTTCTTATCTTCCTTTTCTGAAATTCATGGGGGGGGGGTATTTACTTTAGGAAATGGACACAGGAAGAAAGTGTTAAATCATTCTCTTCTAGACCATCATGTCCGAATCTTTAAAATAGACCCATGAGGGTCCTAATCAGAAAAGCGAAAATTGCAGGAGATACTAACCACACATTTCTGAGCACCACAGGGCACATTTCTGAGCCCTCAGACCAGTAAATCTCAAAATAATTAAAATTACATTAACCAAGTTTGCATTAAACATCTGAACCATGAGCTAGCTCTACCTGAGTCGTGGGCCCAAATGTGGTTGTGTATCTCCACCCACCAGTTGGTGGCAGTCGGTGACTTATCTACAAGGCTAAAGAGACCATTTTCAAATTCAAAAAAGGCTTGGAAGGCACTGGTAAATGAAAATGTTGAAACTCTTGTCCATAGATTTTCATGGGAGAAAAGCTATGTTGGAATCTGAAATTATGGTGGAATTTTTCTTCCCTGAGCCTCTAAATTAGATTATATCTAAGACAAGCTTGGTTTTCACGAGCTGTAAGAAAAGCATTATTTCCTAGGTGTAAATTGGATGTATTCCAGAACTGCCATTCTCTGGTATTGGAAATGAAATGAAAAGGGTGTGCAAGGCTATATTTTAAATATTGGCTGTTTGAACAAAGTTTCATTACGGTGATCTCACCGTACTCATTCTCATAAACCACCAAGCAAATATATTGCATCCAAATTTCGACCAGAAACCCAAACCTTTAAACCACATGACAAATTACAGACTGGGAGTATTTAACATCCAAATTACAAACAGGATTCAGATTTTAAGCTGTCAAACTCTTAATAACAGAGTGTAAGTGGGAAAGAACGTCTGAGGTTATACTAACTACTTAATGGCAAAAAGCTTGGGCCAGTGCTATGAAACACCAGAATTAGATGGTTTCCAATTCTTCTGCTCACAGGTGTCCAACAACTCTGAAGTCTTGGGAGAAAAGAGCTCAAAGGTCTGCTTCAATGATTCCCCCCCCCCTTCCAAATGGCAAAAAACTCAGAGAGGAGGACCACAGGGAGAGGGAAAACATACCTCACACTTCAGCAGAGACTTAAGCGAACAGATTTTCAAGGCCTGACACTAAGAAGCTCACTGTATTCTGTTGGGGCAACAAAGGTTATAATGACCTGAGGGGTGCAAGGCAGAGTAATAGTCATGACCAAACAAAATCTGGGAGTTATGAGGTAAATCTGAGTCCCCGTGGTTCCATATACCTTTGTGCATTGTCACTGTTGTTTCACACCGGTATGAGAGTTCGGGACAAAATGTCACCTCCGGCTTTTGAATACATAGTAGAAATTGAAAATAAGAGTCGTTGTGACATTTTAGCTAGGAGACCTTTTTTCTGGCTGTGGAAAAAAACACAGAACGAGCCGTTTTCTCGTTGTCGTGAAGCAAGAAGGAAAAGCCACAGAGCCAAAATGTCACTTCCAAGCTTGTTTTCTGTAGTGATTTTAAAACATGCTTTGTTATTTTTATAAAGGTAATACGTTATCCTTTTTCTGTTCTCCGTCCTTGGAAAAATACTGCTCCACATTTTGAAGCACAAAGTTAAGATGATTAGTTGAAGTTGTAGCGAGTGGTTAGATGGTTAACATAGGGGAAACTCCTGGCCTGGAAGAGATTAAATTAGTCTAAAATTCAGGCCAAAATTAATACAAACGTAGACATCTAGTAAACAATTAAAAACCATAATGCAATGGAAAAGGAATGCAATGGAAAAGGAACCTCAAAAACCAGGACTGAAGTGATAATATTGTAACCAGGAAAACGAATGCTATAACCTCCATATCTGAATGGATCCCAAGTCATGTTCCTTAATTTCAGTAAGCCTCCTCTGAGTAAACCTTTGTTAAATACCCTCTATTTGCAACTCTAAATAAATATGTCTAGAAATTAGTAATGTGAATTTTCATGTACATTCTTTTTAAAATGTGCAGATAAATGAGAAAACAGGGACAGATTTATGCGTGAAATGTGCAAAAATGACACGGACCAGAAATGAACTGATTTGTCTGTCCTTACTAATTAGATGAAAATCCCACCAACAAAGCTATCTATATCCTTTTATGTATTTTCTGGATGTACTCAAGTTTCAGCAATGAAGCTAAATATTGCCCACCCCCCTACCCCCGCCCCACCCTACTGGATAGCTAGAAATTTATTGCATTCTTGGAAAAGCTAGACTCTGACCACAGGGGAAACAGGAAGACACCTGGTGCATATCAATGGAGAATATCTTGCAGCAGCTGGATGTAAAGATTGGTTTAAACCCATTATTCACTTTGCATAATTACTGACCTTTCTGCTTGGACTCTCCAGTGAGAAATTCAGTAAACTCAATACGCTGCAAAAGGATAGGTAATCGCATGCCATTATTTTCTGTTATGGTCCAGAATCTTGCCAGTGGTTCCCCCCCCCCCCCATTTGCAGTCCATCTCCTGCTCAGGTTTACATACCTTAGTCCTTAAAAAAAAATTTAAAAAAAATGTTTGGGTTACAGAGCAACCCTTAAAACTCTGAGATCCATTCAGATGAATCCTAGTTTTGTCTGTGCTTCCATGTATGTATTAGAGGGAGGGAGGAGTAATGGGAAACATCTGCCATGTGACTCCCCCTGTACAAATAAAGAGGAAAATATTTATGAATTATTTAATGCCAATAGTGGTTAAACATTAAACCTAATTAACTAGTATTTGCTAATTGTTATTTGACCATCTGTGGAACAGGCTGACATGAAAATATTTGTTAAGGAATAAATATTAGTGTGTGACGGGCGGAATCAATCTGATACATTATTTGTAGGAAATGTATGTTCATATCAGGTTTAAAACTTGTCTTCCCACCCCACCCAATGCATGTGTGTGACATATGGAATACCCAAGAAACTTCCCATCTGCCTTGGCCTCTTTTTGGATGCTGGTGATGTTTAGTTTGCTAAGCATTTGGCGATTTTTACGGTGGCTTTTTATGTAGTTTTAGTTTTGATGGTTCATATTGTTTTAACTGGATTTGTCTTATTTAATTTTTGTACTGTGGGGTGTTAATTGTTAATTATTTTTACAAAAAGGTTGTCAGCAATATTGGAAGTACAGTGGCACCTCTGTTTAAGAACAGCCCTGTTTATGAACTATTCAGTTTACGAACTCCGCAAAACCGGAATTAGTGTTCCAGTTTGCGAACTTTACCTCTACGAACTGAAACCGAATGGTGGAAGGGCACTGGCGGTGGGAGGCCTAATTAGGGAAAGTGCACTTCGGTTTCGGTTTAAGAACAGACTTCAGGAACAGATTAAGTTCGTAAACTTAGGTAGGTACCACTGTAAATAAATAAGATAATGATGGATATTTTGTGTGAATAAGACTGTTACACTTACACCTTTTTACTTAGACATATAGGTAAAAAAAGGTAAAGGACTCCTGGACGTCTAGTCAAAGGCGACTATGGGGTTGTGGTGCTTATCCTGCTTTCAGGCTGAGGGAGCCGGTGTTTATCCAGACAGCTTTTCCTGCTCACGTGGCCAGCATGACTTAATCCAGTGATGGGCTTGGTGTGTTAATATTCGCCAAAAAACCGAGCATAACTCGGGTGGTGTGTCACTTCGAGAAAAAACCCATAATTTCACGATATTTATAGTTTAAATAACAAAAATGTATACTTGTAATATATAACTGTATTTAATAAACCAAAAACTAATTATTTAACCAAACCAAACCAAAACCCCCTTATTTATCACAAAGTGCCCAGAGTTGTTGAGCTTTTTGGGGGGAGCTGATGACCAAAGTTTTGGAGGTTTTTTGGGGGGTGCAAAATTTGCTTTGCTTTTTTGGGGGGTGCCCCAAAGCTGCTGCTTTTTGGGGGGAAAGAGAACAGAAATAAACGACGAATAATACCTTCGCTGGAACTAACACGCCAAAGCGCCAAAAGACCCAGCACAGAACTTGTTAAAAAACAAACGCTGTTACACCCAATCATAGTCTGCCAAAGTTCTAGGAAAAAACAGCACAGAAAGGGTTAAAAAACCAATCTCTGGCTATCAGCAACAACAACAACAACAAAAGGATGGGTCTTGGGTTTTAACAGAGGAGAACAAATGGGGGGAAAGCAATAACAACAACAGTGCGAATGGGCCAGTGGGGCGCGTGCCAGCAGTGAGGGCTCTGCGTGTCATGTCTGACACGCGTGTCATAGGTTCGCCATCACTGACTTAATCACTTCAGGCGCAATGGGACACCGTGACGGAAACCAGAGCGCACAGAAACACCGTTTACCTTCCTGCCACAGTGGTACCCATTTAGCTCCTTGCACTAGCATGTTTCTGAACTGCTAGGTTGGCAGGAGCTGGGACAGAGCAACAGGAGCTCACTCCATCACAGGGATTCAAACTGCTGAGCTTCTGGTCGGCAAGCCAAAGAGGCTCAGTGGTTTAAACCACAGTGCCACCCGCGCCCCTACTTAGATATATAATCCCTTCTGATTACTCTAGAGGTGCTTCCCAATGGGAGTTTATGGTGAAAACATCAGCACCACGATGCCAGCCTACATTTCCCCATTTATTCTGGATTTACCCTATTGCCAAAGACCTGTTGTCAACGCCCCATTTGTGATATGGGTCATCAACCAGGGCTTTTTCCCCAGCTGGAACTTTCCGAAACTCAGTTCTAGCACCTCTCAGCCGGGCACCATTGCCATTATAAGAGAACAAGAGAGGCATCCATGGTGAATTCCGGCACCTCTTTTTCTAGAAACATAGCACTGCCCATTGCAGTAGAATGTCTCCATCTGGAAGTGCCCTGGGATTCTTTTCTAGTGCTGAGCACACACAGTGAGGAGTTTCCGGGTCGAAATCAGGAACAAAGTCACAGGTTGTCTTGGGGCAAGATGTTTTAGAAAGTAACAGAAGAACTGGTGATGTGCCAGTTTTAGGAGCTGGTGTGGAGCCCCAACAGAGGTCAAAAAACAATCACGCTCCAGGTTTTCCTAGTATGGCCTGATAACATGAAAACAAGGACTCGGTTCTGGCAAAACTCCAGGATTTGAAAGTGCAGGTAGTGGTGGTCCCCCCCCCCCAGCAAGAGAGAAGTGCTGAACCACAGTACCCCCCTGAGTCATCTCGGAGCTGCTGGACCACTGGTGATGAGATTCTTGGAAGCTAGTGAGGCGATACTTCTATGGCATGTCATCTGCTGTAGAACTAAAGCCGTGTTCTTGGAAGGCCTGGAGCTTGGCATCAGTGGTGGAGGAAGCCACTCGGGCGCCTGGGGCAGCGCATCCAGGGGCGAGCTGCCCATAAGGTCAGGGCGCACCGCAAGCATAGCTGCCAAGTTTTCACTTTTCTCGCGAGGAAGCCTATTCAGCATAAGGGAAAATCCCTGTAAAAAAGGGATAACTTGGCAGCTATGACCGCAAGGCCTCCGGAGTCTGCCTGCCTCCTCCCACTCCGCCACTTTACAGCTGGGGAGGAGAGGCAGCAGGTGGACCGTTTGGGCAGTGCATACCCTACGCATGCCCAAGCCACCGCGTCTCTCCCAGGAGACACGCGTAGCTCAGGCACGCTGCAAGCCCCGCAGTGAGTGCCGCCCGGCATTTTGTCACCCCTCTCAGTGGTGACATCTGGGCAGCCTGCACCCACCACACACCCCTTCTTCCACCCCTGCTTGGCATATTGGGGCGTTAGCAGGGGCCCACATTCATTGACATGTCCTACCAGAGGCCAAAGTGCCTCGACCCCTAGGAGCAGGGCCGGCTCTAAGGCAAGGCTGGGTGGCGCAATGCGCCAGGCCGCCGGGCCGCCAGGGGGGCACCGCGCTGCGCCTGCCAGACAGCCGCGTTGCGAAACGGGGCGGGGGGGGTGCCAGAGGAATCTTCGCACCATGGCGCCAGGGCGTCAGATACACTTAAGACAGCCCTGCCTAGGAGTTGGTGCCTACGGCTTCCCTCCATAGTAGCATTTCCAAAACACATCCCTCACTCTCAATCATTCCCAGCTACTGTACCTGTAACTCAGTTCATCCCCAGCCCAACCCCTTGTCACAAGTTGAACAGCATTACACATAATTGACTACTGGCTCATTTACCCACCCATTTAACCACAGTGAAAACAAGCCCTACAAATAGCAGCAAAATCCCTCCCTTCATGTATTTTCATCGAGTTAGGGCCTTACTTTATGCCATTTTAGTCTCTCCTACTGAATGGTATTGAGCAACTTTCTTATTTAATTGATAGTATTTCAGCGCTTGCTGAAAACTCATTTGTTTTCCCAAGCCTTTGCTGGCAGTTAATGCCAGTTTGTTCTTAATTTCTTGTAGCGGTTTGCTGTTCTTTTTTTTTTTTTTTTACGATTATGATTGTATATGTGCTGGTTTTCACTGTAATTTGCTTTTATGGTGTACATCACTTTGTGGTTTTAATGAAAAGTGATATTAGACTGTTGTAAAGAAATAAGAAAAAAATCACTGAAATTTGGCTCAGCGTCAGACAAAAGATGGCAATTAAACCAAGCACAGAAGCCCAATCTGCTTGAAGGAGCAAAGTCTGTATTCTGGAACCTTCTTCCCTAGATCCTTGGTGACTCGGTGTGCTGGGTCAGTATTGAGGTCATATGTCATTGGACTATTTCCCTGAACTTGCTTGTCTGGATGGAGGATAGAATGGGATGTGTGGCGATTTATATAGCCTCCTGGTCAAAGGTAAAATTGGCGCCTGTTGTTCCACCTTCTTTTGACCACTGCCATGAAGCCCTTCGACTGCTGCCGAGAAGGGAATGGGACCCTCAGGCTGAAAGGAAGTTCCTCGCCCCCATGTGCATAATTAAAGCACAGATTGGTTCTCTTATACAGTGCTAATTGGTTACTCAAAACGTTACATGACTACCATTGCACGTGGGGAGCAGCAGGGCTAAGGCCACTGGGCCATGCCCTCACAATTGTGCCCCTGTCACCTGGACCCACTCAGAACTGTCACTTAGAACTGAAGGTTCAAATCAGAGAGCCTGAGGTGAATTTATATCTTCCCATCTAAGGCTTGTTATAATCCACACCTTCGTTTCCCCCCCTCTAGTGCTCTTGGTGGATTTGTTAGGGTGCCTGAATGTCCCCCGAAGAGAAGTGTGTTGGGGGGCGGGGAGATGATGGAAGAGGAATGGACGACTGGGCCCAGGAAATCCTGTCATTGCTCTGTTGTTGTTGTTTAGTCGTTTAGTCGTGTCCGACTCTTCGTGACCCCATGGACCATAGCACGCCAGGCACTCCTGTCTTGCACTGCCTCCCGCAGTTTGGTCAGACTCATGTTGGTGGCTTCGAGAACACTGTCCAACCATCCCGTCCTCTGTCATCCCTTTCTCCTTGTGCCCTCAATCTTTCCCAACATCAGGGTCTTTTCCAGGGAGTCTTCTCTTCTCATGAGGTGGCCAAAGTATTGGAGCCTCAGCTTCACGATCTGTCCTTCCAGTGGATCAATGTTTCATGGATCAATGCCTTGTCGTGGCGAAGGGGCTTGAGTAACTCAGAGAAGCAATGAGCTATGCCATGCAGGGCCACCCAATATGGACAGGTCATAGTGGAGAGTTTTGACTAAACATGATCCACTTGGAGAAGGAACTGGCAAGCCACTCCAGTATCCCTGCCAAGAAAACTCCATGGACAAAGACAACAGTCATTGCTCTAAGTGCCCCTAACTTTCCACCAACTGTGGTCATCCTCTTTCCCCAACCCATGTTCTCTTTCTTCCTCCTTGACTATCTTGTTTCTTGTGTGGAACTGAGTTCAAACAAACAAACAAGTACAAACAAACAAACGTTGCAATGAATACATTTTTCATTATTTTTCCCTGAATGGATTTACTATAGCTGTTGCAAAAATTGAACTGCTTTTTGTACCACACAGCCAACTCTGGTAGCAATATTCAGAACAAAACAACAACAACAGCAAATCCTGGAGTAAATAGCTTTTTTGTCACCCCTAACTCTTGCTGTAGCACATTAGCGAAATTCACCATTTCCAATATCTTTCTCCTCCATTCGGCCCACCTTTGCATCAGGAGATGTCTATTTGGGACAACTTTCTTATTTACAGGAAAAGTTCTGCCTTTCAGGGCATTTGTTTCATTTCTTTCTATTGGGTTATGTCTGAATTTCTCTCTCTCTCTCACTTTAAGCAATTTTCCAGGCAGCTATTGGCTTGAAGATAAGGTGCAACTCCCTTCAAAGGTCTCTAGGCAGTGAATGCAGCCTGCCTTTAACTCCTCTGACACGCGAGACCCAAGTGTAAATCTTCTCAGGGGCTGGCTGAAATCATTTCCTCAGAACAGTGCTTTGGAGGCAGCCTCATTCATATTCCCTAGGAAAGAGATTTCATTTCATTAAACTCTAGACTTGACTCTTTCTCAAAGAGGTCAGGGAAAATGCTACGTGCAGCCCTTTCTCCCTTCAGTAATGCCACCACTTGTTTGATTTATAGCAGCTGTGCCTTTATGAGCTGCAAAAGGGCCCTACAGATAGACTCTGGCTTCCCGTGGAAAGCAAATGAAGGGTTGATCTGAGTTTCTGAGGCGGGGAAATATGCAAAGTGCAGAATTGAGGCAACCGGGCCTGAGGAAAACACACACCCCACTCGCATTTTACAGATCTAAATGTTTTGTCAAGTCATGAAATGGTTCCACACTGATCCATGGGTTAAGAACTTTGCTTCAGGATGAGAACAGAAATCGTGCTCCGGCGGCAGCGCGAGGCCCCATGAGCTAAAGTGGTGCTTCAGGTTAAGAACAGTTTCAGGTTAAGAATGGACCTCCAGAACAAATTAAGTTCTTAACCTGAGGTGCCACTGTATTTATACCCCACACTTCTTTCTGGGTTGCCCCAGCCACTCTGGGCGACTTCCAACATATATAAAAAAATAATAAAACATTAAATGTTTTTTTAAAAAAACTTCCCTATACAGGATTGCCTTCAGGTGGCACAGGGGTTGGATAATTCCATACTCTCCAACAGTTCTCCAGTGAAAAGAGGGGCAGCCTAAGGAAAAGTGGGGCATTCTGGGATCCAATCAGAAACTGGGACGGTTTCTCTAAATCAGGGATGTCCCTGGAAAATAGGGACACTTGGAGGGTCTGCCTCTGAAATATGTTTCATATCTGTCTGTACAGTTGTTTGCTGCTTACACACACATACAAACCCTGATCTGATTATATATTCTCAGATTTGTTGTTTGTCACGTATGATGGGCTGTCAGTCAGCAGTAGGGGGCCTGCCTTGCATGCAAAAGGTCTCATGTTCCACTCATTATGTCTCCTGGTAGGGCTGGGGAAGACCTCTTGGACAGCAATAATTAGTCAGTGTAGATGGTGATACAGTCGTACTTTCGGAAGTTGAACAGAATCCATTCAGGAAGTCCGTTTGACTTCCAAAGTGTTCGAAAACCAAAGCGCGGCTTCCGATTGGCTGCAGGAAGCTCCTGCAGCCAATCGGAAGCCGTGGAATGTTCAGCTTCCAAAAGAACATTCGAAAACCAGAACAGTCACTTCTGGATTTCAATCGTGCGGGAGCCAAAATGTTCGAGAACTAGGCCGTTCGAAAACCAGGGTACAACTATACAGAGCTTGATAGGCTAATGATCTGACTCCGTCCAAGGAAATATCTTACTTTTCTATCCATAACACCGAATGTGCAGTTAACATTAAGACTTTAAAGGACTATGGTTGGCAATTCTCTGCTGCAATTTTCAAGTTATCTAGCAACGCTGCAAATTTCCCAATTTGAAAACTTCACTGGGAAATTGTGGCACCCCTAGATTTAAAGTACCGGTATTTTATCAATGGCATCACAGAATGGTCCATAACAATCCTTTGGAGCTTTTTATTTTTCACATCAAATACTAATAAGTAGTAAAGACTTTCCTCTCTAACCTAAATGGGTGGGTTGGTTTTGCCTTTTCATTACACATGTTTAAGCCAGGCTGCCCGTAGTACTAAGGAGATGAGGAATGAATCATGGGATGGCATTTCCTCTGGCAGCAGACATAGTAAATACACAGCAAAGTGTCCACTTAAAGGCAACCATGGTGAGAGCGAAACCTCAAAGAAAAGAAAAGCTAGTCTTTAAATATTTTATTAAATCACTGGCCTGTCTGTTTGAAAAACAATCTGTTTAAAACTCTAAAGGTTCAGTAAACAAACAAAATCTCTCAGTTCTCCATCTAGTAATTTGGCCATGGTCTCAGTTTTGTAGCAGTAAAAGATAGCTTTTTCTTGTTTTGTTTTGGCAAAACTCAAGCCAACGGTTTTTGCAGGATGAAGTGGTTACTCCTTTTATAGTCTGTCTTCCGCCTGTGTCACGAGGCTTTTATTTTAACACCCACCCCACCCCCCACCCCCACCCCGTATTTTATCTTCAGGTCATCCCCTTTTGTGGATATAATTGACTAATCCCTGATAAAGAGATCTTTGCTTACACTGGAACAATTATCTTCTCTTATCTTTGCTCATGAGCAGCTACCAGCTGATAGGAGTCAGTTGCTAAAACAGCATTGCTGTCTAAAGCATACTGATCAAGGAAGATCTGCATGGATACCTGATACATTAGTTTGAAGTGGAAATATCTCGATGAAAGAAAAGAGTATTTATGGATTTATGTACCTTAGAGGTGAGGGTGGGATGGGGCGGAGGCTGGTCAACTCTTACTTGTGGCAATTACACACACTGCTTTGTAAATAAAACGTTTGCCACTGCTGATTTAAGCTACCCAATCTTTTTTTTGGGGGGGGGGGTCAAACAGATGGTGCTTGTGATCTCAAGGTCTATGGATGAAGAATACTGCACGGAACCAGCAGATCTTACAGTTTCAAGTGATACTGCTGCATAAACGCAAGGCAGCCAATATTCCACCGCAAAAAGGAGAAACTTTTTTGTAAGCCAGGGGTGCAGAAAAGGTCCCATTCCACCCCCAAATGGTATTGGATTCTGACTCCCATCAGACTCAGTCAGTTTGGCCAATGGTTAAGAAGGTTTGTTAGGATGATTGGCTTCCCAAATTGACCAGACGAAATCTCAGGCAGTTTAACAGATTTATTGGATTGTCGGACAAAGCAATATGGAGCAGCAGGGAAAAAACCATTCCTCATTCTGCCCGACCCTTGTCCATGTACAGAGAGCTTTTATACCTTTTTGACAGAGTGAAGGTCTGCCTTATTGCAGTATCTCATCAACCAATCAAGAGAGAGCACTCCAAGATACAAAGTCACCCGCCCAACTCTACTAGGTGGCGTTATGTACCTGGTACCTTCATACACGTGTCTATCTGGAATTTTATAGGCACAATTGTGGTTGTGCCCTACTTAGAACTTGTGGTTTTGTGGTGGGCTACATCCTCTATAGTCTGATGGAACAGAACATCTTGTGGCTAAGCTAACTTCCTCTTGCAGTCGGGTGCAAAGTGCTGTCTAGTTTATTTTCTATGAGAGACAGAGAGATTTAGAATTGAATATACAAAATGGAGTTCCTCTGGCTAATGGTCAATGGTCAAGGGACCTCCCACACTTGTCTAGAGGCTATCCCTTCAGGTTGAGAGCTGGAATACAGCATCTGGGGGAAACAAGTTCCTCAACTCCAGATTAATAGAACAACAGTTACTGGATGTCATTTTGGGGTGGAGCCTGGAAGCATTCAGACAACATTCAAATCAGATGCCTGAATGTCATTGTGGTGTTCACACAGAGCCCCCGGTCGTTCCACGGACTATTGACCCTGCGCCACCATGTCGATTCTCTTCCACTGCCACCAACCAGGTTTCCCCGGTAATATATTCAGACTCAGTCAGGTTGTAATGTATTAACAAAGATTCCAGTTTATTGTGAACGCAAACAAGTTTTAAATACTTTGAAACACTGTAATCCAATTCACTCTCTCTGTCTCCCCTCTGTCTCTAACCCACTCTGACTCCTATGCCTCCCTCCCACCCACCCACCCAAACTAACTGTCTCTCTATTTCCAACTGTCTTCCACCTCTGTCTAAACCTTTGGCTAAGCCTTTTAAAAGCAGGTAGGCTCCACCTCTGGGATTTTCTATTGGTCTACCTTTCTCTCCCCCTGTACAGACATTTCCAAAAGAACGGGCAAATGCCACAGTCATATATGTCAAACAACATCTTTTATTTTATTTATTCTTAATCTTGCGACATAGATATGGACACCACATGTGATTCAGCAGCTCTTATATTTGACAATTGCATTTCACCGTTGTACATGGCGAAAAATATTCTCTGCTCAAAAGCTTCTTTCTTTTTATGCCTTCTTAATGTTGGCCGCTGATGAGTTTGCAATTAAGTTCTAGTCTAGGTCACTGTGATGCATTTTATCTGGAGTTGTCTCTCAAGACATAGTGGTGAGATAGGATTTTGTAGTTTCTTTTTCTGTTTCTTCTTTCTTTAGTTTTCTTTTCTTTTCTTTATTTCTTATAGATTAGTTTGTACTTTTAACTGTATTGTGAAAACTTCAATAAAGTTTTTTTCTCCCAAAATGAGGCATTTAAATTCTACAATACCTTGGTTCCAATCGGCCTGCAAGTCTGCCTCCATCTCAATGATCTGCTGTATCCTTCACATAATCAGTGCTACTGAGTTCAATGAGATTTACTCCTGGATAAATATGGATAGGATAGCAGCCTGTGAGTCTTTGCTCTGTACCATGTCTGGACAAGCAATTGCACACAGAGAAGGAATATTGGTGGTTTTGTTGCAATCATACTACTCTGTTGTCTCTGTAACTCGATAAAACTTAACTACCACATTCTTTCAGAAGGGTTGCTCCTTGAAATAGCATTTCCAGGTCATGGTTATATTAGTCGACAGGGTAAGAGAGGGTAGAACTGTTGTGTTTTCCAGCAGCTTAATTTGAATTTAATGCAATTGCACGAAGGTGTTTGTTTTCTAATACAAAATTTAATCAACCGTGAAACTTTGGGACGGAGTAAGATTGTACATTTTAATAAATTAAGCTAACGTGCAAAAACTGCATTAAACCATATAAACTTCTGCAAAGGTGTTGAGCAGCACTGAGTGTTATTAACAGGAGATGGGACTACAAAGGCAAAAATCTCATTGAGTGACCTTCTCGCTATGATTTCGGCTGATGTTCTCTTTCAAATTATTATAATTAAGAGAGCACCCATTAAAAGGTTTTCATTTGTCAGATGGATGATGCTGTTTTATAACATGGCCAAATAATGTGCCCATTATGTATCTCAAGACCAGTGCCAACAAAATGTCTGCAACTTTTTTTTGTGCGGCAGCCGAAGCAGCACAGCGAAGGTCACCTAATGACGACTTGGAATAAAAGCAGCACTGCACTTAACCAGCAATATCCCATGCTCGGATTCAGCTACTTGATGTGAAGCTCATTGTGAGATGGGCTGTGCATGTTTCATGATTAGCATTGTTCAGGTGTGTTTCTGTGGGGCAAACACTGATAAAGCTGTTTGGTGCAGTGGAACAATAGTTTCTGTGATGTTTCTAGTATGGTGCAGCAGTGGTTAGCAAGCTGGGCTGTTTCCTTTTTTTAAAAAAAATGCTTTTTATTCATTTTTCAAGAATTTATACTTGCGCAATAAGAAAAGTACAGTTAAAACACTCAAACAATACCATTACAAATAAAAATCGAACAAACAAGAAAAAAACAAGAGAAAAAAGAAAAAATATATTTTTATCCTCATTAACTTTTACTATTCCATCTTTGGTGGGACTTCCCTCGCTCCCTCCTTCTGAGCTTCTTTTTCTATCACCTCTTTAGCAGACTCATCTTATAAATCTATCATAACCTGATTTTTAAACCGATTTCAACATAACAATTCTAAAAACAACTGAAAATGTCTCTCTACTTCCCTCGGGTATCTTATGTATTACAATATTTTTTCAAATAACTTTTAAATTTCTTCCAATCTTCTTCCATCTCCTCCTCCTCCTCTTGGTCGCGGAGTCTCCCAGTCATCTTGGCAAGTTCCATATACACCATCGTCTTCATATGCCAGTCATTGATCGTTGGTATCTCTTGTGCAGGCATAGGCAACCTTGGCTACCCAGATGTTTTGGAACTACAACTTCCATGATCCCTGACCACTGGCCCTGTTAGCTAGGGATCATGGGAGTTGTAGTTCCAAAACATCTGGAGAGCCAAGGTTGCCTATGCCAGCTCTTGCGTCTTCCGTAGTTGAGCTATTAACAACCTAGCTGCTGTTGTGGCATACAAAAAGAATGTTTTATCTTTCTGGGCTGTTTCCTTAAAGCAATGCTTGTAACTCCTTTTCTTCAGGATTGGGCTAATTTACCTTGGTCTGCAGGTTGGATCTGGTCTGCCAAGCCACAGGAAGTGTGCTGCAAGCCACTGTAGCAATATCTCCTAATCTGATTGTGAGATAAAGTGTGCTGCTTGATCTTTAGAGAATGACCCCTAAAGAGCATAGGGTTCCGAGATCAGGAAATAAAATCCCTCTGTCTCTGCTATAGGGATGCCCTCTGAAAAGGAGCCAGAGGGATTTTTCATCTCCAATCTCATACCCTCCAACATTTCTCCGATGAAAATAGCAGTGTCCCATTCCATAATGATAATTCTACTGTTTATGCCACCCACATCTGACTGGGTTGCCCCAGCCACTCTGGGCAGCTTCCAACATATATAAAAACATAATAAAGCATTAAACATATACATAAAAAAACCTTCCCTATACGCCTTCAGGCAGCTCGGGTGTCAGGTAACTCCATACCCTCCAAAATTTCTCTAATAAAAATAGGGACATCCTAAGGAAAAGTGGGACATTCCGGGATCAAATCAGAAACCAGGACGGCTTCTCTAAATAAGGAACATTCCTGGAAAATAGGGGCACTTGGTGGGTCTGCAACCTTAGTGCAAAACACCATAGTGCTGAGATCAGTAGTAAAGTCCCTTGCTTGCACTGAGAGTAATAGAACACACACACACAGAATCTGAAGAATTGTGCATGTACACGAAAGCTCATACCAATGACAAACTTAGTTGGTCTCTAAGGTGCTGCTGGAAGGAATTTTTTTTTATTTTGTTTCGACTACATCAGACCAACACGGCTACCTACCTGTAACACACACACACACATAGAGAGAGAGAGAGAGAGAGAGAGAGAGAGAGAGAGAGAGAGAGAGAGAGAGAGAGAGAGAGAGAGTGCTGGAGTTGGGGTCAGTGGAATCCTGGTGTTTAACTTTTCACAGAACAATTTGTTCAAAGTAAATGGCAGCCTTTCCAGCCATTCCTACCCCCGGAGGGCAGGTGAGTGCTGTCATTTACTTTTGACAGAATGATCCAGCCATTCTATCCTAGCCACTCTACCCCAGCATTAAAGACATAAGACAAGCCTGCTGGATCAGATCAATGGCCACCATCCTCTTCCCACAATGTCTATGGGAAACCCACCAGCAGGAGCTAAGAACAAGATAAAAGGTAAAGGTAAAGGACCCCTGGATGGTGAAGTCCAGTCAAAGGTAACTATTAGGTTGCAGCACTCATCTCGCTTTCAGGCCAGGGGAGCTGGCGTTCGTCCGCAGACAGCTTTCCAGGTCATGTGGCCGGCAGGACTAAATTGCTTCTGGTGCAACGGAACACCGTGATGGAAACCAGAACGCATGGAAACTCTGTTTACCTTCCTGCCACAGCAGTACCTATTTATCTACTCACACTGGTGTTCTTTCAAAGTGCTAGGTTGGCAGGAGCTGGGACAGAGCAATGGGAGCTCACCCCGTAGTGCGGATTTGAACCGCCAAACTTCTGATCAGCAAGCCGAAGTGGCTCAGTGGTTTAGACCACAGCGCCACCCGCATCCCTGAGCCGAGAACAAGAACACCCTCCCTACGTTCACAGCAACTGGTATTCAGAAGCATCACTGCCTCCGACTATGGAGATAGAGCATAGCCATCATGACTTGATAGCCTCATAAGTGCTGTGGAGAGAGCTGGAAATGCTGCTTGTGTGTGTGCGTGTGTGTGTTTTAATGTGTGGGTGCTTGCCACTGCATGTTTGTGTGTGAAAAAGCATATGAATTGAGGACAGAGAACAGGTTGTGTGAGTGTCCATGGAACCTAGCCTACTGTACAAATGTTATAGTCATTGCTCCACCAACCTTTGCTTCTTATCCTGCCAACCAGTGGTATGTGGCCACTGAAAGTTTGCCCAAACAGGAATAAGGCCCTCAAGTGTTGGTGTTGATCCTTAAAGCCCTAAACGGCCTGGGCCCTGTATACCTGAAGTAGCGTCTCCACCCCCATCATTCAGCCCTGTCAAAGTTTGTTGTTGCGACTACTCTAGAGTAACGACGCTCCACATTCTTGTCTTTAAACAGTTTTATTTAGTGCAGTCTATTTAAAGTGGAATTGGTGTGTAGAACATGTCTGCTTAGTCCGAGGCAGAATCCGGGAATGGACCGCCCCTCGACTTCTTCCAGCATAAGAGTCTCGGGATGGCAAACCTTCTTCCCCGCCTTCTTCTGCGTAATTCCGGAACCGGAGGAAAAAAGGGTCTACGCTCCATGTTTTCCTTCTCCCACCCTTATCCCCCCTCTCTCTTCCTCCCTCATGTGTAGCAGGGGCTCTTCTGTGTTGCCGGAGCCCTGCATCCCTCTTCCTCCTTCCTCACTGGACTCTTCCCCCTCCCCGCTGGCATTGCTGCTATTGGAGGAACTGCTCTTGATGATGGGAGGGGGATCTCTGTATTCTCTTCCCCTTACAAGCCCAGACACTGAGATCCAGCTCCAAGGGCCTTCTGGTGGTTCCCTCAGTACGAGAAGTGAAACGACAGGGAACCAGGCAGAGGGCCTTATCGGTAGTGGCACCCTCCCATCAGATGTCAAACTGGTAAACAACTATTTGATTATTAGAAGAAATCTGAAGGCAGCACTGTTCAGGGACATTTTTAATGCTTGACATTTTACTGTGTTTTTAATATTTTTTTGGGAGCTGCCCAGAGTGGCTGGGGCAACCCAGTCAGGTGGGTGGCATATAAATAATAAAATTATTATTATTAAGTGGGAAACTGTCCCCCACCATTGCTTCAGTAGAGTTTACAATCTGTCACTAGACACGTCTTCCATTTCTTAATGGTAGCCCCATATTCGGAGGTAGAAAGGAAAAGAAGGACAGAGAGTATCTACACAAGGAGACACTGTCAGACTCTTGCCCAGATAATCGCATGCAGAGATGTGCCTCTTTTTCAGGAAGGGTAAAACATGTCAGGAGAAAAGCACAGTGAAACTGCGTCTTCTGTGCCACCTCATTGTACAATTTGTTGCCGCTGATGATGATAGGAATCAATGATGGGCCAGGTATCCCCCTGGAACTGTTGTAGGAAGAACTCTGTGGCCCACATTTCAGGGCCTCCAAGTGAGTCAGAGAGTTTGCATGAGATTCCCTGTAAGCATTTGGATCCTAGGCTTGATTCTGTATCTTTTGTGGCTCATTACCAGTAGGCTCATTACCCAGGTGGCTCTGTGGGTTAAACCACTGAGCCTAGGGCTTGCTGATCAGAAGGTCAGCGGTTCGAATCCCTGTGGCGGGGTGAGCTCCCGTTGCTTGGCCCCAGCTCCTGCCAACCTAGCAGTTCGAAAGCACGTCAAAATGCAAGTAGATCAATAGGAACCGCTACAGCGGGAAGGTAAACGGCGTTTCCATGTGCTGCTCTGGTTTGTCAGAAGCGGCTTTGTCATGCTGGCCACATGACCTGGAAGCTATACGCCGGCTCCCTCGGCCAATAATGCGAGATGAGCGCGCAACCCCAGAGTCGGTCACGACTGGACCTAATGGTCAGGGGTCCCTTTACCTTTACCTTTACCAGTAGTTTAAAAGCATGGAAGATAGATATTGTAGATAGAGAGTTAGAGTTAGAGAACATATCATGGGTTACAGATCATCGAGGGAGATATATACTCGTATGAATTTCCAGCAGATCTTGTATCCCTGAGCATAAATCATAGACATTTTGTATTTGTCAGGGAATCTGTCATCCACAAGCGCTATCATTTATATTTGTGAGTCCTGTTAACTGCACATGTCTCTTCTTCTAATTAAAGCAGCTGGAGCCATCTGCATACAGGTGAGCCGTCAGTCCTCTGCTGTTCTGTATATTGCAAGAGGAATGGAAGAGTTACATGAGACAGATGCAATGTGAAATGACTTGACATGCCGTCAGAGGCGTAGGAAGGTCAGGTGGTAGCCGGTGCAGAAAATGTCTTGCAAAAATGTTTTTTTGTTATTTCATATTTTCTTACAAAGGAATAATAATAATAATAATAATAATAATAATAATAATAATAATAAACTTTTATTTATACCCCCCCCCCGGCCGAATTTGGGCTCAGGCCAGCTAATATCAGATACATAACATTGGTATAAAATCAAACAATAATTAAAATACCTCCTAAAAACATGTCAAAATCAAATTAAAGTCTAATTAGATGGCTTTCCGTAGGGTTAGGGTTGGGAACAGTAAGTGTTCCACTGAATTGAAATTTCAGCCTTCACGACATAGGAAAACGGCCAAGTAAACAACTATTTTCATGGAGGAGGGTCAAGATATTAACTGATATATATAAAATTTCATATATAGCTATATAATCCCATCTCTAGTAAAATAAGACCTTTGGAGCAGGCATTTTCACAAAAAAGTTGTTTATGAACTGCCCTAGTAGGGCAGTAATTGTTCCTTGATAATTTGTCACCCCCTCCATGATGGAACCTGGGGCGGACTGCCACCTTCCTACGCCTCTGGGTGCCATCCTGTTTGTAGATTCCCAGCTTCCCAGAGGCTGCTTCTTGGTGTCCCAAGATTTATGACCCCCCCCCCCGCCCATTGCTAAATCCTTAAGGAAGTCCAAGTCAGTGGATTATGTGATTTATTAGGCTTCTGACCTCTGACACAAGAGATATTTATTTGGGACCAAACTTCGGGCGTGATAAGTATGCCTTCCCTTAAAATGGCCGCTTCTAACTTGAAGGAAAAGCAGGCACAAGAGGGCCCAGTTAAAAATGTGCCCCTGTTTCTGGGTGGAATTCAACACTACTACAGCTTGCCAGATGGAACTGTTTTCCTCTTCCTCCCCACTGAACTGTGGGGTGGAGGGAAGAAGAGAGTGGGGAAGGCCTCATTACACAAACAGAAATGCGCTTCTGCTGCCAACACAATTTATTAGGTGAATCTTGGCCCCCGACTGCATGCCCACACCACTTCCTTGCAGAAAACCTTCCCCCTCAGCTTCTCTTTGCCCCTGTAAACACTGATTACCTCAAATGGAGTTTCGGAGGGCAAATAGCAGCCAAGGGGGTGATTTTCAGCAGGGTCAGGGCCCATTGCTACTTCACCCCCCCCCACCCACTTCAACATATAACTGGCAGGTTTAAGAAACCTTTTTAAAGCCCCCCACCAGAAAAAAACAACCCTTTGTTTATCATTGTGCGTAGTTTGGTGTGTAACTCACTCCCGTGGTATTGCTGTTGAAGCTATTCCCACAACCTTTCATTGCATTCTCTTTTATATACATGTGAGATAATCTGATTTTCTGAGGTCTAAAACAGATGAAAACAATTGTAAAAGCAATAAAACGGAGTGAACATGGAGAATATTTTTCCTTCTCTCTGCCCTCAGTCTCCATTTCCCTTCCCTTTTCATGTCAACTAACCTCCTATTTGTATAATTATTTTAAATGTTGCAACTTTTCCACCAAACTTGCGAAACGCAGGATGAGGGCAGAACTGCCATTTCCTCTTAACTATTCTTTTTTTAAAAAACCTGGGAAGCATTTTTGCTTCCTTTGTAACCCAAACCCACAAAATAACCCCAAATGAGCTATAAGGAATATTTTCTACAAAATAGTGAAATGAATGTGGCACGAATATGCACATGGTTTCAATTTCCTGAGGTATGTTGATGTTTTCAATCTTCTCGATCCTCTTAATCTGGCTTCACTCAACATCAACCCCACGGCTGGGAGTCTTCACCGACAGAACGAGGGCAAGGGTAGTGTTAAAATAACACTGCAGCGGGCCAGAGCTGAGCCCGTTTACTCCGTGTAATAAAATCTATTCCTCTGTGCTCGTAATTTCATCAACTTATACAAGTCAACACCAGACATTAATGGGGAAAGGTTTCCAATTAGATACAGTCTGAGACTGACCCAGCTTCTCAGTAACCTTCAGTTGTCAGCAATAAAAAGGACAGTTCAATATGATATGGATCATTCATTCCAAATCTCCACAACTCATTTATGACAAACACAACTAGTGGACCATACGGAACTGCTGAATTGTTTTTCATTATGCTGGCACATCGGCTTCAGACTCTTCTGCTAATGATCTTTAGTGGTTTTCCGTACAGAGCACAGCTAATGAGCAAGCAGGAATGGGCTTCTAGGGTGACGGCGGCAATCCAGATTTTCAGATGACAGCACCAGCCACATGATGACAGACAGGGAGGCCTGTTATTTTGGGTAACTAGTTCATATTAGGGAAGGGTTTGCAAATGTGTGTGTGTGTGTGTGTACGTTGCAGGCGATACCAATGAAATAATCTCAGGTGGGGCTTGCAGCAGAATGTTGCAATGTACTGTGTTCCAGCCAGTCATGCCTTCTTACAGGATACTCCATTCCAGGCCCCCTCCCATGGGGTGAGCTCCCGTCGCTCTGTCCTGCCAACCTAGCAGTTCGAAAGCATGCCAGTGCAAGTAGATAAATAGGTAACACTGTGGTGGGAAGGTAAACGGCGTTTCCGTGCACTCTGGCTTCCATCACGGTGTCCCATTGTGCCAGAAGCAGTTTAGTCCTGCTGGCCACATGACCCGGAAAGCTGTCTGTGGACAAATACCGGCTCCCTCGGCCTGAAAGCGAGATGAGCACCGCAACCCCATAGTCGCCTTTGACTAGACTTAACCGTCCAGGGGTCCTTTACCTTTTACCTTTACCCTCTTCCCCATTTCCCTAGCCCAGGATACATTCAGTATTCTGTGGACACTGAGCGTGCTCAGTCCTTATCAGGCTGGTTTGTGGTGCGTCTGATTCTTGCATGCAGCAATGCAGGGGTGGTGCCTTTGGAACACTCTCCGCAGTGATGCATGCCTGGTACCAACTTCACTATCATTTGAGTGCCAGATAAATACATTTTTTATTCTACTGGGCATATGGGCAGCTTTAGTGATAGTGGACTCATCTACATTAGTCAATAAACAACGTTTTGAAGGCGTTATAAGCATGCAACACCAGATGGCGGTGGAGAGCAAAAAAACATTTCTATTTTTTTTCCATAGAGTTCCCCCCTTTTGTTATAACGATTTATTTTCTGACTTATTTATAGCGCTTTCCCCTCCGTGTGTAGATCCATCCATTGTTACAGTTACTCAATCCAGACTTTACTGTGGTTTTTTATTGCAATGTGTAATACGTTTTTATCAAGTCATTCCTGTTTGTGCAATTGAACTTCCCATGTCTTGTCCTCTCCTGTGCAGCCTCAAAATCTGGCCCAAAGGGCCCCCCAGGCCCCTGGAGCAGATTTTGAGGGTGCGCAGGGGGCTTCAGGAAGAAGAATAAGAAGGGGAAAGCTTGTTCCACAGGCAGAAAACTGTTGTTTGAGTGGAACAGTAGCATTGGATACAACCCATTGTGTTTTATTGTATTATAGCTATCATCTATCTATCTATTATCTATTATCTATCATCTATCTATCTATCTATCTATCTATCTATCTATCTATCTATCATCTATTGCAAATCAGCTTAAGACCATTTTTTGTATATAGATAGGTAAAGGTAAAGGGACCCCTGACCATTAGGTCCAGTCGTGACCGACTCTGGGGTTGCGCGCTCATCTCGCATTATTGGCCGAGGGAGCCGGCGCATAGCTTCCAGGTCATGTGGCCAGCATGACAAAGCCGCTTCTGGCAAACCAGAGCAGCACATGGAAACGCCGTTTACCTTCCCGCTGTAGCGGTACCTATTTATCTACTCGCATTTTGATGTGCTTTCGAACTGCTAGGTTGGCAGGAGCTGGGACCAAGCAATGGGAGCTCACCCCGTCACAGGGATTCGAACCGCCGACCTTCTGATCAGCAAGCCCTAGGCTCAGTGGTTTAACCACAGCGCCACCTGGGTCCCTTTGTATATAGATACCGGTATACAAATCTAATAAATCAAATAAACTCAAAGCCAACGTGTAGGAACTGCCTGATAGTTTTGTGTGTCCTTAATACCTGGCTATTGTGTTGGTGTTCAAGTGTTGCATTTACTGGAAGTTCTTCATGTGTTAAGGAGGATAGATGGTAGTAAAAGCAAGACTTTGGGGGGAAAGTCCAGGGCCCCACATTCAGCAGGAGGAGATCCAGGGCTTTAAAACATTTAGGAGTAGGTCGAGTAATGCAGATTACCATACAGAGAGCGCGGGGGACAATTAATTTCAAAGCCTGAAATGTGCACACCACACCACTGAATGCTACAATCCCACATGTAGAAGTATCATGACTGTGGGCTTCCATGCACATGGAACGAGTAATGCTCACTCCAGCCCCAAGAGGAAGTAGATTATTCCTTACACAAGCTCATTCATATAGGCACATTCAATATTATTCCAGCATCAGAAAAATTCTAACAGACATACAGATGCCACTGAGGAATTGAGATCTTTATTTTTGTTTCTGTTCACATAAAATGCCTAGTGTAAAATAAATATCGGGGATGAGGGTGCTTAGAGGAGATAGATATTGTTGGACTAACACAAATTGCAACTTAAAAGCTTCCCGTTGCAGAGGTCCCAAATGCCTTGAAAGGAGAAAGATGGAGGTACCCAAAATATACATTATCAGCAAATGAGCTGAGTATGAATCAGAGTGAGAGAACGGTTTCTGGTTATAGTCATACAATTGTGTCGATTTACCCCTATACTTTGGAGTTTGGAATTCCCAAGCTACATTTTTTCCCTTTGTTTCCCCCCCAGAAACTATCAAAGATAGACTTTACATGGTGGAAATGTTTCATGTTATGCAAGGTTAATTTTTTTTCAAGCGGCACAAATTGTCTGCTTTAATTTTTAAATGTTTCCATTTTTTTGTCAGCAGTGATATTCACAACAATTTACTGTGCTTTATTATGGAGAGTGTTGATAGATGCAGCTTCCGGATTTCTGAGTGCAATTCAAAGTGCCCTGCAATTATTAAAACATGGCCTGGACCTAGAGTACCTGAGAGATGGCCTCCTGGGAGCCAGGGACGTACCCAGGATCAAAACTAGGGGGGTGGCAAGAGAGGGGAAGGAAGAGGGAAGAAAGGAGGGAGGGAGGGAAGAGAGAGAAGGAAGGGAGGGAGGGAGGGAGGGGTGGGTGAGAGAGAGAGAGAAAGGAAGGAAAGAAAGAAAGAAAGAAAAGAAGGAAGGAAGGAAGGAAGGAAGGAAGGAAGGAAGGAAGGAAGGAAGGAAGGAAGGAAGGGGTGAGAGAGAGAGAGAAGGGAGGGAGGGAGAGAGAGAGAGGAAAAGGAAGAAAGAAAGAGGGGGGAAGGAAGGAAGGAAGGAAGGAAGGAAGGAAGGAAGGAAGGAAGGAAGGAAGGAAGGAAGGAAGGAAGGATGGATGGAGCTCCCCCCCAGCTCAGGCTGCTCCTCCCCCCTCCCACGTTCCTGTCGCTGGCTGCAGCCGCGGAGGGGGCGAAAACAGCCCGATTTCAGGCTGCTTCTCGCCCTCCCCACGTACCTGTCGCTGGCAGCAGCCGCGGAGGAGCCAAAAACAGCCCGATTTCCATAAACCGCAGCGACTTTTCCCCTTCAGTTTTTGGAGGGAAAAAGTGCGGGTTATGGTCCGTAAAATATGGTAAAAAAATTTTTTGCTTCTGGGGGGGAGCTGCTCCCCCGCCCCTTGCTGGGTACGGCCATGCTGGGAGCTCTCCCATTCATTTAGGTAACTTTAGTGCATACCTTCCAAGTTTCCCTATTTCCAGGGACAGTCCCGGAATCACAGTTTTTGATTTGATCCTGGAATGTCCCTGTTTTCATTTTAACTCCCCTTCATGCCTTGGAGAGCAATTAAAAATGGTAGGTGTGTAGGTGCAAAAATGGAGTCCTGTTTTATACTGAAAATAAAATACTTGCACCAAACGAAGGAAACAGTGATGCTGGCATACAAAGCCCTTCTTAGGAAGATTTATGCTCAGAAATGGAAAGAAGATTCGGCACCAGCCAAGGAGGAATGGCAGACTAAATTAATGGACTATGCTGAAATGGCAGAACTTACAAAGTACCAAACATGGTACCAAGGAAAGGCCTGCCTATTTCTTTGACTTTGCTCATTCTCATTTTCAACATGGTTTTATTGCTATCGTTCAGACATCTGTCATAAAGGTTGGGTATAAATGTTAAAAGTGGGAAATAACTGAAGCATCACCGCACACGAATGCTGCTTGCTTCTTTAGGTACAGGTTCCAGGTTTGGAGGTGATTTCTAAATGACTTTGCTTAGAGGATGAGGGCACTGCAGTATGAATCCGTGTACTTAAAATTTCCCAGATAATTGCTTGTGCGCTCCCATACTCAAATTAGCTCTGATAAAGCGATAAAAATATGACTTTTACCTTTTCAGTGCTAGTTTCAATGAGGTAAACAACATCACAGGCTTGATTCATTTCTGAGAATTTGTGAAACCTCTCCAAACCTCGCTGGTCTGGATTGCAAGATGGAAATTCTGAGGGCTCAAATTTCCTTGTGAAATTGCCAGGGATGTGATATGTAAACCTACAATGGTTTCCCCTGGAAAACGAATGTTTGCAGTAAATGTTCCTGCAGGCACAGGGGTGCAGCTTTTGAGGACAATTGTAGCATGTACTGAATGGAGCTAGTTTTAGGATATGCTGATGTCCCTGCTGAAAAGGGAGGTCTACAGTATTGCCATTATCTAGGTGTGCTTCCATGGCTTACCTTCCAAGTCCCGGACTGCAGAATCCGGGACCGGCAGCCGTGTGACACCGGAAGTTGCGTCGACGTAACTTCTGGTGTTGCTTTGCCCTTCTATGGGCACAAAAAATGGCCACCGCCGGCTTCGAAAGTCGCTTGTACGCATGTCAGGAACTGCGTCAACGCAACTTCCGGTGTTGCTCCGCCCTTCTATGGGCACCAAAAGTCCGGGCCCACACCGGAAGTCACGTCTATGCACTTCCGGACATGCGTAGATGTGACTTTTGAAGCCGGCGGTGGCCATTTTTGGTGCCTATAGAAGGGCAAATCGGAAAGGAAAAAAATGGCCGCCGGCAGGAGAAAATAACGGAGAAAAACGGGAGACGAAGTGATACGGGGGACCAGCGGGAAAAGGTAAGTAAAAACGGGGGTATCCCGGGTAAAACGGGGTACTTGGCAGCTATGTTCTGTGGAGAGAGCTGCTTGTCTACCTCCCACATGCATTAGGAGGCTTGTTGGGTTTATGTGTATTGACTGGAACAATTTCCTCTTCATTAGAGTTGCCGTATTTCAAAAAGTGAAAACCTGGATGCAAAACTACTTACTTACTTCGCCAAACTTTTATTAGGCATTACAAATATTTGGTGGATATGAAGGTTGTTGAACTTTTTTGGGGAAAGTTGTTGAGCTTGGGGGGAGGGGACAAGGTTGTTGCAAACTTTGGTACTGACGCTATTTCATGGACTCTTCATGGACTCTCTTTTGAAGGTAATGTATATCAGTCCGCCAGGACGCGGGTGGCGCTGTGTTCTAAACCACTGAGCCTCTTGGGCTTGCTGATCAGAAGGTCAGTGGTTCGAGTCCCTGCAATGGGGTGAGCTCTCGTTGCTCTGTCCCAGCTCCTGCCAACCGAGCAGTTCCAAAGCACGCCAGTGCAAGTAGATAAATAGGTACCTCTGCAGCAGGAAGGTAAACGGCGTTTCCATGCACTCTAGCTTCCGTCATGGTGTCCAGAAGCGCTTTAGTCATGCCGGCCATGTGACCCAGAAAGCTGTCTGTGGACAAACACCGGCTTCCTTGACTTGAAAACGAGATGAGCACTGCAACCCCATAGTCAACTTTGACTGAACTTAACCATCCAGGGGTCCTTTACCATATATATATATATCAACCAGCCCAGATACTGAGGTCCAGCTCCCAGAAGAAGTGAGACTACAGGGAACCAGGCAGAGGGCCTTCTCAGTAGTGGCACCCACCCTCTGGAACACCCTCCCATCAGATGTCAAGGAAATAAACAACCATCCGACTTTTAGAAGACATGTGAAGGTAGCCCTGTATAGGGGAGTTTTGAAGGTTTGATGTTCTACTGTGTTTGATGTTTTAATTTGCTGGAAGCCTCCCAGAGTAGCTGGGGCAACCATTTAGCCCTATACTTCAGCCACGAAGTCCTGCCCTGACGTCACCACTGGGGTGAGTATACCTACTGCACAGTTAACCATTACCCAGGATGCTCGGTGGTAAGCCTCCCGGGTCACCGAAGTCACTTGCAAAACCTTGGCTCACCTCTGTCTGCAGCTGCTGGCCCTGCCAAACTAAAATGATTACTTAGCAGCCAGGGACACTAACTAGCTGTTGGATTAGTTCCTTCCTTTCTTGGTTACAGAATCTGGTTGCCTGCCGAGGTCAGCTAGGGAATTCATTCTGCCTGTATTAGAGAGTCTGTGTTTGCTAGACAGTAAGTAAATTAATGAAACTTGTCTCGACCGAAGATTTAGTTTGAGAGTTTATGCTGTGTGTTCTTTGGAGTAGAAGCTGAGAAACAGCCAATCATCATGGCAAGGTGCAGAGTCAGGACAGAAATACTGGTAATAGTTTGTATTATATGTGGGGTGAATTGGGGGGGGGGAATGGAGAGCACAGGCCCTGATAATGTATCAATGATGCATTGTGATGATACAATGATGTATCAATAATGATGCATTGTCAGGGGGCAGTTCCCTAGACCAGATGGATGGGAGGTTACTTGGCTTCTGATGGAATTATACTCCCTGTGAAGGATGGGGGTTCTGTCACTTGAGGCTCAGGTTTGTCGCACTTAGGACAAACAGAGCCAGTGTGGCATAATGGTTAGAGCAGGCACTCCCAAACTGCGGCCCTCCAGATGTTTTGCCCTACAACTCCCATGATCCCTAGCTAACAGGACCAGTGGTCAGGGATGACGGGAATTGTAGTCCAAAACATCTGGAGAGCCGAAGTTTGGGGGTGCCTGGGTTAGAGTGTTTGTCAGGGGATTGTTGCGGCTACTCTCGAGTAAAGACGCTCTAGTCTGCTCTGTCTTTAAGAACTTTATTGTGCATATTATTCACAGTGCAGAGATATCAGGAAACATGACTGCCTGCTCCGATTCAGAACCCAGCAATGGCTTCCATCGCATCTTCGACCAGCATAAAAGCCTGGGCACCCCAAAGCGCCTCCCCCTAGCCTTGCGTGTGGGCGCGCGCCTCAATTCGGGCGCTGGAAGGGGCTGCTGCGTTCCTTCTCCTGTCCTTTGGCTGGAGCGTTGCAGAGGCTCTGGCACCTCGCTGCACTGTCCTTCCTCCTCTGACCAGCTGGGTCGGTGCCTTGGCTCTGACACGTCTGAGAGCCCTCTCTCCACTCTGCTCCATTCCTCATTCCCTCCTCCTGACCCGCTGCTAGTGCTGTCACTGGGCAAAGTGCTGGTCAGGATGACAGGGGGAGGGTCCCTGTATGGAGTCCCCCTGACAGTGTTGGACTAGGAACCTGGAAGAGCAGGGTTCGAATCTGCACTGAAGCTCACTGGGTGACCTTGCTAAGCCACCATCGCTTAGCCTAACCTACCTCACAAGGTTGTTGTGAGGATGAACCTGAGAGGAGAACCACGTACACCACCTTAGAAGATAAAGGTGGTATACAAATGTAATAAATAAATGAAGCTAAACATAGCACTTTAATTTCTGTAGGAAACAAAGGGTGCACACTTCTGTTTGCCCCACTCCTCTCCCAGGGAAAGCTCACTCTTTAGTGCTAAATCAGAGAAAACCTGAATTGTCATTTACTCAGAGTGGTGTTTTTTTTGGGGGGGGGAGCAGCAGAAAGTATGGATGACCCTGGTGTGAGCTTGAATTGGTCTCACAAAACAGTGACAGTCTGGAGCTCCCACCCCCCAGGTTAGATGGGAAATAGCACAACCTGAGTGGGGTCAAGAGCTACCAAGGATGCAAAGAGCTGTGTTGTCAGGAAGACAGATTCTGGCGCAAGCATAGGGTAGATTCAGATGAGCACCCCCCTGACCCCCCCAGCCACTTTTACTTTTTCAAGTGGCGAGTGACAAGGAGCAGATGAGGGCTTGGAAAGGTGACATGACCTTTGCCTTTTTTTAAATCTCTGGCTGAGAATGAATCTGTGCGTTTGTGACCGAGATGTTTTCTTTCTGTCTCTCCTACAATTTGATTAGATAATGAGGCATCCACTGGGTAACCTACAAATGCAAATGTGAATCTTGGTTTGCTAGAAGGTGGATTTTTTTTTTATGATGTCAGTCCAAAGGATGTGATTACTGCCTAATTATTGTCAGAGAGCAAATCTATGTTATACGGAAAGCAATGAACAAGTGATAGTTTTGTATGAAATCCAAGATACAAATATAGTATTGTCTGCATTTAAGACTCATTTACAGGATTTTTTTTTAAAAAAAAATTTATAGGGAACAATCAACACTATGTGTGTGAGGGAATCCTTTTAACACTACAGTCCTATAATATCTACTCTGAAGAAGGGATGTTAGCAGGTAGCAATTTCCACCCCATCCCCTGTTCCTCACAGCCAACAGTGTTTCCATGCAGCCAAGGCAGCAACATTTAACCTCTGCTCCTCAGCTACTGATCAGGGGCTGAAACCTGTTCAGTTCGGCAGGATTCTGTGCTGATTCTGTTCTGATTCGGGAAGGGGTTTGCATGGAAATGCCTGCTAAAAGGAAGAGGCTTGCTTTGGAACTGGGATAAAACAAAGGTCTTTCAAATAAAAGGGAATGACGGCTTGGAAGCCCTTTGCAAAGGTCCAGTAGTGCACTTTGAAGTCCCAATGATTGGAGCTTCAAAGTGCAGCATCACCTGACATCACCTACCAAATTTGACCCGCTAGGGTTGGGGGATAAAAATTTGACATACTGGCCAGGAAAGGCTCCCCATCCCTGCACTAGCCATGCAGAGCACTTTAATCCACTTCAATTGCATATACCTAAATTATCACACCAACTGTGTTTGATACAAATTGTTCTCAGTGAGAGGGAGCTCACTCAGTGAGCTCTCAGTGAGAGGGAGCTCACTGAGACTGTGCAATGTTTCATTTTGCTGGATTGTGTCCCCTTCAGATGGATGGCAGTCTAATCCCCAAACAGTCTGAGTCAATAAAGACTGAAGCCTTCTGTTTCCCATTGGTTGAAACACACATGGTTCATCACCATAGCCAATCAGAACTTGAGCATAGAAATCAGCTTCATGGACAGCAGCAATGACTCTTGGTTTCTCATGAAAAGGTTGATTTTTACCTGGCTCTTTCCCCTTATAAATCTGTCATGACTCAGTGGAGACGGCATTGCGTAGGATAATTCTCCTTTAAAGTAATTGCACAAGATGATGATGCTAACACAGTTTAGATTCTGAATCTACTATCTCATTTCTTGTATGGCACCTATGGGTTAGCATATGCAACACGAACAATTCTTTGTTTTAAATCCATCCTTATGATGAACAATGGCCTCCACTGCCTTTGACCTGGAGGGGAAAGACTTCATATCCCAATTGCAAATTCATTAACCAGCGAGTGCCTGTTTCTTCACACTCTTTGTATCAATCTGTCATGTGCAATATCTCCCAGCAAAGTCTCTCTCTATAATAGTGTCGTTTTCCCAGTAATGTGATCTGATTCCTTGAGCAGAATGTCCCAGTTGTTTTCCACTGGCTGTGTGTAATGGATAATGGGCAGAGCACATGCTGGAGAGATGCACGTACAACCGCATCATTCTCTGAGTGATGCAATACCCTAGCTAATGAAGTAATTACCAGCTGGGAATTTTATAATAGGCAGCTTGCTGAATTGGACGAAATATTTCTTCCAATTCCTGTCTCTCCCAGGGTAGCTTCTGGACGGCCTGATTTGGTATTTCCAGCAGCACTGCAGATGTACGTCATAAGTGAAAGATGGCTTAGTTATTTGAACTCAGAGGAGCTGTGGTCAAATATGTCAGGAGACCCACAGAAGCTTTGAGAATAGCTGGATTCTTTTCTTAATGGACTTTTGGGAGCAGAACAGAAATTATAAATCGAAACTACCTTCCGCAGCCCATCACCCACTACTGTCCTGATGCTAGTGTAATAGGAACCACATTATAATTTACTTTAATAGTAATAATAATAATAATAATAATAATACATTTTTTATTTATACCTTGCCCTCCCCAGCCAGAACCGGGCTCAGGGTGGCTAACACCAATAAAATTACAATAAAACGTAATAGAAAAAGAGAAAACAGTTAATTAAAATACTGTTATTTTATTTTAATTTAATTAATTTAAAATACCGGGTTAAAATATGGGTTAAAATACAATTTAAAATGCAGCCTCATTTTAGTAGTAGCCCATAAATCAAAACCATAAGGGGAGGGAAACATAAGGATCAGACAGAGTCCAAACCAAAGGCCAGGCGGAACAGCTCCATCTTGCAGGCCCTGTGGAAAGATGTCAAATCCCGCAGAGCCCTGGTCTCTTGTGACAGAGCGTTCCACCAAGTCGTGGCCAGTACTGAAAAGGCCCTGGTCCTAGTTGAGTCCAATCTAGCCTACCTGTGGCTCAGGACCTCAAAAGTGTTGTTATTTGTGGACCTTCAGGTCCTCTGCTGGGCATACCAAGAGAGGCGGTCCCGTAGGTACGAGGGTCCTAGGCTGCATAGAGCTTTAAACAGGGGTCAGCAACCTTTTTCAGCCATGGGCTGGTCCACCATCCCTCTGACCATGTGGGGGGGGGGCAGACTATATTTTGAAAAAAATAATGAATGAAGAGGGCAACCAAAATGGTCAAAGGCCTGGAAAGGAACGGCTTAGGGAGCTGGGTATGTTTAGCCTGGAGAAGAGAAAGTTAAGGGGTGATATGATAGCCATGTTCAAATATATGAAAGGATGTCATATGGAGGAGGGAGAAAGATTGTTTTCTGCTGCTCCAGAGAAGCGGACACGGAGCAATGGATTCAAACTTCAAGAAAGAAGATTCCACCTAAACATTAGGAAGAACTTCCTGACAGTAAGAGCTGTTCGGCAGTGGAATTTGCTACCAAGGAGTGTGGTGGAGTCTCCTTCTTTGGAGGTCTTTAAGCAGAGGCTTGACAGCCATATGTCAAGAGTGCTTCGATGGTGTTTCCTGCTTGGCAGGGGGTTGGACTGGATGGCCCTTGTGGTCTCTTCCAACTCTATGATTCTATGATTCTATGCCCCACAAATAACCCAGAGATGCATTTTAAATAAAAGGACACATTCTACTCATGTAAAAACATGTCGATTTCCCGACCGTCCATGGGCCAGATTGAGAAGACGATTGGGCCACATCCAGCCCATGGGCCTTAGGTTGCCTACCCCTGGCTTTAAAGGTCAAAACCAGCACCTTAAACCTGACCCTTTACTCCACTGGGAGCCAGTGCAGCTGGTAAAGCACTGGATGAATGTGATCCCCTGGCAAGGACCCTGCAAGGAGCCTCGCTGTGGCATTCTGCACCCGCTGGAGTTTCTGGGTCAGCTTCAAGGGCAGCCCCACTTAGAGCGAGTTACAATAATCAAGCCTGGAGGTCACCGTCTCACGGATCACTGTGGCCAGATCAGGGCAAGAAAGGTAAGGGACCAACTGCTTAATACGGCGCAGATGGGAAAATGCCACCTTTGCCGTGGCTGCAACCTGTGCCTCCATGGAAAGGGAAGCGTTGAAGGTTACACCCAAGCTCTTGACAGAAGGCACTGGCACTAACTGAGCCCCGGCAAGAGATGGGAGTTGGCCCCCCAACCCCATGTCATCCTGACCCAGCCAGAGGACCTCTGTCTTCGAAGGATTTAACTTTAACCGGCTCCCACACAGCCATCCAGCCACAGCTTCCAAGCATCTGGTCAGTTGACTTGATGTGAACTTTGTTGTCACTTCATGTATCAATTAATTTTAGCATTATTTTACACTTCTGCTACTGCCTGGGCTTGTTGTATAAATGAATTGTGGGCAATTTCTCCTCCATGGGTTATAGTTGTGCAAAGCCAGTAATTGAAGTTATGGGTTATAGTTAGCAATTGGGGTTATCTAAAGCTGCATAAAAATTTGCCCATCTTACTAGGAATGTGTAGCACTGATTAGTACTGGAGAATAAATTATAGCAATTGATGGTAATTAAATACCATTTTATCTGCTGTATAGAGCATGCACACACGCGCACGCGCGCACACATATATACATAATATCTTTCATTTTAAATACTGTTGCTTCATTGACTTGGCCATTAAAATTACTGGAAATGTGGCAATTACTCAATGGATATTAAGTAATTTGTAGTGCTGTAATTTTAAGTTTCTAGTAGCTTTAAGGTTTTGATTTTGCAATGCTTTATTAAATATATTTGCACATTGCAATGTTCAGTAAACAGGCCCGGCTCGCCCATTGACTCCAGTGGCGCAATGCACCATGGCGCCTGGGTGATCAGGGGGGTGCTGAGGGGCGCCGAGGGGCGCCCCAGCAAGTGCGGGAGCTTTGCGGCGGCCTCCCCTTTTCCTTCACCAGCCGCGCCGGGAGAGCAGGGAGGTAAGCGAGCGGAACAGGGGCACTAGGACCCTGTTCCGCTCTGCAGCGCCAGGGTCATCCCTCACCCCGGCGCTGCGTTTCATTGGTAGAGGCGACGCCACATGTCAGCTCCTCTACCAATGAAACGCAGCGCCCTGTTGGCGGGAAGAAACCCCGACGGCCGCATCCTGCACTCAACCAGCTGCGTCTCTGGCCGGCGCGCAGAGCTCGGCAGGCGGGCCACGGAAATGGCCCGCGCCACTCGGAGGCGGCCTGGCCGCGAGCAGCTCCTGTCGCGCCTCAGCAGTACCTCTTTATTCCGGGTTGCTTATCCAGCGGCCTCTGGCACAGCGCGGCCCCGCTGTGAGGTGCGGGGGCGCCGTGAGGCTCCTGCCACCCGGCACGTCAGGTAAGAGTTTTCCTTCTTTTCTTTTCTTTTTTTAGAGTGGGGGGGGTGCCCGAGGGATCCCTGCACCAGGGCGCCCGAGGACCTTAAGACGGCCCTGTCAATAAACCTTTTCTTTAAGAAAAGAAAAAAATGCAGGATATGAGAGATCAACAGACACTCTCTAAGCAGGCAATCTTTAGTAAGCTCTGCCTGAACAAGCAGTCTGGGATGCAGTGGATCGCTGCTTCAGATGCGACCCCTGAACCAAGGAGATAAGTAACTATATAATCTTTAGAAAACATCTGAAGGCAGCCCTGCAGGGGCGGAGGAAGGGGGTGCAGTGGGTACAGGTCACCCCAGGTGTCACCACTGAGGGGGGTGACTAAAGGCCAGGCAGCACTCACTGCGGGGCCTGCAGCGCGCCCGAGCCACGCGTCTCTCCTGGGAGTGATGCAGTAGCTTGCGCACCTGCAGGCTCCGCGCTGCCCCAAACATTCTGCCCGCTGCCTCCCCCCCCAGCTGTAGGGCGGCTGAGTGGGAGGAGGCAGGCAGACTCTGGATGCCCCGCAGTGCGCCCCACCCCTATGGGCAGCTCGCCCCACCCCTGTGGCTTCCTGTGCCACTGCATCCCTGTATAAGGAAGTTTTTTAAACGGTTAACATTTTATTATGTTGGATGCTGCGCAGATCGGGGAACCATGCCAGATGGGTGATGTATCGATGATGATGATGATGATAGGAAGGAGGAGGAGGGAATAGGACAACCCTATTTTCATCAGAAAAATGTTGGAGGGTATGTAGTATGTAAACAGACAGCTTATAGGAGCACCTCCTCCCCCATGACCTTGTGCACCCCTTGAGGCGGTTGGGGATGCTCTTTTGTACTTGCCACACTGAAGGAGAATGTGAGAGGAGGCCTTCCCTGTAACAGTGGCTAGGTTGTGTAATTCCTTGTCCTTGGAGATCCACCGAGCTCTCTGTTAAAGGTCTTTAAACTGATAGGCGTTCTGTGTAACTTGTTGTAAGTCTCCTGCTTGCGCCTTGCGGTGTCAGGCGTCCAGTTCCCAGCTTGATCACACAGCAAGCGTAGTTAATTAAGAAGAATGATTTATTGTCAAAACAAGCAGATTGCTCCGGACAGCTCTAACACAGCCCCCAGCCTCATGAATCAAGATGACCCTTCTGAAGATTCCGGCTGATGTCAGCAGAAGATATTGAACTTTCGCTTTGTCTTTTGTTTTGCATCCTGTCTTGCAAACCTCCCATTCACCGAGACCTCGGACTTAGTGGGTCAGTTCCCACCTCTTCCCCATTCTGAGAGGCTGACTCTTAACTCTCTCTCCCCCCCCCCCTGTTTGTGCTTCCAGCGAGCTTTGACTGAGTTCTAGCCTACTCTCCACTAACCTCTTATCAGCTGGCATTCCAAGGGCTGGGGGAGTTGGCACTAGCCAACTGCATGACAGTTAACTCTCTCTGTTCCTGGCTGCTTTCTTCATTGGGAGCTGTCTGCAAACCTTCACTGGGAGCTGTCTCATTCATGACATGCAGAGAGAGAGCCTGAAACTCTAATTGGACTCTAAGCATGCCTTGACCATGGCAGTGCATATCTGTATGTATTTGCTACCGATATGCTTTTATGCCTGTCAAGTAAACTTCTACACTTGACTGAATCATTATGACATCCATGAGAGTGTTTATTGCCTACTGTGTGTACCTTCAAACCCGAGGACACTTCCAAGGAAGCAGCTGCATTGAGATGTAACTCTGCTGAGTATGGATATTGGTACACAATAATAATAATAATAATAATAATAATAATAATAATAATAATAATAATAATTGTACCCTGCCCATCTGGCTTAGTCTCCCCAGCCACTCGAGTATTAAAACAATACAGCATTAAATATCAAAAACTTCCCTAAACAGGGCTGCCTTCAGATGTCTTTTAAAATTAGGATAGCTGCTTATTTCCTTGACATCTGATGGAAGGGTGTTCCACAGGGCGGGTGTCACTACCGAGAAGGCTCTCTGTCTCGTTCCCTGTAACCTCACTTCTCGCAATGAGGGAACTGCCAGAAGGCCCTCAGCGCTGGATCTCAGTGTCCAGGCTGAACGATGGGGGTGGAGACGCTCCTTCAGGTATATGGGACCGAGGCCGTTTAGGGCTTTAAAGGTCAACATCAACATTTTGAATTGTGCTTGGAAATGTACTGGGAGCCAATGTAGATCTCTCAGGACTGGTGTTATGTGTTCCCAGCGGCCACTCCCAGTCACCAGTCTAGCTGCCGCATTCTGGATTAATTGCAGTTTCTGGGTCACCTTCAAAGGTAGCCCCACATAGAGCGCATTGCAGTAGTCTAAGCGGGAGATAACATGTTCAGCAAAAGTGATGCCAGACCTAATCCTTCTAGGTCATCCATCAGAGGTTGATGGATTGATCCAACATTCTCTGCTTGCTGTCTTTTCTCTGCCTCCATTTAGGTAAACACTTCATTTTAGGTAAGCACTTCATTTTTACAAATCACAATGGGTGCTTCCAGAGGTGTGCCATCATTCCACTGCAGGTAGTGTTTCATGCAGTGCTATTTTTCAAGGAAAAAAAGAGGTCCTGGAACTTACTATGAATGCCTCCCTTGTTCTCTTGTAACAAGGGCGCCAAAGGATAAATGGACATAAATCTGACATCAGGAACCATAAGACTGAAAAACCAGTAGGAGAACACTTCAATCTCCCAGGACATTCTGTACAAGATCTCAAAGCAGCTGTTTTATTACAGAGAAATTTCAGGAACAGACTGGAAAGAGAAGTTGCTGAATTGGAAATCATTACCAAGCTTAAAACCATGGAAGCACCTGGGATAAATAGAGACATCGGATTCTTATCTCATTATGCATGATCAAGCTTTCTTTAGCACCTCAGCCCAGGACTAATTGCAGCCATCAGCAGCCATTAACAGCCATCTACAGGTTTACCACTCCCATCAGCCCATCACCCATTCCCACCCACCCCCACCACCCTCTGTATATATATAGGGTCTGACACTTCTGTTTCTAGTGTATCTGAAGAAGTGTGCATGCACACGAAAGCTCATACCAAAATATAAACTTAGTTGGTCTTTAAGGTGCTACTGAAGGAATTTTTTTATTTTGCTTCGACTCAGACCAACACGGCTACCTACCTGTAACTTGGCCTGTCCTGTACATCTGTCATGGATATGCCTTGCCCCACCCTCTCCATCTTCCTCCCATCTGTCACAAGCACCTGCTTTTCCTTTTTCATTGGTATGTAGTGTTGGCTAGCCAAGAGAGTACATTTCCTGAGGATGCAGCAGCAGGTGAATGCCATGTGTGCTCTGGCACCGAAGAAAGCTGTCTACTTCTCTGGCACACCAGGGACGGTGCCTTCTTCTTCCTCTGTACTGTATTTTAATAGCAAGCTTTCTGTCTTGGCAACAGCCGGGATCATTAGCTCTACAGAGCACACAGCAAATGTCCCTTTACCCTTCAGGGTAAACAGGCCACGGTAGTTGCATTTTTCTCATCAGTCTTCAAGGTCATCAGGAATCCTTGTGCTGCAGGATCACTGTGCAGTCACAACATCCCACCAATCGGAGCTGTGTGTGTGTTTGTAATGATGTATGTATGGACTCTGCATCTTCGTTTTCTTATTGGGCAAATAGTGTTATTTTTACCCTGCTGCTGGACCACCGTTTAAATAGTTTTATGGTTTATATCTCCCCAACCCCCCCGGATGTGGCAGAGGATAGGGCTTTCTGCTCAGAGAGAAAACAATAATACAAGGTATTATAACCTAAGTCACATGAAATATACTCGGAGTTGAGAGTGAATTTCATGCTCTCTATTCAGCTTGTAGTAGCAATAGAGGAAGAAGAGAAGTATGGCTCTTTCCCCCCAAACGTCTGCTTATATACATTATTTACACAATGGGCCTTGCGTGATTGGCTACTTCAGGGCTGCACCTGTGGGCCAATCAGGTTGCGGGTTGACTTCTGCCAGCAGCCTGATTGGCTGCTCCTGCAGGCCAATCAGGTTGCTGATTCACTTCCACCTGGAGCTGGATTGGGTGGCTCCTGCGGACCAATCAGACTGCTGCATTCTGGATCCTACTGTTCTAGGATTCAGCTCAGTATATAACATCACACAGTGTGTGAGAGTATGTATTTTCCAGCTCACAGCTTACTGTTGGTTGTTAATAAAATAGCTAAATTATTACCTTTTGGGGAGCAACACAAAATTCACTAAATGCCAAGCAACACTGATTTGCATTTATTTTCTAGCTGTTTGCCCTCTTCCGACTGCAGGTAAGATCCACACTGCTGTTCCTGACTTCTGGTGCTGCTTCTGGTCACCCCGACATCTTAATATGGAACGTGAAAGGCCACCGTTAGTTCAGAGAGCAAAGGGAAGTCACAGGCTAAAACTCAGCTTGGCTTCCTGCCAAACTATTTTCCTCTTTGGCTTGGCACCAGCCCCATCAGCATACAAATAACTTCCCTTCATTTACTGCCAGCTCATTTTATTTAAAAATCAAAAGATCTTGCCTCTCTTCCTCCCACCCCTGGGGGAAAAGGGGGAGGAAAAAAAAAGGAAAAGGAAAGTCTTTAAACAGGCAAATTAATGTTATTAGCGAAACAATTCTTTGGTCTGAGGGAAGATCGCCGGCTTTGGCGCTATCGCCGCCGCCATTACAGTTTAAAGCCAGTCTCTCAAAATAAAGTAATAATGCAAACTTATTGTTTGGAATTTAGTGACAGGGCTCCAAAGAACTGGATGGGGAGAGCGAGAGGAGCAAGAGCAGCTGCTTCCGGCTTATGAGATTGATCTCCCGAGGAAGCCTGTGTGGTAGTGAACTGCACACTGGAACAGATGCCGACTGTAGAAGGGGCTTTACTAGTTATTATAATGGGGACAGGGTTTGAAAATTTGTTGGGGCTCAGCGTACTATATAACGATTGCTTCGTTGTCTCCAAAGACTCAAGAAACCAAGAAGCTTCTAATCTAAGAGGGGATTAGTGAACTCACTTCATTAACTTTCTGCAAATGTTGCCTTTCCCCTTCACCCCCACCCTTTTGGTTTCCTGATGGTGTGGCTTACTGAAGATGTGTCAATGGGTTGCAATTTGCTGCCTGGAATGTCGTCTGCTAACTGAACGCCATGGAGATAGCATAAATTGAATCCATCCCTCCCTCGGAAGCCTCAATGGTCTTTGTGCTGCTCTTCCCCTATGATATTCTGAATGGCTAAACATAATGCTCTGTCGATTTGGCCAGTGAGTGTCACAGAGCACCACTCTCTACAGACTCTGGTGTCACGCAATCTGGTTTTAAGTTGTCCTGGAGATGGATAATGTCAGGAGAAAGATTAAGGGCTATGAGCAAACCAGGAAGTTCAGCTCAGAGGTAAGGAATCCAATAAAGGTAAGGGACAGATTGGAGTTGCGGTGATAGCCTTTGCTTGTTCCATGCTGAGAACGAAGGACATCTCAAAGCCAGGGCATTAATCCAGTTGATAGGCATGTCTAGTTCGGCCAAAGTCAGCTAAAGCAAAGTTCAGTTGGGGTGTTTAAGATTATGGTTGGAATTTAGTTTTCTCTCTGATCTCTTGAGAATTGCCCTTCACTGGAAGAAGGCAGGTGCCAGAGCAAGATATGGTTGAAAAGCAACTGGATAAAGGTTCAGCCTCAAGTACTGGGGGACAGGAGAACAGGCCGCCTAGTCTGTTAAAGCATATATTGGCTTCTAAAGTGTGTTTTCTCCGTGATTTAATTCCCCTTTTTTGGAAGATCTATCTATCTATCTATCTATCTATTTATCTATCTATCATCTATCTATCTATCTATCTATCTATCTATCTATCTAATCTACCAATCAATCAATCATCTATCTATCTCTATCATCTAGCTATTATCTATATCTATCTATCTATCTATCTATCTATCTATCTATCTATCTATCTATCGTTTATCATCTATCACCATCCATCATCCTGCTCATATTTCAGAGATCTCAGATTTATGTATAGTCCCCAGGCATCAAATAAGGCCAGAATTGCATAGCTTCATCATAGGGCTACATTATCTGCCTTTGCATAATGGTTAAGTACAACCATTGCTTACCATTACATAAAGTACAGCAAGGATCAACTTATCTTGACAAAATAGAGTGAGAATGACCCTTAAGGGTGGTACTTGTTCTTTCTTAGGATTGCATGTATTTCTTTTGTATTGTTGTTTCAGCATTGTTGTTTCAGCTATGGTTTTTTTTTCAGGCATCATTAGTAAGATGTAGATCCTTTCATCCAACAGCCGGAGAACTACCGTATTTACTACAGTGGTGCTGAATCTTTGGCTGTTTAGATAATTCAGGCCAAAAATATGTTTGGGGGTATATTTCATTTAAAACGCTCTCTGGATCTGGTCACATTTTCTTAAGCAATTTTCTGCTGTTCGTTTCCCTCTTTCACTCATTCAGTATCATTGCCCTTCCCCTTCTCATTATGGTTCCTCTCTCCTTCCTAGAATGATCCCAGAAGATGATTACATCACATAGTGCATCACATTTGGCTATGAGTTGACATCACTGAAGTCAAAGTTGTGTGGACTGGGTCACATGGGGTGATCACAGCCAATCAGATTATCCATAGTCCTCACTATGCATGGGTAAATCTTTTCACTCTCTTTTGATGCAGCCTTTGAAAAAAACATTTAAAGGGCATGTGCCTTTTTATGCCGCTGAAAACATTTGCAGGAAGTGACCTCTTTTGAATTAGGCATACAATTTACATTGTGCTGAGCACGCAGCACAACTTGCTCAAATACACCTATAAATTGAAACAGGTATCACTCTTGCATTTGACAGTGTGTGACATAATACTTTCCTTCCTGAGTGGGGAACATTAATTTTATCATTTTCTGATGCAGACAGAATTTTCCAACAGCTGATAAAATTTACCACCACTTTGTATTGCTTTATTGTTTCCGGTGCTAAAGTGGCAAAGCGCAAAACTACGCTCGTAAAAATTGGCTACCATGTTTCAAATATCCTGCAATTTTATGGGAATGTAAATCTGCAGTGAAGTAAAGATACTGTAGGTAATGGTATATGAGAAATGTAGGTTTTGTTTGGGTTTTTTGTTTTTTTAAAAAAGCAGCCCAGAAAGCACAGTTTAAGTCTCCAGTAATTGCCATATTGGCAAAGCAATTCCTGTAAAGTAATGAAACCGGGGTTAATTTCAACTAGTAAGCGTCTCCTGATAGAAACTGTTTTCTGTGTTATGAATCAAATTCATTAAAATTTAGCCTTTAAAAGCTGGTGGGGACAGAGACGACGACGACAAATTGTTCAGGAACCAAGCTTGATTTACTTGGAATAATTAACGGGCTTTGAGATGTCTAGTTTGAAATTATTGGCAACCTCCATTAAATTGAGCTGGCTTTCAGCCTGAACTGCAAGGGGCTCCTCTAGGGCCTATATCACATGTTGTGTACAAACACTTGCAAAGGTAGCCCAATGGTCCCTTTCAAAATAAGGAAAAAGCCACTTCCAAATAGAGCCAATTGGGCGGCGGCAGACTTAACTCATTCCTTATTCACTGCTTCTTTCACTTTAAATAACCCTACAAATTGCTTATCCCGCCCGCCCGCCCCCCACTTCCACTTGAGGTTTGTTTGGAGGTGAAACATGTATTTGAAACCGCATAGAGGAAAAATAATGTTGGGATAGGTTGGATGGGGAAATAACAGGTGAGTAAAGCACTCTATCTATCACAGCGTGGGTGGTGATGTGGGTTAAACCGTAGAGCCTAGGGCTTGCCGATCAGAAGGTCGGCGGTTTGAATCCCCGCAACAGGGTGAGCTTCCGTTGCCCGATCCCAGCTCCTGCCAACCTAGCAGTTTGAAAGGATATTCAAGAAGGATATTGACGAGCTGGAATGTGTCCAGAGGAGGGCAACCAAAGTGGTCAAAGGCCTGGAAACAATGCCTTATGAGGAACGGCTTAGGGAGCTGGGTATGTTTAGCCTGGAGAAGAGAAGGTTAAGGGGTGATATGATAGTCATGTTCAAATATATAAAAGGATGTCATATAGAAGAGGGTGAAAGGTTGTTTTCTACTGCTCCAGAGAAGCAGACACAGAGCAATGGATTCAAACTACAAGAAAGAAGATTCCACCTAAACATTAGGAAGAACTTCTTGACAGTAAGAGCTGTTCGGCAGTGGAATTTGCTGCCAAGGAGTGTGGTGGAGTCTCCTTCTTTGGAGGTCTTTAAGCTGAGGCTTGACAGCCATCTGTCAGGAATGCTTTGATGATGTTTCCTGCTTGGCAGGGGGTTGGACTGGATGGCTCTTGTGGTCCCTTCCAACTCTATGATTCTAAGATTCTATGAAAGCACATCAAAGTGCAAGTAGATAAATAGGTACCACTACAGCGGGAAGGTAAACGGTGTTTCCGTGTGCTGTTCTGGTTCACCAGAAGCGGCTTTGTCATGCTGGCCACATGACCTGGAAGCTGTACGCCGGCTCCCTCGGCCAATAACGTGAGATGAGCGCCGCAACCCCAGAGCCAGTCACGACTGGACCTAATGGTCAGGGGTCCCTTTACCTTTACTAAAGCATTCTTACCCAACTCCCCTTCTTTGCTTCTTTCCCCCTTGTTCTATTGGAGGGTTCTATTATATTGGTATAGATTTGGGGGATGCTCCCCCCAAATCCCCTTGAAATTAACAAATGGCAGGATTTTGATTAATTGGGATATGGATGAAAGTACAAGCTGCAGAATTGCACCAGACAATGAATCCCCGGGCTGGCTTAGCAAACCAGTCTGGCTGGCTTAATGAAGAACAGGTCTATTAACATGGCAAAAGGGGTTGATGGGCCATCTGAGAGGAATATTTTGGCTTGGGGAGACAGATACAGCCAAGTGGACAGTGTGTGTGTGTGAGTGTGTGTGTGTGTGTGTGTGTGTGTGTGTGTAGCAACAGGAGAATAGATTTTAGGAAGGTTTTCTGGGAAGAAGGAGGAAGAAGAAAAACTGGTCTCCATCTTGGGCAGGTTGGCTGAAGGATGGCTGGGAGAAATGCCTTGGACTCCAGGGCTGCACTGTTGTGGGGGACAAGCCCCTCTTGAAATGACCATGCTGTAAGATCTGGACTCCCTCCATGCACACTGAAGGTGTAAATAGGTGAATAAACCACATTTCTTAAAGCCATGACAGTCTCTGACATATCTCAATTCTCCAAAGGAACACAGACCCTGGGTGATCCTGGAACCCCATGGAATCTTGCTGCAGCTCAGCAGAGAGCTGGGTGGCACCCAACTTTTGTGACAATATGTGACTAAAGTATGAGCTTAAATTGCTACCAAGATCACAAAATAAAACTCTGCATAGCCATGAACTTGGATTTTGGTGATCTGCATTGGAACTTGAGATGGACTTGCTAATGGATCTGAGCCCCTCGACAGCATCTATTTCTTTCAGCTATCAGCATGGATACAGGTTGGTTTTTTTAAAATTGTTTTTCGTTTTAAAATAATTTCCATTTACATTAAAAATGCCGACATGCTTGCTACGTGACAAGGGCTGCTCTGGGACAAATGAAACCATTTGTATACGGCAAAGGTTAAGAGGGTTTGGAATAAAAATATACCTTCAAATTAGTACACTAATAGGACTTGGGTACATTACATTACATTAACTTCATATTGATTCAAATGTCCAGAGAAGGCAATCAGAGAACTCAAGAGTAACGAGGTTTATTCCACTGGGGTCTTGGTGAAACCAATAAGGCTAAAATATACCCACAGTTACAAAAGGTGATTTCCTCCCTAATCTTTGACCTAATAGACAGATTGGATTGAGTGCTTATATTTGACCTTCTCGTCCATTACTCTCGATACTGAAGAGCTTGCTGGAAAAGTAAAGTCCGATCGAGAGTCTGATTCTCATTAGCTACTTTGCTGTAAGTGGGGAACCTCCGAACCACAGGCAAAATGTGCCCCCCGAACCTCTCTATCAGCCTCTTAAGCACTCTCCCCATCACACCTGCTCCCCAATCTTTCTCCTTAGGCCACATCCCATGCCAGCCCTAGATCACACCATCACTTTTTTTTGTAATGTTTAAACTGCACATTACTTATTAATCTTAAAGGTAAAGGTACCCCTGACCATTAGGTCCAGTCGCGGATGACTCTGGGGTTGTGGTGCTCATCTCGCTTTACTAGCCGAGGGAGCCGCCGCTTGTCCACAGAAAGCTTCCTGGTCATGTGGCCAGCATAACTAAGCCGCTTCTGGTGAACCAGAGCAGTGCACGGAAACACCGTTTACCTTCCCTATTTATCTACTTGCACTTTGACATGCTTTCGAACTGCTAGGTTGGCAGGAGCTGGGACTGAACAATGGGAGCTCACCCCGTTGCGGGGATTCGAACTGCCGACCTTCTGATTGGCAAGCCCTAGGCTCTGTGGTTTAGACCATAGCGCCACCTAGTCTACTCTAAAATCAAAAGCCTGCATAGCTACTATGCCAGGTAACTACTTCTTGTACTGGTTTGTTTGTTTTTAACTATTTTAGCTGGTTGTTTTTTTGTTTTTTGTTTTTAAATGGTTCTTTTGAGAATGATTTTCTTGTGTTACAAAACAAACAAATAAATGGGGAGAAGCATATGCCATCTCCTCTTTCAGTTCATAGAGTCTTCTCCACAATTCGTTTGCATGCAGAGACACTTTTGTCATAGACCAGGCATCCCCAAACTTCGGCCCTCCAGATGTTTTGGACTACAATTCCCATCTTCCCCAACCACTGGTCCTGTTAGCTAGGGATCATGGAAGTTGTAGGCCAAAACATCTGGAGGGCCGCAGTTTGGGGATGCCTGTCATAGACCCACTGCGGTTGGGGGAAAACAGAGGGGAGAGAGAAAGAGAGAGATGGAGGGAGAGAGATGGGGCAGAGGTGTTGTTCGTTTGTCTAGTGTTAGTGTAGGGTTTTGTGTCAGCATCACGTGGCTAGGTCCTTTGTTAATAATAATAATAATAATAATTATAATTATAATTATAATATATTGCTTATACCCCGCCCATCTAGCCGGGCTTCCCCAGCCATTCTGGGCAGCTCCCAACAGAATATTAAAAACACAATAAAACATCAAACATTAAAAACTTCCCTAAACAGGGTTGCCTTCAGATGTCTTCTAAAAGTCAGATAGTTGTTTATTTCCTTGACATCTGATGGGAGGGCGTTCCACAGGGTGCGTGCCACTACCGAAAAGGCCCTCTGCCTGGTTCCCTGTAACCTCACTTTTCGCAATGAGGGAATCGCCAGAAGGCCCTCAGAACTGGACCTCAATGTCCGGGTAGAACGATGGGGGTGGAGATGCTCCTTCAGGTATACTGGGCTGAGGCTGTTTAGGGCAGGGGTCAGCAACATTTTTCAGTCATGGGCCGGTCCACCGTCCCTCAGACCATGTGGTGGGCCAGACTATATTTTGTGGGAAAAATTGAATGAATTTCCTATGCCCCACAAATAACCAGGAGAAGCATTTTAAATAAAAGCACACATTCTACTCATGTATAAACACGCTGATTCCCAGACCGCCCACAAGCCAGATTTAGAAGGCGATTGGGCCGCATCTGGCCCCCCGGGCCTTAGGTTGCCTACCCCTAGTTTAGGGCTTTAAAGCTCAGCACCAACACTTTGAATTGTGCTCAGAAACATACTGGGAGCTAATGGATGTCTTTCAAGACCAGTGTTATATAGTTATATCTTTATTTTTATTGACATTGTGAGAGGTTAGGGGCTCCAGAGCTTGGTTGGTTGCGTTCAGTTAATTGCAGTATGGCTTGCTTGCATGCCAGTGCTTCCTAAACTTTTGGGAGCCACCGCTCCCTTGGGTCTATGAATGCACCCCCACTGCCCCCTACCCTATAAAAAGCATTATTCCAAATGGCGGTTTGCATGACCATCTAAGGAAGGTGATAGCACAAAAAAATTCAAAACAGTAATGATTAATAGCACATTCATCCAAAATCCAATTAAAACCATTTAATCAGTTCAACAAAGCAATGAACTTGATCCTCCCACTCCCCAGAGGTGGTACTACCCCCTTAAGCACTGGTCAACAGTATTTGTTGGTTCCCAAAGGGTGCAGTCACTGTAAATGACGTCTGAAAGGTCTCCGTCCAACTGCGCAATCTGTTTGGTGCTCTCTGCACAGACTTTTCAACACAAGGAGACCTGCCTACGAATCTCTCAGCAAGGAAGCAGTTAATGCCTTGTCATGCTTTCCAACAGGTCATTGCTGTGCCAGTGCATTTCTTGGTTTGTTAGGCACCCTAATTTTAATTTCAAGATGCTACGTAAAGCATTTGCCGCCGGGCGGAAATTAGTGTGTAATAAGGTCTTATAGCTGGAAGACTGTCAGCGGCAAGGGAGGGGAAATGTGTTTAATTCTGAATTTTAGGACTTCCCTCTGTGCAACATGATCAGCAATCTCTCTCTCTCTCTCTCTCTCTCTCTCTCTCTCACACACACACACACACACACACACACAAGCAGATGGGATGGTGCAATGCTAGATTTGCCTGAGTGGTTCTCCCAATGGCACTTTGTACACAGGGAATGAATCTCTGAAGAGGCTCACCAGACACCTTAGGATTCAGATCTCTGTTTACTGGTTTTTTATGGCTTCCTTCTGTTTTGCTTGGCCTCCAATGGATTTGTAGAGTATGCCACTCCCCTCATTTTTTTTTTTTTGGTGAAGTCCAGAAATAAACAATAAATTGCAAGAACTCGGACCAGGAGGAAAATAAATTTCAAGTAAGTCTTCGAAAGGTTTTATTTATGTAATGATAAGATGGATTCAAATAGGAATCAATTCCAGTATGATAGTGAGGCAAATAAAAATAAATTCCAGTGAAAAAAAATCCCAGGACAAGGCCGTTTCGCCAATTCTTCATCAGCAATGTTTTAATGGTCAGAGTGTACCAAGTACAGTATGTTTGCCTTCTTGGTACACTCTGACCATTAAAACATTGCTGATGAAGAATTGGCGAAACAGGGCCTTGTCCTGGGATTTTTTAAAATTTTTATTTGCCTCACTATCATACTGGAATTGATTCCTATTTGAATTCATCTTATCATTACATAAATAAAATCTTTCAAAGACTTACTTGAAATTCATCTTCCTCCAGGCCCGAGTTCCTGCAATTTACTGTTTATTTCTGGACTCCCCTCATTTTAGCATCCCGTTTTAATTGGATGTTTCACTGGGACACAAAGCAAACAGGAGTGCGATAGCGCAGACCTCTTCAAAACCAAGCCAGCCTATGAGATATATGATACAATTCACTGGAGAAGAGCAACTGGCTAATTTATTTTTTTTGGAAATATTTCCAGGCCACCTTTCTGGGCAATGCCCTTTCAAGGCAGCAATGAAAGAACCAGCAACCCCCACCCACCCCAAAACTATCAGCCCCCCAACCTGAGCAAGGTTCACAGTATTGGATTAATTTAATTGGATTAAATTTAAATACTGAAGCGTAGGGCAGCTGAATCTGGTAATTTCCCTCAGAGGATGAGTCTGGATAGGATCGTATGGTGATTTTATTTGCATACTGCTTTTCCACAGTTCAAACCATGCTCAAGGTGGCTTACGACATGAAAAAAATACGTAATTACAACACAGCCAAAGTTGTTATAAACAGTTACAGGTAGGTAGCCGTGTTGGTCTGACGCAGTCAAAATAAAAATAAAAAAAATCCTTCCAGTAGCACCTTAGAGAAGTTTCTAAATTGCAACTCATTACCAAGCTTAAAACCATGGAGAGACCTGGTATGAACAGAGACATAGGATTCTTTTCTCATTATACATGATCAAGCTTTCCTTAGCACCTCAGCTTTTTCCTGCAAGACCAATTGCAGTCATTAACAGTCGTTAACAGTCACCAACAGGTTTACCACTCCTATCAGCCCATCACCCATTCCCATCACCCTCCCCACCCTCTGACTATACATAAGGGTCTGGTTACTTCTGTTTCAGTGTATCTGAAGAAGTGTGCATGCACACGAAAGCTCATACCTATGACAAACTTAGTTGGTCTCTAAGGTGCTACTGGAAGGATTTTTTATTTTATGTTGTCATAAACAGTAAACAAAGCATCCAAAACGCACAACCCAATCGAACCATTTCCACATAAATTATAATAAAATCTTGTAAAGGATACAAAAATTAATATCAATAACAACTCCCCCCCCCCAAAAAAAACAAAACACCTTAAGCAATACCCCAGCCCAAGATAGCAAACCTACTGAGATGTTTTCACCACCCTGTTGCTTATAGGACTGTTGTTTTTTTTTAATGTCTTGCAATAGTTAATGAATTATCATGTAAACCTTTCAAAGCTGCGAGCCACTTTTGAGCATGGTTTACAAAGCAGCATAAAAATAAACAGCGATCATCTCTCTTTCTCTCCCTCCCAATCACAAACACACGCACATGCACAAAGAAGAGGAAATGTGTGAATAACACAAGAAATATGCAAATTGCCTGTACTTGGATTTTTGTCTGCATTACAGCCAGGAACAATGTTAGCTGAATAGAGCAGCCCAATAAGCCACAGCTGCTTTATTCCACATCCTTGCTGATTCGTGCAGTTATTATGGAACACCAACAGTTGGTCTGCGCTCGTAAAGGACATTTGAATAGATGTTTCTAATTTCTACTGGCAGTGCTTCGCTGCATTCTGACCTTCTGAAAACAAGCCTTTAGAGGGGAAATGGGGTAAGTGGAATTATTATACCGCCCATTGATGGTATATTTTGGCACAGTTGGGGTATGTGAAGACTTTTCTAATTATAGTGTTCTGCTGAAGAAAATCATACCCATACTTAATTACTGTGTAGCGATATTCAGAAATCCTGAAATATGAATATGAGAACGACCAAGTATGATTTGTTTTTACTAAAAGGCCTTTCTGAAAACTCTGTTGAGTATCTGAATTTGCTTTTATTAGTCCCAGCTTTCTATCTAGATGCACAAACACCCACTTGCAAATACATATTGAGCTGAAGGAGTTTTCAAGCAACGAGCCTACAAGCAAAATTTAAAAGGTAGGAATGTTAGTTTTAGTTCATCAGCTGTATGCTCTTTCTGACAGACCACAGGACACCAGCAACATACAATGACATTGGCACTTCTGGTTAACATGTTCTCTCACTCCTGCCAAGGAATCATACTGCATCATTTTGCATTAACTGCAGTTTCTGGGCCAACCACAGGGAAACCCCACATAGAATGCATTGCCTGGGCTACTGTGGTCCAGTTTTCCCAGTCAAGAAGTGACCCAAGCCAGTAAAAGGTAGGACATGGGCAGGGGCGGGGTAAGGGAGTGATGTGGGTGCAAGTCACCCCAGGTGTCACCACCATAGCTGCCAAATATCCCGTTTTCGCCAGGAAACTCCCTTTTTTCCTACCGTTTCCTGGCGGTCTACCGTATCGGTTATTATCCCGTTATTCTCCCTTAAATCCGCTCCTGCCAGTGGCCATTTTTCTGGTGCCACTTTGCCCTTCTATGGGCACCAGAAAATGGCGCCGCTGGTGCCGGAAGTCACTTCTACACATGTCCGGAAACGCATAGACGCAACTTCTGGTGGCGCTGTGCTCTTCTATGGGCACAGAAAATGGCGGCGCCGGCGGCGCAAGTCGCTTTTATGCATTTCCGGTCATGCGTAGAAGCGACGTCCGGTGCCTGCGCCGCCATTTTCTGGTGCCCATAGAAAGGCAAAGCGCCACTGGAAGTTGCGTCTATGCAACTTCCGGTGTCGCGCGGCTGCTGATCCTGGATTTTTTCTTCCAGGAGTTGGCAGGTATGGTCACCACTGGGGGGGGGGCAAAATGCTGGGTGGCACTCAACACGGGGCCTGCAGCGTGCCTGAGCCATGCGTCTCTCCTGTGAGTGACGCAGTGGCTTGGGCACGCGCAGGCTCCGCGCTGCCCAAATGGTCCGCCCACTGCCTCCCCCCCAGCTGTAGGGTGGCTGAGTGGGAGGAGACAGGCAAACTCTGGAGGCCCCGCAGTGCATCCTGCCCCTATGGGTGGCTCGCCCCGCCCCTGGGCATGCCGTCCCAGGCTCCCAAGTGGCTTCCTCTGCTGCTGAACATGGGGTCCATAATCTTTCCTCTTCATGCTGCTGATTGCAAATGACTCAAACAAAGCTTTTTGCTTCCAGGTCATGGTGCTCCATGTAAGAGAGAAGGATTTTGATCACAAAAAGGTGGTGCATAAATTATTCTCTGTCGCTTGCTGTCTCTCAGAAATGTGCTTTTGGTAAAGTAAAAGGACCCCGGGATGGTTAAGTCCAGTCAAATTTGACTTTGGGGTGTGGCGCTCATCTCTGCTTTCAGGCTGAGGAAGCCAGCATTTGTCCTCGGACAGCTTTCCAGGTCATATGGACAGCATGACTAAACCACTTCTGACACCGTGATGAGCACATGGAAACGTCATATATCTTCCTGCCGCAGCAGTACCTATTTATCTACTTGCACTGGTGTGCTTTCAAACGGCTAGATTGGCAGGAGCTGGGACAGAGCAATGGGAGCTCACTCCATCGTGGGGATTCGAACCACTGACCTTCTGATCAGCAAGCCCAAGAGGCTCTGGTTTAGACCACAGCGCCACCTGCGTCCCTCCTGCCCTTGGAGTGTGGCTCCTTCAAATAACCCAGTGTAGGAAAGTGCTTGAATTAAATGGCTAACTAAGCAGAAAGCCCTTCAAGGCTTCTAGAAGTCCTGCAGAGTTCACATTTGGTTAGGATGCGGGGCCTATTTTCCCCCTTGATTCAAATTCTTGCAAATCTGAATTTTACATAGAAGTCTCCCCAACCCCCAGGCTTTACAAATACTCATATATGGTACTTGCAGATGAGAAACCCAAAAGGCACACTATATGCTTGGTCGACATTTAGCTCCCACAGTGGTGCAAATCAGAAGCATCTCCAATTAATTGAATTAAATGATGTTCATCTGGTGTAAAACGTTTGTGGGAGCCACTACCACTTAATTCAACTCAATTATTAGTGCTCTATTAATGAATTCATTTCATAATCCAGTGGTTGGTAAATCGTTTTCAAATTAAAATAAATGTTTCCTTTTAGGTGAAAGAAAAAAGGCATACATATTCCCGGATGATCTCATTGCCCCTCATATTCAGTTGTATGAGTGGCCTTCACAGTTCATTTCAGGCATGTGCCAAATCTAATAGGAGTAAACGCTTGCTAAGGGGTGAAATTCACTGGAATCTAAACCAACTATTAAGACGAGACTGATGTAATAAAATTATAAACTTATTATGGAGCTATCCTCGGTTGGTAAGCATTAATTAATAGGATTAAGAACATATTTATTTTAGAGTTTATCCTTGCTTGAAGCTGCAATCATTTATTCAATCCCCCCATCCCCCGAACTTCAAATATATTCCAGTGTCCTTGTGAATGCACAGGTTTTTAAAATAATTAAAGTGAATGTGAAAACCTTAGTGGCTGATGATACCCTGTGACTGCAAGTAATTATGGGATCACAATAGGATAGTGTTTCATTGAAGAGTTTGTACTAGGAAGCCCGACAATTCCAGGCATCATAAAACACAACCTTAGCATCAACTGGACAGCCATGTTCATTAGAAATGGGAAACCTCTGACTTCTGGATTCCAGAGGAAGCTTTTATTAGCTGAGACCTGCACATACGGTACCTTAAATAAAAAGAAACATTTTACCAGGTGACACAACATGAAAAATCCGGGATTGGCATGACCGAAGTTATGGTAATCTTCCTCTTTGCCTTCAGCCTGCTCAGAAAGCATCCTGCTTTCCATATGTTCAATATATGATTTCTAGTCCAGTGGGGATCCTGTGTATAACACCAACACCAACACCAACACCAACAACAACACCACCAACGGCATTCCTGAGACATAATCATGTCTGAATTTCAATCTGCTACCTCACCCTCCCTAAGTGGCACCTTAGTCCAAAGCCCTCCTGGTGTGCTTCATAAGAAACAGCCACAGAGATAAGAGATGCTTTGAAGTGGTGGAAAGGGATTAGGGCTCATTTGGTGCATATGCGTTCAGCCAGTCCCTGGCTTCTATACGGCGGGTTCTCCTTCATGGAGAGCACATGTTGTGGTGGGGCCTAGAAAACTACCCCTGAGTTGCTGGGGTGGGGGCTTTGAGTGGCCACTGTTCTGATTGGACCCAGGTTGTTGGGGGGGGGAGCATGTTGCAATTTCTGTGGGTCAGCCAGGGGTATAAAAGGCAAGCACGTGGTTTATTCCTCCTCTTTGGCTGCATACTTCGGATCACCCGCCCTCCCTCCCTATTTTTAGGCCTCTGTGTTGACCTTGCTGTGCCTGTCATGGGGTTGTCTGCTTGGCAGGGGCCCGGTAGGAATTTTCCCATTTGGCTGATTGGCTGGTGCCATCTGCTTTTTGCCTACTGCATAGCAAATAGGCACAACCTGTAAGGTTGGCGGTTAGGCATTGGTTATTTTGTTGGTTGTATGAGGGGTCTTGTTGACTGTGTTGGCCCCTCAAGTTAATGCCTGTGTAGGGAAAATTCTGTTCAGGAATACAGGGGCTCGATATGCAATGTCCGTAACCCCCTGTCGGGGGCCAGGGCCGCGTGAGAGCCTCTGGGAGCCTGAAAGGAGAGGGGAGGGCTAGCACACCCAGCTCCCTATCTCTCCCTGTAGGGTTTCCCCTTGCTGACTTAAGGCTAGTTCTGTCCTTAGGGGACAGCTGGTGAACCAATGCTTATGCAACCACTCACATATTTTGTATTTTAATAAAGTTGTGGCCAAATTCATGCCAAAAACCCCAAACAAACATTCTGTCTGTGGTGTGAATTATCTGAGGGGTGGTTTGGGGACCTCAATGTGCAATATCTCTCGTCTGAATTACAAGCCAGAACGTTGTGTCTGTCCTTCCCAGATAGTAATATTATGCAGAAGAAGCTTGGGGTATTGCCGCTGTTTGTATGCATTTTTCCTCAAGGACCCATTATTATATTTCTACAGTAGTGCAGATGAGTAAATGTTCTATAATGGTTCATCTGTTCCTAATGAGTCCTCTTCTATTCCTTCATACATTTGTCAGTGTAACTGGCTCTAAAAATAGGGCACATTCAGGGCTTCGTTTAAGCCACCTCTTGTTCCCTGGAGCCTAGTTGTTGTTGTTTTTTGATAAGGCGTGAAATAAGCACAACTACTTTCCACATATAGGGTGGCTAGAAAACTGGTGTAGCCATTCTCCATATTGGTGCAAGAGCTTACCCTCTGATTCTCACGGCACTCGCCTATAGTTCTACTACATTCATCTGAAAAATGGCAAATGAAATGAACACTTACGTGGGCTCGTTTTAATTTTCCATTTTAGCGGTGGCTAACTCAATGCCTTGGAACAGAAATTAGCTAAACTTAACCATTTTCTTGTAAAAACAAACAAACCAGCCAATCCCTTCCTACAGAAAGCACTGAGGGGGGTTACTACCCAGGTTAAGGCCTCCAGCTCATAAATCTAACAACCTCAGGAAATGATTCATGGTTTCACTTTGGAAAACCTCGCAGGAAAGAGCAGAAATCAAATGCATATTCTGTTTCTAAAACTAAAGCCATATATCATGTTCCAGTGCTAGTCTATCTCCCCCCAAGGGCTCCAAAAAGCATATAGGGCGACCACTGAGTTAAGAAGGCTTTTGTTATATCGAGAGAATATTACATTCAAGCAAGAAATGAACCACACAGTTTGGCTGAATGTTAGAACATTATCCCATCCCTTTTTAAAAAAAGAAAAATAAGTCGGCATTTTAATTTTTTTTTCCTTTTAGGTAGTTACATGTATCAATGCTCGATTAAATGGCTTGGCATTCCACTTGGAATTTTAAAAAGCTAAACTAGGATAATTGGAAAACTCTGCCCCTTCTCACCCCCAAAATAAAACTTGTCCATATCAGAAGATTTTGAAACTCTAGAGAAAATTGCTTACTTTTGAACAAGACTAAGGTAAGTTCAGAAGAAAGCATCCAAAATGTCTCTCTGTGGCATGCACTGCCTTAATTGTGTCAATTTAAGCAAAATGAAAAATTCCTTCAGTAGCACCTTAAAGACCAACTAAGTTTATATTTTGGTATGAGCTTTCGTGTGCATGCACACTTCTTCAGATACACTAGAAACAGAAGTGTCAGACCCTATATATATACAGAGGGTGGTGGGGGTGGGTGGGAATGGGAGATGGGCTGATGGGAGTGGTAAACCTGATGGTGGGTGTTAATGGCTGCTGATGGCTGCAATTAGTCCTGGGCTGAGGTGCTAAAGAAAGCTTGATCATGCATAATGAGATAAGAATCCGATATCTCTATTCATCCCAGGTGCTTCCATGGTTTTAAGCTTGGTAATGATTTCCAATTCAGCAACTTCCCTTTCCAGTCTGTTCCTGAAATTTCTCTGTAATAAAACAGCTGCTTTGAGATCTTGTATAGAATGTCCTGGGAGATTGAAGTGTTCTCCTACTGGTTTTTCAGTCTTATGGTTCCTGATGTCAGATTTATGTCCATTTATCCTTTGGCGTAGGGTTTGGTCTGTTTGTCCAATATAGAGAGCTGAAGGGCACCGTTGGCATTTGATGGCATACACAATGTTAGAAGATGAGCAATTAAATAGTCCTGAGATGGTATGTTGGATGTTGTTGGGGCCAGTAATGATGTTGTCCGGGTGTATGTGGCAGCAAAGTTGGCATCTGGGTTTATTGCAGGCTCTGGTACCAGTGTCCATGTTAAGTCTGGTGGTTGTATTATTGTGGGTGAGGAGTTGTTTAAGATTGGGTGGCTGTCTGTAGGCAATGAAAGGTCTTCCTCCCAGAGCTTGAGAAAGGGAGCTGTCATTGTCCAGGAGAGGCTGTAGATCTCTGATGATGCGTTGTACTGTTTTAACTTGGGAGCTGTATGTGATGACTAGTGGTGTTCTGTTATTTTCTTTTTTGGGTCTGTCTTGCAGCAGGTTCTCCCTAGGTATCAGTCTGGCTCTGTTGATCTGTTGTTTAACTTCATCAGGTGGATATTTTAGTTCTAAAAAGGTTTGCTGTAGATCTCTTAGGTGAGATTCTCTGTCTGTAGAGTTGGAACAGATACGGTTGTAACGTAGGGCCTGGCTGTATACGATGGATTGTTTGGTATGTTTGGGATGGTAGCTAGAAGCATGTAGATATGTTTGTCGGTCAGTTGGTTTTCTGTATAAGGTGGTGTCTATACGTCCATCCTGTATTTTTATAGTAGTGTCCAAAAAATGTATTTCTTGCATAGATTGGTTCATTGTTAGGTTGATGGTGGGGTGAAAGTCATTGAATGTCTGGTGGAAGGTTTCCAGGGTCTGTTGTCCATGTGTCCAGATAATAAAAATATCGTCAATGTATCGTAGGTACAAGAGAGGTTTGAGTGGGTAGGAGTCTAGGAAACGATGTTCTAAATCTGCCATGAAGATGTTGGCATACTGTGGGGCCATGCGGGTGCCCATGGCTGTGCCGCTGATCTGGAGGAACAGGTCATCACCAAATTTGAAGTGGTTGTGGGTAAGGACAAAGTGGCAGAGTTTGGTAGCAAAGTCCGCTGTGGTTTTATCTGAAATGGTGTTCCTTATGGCTTGTAAACCATCATTGTGTGGGATGTTGGTGTATAGAGATTCCACATCCATAGTGGCTAGTATAGTATTGTTAGGAAGATTGTTCAAAGATTGTATTTTCCTCAGAAAATCTGTGGTGTCACGTACGTAGCTGGGAGCACTGATAGCATATGGTTTCAGAACAGAGTCCATATAGCCGGAAACACCCACTGTAATGGTGCCAATACCTGAGATGATGGGGCGTCCTGGATTTCCTGGTTTGTGTATTTTAGGTAGAAGGTAGAAAGTTCCTGGTCGAGGTTCCGCTGGTGTGTTTGTGAGGATCTGTTCTTGGATGTGTAGGGGTAGCTCCTTGACAATCTTGTTCAGTTCTTTTTTGTATGCTTGTGTGGGGTCTGAGTCCAATTTCATGTAAAAGGCAGTATTGGAAAGTTGTCTGTGGGCCTCTTGGATGTAATCAGTTTTGTTCATGATGACAACAGCTCCACCCTTGTCTGCCTCTTTAATTATAATGTCTGGGTTGTTCCTGAGATTTTCTATGGCTCTCCTTTCAGCATGGTTTAGATTTTGTTGTAAGTGATGGTGTTTTCTGGTCACATCCGTTTGGATTCTGTGGCGGAAGCAGTCGATGTACAGATCTAGTGTGGTATTGCGTCCATCAGGAGGGGTCCACGTGGAGTCCCTTTTTGTGTAACATCTTTTCGGTGGTGGTTGGTGGTCGATGTTCTGTTCATTAATGCGTTTGGAGGGTGATGGTTGTTCCCCAGTAAGTTGAGAGGTGTTGTGTTGTGGGGATGTAGTTTGTTCTACTTTGTCTTGTTCTTCTTTGTGATGAAAATACTCCTTCAGGCGTAAACGGCGGAAAAATGCTTCCAGGTCCCCGCAGAACTGAATCATGTGTGGGGATTTAGCAGGGCAGAATGATAGACCCCGTGAGAGGACGGATTCCTCAGCCGGATTCCTCACTGTGTCAATTTAAGATCATATTGGCATACCCTCCAACACTTCTCTGATGAAAATAGGGACTAATAATAATAATAATAATAATAATAATAATAATATTTATACCCCAGCCATCTGACTGAGTTGCCCCAACCCCTCTGGACAGCTTCCAACATATATGAAAACCTAGTAAAACATTAAACATTGAAAAACTTTCCTATACAGGGCTGTCTTCAGATGTCTTCTAAAAAATTGTGTAGTTACTTATCTCCATGGCTCGAGGGTCACATACCCTTCATCATTTCTGAAATGAGTATAGGGACATCCTAAGGAAAAGAGGGAAATTATGGGATCATATCAGAAAGCGGGGTGACTTTTGTAAATCCAGGACTGTCCCTGGAAAATAGGGACACTCAGAGAGTCTGTAATGGATCCTCAATGGAGTATGAAGACATAACGGAGTCACACATTAGGATTTTTGCTTTCTTTCCTTCAGGCTACATGTGTACCCAGGGCTAATCCATGACATTTTGCTGTCTGAAGTGACAGCCAATATGGAACCCCTCTCCATATGGGACTGGAAGTAGAACCTTTCTTCCATACAGACAACACTAGATAGCCACTGCTCCTGAGGCAGCAGGCTAGTTTAGCACTCCAAGAGCCAGTGTAGTGTAGTGGTTAAGAGCGGTAGACTCATAATCTGGGGAACCGGGTTCGTGTCTCCACTCCTCCACATGCAGCTGCTGGGTGACCTTGGGCTAGTCACACTTCTCTGAAGTCTCTCAGCCCCACCTACCTCACAGGGTGTTTGTTGTGGGGGAGGAGGGGAAAGGTTTCAAGTGTATCTGAAGAAGTGTGCATGCACACGGAAGTTCATACCAAAATAAAAACTTAGTTGGTCTTTAAGGTGCTACTGAAGGAATTTTTTTATTTTGCTTCGACTCAGACCAACACGGCTACCTACCTGTAACTGGGAAAGGAGATTGTTAGCCGCTTTGAGACTCCTTTGGGTAGTGATAAAGCGGGATATCAAATCCAAACTCCTTCTTCTTCTTCTTGTGTTGCATATGCAGCTTGGTCCTTCAACAAGACAACAACAAGATGGACCAAGAGCAACCGCCAAATACTGCTGTTGCTTCATCCAGCATTTTCTGTCTGAGGCACTCGCCTCACTCTGGCTAATGATAGGGCCAGCCCCGCCTGCACCTTTTTCCATTTGAGACTGCAATGCCATACGATCTCCAGTGTTGTAAACAAAACCTCCCCTTTTCCCCTTATGGGGTACCCAAGAGCCCGTAGAGAGTCCTTAAGTGGGTTCCCTATCGGCAGGAGAAAATAACAGAGGCCAACCAGAGAATATTGAAAAGCAAAGCAGCTAGTAAACCTGATTTTTATTAAACTGTTGCAACAGGGTCCTCACTCACCACAAGCAGAAGGGAGGAGGAACACAGAACAAAGGTGTGCCAGCCCTTATATAGACTTTTGAAATTGCCCACCCTCAAACTCAAGACCACCCCCAGAAACATCATACATACGTCACAGAAGGAGGTGGTCTCCAGCAAAATCCTGTCTGGCAGAAAACCCGTCAATGGTCACTGATTGGATCACCCGGGCAGCCTGGCCATTCTTTTGTCATGATAAATACTTAATTCCTGAGCCAGGTCACAGGCTCACCCTATTCACACCTTAAATGTGCACTTAAGGCAGGATTTGTGAGACAATGGGGAGGTTTTTTCATTTCCTCCCTCCTTGCAGTGAAGCATTGGGTCAGTTTGGGAGAGTCAAAATAGTTTCAGGACTGTCGTCCTGTACTGTTTCAGACATATGGTTTAAATATTTATGTATGTGTTTGCCTTGTACATTTAATTTATATGTTTGAGACCTTAAATTCTTATAACACCAGCAATGTCCCCCTGCAATCTTTCATTTCACCCTGTAACTGAGATTGTTTCAGATGGAAGGATTGAACTGGGAAATGGGAAACGGAACAGCAGGTGTCCACTCGCTGCTGAAAAAAACGACAAACTGAAAGGAAGCCCAGGATGGAGGGGAGGAAGAAGAGAAATGATAGTTTGCCATCTAGACAAAAACACTCTGGTTCTAAACACAACACGTCGCTTTCCCACACTTTTCAAAATAAGTGTTGTTAAAGCAAGGCGGGAGGAGGGAATCGAGCTTCTTTGAGTACAATTCCACCCTCAAAACAGGGACTGTCTTGTTATCATATAGGAGTAGAAGCTCTGGCAGAAGAAAAAGGATCTTAAGAAAACAAAACACCTACCTAAAGTAGAGGTTTGTCCCATTAGCTCACAATGCCATCAATCCAAAGCGATTTGGGAAAGTACTGGAATAAAAATCAAAGATTACCTTTCTTTTGCTATTGCACTTGTGCAATGTTTTGAAAGGGAGCTTGCACACTTCCCTGTGTGGGGAATGAGCCACATCTCCCCCTCCCCTTTTCTTAAGGGACAGAAGGCCATTCACAAATATAATAGTATTGAATGCTGCCTACATTCTGCAAGCTGTCACTGCATCATCTGTTTGAAGCCTGCAAATGGAGAGAACATATACTGTACTGTCCTCCATTCGGTTGCAAGCATGGTTCGACTTGCTCTTGGCTAGAGCACTGCTGGCTATTTATGCATTTATTTGTTTATTTAGGTGGCCAATAGTGTTTCCCAATAGCATAATTAAAATGTGATTAAGGGTATCATATTTGCTCCTGCTTCTGGGTCTGCGAGTGCGGTGCTTCCTGGTTGGGCAGGCCATTCAGCGGTTGCTGTTCTTCCTTGCTTGCAGAAGGTCCCAGGTCCAATTCCTGACGTGTCCATTCAAAAGGACCCCACAGAGTGTGCCTGGGAAAGGACGTACCTTAAGGTTGCGAAGAACCCCTGCCAGCCGGAGCAGATCAGTCGTAGCCAAGATGGCGGCCTCCAGATGTTGGACTACAGCTCCCACAATCCCTAAGCGCAGCTCGTATAATCCAACATTCATGGAGGGAAGCACAGCAGCCACCCATAGAGTAGTCAGCAATTTTGGGCTAGATAGCACTCTAAGGCAGCTACAGGGTCTTCGTATGTTGAGGTATGGCCAATGTGTGCCTAGCTGCAACTACTTCAAAAGACAACTGAAAGCACAGGTCCAGTTTAAAGTGAGGAAGGTATTTATTTCCTCTTCTCTTGTAGAAAGGTAAATACATAAGTATTAGATTCCTTGTGGTAAAAAGGTTGCCAGAGGGTTGATAACAAACGGCAAACAGGTAAAGACCCGAACCTTCACTCAAAACTACAGCTTCTCCAACATGATTGACACTGATGTGTGTCAGCTCAGGGATGTGTTACACAAAGTTGTACATTTGTTCTTCAGTTTGCCTCTGGAGTACCGTATATTCCGGCGTATAAGACAACTGGGCGTATAAGACGACCCCCAACTTTTCCAGTTAAAATATAGAGTTTGGGATATACTCGCCGTATAAGAAATATGACCCGGCATTTAAGACGACCCTCGACTTTTCAGAAGATTTTCCTGGTTTAAAAAGTAGTCTTATACGCAGGAATATACAGTAATTTTGATGGTAATAACTTCTCATCACTCTCATCTCTATTGCATTTTGGACCAAGGTTCTGGCTTATAACCTGCTCCCAGGATTCAGATATAAAGAAAAAGTAATGGCCCCAATAAACCGATTTTTTTTTTTGAATGCATTATCTGTTTTAAAAATTGGTGCAGGGGGACAAACGTGATGTTCTTCCAAATACTAGATATTTCCATCATGTTTTCAGTAACCATCTGGTGAGCTCTCGGCCCTCTGTGACATTACAATTCACCACAAGAAATTCTTAATGTTGTAGACACTAGACAAGAGATCCATACATCTTCTGAACTCCCTAACCCAGACCTAACACTGGTACAAGGAAAAATATGACTATTGTGGCATTTGAAAATGGCCAGAGTGTTGAACTAGGACCTGAAAGACTAGGGTGCACACGCCTAGTCAGCCACAAGGTTCACCTTGGGCCAGTCACAATCTTTCAGCCGAACCTACCTCACAGGGCTGTTGTTTTTGAGGATAAAGTGGGGAGGAAGGGAACAATATATGCCACCTCGAGCTCCTCAGAAAAAAGGTGGGATAGAAATGCAATAATATACACATGCATCTCTACACCACAATGGAGATGAAGCATCAAATGTTCCCTTTAAAATACTTCCTCCACCTAAAAACCTACAGGGTCAGAGAAAAATCTAGGCTAGAATAACTTTTCTTTTTGCTATTCTATCATACCATCAGCTTACCTTCCAAGTTCCGGACTGCAGAATCCGGGACTGGCAGCCATTTTACACCGGAAGTTGCGTCGATGTAACTTCCGGTGTTGCTTTGCCCTTCTATGGGCACCCAAAATGGCCGTCGCCAGCTTCAAAAGTCGCTTGTACGCATGTCAGGAAGTGTGCCGACGCAACTTCCGGTGTCGTTTCGCCCATCTATGGGCACCAAAATGGCCGCCGCCAACACCGGAAGTCACGTCTATGCACTTCCGGACATGCGCAGATGCGACTTTTGAAGCTGGCGGCGGCCATTTTTTTTGCCCATAGAAGGGCAAATCGGAAAGAAAAAAAATGGCCGCCGGCAGGAGAAAATAATGGAGAAAAACGGGAGACAAAGTGATACGGGGGACCACCGGGAAAAGGTAAGAAAAAAGGGGTTTTCCCGGGGAAAACGGGAGACTTGGCAGCTATGTACCATCAGCCGTACATTTATCAAGGTGCATTCTGAAGTGCTTCGTCCCAGGAAGACATCTAGCACGGTGGAACGGTCTCCCTCAGAAGGTTGCGGACTCTCCTTCCTTGGAGGGTTTTAAGCAGAGGTTGGGTGGCCACCTGCCATGGATGCTCTAGCTGAGATTCCTGCATTGCAGGGGGTCAGAGTTGGTCCCTTCCAACTCTACAATTTAATGATCCTGTGAATGCGCAGGTATCCCTCTGCTGACGCTTAGACACTTTGTTTCCTCAAGCTCAGACTGCTTTTGCTTCTGCAGCGGTTGCTGGCTCCTCCGTAAGATCAGAGCAACCCATTTTGCCAGTTAATGAATTAATTAATTACCCATTCATCCTTAATTGAATATTTTTAAAGCAACGGAATCCATCCATGCACTGATGTTACTTAGCACTCTTCGGGTTAGCGCATCACACGTCGTGGAGCAATGCAAAAGAGCCTTCCCCAAGTGCTTTGTTTCCCAGCTGCTAATTTAATCAACTTGCCAGGATACACGGGAAGTAATATAAAGGGGCAGAGGCTGGGAAGGAATGCAGATAGAGAGATATCTGCGGGGTGATATAAATTCATGGGGTATAAACTTTTAGGGCAGTCTTAAATTTGTTTTCTTTAATAAAATTTCTCCAATAAAATCTTTGAGGTACAAAGAGAATGAATGGTTGTTGTTGTTTTTTTAACTAAAGCATATTCACACACACTGGTTAAAATTTTAACCAGTTTGTTTAAAAAAGTTTGGCCATAACACTGGCTTGGTCTTGATCCTATTAATGCCATGTTGAGCCATTTTTAGCTAAATCTGCCCTGTTCTTCTATGATACTTGGGTTTTTTTGGTTTTGTTTTTTTTTGAGTAGGATGAAGTAGCCATGAGGATTAAGGCCTGATCCTAAAAAGCAGGTGCATTTAAAAAACAACAACACCTGACGTATTTGTTTTAAAATGTCATATAATGACTATGCAGCTCACTAACCTCTTGCCTGCAGGATTTCAGCAGATAATAACTGGTCGAGTAATTTCTCCATCATTTACTTAGCACCTTCTGGCTGGAAGGATTCCACAGTGTTTTAGAAAGATGGTGCCCATTAACAGAGGTTTCATTCTTCACTTTTATTCCCCCTGCATAAAAGTTATCACATTTGCAGAACAGTTTTCTCCTCCTCCGCCAGGTAAACTTTCTTGCATTCAAAGCCTGAGATACATTTTTTTTTTTTTGCTTTGCAGAAGGAAGCTACCCTGTGATTCATTGCTCTAAAGGATTTGCTGACAGATGACTCTGGTCAGGCTAGAAAGTGAAGACCTCTGAGAAGTCCCCTGTCATTTTAGCCAAACTGCCTAAGCTGCAGTGAAATAGATTAGCCATCCCTCAAGATGCTATAACAATAGTTGGGTTCCCAGTGGACTCCTCTGGCATGCTGTGCTGCTGTTGCTGTTTTTAACAGATTTCACCAAAATATTCTAGAGAAGGAAGCATCTAGTGTTAAAAACCAAGCCTTTTTGAAATGTTTATTGTTCGTGTCGATGAAGTTTCTGTTATATAAAGAACTGACAGTGTTAGGACTTATCCAGGCAATCAAAAAATACCTTCTCCAACTGAATTTTAGCCGTTATATTAGTTCTGATATCCACTTTGTAGAGTAGGATATCCACTTTGGGGGAGGAAGAGGGACGCGAATCCGGGCTGCAGGATAACTACAGTTCCCCCCACATCCCTTTAAAAGGTAAAGCCTACACCAGGGATGGAAAAGCTCAGGTTTGGGGGCTAAATGCCTCTCTGGCTGGTCCTCAGGACCCTCCTCAGGCCTCATGCCCTCCTCAGCCAACCGCATCCCTCCCTGTTCCTGCTTAGCATCTTCATAAAGTGTTTTTGCCAGACTGGAATGTGTCTGTGAACTCTGATAATGTTTCTTGCTTGCCTGCATGGAGGATAGAAAGGGGTACATGAATGCATAGCGGCCAAGTCTCCCGTATTCCCCGGGAAACTCCCGTTTTCCCAGCCATTCCCAGCTGGAAAAACGGACTTTTTTTGTTTTCCCCTGGTTTACTTACCGGCCGGGGGAGGCTCCTTCTGCGCATGTCTGGAGTCTCTGGACATGCGCAGAAGCAATTTCTGGCGCAGCGGCCATTTTGGAACTGGGCGGAGCATGCTCAGAAGCGGCTTTTGATGCTGCTCTGCCCAGTTCCAAAATGGCTGCAGCGCGACTTCCGGCACGGCGGCCATTTTGGAACTGGGCAAAGCAGCATCGAAAGTGGCTTCTGAGCATGCTCCGCCCAGTTCCAAAATGGTGGCAGCACTACTTCCGGTCTGCCGATCCCTTATTTTTCCGGCAGGAACTTGGCAGGTATGTGAATGTGTGCAGAAACACCAGGGAGATCTTTCTGGCAGTAAGAGCTGTTCGACTGTGGAACGGTCTCCTTCGGGAGGCTGTGGCCTTTCCTTCCAGAATGTGGCAGCTAGACTAGTGACTGGGAGTGGCCGCCAAGACCATATAACACCAGTCCTGAAAGACCTACATTGGCTCCCAGTACGTTTCTGAGCACAATTTGAAGTGTTGGTGCTGATCTTTAAAGCCCTAAACGGCCTCGGCCCAGTAGACCTGAAGGAGCGTCTCCACCCCCATGGCTCCGCCCGGACACTGAGGTCCAGCGCCGAGGACCTTCTGGTGGTTCCCTCACTGTGAGAAGCAAAGTTACAGGGAACCAGGCAGAGGGCCTTCTCGGTGGTGGCGCCTGCCCTATGGAACGCCCTCCCATCAGATGTCAAGGAAGTAAACAACTATCTGACTTTTAGAAGACATCTGAAGGAAACCCTGTTTCATACCTGCCAAGTCTCCCGCTGAAAAATGTGGGATCAGCAGCGGCGCGGCACCGCATAGAAGCAACTTTTGGGGCCGCATTTCCCATGTGTGGGCACTGGAAATCGGGCAGAGCGGCACTGGAAGTTGCCGGCCCCAGGCATGCGTAGAAGCGACTTCCGGTGCCGCTCTGCCCGATTTCCAGTGCCCACACATGGGAAGAGTGGCACCCAAAATGGAGGCTCCCTGGCAGGTAGGAAATCCGGGGGATTTCCAGGATTTTTCTCCATTTGAGAGAACAGCGGGAAACGGATTAAAATCCGGGGTTTCCCGTGAAAAACGGGATACTTGGCAGCTAAGCCCTGTTTAGGGAAGTTTTCTAATGTTTGATGTTTTATCGTGTTTTTAATATTCTGTTGGGAGCCGCCCAGAGTGGCTGGGGAAACCCAGCCAGATGGGTGGGGTATAAGTAATAAATAATAATAATAATAATAATAATAATAATAATAATAATTCATCATCATCATCATCATCATGACGTTGGGTGGCTATCTGTCAAGGATGCTTTAGCTGAGATTCCTGCATTGCAGGGCATTGAACTAAATGACTCTCGAGGTCCCTTCCAATCCTACAGTTCTGTGTTTCTTTGATTCTACCCTACAGGACAAAGGTAAAATGTACATTCCTTGCTCTGCCTGCTCTTGCCTCTGACCCCATCCGCCATCTACATGTGTGCCCCAAAAGTTTGCCCGGAAAGGTATGCGGCCCTCCAGCTTAGTCTAAAATATATATTGAGGTGTGTTTGATATTCACATGAGCGAAACATTTGTGATTTTTATGTGATGACATATGTTTTGAAAAACATATTGTTTATAATCAGATCTCTCTCCCCCCCCTCTCTCTTCCCATTTGTATGCTGCTTTTCTCCCATAATCAAAGCAAGGCAGGTAACATTCAGTACCAGCTGGTGTATCATCATAGGTGGGGTACCCTGCTCTCTACCAGCTTCCAAACATGGGGGTTGGGGAGGGGAATTCATCCCAGTGGCAGGAGTGGCAGGTTGGATGAGGCTGGGGGGTTACGCATGCAGCACCCATCTGCACGTTTTGCATCTGCTGTCAGAGGCAGTAATGCTTCTGAAGGCCAGTTGTTGGAAATGGCAGGAGGGGAGACTACTGTCGCACTCAGGTCCTGTTTGCAGGCTGCCCATAGGCACCTGGTTGGCCATTGTGGAAACAGGGTTCTGGACTACATGGGCCACTGGTCTGGTTAGGTTCCTACCCAGTTTTTGATACGTAGAAGCCTGGTTCCACACCTGAAAGATCCCTAGCTAGATTGAGGTGCTCATATATCACGCATTCTGGTGTCTCCATCAGGGACTGGGCAGAGGAGGAATGGTGGAGACCGCCTCCCCAGCCTGACCCTTCCAGAGAAGAAGGAGACAGTTCAGAATTACAACAGAGGTTTGAGGGAGATCACAGCTCAGAGGCGGATGAGGGGGAAAACTGGGAAATAATGGGAGAGGAGGAAGAAGAAGCAACAACAGAGGGGGGACGGCTGACGGACACAGTGTCTTTAGAAAGCATTCCAGACCCACCCTCTCCCAGAACCCGGCGGGCCTTGAAAGTAGGAGAGCAGAGAGCTCAGAGACAGAGGGCACATCCCAGCATCCGTAGTGATGACGCATAATAGGAGAGAGGGAGGGGGTGGAGACTCACTCGGAGCAATGCCATTACTCCAACAGGCTGCATTTCTAAGCATTCTAAGCATTTCTAAGCCTCTCTCTCTGTGAATATTGAATAAAAAGCATTGGTAAGAACTTTCCTTGTCTTATCCATTCCTGGCAACCTACCAAGGGGGTTGGATCCTCTGGCTCTTAACAGAGCAGTTGTTGTTGTTGTTGTTGTTTTAAAAAAGACCATTCTAGTGTACTCTAGTGCCCCAATGAAAAATCTTTGAGGTATGTTGTTGTTTTGCCTGAATATCTAATTACCCAGACCCAGAAAAAAGACAATGTAATTTTCAAAGGAGAATTGTTTATAATTGTTTTTTAAAATTATTTTAATAAGTTTTGATGGTATTTTGTCATTTCTGTAGTGTTGTAAACTGGCCAGAGGATCGAGTTAATGTGTGACATATAAACACAATGAATAAATATAGCAGTCAAGTAGTCCAAGGCATTGCTCCCTTTTCTATGCTCTGAAAGGCCAACTGTTAAATTTTCTTATCTATTGCAGCCTTCCATGTCAACATTTTTATTTGATTTTAGAGCTGCTCGCTCAGATTGGTGTCTCTGCCGCCTGTCGCCTCCAGTCCGCCTGTCATCTTCTCCAGCAAAGAGCCGAGTGTTAACAAGCTCAGTTTGCTTCCACCTAAACTTTGACAATCTCAGGTGGCGGCCAGCTTGACTCTCCTTAGAAGGTGCCTTCAGAGAAATCTTACTGAATGCCTAATAGGTTCCCCAGTTCCATTTAATGCCATTTTGATTGGCATTTGGCTTGTGGGCGTAAAACTCATGTTTTGCACTGGGGCCCCAGGGAGCAATGAATGCCTAGGAAGGGCAAGCGTGGTAATTATATTGCGAAGTGAATTCAGAGGATAATTACTGTCCCTTGACTTAACCAGAATTGGAAGGTAACTTTCTTGGAAATGGGATGCCCTCTGAAAAGTCCTGCTATTGGTATATATCTAAACTGCATTCCTTCCATTACCAAAAAAATTGTTATAGCAGTTCCTATGGATTGTATTGAACTAGATAGAGCAGAGGGTGATACGTAAAGCCTGGTTCCACACCTGAAAGATCCCTAGCTAGACTGAGGTGCTCAAAAACACACATTCTGGTGTCTCCTTCAGGGACTGGGCAGAGGAGGAATGGTGGAGACCGCCTCCCCAGCCTGTATTGAACTAGATAGAGCAACAACAACAGTGAATATTGATTGTGTTCACTGGAATGATTTCCATTCTGGACATGGTATGAATATAAGCAACAGTCAGAAATTACCACTTCCATTTCCATTTCAGCCAGAATTCTCTGCTATCTGTAATCCCAAAGTTAGGGTTGGGGTGGCAAAGTTTCAAAAAATAAAATAAAAATTGACGTAGGGTTGTCTTACTTAATTTTCATATGATGACGTGACTGAGTGGGCTATTTTTCTTTGCCTTTGCGAAACCCATACAGGGCCGTCTCAAGCCGGTTGGGCGCCCTGGCGCCGTGGTGCGGAGATCGCTCTGGCACCCCCACCCTTGTGGGCGGGCGCAGCGCGCAGCATGGCTTCCGTGCGCCTTTGTCGCACAGCGCCCTTCTGCTGGCCCGCCGCCCTGGCGCCCCGCGCCAGCGAGACTACCCCTAGAGCCGGGCCTGAACCCGTATGTGGTTCATCTCCCAGCTTCCGGCTGCATTTAAAATTAAAATTAAATACCTTGTGTGTTCACTGCAGCCTCCCAACAGCATGAACCAGGCAGAGGGCCTTCTTGGTAGTGGTGCCTATTGAGGAAAACATCCCCTCAGATTTCAAGGAGATAAAAAAACGATACAACTTTTTGTAAAGGGAAGTTTTTAATGTTACATTATGCTTTTATGTATGTTGGAAGCTGCCAGAGTGGCTGGGGCAACCCAGTCAGATGGGTGGGGGGTACAAATTTGTTTGTTTGTTTCCAGGGCCCAGCTGGAAGGCTGCAGAGAAGGCCATGGGATGATGGCATGATGTTTAATCCTGAGTCTTCCTGCTCTGTCTTACCTTGCTGTAGAGGGAGGTCCCTGGCAGTTTGACTGGGGTTACTTTAGTTGGCCTTAGGCTATCTCAGAGTCCTTTTTAATGAAAATTCAGCTGTGAAACGTTTAGGGCAAATTCAACTGCTTATACCTCCAAATCACATCTGGATGATATTACAGTATCCTAAGGGAAGCTGTTTGCAAATTAGAAGAATAAAACAAGACGTTATTAAGGATGAAGGAAAATGCTCAAAATCTTTTTCCTCCTGTACCTTCTTACTAAAGATATAAAAACTGTAAACACTTATCTAGGAACTGTGGAGATCTTTGAGAGGAAATGTTAATTTGATAGTTTAAGTAGAACAACCTAATTTTGCAGAGACACCTGCTAATGTGCCATGATTTAACAAAGTAAATTTGGAAAGGAAATATTGGCCCATCTACACACACACACACACACACACACACACACACACACACACACACACACACTCTATTAAATATCTCTGAATCAATATGAAATAAATTGGCCTGTGCCAATTCCAATTTATCTCCTTTATTAATTGGCTCTTAAAGGTTTCTCAAATCAACAAAAGGTATGAAACATTTTTGCAATGCAGAGTGGCCTACTGCTCTGAGCAACATCTCTGGGGGTGCTGAGACGTTCTCCTGCACAAACCCTTTAAATGAATTGGAGCCACTCAGAGAACTATCAATAGAGGGGAATTATTGTATGTCAGGAGGCACTGCAGTTGTGGGGGGGGGGGGGCGTTGTGCTTGGTGGTTGGGCACAGAACTGCAGTTTGGTACAGCAGCCCCCACCCCACCCCGTGCAGGCTGATCATTGGTCCCTTCTAGACAGGAAGAGGCGGTGGTGTCAACAAAATATTGGGGTGGGGGCCCCAGGTAAACCCCACCCCACATAATCAATAACAAGATGTGGCATGCACACACCATTTGAATGGCAACACCCATCAACTTTGGGGGTTCTGGCCCCCTCAAACTTTTTTTGTGGGAATGTTAAGGATTGTAGGAAAGGATATACTAAATAAGTGTTATCGTTCCTTCACTCACGGTAGTAAGCGATGTAGCAGAGCAGATTCCCCTCAATATACTGTAACTGGAAGCTATTTTGCAGATTTCTTTGAATTTCTTAGTTAAGATTATTCCCAGTGTCCCCTTAAAAGAACAAAGGCACAAGAGTCTTTATGAGTAAAGCAGGGGTCCCCAAACTAAGGCCTGGGGGCTGGATGTGGCCCAATCACCTTCTAAATCCGGCCCACAGACGCTCCGAGAATCAGCATGTTTTTACATGAATAGAATGTGTCCTTTTATTTAAAATGCATCTCTGGGTTATTTGTGAGGCCGCCTGCCTGGTGTTTTTACATGAGTAGAATGTCTCCTTTTATTTAAAATGCATCTCTGGGTTATTTGTGGGGCATAGGAATTCGATCATTTTTTTTCCTTCAAAATATAGTCCGGCCCCCCACAAGGTCTGAGGAACAGTGGACCGGCCCCCTGCTGAAAAAGTTTGCTGACCCCTGGAGTAAAGTAACAAAAAGTTTACTCACATTTCAGTTCACGAGATGTCCCTGAAAGGCAGGCTTTATTTAGTGGTTACATAAAAAAAATTTGAAGTTCATCTCATATGGAGACTGAACTCATGTGCTGCTGGCTGAGTGCCAGCAGACAGCAAAATTACCATATTTTCCTGTGTATAAGATGATATTTTTTCCTTAGAAATCATAGGCAAAAATTGTGGGTTGTCTCATACACGGAAAGCGGAGGAGGGGGCGGGCGATTGGTGTCAGCAGCCAGCAGGAGATTGGCAGTGTCGATTGTGTGTGTGATTGTTTGCTTCGTGAAAGCGTGCTGATGCTTGGCTGTTGCTGTGTCAATTGGGCGGGCTATTTATGGCATTGGCGAGGCATGTGTGCAATCTTCTGTTTTTTCGTTGAGTGTGTGCTTTTGGTGGCGAGCGTGCAGACGATTGGTGGCCGCGATGATGCATGCGGTTTGCATTGGCGGGCAGTGTGTAGAGAGATTGGCGGCAGTCACCTCCTCCCCAAAAAGCTGAACAACTTTGGGCATCCCCCCCCCATATTATTATTATTTGCGGTCCCAAAGAAGGAAGGGGCTCGTCTTATACATGGGGACGTGTTATGCACAGAAAAATACGGTGCATTAAGATTACAAAATGGCTGCAGGAGAGCAGCATGGCAGTAAGAGAGAGAATAAGAAAAGAAAAAGAAAAAACAGACTGAGAAAATGGCTCCGTGACTTGGCTCTTTTATATAGTCAGCCAGAGCCATGCCCATCTCCCAGATCCATAGCTGCCAAGTCTCCCGTATTCTCTGGGAAACCCGCGTTTTTCTAGCTGTTCTTATGGGAATGTTAGGGATGTGGATTAGGATATATTATTAGATAGATCCTATCCAAGCTTGTGTTAGCAAGCTTCCAATATCAGCAGAGTGACATTCCCCTTTTGTGCGCAGCAAAGCATGTGCGTTAGATTCGCTAGAATCTCTATAACAATATTACACTTTATAGTTCAATATTACACTTCCTGGCAAAGGTCCCCTTTGTCCCTCTTAAAAGAAATACACAACACAGTGTTTATAAAATAAGATAGAGTTTACTTACAGTTTCATCCTGAGTTACAGCATAATCTCAGAAAGGCAGGCTTGCTTAGAAAAGTTACAAGTATATATACATCTAGAGACTACTTAGTAAAGTAAGACTCCATTTGGTCTCACTCTTGGCTGCAGGCCTAGAGTGAGAACCATGCTAACTAGAGATTCTCTGGAGATGTGTCCTCATCGAGGGAGGAAGTAGCTAAGAGAGAGAGTGATTGCAGGCTAGGGCTTTTGTCTAATCCAACTCATTTGCATGTCTGAGGGAACAGGAACTGACCTGTAGTCAGGTGTCCCTCCAGGTGAGTTCCTGTTAGTGGACACTCTAGGAACTGTTGTGACTTGTCTGCCCCAGTGTTCCATCCCACAGTTCTCAGCTGAAAAACGGATTTTTTTTTGTTTTCCCCCGGTTTATTCTGGCGCGGTGGCCATTTTGGAACTGGGCAGAGCATGCACAGAAGCGACTTTTGATGCAGCTCTGCCCAGTTCCAAAATGGCTGCAGTGCGACTTCTGACACGGCGGCCATTTTGGAACTGGGCAAAGCAGCATCAAAAGTCGCTTCTGAGCATGCTCCACCCAGTTCCAAAATGGCGGCAGCGCTACTTCTGGTCTTCTACTTCCGGTCCGGTCCCTTATTTCTCCCACAGCAACTTGGTAGGTATGCCCAGATCACATGCAGGGGAAGGATGCTCCAGACTAGTGGGACAGGAAGTTACACTGGCTGGATGTCCCCGTGCCTGTGTCCACTCTAGGAAAATAAGGAATGTTGCACTTGACTGTCCAATGGATTACATTCCACATTTGGGGGGACGGGGGATGGAAGAGACCTCAGCCCTTAGGAATTGGCTCCAAGGGGAAGAACTATAAAAAGCTTCCTGTTTAGCTGGGATCTTGCCTGGCAAATCTGTGGTCTCCTCAACCCTGCTGAGTTCTCCAGCTGTAATTCAAAGTCTGGTCTCTCAGCACTGAATCTTGTCTCTGTTTTGACTTGTTCACATGACTCCTGGCTCCCACTTTCCTGTCCCTGGCCAATGGCTCAGTCCCTTATATAATCCTATTGGATCACCAGAGTGGCAGAAATTGCGGAGATTTATGGCTAGTGAATTGTGTAAGAAGAGGGAGCCAAAGTGAAGATAATAAATAACCCTGGATCTTTCTCTGAATTTTTATATGAATAATAACAAATCTGGCAGGAACCATAACTTCAGTTCTACAGAAGATTTTAGCCGTTATACTACTGTTCCTCCATGTAAAAAAAATAAATAAAACTTATAATTCAGTACCGGAGGAAAACAAAATATGAAAAGTCACAGCAACAGAAAATGTGACAAATAGCTTGGTACCAAATGTTATACATCATAGGTGTAATCCTGTGGAGTAGGCCCCCACTGAACTCAGTGTGATTTGCTTCTGAGTAGAAATGCTTAGAATTGCCCTGTTGTTAGTTGCCGTTTTTTAACTATAACTAAACAAATACTAGGAGGGACCCAGGTGGCGCTGTGGGTTAAACTACAGAGTCTAGGGCTTGCTGATCAGAAGGTCGGCGGTTCGAATCCCTGCAACGGGGTGAGCTCCCGTTGTTCGGTCCCAGCTCCTGCCAACCTAGCAGTTCGAAAGCACATCAAAGTGCAAGTAGATAAATAGGGACCGCTCCAGCGGGAAGGTAAACGGCGTTTCCGTGCACTGCTCTGGTTCTCCAGAAGCAGTTTTGTCATGCTGGCCACATGACCCGGAAGCTGTCTGCGGACAAACGCCGGCTCCCTTGGCCTATAGAGCGAGATGAGCGCCGCAACCCCAGAGTCGGACACGACTGGACCTAATGGTCAGGGGTCCCTTTACCTTTTAAACAAATACTAAGGCAATGGCCTGAAATTGAACAAAAACAACTAGCTCTCACACGGATTCATCATCTGTTAAAAGAAGGATAATTTATTGAGTATTGATACATGCAAACAAGACAATTCTTCATAAGAGGGAATAAAATGGAACAGGAATAAAGATTCTAATTTTCTAACACTTAAAAAAGTGGGGAATAAATTTCCCTTTGAGCTGTTTCATAACCTATTTTGTTTGTTTTGCAATTAAAATGTTCCATTAAAATTCTGCCATAAAAACCACCTGTAGGAACTTTCTGTAGACTTACGTAGTGGTCCTTAGCCTTTGGCCTTGACACATAATCAAATGTGGAATCAGTTGGTATTACAAACAAAATATATCCTCAAGTAAATGTATTAAAAGCTGATGATATGCTGAAGTCTGACAATAATAAATTCAGTGTCAAACCCAATGGAAATTATTAATGTTTAAACACAAAAATCTTGTAGTTTCTCATAGACCTTGCATCATTTTTACAGCAATTATAGCTCTCTTTGCTGATGCTGCCAGTTTTGGATGTACAAAAATTGCAATAGTAAGTTCCGCATAGCATGAGGTTCTGTTTGAAATGAATCCCTTCAAAGCTGTCACAAACCCTTGTCTTCACTAAGGTCAAGACACATGACAATTTAGCACTTTGGAAGACCAATAAATTTTATCACATTGTGACAGAGAACATGGAAACTGAGGATGATTTTTAAAGGGCCAACACGTACAGATTTCAAAACACGAAATGAAACAAATGTAGTCATGTTGGTCCAAGGGGTGGGGAAAATCCAAGGTGACATAGTTTATTAAGGTGGAATCTAGACACATATTTAAAAATGCTGTGAAAATACTTTTTTAAAAAAACGTTTTGAAAAATATATTGAATTTGCCATAAGCTCACCATTGCCACCTAGTGTCACATTTTTATAATGCACTTAAAACACACTTAAAATGTTATAGTCGCCTTTGCCTGGACTTAACCATCCAGGGGTCCTTTACCTTTATCTTACAGATTGATAAGTTCCTGGCTAACTGGTTCTCCCACTTACAGCACTTCCATCTTCTCTGGAAACTGACCAAACTGACCTCCAAGTTCCAGTCTAAAAGTTTCACAGCCTTCCTGGGATAAGTTGGTGGAATTAGAGGAAGAGCTGAGCATCATCTGCAAACTGATAACATTTCATCCCAAACCTCTGGATGGCTTCTCCCTGCAGCTTCATATAGATAGCAAAGTCTGGGAAGCAGAATGGAACATTGAGAGACCCTCCAGAAGGATGAAAACTGCTAGACCACTGTTCCACCAACCCCAAGTCAGATAGATGATTCAGGAGGCTGCTATGTTTGATAGCAAATGCTAGACCTCTATCACAGATTCTTACCTTTAGTTTACTAACGCTGAAGAAAAACATTTTTGGCTCCAGTCCCCAAAACGTTTTCCCCTGATACAGGTTTGGTGGCTAGAGGACTCTGTTGGAGTGATTTATTTGTTTTGATTGATGACGGGCAATTTCCCTTGACGTGACCTAGTATTAGCTTGCTAATTACGGACTTTCTCGGTAAGTGCTGTTTTCCTGGAGTTCTCTCCCTGCATGTAATGTTGGTGAATTCTGGGCACTGATGAGGCTGCAGTTAATGTTGTGCCCCCTGGAAATTGTAGCCCTTAGCACCTCTGTGATTGAATGCCACTTGAGATTCAATTTAAGTGACATCGAGAGTTAAAGGTGCAATGAATCAATAGATTAAATGTGTTCCTCAATCAATAAGTGCAACTGATGTCTAGTAACTCTAGACCTGAAACTTGGAAGGGACTATCGGTTATTGAAGCCACATGGAAACATTGGCTCCTTTCTCCCTGAACTAGTCTTGATGCAGACAAATTAAGAAATGACTCCCCATTCCAGTTTTTATCCAGTGACAGCACATAGTTTATCTTTCAATATCAATTTCCCAAAGGAGAGTCTTCGACCTGAAATCATTGTCAGCATCCCTCTTGTATCTCAGTCATCCAAAATACTGATGGACTTTGAACTTACTTTGGCTTGCTGTTACCATAGGGAAGGTGTTCTATTCCAAAGTTTGATTAAACTGAGAATATTAAAGTTAGTCTTCTGGTAATAAGTGATAGCTTTCTAAGAACTTGGAGCAGGGGTTTTTTTAGCATGGATGCCCCTGTTCTGTGGAACAGCATTCCTGTCAAGATGCAATGTTTACACTCTCCAGAAATAATTCACAATATTTTTGTACTGACAAGCTTTTCCATCAGGATGAGTAGGTTTCTGCCTCGGTTACCTACTTTGTATTGTTTTAAAATTCATTTGTTGTTATTGTCTGTTAGTTTTTAGCTGCTTTTATCGCATTTTTTGTACATTGCCATGGGACGTGCGTGCAAGGTGATTAGTTAATAAATAATATTAACAACAGCAACATTGCAAGTGAAGCATAATTTGCTTTCAGAGAGAAGGCACCTTTAGTGAAGTTTTGAAACATGTAAATATATTTAAATGTGATGAACTAATAATTAAAAAGCCAGGTCACGAGGTATTCAATTGACTGTGGATTGTGCCCGCCTGTAACTAAACTGATTTTTTAAAGCTCTCTTTCCAGGTTATGTGATAGCTAGTTTCCCAAAGAGTTTCAATACATTTTATTTGTTTTAAAGAAAGTTGAACATGTTTTAAAATATGAAATGTTTCAGTCTTTACTAATTCCCAACTGAGAAGCCCCATTTGCCAACTCTTGAGAGCCGAGGCCCCATTTCTTCAGCTACAGCTGGGACTTTGTCATTTCCCCTAGTGAGAACAGATTCCAGAAGCGAAGCGTTCTTAATATGAACCACACTAGATTGTATTGTTAATAGCAAATACATTACTTTGTATTTGAAAAGAGATTCTCAAAATAATTGCCAATAAAAGCAAAGTTCAAATATTGCAGCTAAACTCCCCAGGCAGGGCAGATTGACAGGCACAGATAGCCAAAGAAAGGAAATTATCACATGAGCACAAATTTCCATTCCTTTCCACTATCATACCTAACAGTCTTCACAGCAGGATACCAAACTGCAGCTATTTACTGCAGGAAGAAAAGAACATCCCCCCCAATAATTCAGAATGCTAGATTTATTTGCTAAGATTCCATAGACAGAGCCATCTTCATGTAAACGAAGCACCAAATTAGGCTTCTGTAGGATAACAGCAAAAACACCAAGTGATAAAACAAGAAATCCCTAGTAGAAATATTGCCACGATCTCATGAGGTGGCCTTAGGCAAACCTTTGCTTCATCTGCAAATATGGGGATAATAACATTGTCCTATGAAGTTGTTGTGAGGGTTATGATCATTCATGTGAAATGCTTTGGAAGCTCTGAAGGACGTGGTACGGCAAGCCTGCTGAAGCTAAGCAGGTCCAGGCGTGGTCAGTACCTGGATGGGAGATCACTTGGCAATGCCACGTGATGTCAGGGACTGGGCTGAGGAGGAGTGGTGGAGACCGCCTCCCCATCCTGAAACTTCCAGGGAGGAGGAAGATGAAGACAGTATAGATTTACAACAGGGGTTTGGAGGAGGTAGTAGCTCAGAGGGTGATGAGGGGAAAATCAGGGAAATCATGGGAGAACCGGAACATCACCCAGCCATTAGAAAGCATTCCAGACCCTCCCTCTCCCAGAACCCAGCGAGCCTTAAAAGTAGGGGAGCAAAGAGCTCAAAGACAGAGGGCACTCAGCAGCACCCATAGAAGTGACGAATGAGGAAGTGGGAGAGGCGAGGAGCGGGGTGGAGATGCACTTGGGACGACGCCATTATCCAAGAGGCTGGGTTCTATAGCCTCTCTTTGTAAAGATTGAAATAAAAAAGGATGGCAAGAAACTTTCCCTTGTCTTTATACTGTTCTGGGCAACCAGCCGGGGGCCGCTGACAGCATCCTGACACTTGACACCTGGCTCAGGGTGGTAGGGTGCCTCAGAGGGCAAAACTGTCTGCCTCTTGTGTGCCCTGATCCTTCTGCACACTAAGGTGTTTGGGAAAGAGGAACGCATCAGTAGCAGTACTCATGGCTCTTATCCCCCCCCCCCATTCCAACTGCTCCATGTCCCTGTGACCCTGCTGTCCTGAATCTTCTTCCCCTTGATGCTTGTCACCTCGTTCACTGTAGGAATCTCTAGGAATCTCTCATCGTCATTGGCCTTGTCCATGTCACTTTTCTTTCCACAATAAGGTCCTTGACTTTCCCTCACAATGGTTTGGGCACTTGCGCATTGGCACCTGCTCTGCTAGAGCTGCTCTCTTTTTTTGGGGGGGGGGAGGAATATTTTTGTTGGCTTTCATATAGGTAAACTGGCCCGATTACACTCATAAAATGGATAGAAATATATGTTTTAAAAATGGTGACGCAGATCATCTTACACAATGTCCTGGGGTTAGAATTGGCGCACACATGAGGAGTGGGTTTAGAAACGCAAACAAGGAAGATCTTATTATTGATCTCAAAGACAGGAGTTACATAGTCCATATGACGCTGGTAACGTCTGTTGCAGCTGTTCAGCACTGACGTGCAAAATAAAGTCTCTGCCACGCTGCCTAAAAGGAGTCTGGTTTTAAAGTCCAGACTCATCTTGCCGGGGCAAAATGGGCTATGAAGCTACAGGGAAGCCTGAAGTGAGATGGCTCTTGAGAGCACCTCTGAGCTCTATCATGGAAGAACGACGTTCATGCTATTTGAAAATGCAGCAATGTTTAGATCAGCCTTTGCCAGCCTGAGGCCCTCCAGATGTTTCAGACTCCTGCTGCACCCTCCAGCCCCACCGACACAACCATGCCAGCTGGGAATGGTGGTTCAACACATCTGGAGGTTGACGAAGGCTGTATGAGACAATGTTTGCTTTAAGAGCCCTGGCAGGGGACGAAGCTCCTCGCCTAGATGAAAAGGTGTGCCGCTCGGTTGTGGCACCGCCACAGGCAATACAGTAGCAAGAAAGGGGCCTAGAAGCACCACTCCCAGCTGTGTCCAAAGCACACTGCCCCAAATCCGTAAGTGATGTCCTGTGCAAAAGGTCGAGATCCTGCACGTTTCCGAGCACAGTTCAAAGTGTTGGTGCTGACCTTTAAAGCCCTAAATGGCCTCAGTCCAGTATACCTGAAGGAGCATCTCTACCTCCATCATTCTGCCCGGATACTGAGGTCCAGTACCGAGGGCCTTCTGACGGTTCCCTCGTTGCGAGAAGCCAAGTTGCAGGGAACCAGGCAGAGGGCCTTCTCGGTGGTGGTGCCTTTCCTGTGGAACGCCCTCCCATCAGATGTCAAAGAGAAAAACAGCTACCAGATTTTTAGAAGACATCTGAAGGCAGCCCTGTTTAGGGAGGCTTTTAATGTTTAATTGTTTTATTTCATTTTTCTGTTGTAAGCTGCCCAGAGTGGCTGGGGAAACCCAGCCCCATGGGCGGGGTATAAATAATAAATTATTATTATTATTATATTATTATATTATTGCATCTGGGGTACCATCTTAGTTGAAGAATGTGGCACTGAGAATTTTCCGTGTGGTGGTGCCCTTGTTACATGGAGAGAGGCCCATCTGACCAGCTCCCTGGAGACTTTTATGAAGATCAAATTGTTGTTGCTATCATACTGTAGAAAGACTTGGGGTGCGGTAGGTGGCTGAGGAGGAATGTGATTTCATGACCCTGTTTGCTGGCAGATCTTCTGCTTTTTCTTCTTTCTCTTGGAGGTCTCAGTATGTTTAAATTATTTCATCTTGTCACAGTGGCCGGAGCGGGCTACTTCAGAGTAACGACTCTACACAGCTCTGCATTTTATCTTTTATTGGTGCTGCGTATTTACAGTGCTGAAGGCAATGCTATTTACAAGGACACATCTTCTCAGCTTGAATCAGAACCTCCGAATGGCGTTTGGCGCGTTTTTCTCCAACATAACAACTTTGGTAGACCCATCCTCTTCCCTCTCCGCTTTCTGCGCAATTCCGGAGTTGGGGGGATGGGTCTGCCCCCCTTGCTTGCCCCTTCCTGTCCCACCTGGGTCCCTGGCTCCGCTACCTTGTCTGAGCCTCGGACACGACTTCCTGCTTCCCCACTGGAATCGGAACTCTCCCTGCTTTCCCCTGCGCTCGGGGATGGGCTTGAACTCAGGAGGGGAGGGACTTCGCGATATCCCCTGTCCCTCACACATCTCTTGCAACATTATGTTTTATATTTTAAATTCTTAGCAGCCACCATCAATGGAAAGCGAATGTTAAACTGAGTATAGTAAATAAAGTCTGGGAGCCTTTTGTACAAGTTTTGGTACTTTTTTTTTTTAAAAAAAGTACTGTAGTGGAAACATGCCCACTTGGTCTGAGAACACTTAGACCAAGCAGATTTAGTTCCCAGGTTGGCACAATCTGCCATTGATGATCACATTAGGAGGTGGCGCAGTTCACATTTCATCCTGTGATCTTTCTGTCTTTCTTCCTGTTCAATGCTCTGCTTCGGAGTTTTCTTGTGTGAAAGCTTGTACCTCATTAAAGGTCTTCCTGCAATTAGTCTCCAAAGAAGTCTCACACTGTTCCTCTTCTTGGCCCCTTCTCCCTTATTTTCAGACGATTTCTTTTTTCCATTTTTTTAAAATCATGCTGAATTGGAGCCATGTCACCACGGACCCATTCTTCATGAACATTGTGTTAATTCCTACTGCTAATTTCTTTTAGCAGATGCTAAATCTGGCGACTTCACAATCCAGCTCCAAGGTTCTTCCATCAATTAGCGAGGACACGCTTTGCTGAAAGCACTTCTTGTGACTTCTTGGGGGTACATATGGATGCAAGAAATGAATCAGCATTCTTTCAGCAAGAGAGAAAGAGAGAGAGAGAGAGAGAGAGAGAGAGAGAGAGAGAGAGAGAGAGAGAGAGAGAGAGAGAGAGAGAGAGAGGCGATCCAGGCCTGCAGTTTTGGTATGATGAAGTATGAATGAAAGATACACTTAAATTTAAAGAAAACAATGAACAGAAGTGCAATGAAGTGTGCCTGGACATAGCTTTACTTGAGGCCTCAAATGCTCTTGCAGAAATCTTTTCTATTTTTTAAAATCAATAATTTCCCAGTTAAATGGTTTCAGGACAGTGGTGCTACAGAGTAGCATTTATTATTATTATTATTATTCTGCTCTGACTGAACAGCGGGATTGCCATCCAGACTTTCTAAGCAAGGCAGGGGGGGGGGGAACACGTGAAGACTCATAAACCATCTTGGGTAAAGAGTCCAATGAAAAGCAAGAGGTATTGGGAGAAAAGAGGACATCTCTGCTGAAGGATAACATCTAGCAAGCTAGCATGTAGGTAAACAGAACAGTGCATACAAAATACAATTGAATCCTTCCTGTGCCAGAGATAACATTGTCTCCAGTTTCTATTGAAACTTCAGGCTTCACTTTCTTTAGAAACATGCACAGGGAAAAAAATCTGTTCCCAGACAGACATTGCAACATTTCATTCAAGCTACTGCGGTCTGTCAATGTTCCCGTTTCCTCTTATCAATTTATTTCAACCTCAGTTTTTTTTTTTAAAAAAAGAAGTCCAACTATTTCATTTTTCAGCTGCTGAAATCCTTGCACATTTGCTTAATGTTAAACAAGAATAGCCCCTAGATTACTTTTGAGGGTGCACCGAGATCTCCGTATATGATGGCGATTAGGATCAGGACAAGCAGCACTGAGTTCTATTAAATCAGTAGTTGTGTCACTCACAGACATAATTTATAGATTTGGTGCTGGTGACAAGCTCCTGTATGATAATGAACAGGGGTAATTGGTCTATAACTGGGAGTTAATCACAAATCTATAAAAGAGGTTTCACAATATTGATGACAGGTGAGAATTTTTTTTTTAAAGGGCGGCATTAGTGTGCATTGCTAATTAATTGCATTTCTTCAAATCCAGTCACAAGAAATTCATCTTTAAAGCCCCTTTTAATTTCCTCTTGTTGGTGTTAGTCTCTTTCCTCTTCTCATCTCCAGTGACTGAATATAAATCTCCGCTGTCCTCAGCTGATCAATACAACAAAATCCTGTTGTGATGGTGTTTTAATTTACTGCCGCTCTCTTTGAAAATGGATTGGTCTAAGAGAATAATTCTCAACCCAATGGAGTAGCTGATTTCCTGTATCCAAATTCTTATCTCCTAGCTTTAGTGACAAAGTAAAGGAAAGCGATTCTTTTTCAACACTCTCTCTTTGCATGCAGAGTCAAAGCTCTTAGGGGTGAGGTTTTCGACCTTTTTGAGTCCACGGCTCCCTTGGCCAACTACATTCTTTCTGCAGCACCCCTGTGGGGCTCGGAAGCCCAGTTGTGTCACCCCTTGCCTGCAGAGCTGGCAGCCTCTCACCCTTTTTCAAACACCCACCCCTTGCGGAATGTTCCCTCAGCCTCCTCTCCTCTCCTTGGGAGTCCTCTGGGCAGCTGCTGCCGCTGGTCTCTGAGCTGCCCCCCCCCGCCCCAAAGAGAGAGGTGCCTCCCAGAGGCACCATTCGCCTGCAGAGCTTATAGCCAGGGCTGCTGCAACAAACAGCTGTGCAAGCCTTTGGGAGGGAGAACATCGAGGAGGGTGGGTAGGAAAGAGGGACAGAGGTCAGTGTTGCCTGCTGCACCCCAACCATCATTCAAGGTGCCCCAGGGTACCACGGTACACTGGTTGAAAACCACTGATTTAGGGAAATACTGATATATTCTGTCTTGTGCATTATGTACAGGAGGGGTCACTAATGTGATGCCCATGTGGGCAACATACCTGCCAAGTTCCTGCCGGAAAAAGAAGGGGCCAGAAGACCAGAAGTAGCACTGCCACCATTTTGGAATTTGGCGGAGCATGCTCAGAAGCGACTTTTGATGCTGCTCTGCCCAGTTCCAAAATGGCCACCATGCCGGAAGTCGCGCTGTGGCCATTTTGGAACTGGGCAGAGCAGCACCAGAAGTCGCTTCTGAACATGCTCCGCCCAGTTCCAAAATGGCTGCCCCCAGAAATCGTTTCTGCGCATGTCCAGAGACTCCAGACATGCACAGAAGGAGCCTCCCCCAGCCGGTAAGTAAACCGGGGGGAAAAATAAAATCAGTTTTTTCAGCTGGGAACAGCTGGAAAAACGGGGGTTTCCCGGGGAATACGGGAGCATAGCTGCCAAGTTATCCCTTTTTTACAGGGATTTTCCCTTATGCTGAATAGGCTTCCTCGCGAGAAAAGCGAAAACTTGACAGCTATGTACGGGAGACTTGGCAGCTATGGTGGGCAATGGTGCACTTGAAGTCTTCTGTTGTTACCCACAATGCCTCTGAGCTACTGTTCACATGGCCTTATTGTCCCCACTTTGGGCAGTGCACTATAATGTCGTTTTGCCACATCTGCACTTATATGTAGTTTCATCTGCTTAGTCACACTTCTGAATATTTATATTTGAAGTTCACTAGCGCAGTCATAGAATAGTCCAACTAACATATTGTCAGGGGACCACCAGGGGTCAGTGGAGAGTCCAGGAAGTGGGGACAGGGGCTCTCTGATGCAGTAGGAGCCTGGGATGGCAGCGCTTCAGAGCAGTCCGCAGAAGGTGGTGCTGACCCTCAGGAAGTGGTGCAGAGCCTTGAGGATGCTGAGAGGGGAAGGTTCCCAGAGGGAAGCGTTGGAGGGTCGGACCAGAGAGCTCAGGAGGGGGAGGTGCCAGAGGAGACAGCACCAGCCCCCCAGCTGGGCAGTTCCAGTTGGGAGGGTTCTCCACCAGCCCCATTACCCCAACAGCAGAGTGGTGAAAAGAGGCATGCAGAGAGGAGGAGATTCCGAACGCCCAGCGTGTTCTGTTGGCGGAAGTCCTGAAGCGCGGTGCTTCTGGATTCTGATTCAGGATAGAACGGTCATGCTTTTTGTTGTTCTGCCTTGTACATATGTATATCATAAAACTCTGTAAAAACCAGCCACAGAGTTTGGAGCAGATTACTCATGAGGAAGCAACCAGCACCATTACACACACATATATAATTACATCCTGCCTTTACTCCAAGGAGATCAAAGCAAAATACACCGTTCCTCTAATTTCCCCCTCACAATGACCTACCGTGTGAGGTAGGCCAAGCTAGAAGATACTAACTGGGCCAAGGTCACCCAGTGACCTTCAGGGGTGAGTGGAGATTTGAAACTGAGTCATCCCAGCCATTGTCCAAGCACACTCGCTCTTGCCTACTTGAGCTGATTTCAAATAGGAAATAGCAAAAACAAAAGTTCTCACCCAACTCTCACCCAACATGAAGCGTGGAAGATGTGGGAGATAAGCCAACACTTGGAGTTTCTTCCTCTCTCTTTAGAGAGACCTCCAATTATCCCTATTTTCCAGAGACAGTCCTTGATTTACAGAAGCTGCCCTGGTTTCAGATTTCATCCCAGAATGCACCGCTTTTCCTTAGGACATCCCTATTTTCATCAGAGAAATGTTGGTGGGGAGTCTCTATTTTCATTGGAGAAATGTTGGAGAGTATGGAATAGGATGTCCCTATTTTGATTGGAGAAGCATTGGAGGGTATGTGTATGGTAAAGAGAAATGTACCTTCATTGCATAACAATGTGTCCTCCTAAAGCACATCTCCTAAGTTAGCTAGTAGGCCAATTTGCTGTGCCTTCTGTGGCTGCTTCGCTTGGCCTAAAGAGCTGTTCCAGGATTTACATAGTGAACAAAGCGGAGATATATTAGTTACTCAGAGTTTCATCTGAGCTTTATATGGCACAAAGAAACCTGCTTTTGAAATGACAGGCAGGCACTGTTCCTTTTTTAAATACTGGGGAAATGTTCCTATTCACACTCGGCACATCAAGACACATGGAAGCCAGTGATGCAGGGTATTTCAAAGGTTGTGATCAGCGAGACGAATGAAAAATTCCTCTGGAACTGCACATGGTATTATATCCGCTAACACCGAGAGAATTTGTCACAGTTAATGTTATTATAGTGATTGACCACTTATACAGAAGTGCTAAACGGCAAGGGAAGCCGGCAATACATCTGTTGAGGGAGTCTTATGGAAAGCTCACGTAGGAGATGGAAGCTAAAAAATTCTTTATATTCAAGCCAGTGAGGCAGAGCAAATGGTACTTAAAGTCTCAAGACAACTCTGACAAGTTTATCACCCGCTATTTTACAGATGCCAAGACAACGTCAAAGGCAGAGCACACCTGCCTGGAGACCTTGGGAGAAGACATGTCCAACTCCCTCTTGCAGTTGGATAACTGTGGTGCTCATCTTCAGAACTGTTCGATGAACATGTTCATTTGGGGCTTCTTCCTCTTGTATGTGGCAGTTACCTAGGAGAATAGGGATCTCCTAAAAGAAAAAAAGGTAAAGGATCCCTAGATGGTTAAGTCCAGTCAAAGACGACTATGCGGTTGCAGTGCTTATCTCGCTTTCAGGCCAAGGGAGCCGGCTGTTGGGGCGCCAACAGGTTGGCGTGCTGAAGGTGGCAGTCAGATGAAGATGGAACCTACCGTGTTTCTCATAATTTAAGACACCGTCTTATATTCATCAAGAAAATAAGCCTATGGCTTACTTTTGGGGGTGTCTTTTTTTTAAAAAAAAATTACCTCCTCTTCCTGTCGTGGCTCGGCGCCCGGAACTGGCTGCTGCTGCTGCTGCTGCGCGCTTTGTCGGCGCTTCAGCAGGGCACGCTGCTGGGTCCCGCTGGGTCAGCGCTCGGAGCGGCGCGCGCTGCGGCTCTTGCCATGTCCCGCCGCCGTGTCGGGGCTCCGGAGGCAGCCTGCTGGGTCGGCGCCCAGTGCGCCCGAGCCTCCGGGAGCCTCGCCTCTTCCTTGGCGCCCTCCAGAACGGCGCCTACCACTATGGCTTATTCTTGGGGTATGCCTTATATTTCTCAAATGCTTGAAAATCCTGCTACGTCTTATTTTATGGCTACGTCTTAAAATATGAGAAACACGGTAGGTCCAACAGTCCGGGCCAGGAACCAGCCAAGGTTGGGTATCAGTACCGGGGATCAGGAGAAGTCGAAGTCAGGAACACTGGAATCAGGAGCAGGATGTGCAAGGGCAACCATGTGCTTCAGCACAGCAGTTGCAAGTGCTGGCGAGGGAAGCAGCTGACATTCCTTAAGTAGCCGGCTCATCACCACGCCTTTTATGAGCTGCAGCTGCCTCCAATTGTTCCCTCCATTTCTCAGCTCTACGCTCTACAGCTGAGAAGGGAGGAGCCTGCCACCTCCTCTCCTCACGAGGGCCTGATTCTGCCTCAACTCCTTCCTCCTCCTGTTCTGGTCTTCCCTCTTTGCTATCTGATTCTTCCTCTTCTGAGGAGTGCCGCCACCAGTCTTCTCCAGGTATGAAATCCTCCATTTCCCCAGATTCTCCCGTGGGGGCATCCTCCCCAGGGGGGGCTTGCTGCCACCACTCCTCCATATCTGGCTCAACCCTGACACAGACAGCTTTCTGGGTTATGTGGTCAGCAGGACTAAACTGCTTCTGGCACAATGGGACACCATGACGGAAACCAGAGCACATGGAAATGCCGTTTAACTTCCCACCTATTTATCTACTTGCACTGGCGTGCTTTTGAACTGCTAGGTTGGCAGGAGCTGGGACAGAGCAACGGGAGCTCACCCCGTTGCGGGGATTCGAACTGCCAACCTTCTGATTGGCAAGCCCAAGAGGCTCAGTGGTTTAGACCACAGCACCCAGGGATCTCCTAACTATTCTCAGCATCCTTAACAAAACTACAGCTCTCAGGATTCTTGGGGCGGGGGGAGCCATGACTTTAAATTTGTACGCTAGTATCCTAAATGTTTAGTGCAGATGGGGCCTTAGATCTTGTTCACAGTCTCAGCAATGATTATGGACAGAGATCTGCAGGGATTTAGGTGAACGGGTGATGCTGCAGGCTTGTGAGGTGTGCTCCTTTGCAGCGTTGTGTTGGCTCTCGTTTCCAGGTTGTATCCGTCTGGTCTCTCCAAGGTCTCTCATTCCTCCAGCAAAGCTTTTGGTTTGGTATGCTCACCCCTTTCCACAACCTGAAGATCTTAGGATGCCTCCAGACAGCCACTATTATGTGGCATGGATTCAAGTGCGTACCATAGCTTTGGGTTTGCACAGTTAAAGCAGATCAAAACAGCTGTTGCCCTCGTGTCACAAATCCGCTTTCAAAAAACAACAACATCCACCAGACCTTTTGCAGTTAGGAAAGTGATAGGGAAATACAGTACAGTGAAAAGTGGGATGAACTAATTATCAATGTTCATCCTGAATGATTAATTCTCAGGGTGACCGCTCCATATCGTATACCTACTCTGTAAACAAATCTGAATGAATGTGCAATAAAGATGTCTTGATCTTTATACTTTATATAGACATTCACGGAGAAATTATGAGTAGATTTTATAGTTGCAAACTGCTTAGAAGCCATTATGTCATTCAAGCAGTATATGAATTAATAATAAATAATAATAAAAGACCGGACATAGTCTATCCAACATGTAATCTTTGTGTAAGCAAATTAGGATGAATGTCAAATAAACAGGTTGCCTGGAAAAGCCTCCTATCTGTGAGACAATCACCATACAACTGGGCAGATGTATAAATATATTTTCATAGAATCATAAAATTGTAGAGTTGGAAGGGACACCAAGGGTCAGACCCCCTGTAATGCAGGAATCTCAGATGGATAGAAAGAGGCATGGGCAAACCACGTCAAAATAACAACAACCCATGTAGACGGCTGTTGGTTCCATTAGCAAATGGCCAAGCCTTCCCTCGATGCTCCTGGATTGCCCAAGAAAGAGAGCTCGCCAGCAGACACAAAACAGCTGCTCAGTATGGCCTCCCCGTCGTTGCGTAACCTGGGCTCCCGTTGCCATCTGTGGGAGGCTGTTAATCTGACTGACAGGTTCAGAATTAAGTGCTAACCAAAAGGAGGCAGGTCTGTCGAGAGCATGGGACGCAGCCGTCAACAGGAAGGGCGGTTCACCCAGAGTTAATGCTTGCAGCGAGCATCAATTTGGCCTCTAATAAGGATAAAAGCTTTTAAAAAGCGGCGGAGAAACAGATATCTGTGGGAGGTATGGCGAAAAGAAGAAAGAGAGCACAGCATATGATGTACTTTCATTTCCTTACATAATGTTCTGGGTATGCCCTTGCTTTGATTGCTAATGTATTCCTCCAGCGATACAACTCAGCCTTCCTCTTTCTCATCAGTTCAGCTGCACATATTGCTGAAGGCTTGGGGGCCTTTTGCTACCATTGCAGTTTTTTCCTTCCTTTTTTTTTTTAAAGCTTCCTGATCAGTATGCTGGAGCTCCTCTCTGTTTGCAGGGAAAAAAATATGTTTCCCTTTTTCATTCATTGCCCTAAGCCGTACGGCACTGTTTAAACTGAAGTTTGCCACCTAAAAGCTTCTGTGTCTGGACCGGGAATGGCCTGGAAGCTGTGGAAACCTCACTCCTGCTCCAATGGGGGGGTCTGGGGTCTGAGGGGGGAGGGCTGGGATGTTTTCAGGACTCTGCGGTGGGTTGCCCAGAATCCAGTGCCCACAAAAGCGTAGCTGAGAAAGTCTAGACAAAGGGAATAGCAGCAGCAGAAAGGGATGGCAGGCCAGTCAAGAAGAATAAGAAATCCAGTGATGACACTTGGATCTAAAAGCAGGAGCTAAAAATCGCTCACATTCCAGCGTCCCCCCCCCCGCCAATGTTTATGTCTTGGGGTGTTCCTTGTGTCTTCTAACCCCAGCTCTGCAGCTGCCTGCCTTTTTCCTCTATTTTATTTCCTTCCTCCTTTGCTTTTGACCTACTTAGTTCATAGCTCTGCTGCTTCTCTTGTCTTGTTGTTTTCAGCTCGGCCGCTGCAAACTGCCGCCACAAAACTTCTGCTGCAAAGTGCCCCCCCCCAGGCCATGTGCACAGCCTCTGCCTCTCTAATGGATGTGGGAATCTCGGGAAGGCTTAAAAACAATTGCTCCGACCTTTGCGGCCCTTCGCTGTCTATCACTTGCCACAGCCAGGAAACAAACGTGTTTCTCTCAGAGGCTCTTTTCTTGTTCTGCAAGGCAGGGGGCAAAGGATGCTTACCTAGGAAAATGCTCTTCATCCCCCCCCCCAACGTTCATTTCTGATCACTGAACGAAAGCACCTATTTACAGGTAGGTAGCCGTGTTGGTCTGGATCGAAGTAAAATAAAAAAAATTCCTTCAGTAGCACCTTAAAGACCAACTAAGTTTTTATTTTGGTATGAGCTTTCGTGTGCATGCACACTTCTATTGTTTAAGCTTTAAGCAATTTAGGTAAAGGTAAAGGGAGCCCTGACCATTAGGTCCAGTCGTGACCGACTCTGGGGTTGCGCGCTCATCTCGCATTATTGGCCAAGGGAGCCGGCGTATAGCTTCCAGGTCATGTGGCCAGCATGACAAAGCTGCTTCTGGAAAACCAGAGCAGCACATGGAAACGCCGTTTACCTTCCCGCTGTAGCGGTTTCTATTTATCTACTTGCATTTTGACGTGCTTTCGAACTGCTAGGTTGGCAGGAGCTGGGACCAAGCAACGGGAGCTCACCCCGTCTCAGGGATTTGAACCGCCGACCTTCTGATCAGCAAGCCCTAGGCTCAGTGGTTTAACCACAGCGCCACCTGGGTCCAATTTACACTCTAACAAAAAGGAATGCAAAAGCAATTTTAAAAACTTATACGCACAGTTTAAAAGAGGCACAGGGCACATAGAAAATCAGTTAAAATCCAATGCTCATACCAAGTGGGATTTTTTTTTAAAAATCACCATTTAGGAAACTCATACAGGCATAATTGTTTTATTGTGCATCACTTTATTGCGCTTAGCAGAAACGGCTAAGGAAGCGATGCAGCTGCAAGTAGCCCAGCCCAGCCCAGCCCAGCCCCTCGCCACTGCTAGCCTTCTTCCGACCATGAGAGTGTACCTGGTTAGGCCTAGAGCCAGGTTTTTCTCTTCATGCCCCTGAAGCAAGGGAGAGCCGACTTATACAGTGGTACCTCAGGTTAAGTACTTAATTGGTTCCGGAAGTCCGTACTTAACCTGAAGCATACTTTCCCATTGAAAGTAATGGAAAGTGGATTAATCTGTTCCAGATGATGAAAAACACCCCCCAAAACAGCAATTTAACATGAATTTTACTGTCTAATGAGACCATTGATCCATAAAATGAAGGCAATAATCAATGTACTGTACTATAAAATAAATAAGACAGTATTGTAGATGAAAAAAATTAACATTTACAGTGGTACCTTGGATTAAGTACTTAATTGGTTCCGGGGTGCCATTTGCACCCTGAAAAGTACTTAACCCGAGCGGTGATAGCGTGTGTGTGCGAAGCGCCGATAGAGCACTTCTGCGCATATACGAAGCACACAGAATGCTTCTGCGCGTGCGCGAAGTGCACAGAACACTTCTGCACATGCGTGAAGCATTCAGAACGCTTCTGCGCATGCGCGCGCGGCGGAACCCAGAAGTAAACACTTCTGGGTCTGCGAAGTACTTAACCTGAAAGTACTCAACCTGAAGCGTACTTAACCCGAGGCATGACTGTAGTGTAAACATAACTTTTTTATGCGCCAGAAAGCAAAAGTGGGGGAGGCTCACTTCATTGCCATATTCCGTTTATTGCGGTGGTCTGGAACTGAACTTGTAATATCTCCAAGGCATGGCCTATATATGCATTCCCGCCAACATTTCTCTGGCGAAAATAGAGATGTCCCATTCCATAAGAACAATTTTACTATTTACAGTACACCCCAGACATCTTACTGGGTTGCCCCAGCCATTCTGGGCAGCTTCCAACATATATAAAAACATAACAAAACATTAAACTTTTTTTAAAAAAAACATTCCCTATAGAGGATTGCCTTCAGACAGCTCAGGAGTTGGATAACTCCATACCCTCCAACATTTGTCCAATGAAAATTGGGAGATCTTAAGGGAAAGTGGGATATTCTGGGATCAAATCAGAAACCGGGACAGCTTCTCTAAATCAGGGATGTCCCTGGAAAATAGGGACACTTGGAGGATCTGGGATAATCAGTACAGTTGGTTTCATTCTCCATCACTCTCTGGGAGCTAAATGCTTTGGTGTCACACTGAGCAGTTGGGTGGCCACTTCTGACACCATATAATGTTCCCTTTAGGTCAGGAAATGGGGTGAAACAAGTAGATTGATTACTATTAACCTAGATATTGGGTGATACTCAGATTTCTCTGGGTCTACTCAAAGTATGGTTAACATTGGATATCACCCAAAATGATTGGCAAGTGGCACCCGCCCTGTGGAAGGCTCTCCCATCAGATGTCAAAGAGATAAACAACTACCTGACATTTAGAAGACATCTGAAGGCAGCCCTGTTCAGGGAAGTTTTTAATGTGTGACATTTTAATGTATTTTAAATCTTTGTTGGAAGCCGCCTAGAGTGGCTGGGGAAACCCAGCCAGATGGGTGGGGTACAAATAAATTATTATTATTATTATTATTATTATTATTATTATTATTATTATTATTATTATTCTAACAGGAAGAAGGGTAATAAATCGGTGGTAGAGCATCAGATGTGCATGCAGGAGGTGCCAGGTTCAATCATAAGTCGGCCTAGGCATAGCTGCCAAGTTTTCCCTTTTCTCGCGAGGAAGCCTATTCAGCATAAGGGAAAATCCCTTAAAAAAAGGGATAACTTGGCAGCTATGGGCCTAGGGGAGAACCCTGCCTCAAATCCTGTACAGCTGCTGCCAGTCCGTGCTGACAATACTGAGCTAGATGGACCAAGGGCCCGATTCTGTATAAGGCAGCTTCTGATGACCCTGCAATGGTTTAATTGACAGTTTTGTTTTTTTCTCATTTTCCCCATTTTAAAATGGGAAACTTCTGCATCAGTTTGTGAATTCTGCTTTTGAAAAGATGCCTTCATCAAACCTTGCCAGCGTTTAAGTGTCCATTTCTCTTGATATGCACATTTTAACACATTTTTTGCCTAATTAGCACATTACTGCAAGCAGTTTCCGCTAACACAACACAACACAACACAACCTTCTTCTTCTTCTTCTTCTTCTTCTTCTTCTTCTTCTTCTTCTTCTTCTTCTTCTTCTTCTTCTTCTTCTTCTTCTTCTTCTTCTTTCTTCTTTCTTCTTCTTCTGGAATAGGACACCCCTGTTTTAATCAGACCAATGTTGGAGGGTATGTAATCCACAATAATGAGCTATAACCCACTTCCCCCTAGTGGGAAACCTTGCAGAAAACTGGAGGAGCACATTCATCTCTGTATGACATCCTCAGGAGCAGATAAAAAGCCATCCAAGTTGGCCTTGCTAATATGTGAAGGTGGAGAAGAGGCCTAGCTGTCTACAGAAGATGGTTGCAACAAGCTCAGGATGTAGGAGGGGTTTCGACTTTACTCAAATCCAACTACAGTCCTGGAACTGTCATGCTTTAAGAAAGGGCTTCGTGTTTTCAGATTGAATGAGCTCGGTCTAATGTCTCGGTGCCCCGGGGCTGCCGTGTGAACAAAGCGCTCCTAACCATAATTGATCTGTGAAAGAGCAGCTACGTTGGCTTTTTCCGAAGCCAAGCTTTCTACTTCTCCTTTCTCTTTGTCCTTTTAATCAAGCCGAAGTTCTAACATGTCAATAGAGCAGTCCTAATGATCAAACCCGATGTCAGATGGGATGTTGATTCAGAGGCTTTTAAACGCTTCAAAAGCGGCACAGAAGCCAAGCCATCAGGTGGAATTGCCTTGAGGCAAGAGACCTTTGATTTAACGGCGCTCAATTTGGTGACACCGTAGGTCACACAATGGGGAATGTCACGGAGGCTACGGGACAATTCTGTGACTGCCATGCGGTTATCAAAGCTTAAGAGATAATTAAACAGCAGTGTCGTCCTGAATGAAAATGAACGAAAGCGCTGCCCTGAGTGGTAATGTCATAGCGGAAATGGGTTTTTTTTCTAGGCAAAAGCCAGCGCTGTGCCAAATTGCAGCTATGATGTAATAGCTTCAGCCTATAGCTCCGAGCTATAGGTGAAGATCATTCACACCAGTCCATTGAAGCCCTGCTATATCACCTCATGAGAAGAATCCTTGGAAAAGAGCCTGATGTTGGGAAAGATTGAGGGCACTAGGAGAAGGGGATGACAGAGGACGAGATGGTTGGACAGTGTTCTTGAAGCTACGAACATGAGTTTGACCAAACTGCGGGAGGCAGTGGAAGACAGGAGTGCCTGGCGTGCTCTGGTCCATGGGGTCATGAAGAGTCGGACATGACTAAACGACTAAACAACAACAACATATCACTTTAACAATCATGGGGACTCCTGGGCGCTGGGAATTGGAGTTCTGCGAATGTCAGCACTGCAGTTAACAAACTATTGTACATTTCCCATGATTTTCTGTGGCAGTTAAAGTAGTGCATTAACTGTATGTGTGGATGTAACCTAAAGCTACTCTGGGGATGTTTTGGAAGATACATCCGGTAGCAGAATACGGAATTTTTGTTTGTTTGTTTACGATATTTATGTACACCTTTTCACTCGAGCTGTAGCCATACACCCTGCCCAGGCTTGAACCCTGGAAAGGTGACTTTGGTGCTGCTACCGGTGCAGAAAAAAGAACGCAGGAGGCAGCAGTTACGAGTTACCGCTCTCTGCGGCCACAGCGGGTGCTGTGATTCTCCAGCAGTTTGACTTCACCCCCAAAGGCACACTCCATTGTCTCTCGAGACAGACGGATGCCAGCAGCAGCAGCAACAACAACAAAAATTCAAGGTGCTCGAGGTGGTGTACATGGTTTTCCCTCTCCATTTTATCCTTACACCAACCCTGTGAGGTAGAACCACGCAGAGGGCCTTCTTGGTAGTGGCGCCCACCCTGTGGAATGCCCTCCCATCAGATGCCAAGGAAAGATACAACTATATGACTTTTAAAAGGCATCTGAAGGCAGCCCTGTTTAGGGAAGTTTTAAATGTTTGATGTTTTATTGTATTTTTAATATTTTGTTGGAAGCCGCCCAGAGTGGCTAGGGAAACCCAGCCAGATGGGTGGGGTATAAATAATAATAATAATAATAATAATAATAATAATAATAATAATAATAATTTAAGCTGAGAGGCAGTGCTGGCCCAAGGTCACTCAGTGAGCTTCATAGCTGAGTGAGGATTTGAACCCTAGCCTCCCAGGTCATAGTGCAACACCTGTACCATTGCACCACACTGAGTTAGTTACGAGCTACAGGTAGGTAGCCGTGTTGGTCTGGATCGAAGTAAAATAAAAAAAATTCCTTCAGTAGCACCTTAAAGACCAACTAAGTTTTTATTTTGGTATGAGCTTTCGTGTGCATGCACACTTCAGGTCCCTGGTTTGAACAGAGATATCGGATTCTTATCTCATTATACATGATAAGCGATCTTCAGCCATCTCAACCCTTGCTTTTTCATGCAAAACCATTTGCAGTCGTTTGCGGTCATCAACAGCTATCAGTCAGTCAATCACCCATTTCCACCACCCTTCTGAGTGATCCCCCCTCCCCATCCCCACCCCTCCCCACCCCTTCTCTACATAAGTGCCTGGAAACTTCCATTTCACTGTATCTGAAGAAGTGTGCATGCACACGAAAGCTCATACCAAAATAAAAACTTAGTTGGTCTTTAAGGTGCTACTGAAGGAATTTTTTTTATTTTTTTTTTATTTTTTTTTAGTTACGAGCATTCATCCTTATTTCTTTGCACAAATAAGTCTGCACAAAGCTTCCTTCTCCCCCCCCCCAAAAAAGATCATGCTCAAAGCAGTTTAAAACAAAGAAGCAGGAGTGCATTTCAAACAAACACTTCAAAAACAATTCCAAAATAACATAGCAAAACAAAAATAAGTCATAGCATACAAAAAACCCACACAATTCAATACGATAAATACAACAAGATTACTTAAACAGCATGCCACACCCAAGAATCATTTATTCATCCCAAAATCTCAGCCTGATTCCCCCCCACTTTCCTAACCACAAAAGACTGTGTTTTGTGTGTGTTTAAAATGGATGCATTGCTCTAGGGCAAATCGGGCCCACTTCCTGTTGGGGCCGGGTTGCGATCCGGCCCCCTAGCCACTCCCCTCAGTGTCGGGGTGGGACTGTGTCCCCTGTCATGCTGGGGGAGACCATGGCCACCTCAGGATGCCAATGACCAATCAGCTCACCTGGGGGGCATGGCCGGGGACCATTTGAGCCGCGACGTGACCAAGGCTTCCTCTTCAGCCTCACACCACGGATCTCCTGCCCTCCCACCTGTCTTTTAGGTTGTGTCATTGGCCTTGCTATGGACTTCGGTTGGTCGACATTGAGGGGCCTGGTAGGACTTTTCCCACTTGGCAAATTGGCACCAGCCACTTGATTTTTGCCTACCTCGTTGCAATTGTCACAACTTGGTAAGGTTTGACGGTTAGGCATTGGAATATTTATGGAGAAGAGAGGAGGGAAGGTAGCGCCATCACCTGGCCCTCTGTGCTCAAGGGTATTCCGTTAAAGGAATCCGGGGTCTGGATTTCATCCGAAGCCTGGGGAGGGGCTAGGGCCATGTCACGACCCCAGCGGGAACCCAGGGGGTGCTCGAGTCGATCTGCATCAGTGGGGCTCCCCCTACTGGTGGTTTACCCTTCCAGACTCCCTGCAAGGCGGGCAGGAGTCCGATATAGTCTGTTGGTGCCAATGCCTAAGCCAATACCGCTCACATTCTGTAATCAATAAAGTTGTGGCCTAAATTTTGCACATTAACATTTAACCTAAAATTCTGTGTCCTTGTGTCTTTATTCTCCTGAGGGTGGCTTGGGGGCCTTGACACGCAAAAGTGCTTTAACCCATTTGATTTGCACAACCCTCAATTTACAACACATTCTCGAATCCCTCCTGCAAATTAGTGACAGGTTAGATATGACCTTAGGTAATTAACATACAGCATGCTATGATCTTGAAAGGCACAGGGCATCCCATAACAAAACATGTTCCTGTATCTCCATGTCACTTTCATTGGTGTTTGTTGCATTGCAATGCACATGGTCCCTTGCCGATGCCATGGAAATTTCCTTTCACTCAACCGGGGGGGGGGGGGAGAGACCCATTATATTTATGTTGTGCATCATCCGGTTCCTTTTATCCAGATTTCCCCATGTTTCCCCCTACCCCAATAAAAACATTTCCAATTTAAAGTAACACAGAGTGCATATGACAGGGCTGAAATACTTTTTATCCATGGTGAAAACAGAGAAAATAGGCCAAGATGGGAAGTTAAGGTAGCTTATAAGATTGCGATTGCAATTTGCAATCTACATAAGTGGTGACAACAGGAAACTGCGGCCGTCCTTTTGCTGTTGGTTTTCGTGATTGCTGTGGATAGGCACTGAAATATCTTGCCGTACTTATTGAAATGGCAGGTATTTATGGCTCAAATAAAACAGCATACAATTTACATAAGGAAATAAATGTTGTAGGGAAATGGAACAAGCAGTCTCATTCATGATCCCAAACTCATGCATCCATTTTTCCTTTTGCCTAACATCGCCTTACTTTCCCACATTATAGAGGAGCGTTACGTTAGCGCTACAATTTCTTGGGAGGTGGCAAATTGATGAACAGGAAATTGGACTTACTATTGAGAGAGTTTGACGCAGTTACTTTCTCAGTTACCTTCTCAAACTAGACAGGATGCTATATAGGCCTGTACTGGGACAATTGACTGTTGAACTGGGACAAGGGACAGGTTATTTCATCTTTTCAAAGAGGTAATCCTGGGCGCTAAACATGCGATTTTTATTGTGGCACATCTACGGCTGTTCAGAGTTTAATCGTGTGTAGTTTGATGAGCTCCTTGGGGCTTCCTTTGCCAATATATTGCAATCCAGGGGAGTCCAAGTCATGCTCTATGTCTAAAAAGCACCACATGGGAGAAAGTTTAATAGGCATTACTTGCCTCCAAGAAAGACATGGAGCAGCAGTGATTCTGTGGGTCGTGACAGCAATCCAGTAAGGAACCTGTGTTTCATGTGTCCTGAAAGCTATTTATACAAATCTCTCACAATACCAGAGTCTCCTTGAACTCATAGGTTTTTATTTCTGGGTAGAAATGCACAGGTTTACCCTACGAGAAAATTTGACTGGATCTGACCATGAGGGAAAGGAAAGAAATTTTTTTATTTATTTTTTTATTTATAGGTTTTCCTTCTGGGCAGTCTTTTTAAATGGAATCTGAAAGTTTATGTGTTTATACATACAGTGGTACCTCCGGTTGCGGACGGGATCCATTCCAGAGCTCCGGTCGAATCCCGAGATTTCTGCAACTGGAGGGATCGCTTCTGCGCATGCGCACGCAGTGGTAGACTGCTTCCATGCATGTGCGCGTGACAAAACCCAGAAAAATACTTCCAGGTTTGCCGCATAGGTATCCTGAAGGATATGTAACCGGAGGTGAACGTAAGTAAGGTACCACTGTATATACAATGAAGGTGCCAGGCAAGCCTCCCTAGGGAGAGCATTCAATAAATGGGGAGCCACCACAGAGAAGGCCCATTCTCCTGCTTCCGTTCACAAAAGGCTATTTCTTCTATGAGCAGCAATGGGGTAGAGATGGCTTTCAAATATTCCTCATTTCTCTTGGAGCTTCCTGCAATACTTCACACATTATTCTGGATGATCCCACAACACTTAGGGTCAGGGGGCTGCAGAAGGAAAGGGGATAAAGTGTAAATCATTCTATTCTGCTTCCATTCACAGAATCCTCTGCTGGATCAAAGAGCCTTCCACTAATAAATGGACACAGCTGGAGAAAACCCTCATTCTCTAGCCCAAAGATACTAATCACAGCTCAAACAGAGTTGGCAAATAATCACACAGGGTGATCTTTGAGGCTCCAAAGAACTGTGGTGAAGTTCAGGAAATTCCTGAGCCTCACAGAAAAGGAACTGGATTGATTAATTGTGTTGATTAAGCTCCTGGAAGCTTCCCAGTCTAAATTGCTGTATCTTATGAACATGCCTTTTAAACACCAAGTCCTTCTCCCTTTCTTCATACTTATGTTGAGTCCAAAACGTTTGTTCTACACATAGGCAGGATCCCAAATACAACCCAGCAAACAGCCAATTTGTTCTTCTTTAAGGCCTCAGAGACCTAAACTTCTGTTTGTGTGGGCATCTCGAGCTCTGGTAGCCCCACAAACAATTCTCCATCCTTCAACAAAAACAAAGCCATGCTTCTCCAATATTCTTAGCTGGGTCCCTTTAGTGTTCAGTGAGAAGCTAGAAGTGAAGAAGAAAGGGGAAAAACCCTCCTTTTCCTTCTACTCTGCAAACAAACAAACAAATCTCTAGATCTCCCACCCCACATTCCCTCTAAGTTTTCATAGAGCTTTCTGGTGCCACCTTAACAGAAGAGAATGCAAACAGACAATGGCAGCCAGGCAGAAGCACATTGGGTTGGGCTTTGCTTTTTTGGGTTTCCCCAGGAAGTAGCTCTTGTCTTCACTACAGTGTTGCCATGCCTCGGATTAGACCTGGTATCAATTTGCACTACCCAAACGAAGCTGAAACAATACCAATATCTACACTGAAGACAATGGCGGTTATGGGAAATAGGTATGTTAAGAACTGGGAAACCCTGGCATTCTAATGTGGCGTCAATTACATGCATAATTTTATGTCTATGCTGCCTTTCCACAGTTCAACACATGCTCAAGGTGGTGTACAACATGGAAAAAACCTCATAACGAAAAGATAACAAAATTGTTCATAAGCCATAAATTAAGCATGAAAAAATACAAAACCAAACTGAACAATTTCCACATAAATCACAACGAAATCTAAAATAAAGATACCAAAAAATGCAGCAGCAACCGCTACTCAATGAAACCCTCCAAGCAATACTCCAGCCCAGGGGTCCCCAAACTAAGGCCTGGGGGCCAGATGCGGCCCAATCACCTTCTATATCCGGCCCGCTGACGGTCCAGGAATCAGCATGTTTTTGCATGAGTAGAATGTGTCCTTTTATTTAAATTGCATCTCTGGGTTATTTGTGGGGCATAGGAATTCATTCATTTTTTTTTACCAAAATATAATCCGGCCCCCCACAAGGTCTGAGGGACAGTGGACCGGCCCCCTGCTGAAAAGGTTTGCTGACCCCTGCTCCAGCCCAAGATTATTTTCAGCAGCCTCAGCTTTTGTAGCCGGAGTCAGTCAAGGCCCCATCCTTGCAGGTCAGGTGGGAAAAGGATGTGCAAGATAGTGAGCAGGTCTTTGTTTCATTCAGCATCACAGTTATTTATTTGAAAAGGATCTCTTGGTCTTAGGAGCAGTAAGATTGGAAGCCCTTCATCTGCAGGTATAGAACAGATGACAGGAAAGAAAGATGCACAGAAGACAATTTATCTTTAAGGTTTCCCTTCCTTCCTTCCTTCCTTCCTTCCTTCCTTCCTTCCTTCCTTCCTTCCTTCCTTCCTTCCTTCCTTCCTTCCTTGTAGAACAGATTAAAGCCACAGAATGGGGCTCCCCCATCCTTCAGTCCCTAATCGGACTGGCTGAGAAGTTAAGCCACACAGCTATACAGAAGTTAAGCTATATATAGACTCTGGAAACAAGGAAAGAAGAATTCTATAAGGGATAACCAAAATTAGGAACACTTGAGGAGTTTGATATTTGCGAATTCCAAAACAAACTAACTTGATCTGCACCTCCCAGACTAATATGCAGATTGGAACATAGTTATCCTTTGGGTTTCGCACAACTCCAAATTTTGTGGTGCAGTTCTCAACTATAAAAAAGTACCAAAAATACATTCAGAGCCTATCCAGACTGCTGTTTTACTGTGGGTGTATATAGTCACATTCTGCTGGTGCACTAACAACGTATTTGAAGTGGATTTATATTAGACCGTGCTCACTCATCCTGCTTTATCAGGTTTTCAATGCTTCACCAATGTGGGCACCAATTGCATCTGCGCTTTAAAACTCTGCCCCATTCCATTGTCCATGTTGCTGCCATTCCGATTTCCCTCTTTCTCATGAGTAGAAGTTATTTGCATGTGCCATGCTACCATAGTTTCATTGATACACAATTTCTTATGTTTAAGCTATGACTGCAGTGCTGAATCCTGCTTGCTTGCAGGATACAGACCCCCTCAGGAATGCCAGTATACGAGAGTGATCTTGCGTTCAAATCTTGCTGGTGGGCTTCCCGCAGACATCTGGTTGGTGACTGTGAGAACAGGAGGCTGGACTAGATTGCCCACTGGCCTCATCCAGCAGGCTCTTATTATGTTATTGGGTACTTCAATGGAGTGTTTAAAAGCAGGATGGTGGTAGCAGAGCTTGAAGGGAAGGACATTGTCACTACCTATGTGTCACTGAGTTTCAGGAATGTAGGAAGCTGCTGTATCATGAGTTAGGCTATTGGTCCATCTAGCTCATAATCATCTACCCTGAGTGGCAATGGCTCTCCAGGTTTCAGGAGATGCTGGGGAATGAAACTGAGACTCTCCGCATGAAAAACACCCAGATACAGACCCTCCCTGAAATTAATGGCTTACCAATCTTTGGAACTTTCTCCAAACTATCAAGCTGCCTTATACAAACTCGGCTGTTTGACAGTGGAACAGTCTCCCTCGGGAGGTTGAAGAATCTCCTTCTTTGGAGGTTTTTAAGCAGAGGTTGGATGGTCATTGTCATAGACGCTTTAGCTGAGATTCCTGCGTTGCAGAGGGTTGGACTAAATGACCCTTGGGGGTCACTTCCAACTCTACAATTCTATGATTCTATTTTTATTCATTAAATTTGAATACTGCCCTTCATCCGAAGATCAGAGTGGTTCACAACATGAAAAAACTTACTCTCAACGTCACTTCCCCATCTGTAAATTAGGAATACTATAATCTAGTTCATGGATAGGCAAACTAAGGCCCCGGGGGGCTGGATCCGACCCAATTGCCTTCTCAATCCGCCCCGCAGACAGGCCAGGAATCAGTGTGTTTTTACATGAGTAGAATGTGTCCTTTTATTTAAAATGCATCTCTGGGTTATTTGTGGGGCCTGCCTGGTGTTTTTACATGAGTAGAATGTGTGCTTTTAATTAAAATCAAAGAATCATAGAATCATAGAGTTGGAAGAGACCACAAGGGCCATCCAGTCCAACCCCCTGCCAAGCAGGAAACACCATCAAAGCATTCTTGACATATGGCTGTCAAGCTGGAACGTGTCCGCTTGCCTCCGCTTAAAGACCTCCAAAGAAGGAGACTCCACCACACTCCTTGGCAGCAAATTCCACTGCCGAACAGCTCTTACTGTCAGGAAGTTCTTCCTAATGTTTAGGTGGAATCTTCTTTCTTGTAGTTTGAATCCATTGCTCTGTGTCCGCTTCTCTGGAGCAGCAGAAAACAACCTTTCACCCTCTTCTATATGACATCCTTTTATATATTTGAACATGGCTATCATATCACCCCTTAACCTTCTCTTCTCCAGGCTAAACATACCCAGCTTCCTAAGCCCTTCCTCATAAGGCATCATTTCCAGGCCTTTGACCATTTTGGTTGCCCTCCTCTGGACACGTTCCAGCTTGTCAGTATCCTTCTTGAACTGTGGTGCCCAGAACTGGACACAGTACTCCAGGTGAAGTTTGACCAGAGCAGAAAGTGCATCTCTGGGTTATTTGTGGGGCCTGCCTGGTGTGTACTTTTATTTAAAATGCATCTCTGGGTTATTTGTGAGGCATAGGAATTCGTTCCTCCACCAAAATATAGTCCGCCCCACCACAAGGTTTGAGGGACAGTGGACTGGCCCCCTGCTGAAAAAGTTTGCTGACCCCTGATCTAGTTTACAGGGGTATTGACAATGACAATGTTGGAATGAAATATTGCCCTCCCTCTTGCTGTTGCCACCATGAGCTTAAAATTCTCTTTTTATTTGATTTTCTTAGTAAGTGGTTAAAGAAATATGTATACAAATGCAGACCAGATAATTTACAAGCGCCTGCATCTTTGCTCAATATGCCAGTGTCCATTGACAACAGGAAACCATGAAGTTTACTGCATCCTCATTGCTGGTTGGTGAAAGGTAGCTAGGAGAGGCATCATTATGCCTTGTGCTATTTTGAGCACTGGAGCTGGCTGGAGGGATCATCTCACCACCTCATAATTTGGCTTGACACTAATGGAAAGCCTCTAAGTGAAATGGAACTGCTCTAAATGTAAATGAATGCATTATTTAGGAATAATGCACACAGATGAAAAACAATCTGGTGCAGAGGACAGCACAAAAGTTACAGTGCTACGTCACTTTGCCCCTTCCCAAATGAGTAACCCATTTTGAATCTTGCAGGAAAGCTTATGCTCAGCTTCACCGAGGACAGCACATTAGCTCTTGATGTTGTGGTCAAAATGAACAGTACATGCAACAAGGGCGGGTAAAAACAGAAACTCCACTGGAAACTACGATTCCATTTGGTAATAAGTAAGCTTGCACTCCGGGGAGGTTACTGCTAACATAGTGATTTGTTTCAACCCTTAGAGGTGCACCCCATTGTCTCTTGAGACAGACGGATGAGCATATACCTATTCATCAGGCAATGAGAGCAGTCACTATGACTAGCACAACAGGACAGAGACAATTTTAAGATTTTAAACTTAAATTGTATCTTAACCTGTATTTTAATTAATTGTTTTTTCCCCTTTTATGTCTTATTGTAATTTTACTGTGTCAGCCGCCCTGAGCCCAGTTTTGACTGGGGAGGGCAGGGTATGAATAAAATTATTATTAATAATAATAATAATAATAATAATAGAGAAAACTTTTCATATAATCAACCACACACACGCACGGCACTCCCTAATCAGACAGAGATTGGCAATGCTGCTGCCAGAATTACTGAACAGCAGAGGACTGCCCGGTTGCAATGGGAACTAAGAGTTCTTCCTTGTCTCTGCTCTAATATTAAGTCCATGAAGACGTTAGTAAAGAAGCAGCATTAGTAAAGAAGCAGTGATTTGAATGCACTATAAACATGCAACACCAGATGGAGGCAGAGAGCATGGAAATTTTAAAACACAGTCTTCCATAGAGATTTTTGTCTTTTGTTAAAACAATCTAATTGCTGACTTATTTATAGTATCCCCCCCCCTGTGTTTAGATCCACCCATGGCTTCTTTCCTTTGTTTGTCCAGAACCTTGTGCCAATCAGTTCCATTGGAAAAGTTTTATGTGATGTAAATGCATTCAGGAACTAGCTCCAACTTTGAAGGAAGCTCAGCTAGGGTCATAAGCATTCAGCTAGATTCTATGGTCTGAAGCTCAACATCAAAAAAAACCAAGATCATGGCCACTGGTCCCATCACCTCCTGGCAAATAGAAGGGGAAGAAATGGAGGCAGTGAGAGATTTTACTTTCTTGGGCTCCTTGATCACTGCAGATGGTGAGAGCAGTCACGAAATTAAAAGACGCCTGCTTCTTGGGAGAAAAGCAATGACAAACCTAGACAGCATCTTAAAAAGCAGAGACATCACCTTGCCGACAAAGGTCCGTATAGTATAGTTAAAGCTATGGTTTTCCCAGTAGTGATGTATGGAAGTGAGAGCTGGACCATAAAGAAGGCTGATCGCCAAAGAATTGATGCTTTTGAATTATGGTGCTGGAGGAGACTCTTGATAGTCCCATGGACTGCAAGAAGATCAAACCTATCCATTCTTAAGGAAATCAGCCCTGAGTGCTCCCTGGAAGGACAGATCGTGAAGCTGAGGCTCCAATACTTTGGCCACCTCATGAGAAGAGAAGAATCCTTGGGAAAGACCCTGATGTTGGGAAAGATTGAGGGCACTAGGAGAAGGGGACAACAGAGGACGATATGGTTGGACAGTGTTCTCGAAGCTATGAACATGAGTTTGACCAAACTGCGGGAGGCAGTGGAAGACAGGAGTGCCTGGCATGCTCTGGTCCATGGGGTCACGAAGAGTCGGACACGACTAAACGACTAAACAACAACAAAAATCCCATTGAACTCAGTAGCACTGATTATGTGAAGGATACAGCAGATCATTGAGAAGGAGGCAGACTTGCAGGCCGATTGGAACCAAGGTATTTTAGAATTTAAATGCCTTATTTTGGGAGAAAAAAATGAAGAGTCGGACACGACTAAATGACTAAACAACAACAAGACTCTAGACTTCTGCATCCCCAATAGGAGTTTGGGATGTATGACAGATGCCTAGAAGTTAGATGCATCCTCTACGCTGAAGGTTCAACTGCTAAGTTCACTTAAATGTCCTGCAAGGTTTCAAAATATGTGGCATCAATTGTGAGTTTTCTAGAGCTCATCTTTTCTGCCCAGATGTTGTCCTGTCTAAATGGAAAAAACTGGAAGGGAAGATAACACCTTGGGGTAGGCTCAGAGAGTCATTCCTTCTCCAACAAATAACCACAAGCAGGAATAAGGAATCCTATGTATGAAGAAGAGTCTTCCAGCCTCAGCACCTACCTCTCATTTTAAAAACTGAATGTATGTTCCTGGCACCATTTGTGTTTTATAGTCAAGAGTCTGAGCTTTGAACCTAAAGCTGCAATTTTGCAATCTCACACCCTCAGCCCTTTCACTGCAATAAGGGCACAGGGATGCCTACCTCGTGGAGTTGTTGCAAGAATTATAAGAAGACCAGGTATACGAGGCACTTTGAAGAGTCTGAAGCCTAGGCATTCGTTATTATTCTAGTTATAGATAAGCTTAACATTCAGCCTATCTTGTGAATTCGTGGAAAACAAGTAGGGAAGAGGTTAATGCGTAGAGGTAAAAGGTAAAGGACCCCTGGATGGTTAAAGTCCAGTCAAAGGCCACTATGGGGTTGCTGCGCTCATCTCGCTTTCAGACCAAGGAAGACGCCGTTTGTCCACAGACAGCTTTCCGGCTCATGTGGCCAGCATGACTAAACCTCATCTGGCACAATGGGACACCGTGACGGAAGCCAGAGCGCACGGAAACGCCATTTACCTTCCCGTCGCAACGCTACCTATTTATCTACTTGCACCAACGTGCTTTCAAACTGCTAGGTTGGCAGGAGCTGGGACAGAGCAACAGGAGCTCACTCCATTGCGTGGATTTGAACCACCGACCTTCTGATCAGCAAGCCCAAGAGGCTCAGTGGTTTAGACCACAGCGCCACCCACTGTAGAACATCCATTGATCCCCATTAAAGAAACTGGAATCCCAGCAAAAGCGTTTCAGTGGACCTCACTGGGCAACTGGGTTGTGCCCAGTATTACTAAACACTCTGTGACAAAAGGCAGGAGCTGAGAACCTTTTTCCAGTCTGAGGCCACAATCCCTTCTGGGAAGCGTTCAGGAAGAGGGGCCAGAGACTAAAGCAGGCAGTGCAACAAATGAACATTTCCTCTTTGTAGAACAGGCTCCTTTCTTCACAGTCACACATCCATCTCTGTTTACAATCTGGGCAGGCAAGAAGCATGATCAGAATTCGAGGACACGGAGGAAGCTGCCTTATTCTGAGTCAGACCATCAGTCACTGTAGCTCAGTTATTGCCTGCATTAACTGACAGAGGTTCTCCAGGACTTCAGAGAAGGTTCTCTGGAGAAGACAGGGATTGAAGTTGGGACCTTCTCTGTGCAAAGCAGAGGGGAGAAGAGAGTGCAAAAGAGAACCAAGTAGAGGGTCATTGTGGGCTGTTTTGGCCTTTTGGCTTGAGGTTCCCATCCCTGGCTAAATATGTCATGATGTTGCTCTCTCATCTAAAGTACTTGACAGACTCAGATTTTTAAAGTGGAAGTTTTAGTAGTCTTTCCTACTGCATAAGAAGCTTCTGCAGAAAAAATACTGATACTAGAATATTTTCTCTCTTTCCCTTCTAGCCGATAAAAGCTATAATATGCTGCTGGCAATTTAAGCCATAACGTTTCATATGGCAAATGGAACCCAGGGTTTTTCCTCCCCCCTTAACGGTGAGGATGATTATCAATTGGAACAGCCTAATAGAGGATGTGGTAAGTTTTCAATCACTCAAAGCCTTTATGAGAATCAACGGTATTCTGAAGGATATGCTCTGTTTCAACCACAAATTACGGGATTCGGTGCTCACATAAATGGTTGGAATTCTATACTCGGCTTTATTCAAAAGGCCAGGATGAAATAATCACAAGGCTTTTAACGTCCATGAATCTGCGAACATCAGATTCTATTAGAAGCAGAAGCCACAAGCTAGTGGCTCCGAAGCACTCAAATCCATTGGCTCATGAGAACATAAAAGCAATTCCGGATGAGACCAAGATTCAGTTTCATACCAGCCCATCAGCCTTCCCCTTCCCCAGTAAATTCAGTGGCATACTTTCAATGAATATGGATTTGCCATGTCAACATGGGATAACTGAATGGGATAACTGTGCCCTTGAAGGACCAGGTGCGCAGCCTGGGAGTCATTTTGGACTCACAGCTGTCCATAGAGGTGCAGGTCAATTCTGTGTCCAGGGCAGCTGTTTATCAGCTCCATCTGGTACGCAGGCTGAGACCCTACCTGCCCGCGGACTGTCTCGCCAGAGTGGTGCATGCTCTAGTTATCTCTCGCTTGGACTACTGCAATGCGCTCTACGTGGGGCTACCTTTGAAGGTGACCCGGAAACTACAACTAACCCAGAATGCGGCAGCTAGACTGGTGACTGGGAGTGGCCGGCGAGACCACATAACACTGGTTCTAAGAGACCTACATTGGCTCCCAGTACGTTTCCGAGCACAGTTCAAAGTGTTGGTGTTCACCTTTAAAGCCCTAAACGGCCTCGGTCCTATATACCTGAAGGAGCGTCTCCACCCCCATTGTTCAGTCCGGACATTGAGATCCAGGGCTGAGGGCCTTCTGGCAGTTCCCTCACTGCGAGAAGCAAAGCGACAGGGAACCAGGCAGAGGGCCTTCTTGGTAGTGGCGCCCGCCCTGTGGAACGCCCTCCCATCGGAGGTCAAGAGATAAACAACTACCTGGCATTTAAAGGTAAAGGGACCCCTGACCATTAGGTCCAGTCGTGACCGACTCTGGCGTTGCGCGCTCATCTCGCATTATTGGCCGAGGGAGCCAGCGTATAGCTTCCAGGTCATGTGGCCAGCATGACAAAGCCGCTTCTGGCAAACCAGAGCAGCACATGGAAACGCCGTTTACCTTCCCGCTGTAGCGGTTCCTATTTATCTACTTGCATTTTGATGTGCTTTCGAACAGCTAGGTTGGCAGGAGCTGGGACCAAGCAACGGGAGCTCACCCCGTCACAGGGATTCGAACCGCCGACCTTCTGATCAGCAAGCCCTAGGCTCAGTGGTTTAACCCACAGCGCCACCTGGGTCCCTGGCATTTAGAAAACACCTAAAGGCAGCCCTGTTTAGGGAAGTTTTTAATCTGTGATATTTTAATGTATTTTGGTATTTGTTGGAAGCCGGCCAGAGTGGCGGGGGAAACTCAGTCAGATGGGCGGGGTATAAATAATAAATAACAATAACAATAACATAACTTACCCAGTGTTGTTGCATCTGGTCTCTTTTTAGGACCATCTATGCTAGAGGTGGCTCGGGAAGGGGAGAAACTCCATTCAGTTCACATTCAAAGCTGAATTTATCAAACTCGCCCTTTCTCAAGCAGTATGGGAACCAAAACATAAGTCATCCGTAGGAATCGGCACTTATCCGAATTTTGTGCTGCAGTTCTCCAACGAATGTTCTACAAAGATGCATATATTGGGGGGTGGGGGTGGAATTGTGCATTAAAATGGATAAAGTAGTGAAAGTAACATGCAAATACATTCTATTAAGAGAAATTGCTTGCAAATAAGTGTACGTTAGTCAAAACAGCACCCAAATAGTCAGAGAAATTCACACAAAAAAAATCCAGATTTTTTTCAAAGAGGAAAAAATTGAATTGCTGCTGAAATGTGGAGAACAAAATTTTAAGGTTGGGGAAATGAGAAACTGAGAAAACCCGGAACTGGCAGAACATTCCATCACTTGTGGTGGCCATTGACACGCCCTGCAGCAGTGAATTCCATTTGCTGGTTAAGAGTCGCATCGAGAAGTACATGTTAAAAAATGATTTCCCTCTGTTTCCTTGCACAGAAACTTTGCTGTTCTTTTCTCTGAGGAGGGAAGCATCCTGCTAGGTGGTGAGAAGTCTCTATAAGTGCATAAAGCATTTCCTTTCAAAGAAGAGCTTCATTCGAACCCACAAGATTCTGCAACCCTTATAATGAGATCAAGGAACAAACTGTTATGACAACCATTCCTTTTCTGCAGGGGAAGCAAATTGTGGGGACCAAGAGCTCTGCTTAGACACCCACAGCTTCCAAAAATATGTATTCCCTTTTATTATGCCTTATTCACACCCTCATTAGAAAGCTCAGAAACGTCTTTCACGAGACTCTCAGCAGTACACTGATCAAACACACCCCTACTTTACAGCAAAAGGGGCTCTCAGACAATTTACTACGCCCATAATTTCGACAATCTGTTTGCTTTGACTATTCAAAAAGCGTAATCTGCTGGTTTGCAATTATGTCTCCCACACGAACACAGAGCGGAGGGGGTGGGATGATGGGAGATGTCTGAGCCTTGGGAATGTGTCGTTATCTGAGAGCTCTTCCGCTCTGATACATGACCCCATACTTCAAAACTGCTGAGAGAAATGTACGAAGCTGAATTTGAAGTGACAATTTAAACGGCGCAAAGTGAACATTGGCAAAAGCATGTGTCCCAGGGTTCACGTTTTGTAACAAAATTCGACCTTTGGAAATGAAATGCTGCCCTTCTGGAAAGCACCGAAAGCCAACTTGGCACCAACTCACGCCATGATCTGCAAGGTTTGAAGACGCTGATAGGAATCGTTGGCAAATTATTTCATGGTTGTATATGTATGGGGAGGGGGGGGGGTTCATTTGACATGTGGCAGCTTTTCTACAATGGATAGATAGCCTAGTTTCAGTAAATCTTATGCTTGAAATGTTCCTCTGGCAATAGCAGGCTGAGAAAAATGTACAGACATAGCGAGAAAGGCAACTGAGGTATGAGTCCTCATAGAGAGGAAGGAAGTCTGAGAGCATGTTCTCTCTCTCTCTCTCTCTCTCTCTCTCTCTCTCTCTCTCTCTCTCTCTCACACACACACACACACACACACACACACAGTGCTATTTTTCTAGAAAAAGAGGTGTTAGAACTCACCATAAGTGCCTCCCTCGTTTTCTTAGAATGGCAATGGCACCCACCTAAGGGGTGCCAAAACTGAGTCTCTGGCAATACATGATTTTCCCAAACAGAATAAGGAGTGTTGTTCCATTGACAGGACAGGGTAATCCCAAATCAACAATCATTATTACCAGAACATAAGCCCTGGGCTCCCTTTTCATACCTGACATTTAAGAAGTGTTTGTGCATTTCTTTATTTAAAATTTCTTAGATATTTTCACCTGGTTCCAGTAAGAGGGTGTTCAATATGATGCAAGTCTACTAAAATCCGTTATATTTGAAAATTAAGTCCTGGGTTATGTAGAACATGAAGGTCACTTCGATACAGGGAACCAGGCAGAGGGCCTTCTCGGTAGTGGCACCCACCCTGTGGAATGCCCTCCCACTAGAGGTCAAAGAGAACAACAACTCAGAGGTCAACCACTAGAGGTCAAAGAGAACAACAACAAGGCATCTCAAGGCAGCCCTGTTTAGGGAAGCTTTTAATGTTTGATGGATTTCTGTATTTTAATATTTTGTTGGAAGCCGCCCAGATTGGCTGGGGGAACCCAGCCAGATGGGTGGGGTATAAATATATTATTGTTGTTGTTGTTGTTGTTGTTGTTGTTGTTGTTGTTGTTGTTATTATTATTATTATTATTATTATTATTATTATTATTATTATTATTATACCATACAACTCTTATAACACCACTTTAACAGTTATAGCTACCCCCAATTAACCCCAGGAACTATAGTTTGTTAAGGGTGCTGAGAGCTTTTGGGTGAGCCCTCACAAAACTACTGCTCCCAGTAGCTTAACTAACTGCAGTAACTCGGGATTCATTGGGAAAAGCCAAGACTGTTAAAGTGGTATCAGAGTGCTTTTCATGTGTGGTGCAGATCTGACCCAAGCCAATGTGTGTCCAGCAAAATGCGTGGGACTGTTGGCTTAAGAAGGAAAAAGGCTTTGGGTTGCCATGGATACCATGAAGTCTATATATATCTATATATCTACACACACACAGAGAGAGAGAGAGAGAGAGAGAGAGAGAGAGAGAGAGAGAGAGAGAGAGAGAAGAGAGAGAGAGATTTAATCCAATATTTTCCGATTTGCATTCACTTTGTTTTTGACATCCCCTCTACCCTCCCATGGTTCCCTCTGTTTATCTACTACTGCTGCTGCATATGATAGTTAATCTATACCATGGGTAGGCAAACTAAGGCCGGATCTGGCCCAATCGTCTTCTAAATCTGGCCCGCGGACGGTCCGGGAATCAGTGTGTTTTCACATGAGTAGAATGTGTGCTTTTATTTAAAATGCATCTCTGGGTTATTTGTGGGGCATAGGAATTTGTTCATCCCCCCCCCCAAAAAAAATTCCAGCCCCCCACAAGGTTTCAGGGACAGTGGACCGCCCCCTGCTAAAAAAGTTTGCTGACCCCTGATCTATACCTTCTTTCTTCCACCTTATTCTCAGTTTAACTTTTACTGCTGAACTTACTCCAAACCTGCTAGCATGGTTTCACATGCTTGCAATAGTATTATTATTATTATTATTATTATTATTATTATTATTATTATTCTATAAACGTTTTCCAGTCCTCCTTTTACTCTCTAATTTTACTGGTTAAACTTACTAATTCACCATATTCCATCCTCTTCAACTGCCACTCCTCTTTTGGGGCTACTCCTGCCTCTTCCTGCCATTTTTGGGTCAGATGGTATTCTCGCTGCAGTAGTTGCATATAAAACAGATTCTTTTGAAAAAAAATTTTGGTACATGTGCTCCAGTTATCTCTAGAAGAAAGGCTTCAGGTCTTTTTGAGAGAGTTAGGACGCCAGGATGTCCTAAGCCTCTTGCCATCGACACAAGGCAACTGTCTGTAAACAAACAATAAATATCTATAAAAATGGCAAAAGTAGTTTCTTTTCCAAATCAGTTTTATCTTAAACAATTGCAAGCGCAGGAATAAAGAATCCACTTGTGATATATCAGTGGTTCAGTACTCAGACGTCATTCCGGTAATCTGACGTTTCGTCGCTAAATCTCTTAGTCATCGAACTGTCAAATCTTTTTAGTAAATGATACAGTGGTACCTCTACTTACGAATAACTCTACTTACGAATGTTTCTACTTACGAATGGAGCCCCGTCTGCCATCTTGGATGCGGTTTAGATAGGATTTTTTCTACTTACGAATTTTTAGATAGGGTTTAGATAGATCGTAAGATAGACTTATGATTTTTTTCTCCCAATGGGATTCGACTTACATTTTTTTCGACTTACGAATATGCGTTCGGAACGCATTAAATTCATAAGTAGAGGTACCACTGTATACAGGAGAAGACAGTGTGTAAATGGCTTAAAGCAGGGGTATATCTACCCCCCCCCCCAAAAAAAAGATGTCTAGGGGTACTCTCACTTTCCTACTCATATTGAAATCCTGCCCCTCAATGAAGCCAAACTTAGATTTACAAAATGTTTAGGGGTATGCGTACCCCAAGAAAAAAAAAGCACTGCCTGTCCCCATCTGGATGTTTCCACCAGGAGGAGAATAGAAAAAGGACGATGTCCTTCAGTTTGTTAAACCCCCTTCACGGAAAACTTGGGCAAGTCCCCTGCCCCTCTGGCTCCCCCCCCCTACTGCTACTATTGTGGTCTAGTGTACAACTGGCCCAACTTTTTCATCAAGCCAGTTTGGCACACCCGTTAAAAAAAATGGCAATAATTGACCTCAAGTGCTTCACTTGCAACTGATCTTGCTATCTATGTATATGCACCAGCCGACGGGAAAGGAAAACGAAGCTCTGATTGCCTCCAGCATTCTCTGAGCTGGGCAATGACAAATTTCATTCTGTTAATTAATCCGTATAACAACCTTGCAAGGTATGCAGTATTCAGCATCCCCATATAGTAGATAATAATGGCAGGGTGAGAGATGGCAGCTTGGCTAGCGGAGGACTTCCTGATATTCAAATCTCATACCAGACTCAGACTGAGTTGCAGATAAATAGCTCGGCTTCTTCTTACCTTTCCAGCCATCTTGCCGAGGCAGAGGGTTTTGTTTTGTTTTTTTAAAAATAATTTTATTATTACATTACAAGGAAAATTGTGCATCTGTGGCGCACTTGATCTTGACCTCATTCCGACATGCTTCTGCAGTTTAAAGCAGCCAGCAGTCAACTGCTGTAATAACCTGTCGATTTGTTTTTAATAAGATTACGCCTGCATTATGCTTATCTGCAGCCAGTTGAAAGCAGAGCCCTGCTGGGGACGTGCAGCGCTCGGGGAGCCTGAGATCAAAACCGAGCCAGCATGACAGAGAGGAAGACCTGGGAGAGGTGCTAAAGCGCCGCATTTCCCTGCGAGCAAGGAGCAGTGGGACTTACACATTTCAAATCTGGCATCTAAAGCGCCGGGGCAACCACACATTCTCCCCCCCACCCCTCCCTGCCGCCCCAGCTGACAACCTTTTCATCAGGAAAGAGTCCCAGGAAACTCTGTGTTTCCATGTATTTGCAAAGCATGCATACCATTCCGGCAGCGGCACATGATGCCACAACAGGCAACGAATTGGATGGCCCAGCAAGCCTGCTTTGAACTGGCTGAGGGTGCCAACAGCCTTTCTCCAGGCTTCCCGATAAAGCTTATTGCCATAGGATCTGCGCAGCCCATTACACTCCTAAAGTGTAGTGGGGGTTGCGGACGAGCTCAAAAGAAATCTGGGAGGGGGTGGGCTGTAGTTAGGCTGAGTCATGGGGTGTGCCACAGCCTTTGATTGACAGCAGCCTTTTACTTTACGCCCATGTTACTTTTGTTTTACCTCACTCTCGTCAAGCCTTCGAATCTCCCACCCGCCGGCCGCTGTTTCTTTAGGCTTTAGTCGACACTGCTTGCCCGTTCGCTGGGGTCGCCTGTATTCAGGGGCCCAGTAGGAATTTTGCCACTTGGCTGATTGGCTGTTGCCATTTGGTTTTTGCCTACTGACAAGCAACTTGTCATAACTTGTTAGGTTGGCCGTTAGGCTTTGGTTAAAAATTGGTATAGGAGGGGCATGGAATAAAAATGCCTAACCCCCTTACTTGCTCCTTACAGAAGTATTCCGTTAAAGGAATCCTGGGGCTCAGGGACTCTAGGTCATTCATCCTGCCATAGGCAAGGATGGTGCGGCCATTACAGAGCCGAGCCTTGGGGAACATTCCTTGGGGGAGGAGAGTGCCTGTGAACAGTACCTCCAATCCCTTGGGGTGTTTACTTGACTTACCTACCATTAGGTAAGTCGGAGCTGGTCCTGACCCAAAAGGGGGTCAGATGGAAATGGTCCTGACCCAAATGGCTCAGATGGAATTGGTCCTGCCCAACCCGGGCAGATGGAATGGTCCTGTCCCTTAGAGTGGACAGATGGATTAACCAAAGCCTAAGCCAACACTCAGAATTAAAGAGAGGTGAGGTTACAGGGAACCAGGCAGAGGGCCTTCTTGGTAGTGGCGCCCGCCCTGTGGAACACCCTCCCATCAGATGCCAAGGAAATAAACAGCTATCCGGCTTTTAGAAGACATCTGAAGGCAGCCCTGTTTAGGGAAGTTTTTAAAGTTTGATGTTTTATTGTATTTGTAATATTTTGTTGGTAGCTGCCCAAAGTGGCTGGGGAAACCCAACCAGAGGGGCGGGGTATTAAGAATATGAATAAGAATAACTATTGTTTATTATTATAATTATTAACAAACTTAGTTGGTCTCTAAGCTGCAACTGGAAAGATTTTTTAATAAATTTTTTGTTTTGACTACGCCAGACCAACACGGCTACCTACCTGTAAATAATTGTTGTTGTTGTTGTTGTTGTTGTTAATATTTCTGACAGTGTGATCCTGTGCATGTTGAAGAGCCAATGAAGCGTAGTGCTCAGAGTGGCGGACTAGGACATGGGAAACCTGGATTCAAATCCCCACTCGGCCATGAAGCTCTCTGGGTGACCTTGGGCCTGTCATTCGCTCTTAGCTTTCCTTACTCCACAGGCTGGTTGTGGGGAGAAAATGGAGTTGAGGAGAACTATGTTCACTACCCTGAGCTCCTTGGAGGAAAGGTGGGGTCCTTTAAGATGCCCCTGATAAGCTATGAGGAAGATTAGCATTCCTTGGAAAAGCTGAGAAACTGCTCTTTATTGAATCATAAGTGGTTGTTTTGGCAGCAGCTCACTTCACCAGATGCTAGGGTTGCCAGACTCAATAGTGGACAGGACTTCTGTGCCTTTAATTGCCCTGCTCTCTTTTGAGTCTGGAAACCTTAAAGAGAAACCAGCAGACCCTTTGTCTAATTTCCAAGCAAAGGGTCTGCTGGTTTCTCTTTAAGGTTTCCAGACTCAAAAGAGAGCAGGGCAATTAAAGGCACAGAAGTCATGTCCACTATTGAGTCTGGCAACCCTACCAGATGCACCAGAATCTACAAATTATTCTACTTGCTTTACCATGGGGATTTCAATGGGCCCAACAGGAAATTCTCCTCTGCAGCATCTACCGAGAGACAATTGTTCCTATTATTAGCCAAGCAAGAACTTATTTCTGGATTAAGCAGTTTCTCACTCAGCCAACGCAATAGCCTACAAAACAAATTGTTCATATCTGACAGGATCCCTCCTCCTCCTCCTCCTCCTCCTCCTCCTCCTCCTCCTCCTCCTCCTCCTCCATATAATTTTATTGATTTTATCCGTAGAAACATACAAAGGACATAAAAGTAAAAGATAAAGGACCCCTGGATGGTTAAGTCCAGTCAAAGGCAACTATGGGGTTGTGGTGCTCATCTCGCTTTCAGGCTGATGGACCTGGCGTTTGTCCACAGACAACTTTCTGGGTCATGTCATGTGGTCAGCATGACTAAACCACTTCTGATGCAACGGGACACTCTGACGAGTGCCAGAGAACATGGAAAAGCCGTTTACCTTTCCGCTGCAGTGGTACCTATTTATCTACTTGCGCTGGTATGCTTTTGAACTGCTAGGTTGGCAGGAGCTGGGACAGAGCAATGGGAGCTCACCCCGTCATGGGGATTTGAGCCACCAACCTTCTAACTGGGAAGCCCAAAAGGCTTAGTGGTTTAGACCGCAGCGCCACCTGCGTCCCATAACATAACATAAAAACAAAGAGCATAACACCAAACAGCACTCTCCCCTTCCAATACCTGCTCCTATGAGCAGCTGTTGTAAAGGACACCTTTTTTTCAGTATCACAGACCTATATGTTTTCCAGCAGTTTAAATGACTGATAATGTTTGAAGCTGAAAGTTCAGCATGGTAAAGGCTGATGAGTATCGGTAGGTATCATTTTATTTAAAAAAACTGCAGCAAAGAAACTGAAACAGAAGGAGAAAAATATGCTTGTTATTTAAGTTAGGCACACATGTTGGGTCAGTGCATTTTTTTTTCATAGCCATAGCATATCAGTTTGAGTATACAAATTAAACAGTATTCTAGAGTTTAATTTCCTTTCCTTTCCTTCCTTTCACTTGGCTGCATTAGCGTTCAATAACTGATTGTAGCAGACGTAAGAGCAGCATAAATAATTTTGTTTAAGTGCTCAGTGTTGGTTTAAATGACCCAGTCCGTTGGTCCCAGTCCAAGCAATTATTCCAAACAGGATTTATGTTGTGTATTGTTAAAAAGCAGCCAAGGCTGGATGTTCGTAAGCCATTTTCATCTTTGTATGGGGGAAAGAATGCTGCATTGTTCTCTTTTAAAGGGCAACATTTACAGTTCCAAAAAAGAGAATCTCAGGGGTCAGAATCATGCTTCCCCAGATGTTCTTGAAGAATTTCACATGCAGCCTTTGCAATGCAAAAATGTGGGCTTAAAAGAACCCCCCCCCCCAGTCCCGTTTCATATTATTTAAAGCATTTGGATCACGAAAACAACATCCATTGTACATTTTATTTTTGAAGCAGAAGCTCCTGGCTTTTCAAATATTGCTCCAAGAGATATCATAATAAGGTTGCTCTCTGCCATCCTTTCCAGTGGCCAAGCCTATGCACATCGAAAGAAGTGCATTTTAATGTCACAGGCTCACATAATACGGGTAAATGCCAAATGGAGCATCTGAGTTTCTGCAATGAGCCTTCCATTGACAATATAGCCTTTTGGTAGTCCCATACCATCACATTTAGTGTTTCCACACACTGCCTGACATTTCACATCAGAACTCCAGTTGGAATACAGAACACAGTGCGGGAAAGGCAAATTTTAATCGCAGGAGCCCAGCAGCCGCTTTGGCTTCTTGAGCTCTTCGTCAATATGGCTGCACATCTGAGATTTTTCCATCTGTTTCCAGAGGAACAAGAAGGTAGCCAGCTCTTGACTCATTAGACAACCCTTTCGCTCACTCTCCTGACCAAATAGGCCAATGATGTCCAAGGCAGTAAAAACTCAAGCAGGGCAAGACTTCTTGTCCAAGCAACACATCATGTTTATTTAAAACCTATCATTTTCTGTACTGGGTAGAATTTCTGATTTATTTTTTTATTTTGGCAGAATTCTGCTAGGACAATAACGTATGAGCCAAGTGATGGTTGCAGCAGGGAAAACACGATTTCCACATTAGTTTTGCAAAGCAGATTTGGTGAAACAGCAATAGTTGTTCTTGCAAAATTTACGGTTTGTTATGAAAAACATTAAAAAGGCATTTCATGGGTATGGGTAAACAATTAGTTTGAGAAATGGGAGATGGACCACAGACTGAAGTGGTCTTGAGACTCTAGACCAAGAAACCTCATCAGAGCATTTCTGTTCCCATGAAGTTCTCACCCACTGATGAAGAGGATAAGGATCATGATAAGGGTATAAAAACACAACAGTCCTAGTGGGTCAGGTTAATGGCCCATCTAGTCCAGCATCCTGTTCTCACTGTGAACAACCAGAGGCTTATGGGAAGCCTGCAAGCAAAACATGAGCACAGCAGCGCTTTCCCCACTTGTGATTCTCAGAAACTGCGACAGTGGTACCTCGGTTTTTGAATGTAATCTGTTCCAGAAGACCGTTCAACTTCCGAAACATTTGAAAACTGAAGCATGCATTTCTGGAAGCATTTATGTGCGGAAAACTCAATACGGAAGCCGCGTGGTACGTTCAGTTTCCAAAAAGCGTTTGAAAACTAAAGCAGTTCCTTCCGGGTTTTTGGCATTCAAAAGCCGAAACGTTCGACTTCTGAGACGTTCAGAAACCGAGGTACCACTGTATACAGAAGCATACTGCCTCCAACAGTGAGGTAGAACATAGTCATTGTGGCTGCCAGTCACCCATTGCCTTGTCCTCTGTGAATAGTAGTAGCCATTGACTCTGATATAGTAGGTATTTAGCATACAGTCTGCAATGCAGTACAAACATCCAATATCCCACAGTTTATCATGGTAGGTTTTGATTTCCCATCTATCCCCCTCCCCCTTCTGAATTCCCAGTATATATAAAGGAACATGAACCTGATATACAGTACACATATAGAAAAGAAAAGTGGCTGGGATTCAGTGGCATAGCGTGGTTTTCCGGTGCCCAGCACAGAGGGTGAACGGAGCCCGCTGTGCCAGTGACCCCTCCACCACCGGAGTCAGGGCCCACACTGTACCACCTGCCTGCCCACACAGGGGGGAGCCCAGCTGGTCAACGTGGCCCTTGGAGGGTGAATCCCCCCCAAAGCCCATGGAAAGGAGCACTGGGCTGGGCCATGCTGGGGTTGCCCCTTTCCCACCTCTCTCTGTCTGTACCCGAGTGAGCACTATCTGGTTGGCGATTCAGTGAGGGGGGCGGGGATGTGTGCAGTGGGACCAGACTGGGCTCTGGGGCCCAGGGACCCCTGGCAGCAGGCAGGGAAGCGTGCCTGGGTGGGACAGGGATCCCAGTGGAAGCCGGTGCCTGCATGGGTGTTCCGGGTTTGTGCCCCCTGCCTCTCCCCACGCTTTGCCCCTCCTTGGATCCTAAGACGCATCTCTCAGCCACAGGTGGGGGTGCCTGTTTCAAATCATCAGAAAGAAGAAGAAGAAGAAGAAGAAGAAGAAGAAGAAGAAGAAGAAGAAGAAGAAGAAGAAGAAGAAGAGGAGGAGTTTGGATTTGATATCCCGCTTTATCACTACCCGAAGGAGTCTCAAAGCGGCTAACAATCTCCTTTCCCCTCCTCCCCCCACAACAGACACCCTGTGAGGTGAATGGGGCTGAGAGATTTCAGAGAAATGTGACTAGCCCAAGGTCACCCAGCAGCTGCATGTGGAGGAGCTGAGACGCGAACCCGGTTCCCCAGATTATGAGTCTACCGCTCTTAAGCACTACACCACACTGGCTCTAAGCCTGCTGTGTTTTGTTTTGCTTGTTGGGAGGTATTTGGTATTATTCTTGCCACTTTTTTAAAGTAGTGGGACATGCAAAACTGTGGTGCCTTGCACCATTCTGTAGACTACAGCCCATTCTACAGCTTTGGGACTCTGCTACCTCCTTCCTATCAACTTCTGTTGCACATCCAAGACCAGACCCTAGAAGCCAGGAGAAAGGTTGCTAGTTTTTCAGATGTTAAACTGCATTTCCATACACTGACTATACTCCCAAGCCGTGGGAACCCTTTGAATGATACCTCTGGTGCAAAACTGGAGACACATTTCTGTTCTTTGTGTGCAGGTGATGCTGGAAGCAGGGAAGACCAGAGAGCGATAAGCAACACAACCGCGTTCCGTTTAGCTCCTGCCTTGCCGTCAGTGCAGCAAGCCAGCCGTCACGCAGGGTCACAGACAACGAAAGAGGGGCAAAGTTCCCTGAGGATGAATGTGGGATGTTCTTGTTCCCTGCTGTGATTCTCCCAAAAATAGCTAGACAGAAAAGAGGAACATTAGATCTTCTTGGATGAAAACGGCTGACCTTTCTGTTGCTGGGAGAAATACCACATTACTAAAATAGGGACACTTAGCACTAGGAAGTAAGTACCAGTCCATGCCTTCTTTTGAGGCAGGAACAGTGGATGTTCTTGCTTTCAAAAACAACTGTGTTTGGGCCCAATCCAAGGCTGTAAAATAATCCATGTAAAGAAGAACAAGTACTGTAAATTGTCCCTTCTCCCTCCCACTTGTGTATAAATTTAAACCAAATAATAATGCTGCAAATGGGCGGCTGGCCTTTCTAGGTTGCCAGCTCTGATGATGCCTCCACAAATAAAACTTTTATCTCTTTCTCTTCACTCCTTCTGCTCCTCTGTCAGCTCTCTCTCCCCCCCCCCACACACCTGTTTTGTTTTGCTTCTTCCTAGCTTCATTTTCAAGTAAGTGAACCATTTAAAAATGAAACAGTGCAATGATGAACTGAGCTGAGCAGAAAACAGCAACGAGCCTAAAGCAACACAGAGGCTTTTAATGTTTTTCCCCCTGGCTCCCATCTCTCTTCTGTCTGTCTGTGATGGATGAGGTCACACACACACACACACACACACACACACACACACACACACACCCTAAAGAAATGAGGAGGAAGAAGAAGAAGTGGGGGAAAGCATTTCTAAATGCTTAAGGAAGAAGAGAAGAAGAAGAGTTTGGGTTTGATATCCCTCTTTATCACTACCCGAAGGGGTCTCAAAGCGGCTAACAATCTCCTTTCCCTTCCTCCCCCACAACAGACACCCTGTGAGGTGGGTGGGGCTGAGAGACTTCAGAGAAGTGTGACTAGCCCAAGGTCACCCAGCAGCTGCATGTGGAGGGGCAGAGAAGCGAACCCGGTTCCCCAGATTACGAGTCTACCGCTCTTAACCACTACACCACAAGGAGCTTAGTACTCGGTGCAGAAACTATCACTATGTGTGTTTAGTCCTACATAAATGTCTAAAAAGGGCCTCCCTGAGTTCAGATCTCGCCCCCCCTGTTGCTTTTTGTCACTGCCATTTTTGAGGAGGCCATTGCCACAGGAATCATGGTAGCTGCTCAATCAAAAATTGGCAAGGCTTAGCTCCTCACTTGGAGCTTGTGGGTACCCCATTGTCACTGGAGTCTGAAATGGCCTCCATGGCTCAGAGTGCCTATTTTCAGCTTTGTTTAGTTTACTAAATGTGGCCCCTTCAGGGAGAGATGACTAGGGACTGAGCTATACAGCTGCAAATAAAACATTTTAAGTGTGTTTTAAGTGCAATATACAATGTGACACTAGATGGAGATGGTGAGCCTTATGGAAAATTCAATGTATTTTTTAAAACGCTTTAAAAAAGCATTTTCAGAACGTTTTATTTTTATGTGTGTAGATTCCACCTAGGTCACGGCACTCCACACTTTAGTAACTTTCAGTCTCGATTATTGCACTGAGCTCTACATGGGATTTTGCCCTTGAAGACAACTCAGAAACGTCAGCAGGCCCAAAGCACATGTTGCTGTTTTGAAACTAGCTGCCGGTGGGTTCCCAAGCTCACTTCAAGGTGCTCACATTAGTGTTCCAAGCCCAAAATGGCTTGGGTCTCAAATATGTGAAATGCCACCTCCTTTCTGTCAGAACCTCTTGGGTGTTAAAATGGGTAGATCTTCTTGGTAGCTCCACCTCCCTCAGAGGTTTGTGAGCAATGGCAGCCTGGCAGAGATCATTCTTTGTGGCATTGCCTAAACTCGTTCCACACAGAGGTGTGTCTAGCCTCTTCATTATGTAGTTTTCATCGAATGTTGAAGACACATCTCTTTATCCTTCAAGGATGTGTGGATCCAGAATTGGCCTCCACAGTCACTTACAGACCCATTGTTAAAACCGTGTTTATGGAGGACAATCTTACTCGGCTACGACTGATCGCCAAAGAAGAATATAGCTAGATAGAACTGCCCTGTTCTCTTAAGTGTAATCTATTTTCAACATATTTTAACATTGTATTTTAAATTGCTGCAGCCCACTCTCGAACCTTAGACGTAGTCAGATAAGTAAAGAAATACATTGAGAAGTAGATATGTGTCATGTGCTTCTTTCACATTTAAAGATGTTCCAGGTAGCAGCTTTTCACTCTCTTGGTTCAGTCCTAATGGACAAAGTGTTTGGGGCTATTTTGTTTTGGAAAAGGGCAAGTAGGAGGGGACATAACAGATGTGTATAAAATTCTCCATGAGGTGGGGAAAGTCTTTATCCCACTTATAATTCTAGAACCCACTGAGGCTTCATCCAATAAAAATGAATAGCAGGAGAATCTGGACAGACGAAGCAAAGTAGCTCTTCACGCAAGGCATAGTTAAACTGTGGAATTTGCTTCCTCAAGATGTAGCGATGGGCACCGCCTTGAAATTAAGCCACGTGGGCACAGCACTTAGAAACTGACAGCAATATATGTCCACATACTCGGTCTCTCTTTCAGTCTGCCTAAAAGGTGTTCGTTGATTTAATGCATTTTGACCATGATGCACAGTGCATGTAGCTGGTTACAAATCCAGTTTAATTATAATTGAATAACTTGTTTCCACAAAATATATTTAAGTTAGCCATGCTTGAATCAGGTAACTTAAAGCCATGGTCTATCATCACACCAATCATAAATCTGGAAGCCTCTTTCTTCAACGTTTGCGAGAGTTTTTCTTTGAACACCGAAAGTTAAACAGAAATTCTGTCACACGGTGGAGGATGAAGTGCGTGACCTATATTCCCTGCCAACTTTATGGCTTATGATAATTCTTCAAAACCGAGTCAATGATCAATTTTACTTGCTCTTAATATTTCAATTTAATAAATTGTCTGTTTTTCAACTTCTGGTCATCGTGCCTTGCCGTGCATGGCTTTCACAACTGAAAGGATCTTGCACTCATTATTCTGTGTAGACCCTTAGCCATTATTATTATTATTATTATTATTATTATTATTATTATTATTATTGAGAAAATTCATTACAGATCTCATACCGGGCAGTAGAAAACAGATTTTCAAAGCAGATTTATTTATTTATTTTGGTGTGTGTGGAAATCCATGTCATTTTTTTCAGAAATGCCTGCTTTTGATGATAAAATAATTCTAGCAATTATGTTTGACATCTTAGCCAATTGGCTTACTGTGGAACCTTTGATTCAAAATAATTTCCACTGGTAATAATGCTATTGCAGTGCAAGTGCAACATAATGATTAGCAGTACTGTCCCAATGCAGTTTTTTAGTACAATCGTTATGAGAATTGGCCCGTGGCCCTGGTTGACAATCTATGCTTGGAAAGAGCAGGAGAAATTGTACTCTATGCATACAGTTAAGACCCTGAAGCAGTCTTTGATGCTATTGGCCATAGTATGATATATATGAGGACCTGGAAAGTGTCCACTGATGAGGAGGATAGATCTTAAGAGGTTCCACTCACTTCCTCACAGAAAAGTGCCCTGAAGTGATGGTCCTCTTTATCACCCCAAAGGAATTAGTCCCACTGCAACCTTTTTGGACAATGTCTGTCCAAGGCACCTTACAACAATACAAACAAAGCAAAATGGCATCAATACAACAGTCATCGAATCCTGAAATCCATCAGAAGAGAACAGAAGTACAGTCATACCTCGGTTTAAGTACGCCTCGGTTTGAGTATTTTCAGTTTAAGTACTCCGCGGACCTGTCTGGAACGGATTAATCCACTTTCCATTACTTTCAATGGGAAAGTTCGCTTCAGGTTAAGTACACTTCAGGTTAAGTACAGACTTCCGGAACCAACTGTGTTTGTAAACTGAGGTACCACTGTAAAAATAGCTGGCCAATTAAAACAGATGCCACCACATTAATAAACCTCAGCCTAGGGCATAAAATATCAATCACAAGTAAGCCACGTCAAAAGAGTTATATCTCTCTTTAGGGCATTCTGAAGTTTTGAAAGCTATGAAGCCACCACAGAAAAGGTCCTCTCCCTTGCGGCCACCAACTTCACTGATGTTGGAGGTAGACACAGGAAGGAGTCCCCCACTGTAGATCTCAACATGTGGGCTGTGTAATTCGTGTGCAGGCATTTGTCCTGCAGCTGGCACAGTGAGAAAATCATGTCAAGTGTTGACCTCTGAGTGCGAAAGCTTCACTGTGACTCGGGATAAACCCTGTTAGTGAGTGACTGTAATCTTTTGAGAACCACATGGGTGAACACTTCCCCCAAAGTACTCAGCAGAGAGATTCCATGGTAGTTGTTACAATCATGGTGCTCACTTTTTTCTTATAGAGGGTCAAAATGCCTGGGTCGTGCATGAGAAGGGCATTGTCATGAGGGAGAAATTGAAGTTGGCTTTCAGCACTTCTGTTGGAATCTTGTCCTTTCCTGGGGCTTTGTCGCATGCCTGAGAGTTGATGGTGTCATTCGGCTCATCAAGAGAGGGAGGGACATCTAGTTCTTCCAAGTTAGGCAGAGTTGGGATGCTGTCAATCGCTGCGTCAGAGACCATGTTTTCCTGCAAGTACAGTTCTTGATAGTGCTCTTCCCATCCTTTCATCTGCTTGCTGAGGTCTGCAATGCTCTCTCCCAACAAGGTTTTCAGCAGTGCAGTTTTCCTGACTGTTGGTCCAAATGCTTTTTTCATGCCTTCTGTAAGGGGGAGAGATTATAGAGAACCTCCCCCTCTCATCAGGAGCAGTTCATCCCCGAGCAGCCATGAAAGCACGGAGTCTGAAGGGGCTAGTCAAGAAATGGAGAGAGAGTGCCAGGTCTCTGGCAGCATGGGAGAGCGCCTGCTCCACAGACGGGAAGAGAAAGAGGCGGAAAGGGGGGACAGGGAAAAAACAGATTGTAGACCCTTTCCCCGGCACCAGAATTAAGGAGGAGGAGAAAGGGGAGGAGATTCACTGTCCCGCGGCTTTTATGTTGGTCAAAGTAGCGTAAAGGGGCAGTGCCAGATTCTGGATTGGAATGAGCAGACATGCATCCAGCAGCTCGTTACACTGTAAATAGAGTGCACCAATAAAGACTGCTAAAAGACAAGCATGTGGAAAGTCGTTACTCTAGAGTAGTCGCAACAACCCTGACACCTTCATTCATTTTGTGATTGTTGCCTCTGCCACCAGCAGAAAGTTGACTGCGCTGATATCGTTTTAGCCAGCAGTCATGGGTACATCGTCTGGCAATCCGCTGGGCATCACTCCTTGCTCCCAGATCTGTTTAGATGTGTTCTCTCTTTACTACCTTTCTACACATTTTAAACACCTTCTTTGTTGTTGTTGCTCTTCTGCTCCTCTCCTTCCAGGTATGAACATATTCTTATGCTCCTTGAATATACCGTAAACAGTAAACATTATTCAAATGAAGTAACTGGATACTAATTTGCTTGATCTGCTTAATTTATTCAAGGCACATGATTTGAAATAGGGTATTTTTTCTTTCCCTTTTTGTACAGAGAAAACAAAACTCTGCTTGTAATCTTCAGTGGCTTGGTTTTGGCAAAGGATGTCCTATATGCACTGTCTCTTGTTCCTTCCCTGCCGCTTACATTTTAAAACAACAGTCTTCTCATATTTCTTTGTCATACCTCTTGGCAGTAAAAACACCAGGATTGTGCATCAAGAGAACAGCTACACTCTTTTTTTTTGCAGTATACACTTGGAAACCACTGGTATTTACATATGTAACTGCATGATAGGACTTCATGCATACAAAGGCCTCTATTGTGTCCTTATGACAGCCCTTTCCACTCCATTCTAGCACCCCATTAGAATACCATCGAGACCTCTCTTCTCTTTGGCGATCGCTCGTAGCCGAGTAAGATTGTCTTCTGTAAGCACGCTTTTAACAATGAGTCCGTAAGTGACTGTGGAGGCCAATTCTGGATCCACACGTCCTTCCACAGTGGGGACATTGGTTTCCGAGTGGGAGTTGATCACGGTGTAGATTTGCCAAGCATGCCTTCCTCTTAGCACATTTCTCCCTTGCGTCCTGAGATCGAGTGTCTTCAAAGCCCATGGCACCTTTGGTAAAGGCTGTTTTCCAACTGGAGCACACACAGGCCAGTGTTTCCCAGTTGTCAGTGTTTATACTACATTTTTAAAGATTTGCCTTGAGACAGTCTTTAAACCTTTTTCGTTGACCACCAGCATTATGCTTTCCATTTTTATGTTCAGAATAGAGTAGATGCTTTGGAAGACGATCATCAGGCATTCGCAGAACATGACCAGTCCAACGAAGTTGATGTTGAAGAATCATTGCTTCAACACCGGTGATCTTTGCTTCTTCCAGTACACTGATATTAGTTCGCCAGTCTTCCCAATTTATGTGTAAATTTTTTTGGAGACACCGTTGATGGAATCTTTCGAGGAGTTGGAGATGGCGTTTATAAGTGGTCCATGTTTCACAAGCATATAGTAAGGTTGGGAGTCATTCTCCTGGCTCAATAAATGAAAACTGGACCCAAAGTACTTTCCCAAGAGAAGCAGAATGAAATGCTTAACAATATTGAATTTTATAGTGGATTGAAATACTTAACAAATACTTGAGATATCTTCCAAGTGCTCACTCTGTTGATTAGAGTTGCCGCTATGCCTAATGACGTCCCTTTAGTTTATTATATACTAGCAAGAGAACAATTATTTATGAGGGTGATTTTGTATTTCCAAGCACTCCTTGGTGTGTGTGTGTGTGTGTGTGTGTGTGTGTGTGTGTGTGTGTGTGTGTTATGATTTGTGTAAGACCTACACAGTGAGAAAGATCCTTGCAGCTGAGGGTATGTTTTGTCCTCGATATACTCCAAGTAGAGCACTTCATTTCTTTCCCACCCCGCAGGAGTGAATGACAACCATTCATTTATATGGGAGAAATGGATTCATGCACTCTAGGACACCACTGGGACATGAATGAAAATTGCTTCTTGCCAATTTTGACCTCAGTCATTGACAGTCAAGCATATACTACTACTGTATGTAAGTCGGGAACTGACTTTTATGCTGATACATGGACCGTAACTATCACATATGTAAACAAGTTATACACATACATTTATTTTTTTTATAGGTCGCCTTTCCAAAGTTCAAACCATGCTTAAGGCAGCTTAAAACAAATGTAACAGAAGTAGTGATACACAGTAAATAAACCACTAAAAAGTACAGAGCCAAACTGAACAATTTCCACATGAATCCTAATAGGATCTAAAATAAATATACAAAAACTTAATATCAATAATAGCAACAACAACCCCCAATAAAAAACCCCATACCCCAGCTCCATAGTCTCTTCAGCAGCCCCAGCCTTTGTAGCTGGAGTCAATCAGGGCCCCGTCCTCCCTTGCCAGGTGGGAAAAAGCCTGCAAGGCAGGGAGGAGGTCTTCCAGGCTCACAGCCAAGATGGCTTTAAAGGGGTGACCAGGATGAGACTATCTTCACATGCTATGCCATTTGTCATGCCTGTTTTGCCTAAAAGTGACCACTGTTGCTCTTAAGGAGATCTGATGCTAAAGATATTACATGTTGTTGTCGTTTAGTCGTGTCCGACTCTTTGTGACCCCAGATATTACATACCTGGACTAAAACATTGCTACTGGAAGTCCACATAATAGCAGGGAGTCCAGAGTCTCTCGGTCTCCATTTTGCCTTACTAGAGAGAACTCATCTCCCTTTGAGGAGAGAAAGTACAGAATAGGTTCTGCCTGGTTGGGAAACAGGAGAAAATTCAGTGGTATCTAACACCATGATAGACCCCTTCCAACTTTGAGAAGATGCCAAACTGTCTCCCCGGTGGATGTGACCAACTTGCAATTGCCTGGACCCAGTCACCTGTCAATCAAGACCCGCCTGGGTCAGAAACTCTTCAAAAGTTTACTGTTGGGTTTTGGAGTAGTATTTTGTATATTGTGGCTACCATCCCTTTACCGTGTCCCTTTGTTGTTAGGAGGAGGTTTTCGAAGGTTGTCAGGGGCCTAGTTGCTGCTGATTTCACTACCGGATTGTTTAAGAGGGCATGCAATTGGTCATGTGTTAACCAGGGCATTTGGGTGTCTTCTAGTTTGTTTTGTATTTCTTGTGTTGACAAAGGTTTGTTATTTTTATAGAAGTCAGACGAAAACTATGGCTGAGCGTTTGAAAAATAATGCCTTCCACATTGAGAAAAATCCCTCGTGAAACGTTACATCGTAATGAATCCAAAATTTCCCTTCAGAATGCTAAAGCCCTCCACTGCCTCATTCCTTTCACACTCATATTTTCCTTTGACATGCTTTATTTTATTGAGCTTTATAAAATAAAATTTCTAGATAAGAAACAATATTGGGTGACAACACGTAAAGCCATAGCCCTGCTATATTTACAGTCACCTTGCATGCTCCATTATAAAGCGATCTTTTCCGTTGCAGATAACTTTCCCAAACACTCGAAACTGTTCTGCCTGAAAATTTCCATCCTGAAAGTTTGCCTCGGGCTGAGTTGTTTTTTGAAACGTTTCCACAAAAAATATTCCAGTCGTTTTAAAAGAGCAACATCAGAGGCAAAATAAGTGGTTTTTGGCTGTGTTAATAAATCGTTACAATTGTTTGCCATGGAGAACAAAAGTTACTATTACACTTTGAAGAGAAGACATCTTTGTGGGATACTGTGTGTGTGTTGTGTGTGCATTTACTGAGTTCCCAATGCCTAACATTCTAAAAATATATTTCCATGAGATTTGATGGTCATGTGGTGGTCAAATGATGCACAAAATGGCAGATCTGGTGTCAGTGGTGCAACTCTAATTATTTGGATTTGCTTGACTTAAGTGCTTGATCTTACAGCCTTAATACATTAACCTTGGCTTTATGTGTTACGAACCTCACAACATTTCTTTAGAGGGTAAGGATAAAATCATCTACATTGTCACTAATGGAAACCAGTAGGCAGCACACCTCACCTCCAGCACCTTTGAAATTATAAACCAAATACCAGCTCCCACGTCACCTACCAAGTGGGATTGCAAAGTATTGCTCAAGGACATATTGATATTTCTATGAAACAAAGCAGGAAGCCATGTTGAGGCACTCTGCGTAGTGAAAAAGAAAGAAAGCCAAGGCAGTCCACTTCATGCTGGTCACAGAGTGAAACAAAGGATTTATAATGAAGCAGACTTGTTCTGCTTTGATTGTTTTCCTCCTGCGATTCTGGGCTCTCCCTTTGGGTCATTCACTGAGATGGTTTTAAGAGCTGGCAAGGGATCGCAGGCTGACTCCAAATCAGCCATTCTGAAGTTATCAGGATTCCACTCTCTCTCCTTACCTTAGTCTGACTACATCACTAGAAGTTCTCATCCATTACTGCTCTGAAGGAAGCAAAGAAGAAGAGGAAGGGGAGATTGTTTCTCCCTTTCTAGATGAAATTTGGTGTGGTGAGGTGCAAAAATGCCCCCTACCCATCCCGATTCCATCAGTCCATTTCTTAACACTAGATACAATTTGCTAAATTACAATGCTCAGGGCCTTTCTAGGAGATAATTATTGTGCAGTTCCGATTCAGCTTTGTGAAATCCAGATGTCACTCCTCAGACCAGTTTCTATGGCGGGCCAATACTATTTTCCCAGTAAGATTATCCCTTCCCCTGTCAGTAGTGCATTGTCCTCTAGTGAACCTATTGCCTGTTACTCATTTAGTTCTTCAAGTGCTCTTACCACTGGCAGTATTGTAGCAGCAGTAGTAATAATGAAAATGTGAAAATGCTCAGGAACATACAAGAGAGTAAATGCTATTGAACTCACTGGGACTTGCTTTTGGGTAAAAATGCTTCAGATTGTGGTGTAAGGCTACACAGCCATTACCCAGTTTCCTGGGAGTAAGCTCTGTTGAATACAGTGGGACCTCCTTCTCAGTAGACAGTGTAAGACTCCATTTACGAAAAAGGAATAAACTCTCCATTTGTTTCCTAAAAAATGGCTGGCTGTTGAAGCATTGCAATTAAAGAATCTAAAGTGGATTGGTGACCTTTTTCTTCAAAATTATAGGAAGGGCTTTGTATGTCAGATTCACTGTTTCCTTCATTTGGTGCAGGTATTTTATTTTCAGTATAAACAGGGCTCCATTTTTGCACCTACACACTTACACACCATGTAAGTGAGAGCTTACACACCAGTGAGAGCTGGACCATAAAGAAGGCTGATCGCCGAAGAATTGATGCTTTTGAATTATGGTGCTGGAGGAGACTCTTGAAAGTCCCATGGACTGCAAGAAGATCAAACCTATCAATTCTGAAGGAAATCAGCCCTGAGTGCTCACTGGAAGGACAGATCCTGAAGCTGAGGCTCCAATACTTTGGCCACCTCATGAGAAGAGAAGACTCCCTGGAAAAGACCCTGATGTTGGAAAAGATTGAGGGCACAAGGAGAAGGGGACGACAGAGGATGAGATGGTTGGACAGTGTTCTCGAAGCTACGAACATGAGTTAGACCAAACAGCGGGAGGCAGTGGAAGACAGGAGTGCCTGGCATGCTCTGGTCCATGGGGTCACGAAAAGTCGGACACAACTAAACAACAACAACAACTTACACACCACTTTTAATTGTTCCCTGAGATGGGGGGGGGGAGGAAAAGGTAAAACTGGGGCATTCCAGGATCCAATCAGAAATTAGGATGGCTTCTAATGGCAGTGTATCTCCTTTGTTTGGAGATAATTGTGGATTCCCCATTAAGAGATCCACAGTGCTACGGCAGAAGTGGGTATTTTTTTTCCAAAGCCTGAGCTTTCAGTTCACTTAAACATGTGAAAATATCTTAGCATCCCTGAAAAGAGGATTTAAAAAGCTCTCCTTTTTAGGGAAGTGTTTCCTTTCTATAGGTTTTAAATAGTATCCAGTAGGGTCTTGAAAGAAAACACAATGCCACATTGTTCTTAATAATGCTTTCCTCAGAATAGAAGTTGGAGGCAATTTTGTTCTTCTGTTATCACAGCCTAGATAAAATGCCAATACTGTTTTGAGAAGCATCAATATGCCAGAGACTGGCACCCATATCAGCAGGTTTCAGGGTCTCTCATTGTCTTTCACATTTTGAACCGACAGGAGTCTCTGAGAATAAACAATTGGAAAAGACATTCCCTAAAGGTAGCTATCAAATGCAATAAGGCTCAAGTCAAATGGCCCAGCTGTCACAGTAAAATACAGCATATCTACTTTGTTCTTGGGGGAGGGAAAATAATGCTAACCAGTTTCTGCAGGCAGCCTTTCAAGATAGTGTCAGCATTAAGGCCAGATTAACAAATAAAATAGGTATGCTGTCATGCTGGAACTCCAGATCCAGGGTTCTCCGGCTCTTTGATGCTCTGTTAAAAGCCGCCGCCAAGATTTGCTTACATTCACATATTTGAGGGGAATCAATTTGGAGCTTTCTCATCTAGTGAAACACCTGATGGATTTCAGGAGAAGCAAAGGGCAGTTTTTATTAAAATATCTCTAGTGAAATTTCAGAAAATCCAGGTGAAATCTCTAGTACCTAGGTGCTCAGGTGAAGCATCTTAAAAAAATGTCAAGGGAATACTGGTGAAACTTATTAGGCGAGTTCTACGCATCCTTAATGGAAACATTTAATTGGGGTACAAGGGGACAGACGATGCTCAGTTTTTAGAGCAAAAGAAATGTGTGCTGTATCGTTGAGCAGAATTCCAGGCCAGAATTAAAAAATCTTTAACATAGGTAGCTGCCTTCATCTGTCTACCTCAGCATTAAGTATTCCAACTGGCATGGGCTCTCCAGGAACTTTGACAGAGGCCCTTAATAATAATAATAATAATAATAATAATAATAATAATAATAATAATAATAATAAAATATTTATACCCTGCCCATCTGGCTGAGTCGTACTCTCCAGAGCGGGGTAAAACAAGCTTGTTTCCTCTTCCATGTGACAGCCCTTGAGATATTTGAAGGTGGCTATCCTATCTCCTCTCGGTCTCCTCTTTTGCAGGCTAAACATACCCAGCTCCTTCAACCATTCCTCATAAGGCTATGTTTCCAAGTATTTTGTCGTTCTCAAAATACTTGGCCAGTAACAGGAAGTACCATTTAAGGCAATGGATTTGTACTAGGTAAACACTTAGGACATAACCACCTGTAATATAATTTTACCTGAAAAGGACTGATCCCCCTGGTAGGAGACGGCCAAGGCCGAAAATTGCCTCCAATGGTTTGCAGTAGGCTTTTGATATTCCTGTGGGAGAAGGGTCTAGGTTTCTCTTTAGGGAAGCTTTTAATATTTAATGCTGTATTGTTTTAATATCCTTCTGGAAGCCACCCAGAGTGGCTGGGGAGACTCGGCCAGATGGGCGGGGTATAAATAATAAATTATTATTATTATTATTCACTGTGCACAATGTAGTAACATTTGCTCAGATTTCCTTAAGCAGGACGTCACTCTAATTTACACGCATGAGAGCCCATATTGTAACAATACAAAGCAAGTGGGGGGGGGCATGCACTGCTCAAGCAACCAGCCGTGCATTTCTCTAGATCTGGAGGGGGGAAATGCTTGCTATTATTACAGATATCCCCAAATGCCCTATATTTAAAAGTGATGCCTTCCTTTTGCTGGGTTGCCTCTTCTAGCTTAAAGGGAATCACCCATTAGGGGGCTCCCACTGAAACCTTTTCATATCTATGGAGCTTATCATGTGTGAACATCTGACATTCATCATATTTTCTGCTGACCAGGTGGATCAGCAGAAGTGGAGGGCATGATGAGTCCCAGATGTTATAGTGACTGCAGGGTGCAAATGAACTAGAGAAATTAACTCGGAACATGTTTTTGCTGCGCTGGGAACTGGTTTTAAGCAGTTTCTATCTACAGAAAGAAAAGGGGCCCAATCAAGGCCTGCATTTTTCAGAGTGGTCCCTCCTGCCCTATTCACAACACAGGGTGACAGGGGTGACAACCTGAATAAAATAATAATAATAATAATAATAATAATAATAATAATAATAATAATAAAAAATTTATTTATACCCCGCTCTCCCCAGTCAAAACCGGGCTCATGGCGGCTAACACCAATAAAATTACAATAAGACATAAAAGAAAAGAAAACAATTAATTGAAATACAGGTTAAAATACAATATTAAATTTAAATTTTAAAATGCAGCCTCATTTTAAGTAGTCCATAAAACAAAAACACAGGGGTCAGACTGAGTCCAACCCAAAGGCCAGGTGGAACAGCTCTGTCTTGCAGGCCCTGTGGAAAGATGGCAAATCCCGCAGGGCCCTGGTCTCCTGTGAAAGAGCGTTCCACCAAGTCGGGGCCAGTACTGAAAAGGCCCTGGCCCTAGTCGAGACCAATCTAACCACCTTATGGCTTGGAATCTCCAGAATGTTGTTATGGGGGGAGGAGGAGAGGTAAACCCCCACTTGACAACAAGACACAGCGCGCGCACACCATTTGAATGGCAAGGCGGACCTTCCAAGTGTCCCTATTTTCCAGTGACACCCATGATTTAGAGAAGCCATTTGTACAGAAGAAGATTTGGGGTGGACAGCAACATGCAGAACATGCATAGGATGCTCCCATGAGTTGGAAACCTGGGGTGGGGTGGGCCTGGCATGTGAGTGCAGGGTCAACATGCATGGCCATGTTGTCCTCCCTCACAAAAATATTGCCACATGTTGTTGTTGTTTGTTTAGTCGTTTAGTCGTGTCCGACTCTTAGTGACCGCATGGACCAGAGCACGCCAGGCACTCCTGTCTTGCACTGCCTCCCGCAGTTTGGTCAAACTCATGTTCGTAGCTTCGAGAACACTGTCCAACCATCTCGTCCTCTGTCGTCCCCTTCTCCTAGTGCCCTCCATCTTTCCCAACATCAGGGTCTTTTCCAGGGATTCTTCTCTTCTCATGAGGTGGCCAAAGTATTAACATGCTACATGTTAAACACCCACTATTGTCCACTTGTGCTTCTTCTGCAAAAGTCGGTGTTCTTCCCACCATAGCTGCCAAGTTATCCCTTTTTTTAAGGGATTTTCCCTTATGCTGAATAGGCTTCCTCGCGAGAAAAGGGAAAACTTGGCAGCTATGCTTCCCACTCGGGCAAGATTTCCATGGAAGCCTCCTTGTCTCAAAGAGCTTCCTTAACACTGCTTCCTAACAATGCAGGCTTCTCTTAGTGGTGCGGCTCACATCTGCACCATGCGTTCCAAGTGCTCTTACCGTATATCACTTTTAACAGTCACAGGGAATCCTGGGAACTGTAACTGGTAAGAGGACTGGGAATTGTAACTTGCAAGGTCAGCACCCTTAAAAAATTGGAGTTCCCAGGATTCTTTGGGAGAAGCCAAGAGTTCCATAGGTGTGTAAGAGGGCTTTTAAAATGTATGACATAAATGTGACCTTCCCTGATACATTTCAGCTGAACTTTTATTTGTGTGGTTTTAAATAACCCCAAAGCAATTGGGGGGCGTGCCCAGCGATTAGGAGCCAGTGCTCCTCTAGATCAGGCATCCCCAAACTTCGGCCCTCCAGATGTTTTGGACTACAATTCCCATCTTCCCCAACCACTGGTTCTGTTAGCTAGGGCAGTGTTTCTCAACCAGTGTGCCTCCAGATGTTTTGGGACTACAACTCCCATCATCCCTAGCTAGCAAGACCAGTGGTCAGGAATGATGGGAGTTGTAGTCCCCAAACATCTGGAGGCACACTGGTTGAGAAACACTGAGCTAGGGATCATGGGAGTTGTAGGCCAAAACATCTGGAGGGCCGCAGTTTGGGGGTGCCTGCTCTAGATGTTGTTGAATTCAGCGCCCATCAACTGCAGCCACCATGATCATAGGTGAGGGATGTTGGGAGTTGTCCAATAACACCTGGAGGACCACAGCCTCCATACTCCTGCTCTTGACTTCCCTTCCAACTTCCTATTTACCAACAAGTAAACAAGTTATCAACAAGTTAACCATCCTTTTCACAAACAAGTTGTCATTTTTTACTTATTTATACTGCTCATAATAAAAGGATTAATTGATTGGCGTATTGCTTTAATTATATAAAAATAGGAATGTTCTGTTGGAAGTCCCCCCCCCCCCAGTTTTTGGATAAGCAGGGCATAGATTATCTAAATAACAGATAGGATCACGATGACAAAATGTACCTTCATCAAAACATGACTTCCCGTAATGAAACTGCTCAAGTTCTATCCTGTTTTTGGCACCAGTGGTCAAGGATAACATGCTACAACCAAATCTAAGCAACTAAAACGATCAATTGTTTGGGAGGAAATAAAAGGCTTGAAGTTTTTTCATGCCAACAAGTGATTCTTCATTGTCGCTTTTTGTTTCAGCTCATGCAGTTGAGATGCACAACGCAGGAGCAAAGATCACAAGAGCAATATCATTATAAAATAACCCTGTTGTCACTGTGTCCTGTTTGATCCTACATCAGAAATACATCTGAGACTTTGCACCGATCAATTCTAGTACATTCCCTCTCCCTTTTCCGTACAGTGAACTTCTTCATATGTTGTTCCCAAGCTGTGCTTTTTGTATCAGCCACAAATGAAATAGACAAATCCATCACAGATTCAATCACCTGTGCTTTTAAAATCAAAAGTGTTGCAATATTATTCTAGTGTTTAATTTTGAAATGTTGATTATATTGTGTTTGAGAAAGTGCAATTAAAGTACTAATTTCATTTATTGCAAGTCCAATTTATTGTGGATTGTTTCCTTAAATCAATATTTGCTGGAAATCTGGTACTTTAGCTCAGCTGTCCGTTTGCTGGGAATGATGGCGACCCCTGGCACCAAACTTGTATGATGACAGGGGAAGAGAGACAGGGGGAAAGTGCCCCTGCTTAATTCTACTCAACCTCTCAGTGGCTTTTGATACTGTCAACCATGGTATCCTTCTGAAGTGGCCATCTGAGTTGGCAATGCTTTGCAGTGGTTCCAGTCTTACTTGGATAGTGGTTTCCCAAAGTGATATTTAGGTGCTCTGTGGAGGCTTCAATGTGGAGATCCTCAGGGTTCAATCTTATCCCCTATACTGTTTAACATCTACATGGAACCACTGTGTGGGGTTATCTGGAGTTTTGGAGTACATTGTCAGCAATAAACTGATCTTCACGACTCCCAGTACGTTTCCGAACACAGCTCAAAGTGTTGGTGCTGACCTTTAAAGCCCCAAATGGCTTCGGCCCAGTATACCTGAAGGAGCGTCTCCACCCCCATTGCTCAGCCTCTTCCGAGGGCCTTCTGCTGGTTCCCTCACTGCTAGAAGCAAAGTTACAGGCAACCAGGCAGAGGGCCTTCTTGGTAGTGGCACCCTCCCTGTGGAACGCCTTCCCATCAGATGTCAAGGAGATGAGGAACTACAGTGGTACCTCTACTTACGAATAACTCTACTTACGAATGTTTCTACTTATGAATGGAGTTCCGCCCGCCATCTCGGATGCGGTTTAGATAGGATTTTTTCTACTTACGAATTTTTAGATAGGGTTGCTTCTACTTACGTTTTTTTTCTCCCAATGCATTCCTATGGGATCCGACTTACAAATTTTTTCGACTTACAAATGTGTGTTCGGAACGCATTAAATTCGTAAGTAGAGTGTGAGGGACAGGGGATATCACGAAGTCCCTCCCCTCCTGAGTTCCAGCCCATCCCCGAGCGCAGGGGAAAGCAGGGAGAGCTCCGTCTCAAGTGGGGAAGCAGGAAGTGGGGTCCGAGGCTCAGACAGGGTAGCGGAGCCAGCGTCCCAGGTGAGACAGGAAGGGGGAAGCAAGGGGGGCAGACCTGTCCCCCCAACTCCGGAATTGCGCAGAAAACGTAGGGGGAAGAGGATGGGTCTCCCCAAGTTGTTATGTTGGAGAAAAACGCGCCAAACGCCATTCGGAGGTTCTGATTCAAGCAGATAAGATGTGTCTCTGTAAATAGCACTGCCTTTAGCACTGTAAATACGCAGCACCAATAAAAAGATAAAATGCAGAGCTGTGTAGAGTCGTTACTCTGAAGTAGCCCACTCCGGCCACTGTGACAGCAACCTCCGAATCTTTTTTTGGGCTACTTTGGAGTTGCCGGGATGAGCGCGCCAGAAGCGGAGAAATGGCGGCAGATCGCGGAGAAAGCCCAGCAGGACCTGCAGCAACTGGCGTTGCAGGCACAGGGAGAATTAAAGGCAGCTAAGCAAGAAACGGAGAAGGTCAAGGAGGACAGGCAAAACCTTGCTGAACAGGTGAGAGCGCTACAGGAAAAAGAGCAGCAGTTAAGGGCGGTAGCGGTAGACCTCCAGAACAAGTTGGATGCAGAAAAAAACAAAGTGGGAGGGGCCCCCCAACTCCAAGTGCTGCCAGGAAGGAGAGCGGGAACCCTAGTAAGCAAGTTCAACGGAGATCCGAGGGAGTATCATGGCTTTGAGACTGAGATCTTGTATGCCCTTGAGCTGCACAATGATGAGTTCCCTGATGATGCGCACAGAGTAGCGTTTATAGTGGAACACCTTACCGGGGCAGCAAGGGAGTGGCTCAGACCGTTAATCGCGACAAAAAATCCTTGCATGAAGAATGTCAAACTATTTTTAGAAGCTTTAAGAGTAATGTATGCGTCTGACAGTCATATGGACCATACCAAAGAGGAACTGCATAATTTACGCCAGGGAAAAATGACAGTTCGCGAATATTGGTCAAGATTCACCATGCTTGTGCACAGACTGGGGTGGGAACTGCATTCGGCTCCGATGCAAGCTGCGTTCTATTTGGGGTTGCATGAGGATGTCAAGGATGAGCTCTCGAGAGGTCCAAAGCCCAATAACATGGATGAGCTCAGCAAAGCGGCTCTGGAGGTGGGGGTGAGACAGGAATCCCGGTGGAACGACAAGCAAGCAACGCGCGCAAAGCGGGCTTGGTTCCCACGGTCTCAGGAGAAGCCACTCCCCCAACAGCCCTTCCAAGCCACGCCTGGGGCCAGCCAAGACCAGGAACCCATGCAAATTGATAGCGCGTGCGCGCGGGCTTTTCAAACCCCAGCGACGCCAAGACGCAAGGAGGGCAGGGGCAGAAACTGCTTCCTCTGCAACTCCCCCCAGCATCTCGTCAGAGACTGCCCACATCGCAGGGAGTGGCAAGGAAAGGCGGGAACGGTTGTGCCTTCCCCCACTGAAGCAGCACCACAGCAGGGAAACGAGACAGCCTGGCTGCAGGAGACAAGGGGCAGCAGCCAGGTGCAATCGGCAGACAACAGCCCCAGCCCACCCACCCGCACAGCGAGGAGCAGCGCCAGCCCACCCCCCCCAGAGCAGGGGTGGTTCTAGAAGTGACGCTAACGCTCCCCAATGGGTATCCCCTGATGGTCTTAGCTTTAATCGACTCGGGGGCTTCAGCGAATTTCTTTTCGAGAAACTTTGCAGAAGAGCACCAGATCCAACTTCTGCAGCTGGATTTTCCCCTGCACGTCGCCACCATCGACGGCAGGGAGTTACTGGGAGGAGCCATCACCCATCATACCCCCCCATGAGGATGATGGTGGGACGGCACTCAGAGACACTGGCATTCAACGTCACCACCATCTCAGACCCCCCATCGTCTTGGGCATGAGCTGGCTGACGCGCCATGACCCCTCCATCAGTTGGCACCAGAGATGCATCACGTTTGGATCAGACTTTTGTCTGGAACATTGCATGCAGCACCAACCAGGGGAGGGGCCTCCCATAGCCACGGTGGCCACCATGCACGTCAAGGGGGGTGAGGCAATACCCAAGCCGTACTGGGACCTGCAGGAAGTCTTCAGCGAAGCGGAATCCGACCACCTACCCCCGCACAGGTCCTTTGACTGTCAGATCAACCTGGTGCCAGGGGCAACGCTACCCCCAGCCAAGCTGTACTCCATGTCAGACCAGGAACTGGAGGATCTGCGTGCGTTTATCGACAAGAACCTCAAGAGGGGGTTCATCAGAGAAAGCAAGGCAGCAGGGGGCAGCCCGGTCTTCTGGGTGGACAAGAAAGACACACAACAGCGCCGCCTGGTGGTGGATTTCAGACGGCTGAACAACATGACGGAACCGGTGGCTTTCCCAATGCCCAGAGTGGACGATCTGCTGACAGCGGCACGCAGGGGCAAGATCTTCACCAAGCTCGACCTGAGGGGGGCGTACAACTTGATCAGGATCCGGGAAGGCGATGAGTGGAAGACCACGATGTTCACGCCTCTGGGCTCTTTTGAATATCTGGTGATGCCCTTCGGTTTGCAAGGGGGCTCCGCATGCTTCCAGGCCTTCATGCACCACGTCCTGGGGTCCCTCCTCTTCAAGAACTGCTTGGTCTTCCTGGATGACATCCTTATTTACTCCACTGACCCCGAGCAGCATGTGAAGGATGTCAGGGAGGTGTTGCAGCGCCTGAAGGAGCACCACCTGTATGTGAAGCTGGAAAAGTGCAGGTTTCACACCAAGGAGGTGGACTTCCTAGGCTACAAGCTGTCAGACAAGGGGCTAGCGATGGACAAGGACAAGGTGCAGGCCATCCTGGACTGGCACAGACCCAGGACGCGCAAAGATGCCCAACGCCTACTAGGCTTCGCCAACTTCTACAGGAAGTTCATCAAGAACTTCTCGCGGGTCACGGCTCCCATCACTGACTGCCTGAGAGGCAAGCAGAAGTTCAGATGGACACCGGAGGCGCAAGCAGCATTCGAAAGCCTCAAGAGGGTGTTCGCCTCAGACCAGAACCTGTTCCACGTGGTGCAGGATGCGCCCCTACGCGTTGAGACCGACGCTTCAGACAGAGCTGTGGGAGCGATCCTGCTGCAACTGGATGCCAACAGAGAGTGGAGACCCTGTGCCTTCTTCTCCAGAAAACTGACCCAGCCAGAGCGCAACTACACGGTGTTTGATAAGGAGCTTCTGGTGATCCATTCTGCGTTTAAACACTGGAGACACTTCCTGGTGGGCGCCAAGCACCCCATTCAGGTGTGCACGGGCCACAAGAACCTGGAGTTCTGGAGGACAGCCAGGGTGCTCAACCAGCGGCAGATACGGTGGGCAGAGTTCTTCTCGCATTTCAACTTCTCCATCCACTACATACCGGGGGAGCAGAATGTCAGGGCGGATGCCCTCTCCCGCAAGCCAGAGTACATGGAGGAGGAGTTGCCACCAGCACCCCGACACGTGTTTCCCCCGTCGGCATGGTCCTGCGGAGCAGCAGTGGTGAGCGAGGCAGAACTCACAGCACTGACGGCAGCAGATGAGTTTGCCAACCGCATTTTCAGAGAGCTGCGAGGGGGGAGGGAGCAAGCAAAAGACTTTGCAGAACGCAGGGGGCTGCTTTTTTACAAGGGAGCCCTGTACCTGCCCACCAACCAGCTCAGAGGTAAGGTCCTCAAGCAGATGCACGACAACCCAACGGCGGGTCATTTTGGAAGGGACAAAACCACTCACCTAGTCATGAGACACTTCTGGTGGCCAGGGGTGCGGGAGGATGTTCGGGACTATGTAAGGGGCTGTGACACCTGCCAGCGAGCAAAGGTGGTCAGGGCAGCACCAGCAGGGTTGCTGGAGCCATTAGCCACACCGCACAGGCCATGGGAAGTAGTGTCCATGGACTTCATCACAGACCTGCCTTCGTCCAGGGGCAAGACCGCAGTGTTGGTGGTGGTGGACCTTATGTCCAAAATGTGCCATTTTATACCGTGTGCCAGGGCGGTCTCTGCAGAAGAGACAGCCAAACTGTTTGTTGACCACGTATTCAGACTGCATGGATTACCTTTAAGAGTTATTTCGGATCGAGGCCGCCAATTTGTTTCCAGGTTCTGGCGGCGGCTCATGAACCTCCTGCAGGTGGAGGTCAGCTGGTCGACGGCTCGGCACCCGCAGACCAATGGACAGGCGGAGAGGGTCAACGCCATTCTGCAGTAGTACCTGAGATGCTACGTCAGCCAGAGGCAAACGGACTGGGTGGATCGCCTGCCACTGGCAGAATTTGCCTACAACAATGCGGTGCACGTCTCCACAGGGGTGTCGCCCTTTAAGGCCAACTACGGGCGCGACCTCAGATCTTTCCCAGAGAGGGAGGGGGAGGAGGAGGAGGGCCCAGCAGCTCAGAGAACACTTGGAGAGGGCCAAGGCAGCGTACAAGAAGGGGGCAGGTCGCCACAGGCGACAAGGGGAGGTCATCAGGGTGGGGGACAAGGTTTGGTTGTCCTCGGAGGGCCTTCCCACCAGAGGGCGATGCAAAGAGCTGGCGCCCAGACGGCTGGGCCCCTTCACGGTCACGCAACAGGTCAACCCGGTTGCCTTCAGGCTGGCACTGCCAGAGGACATGAGGGTGCATCCAGTATTTCACAGATCGCTGCTGTCGCCGTATAGGGAAGGCAGCAGGCTCCAAGACAGCGAACAGACCCCCGAGGGAGGGGGGGAGAGGGGAGGCAGGGAGCAACTCAATGAGGCCACAGCCATCCTTGATTCACGGAGAGGGGTGGGTGGCCTGGAGTACCTCATGGCATGGGAGGATGCCCCGCCTTCCCAGAATGAATGGGTACCAGCCACTCAGATACAGGAGGAATTCTTGGTGGAAGAATTCCACGCCCTCTTCCCACACAGACCCAAGCCCTGGCACATGGAAAGGGAGGAGGAGGGGGAGGGGGAGGAGGTCGCAGAGAGCAGTTCACCATGGGGATGGGAAGCGGAGTTTGAGGACCCGGAGGAAGAGGTATGGGCGTCTCCGAGGTCCACCCGGTCAGAGGAAGAGGCAGACTGGCAGCATATTTTTACCCCCACCACCGCTGACGCCACGGACTTCTTGGGCTTTCAGTCTTCTCAGGCGGAAGGAGGGAGCTCGAGGGATTGGGGAGAGGTGTTCACACCAACAGGCTCGGACAGCACAGAGTTTTTAGGCTTTCAGTCGTCACCGACGCCCTTGGAGCCCCTTGGGAGGGGAGAAGGGGGGCCTGGGAGGGGGGTTGATGTGAGGGACAGGGGATATCGCGAAGTCCCTCCCCTCCTGAGTTCCAGCCCATCCCCGAGCGCAGGGGAAAGCAGGGAGAGCTCCGTCTCAAGTGGGGAAGCAGGAAGTGGGGTCCGAGGCTCAGGCAGGGTAGCGGAGCCAGCGTCCCAGGTGAGACAGGAAGGGGGAAGCAAGGGGGGCAGACCTGTCCCCCCAACTCCGGAATTGCGCAGAAAACGTAGGAGGAAGAGGATGGGTCTCCCCAAGTTGTTATGTTGGAGAATAACGCGCCAAACGCCATTCGGAGGTTCTGATTCAAGCGGATAAGATGTGTCTCTGTAAATAGCACTGCCTTTAGCACTGTAAATACGCAGCACCAATAAAAAGATAAAATGCAGAGCTGTGTAGAGTCGTTACTCTGAAGTAGCCCACTCCGGCCACTGTGACATAGAGGTACCACTGTATACAACTTTTAGAAGACATCTGAGAGCAGCCCTAGCTAGCATGATGTGAGGGAGTCCAAAGTATATGGAGGTCACCAGGCAGGGCCGTCTTAAGGATATGCGACGCTGGGGTGCAAAGATCTGCCCAACGCTCCCCCCCTCCAGTTTGTCCAGAGTTGTCAACCGTTTTTTAGGGAGCTGACCCCATGCTTATCTCTGCTCAGGTAAAGAAAACAGGAAACATAAGGAGCCCAGCGCAACAAACCAGCCCAAGGTGTCTACGTTGGCAACTGAGCAAAGCCAGGCACCTCGTGGTGTAAGCAGAGTGCGCTGGGCAGGCCTCTCCATGGCCCTACACCAATCCCAGGCATGCAGGTGGGTGGAGCCAGTTGGCTGCCTCAGCGCCTCGCTGTCTTGATTGCCCCCGAATTCGCGACGCAGAGCCGCCCACAGCAGAAGAGCCCACCGCCTCGGTAGGTTTTTTTTTTTTTTTACACATTAAGTTTTATTGTAACAAAGCAACTTGTACACTTTTTAACATTCAGAACTGAGCAACTTTCTTTTTCCAGTAAAACAAAATTCTTTTGAAAAAACAAAACAAAGAACAAAATTACAATAGAGAATGTAAATTCCAAATAAAGTTCTACAGGTTCTGCTGATTCTCCATCAAGTGGCAGGGCTCAACTGTGATTTAAAAAAATCTCCTAAGTGTCATATTTTAAACTGCAAGGATGTTTATTGGGATTAAACATGCCAAAGGAGACGTATTGTTTTGTTCAAATCCCCCTTTAACCCACCCCAACATCTGAAACCTACCCCGGACTCCAACTCTCGACCTGATGCCCCTGAGAGCCCGGTGCCCGTGTGCCCTGCACCCCTGGCGCCTATGGTTAAGATGGCCCTGTCACCAGGTGGAGAAAGTCAGATTTTGCTATATGCTGAAGTAGCTAAGAGAATGACTATGCCCTTCATTCTTTCCCCAGTAATATTCTAAACCACCACTCAACATGGGTGGAAATTATTCCAACCTTCCTCATGTCTTTGAGTATGCGGCAGTTGAGTTGGTCTACTAACTTTTGTCACTCATAAGAATTTGGCTTGAACTGAGCAATCTGTAATAATACAGTCATACCTCGGTTTAAGTACGCCTCGGTTTGAGTATTTTCAGTTTAAGTATTCCACGGACCCGTCTGGAACGGATTAATCCACTTTCCATTACTTTCAATGGGAAAGTTCGCTTCAGGTACAGACTTCCGGAACCAATTGTGTTTGTAAACCGAGGTACCACTGTAAAACACACTGCCCAGGATGTAAAAAGTGAATCCACAAGCCTAGTCTTCTTTCCTTGTCTGATTTGGGGCTTATTTCCTCCATCACCTTCACATCTGAAATGAAGATGGTGGATGAAGGCACATCAGACAGTGACATATCCTTCAATTGGCATATCCTGCAGATTGCTGACTGCCTGAATTAAGGCTGGTACTTTGCCACATCTCAAAGTGGTGACTGAAAGTGACATATGACTTATGGCCCAGGAACTGTGAACAGGATTGCCTTTAGTGTACAGTTGTACATATGCAAAGGAAATGAATGTTCTAGAATGATCTTTAACAACAACAACAACAACAACAACAACAACAACAACAACCTACTTTGATGTCTGTACATTTTACATGAAATCTGTTCAGTTTAACATTCCACTTATGCATCCATATGCCTTTTTTCTGGACCAGCATATAAGAAGCAGGTTTGTAATAAAGGGAGTTTGCTTTTAAAGGAGTCTTTGCTGGCAAGTCTTATCATACCTTCTTCTTCTTTGGCGATCCCTTGTAGCCGACTAAGATTGTCTTCCATAAACACGGTTTTAACAATGAGTCCGTAAGTGACTGTGGAGGCCAATTCTGGATCCACACGTCCTTCCACAGTGGGGGCATTGGTTTCCAGGCGGGAGTTGATCACGGTGTGGATTTGCCAAGCGTGCCTTCCTCTTAGCACATTTCTCCCTTGCGTCCTGAGTTGGAGTGACTTCAAACAGTAAAGGCTGTTCTCCAATTGGAGCGCTCGCAGGCCCCATGTACTTATACCACTTATCATGTACTTATACCACTGAACAAGGGTGCTATCAGGGCAGGACTTTGGAGAAGAGGTCTAGGAGGCCAGTAAATGCAAGAGGGTTGGATTGCCACCTTTGACATAAGACTGTGTGTACACCCCATACATTTAAAGCACATGACTTCCCCTAAACAACCAAGGGAGTTTGTTAAGGGTGCTGAGAATTGTAGCTCTGCGAGGGATAAGCTACAGTTCTCAGGGTTCTTTGGAGAAAGTCATGTGCTTTAAATGTCCTTTTAAAATATGATGAGTACATAGCCATCATGAAGTTCTTACACACATTACCATCTTATGAGGACCCCCCCCCCGAACAGAGACACACAATACTCATAGACCATTAAACACGGTCCAAGATTGCATAACTGCACCCTGAAAAGTGAAATAATCTTTGTGTCACGTGGATGTGAAGTTGCCTTTTCGTCCTGAAATTTGGACATAACGATCCAGGCCACTCCTAGATCGTTGTTGGGGGCAAAAATCCCTCAAATCACACACCTGCCCAGGTACAGACCTGCTTTTCAAGTCAAACAGCACCCTCAAGTGGCGTAGTACCCTCCTCCAACCCCTCCTTTCCTTTGAAATCTAAGCCACACCCACAAACCAAATGACATCATCATCAACCAAGCAACTGAAATACACCAAGACAGCGATTTTATCTAGGCCTTTGTTTTAGGCCCCTGACAGGCTGCCAGGCCTCCACTAGGCCCGGGGAGGGGGATAACCCACAGCAACACATTTGGGGGCACGGCAAGGGGTTTGACTTTACCATTTAGCACCACTACCCCCCCAAAAAAACCCCACCAAAGAACCAACATTGCCAAGTGGAGGTTGGGGCCTGCCGGGGGGGAGGGGTTTGCCACAGGCCGCAGCATGGCCTTTGATTTATGTAGGCCCCTACACTGCAAGGGGTTTTTACTTTACAATTTAGCACCACTACCCCCCAAAAATCCACAAGACAAAAATAAATATGACTTATTTTATAGGTATGTCTTATTTTAGGAGAAACAACTGATTGTAAGCCTCTGTGTCTTTTTTTTAAAAAACAACCATTCACTTTCTCTCCCCAGTTTAAGTCCTCAGATATTTGCAGTGCACCCCCCCCCACCCCATTTACAATTCCCTACCTTCCCCTTGCCACTTCCTGGGTTTTTTTTTATGGAACTGAACAACTCAGGTACTTCAGAACGCGCATTCTGTTGCCAGGCCCTTGCAGGGCCAGACAGAGGCCCGCCCCAGGTAGATAAGATAATGAGTCCCTGTTTTTAACCCTTTTCTTACTTTTTTCATTTTACTGATTGTGAATATGCTGACCGAGGCCGGCTTTGGATTCGGAGGCCCGCGCCAAGTGGCCCATATGATCCCCCTCCTTCTGTCTGGGCCTGTCTCTTGCTACAGGGCTGTGGGGCTTCGCTATTTGACCCCCCCTCCCTGGGTTGGGATTCTTTAAGTAGTTCTCTGGGTCCCAGGGCACATCATCACCCCCGATCCTTAATCTAAACATATAGAAATGTTCACGATGCGTGCGCAGGGGCCAATGTATGGAGATACAGGGGGGAGGGGACAACAGAGGGCTCAGACAAAAGTACATACTGGGAAATGGAACCCAGAAACTGACAGCTCCTTCTCCAAGGATGGGGGCCAATGTAGGAAGATACCAGGGGTAGGGGCCTACACTCCCCAGGAACAACAGAGGGTTCAGACAAAAGTGCATGCTGGGAAATAGAACCCAGAACCTAACAGTTCCTTTTCGAGGGTGGGGACCAAGGTATGGAGATACAGGGGGGGGGCTAACACTCCCCAGGGACAACAGAGGGAAGGGTATCCTACCAAAACACAGGGATGAGCCGGGGTGGAGGGAGGAGGGGCAGGATACGTCATGGATCGTGACAGGGTGGGGTGGGGATCACAGGAAAGAACCACAGCAACGCGTGGCCGGGTCAGCTAGTTTTAAATAAAAGGACACATTCTACTCATGTAAAAACACACTGATTCCTGGACCGTCTGCGGGCCTAATTTAGAAGGCAATTGGGCCAGCTCCAGCTCCCGGGCCTTAGTTTGCCTACCCATGTTCTAGTTAAGGGTCTCCAAACTAAGGCCCGGGGGCCGGATGCGGCCCGTGCAAGCCAATTGTGCGGACCCCGCCAACCTCCGCTGCCTGCTCTTTTTGGCGTGCCATGGTGTGGTTGCCCATCTTCAGGTCGGCGCGGCGCCAGAAATAGCTTGTGCGCACGCAGAAGGCGGGGAAACGTGCTCCCATACGGATGTGCACAAGCTATTCCTGGTGCTGCGCCAACCCGGAAGTGTACCGGAAATGACGTCTGCACATGCGCAGAAGCCATTTCCCGTGCCGTGCCGTGCCAGAAAAAGCGAGTGCACGAGCGTATGGGAGCATGTTCCCCCGCCCTCCGGCCCGCAGCACAATCGGTGGCAGAGGAACCGGCCCGAAGCCGGGTAAGTTTGGGGACCCCTGTTCTAGATTCTTGCTGATACTTCAGGTACTATTCCTAAGAGAAAAATAAGCAGCATTTTAACAGCATGAGTAAAAGGAAGAACTTTCTCAGCCATGAATTTCCCCATACAACACTTGGTCTGCTTTTTTGATAATGCATAGGTGCTAAACAAGCCTTACTTTGTTTGCTCAAGGTCTCAGTCCCGGAATCTGCTGTAAGCTGCGAGGCTGAATGTAAGAACAGGAGAGTCGTTATAAAACTCTGCATCTAGATTTGTGTGCGTGGACACACACCAGATCTTGAATTCATCCCTATTTTGAAAAGAAGAGCTGATAAATGGTCTCTTTTTCTGTGTCCATGATCATCAGGGCAAGGAATATTCTACATTAAAAAAGAAAAGAAAAAAGAATCCAACTTGCACACAAAAGAAGCCTAATTTCTATGCTGGGAGCAAATTATGTAAATTGCACCAATTTTTTTTTGCAAATGAGATTTAATTTGCATCATTTGTTATATCGGGTGTTCACGGTTTTCTGGATATTTTGAGAAGGGCAGTGAGGACAATTGATGAGGAGGTGAGGCAGGGGTCAGAGAGATGTAGGGACTGGAAAGCATGAACTAGCAGCCACCACCAGGAGAGACTGATAAGAATGCATTGAATGGAAGCCTTCTGCCCTGGGTCCTTTTGCTTTCTGAGACTTTGCCAGGTGTTACTGCCTATTTTTGAATTCTCCCCCTTACAATTAGGAGGAACGCACACACACACACACAGAGAGAGAAAGAGAGAGAGAGAGAGAGAGAGAGAGAGAGATTCTACATATTGTGGCTTACAAGTGGAAAGAAGCAACTTGCATTTCATTTAGTTCTCCAATCTATCCATTTTGTTGCAGGTGCAGTAGCAGCGTGCAAACAGAGCTCCCTAGCTGGATGGATTTTTCTCGTTCATTTCATGGGAGAGAAAGCTCCCTGTCGACAGTGGCTCTGCACTGGAAGAAAGGGAGAGAGAGATTAAAAAGTTGCGACCCAAAACTTCAGCTATGTACGTGCATGTGTATGACGGTAATATTATGCTAAAATGGCACACTCTTAGCCTCGCCTTTTCTTTGGACTTATTGTGAGGGGGAAATGGCAACGAGTCAAGCTTTCTGTCACTTATCTGCTAACACCAGCTTTTCTTTCGCAGCAAAATAATAGAGTGACTACTGCTTCTGCTTCTGCACTGATACATGGCTTTTGTCAGCCATAGGCTGGTTAGGGTAATCGCTATTACCAGCACAGGGTTTTAGCTCCCCAGCACAAGTCATCTCCAGAAGAGAAAGGCCAGCTGCCTCCCTTCCACCCCATGCCTGCCCTGCTTTCATCCTTAATGCAATTGTTATCTTCAAGATGATAAGAGCCTGGTAGGAATCAATTTAATTTCAAAAATTGCCTGTCCCTCCTTAGGGTTCATTAAGGATCTGTCTCATCTCTCGCATAGACATTGTGTGGGTAGATCTCCTCCCGAGGCCCTTTATTTATTTCTTAGTCTGTGGCCTTTGATTATTCCTTTCTGATATTATATAATGTAACATGGGTGAAATAGCCTTTCTGTGTTAAGTGTGGTAATCCATTTAGAATACAGAGGGGCCTTTTCCTTTCCTTTTCGTCACCCGGCAATGCCAACATCCACTCGCAAAAAGAAGAGGAAGGATCTGTTTAACACGATGCACAACTGCAGTTTTATTGAACAACGGCAAATGAAAACAGCTCCCAAATCATATTGTGCTCATGAAACAAAGGATGCTCAAACAAAACATTCTTCTCTTTTGTTTCTAATATCAAGTGGTCTCTGCAGAGTTCTTGGCAGAGCAGCGCAAGACTCCTAGAACATGCATATATATGCATTTGAAAGAGGCATATATTTTTGCTTATACATTGTTTGTTTACAGACAGTCAAATGATAGTGATAAATGACAAAGATACCATTACTATAGCTCAGTAGTAGAACATCTGTCTTGCATGCAAATAGTCTCAGGTTCACCCTTTGGCGGTTTCACGGGGCCTGAAATTTTGGGGAGCTGCTGGCACTCAGTGTCAGCAATACTAGTCTAGATGGTCCAGTGGATTGCTTCTGTGTAAGGCAGTTTCAACAGAACAAAAAAACCCAACTTCCATCTCATCCACCTAAAACTCTAGTAAAGAGTCGTTTATATCGTTCCAAAATCAGTTGCATCGGTTGAAAACTGCATATACCTGCATTCAAAACCAGGGATTTTTGCTGAAAAATACATGGAATTGACAACCTGTGAAAAACTGAGCAGCCGCTTCTATGAATGGCACAAAGAAAAGCAGCTCCTTCGGTGCATGCATGCCACTGAACTGTCTCATTCCCAACTGAGTATTTTGTACTCAAGTATCCAAAACTAAAATGTAATGTGAGAATTCATTCCAGAAGGGGAGAGGGGACTTGCAGGTCCTTTCTTCCTTCTGTGGGAGAGGCTGGTTATATCTCAAATGCTCAAAGCGGTTTATAATAGCGGAAGGCTACAGTAAGTTCAATAAGTCCTTGTTGGGCACAGGTTCTTTCCAGCTGTGAAATGTGATGGAGGTGAACATATGAACAGGGTTTAAATCACAGCTTCTCCACTGTACCTTATAGTAGACACTAATGTTAGATACATTAACATTTTACACATCACTTGGGAAGACAGGCAAACTAATATCAGTGTACTGGAAGAAGCAAAGATCACCAGTGTTGAAGCAATGATTCTTCAACATCGACTTTGTTGGACTTGGTCATGTTGTGCGGATGCCTGAAGATCATCTTCCAAAGCAACTACTCTATTCCAAACTTAAAAATGGAAAGTGTAATGCTGCTGGTCAACAAAAGATGTTTAAAGACTGTCTCAAGGCAAATCTTAAAAAATGTAGTATAAACACTGACAACTGGGAATCACAGGCCTGTGAGCGCTCCAGTTGGAGAACAGCCTTTACCAAAGGTGTCATGGGCTTTGAAGACACTCGATCTCAGGATGCAAGGGAGAAATGTGCTAAGAGGAAGGCACGCTTGGCAAATCCACACCACGATCAACTCCCACCCGGAAACCAATGTCTCCACTGTGGAAGGACGTGTGGATCTAGAATTGGCCTCCACAGTCACTTACGGACTCATTGTTAAAACCGTGTTTATGGAATACAATCTTACTCGGCTACAAGTGATCGCCAAAGCAGTAGCAGAAGAAGAAACATTAAGAGGTAGATATACTTCACTCTGTCCAAAGTCAGGATGGGAAGCTATTAAAAAAAAACCTCTGAAAAATGTCAACTAAAATGCAGCATATAAAAGGTAAAGGTAAAGGGACCCCTGACCACTAGGTCCAGTCGTGACCGACTCTGGGGTTGCGCGCTCATCTCGCATTATTGGCCGAGGGAGCCGGCGTATAGCTTCCAGGTCATGTGGCCAGCATGACAAAGCCGCTTCTGGCAAACCAGAGCAGCACATGGAAACGCCATTTACCTTCCCGCTGTAGCGGTTCCTATTTATCTACTTGCATTTTGACATGCTTTCGAACTGCTAGGTTGGCAGGAAAAAAAATGCAGCATATACTGGATGTTAAACCCATTTCTTCCCCATCCTTTAAGAACATGGTGAATGTTTCACTTCAAAGCCTTAACAACATTTTTGAAGCGATAAAAGGTTGACTCACAATAATAAGCTACGGAGGTGCCATGGTCATTTGTGTAAATTGGGGGTTGTTTGTTTGTTTGTTTGTTTGCTTGCTTGCTTGTTTTTGCAATTCTTGCACCTGCAAAGATAATGGAAAATCTGTTGCTGATTCACAAGTGTGCAGCTTTTAAACTTGCCTCTTTCTGCATTAACACGTTGACATCTTAGTGAAAAATATTTTCAGTGTCACAGGTAAAAACATCCTAAGTGCTACACAGAATGCCTATAAACATTACCTTGTTAGAGAGGGACCCCTGCACAATGGAGAACCTGATGCATGCAGAAAGATCGAGAAGCAGATGGAGTGACAGACTTGGAGCTCTGATGCTGTGGGACTTTTGCCAGTCAGAGGAGACAATGCTGGGCATGATAGATGGCCTGACCTGATATACTTGCATGTGTACCAAAAACACCCATCTATGAAGGGACCCATCTAGTCATCTAGTCCAACCCCCTGAAATGCAGGAATCGCAGCTAAAGCATCTGTGATAGGTGGCCATCCAGCCTCTGCTTCAAAACCTCCAAGGAAGGAGAGTCCAGAACCTCCAAAGGGAGTCCGTTCCACTGCCAAACAATGATTACTCTCCAGGCAGCAAAATATCTTAGGCTAACCCTGTTACCATATTTGTGCTAGACTTAACAACTTGCCCTGTGGAGAAAACTGATCATTACTAAATCAGAATTAATATTTGGAAGTGGGGGAGAAGAAAGCACCTTCTTTAATGTAGTAATTTCTGGGGTTTCCCCACCAGGAAACATGGCTGTGGAACAAACTCACCCCTAGAGGATTTCCTATGTGAAGCCAGGGGGGGAGGAAACATGATGTGAATCATCTTGTCGGATAGCAAGAGAGGAAACCTAGAAACTCATTTGCCAAGTGTGTGACTTTGCTTATATCACGGATAATCACTTTCTGTAGCTTGGTGGGAAGAAAATTAAACAGGCTGTAAAAATGTCAACAAAAAAAAAAAGTTGCAGTGAATTTAGGCATAACCACTCATAATTTAGAGTTCATCATCCCAGTGCATTATTGCGCGCGCTAGGTTTAGGTCATTATAAAGGATGTGCTCTATCGTTCATTTGAAACTAGATTTTTAAAATCAAGGGGCAGGCATTTTATGGCTGAATATACTTGAGGTATTAATTTACATTGCAGCAAAAACAGGCATATTGGGGAAGGGAAAGAAACAAGAGATGGGACAGGAGAAAATTAGTAAAGGTAAAAGTAAAGGTAAAGGGACCCCTGACTATTAGGTCCAGTCATGACCAACTCCGGGGTTGCGGCGCTCATCTTGCGTTATTGGCCGAGGGTACCGGCGTACAGCTTCCAGGTCATGTGGCCAGCATGACAAAGCCACTTCTGGCGAACCAGAGCAGCACACAGAAATGCTGTTTACCTTCCCGCGGTACGTATTTATCTACTTGCACTCTGACGTGCTTTCAAACTGCTAGGTTGGCAGGAGCTGGGACCAAGCAACGGGAGCTCACCCCGTCGCGGGGATTCGAACCGCCGACCTTCTGATCTGCAAGCCCTGGACTCAGTGGTTTAACTCACAGCACCACCCGCTGTGCACTATTTCCAAAAGTGTGTTCCAGTCTTTAGATTTACCCTTTCCATTGACTAGGAGAAACATTGCTCTTAGAGTCCAGCCATGGAGTTGTATGAACAGTAGTAGTACCTGAATCAATAGGCCAGATACTACTGACAATGGGATCATAAAGCAAGCTGCTTTTGAAAATCCTCCTAGTTGTAAAAGACGATTGCAATGTTACTGCTGCTGACTGAGAGACACAAACTTCAGGAGCACAAAACTGGTAGAACAAGTCTTTGGTCCCTGACCCACCTCTTCTGAACTGCTTGTTTTTACCTGACATTTATTGAATATAATTAGCACAGAGAGTCTTGAGGAAACATCAAGCAACTGATAGACATTTCTGTTCTTCTCCAGAAGTTGTGGTCTAAGGCTTTGGTCTTCGTGTCCCCCTCCTCCTCTTCTTCCTTTTGTAATAATAATAATAATAATAATAATAATAATAATAATAATAATAATAATAATAATAAAAATAAATAATAGATAGTGACAGCCCTAGGGGAACTCCCCCAATTAATTTCACATAGATAAATTCATGTTCTGAGTAGCCATGCAGCAAAAAAAGGTACAAGCCTAAGAAATGAACAATGAAGTCTATACCAGATGTCGAACTCTTCTAAGATTAACAGAATCAGTGCACTGGGCAAATAAGCATGAATGGAGACTGACTTTCTCATTAAATTATCAGCTGAAAAGTACAGTCTATGAAGGCTTGGAGTAATTTGTTCTTCTTTAATAGCCTGCATTTTATAAAACATAATGAAGGACAGGAGAGCTTTAGCTGTATGTTACAGAAGTAAAGTAATATTTGTTAGGCCATGCAGGGATTTCATGCAATTGTAAATAGAGATGAGCTGAAATTTCTCAGAAGACATTTTGCTGATTTCTTTTTTTACCCTTTTAGATTTTTTTGAAATTTTCTCCAAATATTCTCCACATTTGTGTGTGTGTGTGTGTGTGTGTGTGGCACCCATCCCCCTCCCCGAAACAGCAAGGGCTGGGCAATTGTGGAGGATACAAAATGGTGGCCAGTTTGGCACCATTTTGTGTTCCTGTACAATGCTGTTGTTGCTTACAGAAGCCGTGCTCCTATGACGGCTGATGAGGAGTACCCCTGCAAAAAATTGCTGGATAATTTATCTTCCCGCTAGAGAAATTTGTTGAAATGGACCTTCCTCAAATTCTGTCCACAAATAGGGGTGGGAGGGAGTTTCAAAAACTGAAATCCTAACAGCTGAGCAGATTTTGAAAGCACCTTTCTCAATAAAAAAAATTCCTTCCAGCAGTACCTTAGAGACCAACTAAGTTTGTCATAGGTATGAGCTTTCGTGCATGCACACAAAAGCTCATACCAAAATAAAAACTTAGTTGGTCTTTAAGGTGCTACTGAAGGAATTTTTTTGTTTTGTTTCGATGTCAGACTAACACGGCTACCTACCTGTAACTAGAAGTATGGAAGACACCTTTCTCAATGGCGCTAGAGAGTGGCAATTGGTGATATTTCTAAGAATGAGGAAATATGATTTAACATTTGAACATGCAGAATGCTGAATGGATCATGAGGCATAGGAAATTCACAAAGGGATGAAGTATCTCTTGTAAAAGTGCCCAGGCGAATGCAGTTAAGAAGCAGGAATAGATCTCTCTTTTGCTTTGGAAGTTGGTTATAAAGCAGGCTGGAATTCTCCCTGGTATTAGTGAATGTCTTTTAATAAAGTCCTTCATTTGCAACATGGTGGCCTTGGGAGACTGGTGGGGGGAACGTTTGGAGATTCCTGGTCTACAGTCCTTTTTTGCAATCTGGTCTTTCCTCAGACGGAAGGGGGAAAAAACTAATTGACTTTTCAGAATATCTTGAAAATGTATGTTGAACCATAATGTGGCATGCTGAGAAGTAAATAGTGATGAGACGAGGAAGAGTTAGATATTTACTGAAGTCTTTGTGTCAACTCAGAACGAGCAATGTGAATAAGATCTGGTAACACGGGGGACAAAACCATCTAGGTTCTGGAAACCAAATGTTGTTGTTTAGTCATTTAGTCATGTCCAACTCTTCGTGACCCCATGGACCAGAGCACACCAGGCACTCTTGTCTTCCACTGCCTCCCACAGTTTGGTCAGACTCATGTTCGTAGCTTCGAGAACACTATCCAACCATCTCATCTTCTGTCGTCCCCAACATCAGGGTCTTTTCCAGGGAGTCTTCTCTTCTCAAGAGGTGGCCAAAGTATTGGAGCCTCAGCTTCAGGATCTGTCCTTCCAGTGAGCACTCAGGGCTGATTTCCTTAAGAATGGATAGGTGTGATCTTCTTTCTGTCCATGGGACTCTCAAGAGTCTCCTCCAGCACCATAATTCGAAAGCATCCATTCTTTGGCAATCAGCCTTCTTTATGGTCCAGCTCTCACTTCCATACATTACTACTGGGAAAACCATAGCTTTAACTATACGGACCTTTGTTGGCAAGGTGATGTCTCTGCTTTTTAAGATGCTTAAAAGCCTGTAGAATTTGAAAGAACAACAGGATAAAATGGAATCCATGAGCTCTACCCCGTGTTGCTGGTTCAGTTGAAATCTGCTCCCTGCTGTTCCTCAGGAAGCATTACTGTATACTCAGGTTTACTGACACCTAGCCGCAGATGGCATTAAAATGTCTCATTATCCCCTGTGTCGATAGCAGCAATATCCCGTTTTACGATCTTCTTAAATTTCCCCCTTCATTTTAAACTGAGTTCACAATGCTTTCTTAGCTAGAAAATGTGTCCGTGTCGGTTTGCTTAATTGGCTCCCTGATTCATCCCTAAATCCACATTGCTTTTCATGCAATTTGCCCCAAAGATACTGCAGACTGGATACTGCAGGCTGTATTCTTGTGTAGGGATGCAGAGCTGAGTATGTTATGAGAGACCCTGCAAGTCTTTCAACATTCTGAGATTCCCATGTCTTTGACCATCCTGTGCACACTTAAGCTCTGCCGAAGAGTAACTTGTGGGTAATGCGTACACTTGTGGAGTGTGGAGCAGGCCCGGTGCTCCCCCCCCCACAAGACAAATAGGTGCCAGTACTCACCATGACGTTGTTACAGTGAGCACCACACTTTTTAACAACAACAAAAAAGGTTGTTAACATATAAATATATTTTCAACAACTGTGTGTTGTGCACAATTTCGTTTAGAGGAAGCTCAGTGTAGGCATAGGAGGTCCACATAGCAGGGACACCCACACAACTAGGATTCCTAGTTATGCAGAGTTGGTCATTCTTTTCACACAGCTGCTGACAACATGCTGCTGTTGAAAAACACTTACGTTGAAGACACACTATGCTGTTTATTCTGTACACTTTGTTGTTGTTTAGTCATTTAGTCGTGTCTGACTCTTTGTGACCCCATGGAGCAGAACATGCCAGGCACTCCCATCTTCCACTGCCTCCCGCAGTTTGGTCAGACTCATGTTGGTGGCTTCAAGAACACTGTCCAACCATCTCGTCCTCTGTCGTCTCCTTCTCCTTGTGCCCTCCATCTTTCCCAAAGACACTTTGTCCAAAGACCAGAGGCATATAAAAATCCTGTACACTTACACCCAACATTTAAGTAACACATGAATAGGACAGCATACTCTTCAACATTTCTCCGATGAAAAAAGGGACAACCCATTCCATAATGATGATTTTACTATTTATACCCCACACATCTTACTGGGTTGCCGCAGCTACTCTGGGCAGCTTCCAACATATATAAAAACACAATAAAACATTATACGTTAAAAAACAACAACAACTTCCATATACAGTACATGATTGCCTTCAGACGGCTTGGGTGTCAGATAACTCCATACCCTCTAACATTTCTACAATGAAAATAGGGACATCCTAAGGAAAACTTAGGCTCCAATACTTTGGCCACCTCATGAGAAGAGAAGACTCCCTGGAAAAGACCCTGATGTTGGGAACGATGGAGGGCACAAGGAGAAGGGGATGACAGAGGATGAGATTTTTGGACAGTGTTCTCGAAGCCACCAACATGAGTCTGACCAAACTGCGGGAGGCAGTGGAAGACAGAAGTGCCTGGCGTGCTCTGGTCCATAGGGTCACGAAGAGTCAGACACGACTAAACTACTAAACAACAACAAGGAAAAGTGGGGCATTGCGGGATGAAATCAGCAGGGCTGCTTCTATAAATCAGGGACATCCCTTGAAAATAGGGACACTTGGAGGGTCTGGGACAAATCCCACTGACTCAATGGGGCTTACTTTCAGGCATGCATGCATACAATCAGGCTGATAGACCATATTTTTTTCAGTCAAGTTTCTAAGTAGAGTCAATGCTCCTTTCTCAGTCTCTCTCTCTTCCAAGTATTCCCCTTATATTCAGACAGCATACTGTTAGTTTGCTCACTCTTCTGCCAGGATTGATATTCAGAAGTTGTTCTTTCCTCTCACCTGGCACATTCAAATCCTCCAGTATTCCTGTCCACCCCAAATCTTCTTCTGTACAAACGGTACATAATTTGTACTCTGTTACATCTCCAGTTTTGCTCTGATGGCAGATAAAATACTGCAAATCCCCATGAAAGGTGACTAGAACTTTAAACAAACTGCAGCAGCAGAAAAAAGCCAACATAGCACATGTACAATTACTCCAGTCTTTCATTTGGCCTCCAGCTCTTGACATGACCAAAGGTTTCCCTTTTTCCTCCTCGTCCTCCTCTGTCCTACTGTGATATTTTTCTTGTTCCGCCATTTCTATAATCAAGCAATTCAGATTGTTGGCAAAGAAGCACAATGCCAAACTATGGTTATCCAATTTTATGTTCCACTAAAAACACACCTCAGAAATTGATGAGGGTGACCCTTAAAAACCTGTACCATAATATGAAATAGCCAGATCAAGGTTGTGTCGGCTTCTGTGATTCCCATAAGCCCTAGAGAACCTCAAAGAGCCACAAGGAGCTCGTGAAGTTCAAGAGATTGAAGGAAGAGTGTGCCAGAAGGTTCTTTTTCCTTTTTTTAATTGAGTTATATTGCCAATACATACAAATCGAAACTTTTAAATGTGAAAAGAAGAAGAAAAAGATTTAAAAAGGTTACAGATAACAAAAAAAGGAAAGAAAAAGAAAAAGAAGAAAAGAAAAGAAAAGAAAGAAGAAAAGCAGAAATCAAAATAAATTACATAAACTAATACAATTAAATCTTAATGAAGATGATAAAAAATCATAGATGGAACAGCATTAATTCATTCATTAGTAAACTAGGACTTTGCAAACCAACTACATACATTTTAAACAGTTCCCTCTTACATACTGTTTTCCTAAGGAGCTGACACTTCTTAGGTATTTCATTTTTCATATTCTTTTGTTCTTTGGACGTCTGTCAGTCTCATGACAGTTCATTATTCCTAATTGAAACCAACTTATCTGTATTTCAGTACATCCCTCATCTTGGTATCAGGGAACTTTTTACCTTTGCAGGGTTATTCTAGACACAACAAGATCTTCACTGCTGAACCTTGAGTCATCAGATATTTATTTAGGTACTCCCATTCTTTCTTAACTGTCTTATTTGACTTGTCTCCAAGTACTCGCTCAGCTTACACAACCATTCCTCTTTGGTGGGTATGGGTTCCTCCTTCCAATACTTAGCCACCAATATTCTTTCTGCTGATACGCCAGAAGGTTCAGACATATTCACAAAGTAAAGGTAAAGGGACCCCTGACCATTAGGTCCAGTCGCAAACAACTCTGGGACTGCGGCACTCATCTCGCTTTACTGGCCGAGGGAGCCGGCGTACAGCTTCTGGGTCATGTGGCTAGCATGACTAAGCTGCTCCTGGTGAACCAGAGCAGTGCATGGAAATGCCATTTACCTTCCTGCCGGAGCGGTACCTATTTATCTACTTGCTATAGCTGCCGAGTTATCCCTTTTTTAAAGGGATTTTCCCTTATGCTGAATAGGCTTCCTCGCGAGAAAAGGGAAAACTTGGCAGCTATGCTACTTGCACTTTCCTAGGTTGACAGGATCTGGGACTGAGCAACGGGAGCTCACCCCGCCGTGGAGATTCGAACCGCCAACCTTCCGATCGGCAAGCCCAAGGCTCTGTGGTTTAGACCACAGCGCCACCCGCGTCCCTTATTCACAAAGTATAGGACTGTATATTGAGGCTGAATTATGATGCAAACAAGCCATTGCTTTGTAATACTGCAACCACAGTTAAAAGGCACCATTAACCTTCAAAAAGAAAAGGGACATGTCACAGCTGAGTTCTGATTTCCTTGTGAAATTTCCAAGCACAGTCCATCTCAAATTAAAGTACTTTTGGGTCGTAACAGTTTGCAGCAGCAGTGCTATGAACATATGCTATGAACATGTGCTCAATTCTCCAGCTGAATTGGATGCTGCAACCCTAAACACATTAAGGAGTATATCCTATGGAAATATGTGGAATTTGCTTTGCACAACCTCACTTAGGATCACACTGTCAGCTGTCCTCTGTGGCCGGGCTCTTTCCTATATTTTATAGACTTGCACTGAGCTTCAGTGATTTAAAAAAGAATTATCTGAAGGAAGTGAATTACATGACAGTTGCAAGAACATAATAGGATAGCAATTTTGTGGGAAAAAAATCTACATCGGATAAATTATTCACTCTTCTTGTACCATATTTTTAGTCAAATATTCCTCTTTTGAAAATGCAAATACCTTCTTTACCAATAAGAATAATTCTTGGATCTAAACACTGGGTAAAATGACCTATTAGGATAAATGAATAACATTCAAAATGTCTCAAACTGTTTAATTTGCATCTAAAATACAGTTATTGTGAGTAATTATATGCTAATTAAATATTGATTATTACAAGAGCGCCATTGTGATTTAGGATGTATGAACTATAGGATAATCCCTGCTACTTCCTAACTCAAATTACATCAGTAATAAATGTGCAATTACGCTTTATTGTTATTAAATATGATTTGTTTCCTCATTTGCTTCCAAGAAACATTAAACAAATTAGACATAATTTTTGTGTTTTAAACATTTACTGTGCATTACTACAGTTATCTGACTTAACAACTGCTAAATGATAAAACGGCCCTGTTCTCTCTATTTTTTGGTCCAGTATATTCCTTCATTTTCCACTTGACTGGTTGAGCTTGACATAAAATACTGACATTTAAAAATTTCAATTAAAGCAACAATGATAATTTATTGTGGGTTCCTTTTCTCAAATAATCAGTAATTCTGCTACTACATAATTGCCTCCCTATTTTAATATTGCAAAGATACCCAATTTTCTAATGTTGTACTTATAACATTGAGATAGGCCAGTACAGTACAGCGGTACCTCGGGTTACAGACGCTTCAGGTTACAGACGCTTCAGGTTACAGACACTTCAGGTTACACACTCCGCTAACCCAGAAATAGTACCTCAGGTTAAGAACTTTGCTTTGGGATGAGAACAGAAATCGCATGGTGGCGGCGTGGCGGCAGCGGGAGGCCCCATTAGCTAAAGTGGTACCTCAGGTTAAGAACAGTTTCAGGTTAAGAACGGACCTCCAGAACGAATTAAGTTATTAACCTGAGGTACCACTGTAAAAACCTGTTTCTACATGACACCCATCCTTGTCTTGTGAAGAAAGAGAGTTTCGGTATAAAAATCCATGACCTAAATCAACACAGATTTAGGCCTATAATTCTTTTCTTTGTAGACTGGGGCTGCATACAAACTATACCCTTTAAGTACGTTTGAGGTACATTTCCCTCCTCAAAGAATTCTGGGCACTGTAGTTGCATGGCAAGGTCACAAACCCTCCTGGAACTGAGCTTTAAATAGCCCGCACCATGCCCCCGGACCGCCCGGATTGGTCAGCCAGGGATGACGTGGCTGAGGACCCCCCAATGGTGCTGGGGCTATCCGGCCGCATGCGCATGGGTAGGGCTTGCTTCCAGCCCGCAACATCATTTCCCCAGGAACAGGAAATGGATTTTATGTCTCACTGCATAAGTTACAATTCACACCGACCCTTAACAAACTACAGCACACAGAATTTTTCAAGGAGGAAACGTGTGTTTTGAAAGTGCTTTAAATGTCTAGTGTGTCTGCAGCCTTAATTTGAACCTTGCCATACACATTTGACTACACTGAACCAGGGAATCAGGCAGAGGGCCTTCTCAGTAGTGGCACCCACCCTGTGGAACACCCCCCCCATCAGATGTCAAAGAGAAAAATAACTACCAGACTTTTAGAAGATGTCTAAAAGCAGCCCTGTATAGGGAAGCTTTTAATGTTTAACAGACCATTGTATTTTAATATTTTGTTGGAAGCTGGGGTATGTATAAATAAATAAATAAATAAATAAATAAATAAATAATAATAATAAAGCAGGCAGCCCACAAGTGAGACCTACACTAGCGACAGTGAGAACACTGCTCCCAGCTGTTCCTCTGTTGCCAACATATTTGGCTCAGACCAACTTTTTCTTCCTTGAAACTCAGTGACAGACAGTTATGCAACAGGTGGTGATGTCCCCAATGTGGAGCTGGACTCATGAGATGGAATACACCTGCCACCTTGATGTCCAGTGAGCAGCCACTTGAAGTCACAGGAGACGTGCCTGCCTGACTTGCGTTTGCAACCACACCTATGGGTCTATCTTTTCAGCATCTTTGTCATCCTCAATCTTGCTTCAGTAAAAGGGACGCATGTCTTGTTGAAAGGAAGCGTTAGTTCGGAAATCCGTACCCACATATTGTGATCCGGTTTTAGGTGGCCTCAGGGTGGGATGCTAAGTGGGATGGGGACAGAGATCAGGTGGATGAGGCAGTTGGGAGGTAGGAGTGGTGAGGAGGGAGGGAGAGGAGAGGAACCAAATGGGGGCTTGGGTCATGGGTGGTTGCCAAGGGCAGGAGTAGCTCCAAAAGCCTAGCTGGCTCATGAATCCACACCATGCTCCTCCAGATTGTCTGAGAGGTTGATGATTGTAGAAGTCCTCTCCACCTTGCATAGTGTGGAGTCGTGTCCTATATCCAAAGCTAAGCCTCCCTACATCTTAGACTTGAGCTACTCTACCAGACCGCTACTCCATATATGATAAGTTGTGGTGGAGCCAGGAGGGAGACAAATGCCCTATGGAGTGTCTAATTCCTGTCTGCTACTGTGACTGCATGAAATCCTTTGTGGGGCTCAAGTCTCAGGAGCTCCCTCTCCTTTGCTTCTCTTTTGGCCAGGTATGTAAAAGATGACTGAAGCCATTTCCACCCTTTCATTCTAGGGAGCTCTAAGTTGTTCTAGAAACAGCTCTAAGTCCTGTCTCTGCACTACATTTTGCCATGTTTGGTGAGCCTCTGGAAGTTGCTGTTATCAGTGCTCTCTCACAATGGCTTGGTCTGTGTCCTCACCCAACTCTTTGGCTACCTATCAAAATAGTATTCCCCTTCCTAGATGGCTCTTTATCCCAGGGAAGGCTGTGTGCCATCTTTGCAGGGGTCTTTCCAAGGGATGCTGTGACTTCTTCCTTCTATTACACACCACCGCCATCTCCTAGCAGTGAGAGATTCCAGTGCTGCTTAGCCATGATTCCTTTGTCTGTTTCTAGTCCATGTTTTGCATGTGATCTCTGATAATTCCATTCCATTCTTTCTTCTTCTTCTTCTTCTTCTTCTTCTTCTTCTTCTTCTTCTTCTTCTTCTTCTTCTTCTTCTTCTTCTTCTTCTTCTTCTTCTTCTTCTTCTTCTTCCATAACAAATTTAAATTCAAACATATCATTCACCTCATTTAGGATTCTCTGAATCCCTTGACTTCCCTTCACTCTTCCATGGTTACCATTATCAATCTTTCTTTTCATCTGCTTATCTTATTTTCTCTCATTTGTTAAAAGAATAGTATTCCATTTTCCCATAGTTTTTCGTACATTACAAGCATTACTCAAATCCTGCCAAAATTTTTAGTTGTTTACAGTCTTAAGTACATTATGATTTTTTCCCATTCCTTCTTAAACTTCTTTTCTTCCTGGATTCTTCTTGTGAACCAATCAATTTCTTTGTAACAGAAATCCGCATGAAAAATTGCATATAAATAAGTGTTTTGAATGTATTTTCTCTCCAAACATACAATTATAAATGCATTATAAAGTGTGTACGGGTTTTTGGTTTTGTTTTGTTTTGTTTTTGAGCCAAGAACATTTGAGAAATGTGAAAGCCACTTAAATTTCCACCCACACATTAGTCCAGGAGGTACATATCAGGTCCATTTGTACTGAAATTCACCAAAGTCTGATCTCCATCCATAACACATCCCTAAAACGAATTCATAATTCCACTGGGGTCTTCCCAAATTGGTTCTCTCTGCAGGCCGCCTCTTTGCAGGGGCTTCTCCAAGACAGGCATCCCTGTGTCTTTTGTCGAATTTTGTAGGAATTTGCACTGAGGGCCAGCAAGACACGCCCGCCTCCCCGCTAATCCCTTGCTAATTGAGGGTGTCTGAAAGCAAGGGCTCTCCTCATGGGGGACGCTTCCTTTTCAGCCATTTGCTTTCCACGGCTGCTGGAGCTGTAGCAAATGAATATGTGCTCAAGCTGGCTGCCAGCCTTGAATACACTTTCTTTCCCTGCAGGATTGCACAGATAGAAAGAGGATGTGGGGGGGGAGGGAGAGGGACAAGCAAGTTGAGATTCAAATAGAATTTGCCGTTGTTTGATTATGTCTACCCAAACAAAAATGAAGCTAAGAACACACAGATTATTATTCCGTCGCAATAGGACACAGAAGCCATTTGCTTTAAGGAAACGTGTGTGTGTGTGTGTGTGTGTGTGTGTGTGTGTGTGTGTGTGTAAATGAAGTAGAGAGTGCAGCCAGCCAGCGCGGAATAAGGTTCAAGTAGGACTTGCTCTTTGCCTGGTTGTGTCTAACAACATACCCATGTGGTTAAAAATACACAGCTTTTTATTCCATTGTAGAATGAAACAGTAGAATGGTTCTAACAAAGCAAGGGTGTGCGGCGGTCTCTGAAAAGACTGCAGTTCTGCCCCTGGTTTTATTCAGAGTGGTTTCTGAATTTTAGAAACCACCTATCAAGTATGGATGCTTCATCGTGGCACTTTAAAGACTCCTTTTCAAAGTATATTAATCTCGTAAGCCTCCCCCCCCCTTATTAATATGCAGTAAGCTCCCAAGTATTGTTTTCCCTCCACGGAGTCTCGGTACTAAGAAGGCACTTGCCCTTGTCTAATCACATCTGCAAATAAGCAAATATTGGCAAGAACTCATAAAACCTTATTATCCCCTCAGGCAAATTATGTCCAATTCAGTGGCCACTGTTGCCATTTATAAATAGGAATCACAAATGTGCATTGCTCCCGGAAATCATAAGTAGACTTTCTTCCTAAAAAAATAAGTCAAGTGCTCTGCTGAAAAGCGCGTTCTCCTATCAGGGAGAGCGAGAGTTGCGACCGGGCCAAAAGATATTCCTCTGGGTGGGGGAGGGTCTGGTGTATCTAAGAGTGTGAGTGATTGGGGGTTGTTTGGTTGCTGGGGGAAAAAGTATGTTGCCAATTTTGATTGACAGGAGGTGCCCATTATATTCTCTGCATTTTGCAGTCCAGTTTCACTTTTGCAAAGTGTTTGAATCTCCCTCCCGCCCGCCGCTTTTTCTGAAGGTTTAGCCTGACATTGCTTTGCCTCTCATGGGCTTACCTTCCAAGTTCCGAACTGCAGAATCCGGGACCGGCAGCCATTTGACACCAGAAGTTGCGTCGATATAACTTCCGGTGTCGCTTTGCCCTTCTATGGGCACCCAAAATGGCCACCGCCGGCTTCGAAAGTTGCTTGTATGCATGTCAGGAAGTGTGCTGACGCAACTTCCGGTGTCACTCCGCCCATCTATGGGCACCAAAAATGGCCGCCGCCAACACCGGAAGTCACGTCTATGCACTTCCAGACATGCGTAGATGCTACTTTTGAAGCTGGCGGTGGCCATTTTTGGTGCCCATAGAAGGGCAAATCGGAAAGAAAAAAATGGCTGCCGGCAGGAGAAAATAACGGAGAAAAACGGGAGAGGAAGTGATACGGGGGACCACTGGAAAAAGGTAAGTAAAAAAGGGGTTTTCCCGGGGAAAACGGGAGACCTGGCAGCTATGCTCATGGGGTCGCCTTTTGCAGGGGCCCAGTAGGAATTTTGCCATTTGGCTGATTGGTTGTTGCCGTTTGGTTTTTGCCTACTGCTTAGCAAATCGTCACAACTTGTTAGGTTGGCGGTTAGTCATTGGTTAATAATTCCTGGTTGGTGGAGGGGTAAGGCATGGAGGTGCCTTCCCCTCATTAAAATGCTGCTCCACATAGAAGTATTCCATTAAAGGAATCCTGGGGCTACGGCTCTAGTCCGTACACTCCTTCAACGGTGCGGGGGCTGGGGCCATTACAGAGCACGAGCCTTGGGGAACATTTCTGGTTGAGGGGATAGTGCCTGGACACAGCTACCTCCTCTCCCATGAGGTGTTTACTTGACTTCCCTGTGCGGATAGGGAAGTCGGAGCTGGTCCTGACCCAAGCGGGGGACAGAAAATTAACCAATGGCCAAAATTAATGTCAAAAAACCAAACAAAAACTATGTGTGTGGTGTGAGTTATTTAGGAGGGGTGTCTGATGGCCTCGGCACGCGATTCCTGCATAGGGGCTAACATAGCATTGGCACAATGACTTGAGAGGGGAAGGTTCTGAAGGCTATTCCTAGAAAAGCTTGTGGGAAGGTTGGAAGACATTTCCTTTGTCCACTGGTTGCCCCCCCCCCACAGCAATATGCCTTTCCATACTGTATATTGCAGGGAAAGAGATGGGGGACAAATCCAAGGATTTTAAGGCAGTATGAACAGTTGGGTGCTATGTTGCATAGAAGACTCTGGTAAGACAACAGTGACTCGAATGGATCCGTATTAGCTGGAGAGAAAGTGCCATTAGAGGAAGACATTTTGCTTCCCAGGTTATGCTGTGTGAACGCATAACAGGACACCAGAGACTTATGGTATATTGCCAGACAAAAGTGACTGTGAGGATGTTTGTAAATAATGAATTTCCTCAGAATAGTAGGCCTCTTATGAAAGAGTTGAAAGAGTGGAGAAGTAAAGTTAAAACTTGATGCCAAAAGCAGAGAGATACCAAGCCCCCCTCCCCGTCTCTCAACATTGTGACTTTCAAATTCATGGCTGTGTGGAATTTAAAAAATGACCAGAGAAGAGCGACTTCCCATTTGGCTCACAGGGATAAATTAATGAAGTAACAGATAGAAGGGTACACCCTTGTGGACCCCAAACAATTAAAGAATTACAGGTATGCACCCCACTGTTCGGGACCCAGGTGGTGCTGTGGGCTAAACCACTGAGCCTAGGGCTTGCCGATCAGAAGGTCGGCGGTTCGAATCCCTGTGGCGGGGTGAGCTCCCGTTGCTTGGTCCCAGCTCCTGCCAACCTAGCAGTTCGAAAGCATGTCAAAATGCAAGTAGAAAAATAGGAACCGCTACAGCAAGAAGGTAAACGGCGTTTCCATGTGCTGCTCTGGTTTGCCAGAAGTGGCTTTGTCATGCTGGCCACATGACCTGGAAGCTATACGCCGGCTCCCTCGGCCAATAATGCGAGATGAGCGCGCAACCCCAGAGTCGGTCACAACTGGACCTAATGGTCAGGGGTCCCTTTACCCTTTACCTTTACCCCACTGTTCAGCAAAGTGCTTGGCAATGGGATGTTGCTGAAATGAAGAATTCAAGCACTGAGAGAAAAATGGCAAATGTTGAGCAGATGAATTGCTTCTCTGTATCAGGATCAACATGTTCAGCCGTTAAAATGTTGCTTTCTGGCTAAAGCTTCTGCTTCTGCAGCCAGACATGCTGAAGGGGAGACCTTCCTTGTCCTCGCTGCTGCAATGAATCTCTTGACTTTCAACTACTGGTGCAGGAAAACTCAAGAGTGGTCAGTCCCCAGGTAATACAATGCCATAGCTCAGTGGCAGAGCATCTCCTTTGCATGCAAAAAGTCCCAGGTTCAACCCCCAGAATCTCCAGGTAGGGCTGAAATCCTGAGGTGGATGGACAGACGATCTCATCTTCCCACGCTCCCTTTGCTATGCATGCCAAATTGCAGTCCAATCAAAGCACAAAAGGAATGGCTGGAGAAGAATGGGTGAGACAGAAACGAGAGGAATTGAGGCGTGGCTCCCACTTAGCTGTGGGAATCTCATCCATATCTTGGTGGTTCATGTCTGTCCTTTTTACAGCTGCAAGAAAAAAAATGCAAAATAAACTAACAAGCCAGGTCTGACTATGGGGAAACAAAGCAAAACCGTCCACAGGTATCTTGTAGTTGTATGGGCCATGATGAGGGATACTCTAAAGGGCATTTGGTTTTCCCACAGACAGAAATTTAGGATGCAAAAGTGTTTTAAAATGGAAAATGGGGACTTGCATAATGTCTGTAAAGATACTGTGAGGTAAATGTCACAGAGCATTCAGCCATTTTCCTAGCAGAATTTAGAGTATAAGCATGTATAATTCTCATTTGGTGATATCACAGTGATTTCAAAAGAGTAACCTGAGGCAATTTTTAACTGCTTTCACATCAAAACAGAATAAAAGGGTGCATCTTTATTTCACGTATGGCAAAACACATCCATATGAAAACTCCCAGTACAAGAAAGAATCAAAGTAATATTTATATACTTGAAGTCAGTGCTATTTTACTAGAAAAAGCAGTGCCAGAACTGAGTTCCGGCAAGTTCTGGCTTTAAAAATGTCCAGCCTAAAGCGGTACCTTCGAGGATCATCTCTCCCCCCCCCCAGTGCATATTATGCCCCATATATATTAGAGCTGAAAATTCCCAGAATATATATTTTTACTAAGATTCCCTTCTATTTTTCTCAGCTTGCAGAATTTTTTCAGAACATTAGCCATTTTATTTCCAACCACAACCACTCTCTCCTCCCCTCCCTTCCCCCTAATGCTCTGGGTCAATGTTAGGTCTGGGGCATTGTAGAGCATAGAAATGTTGGCCAAGCTGTCTACACAGTTGCTGTTTGCAGTAACAACAACAACAACAACAACAACAACAACAACAACAACAACAACAACAACAACAACAACACCTTAGCTGTGACAACTGCCATGCTAACGGTGATCTCTACCCCTTGAAACCTTCTGGAGAATTTATTGTCTGCAAAGATAAATTTGGTGAAATGGTCTCTTCAAAGTTTCTCTCCCCACAAATGCCGTGGAGAATTTCAAGAGCCATTTGCACCTAGGGAATAGTATACAGTACATGCATTGGCTGTTACAGAAGTGACTTGCCCAGCGGAGCAGAGCCACTCACTAACTTCCCAGCAGCGGAGTTGTGGCTACTTACTGGGCAAACAGAACCAGCACAAGCAGAAGCACTGGATTTGCTTTGAGAGAGTCTTTAAACCTCTTTTGTAGACCACCAGCATTACGCTTTCCATTTTTAAGTTTGGAAGAGAGTAGTTGCTTTGGAAGATGATCATCAGGCATCCGCACAACATGACCAATCCAACGAAGTTGATGTTGAAGGATCATTTATTTAACACTGGTGATCTTTGCTTCTTCTAGTACATACACTGGTATTTGTTCGCCTGTCTTTCCAAGTGATGTGCAATTTTTTTTTTGGAGACACCGTTGATGGAATCTTTCAAGGAGTTGGAGATGGCGTTTGTAAGTGGTCCATGTTTCACAAGCATACAGTAAGGTTGGTAGTACAATAACTTTGCAAACAAGCATTTTGGTTTCCCTGTGAATGTCCCGGTCCTCAAACACTCTGCACTTGAATTTGCACAAAGTATAGCATCTGGAAGCACATGTTTTCTATCGGGGTTTAATGGGTTCCACTAGAAGACGAGAGTTTTCATAGGTTTCTGTTGCACTGAGCCTGAAGCACTACAGAGTGTACACAGAACAGTAGCTCCGTGTGTGAAGGCCTGCATTTGCAGACTGGTCCTTTTCCTTGAATCGAACACCTTTGCCAAAACCAGCTTTTCAAAAGTTTTCTGTGAAAGAGCCTTCTATTTGGGACACTTATTTAGAATTTCAATAGGTGCAGGGTTCTGAGCTTACCTTATCATTGTGAGGTGGCCAAGTGGGGCTTATGTGTTTCTCCCCCACCCCACCTAGTACTGAGCAGCCTCCCTGGCCCCCCATGCTTCCTGATCTGAGCAAGCCCCAAAGAAGGAGTGGCTTCATAATAGACTTTCCCCCACACTTTGATTGAAGCACCCAGGGAGGCTGCAGAATAGTGGATGACATGACAATGGATGACATGACAATAACTTGTAAAATAAGAGACTTTTCTCATTCATTGATGGAGAATGGTGTGTGTGTGAGGGGGGGATAGGTAGAATTTTTCAGCACAGCACCACTTGCAGCTGAAAGTGTTCTGGGCACCCACTACAGCCTTTGTACCCGGGAGGGATGCCTGGGTTGGGGCATATACATTCTCCCCAATACACTTTTTATAAAGTTGTCAGAGTTTTAACATATTTTTATGCATGAGTTATAAAACTGTCCCCTTCCCGGGAGTCACTGGGAAAGGAGAGAATAGGTCAGGGAGCCATGGGTTCATTTGCCATTAACAACATTTATTTCTACCAGAATTAGGGAGCATGGTTAATTGCAAATCTTCAGGAGCACATCCAGGTTTTGGAATGATTAGACAGAGTGCCTTTGGGGGTTGGCAGCTTTCCATTTATGTAAAATTTCTCATTTGACTATCAGAATTGCTCGGCAAATCCAATCCATTTGATGATATTGCAGTTTCAGCATTGCTTGGTTGAGTTATTCACTTAAGCCAGAATAGGGATCAAGTTCAGTACCAGGTATCTTATGTAACTATTCGTTATGCTCATTTCGAGTGGAATATCACCTGCGTCTTCTTGTCTCTAGCATTTCTCATCGAGTTATGGTTCAGTTCTTTTATCCATGCATATCTGACTCTCAGAGGCAATCCCAAATTGGCTTACTCAACAACCCCATTTGATAAAAACAGAGGGTGCCCTATAGCAGACGGTTCTTCTCAAAATTAATGGATTCCGTCAGGGCCGTCTTAAGCGTATCTTAAGCCCTGGCGCCGTGGTGCGAAGATCCCTCTGGCGCCCCCCGGCAGCCCAGCGTCCTGGCGCATTGCGCCACCCAGTCTTGCCTTAGAGCCGGCCCTGGATTCTGTGGTGGGAATGCACAGCCATTAAGGAATTCTGGAATAACATCTACAATGAATTTTAAAAGTTACTTAAGGTTCTCATTTAAGAAAAAACCTGAAACCTTCCTCCTAGGTATAATGTCATCAGAAATTAAACAAGATGTTAGACTACTTTTAATGTACACGACAGTAGCAGCCAGGATCTTAATTGCAAGAAACTGGAAAAGTGACAAAACACCTACGATAAATGAGTGGCAGGTCCAAATGATAGAATATCTGTAGTTGGCTAGGATGACGGGGAGAGTCAGAGGATATCCAAAACAGAGAGTAGAGAAAGAATGGAAAAATCTTTAAAGAACACTTGGAAAATTATTGTAATAATAAACATATCCTGGCAGAACTAGAATGATTCTTGTAAAATAAGAAACATAATGTTTTTGTTATCTGATAAAAACAAAGAAAGTAATACAGTAATTTGGAACTGTGTGTGAAGGAACAATAGAAATAATAATAATACAATGAGTCTAATCGGAAGTTAAATGTATTTATTTTCTTTTTTAACCCTTTCTTTATTAATTTCTTTCTTCTTTTTCTTCTTCTTTTTTCTTTTCTTTCTTTCTTAATCTTTTCTCTCTTCTCACTTTCCTTTCTTAGTCTCCCTTTTTTCGATCTGCTAAGAAAGAGATAAAGTTAAATATGAAAAGTTGACTAACTCGAAGTGATATTTTGTAGTTTGTTAACTATTGTTAAAGATGGCCAACTGTAGTGAACTGAGGTATTAGTTACTGTTGATTTATTGTTATTTATTGTTATTGTTGAATCTTAATTTTTTTAAAGAAAAAATTAATGGATTCCAAATATAATCCCACTCTTAAATATAAGTCTGCACTTAACAGCACAATCTTATACATGCTTCATTAGGGGGTGGGGAGTAAACCTTACGATGGAGATCACTAAATAGCTACAGGAAGAGACAGTATGCCAAGACAAGCATTTTTCTGGATAGTGATCTACGGTATGATCATCTAGTATATCCTCGGTTCCTCTTATTACAAGCACTTAGTATTTTCCCCTTCCAATACTTTGGCCACCTCATGAGAAGAGAAGACTCCGTGGAAAAGACCCTGATGTTGGGAAAGATGGAGGGCACTAGGAGAAGGGGACGACAGAGGACGAAATGGTTGGAAAGTGTTCTCGAAGCTACGACATGAGTTTGACCAAACTGTGGGAGGCAGTGGAAGATAGAAGTGCCTGGCGTGCTCTGGTCCATGGGGTCACGAAGAGTCGGACACGACTAAACGACTAAACAACAACAAAAGTATTTTCCCCTATCACACAGAAACAAAGGATTGAACATTAAAAATAAAGGCTTCTGCATGTACATTCCTAACCACTTTTGCGTGTGCGTGCGCACACACACGCACACAAAAGAACCTAGACCTCATGGGTTCTAAATATCCGCCTAACAATAATATCAATACTTTCCCTCTCTTCCTCCCCCATCCTATGGTTCTACCACATTTTTATTTGTCCAGAATGTCAGCTCTAGAAGTGCTTTCTCTTAGATCTCCAGGTTCTCACCAGTAATAGACTGGCTGCAAAAGAGGTGCAAGAGCATTAGTCGTGTTATGTCCCCTTTCACTTTGATGAAGGTCAGAGTCTGCTGTGAACAAAACGAGACTTGGATTCCCATGAACTGAAGTTTAAAATAGAGTGAACCAATTTACCAGTAATAAGCAGAGATCATTTCTCCACGCAGGAACTCCTGAGCTTTCATCTTGTTACTTGCAGTCGGGCCCAATTTGTCTTTTTTTGTGTCCAATTTCTCTGTTTGCCAAATAGGCCTTTGCTCAAGTCTTCAGACAAAGGGTCTTTAAGGGTCTGTTTTATGGCCTCGTCCTCTCTCCAGTTCCTGATGAGGGCAACAAGAGAGTCCTAGAGGCTTTAGAAAAGCTGAAAAACTTTGCAGAAGTCAAGTGAAAGAACCAGAGACTTGGGTTTAAAAGCCCTGCGTATTACTTGGTCTCAGTTTGCTTATTTTCTACTGCACTATAGAGCAAAGCTAAGCCCAGAAAACAAAAACATAGATCCTTCCAAGATCTTGGATATTTATTTATTTTTAAAGCAAAGTACAGAATCCAATATATATATGGGAAAATATATTCAAAGATTATCATTTGTGGTGGACAGCATTGATATGAGGAAACCACCTTAGCATCTCTGGATGGTTGTTGAACTCCAGCTACCATTGGCCGCAGCCAGCATGGCCAGCAACCAAGAACCATGGGAGTTGTAGTCCAACACTATCTGGGGAACCACAGGTTCTCTCCAATAGGGGTGAAAGCATCAATTGATATAACCTTTCAGGGATAGTTCACAAGCCTCATTGAAACAAAGTGCCTGGCCATTCTTAAGCATAATTGGTTTCATTGACACTAAAATGAAAATGTAAGGGTATTAATTAATCTTAAAAATGGAAAATGGCTAAATGTGTATTGTTAACATTGGGGTTTATCCACAGTCATTTTCAAAGTGGACTCTGAGCTCTTGCTGAGTTGATAATTAACTAACTGTTGTTTTCTGCTACTACCTAACATGTGAGTGTTGTAACCTTAGATCAGGTGATAAAGGTATTGAGTTGCAAATTCGCCATCTTGAAAGGGTGGTGGCTGTTCGTCTGTCTCTGAACACGGCAGAGAACAGGAGGATTTAAAAGGCTTTCCAAAGGCAGGTTGGAATGGGGGGAGAGAGACACTGTTTTGGTTTCTGGAGTTATCTTTTATTTCTAAGATGCTGAATCTGTCCTGGACAGCACAAGCCATTACAGGGAACCAGGCAGAGGGCCTTCTCGGTAGTGGCACCCACCCTGTGGAACGCTCTCCCACCAGATGTCAAAGAGTAAAACAACTACCAGACTTTTAGAAGGCATCTGAAGGCAGCCCTGTTTAGGGAAGCTTTTAAGGTTTAATAGATTATTGTATTTTAATATCCTTCTGGAAGCCGCCCAGAGTGGCTGGGGAAACCCAGCCAGATGGGTGGGGTATAAATAAATAAATAAATAAATAAATTATTATTATTATTATTATTATTATTATTATTATTATTATTCATACGTAGATGTTTGGGATGTAGCTTTGAGGCTTATGTTCTGAAGAGTTCTCCAAGTAAAAGTTTGAATTGAATTATATATTTCTTCCAAAAGGAATCCATTCTTATGCATCCAGTCGTAATATTAATATCTGCAATAGTCATTTCATTAGGGGTTGTGCAAGAGATCATTTTAGCCAAATATGCTGCAAGCCTTCGTTATGCATTAGTTGAGGCATCCCCAAACTGCGGCCCTCCAGATGTTTTGACCTACAACTCCCATGATCCCCAGCTAACAGGACCAGTGGTTGGGGAAGGTGGGAATTGTAGTCCAAAACATCTGGAGGGCCGAAGTTTGGGGATGCCTGCATTAGTTAAAGCCCTCTGAATTCACTAAAGACCTGTCAGAGTTATGCTAGTGATAGATTCACATGCTTTTTTGGGGGGAGGGGTTCCTCCTCCACAAAATAGGAGCTTCAGGTGGGCTATCTTCATCAGCACTGTTGAATGAGTAGAAAGGGTTAAACTGCCCCCTCCCCCTCCCCTGCATATCTCAGCCCTGAACCTGATCAGGCCTTGTAATGGCTGCTGATTAAAAGATTTCAAAGGAAGGAAACAACATTCAAATGCATGTTTAATGCCCTGCGTGGTTAGCTCTAATGGTAGACCGGCATGCCTAACTCCAGACTTATGGAATCTGGTTGTGCTCATTGAAATAAAAGGCACTCCATTCATGCTATAAAGCACACTTGCCTTTATTAATACTCAAGCATTTTGAGTTCACATTCAAAATTACAATTGAATTTATTTCAGGCATTGAAAAGAGCGAGTTAAATAAAATGTTATATATATATATATATATATATATATATATATATATATATATATAGTATGTATCATAAATATATACCATTGTGCAGAGCTGAGGATCAACTTTTTTTTTTAATCCTCTCTGGAAGAAGGAGGAGAACACCATTCAGGTAAGTTTGAAATCAGCTAGGTGGCACCCTATCCAAAACCAGGGGAGAAAGGTAGCTTAAAATTAATTAAAATCTGCTTTCGCCAGCTCTTGTTCCTAAGCTGCACTGAGCATGATCTATGTAGAAGCCTTTGTCTGGGGTAAATATTCAATTTGTTGTTAACTCACCCTTCTGCATTTAATAGAAGCATGCCTTATTATTAAGACAAGGGGAATTTGCATGTTTACCTGAGTGCAGGATTTGTCCTTCTTAGTATGGCAGATCATCCATGGCTTTTATTAACGGATGCATTTGCTGTAATACATGCTGACTGACAGAGACTTCCTTTGTTATTATAGGTTTATTCTTGACCCTGTAATGTTATTTGAATGCATTTAATTAACCACAGGAGCTGTATGGAATCTCTGACATTATCATTTTTATACTACTGTACCCTCATAGAGTGGATGGTCATTACAGCTATTTCCTGAGATCACTGCAATTCATTTCTGGGCTCCCAAGTTAATCTCATGGAAAATCCAATCAGTAAATTGATTAGGTATTAAATTACATTCTTTGTTAACGTTCTCTGTGCCTTCCCTTACAGTTCAAAGAAGCTATTACGTTTCTCCCCTTCCTCTTAACCATGTTTGATTTCTACTAATATTGGAACAGATTAGCAATTCGGAGATACAACAGCAGTATCTCCACTGTGTGGATAGTGTCATAATATAGTTTAGTCACTAGGTGGCACTGGATCTAATTGTATCTGATTGGTGTTCTGCGTTGTGTTTAAGAAACACCATAAAGTTTTTGCCCAGCTTCCTGGCTGGTGTCTTGTTCTTGAGTTCAATGAACCACTTGAAAATTGCTGAGGGTGGACATCTTAACTATTTTTTTCTGCCTATGGTAGCAATTGCAATGCTCTGTGCTAGGTGCTATGTGATACTGTGGATCACCTGAATGTCCACGGTTTGAAACCGCTGCTCTAATTTTTCCACAGCAGACACTATGCATTCCCATGTTCTTCCTTCCTGACCCCAAACTCGTTCAATATCTTTATCGTTGGATCAGCTTTTCAGCATAGAAATTTCCACATATGCTGACATATCAATTTCTTTGACACTGATCAGCACTGCATTAAAAAAAAAAGTTCTGGCCTTAACAGTTCTTGCAGTTAACTGGGACTTGGTCTGTTCTTGCAGTTCTTGCAGTTAACTGGGACTTGCACACCTGCTGAGAATAAGCACATCATGTTTCAATACTTTATTGCGGTCCAAAGACCCACAAAACAATTTCAAAACAAGATGCAGTTAAAACGACCAGACAGACAGATGGAAGAAACCAAGGCAGTCATTTTGTTTTGTCTAGGGCAGGCACGTCCAACAGGTAGATTGTGATCTACCGGTAGATCACAGGACGCCTGTGGTAGATCACTGGCTCCCCGCAAAGAAGCTCAACAGCTATGGCTCCCCTAAAAAAAAGTTTTCCCGGCAAATTTGCCAGTAAGCACATAAGGTGGCTTACTAAACTGTCTTCAGAGGGGAAAGTTGTATTTGCAGGCCTGGTTTGAATACAAACTGCACCTGCAAAGGGATAGAGCAGCACTTGCAGTGAGCTCTGTTCAAGGCACACTATCAGTGCCCGTCAAATGATGGGTGATGACGGTGAGGCCCCCCTCTGGAAGGGGAACTCCATAATTCAGCTGATCCCAATGGGACTTACTGTTAGCGCTGACAGGCACTATCAGGGATCCCCGATAATCAGGATCTGACTGTAACGCTAGATCTACACAGCTATTTGAAAAACGCTCTGAAACCGCTGTGCAAAAACTATTAGAAAGCTCACAACTGAAAATATTATTGAGTTGCGATCTTAGCTCTACAGCGCCATCTTGTGCCACCGTGTTATAACACATTTATAACACTGTATTTTGACTAATGTAGTCCTAAGTTCATGATAGTTCCTTTGCAGCCACATCCTTACCTGCCCCAATATGATGTCAGCTGCTGGTCAGGAGGGGGTGCTTTGGGGGGAAAGGCCTCACAGGCCAAATTGAGACAGATATTGGATTTATTGGATTTCATTGTATCTGAATCAGGAATCTCCTGGGGCTGCCATATTCTTGTTAAAGAGACAGCACAGGTCTTGTCTGGCTTCCTGACTGATGTATCCTCAAAGCCTTCTATGGCACTACGCAGGGTCTAGGGCTGGCTACTAAATTTCTTTGATCAGCTGCTTGGGATTTCTTTAATGATAATACATTAAATCAGTGTTTCCCAACCAGTGTGCCTCCAGATGTTTTGGGACTACAACTCCCATCATCCCTAGCTAGCAAGACCAGTGGTCAGGAATGATGGGAGTTGTAGTCCCAAAACATCTGGAGGCACACTGGTTGGGAAACACTGCATTAAATAATTCTATGAATTTTCTGTCTCCAAAAAAACCCACATGAGACTGTGAATATTCACATGAGGCACAATGTAACCGTTCCATGTAAACATACGTTGGCCGAAATCCCGCAGAAATCAATGAAACAGATTACAGTCACTTGCTGACTTTTATCCTCTTTAATTAATTCTTGCAAATGGAGCAACTTTAGCAGCACACTCCTCAATTATTTATTGCACTGCTTACCTCTCGTCCTTAATGCTGATCGTTTTCACTGTCGGCTGAGGAGGTATAAGCAGGGACAAGGAGAGGAGAGAGCAGCATATTGATTTGATACAACCTGGATGATGCCGATAACACCAGCCAGTTGCTTAGTAGTTTCATCTCGGCTTATCAGATCATGCCGAGTTTGAAAATGTAATAAATAATTATTGTGTGCCGCAAACATCATAATGCAACACTTAAAAAAAACACACACAACAACCCCACAATAACTTATTATTCTATGTATTGTCACCGAAAACGGATAAGGAGATTTCGCTGGCATGCATTAGGTCTCCCTGGATTTAGCTCTAATGTTGGGATTAATGTTAGAGTGGACACCATGAATAATTCAAACTTAACAGCTGCTAATTCACCAGCGGACTTTAATTTGGGCTCAGATGCCGTGGATTGTATTGTTCCAAGACACAAGTTTGGTTTTGGATTATGAAAGGTTACAAGGAAAAGGGTTTCCAGACTTGAAGAGGGATTTAGCTGTTTTGTTGTAACCCCCTGCCTCTTCCCTCTGTAGAAACCAAAACATGCACACCCTCCAAAATCTCCCACTACCATGTTCTCCTGAATTGAATAATTTCACAGAAATGGATGCTATTGTTAGCTAGGTAAATCTCAACTGAATACTATTAGAGGAAGCCTGAAATGCATCACATTTGTTTGCAATTCTATCCAGCAACAGCCAATCTTCTCCTCATTCTCTCACATAAATCCTGAGATACTAAAGGGTTAGTATCCTGCTACGACTGTCCATGGAGTGAGATCCAAACCTCCATTTTCTCTGCCAGTTGAAAATGGAATTCAGGATAGTAAATCCAAACTAGGTTTGGATTCTGTCACTATGTTCTGTGGCTTGGTGGCCTTCAGATTCAGTTCATCTCCAACTCCCATCATTCCCAGCTAGCATAGCCATTCGATCAGGAATAATGGGAACTGGGCATCCAACAACATCTGGAGGCTGCCAAATTAGGGAAGGCTGTGATCTATCATACTGTTTGAGTTCATACATATCTTTTCCTGTCTGTCCAGTTTGCAAAGGGCTTTGAACTCCATGGGGTGGGTTTTTCTCTTTGCCGACACACTGTCATAGCCGAATCTGTATGCCAAGTGGATTATTAAGACTATCAGGGAAAGGAAATGTTAAAATCTAGTCCATCTTGCTTTGCTGTGGTGTAAAAGTTCCTTCTGCTCACAGAACGCCCAGCTAAATTGGAGATAAACCCTGCATCTGCTTATCTCCCCCAACTGAACATTACATTTGCCTGCCTTTAATGTCAGCACCCGGCCTAGTTCTTATCCGTGTGTTTGCCACAACCAGCACATTTCCACCAAGTTGGTGTCAAAATGCAAAATTAGCAATTAATACAACAAAGCTAGCAAAAAAGAGAACTGTAAGTGACTGGAAGTGATGGGCATGATATATGAATATCATTAGCTCTTACTCAAAGGAAGTGGCGGTATCTGTGTGGATGCCACAAGGCAATGCAGTATTTCATTCTTTTGCTAGTCATTGGAACGCTCGGAAGCAGATGGACTGTGTGACTGATGATTCAATAATTGCTCTCATTAAAAATGTTCACGCTTTTAATTCCGCCACCCCCCCCCCCGCAGCCTGTGAAGAGCCAAGGAATGAAATGCTTCTGTCATTGTCAGCAGATAGATAATTGAGTTTGCTTTGATTTCCTGGGGTGCCCCATCTCCACCCCCATGCTGGGGGGTTGACAGCTACCGACATGCAGCGGAACATTTAAATCGGGCTCTGACTATCTGAGAGAGGAGAAATGTCATGGAAGGATTCCTGTCGCTCTCCTCTCGGCTCGGAGGTGCCGAGCTAGCAATCCACCTTGTCAGGGAGCTTTCCTCCATCCTAGATTGGGGCGGGGGAGGGGTTCAAGGGGGCAACGGAGTACCTTGAACACAAACAATGGATGCTCCCCACAGCTTGCTGTCTCCATGCATAATTTGTTTGGAACATAGGCACCTTGGATTGCGTAAGCCATTACGTGGGTCTGGCGAAAGAATAAAAATATGTAATGAAAATGCAAACACAGATTTTTGTGATGGATCTGTAAAGATTTCCCAGCAGGGAAGATAAGCCACACCTAGTATATAATTCCCCTGATTCTGGCAGCAGCAGCAGGGTGGGTCAGGCCATTTTGTTCTGTTTGTTTCTTTGGGATATTGGTGCATACATACCCTCCAACATTTCTCCAGTGAAAATAGGGACATTCTATTTATTATTATTATTATTATTATTATTCCCCACCCATCTAACTGGCTTGCCCCAGCCACTCTGGACGGCTTCCAACACATATACAGTCATACCTCGGTTTAAGTACGCCTCGGTTTGAGTATTTTCAGTTTAAGTACTCCGCGGACCTGTCTGGAACGGATTAATCCACTTTCCATTACTTTCAATGGGAAAGTTCGCTTTAGGTTAAGTATCCTTCAGGTTAAGTACAGACTTCCGGAACCAATTGTGCTTGTAAACCGAGGTACCACTGAAAAAACATAATAAAACATTAAACAATTTCCCTATGCAGGGCTGCCTTCCAATGTCTTCTAAAGGTTGTATAGTTACTTATTGTCTTGGCTCGGGGGTAGCATAGCTCCATACCCTCCAACATTTCTCCAGCAAAAATAGGGGCGTCCTAAGGGAAAGCAGTGCCTGGCGTGCTCTGGTCCATGGGGTCACAAAGAGTCGGACACGGCTAAATGACTAAACAACAACAACAAGAGAAAGCAGAGCATTCTGGGATCAAATCAGAAACCAGAATGGTTTTTGTAAATCCAGGACTGTCCCTGGAAAATAGGGACTCTTGGTCTGATTTATGTGCAATTTGAACCCACAAACTCCAAGTTTGGTTTTCTTATTTCTTATGAAATATAGAGTCTATCAATATGAGGCCATGCATGCTAATTCTGTGAGAGCATTCTTAAAATAATCTTCAAATAACTGGATCAGCGCTTGAATACCTGCCCGACTGAATGAATGTGAAAATTTACCCAAACTGTATTGCTGTAGTAAATCAACATGAATGGTATACAATGGTACCTCGGGTTAAGAACTTAATTCGTTCTGGAGGTCTGTTCTTAACTTGAAACTGTTCTTAACCTGAGGTACAACCTTAGCTAATGGGGCCTCCTGCTGTCACCACGCCGCCATCATGCGATTTTTGTTCTCATCCTGAAGCAAAGTTCTTAACCCGAGGTACTATTTCTGGGTTAGCAGAGTCTGTAACCTGAAGCGTCTGTAACCTGAGGTTCCACTGTAGTACACTTCTAGACTAAATTTAAACATACTGTACCAAAGACATATCAAAACATGGGGAAGCAGTTGCTTGTGCTGATGTTCCATGTGGCTGCCATCTCATTTTCAAAGGCACTAGCTGCATGCAACGGACCCTTTTCAGACAGCACGTCAGTGACCTGGAGGATAAGTTATCAGTGCACTAGCACTGCGAGCGGCCCAACGCTTGCACTTTGCTGACTGCAGATGATAGCTCAGCACCCAGGTGGCTGCAAATTCACAATGAGCATTTACCTCGCTGGCCGTATTCTGCACAGTTTTGTATTATTTGGTGGGGGTGGAGAGTACTGGAAAAGAAAGTTCTGCCTTTCCAATCTATCTGCCAGGGTGTCTGGGCAGAGGGATTGGACAGAGAAAGCTAGAGATGGATTGAATTGAGGGATAAGTTCAGCCCTGTGGTTCAAAGGGGAGCAAAGGGAGATTGTGAGGAAGGAGCTGTCTGAAAATGAACAAGTGCGTTTCCAGTCCTGGATGATTTAGCAGCGAGCACTCGTTGCTGTTCTGCTTTAAGCTGGAAGTGGGATAGCGTTCTGCTTCCAGACTGCTAACACTTTGTAGTCTCCCTTTTGTGCGGTGGAAAGGGGTTAGAAACCTCCTTCCTCACTATACAGTGGTACCTTGGTTCTCAATTGCCTTGGAACCCAAACACTGCAAACACGGAAGTAAGTGTTCTGGTTTGCGAACTTTTTTCGGAAGCCGAATATGCTCCATTCGGAAGCCGAATATGCTTCTGTTTTGAGTGTTACGCTGAGGTCTGTCTGTTTTTGCTATTTATTTTGCTATTTATTTTGCGTTTTTGTTTTTGTGACTGTGTGGAACCCAGTTCAGCTACTGATTGATGGATTGTGTGACTGCAGTACATTGTCTATTGCTTTCATTGTATGGACCAATGGTCTCGTTAGATAGTAAAATTCATGTTAAATTGCTGTTTTAGGGGTTGTTTTTTAAAGTCTGGAACGGATTAATCCATTTTGCAATATTTTCTATGGGAAAGTGCGCCTTGGTTTTGGAACACTTTGGTTTTGGAATGGACTTCCAGAATGGATTAAGTTTGAGAACCAAAGTACCACTGTACCTGCAATCATTATTGCTCCCCAGCACAATTTAGGATAGGGAACAGATATAAAAGCAATAATACTTGGAAAGGGGAGAGTTAATAATAATAATAATAATAATAATAATAATAATAATAATAATAATTTATTTGTACCCCACCCATCTGGCTGGGTCTCCCCAGCTACTCTGGGCAGCTTCTAACAAAGATTAAAAATACATTAAAATGTCACATATTAAAAACTTTCCTAAACAAGGCTGCCTTCAGATATCTTCCAAATGTCAGGTAGTTGTTTATCTCTTTGACATCTGATGGGAGGGCATTCCACAGGGCGGGTGCCACTACCGAGAAGGCCCTCTGCCTGGTTCCCTGTAGCTTTGCTTCTCGCAGTGAGGGAACCGCCAAAAGGCCCCCGGCGCTGGACCTCAATGTTAATGTGATAAAGCTGAACCCTCGAGACCAGAGGCAGACCATGCAGAAGGAAATGGTTAAAGCAACTTAGGAATTGACTAGAGTAATCTGTGCGGGCCATAACAGGCCAGAGAAGCAGTGAGAGAGGCAGCCTTCACTTGGGGAAACTGTAGAAGTTGGGTTTTCTGAGCTCAGAGGGACTGGGATACACAGAAGCTCTGTCCATTGTGGAAGCCTAAGGAAAGGCATTGGTCGAAACAGGTGCCTAGAAACTGATACACATGGAATGCAAGAATGCTTTGCTGATTCCTCAGCCCATCATTCTCACTGTCTTCCCCACCCCAAGCTTACCAGGCAGCAGTGAGTTTCCTTGGTCTTCCGCCCCTTCACTTTAAAAAGCAAACATTTGGGTTGGCAGGGCATGTAAAGCACCTGGTCTGCATTTGGCTGCTGCCTTCATTTTCTAAAAATGGCTCTGACCCCATGCAAGGGCCTGTATTTATTTGTTTGACCTGCACTTTGTCTGACCTGCACCTTCATCGCACATATCAAGGTAAAATTACAAGATAAAATGAAATGAAATCAATCTATAAATATCTACAAAACGTGATTAGAAACCCCAATAAAACATCCGTAGATAGGGGTTGGTTAAAAAGAGAAAATCATAATGGCAAAGGCCTGTCTAAAATATGCAGGTTTCAAGAGTCATCTGAAAGATGGCAGGGACAGTTCTAGCGGAACTTTTACTGGCAGGGACACAGGGCAGGGCAAGACCTGCATCTGCATCATCATCATCATCATCATCATGCCACCCACCTGACTGGGTTGCCCCAGCCACTCTGGGCAGCTTCCAACGAATTAAAACATTACGCACAGTAAAACATCAAACATTAAAATTTTCCCTATAGAGGGCTGCTTTCAGATGTCTTCTAAAAGCCAGATAGTTGTTTACTTCCTTGACATCTGATAGGAGGGCATTCTACAGAGTGGGCGCCACCACCAAGAAGGCCCTCTGCCTGGTTCCCTGTAACCTCACTTCTCGCAGTGAGGGAACCACCAGAAGGCCCTCAGACTTGGATCTCTGTGTTTGGGCTGAAGGATGGGGGTGGAGACGCTCCTTCAGGTATGCTGGGCTGCACTAAAGCTTTTCTCTGCATGAAAGGCTGTAAAAACTAGGGGTGCCCAGTTCCCCACAGGAGCCATGTCGGAGAAGGCAGTCTAAGCAGATTAAAACCGCATCTCCACGCTGAGCTTAACCATTTTTTAAAATTTTATTTATTTATTGCTCAGAACCTGCGTTTGTGCTGCTCTTCAGAGCACCTTCTCCCTTTGTGATGCAGCAAACGTCTCCCTGTATCTTTTCCCCGCAGTGTTGACTGGTGGGCTTTCAATGTTACCTGATATTCCTTTTGGATGATTATACAGTCATGCTGTAACCTTGCCTAAGGATATGTTGGTGCTTTTTTAAAAAAAGGTGGGGGGAGGGAGAGAAAGAAAGAGAAAGTTCTATATCTGCTGCCGATTCTGAGGAGGAGACAGTTTCTTCAGGGCTCGTCTGTGATGTTGATAGGTTCTTTGAAAAAAAATACAAAAAAAATCACTTTGAATGAATGGAAAATTTCTGTTGTAACTGATAGCATATACAGAGAGCCTCATTTGCATATAGATGTTGCAGCTTGCAACTCTATACTCCCTTGAGAGAATTCTTGTTGTTTATATGTGTGCACAGTCTGGCACTGGGTTGCCCAGCTTGTAATAAAAACTAAATCGAAACTTTGGGAAAACTCTGCTACGGAGGTGGCAAGCCTTCTTAAAATATTAATTTAAATATGAAAAGGAACGAAAGGCAGAAGAGAGCCAATAAACCTCATTTATGAGGGGCGGGGGGGATGACAAGAAAACAAAAAAAGGAAAGGAAAGGAAAAGAAAAGAAAAAGAAATCTGAGCTCGGGGTAAATGCTGATGTGCTCATTTCTGTGTTCTCTGTGCTCATTACGTAAATTGAATGCTGTTAAAATGGTGGGATGGATCCAGCTCAGAAGAAATTTCTGGGTATCACAAAAAAGAACACATCAGATGTCCAGAGAGGGACTGTTTTAAATGGATGATAAATAATAATAATAATAATAATAATAATAATAATAATAATAATAATAATTTATTTATACCCCGCCCATCTGGCCGGGTCTCCCCCGCCACCCTTGGCGGCTTCCAAAACACATCAAAATACATTAAAATATCACAGACTAAAAACTTCCCTAAACAGGGCTGCCTTTAGGTATTTTCTAAATGTCAGGTAGTTGTTTATCTCTCTGACCTCTGATGGGAGGGCGTTCCACAGGGCTGGCGCCACTACTGAGAAGGCCGTCTGCCTGGTTCCCTGTAGCTTTGCTTCTCACAGTGAGGGAACCACCAGAAGGCCCTCGGAGCTGGACCTCAGTGTCCGGGCTGAACGACGGGGGTGGAGATGCTCCTTCAGGTATACAGGACCAAGGCCATTTAGGGCTTTAAAGCTCAGCACCAACACTTTGAATTGTGCTCGGAAACGTACTGGGAGCCAATGTAGATCTCTCAGGACCGGTGTTATGTGGTCCCAGTGGCTGCTCCCAGTCACCAGTCTAGCTGCCGCATTCTGGATTAATTGCAGTTTCCAGGTCACCTTCAAAGGTAGCCCCACATAGAGCGCATCGCAGTAGTCCGAGCGGGAGATAACCAGAGCATGCACTACTCTGGTGAGACAGTCTGTAGGCAGGTAGGGTCTCAGCCTGCGTACCAGATGGAGCTGGTAGACAGCCGCCCTGGACACAGAATTAACCTGCCCCTCCATTGATAGAAGATTATACAATTTGTAAAGGCTGCATTGGGAAGGGATGCTTAGAACTAGGATTGCTGTGAAAGGAGGGGGCAATTAGAGGCAAGAGTAAGGAAAAAGACATATTGGGTATTTCCCCATCATTCTCTCTCCCCCATTTTTCATTAGGGGGTGGAAGATAAATTTGATTCAGTATGCATTTAAAGCTGAATCTATCAAATTCACAGTTTCCAAAACAATACGCGAATGGAAACCTTACCCGTCCTTTGAAATTCGCACTCATCCAAACAATAGTTCTTAGGATTCGTTAGGGGAAGTGGTGAGTGTTTAAAAATGGTATGATGCTGCTCTGAATGCACAGGAGACTAAATTCCACCAAACTCTTTATGGAATCTGTGTGATATATTTTTGCTTCTTCTTGGCAATGGAAAGCATTAATTTGTCTGCATCAAAATCTTACATGAAACTCCTTTTGCTGAACCTATCTACATCATTATGGATTTTCATTGTTTTCTATGTTGCAAGACACTTTGACCTTATAAAGAAGCTTTTTTAAAAAAGAAAAAGATAATCCAAATATCTGGAATATGGAATCTTCAGTGGAATTCAAATACTCACTAATCAAGCATGCATTTCTTATGCAACACAACAGGGTATAAATCCTTGAATATTCTCATATTCCCACGAGACCTTCTAATGCTTCTTTTCCTGTCCTTACCATTTATACTGAGTGGGAAACCCATCTTATATATAGATACTATGTCAGACCTCCAAGTGCCCCCATTTTCCAGGGACAGTCCCGGGTTTACTGAAGCTGTCCCGGTTTCTGATTTGATCCCAGAATGTCCCGCTTTTACTTAGGACGTTTTTACTTCTTAGAAAAGACTGAGTAAAGTCTTTCCAGCTTTATTCAAATTATGAGAGATGAAAAGAGGGGGGGGATTGTGGTTTTCCCTTATTGTAAAAAAACAAACAAACCCTGTGACCACATATTTTTAACAGAGCTGGAACAAATATCAGCCTTGCATTCCAAGCCTGAAATTTGGCACAGATCTGCATAGTCCTGATGAAAAGGCTTTGTTAAATTTGGAGGGGAAATTATAAGCAGTACGTTATAAGCTATTGAGAAAACCCACTTTGAGTATTCATTTAAATTCATTTAGATTCCATGCCAAAAAACATCTATCCTACAAATGCAGATATGCTCGGGCATCTGCTTTGATTAAAAGTCTTTAATGATGCCCAGCCTGATCTCTACAGCTATGCTCAGTTCTGGGTGAACTTCCCATTCAACAGCAAATTGAGACACCCACAGTTTCTTCAAGTAGCCTAGGACAAGCCGGCTGATCAGGCAACTTACAAGAAGGCTATACAGGTCTTGCTGAAATGAAGATTCTTCCCACAAAATAGAGCAAAAACCGTATGTGACTTTCCAAAAAGAATGTTACATATTTGAAGAAACTCACAAATCCCCCTTTCCCCCTGTCTCCTTTGGCATTTGGTTTATATCGGGAACATTCCGTAAAAAGCCAGGCATCGGTACAGCTCTTTGATATTACAGCTCTAGCGCCAACTGAAAAGGCTGCAGACCATTGGTGCGTTCTACACAGACAAACAGTCGCTTGCTGTAAAATGGGAAATCAACCTTCACTGCATTTACCTTAATGAAGTGTGAACTTCCAAGTCTAAGTGGGACTGTTTAAATACCAACATAAAAAGTCAGCGCAAAAGTTCAGTTCCCTGCAGCAACATTAACTTGACCAATTTGCATAGAATGACTCCTTTCATTTTCGGGTTAAATGGTACGTTTCTAAAGTGTGAGTGCCTGGCTCTTGTTTTCTGGCTGCAAAAGGGAATTGTGCATATCTGTTGAAATAGTCACACCTCTGAAACACAGTGACATCACAGCCTAACTCCAAATCATATCCCTCGGAAGTCAGGTTCCTTGTTTTGGGTTGCCTTCCTTGCATGCAAAAGGTAACCTTGCAGGTGTCAATCCCTGGCTGGCAATTCAAGCTCTCAGGGACTGGCTGGACGAGGAAGAGTGGTGGGCGTCACCAGCCCAAGAACCCCCCAGAGATGACGCAGAGGAAGGAGACTTAGACCCAGGTCAGTGGTGGTGAGACATGGAGGACCACTCTGTGGAAACGACAAGCTGGGAGGTGATAGGAGCAGGTCTGAAGGAACATGTGGGGGGTCCGAAGAGGAAAGCCATTCCAGGACAGGGTTGGGCACTGAGGGTCGTAGTGTGAGCGCAGACTCTGACAGAGAGGAAACACACACTACTTCAGTTGCTCAGCAGTTGGACAGTTCCTCTTCAGCCAGCTCTCCTCCTCCAAAGACACCCAGATCACAAAGAGCCTTGCATGTAGCTGAGCAATGGGCCAGACAGGTCCAGAGCAGGGGTCCCTCCTCCTCCTCGACATAGTTTATGACTGCTAAACGAGGAGGAGGAGGAGGAGGAGGAGTTTGGATTTGATATCCTGCTTTATCACTACCCGAAGGAGTCTCAAAGCCGCTAACATTCTCCTCTCCCTTCCTCCCCCACAGCAAACACTCTGTGAGGTGAGTGGGGCTGAGAGACTTCAAAGAAGTGTGACTAGCCCAAGGTCACCCAGCAGCTGCATGTGGAGGAGCGGAGACACGAACCCCATTCCCCAGATTATGAGTCTACCGCTCTTAACCACTACACCACACTAGAGGGGAGTCTAGAGCGGGGTGGGTGGGCTAGAGACGGAAGGAAGGCCCAAAGCCAGTTCCAGCAACATCTTCAGCTAGGGGCTACTAGCCTAGATGAACTCTGCTGTGTTTTAACTTTTGTGAAAAAAAGCTGATTGCGTCTCAATTCCTGACCTGTGGAGAAGCCTGCATTCCTGATGGCCCCTTGATACAAGGTAGGGCTGGGAATGTCCCCTGACTGAACCCCTTTGTTGTTGTTGTTGTTTAGTCGTTTAGTCATGTCCGACTCTTTGTGACCCCATGGACCATAGCACGCCAGGCACTCCTGTCTTGCACTGCCTCCCGCAGTTTGGTCAAACCACTGCCTCCCGCAGTTTGGCAAGCCACTCCAGTATCCCTGCCAAGAAAACTCCATGGACAAAGACTGAACCCCTTGGCACCTGGTAAATATGCTTTAGCTGTTTCAGTGGGCCTACAGCTGGTTATTTTCTTTTTCTGGTTTACTGTCCTGCCCTCATTCTGATGTTTGTTTGGAACTTTTATTGCGATTCTGGATTTTATTTTACTATTTTGACTGTGTGATTCAGTCTGGGATTGAGGGTTGCTATATATTTTATTATTGTTGTGACATTTCCCTTTGTTAGCTGCCTCAAGTTTCCATTTTCGGAACATCAGGCAGAATATAATTTTGGAAAAATAAAATGTAAATCAATCAATCATGTCTATGATTGGGAAATACTTAATTGGAACTTCTGCAGAGTTCTTAAGCCATTTTTTTATTATTCACAAGAAGGCTGGGAGGGAGAAAATAGTGTTTCTGCTTTCTAGCAAGCCTCTAAAATGCTCAGGATCTCTTGCAATGTGCACAGAAAGCAACGTTTGACATTGTACTGCACAGACAAGGTCAAAGGAAGATTTAGTGATGAGGTGTTATGGTTGAGTGAGCCATATTCTGCCTAGCTAAAATGTCTCTTTGTGGTGTAATATACTTCTTTCTTGATTCCTGGAAATGATTTCAGAAGTTCCTAAACTGCAGTATGTCTACTCATAGAAATATACACAGGGGTGGAATGGGGATAAAGATCTAGGACAGGGGTGGCAGGTTTCAGGCATACGGAAGTATGTGTGGTTTGTTTAATTTTTGTTCTTGCTAGGGGTCCACCAACTAGAACCAGGTAGCGATGCCCTAACTAGTTTGACCCTGAGCCAGGGCATTGCTATACCCCCCCTCTCAGCATTGTCTACTCTGACTGGCAGCAGCCCTCTGTGGTCTTCAGGCAGACGTTTCCTCCAGCCCACTCATCTTGGATTCTTTCAAATGGAGATGTGAAGACATGGGGTCTTCTATGCGGGAAGCATGCGCTCTATCACTAAGCTATGGGCCCTCCCAGTAGCGTAGTGTGGGAGGCCACAGGGGCGGTTGCCCTGGATGCAAAATTTCAACACCTGGTGCTGCCTCAGTACAGCTGCGTGCTTTTCACTGGGCTCTGTTGAAAATGGCTTCTCCATGCGAACCAGGAAGCGACCTCTCCAGACAACAGAACGACTCTTATTTTCTTATCTCCGCAGCTGCAATCTCCTGTGTGGTGCAGATGCCATTAGGCAGTTGAATGTGCATGTGTACTCCATCTCTTTTCCTCCCTCCCACCTCTGTGTGGCCCCGGAACTGGCAACCCATGCTACACCACTGGGCCCTTCTCAGTTGTCCATAGTGTAACTGGAGTGTGTGTGCTTATGCACTTGTGTCTGTCTGTGTGTGAGTGAGGGGGGGGGAGGCAGTGTGACAAAATGCTAACAGACATTTGGCATGTGGGATGCCCTGTCAATCTCTGTGTTAAGGAGGTTGACTGGGAGTTATTTTATTTTATTTTAAGCAATTATATGCTACCATTCAGGTCAAAGCCCTCCCAGGGCAGCTTACTAAAGAGAATTACCTGCAAATGCATGGCAGGATCATTTCATTTCATTTCATTTCATATACCCAGCAGGAACATTGTTCTGCCAAATTATTTACAAGACACACCACTCGCAATGCTTCCGGTCCATGCCTCCTGCTGCCCTTCTGAAGCAGAATTTTACCCTGGTCCTCCCTCTCTGTTCCTGTGGCAGCTCTCTTTCTGTTCCTGTGGCAAAGAACCAATCATTAACTAGCATGGTAGTGTGATTGATGGGAATTTTAAAAACTCCAGTTCATAAAGCTTGTTGCAAATGAATCTATTCAGTATAGTCTCAAGTTGGGTTTTCAATGTCTTGGAAATCCTGTGTTCTTCACTGTCTTTCCCAGTAGCGGCTGCTGTGATGAGGCAGCTTACCTCAATGGGACTGAGGCAGAGTGGCACTCATGCAGGTCCCAGAACTTTGTTGGACTGGTCGTGTTCGGATACCCGATTATCCAAAGCAACTACTCTATTTCAAACTTAAAAATGGAAAGTGTAATGTTGGTGGTCAACAAGAGAGGTTTAAAGACTCACTCAAGGCAAATGTTTAGAAATGTAGCATGAACACCAACAATTGGGAAACACTGGCCTGGGAGAGCTCCAATAGGAGAACAGCCTTTACCCAGGGCCGTCTCAAGCATGTCGGGCGCCCTGGTGCAGAGATCACTCCGGCGCCCCCGTCCTAGTGGGCAGGCGCAGCGCACCACGCGGCACCCCCCTGCCGGCCTGGCGCCCTGGCGCCCTGCGCCACCCAGCCTACCCCTAGAGCCGGCCCTGCCTTTACCAAAGGGTGTCATGGGCTCTGAAGTCTCTCAAACTCAGGACGAAAGGGAGAAACGTGCTAGGAGGAAGGCACATTTGGCAAACCCTCAGCATGATCAACTCCTATCTGGAAACCTATGTCCCCACTGTGGAAGGATGTGTGGATACAGAATTGGCCTCCACAGTCACTTACAGACTCACTGTTAAGACAGTGTTCAATCTTACTGGCTTGCTCTAGTGTCCTTCTCTAGAGCCTGATGACCTAATCCCATGTCCACCAATACCTCACTGCAGGCCTGCTTTGCCAAATGCAAAACAGTTCTTTCTCAATGGACCTTTGAAGCAACAACAGACCATGAGTGGAGAAAAAAGACTGGTTTTGTTGAACAAGATAGGACCATATACTCACATGCATGTGTGCAAAGCCTCACCCAGGGGTCAAACAAACAGGCAGACAATCCACAAACCGTTAACACAGAGGAGCTAAATACCCAACAACCAAACAACCACCCCTCCTTCCTTCTTTACAAGGGCACAGCAGCAGACTACCAAAAGAATGTCTCCTTCCAGCTGTAGTGAGCCTCAAGGACAACAGCAACATGGACCTTTCTTCTAGCCAAGTAATGCAGCACCCACAACAGCATAGGTGTACATCAAAGCTCCCCAGTGTCTGGCTCAAGCCCTGTAGTTTTTATCTGCTCCAGGCAGGCAAGGCTTAATGACTCCAGCTGGGGTGATTGATAGTCCTTTCACCTGGCCCACAAGTCCCCTGATCCAAGCCAGTAAAGCAATCAAGCCCCAGCTGGGCCATCTCCAAGAATAGGATCATAGTATTGTGTAGTTGGAAGCAACCCTGAGGACCATCTAGATCAGGCATGGCCAAACTTGGCCCTCCAGCTGTTTTGGGACTACAACTCCCATCATCCCTAGCTAACAGGTCCAGTAGTCAGGGATGATGGGAATTGTAGTCCCAAAACAGCTGGAGGGCCAAGTTTGGCCATGCCTGATCTAGACCAGGCATCCCCAAACTTTGGCCCTCCAGATGTTTTGGACTACAGTTCCCATCATCCCTGACCACTGGTCCTCTTAACTAGGGATCATGGGAGTTGTAGGCCCAAAACAGCTGGAGGGCCAAGTTTGGCCATGCCTGATCTAGATGGTCCTCAGGGTTGCTTCCAACTACACAATACTATGATCCTATTCTTGGAGATGGCCCAGCTGGGGCTTGATATGAAGTTGTCCAATACGGGGGAATCGAACCTGCAACCTTAGCATTATCAGCACCACGCTCGAACCAACTGAGCTTGTTCCTGCAAGCACGTAGGTCAGTATGAAATGAAGGGTTAATTGTACATCTCCTCGGTCACAATCTGTCCACATTTCCACCACAAGGTCCACAGGAAAAATTACCAGTCAAGTTGTGGAATCGCATTCTCCCCCAGCTTCAAGGAGGGACCCAAACAACCACATAACAACTGAGTGGCCCAGCACTGCTGGGGTTGTAGGACTTCAGAACACAGAGGTGGAAGATTGCAGGGTTGAATGGTCTCAATGAAAATAAATAATACAAGCTCCCTGGATTTGGAAAAGGGTGAAGAGAGAGAAGGAAAATATGAATAAATGGTATATGTACGCATATACACACATATTTACACACATAAAGGTAAAGGTAAAGGGACCCCTGACCATTAGGTCCAGTCGTGACCGACTCTGGGGTTGCGCGCTCATCTCGCATTATTGGCCGAGGGAGCCGGCGTATAGCTTCCAGGTCATGTGGCCAGCATGACAAAGCCGCTTCTGGCAAACCAGAGCAGCACATGGAAACGCCGTTTACCTTCCCGCTGTAGCGGTTCCTATTTATCTACTTGCATTTTGACGTGCTTTCGAACTGCTAGGTTGGCAGGAGCTGGGACCAAGCAACGGGAGCTCACCCCGTCACAGGGATTCGAACCGCCGACCTTCTATCAGCAAGCCCTAGGCTCAGTGGTTTAACCACAGCACCACCTGGGTCCTATTTACACACATACCTTGTGCTTAAAACAAGGGGACATGGGAGGCAACCTTTGGGGTTTAAGATACACCTAAACCATGTAGACGCGGGTGGCATAGCTGCCAAGTTTTCCCTTTTCTCGCGAGGAAGCCTATTCAGCATAAGGGAAAATCCCTTTAAAAAAGGGATAACTTGGCAGCTATGGCGGGTGGCACTGTGGTGTAAACCACTGAGCCTTGGGCTTGCTGATTGGAAGGTCGGCGGTTTGAATCCCTGCGACGGGGTGAGCTCCCATTGTTCGGTCCCTGCTCCTATTTTATTGTCATCATCATTCATGTTGTATTCTCTGTGTGCATGGCCATTTGCAGAAGGAATGAGGACAGTTCCTTGCCTCAGTTACCTTACCATCTGAAATTTGAAAAGGTGCAAACCATAGAAGAAGACAGGGGAAGTGGAAGCAGGGGAAGAAAGCACATCAAAGTGCAAGTAGATAAATAGGTACCGCTCCGGCGGGCAGGTAAATGGCGTTTTCGTGCACTGCTCTGGTTTCACCAGAAGCGGCTTAGTCATGCTGGCCACATGACCCGGAAAAACTGTCTGAGGACAAACATCGGCTCCCTCAGCCAGTAAAGCTAAATGAACGCCGCAACGCCAGAGTCGTTCTCGACTTGAACTGTCAGGGGTCCTTTACCTTTACCTTTTTAAACCATGCAGAAAGCAGAAATGTGGGATATATGAAGACGGGAACAGTTTCATAATCTCTAAGGCTGGAGCAAGCCAGAACATGGGGATGAGACTTCACATCTTTTAACTCACCTTGCATTGAGGAAAGATGGATACTACTGGGAAACAGGAATGTGTTTATATTGGAAAGAGAGTGAGAGACACACACAGAGAGAAACTGGTCCATTTATATAGAAAGGTTAGCATATGTTAGCAGGATAGTATACTGGCACTACAATAGATACAATCACACAAAGCTCTAGATTTACATTGCTAATTATTCACAATTCCTATTCTATGGTTTCGCCTTCTTTGTTCCCTTTTCAATTGCAACTTGACTAAACAAAGCAATTCCAGTTATTCTCTCATTATTCCATTTGCATGTGAAGTGGCATGTGCTTCCCTTCCTACTGAATTTTCAATATGTTATTGTTGTCATTTTACTGACACTATTTTATTGTCATCATCATTCATGTTGTATTCTCTGTGTGCATGGCCATTTGCAGAAGGAATGAGGACAGTTCCTTACCATCTGAAATTTGAAAAGGTGCAAACCATAGAAGAAGACATGGGAAGCGGAAGCAGGGGAAGAAATATTCTTTAAATCAGTGTTTCTCAACCTTTTTTGGGCCAAGGCACACTTGTTCCATGAAAAAAACCACGAGGCACACCACCATTAAAAAAGTTTAAAAAATTAACTCTGTGCCTATATTGACTATATATATATATATATATATAGAGAGAGAGAGAGAGAGAGAGAGAGAACCCAGTTTAGTTTGTGGGGTAAGTCCTAAATCTCTTTGAATTATGACTGTAAGAAACACTTGCCAATTGCTGTGTTGGTTGCAATCTCCTGTAATAAGGCTTCACAGGCCGCTGATTTCTCTGCCAGCACGTGCTCCTCGCCGAAGAGGCCGCTCATTCCCTCGTAGATGCTGCTGGCTGCCCTCCGGAGGCTGTTCTGCTTGTCGGCCCACGGCCTCGCGCCGACCAAGCCCCGGGCGCCGCCAGCAAGAGCAGCGAGAGCGAGACAAACAGCAGCAGCAGCAGCACCCGCCGGCCGCCTCTCACGTCCGAGGCCGTGGTGGTGGCTGTTGAGAGCTGCGCTCGCCCCGCGTCGTGACCCGGCCGGCTTCCTTTCTGGCGGGGTAGTGCTGTTTATTGGCGGCCGCCAGGCACGTGACAATGCAAATCGCCCTTCTCGTCGCCGCACGTCGCGGCACACCAGCCAGCGTCTCGCGGCACACTAGTGTGCCGTGGAACAGCGGTTGGGAAACGCTGCTTTAAATCATCACAGTTGTAGCTACTAAGACTTGGTTGCAGTACTTGCACTGCAATTAGAGGATTGTGCCAAAGGATTCATGGGAAAGATGGGCTGAAGTTTTCACGTGCAAAAGCTGGATTTCTTACTATTGTTAAAAACGTACTTCAGGTGAGAGCCAGCGTGGTGTAATGGTTAGAGCGTTTCAGTCTAGGACCTGAGAGACCAAGGCTCAAATCCCCAGTTGACCATGAAGTTCACTGGGTAATCTTAGGTCAATCACTTGATCTTAGCGAAATTTACCTCACAGCAGGGTTTCCCTGACATTTTGTCAATTCGGCAAAATTCCCCCAGCGCCATTTTTACACCCGAAAAGCAGGACATGTCAGGAATTTTCCTGACATGGCAAGCCTACCTCACAGGGTTCTTGAGAGGAGTGAATAAGCAGGAGAGAACCATGGACACCATAGTGGGAAAAAGGTGGGATTCAAATGCAATGAATAAATGACTGTAGACTGAAGCTCTGGTTAGCAAGAAACGCATAGCAGCCTCTGCTATGGATAGAGAAATCTCTGTTTCTTATTTCCTCAATCTTAAATTCTCACATTTCTGCAATACATTTCTTTTTTTAAGCCTTCATGAAGTTTTTTGCAGAATTTCAATGTGCATTTCTCCTAATTATACACATTTTAGTTTGCAGCTAGCTAAAACACATTTTTGTAAGCATTCCCCCCAAGAAACATTTCTGTATTTTCAGCCACCAATGCATTATAAGCACACGTTCTCCTAATCTATGCATTTCTGTGTTGTTATTCATTTATTTCATTTATGGAATCCCTTCGCATGTGGGATCCCAAAGCAATTTACAATGCAATCCAAGCATATATAGAATCATTGCATATATAAAAACAGTCAAAGCATTTGCATACAGGCAGAGACTATTATGTGCATGTACAATTGACGTGCAACCATTGACCATGCACATTGGGCATTGCCTGTATATAAGTTAAGATAACTATAGATGCAATAACAATTGAAAACAACAGCACACACGTAAAAATATATGTATATATATATATATACATATCTATATTCAAATCCAGTGTAGATACAAAGTATGATAACATTCTTCACTTAGGAAGCTTGTTGAAAGTGTCTTCAAAGGGACCAAAAAGCCAATACAGATTTCTGTCTGATATCCAGTGGGAGAGAGTTCCAATGGGTAGCTTCCATTATACTAGAGGCTGGATTCAAGCATGGTGCCTGCAGGAAGTCCTCTTCTGTAGAACATGACGATCAGCTGGATATGTATGTAGCTTTGATGAGATGATATTGTAGGTATCATCTTCCTGAGCTGTATATTGCTTTGCACATCAGTGCTACTCCTTGGTCTTAGACTAGAACTGGCAGCCATTGAATTATTATTATTATTATTATTATTATTATTATTATTATTATTATTATTATTATTTCCAGCAACATAATACAATGGCTATATTCTACCCCAGTGAGCAATTGAGCTTCTGCATTTGGTTCTAGCTGAAGGGCAGCCCCACAAATTTCAAATTTCAATTCACTTTTTGTGGATAATGTAGTTGGAGAAATTCACTGTAAAATTTGGAGAAGTTCAAATTTCAAATGATAGCTGTGTTTTATTTTGCATATTGTTTCATGAAATGCAAACTATGTAGTTTTGCATTGAAATGCAAACTGAACCAACTTTCCCTCCCATCTCCGTCCTCTACCTTGCATTTGTTTAATGCAACATTTCTGCTTATAATAATTTAGATACGATCAGATGATGTTACATTATCCTAGTCTTTGGATAAATAGAACATTTTTTGAAATGCAGTCTGGATAGCTGTAAGGGATTAGGTAAGGATGTCTTTTAATCTTCCAAACCTCAGGTAGAAATAATAATAATCTTTAGACTGCTTGTAGTTAACCTTAAACTAATGCTTTTCCTTGCTTTCGCTAAAAAATAGAGAGGATCTTACTAAAAATGAGCGTTTGCCAATGCATTGTGGCCCACATTTCCACAACAGTAAAAAAAGGATGCTTGCTGTACAAGAAAAAGGTTTTGCTGCTGAACTGAATCTGCAGCTTTCAACCAACACGGTTAGATTCCTCTCTGCAGGAACGGCATCTAATACAGATTAAAATGTCATTGATTTCCCTGCAGGATCTCATGAAATCTGCAAAGATTCTTCCTATGGGGAATTTAACTCATCAGTGGTCACCACTCTACATTCAGAATGAAGCTCTCGTTCTGTGCTCTTTAATTAAGCCTAATTTTACAAGTTAAGGAACATACTTTAAGGCTTCTTCCTCTCTTTTTTTTATAAAAAAATCCAACCCTTTGCTGTACCCTTTTCACCATCATTAAAACTAATTTAATGGTGTACTTCACTTAATAATGTGCCTTTGGATTCTTAATCTAGAATAACCAGAGTCAGCATTGAAGGGTCATCACAAAGAAGCTGGGAACAAAAGCGTGTTGTTAAAAGCAGAAATAAATGAAACAATATCTTGGAAATTTATGTTAACCGTGATTCAGCAAATGGAATTTGGAGGTGCTTTCTATAGGGGAATCCAGGGTGTTTACACAAAGCAAAAAGCAAGTATAGTTATCAATGGTAATTTAACTGAGGAATGTGAGATAAATAAAGGTACTAGACAGGGGTGCCTTTTCTCGCCTATAATATTCATCCTAGTGATGGAAGTTTTGAATAAGAAAATAAGAGAGGATAAAAACATTAAAGGAATAACACTTGGAAATAAAGTATATAAATTACGGGCATTCGCAGATGACCTGATTATAACAACTGAAAACCCTAAAGAGAGTATTAATAAACTCATAGAAATAATCACCAACTATGGGAGAGTCACAGGATTTAAACTAAACAGTAATAAGACAAAACGTCTGGCTAAGAACATCACAGATCAAGAGAAAGAAGAAATTGAGAGGTCAACACAATTGAGGTCTTGCCAAAAAATAAAATATCTCGGAATATGGCTAACCCCCCCCCCCAAATATTAATCTTTATCAGGACAACTACATTAATACTTGGAACGAAATAAAAAGTAATATGGAAACTTGGATCAGCCTAAACTATATTCTATATAGTTTTGGGGATGTGTATCGGCTATAAAAACGAACATCTTGCCAAAACTCCTCTTCTTGTTTCAAACTATCCCAATCATTGGAAACGCAAGCTGCTTTATAGATTGGCAAAAGGAGATCTCCAGATTTATTTGGCAGGGACGTAGACCAAGGATAAAGCACACCTTATTAATTGATATTAAAGAGGGGGGGATTTGGCCTACCTGATTTAAAGTTATATTATGAGGCCACCTGTTTTTTTGGATAAGAGATTGGTGCCAACTGAAGAATACAGATGTATTGGATTTGGGGGGCCATGACAACCACTTCAGTTGGCATGCTTATCTAAATTACGATAAATTTATAGTGCATAAAAGTTTTACCAGTCATATTGTAAGAAATGCGCTGTTCAAGGTTTGGACAAAATGTAAAGCTTTGATGGAACCCAAAACTCCACGTTGGATCGCTCCCCTAGAGGCCAAGGCGGTTAAAAAGAAAAATATGAAAGGAAATAGGCTGACGTATAACATGTTATTAACTGAGGAAGTAAATCTTAAGAATTATGAAGAAATAAAAGATCAATTATCAGGATGGCTGGAGTATCATCAACTCTTTGAGACATTCAGAAAGGACAAAAAATGGATTTGCCAATGAGCCCTGTAAATTTGAAATAGTGCTGTTAAATAATACCAAGATTATCACAAGGATGTACCAATTATCACAAGGATGTACTTGACTCCTCTGGGAAGTCAAGGAGGAGGAGGTGAAGGTGGTCATGATTAGATGGGCGCAGGATACCGGACGTCCCATTATGATGAGAGAATGGGAATCTCTCTGGAAAATTAACATGAACTTTACTGCATGTTACACCATCAAAGAAAATATGAAAATGCAGTTTCGGTGGTAACTTACACCATCGAAAATCTCCAAAATGTATAAAAAATAGTTCGAATAAGTGTTGGAAGTGTGGAGAAAAAAATAGGAGATTTTTATCATATGTGGAGAGAGGGAAGAAACATGAGATTGCCAACTATCTCCTCGAATTGACCCTAGACTTCATTCCCTTACATAAATAGTCAAGGCTTCCCTCCATCATCTCAAGTAACCGCAACTCCACTCTGAATAGTCCCCAAGCTGTATCGCCACAGTATCATTTGAACTACGCTGACACACAGGTTCTAAATGCACTTCCACTACTTCCAGAAGGCATTCAGAGTAAGATGCTGCTGGTCAAGAGCACACTAAATCAGCTGCTGCCCAGAAATGAGCTGCAATTTAAAAAAAAAAAAAAACTAGCGGTGCAGACAAGCAACAGAAAGACCTGATAACTAAAGATCAGTGAACCCGAAATACCTGCTGCATGGAGAACTACTGAGAATGACTCCCTATAGTGCACAGGTGTCAAACTCAAGGCCCGGGGGCCAAATCCGGCCCGCCAGACCTCGTCATGTGGCCCGCCGAGCGCCCCAGCCAGCGGGACCCAGCAGCGGGACCTTGCTGCTGAAGCGCCGCGCCGACAAAGCACCGACAAACAGCTGGGGCCTGGGGGAGGTAGAAAGGCGGCCGGAGCAGCGCTGCGTGGAGCACCCCGAGCCACAGCAGGAGAAGGAGGAGGCAGCTTGCCGGGTCAGCGCCCAGCAGCGCCGCACGAAGAGTCCCGAGCCTCTGCGACGCAGCAGTGCTCTGTAGCACTTTGAATCCTCCTCCTCCTGCCATGGCTCGGCGCCTGGAAACGGCAGCTGCTGCTGCTGCTGAATCACAGACAAAGCACCCAGCAGCGCCACGTGGAGGAGGAGGATTCAAAGTGCTACAGAGCACTGCTGCGTCCCAGAAGCTCGGCACTCTCCGTACGGTGCTGCCGGGCACCGACCCGACAAGCCTCCTCCTCCTCCTCTTGCCTCACCTCCTCCTCCTCCTCCTGCCACGGCTCAGCCTCATGAACGTGAGCTCAGCAGCGGCTCAGCCTCATGAACGTGCAACTCTGAGGCTTTACGCACGTCTGCTAAAACGGACACCCGCTGCCTCACGCTGCACGGGAAATGCTTTTTGCCCCTGGGTCCCTTCGCGCTCTTTTCTGGCGCTGAATCAAGGCGGCAACCCCCCCTTCCCTTTCTTCCTTCCTCTCTCTCGTTCTTATTCTTTCTTTCCCTCTCCTCCCTTCCTTCTTTATCTCTGTCTTCTCTCCGTCTTTCTTTTTCTTTCCTTCTTTATTCCCTTCCTTCTTTCCTACTCTTCTTTCTCTCCCCTCTTTCCTTCCTCTCTCCCTCCTGCTCCCTCTTTTCTTTCTTTCTTTCTTTCTTTCTTCCTTCCTTCCTTCCGCCCTTCCCATCTTTCTTCCTCTCCCTCATTCTTATTCTTTCTTTCCCTCTCTACTTCCTTCTTTCTCCCTTTCCGTCTTCTCTCCCTCTTTCTTTTTCTTTCCTTCTTTATTCCCTTCCTTCTTTCCTACTCTTCTTTCTCTCCCCTCTTTCCTTCCTTCCCCTTTCCCTCCCACTCCCTCTTTTCTTCCTTCCTTCCTTCCTTCCTTCCTTCCTTCCTTCCTTCCGTCCGTCCGTCCTTCCCATCTTTCTTCCTCTCCCTCATTCTTATTCTTTCTTTCCCTCTCTACTTCCTTCCTTCTTTCTCCCTTTCCGTCTTTTCTCCCTCTTTCTTTTTCTTTCCTTCTTTATTCCCTTCCTTATTTCCTACTCTTCTTTCTCTCCCCTCTTTCCTTCCTTCCTCTCTCCCTCCCACTCCCTCTTTTCTTCCTTCCTTCCTTCCTTCCTCCCTCCCCTCCCTTTCCCTCTCCTCAGAAACATGGGATGCTGTTTTATACTTCTGGCTCTTAAACCCTGGAACCAGGAGAGCAGCTCCAGTGAGTCAACCTCAGCCAGTCCCTTTGGTGAAGGGTGGTGGCTCACTGGCAGAACATTTGTCCTGCATGCAGAAGGACCCCAGCATCTCCAGGTACCAGTAGCTCTGCAAAGGTCCTGCATGAAACTCTAGCATGCCTCCACCACCCAGTGCAGTTACCAAAAATCATTTTTCAATAAATTGTACAATAATTGTACATTTGAATATCTACTTGCCATTATTCTGACTATGTTTCTGCTTTCAGAGCTAGTTATTACTTACATTATTACAAAAGAACAGTAATAATTGAATGCAGTGACAATAATTTATGATAATAAAGAGTGGACACATAGTCCTACAGATACAACCGGCCCTTTGAGGGTGACCAAACTGCTGATGCGGCCCCCGATGAATTTGAGTTTGACACCCCTGCTATAGTGCCTCCACGTCATGACAAACTATTTGGTTTCCCGTTCAAAATAGGGCAGTTTTCACCACGCCATTGCAAACCATTTAAAATAAATGAAATAAGCTGTGAATGAAATAAGATAATTGGCTTTTACTTGTTCAGTTGTTTGTTCGTGGTATTGTTATGCCAAAACCAAAGTTCTCTGGGCAGACTACATTCAAAAAAAAAAACCTGACGTACGATATGAACAATAAAAAGTAGAGATGCAAAATAAAACACACCACAGCAGAGACAAGTGGATGAAATCAGCAAAGGCAGGTGTTGCTTATTTATTTTTAAAATATTAAAAACTATCCAAAACTACACGCAGGGCCGGATTTAGGTTTGATGAGGCTGTAAGCTACTGAAGGTAATGGGGCCCTTTATATGTCCAGGTGTCCTTGATCAACAACAAATTGTCCCTGTTTTTTGTGCTGAATATATGCTATATGGTAATTTATGGACCTAGTAGGTATCTAAAGCCACTTGCACGTAACAAAATGCATATTTTATCAAAGTAATTGTTGAACTGAAATACAATTAAGAAAAAGTACAGTGGCACCTCTACTTACGAATGTTTCTACTTACGAATGGAGCTCCGTCCGCCATCTTGGATGCAGTTTAGATAGGATTTTTTCTACTTACGAATTTTTAGATAGGGTTGCTTCGACTTACAAATTTTTTCTCTCAATGCATTCCTATGAGATTCGACTTACAATTTTTTCCGACTTACGAATGTGTCTTCGGAACGCATTAAATTCGTAAATAGAGGTACCACTGTATATTAATACATAGCTGTCAACCCTCCCTTTTTGGCGGGAAACTCCCTTATTCCAAGCCACAGCTGTCAGCCTTCCCTTTTTTCCCTGGAAATTCCCTTATTCTACCGCCGTTTCCCACTGCTATCCTGGATTGTTAGATATACCGTAGACTGTCCCCGAGACAGGTGAGGCTGCTGCTGATCCCTTATTTTCAAATCCAAAAGTTGACAGAGCACGTTCTCCAATACAAGGAGAGCGCGGGTTGCGGAAGGGTTAAAAGACATCTCCTGGGTTGGGTGGTGGTATCGGTGGTGTGAGAGTCTGTGATTGGTCCGTTTAGTGTTGCTGGGATAAAAAGCATGTAGCAATACTTAATTGACAGGAAGGGTCTTTAAAACCTCGGGGTGCAGGAGTTTGGTTTCACTTTTGCAAAGTGCTTCATATCTCCCTCCCACCCACCTCTTTTTTCAATGGCTTAATTTTAGCCTGACATTGCTTTGCCTGTCATGGGATCACCTGCTTGGCAGGGGCCCAGTAGGAATTTTGCCATTTGGCTGATTGACTGTTGCCACTTGGTTTTTGCCTACTGCTTAGCAAATCGTCACAACATGTTAGGTTGGCAGTTAGGCATTGGTTAATTAATTAATTAGGTTGGTGGAGGGGTGTGGAAAGGCTGTGCCTACCCCTCATTAAAGTGCTGCTCCACATAGAAGTATTCCGTTAAAGGAATCCTGGGGCTCAATGGGCTCTGTCCATACACCCCTGCAAGGGGCTGGGGCCTTACAAGAGCACGAGCCTCAGGGAACATTTCGGGTTGAGGGGAGAGTGCCTGTTCACAGCTACCTCCTCTCCCATGGGGTGTTTAATTGACTTCCGAGGATAGCTGGGGAAGTCGGAGCGGATCTGTCCCAGGCGGGGGACAGATGGTTTAACCAATGCCTAAGCCAACACTCGCGTTTAAAGGTAAAGGTAAAGGGGCCCCTGACCATCAGGTCCAGTCGTGTCCAACTCTGGGGTTGCGGCGCTCATCTCGCTCTAATCCAGCAAAAGGATGTCATATAGAGGAGGAAGAAAGGTTGTTTTCTGCTGCTCCAGAGAAGCAGACACAGAGCAATGGATTCAAACTACAAGAAAGAATATTCCACCTAAACATTAGGAAGAACTTCCTGACAGTAGGAGCTGTTCGGCAGTGGAATTTGCTACCAAGGAGTGTGGTGGAGTCTCCTTCTTTGGAGGTCTTTAAGCAGAGGCTTGACAGGCATATGTCAAGAATGCTTTGATGGTGTTTCCTGCTCGGCAGGGGGTTGGACTGGATGGCCCTTGTGGTCTCTTCCAACTCTACGATTCTATGATTCTATGTGGCCAGCATGACAAAGCTGCTTCTGGTGAACCAGAGCAGCGCACAGAAACGCCATTTAACTTCCCACCAGAGCGGTCCCTATTTATCTACTTGCACTTTGATGCGCTTTCAAACTGCTAGGTGGGCAGGAGCTGGGACTGAGCAACGGGAGCTCACCCCGTTGCAGGGATTCGAACCACCGACCTTCTGATCAGCAAGCCCTAGACTCTGTGGTTTAACCCACAGCGCCACGTTTAATTGTATTTAAATAAAGCTGTGGCCAAAATAATGCCAAAAACCCAAACTAAAATTCTGTGTCTGGTGTGAGTTATTAGGGGGGGGGGATGTCTGGTGACCTCGAAACACAACTATGTACTAATAGTGGGATTTGGGGGGGGGGGCGCCGCCAAGAGAGTGGGGCCCTAAGCTATAGCTTGTTTATCTTATACGTAAATACGGAGTGGAGTTGCTAAGATGGTTGGATGGTGTCATGTAAATCTCCTTCTGGCAACTCCTGCAGCCAAGCTGGTGCCAAATGTCTTGCTCTGCTTTCCTTTGGACCCCATCAGCCAGGCCAAGAGGGGGGTCTTGTTGTCTGGGCAGCCCAGGATCTCCATACACATTGCACAGGCTTGCACCCCGGAGGAGGTCACTTCAGTGCTGCTAACACAGCAGTTCAACTCCATTGTCTCTCTAGTCCGATGGGTGGCAACAACCACCACAACAAACTATCCTTCATCTCCAGTGTGAGGGAGGAATCTGTATCTTAAGAAACTGAAACTGAAGCATGGGTGAATTGTGTTATTTACCATTTGGAGATGCTTGGGGAGCTGACAATAACATAAAAATCCAAAGAGGAAAGGAAGGTTGTCGTTTTTGTTTTGTTTTTTAAGGCACTAATAAAGGAAATATAATAAAGACTGGTGAGGGTGATATAGGGCAGAGTGGGGTGAAAGAGAAACTTTCATCCCACCATATCGTATTTTGTAGTCTCTAGGTGTGGGATTCCTCAAAAAAAAAATTGTTAGTAAAGACTGCTCATCAGCATCTGTGCTTTCAATTTGCATAAGTAATTGGCAAGTGATTAGGAGCACATACTGACAAAAACAAGCCCAGCATGCAGCATAAGAAGGATAATTTTCATGGTTCAAATTACCTGGAAACTCAAAAATATTCATGAAAACAAGAATAAGCATTTGAAGATAACAAAGAGCACTTGGGCCCGCTTAAAGATGAATTGCTTTTTATTGTGGCATAAGCTTTCATGGACCAGAGCCCACTTCGTGAGATGTGTAAATTATTATTCCCAGTTGGCTGAGAGAGAAATATACCTGGGTACTCTCTCTCTCTCTCTCTCTCTCACACACACACATATGTACTGTATGTGCATATAATTTCTTTAACACATAGGTTTCCTTGCTACCTATTATTCATGTGAATGGGGAGCATAGATACAACAAGGCCATGGAACTATTCCTTCAGCCTTGTCCATAGAGCAGGCGTTGGCAACGTTTTCCGGCCATGGGCCGGAGCATTCCCATGGACTACCATCCGTGGGCCAGACATGGGCTGGACATGCACAGAAGTGATTTCTAGCACCACGCTGCCCATGTCCAGGGCGCCAGAAATCGCTTCTGCACATGTCCGCAGCACCGGAAATTGCTTCTGCGGCTGTGCAGACGCCGGAAATCATCACGGCGCAGAAGTGATTTCCGGCGTCTGCGCAGGCGCCATTTCTGGCGCCACTCAACAAGTCCTCACGCCGTGCTGCTCTGGTTTAGCGCAGCATGCAGGGGACTTGCCGAGCGGGTGGCTTGGTGATTGGGCGGCTCATGGGCCAGATCCAGCCCATGGGCCGAAGGTTGCCGATGCCTGCCATAGAGCTTCTACAGCCCTTCACATGTTGAGTTCTGAGCAAGGAAACCCTTGTGGTTTGTGTAAGCTGGTGTGGTTCTAAGTCTCAAGGGGAACCACCACAGATGGAAAAGGCTCTTCACTTCAGGCCTCAGGAAGAGAGATCCTTGCTGCTTTTGCTACAATAAATTCACATGGAGCAACCCCTGGAATAAATATATGGCTTTAAGTCTTACGTATTTCAGATCCTCCAAGTGTTCCTACTTTCCAAAAACAGTCCCAGATTTACAGAAGTCGTCCTGGTTTCTGATTTCATCCCAGAATGTCCCACTTTCCCTTAGGACGTCCTTATTTCCATCGGAAAAATGTTGGAGGGTATGGAGTTATGCAACCTCCAGGTGAAGGAAATAAGTAAATATACAACCTTTAGAGGACATCTGAAGGCAGCCATGTATGGGGAAGTTGTTTAAAGGTTTAGTTTGATTATGTTTTTATATATATTGATAGCTGCCCAAAGTGGCTGGGGCAACACAGTCAGATGGGTCGGGTATAAATAATAAAATTATTATTATTATTATTATTATTATTATTATTATTATTATTTGGAATAGGAGGTGCCTATTTTCATCAGAGAAATGTTGGAGAGTATGGAGTTATCCGACCCCCCAAGCCATCTGAAGGCAGCCCTGTATAGGGAAGTTTTTAAAAATGTTTAATGTTTTATTATGTTTTTATATATGTTGGAAGCTGCCCAGAGTGGCTGGGGCAAGCTAGTCAGATGGGTGAGATATTATTATTATTTATTATTATTATTTCGGATGTCCCTATTTTCATCAGAGAAATGTTGGAGGGTATGGTATTTAACACCTCCAGGAGTCCATTCCCGGGCCCATGGGCCTGTGAAATCAAAAGGAAATACCAAAAAAATATGAAGTCTGAAGTCTGAACTCTGCAAAGAGCTGGGGTGGGATTGCTTGTGAATGTGGACTTGAGGGCAAGCTTGTTTTCTTGCTTCTGTCCTGTCCCCCAGACATCCCCATCTCTGTTTGCTTTCACTGAGTCTGTTCCCATTAAGCAGCATTTGCAATCAGAACTAGATCAAAGAGAGTTATTTAGGTGGATATAGAGTTCAAGCAATCATGTCATTTTCCATAATGGCATTCTATCTTCTTGCTGTGTTCAGAGTCAAGACTCAGAAGTGCTGTTCATATGGTATGAAAGAGCTACTTTTCTTTTGTAATCCATGTAATCAAAATTAACAGCCTCTCTAACATCTCTAGCCTACTGCAAGTAATTAGCAATTACCAGAACTGTGCAAGATGCAGAGATTTTATTTCATAGACAGGAAGGCGACCAGTGAATTAACCCTTTCTTTTGCACCTGGACATTGGTTTGGACCCCAAATTGCCAATTGTAGCCCATCAAGAGTTATCTGTTTCGATTTTATGCACTGGGCTCCCATTTTATTTCAGATTTAACTTGAGAACTGAAATTTCAGCACCCTTGGCTACCTAGAGTCTGCCGTGAAATGAAAGCTAGCAAGACACCACTGGTACCTGCCTTCTCCTTCTTGCTGTCCTTCTTTTGCTTCGGTTGCCTCTTGAGCTATAGCCCTGGGGTGGATCTACACACAGGAAAAACATGCTATAAATAAGTCAGAAATCAAATCGTTATAACAAAAAAAACCGCTATGGAAAATCACATAGAATTTTTTTTTGCTCTCCAGCGCCATCTGGTGTTTCATGTTTATAATACATTCAAAACACTTTTTTTTTACTAATGTGGCTGAGTCCCTGATCTGTCTAAACCTAATCCAAGGCAGCATCAATAACTGTTTCATTAACTCTGTTGTACTCTGATCCATGTATATGAATCACTTTTTCTATGCCAATAAATGAGATTGATTGATTGATATAATTTCTGACGTATTTATAGCATTTCCCCCCTGTGTATAGAACCATCCCAGGTCTCTCAAGCTTGACCTTGGTTTGACCTTGACCTTAGTTTCTAGACTCTCCTTGCTGAAGTCTGGTGATATAGTGTGCAGGATTAAACCTGGAGTAAGTTCTCTTGCCAGACCTTCCCCTGCCCAGCTCACTGACCCAGCTGCTGCATGGCAGGCCTTTGGGGGCAAAACAATTACTACACTATCTCTAGCATTCACATTTCCAGATTTTTAACAGAAGATTCTAACAGAAACATTTGTCTAGAAATAAAACAAACACGATTACTGTCTCTTTTAACAATGGGAAACTAAACCTGGAATGTACACATTTCACATATCTTTAGAATTGTGTACTCCCAGGAAATCCAGGTTTTTGACAGCAGATCAAGCCCAGTGGCATTTATAGAAGTATAACTTTATAAAAGTGGAAGGATTCGGGTACAAAGAAATATAATTTTCACAACAGAGCAATAAACATATTCTTTTAAAAGAGCTTTTCTTAAACTTATTTACTTCCAGGTCCAAATGCTTAGGATTTCAGTTAAGCAGCACTTTCCTATGTTGTTTACTCAGAAGTAATTACAACTATATTCAAAGAAGGCATATGTCCAGGTAAGTGCTTGTAGGATTGAGACCTTATCGTCATTTTAAAAAGTGTTTGTTCTGTTTGAAATTATTTAGTTTCAAGGCATTTAAATAAGCTCATAAATAATTTTGTGGCTGTTTTGTATATCTTGGCTGGTGCTGCAATTTTCAACATAGCTTAAAATGTGGAATGTGGCTACTGTGACTGGCTCTCTATTTATAGACCCAAAGGAGTCTTCTGCCAACAGAATCGCAGCGAGACCTCAAGTTCAATTCTTTGCTATAAGTATGTTCTTGTTAGGAGTGAGCTACATATCTTCAGCGCTAGTTGGAACAGCTTGCAAAGTATAGGGTAGCAATCGTGAGTTCAACAAAAGCTGAAGTTTTAGAGGAAATGTGGCTTGGGGATAGAGATGTGGTATGTATGGAATCCACCACAAATTGCTGGAAAAGAATGTCTTCTTTCATTTACGATAGGAATCTAGTGGTTTTGGGGTTACCACCCGCTCAGTATCTACAGGGACAATCAGTAAAATCAAGTTTTGCCACATGTTCGATATTGTAGTCTGTATTCTGCCAAGTTCTTACCTATGTCCTATCACAGGCGCGTCCAACAGGTAGATTGTGATCTACTGGTAGATCACTGGATGTCTGTGGTAGATCACTAGTAGATCACTGGTTCCCCCCAGATGGGCGGGGTTTAAATGATAAATTATTATTTTTATAATTATTATTCTGGATAAAGAATGCAATTCTGCTTGCTACCGCAAGGGTGTGAGCCATTTTAAAAACTTGCTTGGTATTACATAGCCAGCCATTCCCATGTATTTTCAATACTGAAAAGAAACACAGAGAGGTGATATAAGTCAGCAGTAAATGGCTTCAGGAAACATCTGCCTTAAGCTGTCCATAGCACACTAGATGAATGTGAGTGCTTGAAATTAATCAACCAGGCCATGACCTTACTGAAAAACATTTATGGAAAAGCAGTTACAAACCATGGCAACATAACTTCTTTGACTTGCTCTCCGCTCCAGAGGTTGGCTCTTCTGTAGCCCTAGCACCCACATTCATCTGAGGCAAGAAAGGGCCAATAAGCACTTTTGATGCAATTAATAAAGAGACCTCTGTGGAAGGGTCACCCTTTAGATTACATTCTGTGGACATGCGGGGCTTTTAATCAATTATCTCCAAGCACTGTTAAATTCCACAGGATTTTTCTAACTCCAGAAAATTGTACATGCCTGTGTTTGCCCAGTCTCTCGGGACCGGTTCACACATGATGATTCTCAGACATGTTGCCTGTGCAGAAACAAGACCACATACATCATGTTTGAAGTATGGTACAAGTGTATTTTTGGGACGCGGGTGGCTGTGGGTTAAACCACAGAGCCTTGGGCTTGCCGATCAGAAGGTCGGCAGTTCGAATCCCTGAGACGAGGCGAGTTCCCGTTGCTCGGTCCCTGCTCCTGCCAACCTAGCAGTTCGAAAGCACGTCAAAGAGCAAGTAGATAAATAGGTATCGCTCCGGTGGGAAGGTAAACAGCGTTTCTGTGTGCTGCTCTGGTTTGCTAGAAGTGGTTTAGTCATGCTGGCCACATGACCTGGAAGCTGTAAGCCGGCTCCCTCGGCCAGTAAAGTGAGATGAGCGCTGCAACCCCAGAGTCATCTGCGACTGGACCTAATGGTCAGGGGTCCATTTACCCTTTACAAGTGTATTTTGTGTACATCCAATTCCTGACAAAGGCAAAATAGGAACAGTCACATGCTTCCTTCTACAGCAGGCTTGTATAGCGTGTGGCCCATCTAGGCAAATACGGCCAACCCATATAGGGTTACCCACCAGGCTGACCTGGTCATTCCAAAATTGGAAACCTTGGTCATTCCAAAATTGGAAACCTTGTCGGATCTCAGAATTAGAAGGGACTCAGACATATATCCTATCCCTCCGGAGAGGGGGGCAACTCCTCACAACAATGCTTTCTGTTTCCAGTGATAGTTGCAAATGTTCTAGAGACTTCCAAGTTTTGAGCAATGAGTTGCCTAGTGGCTACTAAAAGGAAGGTGATTCATTCTTTAGACTACAAATTAACATTAGAGATCCACAGCATTAACCTCCCCAAGATAGGTTTCCAGAGTTCATTGCTCCCCTTCATTTTTATAAGCCCACCAGACCACATAATCGATCACAGGATATGACACACACACACACCATTTGAATGGGAATTTCCCTCAACTTCGGGGGCCTCCAGACCCCTCAAATATTTTATTGGGAGGGCTGAAGGGATGTTGGCCCCTAGGAATTGGCTCCTGTGGCTCCTGGTGATGTGCCAGCTCTGAGGGCGGCAGGCAAGGGAGAGCAGAACGCAAGGAGTCTTGCTTTTTTATTCATGGGTGTGTGTTTTTCTTTTTGTAAATCTACCAAAGAATAAATACAATAAAATAAAATCAGGATTAAGGGGTTTCTACAGGACGGTGGAGGGTGTCTGTGCTGTGTCCTGTTGCCGCAGTGGTGGTGGAAATGTTCTGTGGCAAAAAATGGGGAAATGAGAAATGCCCCGATTTTCATCTGAAGAATATTGGAGGGTATGTAAAAAGGGCTAATAGAACAGCATGAAGGAATGAGGTTCATTTACAGATTTCCACACATTCTTGAACCCCTTTTTACTATCCCATGCAAACCTGTACCATGTAGGACTTTTTGAAGGGGTCAGAGGGTAGAGGTTTTTTTTTTTTTGCTATATTTGCTTAGTGGTGAGGAAATGACACTCTGTGCATTCTTTTCTTCCTTATTTATTGAATAAGTGTGGCAGGATGGTGGTTAAGCCTACCGTAGACCAATATGAATCATACCCATAGCATATTTCTCCCCCCTGCTCCCATTGCAGGGGAGAGAAAATTCCTCACATTTTCATAAATCGTGTCCTCCCTCAAAGAGGGCACGTGTTTCGGTGTGGCCTGGCAACCGAACCCTGTGTTGTGGGTATGATTGGATAGCCATAACACCCTATTGGTAGGTCCCTTGATGCTGGGTTGAATCAAGTCAATGGGACGCTAGCCAAATCGGTCAAGGGACCCTACTTTTAGGGCTTGCGCGCTCGACCTTGGTATGCCGTCGTGTGTCATCTGTCGTTGGGACAGGGGCAAGGCAGGAATTTTCCCCACTTGGCTGATTGGCTGGTGCCACTTGGGTTTCGTCTGCCACGTAGCAAATTGTCACAACTTGTAAGGTTGCGGATAGGTTCTGGTTCAGGTGATAGGGATGGGGGAACGCTCTTTCCATCCCTATGTGAAGGGTATTCCGTTAAAGGAATCCAGGGACTCGATGGTTTGCTCAACCCTGAGAGGGGCTGTGCCCATGGCTGAGTCCGGGGGGCATCTGGCTGGAGGCGTGGCTTGACCTCGCTTTCCACTTTGCTGGGTATTCACCCTAGGCTGACCTATGCTGGTTCCCTGGGTCAGCGCTACCTGCAACGGTGCAGGGAGCTAGTCGAACCAGAGTTTCTGAGCACAATTCAAAGTGTTGGTGCTGACCTTTAAAGCCCTAAACGGCCTCGGTCCTGTATACCTGAAAGAGCGTCTCCACCCCCATCGTTCAGCCCGGACACTGAGGTCCAGCGCCGAGGGCCTTCTGGCTGTTCCCTCACTGCGAGACGCAAAGCTACAGGGAACCAGACAGAGGGCCTTCTCGGTAGTGGCACCCGCCCTGTGGAACGCCCTCCCATCAGAGGTCAGAGAGATAAACAACTACCTGACATTTAGAAAATACCTAAAGGCAGCCCTGTTTAGGGAAGTTTTTAATCTGTGATATTTTAATGTATTTTAATGTGTGTTGGAAGCCGCCCAGAGTGGCGGGGGACCCGGCCAGATGGGCGGGGTATAAATATATTATTATTATTATTATTATTATTTATTATCAATAAAGTTGTGGCCTAAATTCTGACAAAAACCGAACCAAAATTTGAGTCTTGTCTGAATTTATTTAAGGGGGGGGAGGTTTAAATGTCTAAACACGCAAAAGGCACCTCAATCACTTATGCTGGTGAGGATAAAAGAATAGAAAAATACTCCCCCCATCCGCACCATGCTTCTTGCTTTGTTCCTCCCAACTGGCATGAAATCAAGCAACTGACTTGTTTCATGCTCCTCAGATGCCTCAGCAGTGGCACTCACACAGCTGTGCCCGCCTGCCACATGGCGCTTTCCGCTGCTACTTTCTTCTGGATGTTTATAAAGATGTTTTCGAAAGAGGGAAGGGAAGCTTTAAGAGGCAGTGCAGATGAAGCGCAGTCGAGTTATGGAGAATAATACTGTATATAGCGAACTTTACCCCTTTATTCTTGCAGGTAGGCGGAAAGGAAAGGAAAGGAAAAGCCTTGTGAACAATTTCGTTGTAGGTTTTACGAAACATAAAAGTGGGCAAAAGTCTGAGCTCTCGTGTACCGTAATTCCTTCCTTTTCAGGCACTAATTGTTATGAGAATTATAAGGTCTAAGATATAAAATAAAAATAAATATAAAATAAATGTTCATAAATGTACCAGGCAAACACATACACAAATATGAACCACATGTCTGAAATAGTACAGGAAAACATCTGCAGTTTGGATGGAAATGGGAAAAAGCCGCCCCATCGTCTCTGTGCTCACAAATCCTGCCTTAAGGGCACATTTGTGTACGAATAGGGTGACCCTGTGACCTGGACTCAGGAATTAAGTATTTATCATCACAAAAGTATGGCCAGCCTCTCCAGGTAAACCCACCAACAGCCAGGTAAACCCATCAACACGTTTCCTGCCAGACAGGATTTCTGCTGTAGACCACCTCCTGTGATGTATATCTGTCTTCATGAGAAGAGAAGACTCCCTGGAAAAGACCCTGATGCTGGGAAAGATTGAGGGCACTAGGAGAAGGGGACGACAGAGGACGAGATGGTTGGACAGTGTTCTCGAAGCTACCAACATGAGTCTGACCAAACTGTGAGAGGCAGTGGAAGACAGGAGTACCTGGCGTGCTCTGGTCCATGGGGTCACGAAGAGTCGGACACGACTAAACAACAACCACAACATTCTCTGGTGGGTCTCTGTTATTTTCTCCTTCTGATAGAGAACCTCTATACAGGTTATTGGGTTCCCCATAAGGGAAAGGGAGCAGTTTTTTTTCTTATAACAAATTCTTAGTGTCACAAAACCCAGTGGCTGCCCCTCTCTCTGCCAAGCAGTGGCCAGAGCGTATGGGGTCACAGGCACACACACAGGGTCTGTGTGCCTTTGGAGAAAGGAAGACATGGCGGAGACTGTCATTCTTTAAGAAATATGGTTTATTCACCTATTTATACCTTCAGTCTGCCTGGAGGGAGTCCAGATCTTATAGCATGTTTCACAGCAGTGCAAGGAACCTTTCATCTCACCCTCCAAGATGGATCTTCCCTTCTCCTTCTTCCCAGGAAGCCCTGGTTCAAAAACTCACTTTTCCTATCCTGTCAAACATACACCCTATCACCTTGGTAACCTCTCTCTCTCTCTCTCTCTCTCTCTCTCTCTCTCTCTCCTCTCTCTCTCTCTCACACACACCCCACCAGGATAAAGGATTCCTCTCCTCCTCTCCTCAATGGCTCATCATTGTTCCCTTAATGGCCCTAGCTTGGTCATGCTGGTTTATATAAGCCAGCCCAGGAATTCCCTGTCTGGCACAGTTCTGTACTTTAACCCATATCCCAATTAATCAAATAATTTCTAGGATTTACCCATATCTATAACAGTATTAAAATCTGAGAATGGAAAGATTGGGGTGTCCATGAGCAAGTACAGACCATCGTATTTCTTTAAGCAGCTGGAGTTAATTGCTTTCTTGCAAACTCTGTTATGCATGGCTCTTCCTTTCTGGCTGCATTTGCACATGATGCGAAACCATGGTGTGATGTGCATCAGCTGGATTGAGCCTGAGCAATTCTCATGCTGCTGCACGCTTGGGAGAATAATGATGGCTGTGTTTACTTACCCTTCAACTCGGTCAACAGGGGTCACACTAAGAATGCTTAGGTTAAAAAAGCCCACTTCATAACCACAATCCCCTGCTAGCAATAAACCACGATTCCCAATTCACATGTAAGAACAAGCCTAGTTTCAGGTAGACAGAATGTAAACATTACTGGAGTCTTCTTCCCAGCTATGCCGGAGGAGAGGTCAGATCGCATGGGTCTTAGGCTATGTACACATGAGTGACTTAAAATGGAGCCAGGTCATTTCCTCCCAGCTGTATTTCAAGTTGCTTTTCCACACTGCTGTACATACCAGAGAATGAGCAGGGGATCTCTTCACCCAATGCACATTGCCTGTTTTGTTTCCCCGTGCCAAACACCTATTCAGTGGAGCTGTAATCTGCACATGAAAAATGGCTACCTCAAATGTACGCACATCAGCTTAACCGCAATTCACTTTTTAAAAATTAGATGACGCAGGTGGCACTGTGGGTTAAACCACAGAGCCTAGGGATTGCCGATCAGAAGGTCAGCGGTTCGAATCCCTGCGACAGGGTGAGGTCCCATTGCTCAGTCCCAGCTCCTGCCAACCTAGCAGTTCGAAAGCACATCAAAGTGCAAGTAGATAAATAGGTACCGCTACAGCAGGAAGGTAAACGGCGTTTCCATGTGCTGCTCTGGTTCGCCAGAAGCGGCTGTGTCATGCTGGCCACATGACCTAGAAGTTGTACGCCAGCTCCCTCGGCCAATAATGCGAGATGAGCGCCGCAACCCCAGAGTCAGTCATGGCTGGACCTAATGGTCAGGGGTCCCTTTACCTTTACCTTTACCGTAGTTTGAGGAGGAATACATGAAACAGCAGTATTTCTCAAGAAACTACAGTACAACCTCTACTTGCAACCACCTCCATTCACGGACATTCCAAGTTGCGACCACCGCAAACCCAGAAGTAAGCGGCAGGTTTGCCGCCGTTCGCGCATGCGCAGGAGTGGGCAATCGGCGCCTGCGCCTGCACACAACAGCGCCTTTCCTAAACATGTCCCTGTCTTTCACATCTTTGAAACTTTGAGGAGTATGTTATAATTTATAACATTAAAAAGCAGTTCCATTTTCCTTTTGCTGTTCAAAAGCAGCTTTCCCCTATCTCATGCCCTCCAGATGTTTTGGGCAAACATCTGGCCATGGTGTGGTAGATATGGGAGTTGTAGTGAAAATATCCAGAAGGCACCAAGCTAGGTTGAGCTGTTTTAAAATATAATGCAGTTAAGGGGATGTGCGTGTCTGTCTGTCTGTCGGTCTGTCTGTCTGTGTCTAGGATGAGACACACAGCTTTAATGTTCATGTTTTCTATTTCCTCACCAGGAGGTTCTAGGGATCGTTGTTTATGTTCACAGAACTTATATATCTCTCTCCCCCCTTTAAGATACTCCATCTCTGCGTTTATCACTTAATCACACTGCAGCAACAGATACTGATTTATTTATGGGTTGGGGGAGTTTTCCTCTTAGCTCTTTATTGCTTTTTGGTTGCCAGACCTGTTTTAAACTCCCTATCAGCTGAAGGAACAGGTATAGACAGGAAATGACAAAATACGTAATTGAACAAGGAGCTGTTTTTTGAGGGCACGTGCTCTGAGCATACAGCTGGAGCTGTACATGAAGCTGCGTTGACAAAGGAAGCGGAAGACAACCGCTCTGACCTTCAGAAAACATAGACACAGGTGAAAATATCCATAGATCCTACCCCAATGAGGCAATGCTCTCTCCAGCTCACATCGATGCACATGCTAATATTTTATTAATGTTTTCTATCGTGTGGCTCTCGCTCGCTGAGAAGGACAGACTGCCTGAGATAACTCCCTTGCTGCAGGACTGATATCTCAGTGTCATTATAGCTTCCCAGATAATGGCAAAAAGGATTAAAGAGCGGAGTGCAAAGGACATCAGAAGAGGGGTTGTATATAAATCTTGTGTGTCTCTGTCTCCACAACAGTGCGGTAGAACTGCCTTTCCGACAAAGGAGACGAAATATTCAGTGCAAGACTAATGTCTACTTGAAAGTAAACTAAACTGAGCTCAACAGAGCTTGCACTTTAGCAAGTCTGTACTGTAAGATTGCAATCTAAGGCTGCAATCCAATATGCATTTACCCGGGAGTAAATCCCATTGGCTTTGTTAGGGCTGAGTGGGGCTGCATAGCATGAGTAGAGCCCTGCCACAGCTTCCTGTGTTTTTGGTCTTTTTTGTCCTACTTGGGGTACGAACAATAGTTAAACAAAACTCCAGTTTATCAAGTATGCATGAAGGATCCAGCGTGCATCGCTGCTAAATAGTACTATACTGTAACTCCATGATTCTGCATGATTCGAAACCCAGGATATTCATTTACTTTTCATATTAAATCTGTGTAGACATGTGCTTTAAATCAGAGTATGCTTATAAAGCAAGAAAAGTTTTAAATAGTGTCAAAAGGAAGTATGGTAGGTTTGATAATGAACTGTCATTCAGTGAGAAGGTTTATGAATGTGTCCCTGGAGTAGACGCTCGCTGTAGAATATATTTTTCCATAGCCTCAGTTTGACCCCTTTGCATTCTTTGCTTAGTAATGGGTAGTCTTGAGAATACTTATACTTAGGTATGTTCGGCATCCCCAGAGATTCCACTTTGATCCAAAACCAGGACACTGAATCAGAGTTCTGATTTTGGTCCCAGAATCAAGGGTTGCTATTTTAAAGAGTGAAATGAGTAGCGATCACATCCTGTCATTAGTTGTTGAGAAAGCGTCATTAATTTAATAATAATAATAATAATAATAATAATAATAATAATAAATGATTATGATGTAGTATGTAATGTAACAATGTAATCCCCTTCCCCTTATCGAACACACACTCACACATACTGGTATATAATTGTTGTGTGTTATACCTCTGAGCATTCCTGTATTGGTTTAACCTCTTCTTACAACATTGGGATATTTGTGTCACTAATAAGAATGCTCTTTCTTTTTTTCCCAAGGACACCTATCATGTTCTTCACTCCAGTCACACAACGGGGCCACTTCGTCTGTAATATTTTCCTGCTGCATTTTTTCTTTGCTCGTTTAATTCTGCTTTATATCGTTTTGTTATATTGCTCTGCCTTAAGAGATTGTGAGCTGCCTTTCGTGAGCATTGTGAGGGAATGTCAAGCTGAGCTCAGTGGCTATGTACTTTTAATGTGCTGTGTGCAGTTAGCTAGGGTGGCATATGCAAGTGACCTTTTCCCCAAGGAATATGACCTTTTCCCCAAGGTTCTAGTGGTTCACCTGTGTGTCATTTTTAACTCACCATAGGTGAGTTAGAGAGGGGCTATCTACCCAACGCTACCATCATAACATGTTGACCGTTAAGTGGTAGTATTATAAAAATAAGCATATGCAGTGCTTACACATATTGCGTGCCCAGGTGTGTGTGTCCCACCCCACGCACAATGGACAATCTTAAACCATAAATAATGAGATATGACAAGTTCTGCTTCGGGTCAAATCAGGCCATGACTTTATTGACTACAGATGTAAGAGGTTTGGCATAGGCATTGGGTAGACCATACCCCTTCCTGCCCACCTGCGAGAAGTACTTGATTTGGGGTCAACCAGAAGAGAGACAGTTGTTGACATAGTAGTTCCTCCTCTGGATTGCACCTGGGGAGCGCTGTGGTCTTACCTGGGCATCCAGACAGAAGCATCTCCTCTGTACATCCTCTCCTCTGTCCAACAGTATGCCTAAAGGGAAAGGTAAAGGTACCCCTGACCATTAGGTCCAGTCGTGACCGACTCTGGGGTTGCGGTGCTCATCTCGCTCTATTGGCCGAGGGAGCTGGAGTACAGCTTCCAGGTCATGTGGCCAGCATGACTAAGCCACTTCTGGCGAACCAGAGCAGCACACGGAAACGCCGTTTACCTTCCCGCCGGAGCGGTACCTATTTACCTACTTGTACTTTGAGGTGCTTTCGAACTGCTAGGTTGGCAGGAGCTAGGACTGAGCAATGGGAGCTCACCCCGTCGCAGGGATTCGAACCGCCGACCTTCTGATCGGCAAGCCCTAGGCTCTGTGGTTTAACCCACAGTGCCACCCGCATCCCTAGACTATGCCTACCCGGTGCCTGATTCGCCAAAGTTGTGGCGATTGCTATGAGGATGGCAAAAACCAGACAGCAGGAGCCAATTTGCCAAATGGGAAAATTCCAACCTGTTCCCCAAAATGGCGACCGACAATGTCCGTAGCAAGGTTGCTCAATACAGCACACATCAACCAATGGGGAGAGAGGGTGGGTGTCCCAGTGACATAGTGGCTGCTATGGTCAGGCACAGGCCTCTTTAAATCCCTAGGGCACAGTCTCAAGTGAGTCCAGCAGACCCAGACGGGTTCACCTCTGGGAGTGGCCCACCCCCATGCCCGCTCGTGATTGGCCAATGGTGTGAGCAGGCTGAATCCACTTCCCAGGTGAGAAGCTCGGTTCAGGGACATCCTTTGCCACCCAGGAAGTGGCCTAGAAGGTGGGGCCTCCACTGCCAGATCACGATGTGTGGGAGGAGCGCCAGCCCACAACGGTGTTCACTTAAGAGAGAGAACATTATTTCTTATCACATATTAACAGACATAGTAGTCAAAACCTTGAACCCAATGTACATGCATGAGACTCTCGTGAGGAATGTTTATTTGAAATGTTAACAGCATCCCTGAATGACAGGCACAAATATTACTGTAAGTTTAAGACTCTGCTGATGTGGGAATGCATAATGTGGAATAAAACAGCTGCTTTTCCCAGAGGTGTTGATTTTACGAAATACATCAATTGTTGTTACAGGAACGAAGTCAGTAAACAGAACCACACACAAAACAGCAACAATTGACGTCTTTTCATATTACAAGAATTTCCCACATGGCTCACAGAGAGAGAGAGAGAGAGAGAGAGAGAGAGAGAGAGAGAGAGAGAGAGAGAGAGAGAGAGAGAGAGAGAGAGAGAGAGAGAATGTGCCATAAAAGTAACACCACATATCTAAGTTCTCTATCACTTTCTAAAGAGCAGGCTTGGATTTCCTTGTCTTTTGCTACACAAAAATTCTGGTTCCTGCTCCGTTGTGTAGTAAACGCAGAGTCTGACTACACACTGCACTCCACTTCAGTGCAAGCAGCTGGAAGTGTGGGTGCAAGCCTTTTGACTAACCCATTGTCTGTCACCTGCTTTTAAAGCAGCTGCTGAATTATAATAAGCAGATGGTATTGTCACAGGAATGAACTACGTACCTTGTGCAAAGCTCCCAGTTTCCCGACTCCTAACTATCAGTTATGGGTTTTCTTGCTTCCTAGAATGACCCCGTCTTCTAGTATTACAAGAATGGGAGGAAAAACTTCTCTCTGTCCACTTTCTCCATTCTATTCATAATTAGATATATTTCAGAATTTTATCATGTCTCCCTCTTAACTCCCCCTTTTTTATTTGGGATGTTATGTATAAGTTTAATATGTACAGTATGTATTCTATTGTTTAGTGGTAACAGAAAAGTGACACTGTACCTTTAACCATGTAATGATTGATTCCATTCACCTGCTATGTATTTAATGCCTGAAGCAAGTCTGAACATTAACTGTGCCTGTGAGTACTGTCTTATTTTGTGTAAACTGTTTTGTCTGACTGGGTAAGGTATAGCATGTTATTTGTGCTTTACAATTTCTTTGTATTAATATACATTGGAATTTGAGTGCTATTTGTACCTTGCAGCCTTTTGAACTGATAAAGATTGTGGAGAAACCTGTTGCATATCCGGAGGACTGGTCTTCCTTCATTTTGCCCACCTGTGTTTACCTGATCATGGTGGTGGCTATATAAGACCTACTGAAGAGCATTCATCCAGCTCTTTCTTTCATCCACCTGTGTTGACTTCACCAGGGTGGTGGCAGTCTAAGACCAACTGAAGAGTTTTCTATCCAGTTCAGTTTTTACAAACTATCTTGAACATTCTTTATTTTTCTATTGGCAGCAGGTTGCTGTTCAATGATGGGACAATACCCACGTGTTGAATGGTTCGTTTATTCCGACTTTAAAACGTTCACTGTGCGTATAATTCATTCCATGTTTTTGGCAGAACTACTATTGATCTGCACATGGCATTGTAACATGTTTTTGTTTGTTTGAATAGTCTTTAGTCTTTAGTCTATCTTTAGTTCAGTTATTATCCCAGTAAATTCCCTTTTATATTTATTAGGCAGTTTGTGGTGGTTTGTTTTGGTTTATTGCATCATTTTCACCTGCCATTCTTTTGTCTTTTGTCTTTTTTTGGTATCTCTTCACCTACTATACCCAGTAAAAAGGCTTCTGGTTTTTTAACAAATGTGTTTTTAAACATTTTAAGAATCAATGTTTTATAAAACAGGCTTGAAAGGAACTGCTAGGGACCATTCCCCTCTGGTCACAATTTGTCTTCCAGGCTCCTCTTCTTACTTAGGACAGCATGAGAGGCAGAGATGGACGAAGACGTATCTTAGTCATTAGTTTGTCTTCCAGCTATAATTAATACTTACACTAAGTAGTAGTCAGTGATTTCTTTTGTAAGTCTATGCTGACAGTTTTCTATTATGCTGCTCCAAACACTGAGATATTTTCAAAAAAGATTTTATAGAGAAGGCAGCAGACGGCACAGATCTCTTTTCATATCAACTGGCCCTGTCTGAACCTCTTTATTATACAGAGAGGACACTTGCTATTGTCATGGGAAAGTCCTATCCTGGCTTGGAGAACGATAATTCAACAGAATGTTATTTAATCTATTATTTTATTTAGCTCAGCTTCTGTTCAGTATGCTAGGATGGCATATTGTGCCCTAAGCATTGTGACAGATTTTACCATTACAGAAGATTGTACTAGTAGCAACATACCCTTTTTTTAAAGATGATGATGATGATGATTTTTATTTATATCCCGCCCTCCCCGGCCAAAGCTGAGCTCAGAGCGGCTAACATCATGCAAGTAAGACAATGCATAAAAACTAGTGATCAATAAATTAAGATTGTTGTTTAGTCGTTTAGTCGTGTCCGACTCTTCGTGACCCCATGGACCAGAGCACGCCAGGCACTCCTGTCTTCCACTGCCTCCCGCAGTTTGGTCACACTCATGTTGGTGGCTTCAAGAACACTGTCCAACCATCTCGTCCTCTGTCGTCCCCTTCTCCTAGTGCCCTCCATCTTTCCCAACATCAGGGTCTTTTCCAGGGAGTCTTCTCTTCTCATGAGGTGGCCAAAGTATTGGAGCCTCAGCTTCAGGACCTGTCCTTCCAGTGAGCACTCAGGGCTGATTTCCTTCAGAGAGGTTTGATCTTCTTGCAGTCCATGGGACTCTCAAGAGTCTCCTCCAGCACCATAATTCAAAAGCATCAATTCTTCGGCGATCAGCCTTCTTTATGGTCCAGCTCTCATTAAGATACACCCCACAATTCAAACAAATTAAAATTAAAACTGGACAAGTGGCAATCTTCAGGTTAAAGTTGAAGGCGGTTACCAACTGTTTCCACTGATATTATAAGCACATGTGAGCGGGCTGGAAACCTCCTTCATGCTTGTTTTTATACAAGGAGAAAATGAGTCAGACTAAACCGTGACCAAAGATGTTATGTTTCTGTAATGCATTAGTAGTAGTAGAAGTAGTACGTAGTAGTACGTAGTAGTAGTATTTCTTACCTGCCCTTCACCGAGGGGGGAGGGGGGCAAAGCAGGGGAAGAAAAAGTTCTTTTGTGTTATTTTTTAGGATGTTGTATATATATGCAGTTAGATGGAACAAATAATCTGATTTATAATTTGACTTTTGTGTTAAATTATGATTTATATATGATGTATATATATATATATGATGTGTGTGTGTGTTTTTGTTTGTATTCTGTAATTATTATTTCTTTACTTTGTTATTTGTTTAACCAATATTGTTTATCATTAGAGTTTTGTTAGTCTTGTTTTGTTTAACGTTTTATTTTGCTTAGTCGTTTAGATTTTGTATGTGTATTTTATTTCCAATAAAGCTTATTAAAAAAAATTTTTTTAAAAAAAATACAATATTAAAATAGATTACAAATGGAGCAGGTCCTAAAATAGATATTTCAGGTTTCAAGGCCAGGGTATATTGGTGAGTTTTCAGCATTTGAAGAGAGTTATGTAATGAAGATCACAGGCATGTCTCTGTAGGGCAGGGAATTTTTCAAGTTTGGGGCTGCCACAGAGAATGCCCTCTCTTTTGGGCTGCTGCTTATCAAACATCTGAGGGTGGTGCCAGTCTTGGCACCCAAGGAAGTCTGAAGGGTAGGGGATGGTCTTTCAAATATTTGAGGCCTAAGTTGCTTAGGGCTTTTCCCACTAGTGTGAGCAGCTTGAACTATCTACATGCTCCATCTTTTGAAAGCTAAGGTGCTAGTCCTCAGCACGTTTCAAAATATTTAGGAGATAGTGGGTAGGGTTGTTAGTGAGGATTGGCTCCTAGGGTCACTCTGGAGAAGGCATGAAGGAATACCAATGAGCTTTTGTTCTGTATGCTCCAAAGCTAAGCAGTTTAGGAACACTGAAAACAGAAGGTGCTGAACTGAACATAAAAAGGGGTTTCTCCTGGGGAAAGCGGAGGGGCAAACAGAAAACTGCTCAGAGCCGTGTCTAGAAAGCATGGGATGAGCAGAAAACCTCTTGAACCCGGGCGTAGCCCTGAGCTACAGCCCCTCCCTACTTCTCTCCCAACAACTTCCCAAACGTCTACTTATTTATTTCTAGGTCTTTGGGATTTCTATGTCTTTTTGCATCCGTGTTCTGTTCAACATTGTTGGCATAAAATGCTCTGATGAGCAGGAGATCCTAGGGACTGTGCTTCTTGGATCCAGCCACTAGGGACGAAAGGAGAAGGTGCTGGCATAGCTGGGAAGACACAGCAAAGAACAGAGTAGGAAAGAGATGTCTGGGTAGTCTGGTTACATTCCTAAGAGGCACAACTGCTCAATCCACTTGTCTCTCCTCCTAAGTCTAGGTCAGAGTTAAACTAATTTTTGATGCCCTTTTCCACGGCTAAGAGACAGGCTGATTGATCTGGGATTTAAGCGTAACTCACTGCGAGTGCTTTAGCTCTCCAGCAGCTTCATGTTCTAACATTTTTTACTCTGCTCAGTCAATGCAGGAGAGGCAAGTGAGAGCAATGTATTTGCTGCTGTTGAACTGTAGCATCCCAGCGATGTTGTTGTTGTCGCAAGTGCAATCATTTTTGGCTTGTAAGGATAAAGTGTGAACATGCAGGTACCAGAATCCAGGGACTGGACTAGGCCTCTAAATCACAGAATCATAGAGCTGGATGCGACACCCAAGGGTCATCTCATTGCAGGAATAAATGTATGTCATCTAATCTGATGACTAATATGACCTTTCCTCAGAACGGGGACTACCGTAGTTCAGATAACACCCTCTGGCCTGTGGAGGGTGAGTTCAATTGCTAGCCCCAGTCTTCACCAATTTATGCTCTTTACCTGTCAATAATACACCAGCGATTAATTGGTATCAAAGCTGGAGAAACCAGTGGGAAATCTGTGGCCGGCCAGTTCTTGTTGGGCTGCATACTCAGCATTCCGCAAACGCTGCTTTCAGAATAAGCCTTGCAGAACTACAGTTTTTTTTCTTCCTTTCTTTTTACCAATACAGTCATACCTCGGTTTAAGTACGCCTCAGTTTGAGTATTTTCAGTTTAAGTACTCTACGGACCTGTCTGGAACGGATTACAGTAATCCAATTTCCATTACTTTCAATGGGAAAGTTTGCTTCAGGTTAAGTACGCTTCAGGTTAAGTACGGACTTCCGGAACCAATTACACTCATACCTTGGGTTGAGTACGCTTCAGGTTGAGTACTCCGCGGACCGTCTGGAACGGATTAATCCACTTTCCATTACTTTCAACGGGAAAGTTCGCTTCAGGTTAAGTACGCTTCAGGTACAGTACAGACTTCCGGAACGAATTGTGTTTGTTAATCGAGGTACCACTGTACTGGTCACCTGCCCGTACATACCCTCCATCATTTATTAATAATAATAATAATAATAATAATAATAAATAATTTATACCCTGCCCATCTGACTGGGTTGCCCCAGCCACTCTGTGCGGGTTCCAACATATATAAAAACGTAATAATACTTTAAACATTTTAAAACTTCCTAAACAGGGCTGCCTTCAGGTTGCATAGTTAATTAACTCATTTAGTTTTTTGGGGGGTGTTGCATAACTCCATGCCTTCCAACATTTCTCCAATGAAAATAGGGGTGTCCTAAGGAAAAGTGGAACATTCCAGGATCAAATAAAAAACCGGGACGGTCCTTGGAAAATAGGGACACTTGGAGTGTCTGTTGTTAGTGTACCAACCAGAGCCTCCAAATTGATCAATTATGTGCTACTAAAGGGCTTCTGGGTGGGAGACATGATTTCCAGGAAGGCTCACATCCCAGTGCCACTCATTTTAGTAATTCAGCAACAGGCCTGAAAACAGGGTGGAATTTCTGTGCCAGCAAGGACATTAAAGGCACTCTTCCTGGGTGAGAATTCAGGAGCCTTGCCTGTAACTAAGTGAAAGATTATTATTTTTTTAAAAAAAGCTCTTCATTGCATTGCTTCCAAATTGGTAGAAAGAGCCACTTAAATCAGTCCGGCTGGACACTTTTCCTGCTTTAACTGGAAGATTTCCAAACAAATTCACTTCATCTTTAATTGAAACTCTGAAATGAGCTATTTGGCTGGGGCGAAAAACTCTCAGACTCCAGTCTCCCTCATGAATTAGCACAGCTGACCCCGCTTTCTTCAGCTGCCTGCATACTAACTGGGTGATCAATTTAAAAAAACACAGTTTTAAATGTGTTGGCCTGGTGTACTGAGAGAGTCCGGTTGTTCATCTTTCTTTGAGTAATTAGCAATCAAAATGGGAGGTGGTGTGCGCGCACATTCTGTGTGTGTGTGTGTGTGTGTGTGTGTGTGTGTGTGTGTTAAAAAAGGAGTAACTTCCCAACTCTCATTAATCATCAGTGATCGGCTGCTAAATCTCCAAGGAGACCATCATGCTGCACAGCCGCAGTCTGTCAGTTTTCTAATGGCTACCTGCTGAAAAGGAGCTGACTTTGCCAACAATGGCACTCCGGTAAAGCCACTTATTTTGCTTTAGTGCTCTGCAGTTTCATTCACAGAACAGACACAAACACAGCCTAATTCTCTTTGCTGGAATTCAAGGCTCTGGGACCTGCATAAAAAGACAGTGTCACCATACGAATAATTAGTACTTGCACAGCATTTTATACGTTCCGTGCGCACTACAAACATTAACTAATTGATCTACACAATACCACGGCGAGAGAGGAAATGAAGAATGGCGCACACACTGTGTGTAATGAACTAATTTGAGTATGCCTAAAGGTATCCATGTAAGTTTTGTTCATTAAACCAGTTCCCCAAATTAGGTTTTTCCCCCTCTCCCCCAGTTTCACTCCACGTTTTTCTCTTCACCTATCAATTTGTATAATCCCTTTGGACATTCCTGATTGTTTACAATATAAGAACAACTCCACAACGTAATGACACGTTTTAATTGTGTCATTACACACCTTTCTAGAACTTAATTGCTTTTTTACTATTACAGTGTAAACAAAGAGGACGACTGGAGGAGCTGATAGTTTACTTATTTACGCAGTCAGCAGGATTGAAAGTCGGCAGGTATGTTGGGTCATATGGCAGAGTGGTTGGAATAGAATGGGATAGGCATGACTCAGGTTCAGATCTCCACTTACTGTACAACTTTGGGCCAGTCACTCTCTTTCAGCCCAGTTTACCTCAGAGGATTGTTCTGAGCAGAACACGGGAAGGAGGAACCATATAGGCCAGGCATCCCCAAACTTTGGCCCTCCAGATGTTTTGGACTACAATTCCCATCATCCCTGACCACTGGTCCTGTTAGGGCCGCAGTTTGGGGATGCCTGATTTAGGCCTTCTTTTGCCTATATGCCTATATGAACAGTGTGATATTAAAATAAGGCCAAATTCAACTAACCCATTACAACTGATGGAAGCTGTAGCTTGCCAACATCTGGAGGGTCAAAGGTTTTCCCAGTGCTTTTTTTCTTGGGGGGGGGGGTGACAACGCAGGGGTACACATACCCCTAAACATTTTGCGGATCTAAGTTTGGCCTTATTGAGGGCAGTATTTCAATATGAGTAGGAAAATGAGAGTACTCCTAAACATTTTTAAAGGAAAAAAAGCACTGGGTTTCCCCACACCTCACCCCAAGCATGGAGTTATGGAAGACTGACACAAAAGATTTGCAGTTTTTGGCCTAATGTTGTTGGGCTGTTAGACCACAGCTTGGATTCTCAGATTCTCAAACCTCTGTTGGCATATGTACAATATTCCAGCAGGGTCCAATACAAAACAAATGATGCTTTGGGGGGGGGGAACCACCTGTCAGGCTTCAGGGAATCAGCTTCCTCCCCCCTTTGGCAACAGATAAGCAGAACGAAGGAAAATGAGTCTTCTTACCAATTAGAAACTTTAATGATCACAGCGAGAGAACAAAGAATCTCTTTCCTAGGAATGGCGGTGCTCCCAATTAAGGGTCCCACTCACTTCCTCCCTAGTCACTCACGTCACTACCGCGTCTTGTAACCTGGTCCCGTAACCACTGTGCTTTCTGTGCTGCCACCTTATCAGCTCTTCTTGGCCTTGGGCTGAGTGGATGAATGCTTTCCAGAGACAGTGAATATGTTAAATCTCTCTATCCCAGTGCATCTTCTCCTAGCTGTTCCCCATCCAGTATTTCCCAGCTTCTGCCTTCTGGACTATGCCCCTCTGCAAACCACTGTTCCAAATCTATACTGTCCTCCTGCTCCTGGGAAGATTCAGGATCCTGATCAGGAGCAGGGGGAGTGGGAGTGGGAGGCTCCTACCATTCCTCCTCAGTGCAACCCTCCTCAGCACAGTCCCTGACACCACCCCTGCATCTAACACTTAAGTTAGTGTTGTATGGCATTTGTGAATCCTCATTGCGTGTTGCAGAAACCTGTCTCCATCCTATCCCCAACCTGGGTAAACATAAGGAAGGCTACCTTACATTTGTCTGAATGCCACTCCTTACTAACAACTAACTGATTAATAAACGTAGATCATATTGCCTGATACCAGGGGCGATACAAAAGAACTTGTGTAACTGATTCTATTTGTCTCTGCCCGCAGGGGCATAGTCTCTCTATGAGTGGTGTTTCTGGAATCTCCCCTGTAGCACTGCAGAGGGGAGCCCATTCAGTCTCGCTGGCATGTAGGCCCTGCGTTGATTTGGGTTGGTCAAATGGGAGAGATACAACACCATTGGCTGCCCACGTTGCACATACATGATTCCTGATTTAGCTGCTAAGTTCTTGGAATCCATTGATTAGACCACACCTGTTAAATGAGAGTTAATAAAAGTGCTTGAATTGACTCCTCTTTTAAAATGTGTCTGCGCTTATCTGAGCTTATTGTTGTGTAACCTCCACCACCCTGGGAAGGCTAGCCATAGATTCCAGAATTTATAGCCATATATTGGACCCAGGTGGCTCTGTGGTTAAACCACTGAGCCTAGGGCTTGCTGATCAGAAGGTCGGCGGTTCGAATCCCTGTGACGGGGTGAGCTCCCGTTGCTTGGTCCCAGCTCCTGCCAACCTAGCAGTTCGAAAGCACGTCAAAAATGCAAGTAGATAAATAGGAACCGCTACAGCGGGAAGGTAAACGGCGTTTCCATGTGCTGCTCTGGTTTGCCAGAAGCGGCTTTGTCATGCTGGCCACATGACCTGGAAGCTATACGCCGGCTCCCTCGGCCAATAATGCGAGATGAGCGCGCAACCCCAGAGTCGGTCACGACTGGACCTAATGGTCAGGGGTCCCTTTACCTTTACCCTTTATGAAAGAAATGACCATCGATTTTGCAATAACTAGAATGCCATGCTGTCTTTAGTTAGTGTGTGTGTGTGTGTGTGTGTGTGTGTGTGTGCAGGGGAGGGCAGAAAGAGAATGGGTATATTTAGAGTGCTTGGCTGAAGAGGAACCCAAAAGCTTTATTGACAAGGCATTGAACCATAACTCACTTCCTTGCTAAAATCTCAAGGCTGAACCTATAAAAAAGTGATGAGCTGGATTCCACCGGGGTTAACCTTCCTACACAGAAGTCCAAAGGCAAAGCCTTAAAGGGAATCCCCATTCAAATCTGGGGTATATGAGCCAAAAGTTCAGTTAACGTTTTTCTACACCATTTAAGGTCTCTATGTATAACCCCAACAAAACACAAGTTTTACATGAGCAGTTTAGTGCCCTTTTGGTACTGCCTGTGGGGCATAGCTGCCAAGTTATCCCTTTTTTACAGGGATTTTCCCTTATGCTGAATAGGCTTCCTCGCAAGAAAAGGGAAAACTTGGCAGCTATGCTGTGGGGTGCAGGGAGGGAACCCAGCAGATAATGTATTTCAATTTTGCATGCAAAGAACTGCCTTCTCCTTAGTCATACCATTCCATGCAGCCGAGCTATCAAGCCCAGTTTTACGTACTATCAGCAAGTCACCCAAGTTCCAGGCAAAGATACTTTGCAGCACTAGCTCCAGGGAATCTTTAATTGCATACGGGACTTGACGCATTGCAAAGGATGTTCTCTGCTGCTGAGTTACAACTCCTCTGCCTGATTATTGCTGTTCACCAAATTCACAGAATTGCACCCAAAATCAGCTCAATTAAATGCAAGTGCTACTTTATGCATGGCAATTTGGGTCTCGCCACAAGCCAATGATGAAGCAAGGCAATTAATTCTAACAATAAGTCAGATAAGTTTAGGATTTGTCACGTAGTAACATACCCTCCATGGGACCCAGGTGGCTCTGTGGGTTAAACCACTGAGCCTAGGGCTTGCTGATCAGAAGGTCAGCGGTTCGAATCCCTGTGGCGGGGTGAGCTCCCGTTGCTCGGTCCCAGCTCCTGCCAACCTAGCAGTTCGAAAGCACGTCAAAATGCAAGTAGATAAATAGGAACCGCTACAGCGGGAAGGTAAACGGTGTTTCCGTGTGCTGCTCTGGTTCACCAGAAGTGGCTTTGTCATGCTGGCCACATGACCTGGAAACTATACACCGGCTCCCTCGGCCAATAATGTGAGATGAGCGCGCAACCCCAGAGTCGGTCACGACTGGACCTAATGGTCAGGGGTCCCTTTACCTTTACCTTTAACATACCCTCCAATGGTGTGTTTCTTTACATTTGTGCAAAGTCTTCTCTTATCAGTTCCTAAACTTCAAGATTTCTGTAGAGTAGCTCCAATAATACTATAGAACACAAGGATCTTGATCTAGAACAGGGACGTCCAACTCTCAATAGACTGTGATCTACTCACAGTATAAAAAACTGGCAGTGATCTACCCATTGTAAAAGGACTGGCAGTGATCTACCTAAAGTTGTGGAGCTTTTTTTTTTAGGAAAGGCAAAGTTCTTAAGCTTTTTTAGGAAAGGCAAAGTTCTTAAGCTTTTTTTAGTAAGCCAAATTTGGGTGGTGTTTTTTGTGTGTGGTTGTTTTTGTTTTTTGTTTTGCTTTGTTGTAAGGAGATTGCTGAGGGGCTGAGGGGCCAGAGATCAACCAGGATCTACCAGAAACACCCCACAATCTACCAGCCTGATCTAGAACAATGGCCTGATTCAGATGAGTCTGGTGGAGGAAATAGTTGGTGCAGGAAATTAGTCTCCTTTATGGCTCCAGAAGTCTCGGGGTCAAATACAAGGCAAGTCCTGATTAGTTGGGGGAGACTAGCTGTCCATTTGATAGGAGCTGGAGCTCAGTTGCAGAGCACAACCTTCAGATGCACAAGACCCCAGCTTTAGTTCCTAGCATATTCATGTAGGGCTGGAAAATACTCTAAAGCCTTGAAGAATCAGTGTAGATATTACTGAACTAGATGAATTAATGATGTGCATAAGGCAGCTTCTATATCAGGGCTGGGGAAATCTATTTGACCTGGTGGGTCAAATATTTATCTCCCTGTAGCCCTGTAAGCCAACGTTGAGAGTGGATGAGACCAGCTGACTGATGGGTGGTTTGGAAGAGCAGTAAGTGTATGGGCGTTGTGTTAATAAAATATATAACAAAAAGAGGCACATGCCTCTCCAGTCATGGTGGTGGATTAGCACATGGGTAGTTCAGCAAAAGGAGCTCACTTAAGTGTAGATATGTGTGGGCTCAAGCAGAAATTGCTCCTGCCTCTACAGACAGAACAGCAACACATTTTGTGATGTCGGAACTTGCAGCTGCCGCCTGCGTTCAGGTCTGTAGAAAAGCCGACGTTCCGGATCTACCAAGGCTTTTGATGGAAAGTGAAATCCTTGGATTCCCACTTCAAAGAGCACTTTTGCAAACTATTTAATCAAGCTAGGTTTTATGTCCCCAAAGCATATTTAACTACCTTGCGGAGAATCATCCACTGTTCATAAATACCAATTCCCCTTTAGAAATGGCATTTACACAACTCTTTTAACTGATGTGACATGATAAATATCGGGAGCAGGAATCTGAAAGCCATTTCTCAGTCCTTGCATATTTACAGCTAAATCAATTCATAAGGCGATCCATACTACATGTGTAGGGAACAACTTATTAACACGGTATGAGCACTCAGTCAATCTTAGAGCTCCTGAGTTGATCGTGCATCAACGCTCTTCTCTGAGAATTTAATTCTCTTCCTCTTTTTTCCCTCCCCTCCCCCACCCCTCCCCAGCCCGTCTTCAACACCCAGCGCTTTAATGTGTCGATTTACTACAGCAAACATCACAAAAACGCGACTGATCCATTTTCAATTTAGGAGAAAACACCCCGAATTGATGTTTTTAGCTGCCTTTATAACAATGTTAAATGGTTGGAAACTGTCGAAGGGAAATACTTTTGCCGTGCGTTCCAAGTAAATGGTATAAAAACATATTGATCTTCCATAAAGCACAGAAACATTTCCCACATTATTTAAAGTGTAAATACTTATTTGGTTTAGCGTTGGACTTTATCCAAACATTCAAAAAGGTGCGATGGGGTGAGGAGTTTCCTGTCTGGCTAGGATCTTTTAAAAGCACACAATAATACCTTGGCCTGGCTGTCACGGAGACAGAATCATTTCTGTTTCATCATTAAAGGCTACAATTCTCTGGAAGGGAGGTAGCAGTGGTATTCTTATAAAAGCTGAAACCGAACGCGGTAGAAAAGGGGCTTCAAAGTTGGAACCGGATGTTGCAAGACAAACCTGGAGACACTCGAAGGCGCGTCTTGATGTCTTTCAAAGCTTCATCCCTCTTTGCTTTTGATAATGTTCAGCTGGAAGCTCTTAAAGGCATAGCACAGAGATCACAAACCTGGCACAATGAGTGATGAGACAAAAGCTCTGTATGCTACTCACAGGTAAGCTGCAAAGTGGTCACAGCGTTGCTGAAGGGAAGGGTGATGCAATGATGAGAGAGAATCCCGTTACTCAATTCCTGGCCCCCCCTCCCCAACTCAGGTCAAATATGTGATTCAGAGCCTCTGCGTAGGCTATTATCTAGGAACACTGTACAAAAACATCTGTATGTATACCCAAGAGGGAACAGAAATTAGCTATTGTGCTGATAACTTCATGAAGAAATTAAATCTTTATTATCTATATTTGAAGCAACTCGGTGGCTTCTACCAGTAAAAAGGAACGATTCGTCCAGGACAAAAGGCACGACTTTGAAATGACACGTTTTGGATTGCAGAACATAAACTATTTTTAAAATGCTAGTGAGGCCAGTATTTAGGTCGCTTTGAAAAAGTGAAGGGCACCGCCCCTCCCCCCCCACAATTTCTCTTGCTGCACCTTGTTTGGGGACCTGTACAAGATTCCAATGTAAGCTGACAATAAAAGAGATGAATTAGCATAACTGACTGTTTAGTTATTAAGATTAAATAGCCTTTTATTGCAGATGTTTGCCGAGGCAAATGCTCCCCAGTGGAAGACTCTAAGCAGTTAAGATAGATTTGATGAGGATTTTAATTGCTCTTATGCAACTGGTAATGGAAAGTTTTTATTAAATGTCATGCAAGAACCGATCAATAGTTGGTGAGAGAGAGAGAGAAAAGGAAAGCTCTCTTGGTGACAAGACTTCAGGTATTTTTGTAGCAATATTTGGATGCCAGAACAGTATCTTTCACTGCATTATCTCTGCCGCCTCCCCTCTATGCCTCAGCTCTGCTTCCTTTATTACTATGAGGGCCAATTTGTTTTAACATGGCCAAGTAGGTTTGTGCTGAGATAAGGGATAGCACAAACAATAAAGCCTCTCAAGATATATAGGGAAAGCAGATCCTCAGGGCTTATTAAACCACCTAATGGAAACTCGTTTTCATCTCGGTGCTCCCACCTATTTATCGATCTAATCGCTTGGAGTTACTTTGCATTTGACGCTACCCCCACCCCGAAGGCACCCTATGCCAATGTCTCCCAAGACAGGCATATGCCAAACCAACCAGCTGTGCTACATTTCTCTGGTTTCTGCTCAAATACCCCATACTCGAAATAATTCCCAAGTCAATTAGACTGCCAGTGGCATCTCTGGGGTGCTGACAGCTCTGTGCCACAAATGCCACAACGCCCTTCAGTTCATAGGATTTCCTAGCAGGAAGCCATGACAGTCCAACAGTTGGGGGGGGGCTGATGTGTGACAGATGTTGAAATAAGGTTCAGATCAGTTACGCCTTCTGTCACTGGAATTCCTCTTATGGGACATCTATGTTCCTGGTTTTTCTGAGAATGTGGGTGCGGCGAAATCCTTTTCTTTGGTCTTTTCCACTTCAACCTCTATATTACTTAAAGAGCTACTAGGGAATCCTGAGGTAAAACTAACCTCCCTCTCTCCCTTTCGCCTTGCTGAAAACCCTTCTACCCCGTGGACTTGATAGTAATGAGGTTTTTCTTCCAGCACACACTGCCAGGTATCATTGGCACCTTTTGGACTATTTATGAGACTTTCCCTTTTGTCCACAGCAAAGGGGTTCACTCTCCTTGAACTTCCCCCACTGCAAAAGATTACCTCTCCACTGAGGCAACACTGTTACACTTTAGGTTTGTGCTCCTATTCAGCCCCCACAGTGAGACTCAAAAGACACAAATTATCCATTATTCTCTTGTAGGAAGTTTTGTCCTTTGCGGTGTCTCCACCTAAACAAGTGCTGATACTTTGCTGGAGAATAATACAGACAACTCTTTACTTGGCACTTAAACGATGAATATTTATTTGCTTCTAGTCATAACAAATACTGTATGGTTTCTTGTGTACAAGCTTGGTTTTTGTTATTTCACCTTTGTCAAACATTCAATGTATATATCTTTTCCAACCTTTACCTAAGGAGGAAATGGAGGCAGTGAGAGATTTTACCTTCCTGGGCTCCTTGATCACTGCAGATGGTAAAATAAAAAAATTCCTTCAGTAGCACCTTAAAGACCAACTAAGTTTTTATTTTGGTATGAGCTTTCGTGTGCATGCACACTTCTTCAGAACGCAGATGGTGACAGCAGTCACGAAATTAAAAGATGCCTGCTTCTTGGGAGAAAAGCAATGACAAACCTAGACAGCATCTTTAAAAGCAGAGGCATCACCTTGCCTACAAAGGTGCATATAGTTAAAGCTATGGTTTTCCCAGTAGTGATGTATGGAAGTGAGAGCTGGACCATAAAGAAGGCTGATCTCTGAAGAATTGATGCTTTTGAATTATGGTGCTGGAGGAGACTCTTGAGAGTCCCATGGACTGCAAGAAGATCAAACCTATCCATTCTGAAGGAAATCAGCCCTGAGTGCTCACTGGAAGGACAGATCGTGAAGCTGAGGCTCCAATACTTTGGCCACCTCATGAGAAGAGAAGACTCCCTGGAAAAGACCCTGATGTTGGGAAAGATGAAGGGCACAAGGAGAAGGGGATGACAGAGGACGAGATGACAGAGGACGAGATGGTTGGACAGTGTTCTTGAATCCACCAACATGAGTCTGACCTAACTGCGGGAGGCAGGAGTGCCTGGCGTGCTCTGGTCCATGGGGTCACGAAGAGTCGGACACGACTAAATGACTAAACAACAACAACAAATCCTAACTATAAGACCTTCTTCTTTTTCTATTAACCACACACGCTCCCATTCCCTAAAACCCTCTACTAACTGACAAACAGCTGCTCCTCCCTTTTAAACATGAGCATTCCTCCCCTAATAGAATGTTCAGTCAGCCAGCCTTGAGTTTGGGTCAACCCTTGACAGGTCAGGTAAAAAACAACAACAACAACATCACAAATAGTGTTAACCCATTACAGTGGGAAGGTATCTTCAAGATGCTCAAACCCCCTATTTCTTAGGCTCTTCCCTTATTCTTAATTAGCCAAGTAATGGCAGCCCTTGGAGGGTTTCTCTAAATCTATTTATTCTCTCTCCTCCTTCTTGTCTTCTTCCTCCTTTTTTTTTTAACCCCAGACCAAGCTGCTGCATTTGTTTGCTCCCAGCCATGGTTCTCTAGCTGTGACTCCCTTCCTTGTGCAATCCATTTCTTTTCTACCCCGTGGGCTCTTCGCTCGTCCCTCCATGCAAGCTCTCAGACAGGCAGGCTTGCAAGATACACATCTCTGACAAAAGCTGGCTTGGATTTGAGATGCGTTTTTAATGTCGCCGAACATGCCAACCTGCCTCCTGCCTTGAGGGAGGGAAAATTACAATTTTGAAAACATGAAAACATGCGGGGACTGTAATAAACAACGAAGCGATGCTCCGTGTAAGGTGGACAGCTCCCTGGTAGGCAGGCCTAATTGTTGCAATAGCTTTTAGGTGTTCTAATGCACTCAAGTGAATTATGCATCACACTGCTTCTGAATGACAACAGCCATTTCTGACTCCATTAATATGGAAGATTTCAGCCAAATGCTTTTAAATGATAGCTTCTCTTTATTTGTAATTTCAGACTCTATTGATTTCCTTCTGTTCCCTTCATTATGATTTCAATTGATTACCTTGGCAACTGTGGTAACAATGATTGTACTTGACACTGTCTGAGACTCACGAGATGGCATTTGAATAGGGAACAGTATAATTTTGGGGGGAAATGCCTACAAGAACCTGCCATTAAGGGCACACTTACCACTTTACTTTTATTGACTACCCTCCTTGTCGAGTGGGCTCCTCCTGTCAGGGACTCTGCTGCTGCAAAAGGACCACAGCAGAAATTGACTGTAATTTCTGTGGCTCTTAAGGTTAAAAGAAAAAGGGTTTCTTATAATCCAAAAGGGCCAGGAAATCAGATTTTTTGGGGGGAGGGGGAAGGGTAGTGGGTTCTTTTTAAAAAAGCATGACTCTTCCCTGCCTCCTGCCCAACATTTCTGCCACACTTTGGAATACATTTCCAACGGGGATAGCTGTCCCCACTAGGAAATTCTCCCAGTGCTTGGGTTTCAGAGGTTTAATTGTGTTTGCTGTATTGTGTTTTTAATATTCGATTGGGAGCTGCCCAGAGTGGCTGGGGAAACCCAGCCAGATGGGTGGGGAATAAATAATGAATTAATGTTGTTGTTTGAAGGTTCTATGAAAAATAATTTCAATACAAGAAGAAGAAGAAGAAGAGTTTGGATTTGATATCCCGCTTTATCACTACCCAAAGGAGTCTTAAAGCGGCTAACATTCTCCTTTCCCTTCCTCCCCCACAACAAACACTCTGTGAGGTGAGTGAGGCTGAGAGACTTCAGAGAAGTGTGAGTAGCCCAAGGTCACCCAGCAGCTGTATGTGGAGGAGCGGAGACGCGAACCCGGATCCCCAGATTACGAGTCTACTGCTCTTAACCACTACACCACACTGGCTCTCACCACACTACACCACAGCACAGCACAGCACAGCACACCACACTCACATACACCATCCTTTCCCAGTACCCAGCTTCCAAACCAAAACAATTTATCGGTTTAGAAGGATATGTCCCATTGCTTAGTCGCAACGATGCTTGCACAACCCCCTGTGGAACAGAATAATCCCAAGGCAGAGAGACAAACACACAAGACCAATCATAAATGAATGAAAAAGAAGAAGAAAGGAAAGAGTATGGATTTTATTAGTAGTAGTATTTAAAATATAATAAGCATACAAGAGAAATCAAATGTCAGAGTCTCACATTTAGTCTGTGTTCACACTCCCTTTTTACTGTGCACTTATTGCTAATCTGGGTTCAAACGCAACACATGTGTATCCTGTACTTTCATAGAATCATAGGCTTATAGAATTGTAGAGTTGAAAGGGACCCCAAAGGTCATCTAGCCCAGACCCTTGCAATGCAAAAATCTCAGTTAAAGCATCCAGGACAGATGCCCATCCAACCTCTGCTTTAAGAGCTCCAAAGAAGGAGAGTCCCCACCCCCAAACCAAGGCAATCTGTCCCACCACTGAACAACTCCATCTCAAAGTCCTTCCTGGTGTTCAGTTGGAATCTCCTTTCTTTGTTACTTCTGCTCACTTTACAGATGTGATCAGAACCTTAGGGATAAACCTGCTGTTCCCTGCTCTCCATTTATTTATTTCCCCTCTCCCACCTGCACACCCAGTGGGTCTTCATTGCATACCGAGCCCTGGGAAGGAGACACGAGGGTGTTGTGGAACAGCACAGAAGGAAGGTGTGCGTGCAATGTTTTTCTATAGTGTCAGTTTGCATTTCTTAGAACAGAAAGTATTGATCTGATGTGTAGAGATCTTTCCTATTCTAATTAATTCAAGAGGGTTCTGGAAACTTCTGTGTGTGAAAGAAACAAGCAGAAGGTTCATGATGTTTGGGTTATTCCTTCAGAGAAGCTGAGTACAGCTGGCGTGAGCTGGTTTTGTTATCTCTTTCTGTCAAGGTCATGCTGACTATACAGTGGTACCTCGGTTTATGAACACAATTGGTTCCGGAAGTCTGTTCATTAACTGAAGTGTTCATAAACTGAAGTGAACTTTCCCATTGAAAGTAATGGAAAGTGGATTAATCTGTTCCAGACTTTCCGTGGAGTATTTAAACTGAAGCGTTCATAAACTGAAGCGAATTTTCCCATTGAAAGTAATGGAAAGTGGATTAATCCGTTCCAGACGGGTCTGCGGAGTACTCAACCTGAAGCGTACTTAACCTGAAGCATGGGTGTAATTGGTTCCGGAAGTCTGTTCATAAACTGAAGCGTTCATAAACTGAAGCGAACTTTCCCATTAAAAGTAACGAAAAGTGAATTAATCCGTTCCAGATGGGTCTGCGGCGTTCGTAAACCGAAAATTCGTAAACCGAGGTGTTCGTAAACCGAGGTTCCACTGTAATAGTAAGGCCAGAAGGAACATGGGTGTCACTTTCTCTTCCTATCTCTTTTCCTTCTGGTATGGTGTTCTGTACATAATATGCTTAGTATTAAGGTTTAGTCTTATTATAAGTTATTATAAGTTGCTGCAACTGGATTTCTTCAGTGCCAATCCTGAATGTATTGGGTTTGTGACTATTATGCTCATTTGCCTTCAGTAGCAGTAAAGCTATGCTGGACGAAATACAATTGCCTCTGGTCTATTTTTTTGGGAACCCTGCAATGTGTTTGAGTTTTGACTCTGCTAACTATATGTTGGAATCTGCTCTGGAACAATATTGAGGAGAATTTCACGACAGAGGGCTTTGGGAGTGTCCCAGTGGCACAGTTGAAAGCATAGAGGTGAATGTTTTACACAGCAGCCAGTGAACCAAAGGAGTCATCCTTCCACCTCCATGGCTCCTTTCTCACCCTGAGCAAGTTTGCCTGTTATTGATGGTAAGCAGAATCACTGTGTGTGGGAGAAAGAGAGAGGAACTTTGTTTCCAGGAGCTATTGAGTGAACTGGGAGTAGTGTGCCTTTGGCTCTTCAGAGTGAAGAGGAAGAAAAATGTCAAAAGCCTAGTCCTATAATATGGTAACTGTTTATGCAATCCTGCAATATTAATGGATGGTGTGTGTTTTTCAGTAATGGAGTAATTTAATGCACGGACTCATTTAATATACAGTCTGTGCTAACCCTGTGGGATAAATCTAATTGCCTGGCTCTGTAGCCAAGACAATTCCTGAGTAATTTGGAATCACTCAAATTTCTGTCAGGCTGTTGGGATTGTTTACAATCTGAGGAAACAGTGCAGATATTTGAATGATTCCCCCCCCCACTAAATCTGTGTCCATAATATTTATAATTTGCTTTTGTTTAGTTTCATTAAGAAGGACACTACTAAAATAATGTTTTGGGTATGAAAGCCATACCAAACAAATGAGAGAAGGAAAGGGGTAGGAAGTACAGAAAAAGAAAGGAAGTGACCTCATCTACTGACTAATGAAGCTTGTTGTTGTTTAGTCATTTAGTCGTGTCCGACTCTTCGTGACCCCATGGACCAGAGCACGCCAGGCACTCCTGTCTTCCACTGCCTCCCGCAGTTTGGTCAAACTCATGTTTGTAGCTTCGAGAACACTGTCCAACCATCTCGTGCTCTGCCGTCCCCTTCTCCTTGTGCCCTCCATCTTTCCCAACATCAGGGTCTTTTCCAGGCAGTCTTCTCTTCTCATGAGGTGGCCAAAGTATTGGAGCCTCAGCTTCAGGATCTGTCCTTCCAGTGAGCACTCAGGACTGATTTCCTTCAGAATGGATAGGTTTGATCTTCTTGCAGTCCATGGGACTCTCAAGAGTCTCCTCCAGCACCATAATTCAAAAGCATCCATTCTTCGGCGATCAGCCTTCTTTATGGTCCAGCTCTCACTTCCATACATCACTACTGGGAAAACCATGGCTTTAACTATACGGACTTTTGTGAGCAAGGTGATGTCTCTGCTTTTTAAGATGCTGTCTAGGTTTGTCATTGCTTTTCTCCCAAGAAGCAGGTGTCTTTTAATTTCGTGACTGCTGTCACCATCTGCAGTGATCAAGGAGCCCAAGAAAGTAAAATCTCTCACTGCCTCCATTTCTTCCCCTTCTATTTGCCAGGAGGTGATGGGACCAGTGGCCATGATCTTAGTTTTTTTGATGTTGAGCTTCAGACCATATTTTGTGCTCTCCTCTTTCACCCTCATTAAAAGGTACTTTAATTCCTCCTCACTTTCTGCCATCAAGGTTGTGTCATCAGCATATCTGTTGATATTTCTTCTGGCGATCTTAATTCTGGCTTAATTCCGGGATTCATCCAGTCCAGCTTTTCGCATGATGAATTCTGCATGTAAGTTATATAAGCAGGGAGACAATATACAGCCTTCTCATATTACCATAGCTGCCAAGTTTTCCCTTTTCTCGCGAGGAAGCCTATTCAGCATAAGGGAATTTCCCTTAAAAAAAGGGAGAACTTGGCAGCTATGCATATTACTTTCCCAATTTTGAACCAATCAGTTATTCCATGTCCAGTTCTAACCGTAGCTTCTTGTCTGTCCCACATAGAGATTTCTCAGGAGACAAATGAGGTGATCAGGCACTCCCATTTCTTTAAGAGCTTGCTATAGTTTGCTGTGGTCGACACAGTCAAATGCTTTTGCGTAGTCAATGAAGCAGAAGTAGATGTTTTTCTGGAACTCTCTAGCTTTCTCCATAATCCAGCGCATGTTTGCAATTTGGTCTCTGGTTCCTCTGCCTCTTCGAAATCCAGCTTGCACTTCTGGGAGTTCTCAGTCCACATACTGCTTAAGCCTGCCTTGTAGAATTTTAAGCATAACCTTGCTAGCATGTGAAATGAGTGCAATTGTGTGGTAGTTGGAGCATTCTTTGGCACTTCTCTTCTTTGGGATTGGGATGTAGATTTATCTTCTCCAATCCTCTGGCCACTGTAGCACAAAGTTCAACTATGGAACTGCCTCCCGCAGGAAACAGTGATGACCACCAACTTGGATAGCTTTCAAAGAGAATTAGACAAATTAATGGAGAACAAGACTATTGGTGGCTGCTAAACACAATGGCTATGTTCCATCTCCACTGTCAGAGGCAATTTGTCTCTTTGTACCAGCTGCTGGCAATCACAGGTGGGCAGAGGGCTGTTGCACTCAAGACCACCTTGCAGGCATCTGGTTGGCCACAGCTTCTTACTTTTTAATGTTTTTAATGTCTCTTATGTTTTTATGCATGGTCATTCATTTCTCTGCTCCAGTTGCTGTAATTGGCTCAAACTGGTTAGGATGTGTGCAGGAGTCAGAGTTAGAAGTGAAAGTGGAATGGGCAGGTGTTGGGCTTTGTGTGTGTGAGAGAGAAATGGCTTAGATCAGAGCTTTCCAAACTGTGCCTTGCGACATGTCAGTGTGTCGGCTGCAGTGTGTTCGTGCAAATGCTCCTTGCGCACCTCCCAGAGCTGGAAAGTTAACTAGTTTAACTTCCGCTTTGCTAGTAAAGCTGAATTACTGTGTCGCAGAATGATGCCTGTCTAAAAATTGCGTCTCCAACATGAAAAGTTTGGGAAGCTCTGGCTTAGATGTAGGAACAAGACAGATAAGAACAGGACGGAAGATACCAGATCGAGGTAGAAATCCAAGATGCTTTGAAGGCTGGATAGAATGAAGTGCAAAAAGGGGCTTAAGTTTAAAAGGGGGGTATAGTTAAGTTTTGAGAGAAATGCCCTAAATTACAACATAATGATGTTCTACTTACTTATGTATAGACATGTTGCTCAGTTAATTGGTGTTGTAGCTTTCAATTTTTTTTTTTGCTCTTGAGGAAAAAGTAATTCTTGCTCTGCTCAGTCCTGTCAGTACCGATGGTACCATGATACTTGCCAACAGGCTACAAGATCCAAGTCTTAATTTGTTCCAGTCCTCAGTGCCCATCCGCCTTCTTTGGAAAGTACCTCTGCCAAGATTTTTCATTTCATTTTCTAGACTGACCTTTGGTTCGTTCCCTTCTTCTGCGTTTTGTAGGAATGTTTGTATTCTCTGGATTTCCAAAAGGATTAAAATTGTTGGAAGTCACACCATGAAACCTGGCAGGAAAAAGAGAAAGATTTGTGCTTTACAAATGTAATGCTATAACAGGACTTGTACGAAGAGAAGCTGTGCCATTTGATTACATGGGGCGATGCTAAGGGTCGTAAACTGTAGGGGACACAGTTTGATGGGCCTTCAGTGGCCTCCATTGAGGTCAAGACAGAATGCAGCCTATGATTCACTATGTGGAGCAGAAGCTCCATTGATGAGTGATATGGAGGAGAAAGTATTATATTAATTGCCCATATGGCTTAGTTAAATGGCATTTTCCTTTTGATTTCCTGCTAAAATGCAATTTGTGAACTGGTCCTGAGAAACATGATGCTTAATATGATATTAAAGAGAAGCTCTATGAATAGTTTAGATTCCCAGGTTCACAAATCTTCTTTGGTAGATAATGTGATGCTGTTCAACTTTTTTTTTTAATGCCTTCATGAGAGTTCCCCTGATGGGGATGGAAGAAGCTTTCCGAGGAGCTAAACTGGAATCTCGCAAAGTTCAGGGAATCCTTAATAAGATTTCAACTGTAGTAGTAATTACTACATTGCAGCTTACACTGGAAAAATAATGTTAACTATGCAGACACAATGCCTGTGTAATTAATATTTTAAATTGTTACTCGATTCTCATTTAGCTGCTAGAGCTTCAGAACCACTGTGAACTCGATCAATACAGTTCACTGGGAAGCATTAACTCAGTATGCTACAAAAGTCAAATTTCATATTTGGAAGTGATTTGAAAAAGTGCTTCATCCTTTAAATATGCATTTATGATTCGTCTGTTCTCTCTCGCACCTTGCCTTATGTTCTTAACTTTTCACCTTCTCCCAGCAGCATATAACATGTTGTACTGAAAGAATATGGATAAAAACACAAATATGATTTTTGGTTTAGAATGACTTTTTTTTAAAAAATTAAACATAATTAGCTTAAAACAAAACATATAACATATAGCATAACATACAAATTTTGTTTTCCATTCATATCATCCCATTACAATTATCTTTGAAGTAGTGCTAAAGACAAAAGAAGAAAAAAGAAGAAAGAAAGAAAGAGTAAAAGAAAGACGAAGAAAAGAAAAGGGGGGGGAACAGAAAAGAAGACGTTATGAGATAAAAGACTTCCGCCGCTTTTCACGCAGCATTTGTATATTCTAATCGAAAGATGTTCTGTCGTTCTTAAACTATTCAGTCTTAATTTAGCTCTTTTATGTTGTTAACCTTCATTTATTATCCTTCATACAATTCCTACAAGATTAGACTAGACATAGCCAAATTTTTGTTCCCAGACCTTGTTTTCCCAAGTATTCATTAAGGTATTCCCACTGTTTATAAATGTTTTCCTTTGATTTCTGTCGAATCAAATCCGTCAATTTTGCTAATTCCAAATATTCACATAACTTGTGTAACCATTCAGCTTTAGTTAGAGTTTCCTGGCTTTTCCATTTACTTGCAACTAGAATCCTTGCTGCCGTGGTTGCATACAGAAGGATGTTAACTTTATCACAGGGGATATCATTGTATATAATTCCTAATGAATAGAGTTAGTTTAGAATGACTTCTACATAAGGAACAATGACAAATGCTAGGGTATTTCAGTTTAAAGGTAAAGGTAAAGGGACCCCTGACCATTAGGTCCAGTCGTGACCGACTCTGGGGTTGCGCGCTCATCTCGCGTTATTCACCGAGGGAGCCGGCGTACAGCTTCCAGGTCATGTGGCCAGCATGACAAAGCCACTTCTGGCGAACCAGAGCAGCACATGGAAACGCCGTTTACCTTCCTGCTGTAGCGGTTCCTATTTATCTACTTGCATTTTGACGTGCTTTCGAACTGCTAGGTTGGCAGGTTTAGGGAGAGGCAAATCATGAAGATATTTATGACAGAGGTCTGTAAGTTCATATGTGCCATTGGAAAAAGAAGAATGAATTATTTACTCTGGGTGATGATATGATTTACACAAAAAGAAGAAGAAAGATATTCTTTCACACCATTATGTCAAGTCACCTACAGAACTCATTGCTACTGTCGAGCAAAATGTTACATTTTGCTGCTACTGTTTCAGTACACTTGCAGGCAATCTTCCCCACCTTCCTTTGTATTTTTAATTCCCTGCATTGCATCGTCTTTGATCTTCGTGTACAGATTCATAGGTCAGACTAACAACTGACCTCCTTGACTGTATTAATAAAGGATGTGGAGCCAGGGGTGAGCAGCAAGGCATTCAAGATGATCACCAAATTATTCAGGATTATAAAAGCCCAGACGAGCTATGAAGAGCTGGTGGAAAGACCTCTCCAATAAATAGGACCTTTTCGATGCCCACCAAAATAGCCACTGTGTTAAGTGAAGGCAGTGGTAGCTGGTGCCCATTGAGACCGGTAGGGTGTCAATCAATCAATTATTATTGTATATAGCCAACGTCCTTTATGATGGACGGCAGAGAACAAAAGGAAACTTTCCCCTAAAATCATATGCGTAACCTGTAGCAGTTTACAACATAAAAGGAAATTTACAACATTTAGACTTAAGGTTGGAGTGCATTCACATAGCTGGAATGGAGCTTCTTGGTGGCGAGTGCAAATTTGGCTACATGGTGTGTATCCTGAAGGAGCGTCTCCATCCTCATCGTCCAGCCCGGACACTGAGGTCCAGCGCCGAGGGCCTTCTGGTGGTTCCCTTGCTACGAGAAGCCAAGTTACAGGGAACCAGGCAGAGGGCCTTCTCGGTAGTGGCACCCGCCCTGTGGAACGCCCTCCCACAAGAAGTCAAAGAGAACAACAATTACCAGACCTTTAGAAGGCATCTTAAGGCAGCCCTGTTTAGGGAAGCTTTTAATGTTTGATGGATTTCTGTATTTGAATGTTTTGTTGGAAGCCGCCCAGAGTGGCTGGGGGAACCCAGCCAGATGGGTGGGGTATAAATAATAAACTATTATTATTATTATTATTATTATTATTATTATTATTATTATTATTATTATTTTATTTACAGGTGTTTATCTGCTAGGAGTTCAACTGTCACTTTCTGTGTGGATTGACCTGGAAGCCAATTAAGAATTGGCAAATTTTCCCCTGGGCGTTGGGTACAGGGGGCAAGTCAGCAGGTAGTGTGAAAGGCAGGAGGCCCTCAGTAGGGGGAGCCAGAGTCAACGGCAGGCAAACACCACTCATTCTAGCTTTGTCCCCACACTCCTATGTACCTGCTTAGTCAGGCAGTGGGAGAACATATCCGAGAAGGAAGAAGTTGACTGAGAGTTTGGGAAACACCAGCTCCACTTTGAAAGTAAATGGCCTAGCTAGACAAATAATTCCTTAGTTGCTCTGTGTCTTTTTTTTTCGGAACCATCCAATAAGCGGCTTGCGTATCAGACACATCTGACCTAATATAGAAGCTATTACATACTTACATTAAAAAAAATACCCTTTAATCTTTAATTTAATATGAAAGGAAGTTTCAAGAGAAGCCGTAAGCTTTCCTGGGAAAATCTCTGCAAAATCTCTGTGATGTACTGGGGGGTAAGCGAGGGGGCCTGATCTCGAAAGCGGAGCTATAACACAGCAGTAGCAGCTTGCAGCTTGTTCAATAAGCCCCGCATTGTGAGACATAGTTAAGAAGCTAATGGAATTAGTTGGTTATAATTAGGGCTGATGGGGAGACCAGAATGCAGTTGGCACATTAAAGAAGCTTGCTCAATGAAGCAGTTTCCCTCTGTTTATTTCTCTGGTCAGATGCTGACTAATCAGGTATCTGTATGTAGGCCCCTGCACTGTGAGAAGTGGAGGTCATGAACTTTCTTAACAACGTTCTTCCTTATGAAGTGCTCTCGGCAGCTCGATTAGTGGGGAATCAAATATTCTAATCCTTCTCTTTTTAAAAAAATCAATTTAGGGGACATTACGAAGAGAGGTTTTGCACTTGTTCCTTAGGGTGGCTTTTGCTGATAGGGTGACTATAACGTCTATTCAAATATTGCTTCTTAAAGCTGTACACCTAAAAATGGAATGTGCGTAGGAATACAGGAATCGGCCTTCTGCTGTCAGACCATTGATCCATCTAGCTCACTACACGGACTGGCAGCAGCACTCTGGGTTTCCAGGCAGGGCGACCTTCCCAGAGGATCGTGCTTAGAGATGCCAGGGATGTTGCAGGTATCAATATTGTGCAGTCCGAAGCAACTGCAAGCATAAGAACGACTCCTTTTGGAAGAAATCATTGTCCAGGCCTGTGAAAATATTGCTCAAAGCTTTACTGGCAGAACTCTTCAAAAACAGAACGTACACATCAAAGATACATCCCAAAATATCCATACAATGCCTTGTGCTGTCCAGTGCAGGCTCAGCATCTTCTTAGAAATAAAAGATTCCCAAAATCCAAACTGTGTCTCTCCCCCATCCCAGACTGCATTCCGGCCTCTTTTAGCTTTAGGCTATGCAGCTCTTGGGACGTTGTAAGCCAAAAATGGCTTATCTTCTGAGTTAGACCAATAAAATTCAGAGACAAGAGGAGTTAGGAGTCCATTTTGTTTATTGCAAAGCAATAGGCTACAGTCGAATCTTTTCGGAATACTGCAACCCCGCCCAAAGGTCAGGCAGGGGTATTTATAACATTTCAGGCAAAGGATTTCAATTTAACCAATCACATAAATCATTACATCGTTTTATATTTAATATTCACCATCTCATTTCATATTTAATACGTATGTCATTACCTAATCTAATACGCATGCGCAATAAGCATTGCTAACTAAACTTTGATTCTTACCGTGATCTGTTACATATTGTTAGTTTGCATGTATGGGAACCTGTGTTACGTGTGGATGTAACAATTTATGTTCTAGTTACAGGTAGGTAGCCGTGTTGGTCTGAGTCGAAGCAAAATAAAAAGAAAATCCTTCAATAGCACCTTAAAGACCAACTAAGTTTTTATTTTGGTATGAGCTTTCATGTGCATGCACACTTCTTTAGAAGCTCTATGTTCTAGTTTATGAATTGTTATGTTCTAGTTTATGAATTGCTTCTTTGTGATTTACGTATTAGCTGACCTTCTATCCCAGCAGGGACGGCTTCTTGCTGAATCATCAGTTTCTTTAAAGCAACAGGTTACCATAATTCACTAATATAAGCATATTCCAGGATTTATAGGGATTTACATTATCACCTTAATTGGGGCCCTTTGGGCCCCTGCTACAGGGAGACCCATTTTCTTGCATCTTTCTCCCTGTAGGGTGAAAACGCTACACCTTTTAAGATGGCGCATTTGCAACTCAATACCAACACCTGATTGAAGGTTCTGTCTCTCTTGGCACAGAGTGGAGAAACAATGAACAGGTAGTCATTAATTAGTTACAGCTCAGAGTCCTTTAGAAACATAAGGTGGAAAAGATTAGCAATAGAATTTCCCCATCTTCAGCAATACACATTTAGCCATTTTCCATTTTAAACCTTCTTTAATAAACATACATTTTCCATTTCTGTGTCAATTAAATCTATTGTACTTGACAAGGGATTGGATCTGGGGCATTCTGCATGCAAAAGAGATGCTCTACCACTGAGCTATGGCCTCTTCCTGAAGACATAACATGTCTACAAACGTGTGTCATGCAGAAGCAGTTATCAGAGGGCCCAATGCTTTCTAGTGAGGGTAGATGTAACGGATTAGCCCCAGGATGGAAGATTTATTACACCCGGGATTAGAAAGAGTTAATCCACCTCCATCTTAACTGACAGCGCATCTTTAGGAGGCGGGAAGGTGCCCGGTTTAAAAAGGAGGGAATAACCATTTTGGCAGTTGGAAGACGAAGAGGGAAGAAGAAGGGTGTTGGGGCCAGGATAGTGGTGGTTTAGGTTAGGCTTAGGATAACTTGAAGTTAAAGTCTGACAGAGTTAATGTATAACTGTAACTAAGCTTGTAAACTTATGCATCGTTAAGAAAAGATAAACCTATGTTCTCAAGAAAATAAAATTCATTTTCTTTTTGTGCCAAAGAGTATCGTCTTGGTTATTCCAGCAGCGTATTAAAACTCACAGAGGTGGAGACTCAGAAAAGGGCAAAACTTACCTAAGGAAAAGGGTATAGTTTGTGTTCTAGACTAGAGTCACACAGGAAGGGCAGTATGGTGAAAACCTAGAATGCCACAAGTTTGCCAGGGTGATATGGCAGACTGATATAGTGGGGATCTGAGTTGAGGGAGTCCCTGTTCTGTAGGCAAGAGGTTGTTAATTCAAATAGCCCTGAGTGTTTGTGAGATCAGGCCACGAAAGCTGGAATTAGACTCTCTTTTCTGAGAAGCCCAGAATTGAGGGGTTTATTTTAAGGCGTAAGGAATTGAGTGGGGATTGCTTTACCCCTATACCCTTTCGTCTCATAATCTATTGGCAACGTTGGTGAGGGGGTTCGTCGCAGTAGACATGGTCATTAAGCCAGTCTTGGTTCCAGCTAATGCCCTCAACAGCCCTGTTTCACAGCAAAAGCAAGGGTAGCGATGGAGTAGAAGATATATATTCAGTATACATATTAAGCCCAATGTATCAAATTAAGACTTTTTTTAAAAAAAGTGACCCGAAATACAGCTCTCCGTCAAAATTTGCACTCATCCGAAATGCAACACAGTTCTCCAACCAATGTTTGCAAAAATGCATGTATTAGAAGAAAGTGTGCATAAAAGTGAAGATATTGGTGACATTAACATACAAAAATGCACTATATTAAGGAAAATTGCTTGCACAAATGTGTGCATTAATGAAAATCGCATATAAAATTGTATTTATTGGGAGAAAATTACACTAAAATGCTGATGTCGTGAAGTTGTTGCTGTTGCTGTTCTGCTGCAAAATGTGGATAATTGAATTTAAGATTGAAACAATGAGAAACCAAAATAACCAAAACAGACTGATCCCTCCATCATCTCTATAGCAAATTGCCAGCTGCTGGTTAGGAGGAACTTGCAGCTCCTGTTGTGAAATAAACACATTGTAATGCTATTTGTAATGGGAGCTTTGCTTGCTTTTTAAAGACCTGGTTTGTATGAGGCACACATCAATTTGCACAAATAGAAAGCCACTGATAAGTTATGCAGGCGGCCCCTGCTCTCTCTTCCCACAGGATAAATATGGGTGCTATAATCAAGAATGCAATCCCTTTTTCTAAATGCTGGCTGCTGGGCTTCCTTAAAACATTAAGCCCTCAGCTTTGCTGCGGTTTACCTGGAGTTAACTCTCGTCTAAGCCGATAGCAAACTCTGGATTTTCAGCGAAGGAAGCATTATGCCCTCAACGACTGCCTAACTGCACATTTCCGAGGCGAAGAGACATCAAAAGCTTTTCTTACTTGCAGCCATTCTGCACCCCTCCACCCTCCACCCCGGCAGATAAAGCCAGGCTAATTAAAAAAATAATTAAAGGGTTGAAAGCTGCCATACGAGTTGTGACAACATATCAACTTTTGTTTGCTCCAGCTGCTTTTCACCTCCAGCAACATGACAGTTCACATGGCAGCTCTGCTTATCTCGCAAGGGCTCCAGCGTTTTTCAAACCGTGAGCTTCATTTGAACAGAGAAATTGGCCGGGCTGTCATGTCGCATTCCATGCGGCAGGGTCCCGCAAATGCGTCCGTCAGGTTGTCCTCAGCAACCGGGGATCTCTCTGCGGCGATTGCAATGGCAGGTGAGCACAAAACAACCCTCTCCTGCTTCCCTGGCACATCCACGTGAGATTGCAAGAAGGTGCGGGGGGTTGGGTGCTTGTGTCCAATGGTAGGTGGCACCAGAGCCAATGACAGGCAGAGACAACTCGTTTTGGACTCAGCTATACAACTGCAAGGGACCCAGGTGGCGCTGTGGGTTAAATCACAGAGCCTAGGGCTTGCTGATCAGGTCGGCGGTTCAAATCCCTGTGACGGGGTGAGCTCCCATTGTTCGGTCCCTGCTCCTGCCCACCTAGCAGTTCGAAAGCATGTCAAAATGCAAGTAGATAAATAGGGACCGCTCCGGCGGGAAGGTAAACGGCGCTGCTCTGGTTCGCCAGAAGCAGCTTTGTCATGCTGGCCACATGACCCGGAAGCTGTCTGCAGACAAACGCCAGCTCCCTCAGCCTATAGAGCGAGAGGAGCGCCGCAACCCCAGAGTCGGACCCTGATGGTCAGGGGCCACTTTACCTTTTATACAGCTGCAAATAGAATGCTTTAATGGCATTTTAGGTGCATTATACAAATGTGACACTAGATGGCGATTGTAAGCTAATGGCAAATTCAATATATTTTTTAAAACTTTTTTAAAAAAGTTTTTATTTATACTTTTCAAGTTTATACATTTCATGAGTTTTACAATCAATTTGACATTTCAAAGTTTGACTTCCTCCCCCCTCTTTCTGCGGTTCCTTAAATTTACTTATTTTTAATATCTTCTGCGTATCCAAATTCATTTAATTTGCTACTTTAAATATATACTCTTATAAAACTGCAGGTTATTACAGTAATCCTGCCAATGTTTTTATCTGTTTGCAGTTTATCTGTAAATATTCAATAAACCATTTCCATTCTTTTATAAAAAGTTTGTTATCTTGATTTCTTATTCTTCCAGTAAGTTTTGCCATTTCTGCATATTCCATAAGTTTTTGTATCCATTCTTCCTTTGCTGGGACTTCTGCTTCTTTCCACTTTGGGGCAAGAAGCATTCTAGCTGCTGTAGTAGCATACATAAATAAATTTCTATACAATTTTGGTAGTTCTGTCCCTATAATTCCCAAAAGAAAAGCTTCTGGGTTTTTTTTTTCTAATGAAAGTTATTTTGAACATCTTCCATACCCTCCAACATTTCTCCAAATAAAATAGGGACATCCTAAGGAAAACTGGGGAAGCAGGTGGCCCTGTGGGTTAAACCACAGAGCCAAGGACTTGCTGATCAGAAGGTTGGCGGTTTGAATCCCCGTGACAGGATAAGCTCCCGTTGCTCGGTCCCAGCTCCTGCCAACCTAGCAGTTTGAAAGCACGTCAAAGTGCAAGTAGATAAATAGGTACCGCTCCGGTGGGAAGGTAAACGGCATTTCCGTGCGCTGCTCTGGTTCGCCAGAAACGGCTTTGTCATGCTGGCCACATGACCTGGAAGCTGTACGCCGGCTCCCTCAGCCAATAACGCAAGATGAGTGCCGCAGTCCCAGAGTCAGTCACGACTGGACCTAATGGTCAGGGGTTCCTTTACCTTTACCTTTAAGGAAAAGTGGGACATTCCAGGATGAAATCAGAACCTTCTCTAAATCAGGGGTGTCCCTGGAAAATAGGGACACTTGGAGGGTCTTACATAAACCAGCCTTCTACGCAAGTGGAGGACCTTCACTGGCCAAGTGTGCTTGGAAATTTGATATCTTTCCAGAAGCAGGTAAAGACTCTTTTAATCTGCCAAGGTCTTGCAGCATGTTCCTGCAGCTGGTTTTAATTGTTTTATAGGTGCAGTTGGATTTTATCATTGTAGCCCCTCTGTGTGCTGGGTTTTAATGGGTTTTAATTGTTTACTTTATTGGATCTGTTACTTTATTATTTTAATTAAGAAAGCTGCCCTGAGAGTTTTTAACTGAAGGGCAGCATACAAATATTCCAAACAAGGAAATAAAAGGGAGTAAGAGCAATTCCTTAATATAGCCGTCAATTTCTGCCCGTGTTGAATGATTCCCTTCACTGCCTTGCAGTCCTTCCACTGAGACTGCCATAACTCCACTTACCTGAGAGTAAACCCCATTGAACTCAGTGGGACTTGCATCTGAGAAGCCACGGTTAGGATTGCACTCTTGTGCTAAGAAACCTTGCCCATTGCAGTCATGTTTCTACTGGTTTTTGTTTTACGGCCTTCTATTTAATATTCCACATAACTCATTTTCCCAGAAGGGTACTTCAAGCTGTAATGTAACATTTTAAACACTTAGCTCTCGCTTTCCAGGACACATTGAGGGGTGGTTTCTTTCGTCACTTTCTCCTGCAGATGCTGCCACAGCAAAAAAGCCCTGTTTTGATACTAGCTTACTATGGCAAATCATAAATTCTACTTAGAGGAGGAAAACATTATGGCGTGTTAATCATTCCTTGCATAATGAATGTGTATATCTCAGGTACAGTGAAACATTTATAGGTTTACTGGCACTATTATGATTAATAAAGCATCAGCAAAGTTCTTCGGCAGTACATTCTGGTACAAAGGGGTTTAGCGGGTGATATACTGTAGAGCACTTTTAATGCGCTCAGATATGCCACTCTCCCAAATTGTCTTTGCGGAAGCCGCAAAAATCCTACAGGTTCCATGAGGAAACAAATGCAGGCACTTTCAATATTCAGCATGCATACATGAATAAATAAATACAATAAAAGTGGTGGGGCCTTGCTGGGATTGTGCGGGCGTTGTGCTGATAACCGCCTTCCAATTTCTCACAAGGTTCGTACCTTCCATGGAGAGACTTCCACTTTCCTACCTCATTTGAAGTGTGCTTTCAGATTTCTTTATAATTTCAGTGGGTATGGAGCTTACCTGATTGTCGTGAGGTGAGGTGATGGCTGAGGGTCTTTTTCTTTCCATTAAATATTTCTCCAGCACTCTGCAGCCAAGGCTAGCCGCTCATCAAGGAGCTGCTTCGTGACATTTGCCCTGGGCTTCGATTGAAGTGTCTGAAGGTAAGGAGAAGGAGAAGGAGAAGGAGAAGGAGAAGGAGAAGGAGAAGGAGAAGGAGAAGGAGAAGGAGAAGGAGAAGGAGAAGGAGAAGAAGAAGAAGAAGAAGAAGAAGAAGAAGAAGAAGAGTAGTTTGGATTTGATATCCCACTTTATCACTACATGACTTACAAGACTACCACTCTTAACCACTACACACCACACTGGAAGGGTGCTGGCCACTGAACTCCTGAGATTGGTGAGCTTGCTGAATTTCTTTTCAAGGCCTGGCCTTATTTTTGCCACAATGATTTTGTTAAAAAGATAGAATCATAGAATCATAGAGTTGGAAGAGACCACAAGGGCCATCCAGTCCAACCCCCTGCCAAGCAGGAAACACCATCAAAGCATTCCTGACAGATGGCTGTCAAGCCTCTGCTTAAAGACCTCCAAAGAAGGAGACTCCACCACACTCCTTGGCAGCAAATTCCACTGCCGAACAACTCTTACTGTCAGGAAGTTCTTCCTAATGTTTAGGTGGAATTTTCTTTCTTGTAGTTTGAATCCGTTGTTCCGTGTCCGCTTCTCTGGAGCAGCAGAAAACAACCTTTCTCCCTCCTCTATATGACATCCTTTTATATATTTGAACATGGTTATCATATCACCCCTTAACCTTCTCTTCTCCAGGCTAAACATACCCAGCTCCCTAAGCCGTTCCTCATAAGGCATCGTTTCCAGGCCTTTGACCATTTTGGTTGCCCTCTTCTGGACACGTTCCAGCTTATCAGTATCCTTCTTGAACTATGGTGCCCAGAACTGGACACAATACTCCAGGTAAGGTCTGACCAGAGCAGAATACAGTGGTACTATTACTTCCCTTGATCTAGATGCTATACTCCTATTGATGCTGCCCAGTATTGCATTGGCTTTTTTAGCTGCTGCATCACACTGCTGACTCATGTCAAGTTTGTGGTCTACCAAGACTCCTAGATCCTTTTCACATGTACTGCTCTCAAGCCAGGTGTCTCCCATCCTGTATTTGTGCCTTTCATTTTTTTTGCCCAAGTGTAGTACTTTACATTTCTCCTTGTTAAAATTCATCTTGTTTGCTTTGGCCCAGTTGTCTAATCTGTTAAGGTCATTCTGAAGTGTGATCCTGTCCTCTGGGGTGTTAGCCACCCCTCCCAATTTGGTGTCATCTGCAAACTTGCTCAGGATGCCCTCAAGCCCATCATCCAAGTCATTGATAAAGATGTTGAACAAGACTGGGCCCAAGACAGAACCCTGTGGCACCCCACTAGTCACTACTCTCCAGGATGAGGAGGAGCCATTGATGAGCACCCTTTGGGTTCGGTCAGTAAGCCAGTTACAAATCCACTGAATGGTAGCATTGTCTAGCCCACATTTTACCAGCTTCTTTACAAGAATATCATGGGGCACCTTGTCAAAGGCCTTGCTGAAATCAAGATAGGCTACATCCACAGCGTTCCCTTCATCTACCAGGCTTGTAATTCTGTCAAAAAATGAGATCAGATTAGTCTGACATGACTTATTTTTCAGGAACCCATGCTGACTTTTAGTGATCACAGAGTTTCTTTCTAGGTGCTCACAGACTGTTTGCTTAATGATCTGCTCTAGAATCTTTCCTGGTATTGATGTCAGGCTGACTGGGCGGTAATTGTTTGGGTCCTCTCTTTTCCCCTTTTTGAAAATAGGGACAACATTTGCCCTCCTCCAGTCTGCTGGAACTTCGCCTGTTCTCCAGGAATTTTCAAAGATTATTGCCAGTGGTTCTGAAATCACCTCTGCCAGTTCTTTTAATACTCTTGGATGTAGTTCATCTGGCCCTGGAGACTTGAATACATCTAAACTAGCCAAGTATTCTTGTACTACCTCCTTACTTATTCTGGGCTGTGTTTCCCCTGCTGAATCATCTGCTCCATATTCTTCAGGTCGGGCGTTGTTTTCTTTCTTGGAGAAGACTGAGGCAAAGAAGGCATTGAGGAGTTCTGCCCTTTCTCTGTCCCCTGTTTGCATTTCACCATCTTCTCCTCTGAGTGACCCCACTGTTTCCTTGTTTTTCCTTTTGCTACGGACATACCCATAAAAGCCCTTTTTGTTGCTTTTAACCTCTCTAGCGAGCCTGAGTTCATTCTGTGCTTTAGCTTTTCTGACTTTGTCTCTACACGTGCTGGCTATATGTTTGAATTCCTCTCTGGAGATTTCCCCCCTTTTCCATTTTTTGTACATATCCCTTTTAAATCTTAACTCAGTCAAAAGTTCTTTAGATAGCCAGCCTGGCTTCTTTAGGCACCTTCCATGTTTCCGTCTCATTGGTATTGCCTGAAGTTGTGCTTTTAATATCTCCCTTTTAACAAACTCCCAACCATCATGAACTCCCTTCCCTTTTAGTATTACTGTCCATGGGATTTCACCCAGCGTTTCCCTAAGTTTTCTGAAGTTGGCTTTCTTAAAGTCTAGAATTTGGACCTTAGTATGCTTGGTTGCTCCTTTCCGCTGGATAATAAACTCCAGAAGAGCATGGTCACTCCCACCTAATGATCCTGCCACTTCTACCCCACTAACCAAGTCATCACTATTGGTTAGGACCAGATCTAAAATGGCTGATCCTCTTGTTGCTTCTCCCACTTTCTGGACAATGAAGTTGTCTGCAAGGCCAGTGAGGAATCTGTTCGACCTTATGCTCTTGGCTGAGTTTGACATCCAACAAATATCAGGATAGTTGAAATCCCCCATTACTACTATCTCACTTCCTTTGGAATGCTTGGCCATCTGTTCCAGGAAGGCATCATCTGTGTCCTCAGTTTGGCTTGGGGATCTATAGTAAACTCCCACAATGAGATCACTGTTGTTTTTCTCTCCCTTAATTTTGACCCAGATACTCTCAATTTGGCTTTGAAGTTTTAAATCCTGGATCTCTTCACAGGTATACATATCCCTAACATATAAAGCTACTCCTCCTCCTTTCCTGTTTGGTCTATTTCTCTTAAATAGATTGTATCCCTCTATTACTACATTCCAGTCATGAGACTCATCCCACCAGGTTTCAGTGATGCCTATTATGTCATATTTAGTTTGCTGTACCAAGAGCTCAAGTTCATCTTGTTTATTTCCCATGCTCTGTGCACTAGTATACAGACATTGAAGACCATTGATCATTCCCCCATGTCTCTTATTTAAGGATATTTTCGTCCCACCACTAGGTCTGCATGCTGCTTGCTCCATTTGGTCCTTGACATTTGGATGATCATCTTCAGCATTTGATAGACTCCTACCTTCAGGACCACTGTCTCCCTCCCCCACATAAGTCAGTTTAAAGCCCTCCTGATGAGGTTTTTGAGTTTTGTGGCAAAAACATTCCTCCCAACTTTTGTGAGGTGCAGTCCATCACTTGCCAGAAGTCCATCTTCAAGAAACTGCAGACCGTGATCTAGGAATCCAAACCGTTCCTGTTTGCACCATTTGCGAAGCCAGTTGTTCACTTCCCCTATTTTTCCCTCTCTCCCTGGGCCATGTCGTTCAACTGGGAGGACAGAAGAGATGACAATTTGTGCATCTAATTGCTTCAACTTCCTGCCCAGAGCCTCATAATCATTTTTGATCTTCTGTAAGCTATGGCTTGCAGTGTCATTGGTTCCCACATGCACCAAGATGTCTTCAAACAAGCAAAGCCTGTCAGGCTCAAGGAAGGTAGTCAACTTCTGCTTGCTTAAAGGAAACCCCAGCCTAGGTTGTCATGGGTTTTGCAGGAAGCATGGACACACATTTTAGGAAGGGGCAAGCTTAGACGTGGAAGAACAATGCAAATTTTAAAGAAGTCAGGGCTCTTTGTGCAGACTCTCCTTCTTCTCACCTGCTCTCTAGCAGCCACTGCAAGCTGCCCAAGGGAGGAGGCCAGCAGCAGTGACCATGGAGTGGCAACAGGATACAGTCATACCTCATGATACGTCTGCTGCCAGTTGTGTCTTTTCAGGTTATGGACATGCTGAACCCGGAAGTCCCGGAATGGGTTACTTCCGGGTTTGGCGCGTCCGTAACCTGTGCACATGCGCAGAAGTGCTAAATTGGACTTTGCGCATGCACTGAAGACCACATTGCATCACGCACATGCGCAGATGCGGCGCTCCAGGATGCGGCCTTTTGCTATTGCGAACCAGCCTCTGGAACGGTTCCTGTTCGCAACAAGAGGTACCACTGTACTCCTGCTCGGAACAAGCACCAGCTCATCCTCCTGTCGTGGAATTCTACTCAATATTGATCCAGAGCAAAACTCTGACGTATAGTTAGCAGAGTAAAAACTTAAACATGTTGCAGGATTCCCCAAAAAATAGACCAGAGGCAAATTGTATTTCATCCAGCAGAGCTTTACTGCTACTGAAGGCAAATGAGCATAATGGTCACAAATCCAATACATTCAGGATTGGCCCTGTCCATAAGAAATCCAGTTACAGCAGACTTAACTGCAACTTACAATAACTTATAATGAGACTAAACCTTAACACCATACCAGAAGGAAAAGAGATAGGAAGAGAAAGTTAAACCTAGGCTCCTTCTGGTCAGCATGACCTTCACTTGAAAGAGATAGCAGAACCAGTTTAAGCAAGCTATACAAAGCTTTTCTGAAGGAATAACCCAAACATCACGAACCTTCCGCTTGTTTCTTTCACACACAGAAGCTTCCAGAACCCTCTTGAATTAATTGGAATAGGAAAGATCTCTACACATCAGATCAATACTTTCTGTACTAAGAAATGCCAATGGATACCTCCTCTCTGAGCTCAGTGGTAGCAACATTGGTGGGGGAAATAGGGGCATCCCAGGATCAAATCAGAAGCTGGGATAGCATTTGTCATTCCAGGACTGTCCCTGGAAAATTAGGAGCCATGGAGAACATGAAGCAGGTGTCACTGGCTCTAGCCTAGCTTCTGCACTGCATGTAAAACCACATTGAGAAAAGACACTGGAAAAGTTAAGTGAAATATACTCGGAGTCGAGAGTGAATTTCATGCTCTTTATTCAGCTCGTAGTCATCAAGGAGAAGAAGAATGCCCTTTCCCCAAAACCATCTGCTTATATTCATTAGTTACACAATGGGCTTTGCGTGATTGGCTACTTCAGGGCTACACCTGTGGGCCAATCAGTTTGTGGATTGACTTCCACCAGCAGCCTGATTGGCTGCTCCTGCAGGCCAATCAGGTTGCGGATTCACTTCTGCCAGCCGCCTGATTGGCTGCTCCTGCAGGCCAATCAGGTTGCGGATTCACTTCCACCTGGAGTTGGATTGGGTGGCTCCTGCGGACCAAACAGACTGCTGATTCTGGATCCTATTGTTCTATGATTCAGCTCAGTACATAACATTAAGCCTTCAGTCCAGCCTAGGTAAAGTGTAAGTTCAAATATTTCCTTCCTCCTGCCCTGCTGTGCAGCTTACATCACTAAGATATACACTTGAGATGGAGAAATGAATCTATGCTTGTTTTGCTGTTTTGCTGTGCTGGTCAGCTTTTCTCGTTCCAGAATACACCTTGCCTTTGTCCCACAGCACTGGAAAGATTAGCACAAGCTCCTTATTAAAGAGGCAAGGAATCCTTTCCTGAGGGAAGAAATGAAACCAGCTCCGTTTGAGAACCTACGAGTCTTAATCACTATGTGCGCATCATAAAGGAACACAATAAATGTCTGTTGGTCACAAGGAGAATGCTGGGAGCCACAGGAAGAAGTCAAATTAGAACCGGATGAAAAGAGAATCTTATTTGTAACAGAACTTGTGTCTAACTATATGCAAATCCCAGATAAGCGGCTTGGTAAGTGAGAGCTCTAAAGGTAAAATTTGTAGGAGGGGGGGGGAATGGATTGCTTACACCATAGGGGTCTGCTTAGTAAGCAAATAGCTAAGAACATAAGAAGGACTTAAGAAGAGGACTGCTGCTGGGGCAGACCAAGGGTCTGTTTCCAGCAGTGGCCAATCCAGTACTCGGTTGAAGCCCATACACAGGGAATGAAAGCAATACCCCTCCTGCAATGTTCGCCCTCTAGTGCTTGGCACTGAAGTTGGAGGTTATAAAATCTGAGGGATATCTCAGTTCATAGAGCACTAGACTCTCAATCTCAGGGTTGAGGGTTCGAGCCCCATGTTGGGTGAAAGATTCCCGCATTGCAGGGGGTTGGACTTAGATGAGCCTCGCAGTCCCTTACAATTTCTCCATCATTCTGAAAATAGCTGACGGAGTACCCTGAGGGAGGCCTAGAATTCTTCTGAGATAAATTTTTTGGAAGATTTCAAGCCGTTCTAGCAGCTTCTGATTCCATCCCCAGAGTTCTACCCCATATAGCATCTGGGGGATCACTTTTCCAACAAAAGCTTTTAGTGCCGGGATCACCAGTTGCCCTCCCCTCGTATAAAAGAAGCTGAGCAGAGCACCGATTGTCCTACGTGTTAGAAGGGTTACAGCCTTGAAGTGGGCAAGCCAGCTAGATGTAGCTTGGAAAGTGATACCAAGATATTTTTAAAAAGGACACTGTTCAATTATGTGTTCATCTAAAGACCATCTAAATGTGTGGCGAGCTCTAGTAAACACCACAATTTTGGTTTTGCCATAATTTATCTTTAGAGAGTTTTGGGAACAATAAGCTGTGAGCCCCTCCAGCATGCTGTGTAGACCCCTTCGAGTAAGTGCCATGACAGCCATGTCATCAGCATATAGCAATATATTCAGGTGTTTGCCTTCTAGGGGAGGAGCTGATGACTTGTACTTCGCCATATGTTGAACAATGTCATTTATATAAAAATTAAAGAGGAACGGCGCTAACAAGCAACCCTGTTTAACCCCTTTCCCCAGTGGCATTGGGTCAGTATAGCTGCCTGACATCCCAGTTCTGATTTTAACTGTGGTGTCTGTATGTAACTCTCTAAGTATTTTGAGAAGTCGTCTATCAATATCTGCTTCATATAGTTTTTGCCATAATTTGTCCCTACAGATTGAATCAAAAGCAGATGTAAGATCTACAAAAGCCACAAAAAGTTTGCTCTTATGTACCTTTGTACAGTATACTTATCTATCATTGTCATCCAATGACCTGTTGTGCTATGGCCCTTTCTGAACCCTGCCTGTTCCGGATTAAACAAGTTTGAGTGGTCAGCCCAGTCAACCAATTTATTTAGCAGGTAACGAGTATAAAGTTTATACACGATGTCCAGGAGACTTATGGGGCCATAGTTTGACGGGTCTTGGGGGTCTCCCTTCTTATAGATGGGGGCTACCAGACTCAGTTTCCAGGTTTCTGGGATTTTGCATGTATCATTTATTACCGTAAAAAGTTGGGCCAAAATAGCGGCCCACCACCGAGCATTTAGTTTAAACACCTCGGGAGGAAACATATCCTCACCGGGAACTTTGCCATTCTTGAGTGTTTTAATTAGCTGCCTTTTTTGACACCACGAAGATAAAAAATTCTGGGTTTTCCTACTGGTTCCCCCAAGTAAAGACAGTCAAAATCTGTGCCAACTACCTGGTGGATATCACTGATCCCACCCTTCGGAGAGCTTTCACAATGGCCCGGTTTCAAACATTGCCAACTGCATACCTGACCGGTAGATTTACAAAAATCCCAGCAGAACACCGTTTATGCCCTTGCTTCATGAAAATTAAAGAGGATCTTATACATTACCTCCTCTATTGCCCCATTTACTCGGGCTTTAGAGACGCGATGCTGCAAACTATACCCAACTCTATAATCAATCCTGAAGATAGAGTAAAATTTTTGTTAGTTGATGCTAACCCACGAATTACCCATGTGGTAGCGGTCTTTGTGATGAAGGCCATGAAAGCCAGGGAAAGATTTATGGATGATAAAGTAAAGACCCCTTCACCGTCTGTTTAACTCGTTGCTTGTTTTCCTTCTCTTTCTGTTTTGTGGGATGAAGGTTTTGTTGGGATAGTATGTAATGAATTTTAACATTTTTAATTATTGTTGTCTTGATATTTGTGTACAGGCATGGTCCTCACAATAAACGGTTTTGTTGTTGTTGTTGAAAATAGCTGATAGTTATAGAAGAAATACAAATGTTATAAGGTTTGGTAACAATTTGTACTTGGCCAGAATTAATTTAGTGGCTGTAGCCCTTACCAAGCCAATATTTTTAATCTTCAGCGTCAATTAATGATTGATTTTAAAGCAAACGTAAAACAACCTAACTATGTAAATGCCAATACCTTTAATAATAAATCCTCTGTTGGAGGAAAAGAGTACTGTATTTGTTGACATCCACATGGGAGGCACAAAGGGCTCAAAGAAAAGGGGCAACCCCCCCCCAACAAACGTAATTAGGAGGAAGGAGCAGGACAAGCAAATGAAGAGCTTTGGGTATGAGAGGAGACAAGAATGCCTTCTTGGAATTTTAAGTTTCCTCACTGAAGCAAGAACAGGAAGCAGAAATGTAGTGCAGAAATGACTAGATTTCCCATGCAAAGGTTTCTCACTTGTGGGCATGAAAGCTTCTTTGTAAAAGTCCACTTTCAAAGGTTTTCTACGGTTTGGCATGAGCATAGAAAAAGTAGACTGAGGTGACAGTGAACAGACAAATTGCTTTTGTAATCTGATTGCAATCCTGTACAGTTAAAAAGCTGAAATATTGAGACTCCCGATTGCCCAAGGTTTCTACCATTGCAGAGGCCCATTTGTTTCTGATGTTCAGGATGCGAGTGCTAGTGCTTTTTTTTTTAGCCAGAATGCCACCATCTCTGTACCAGAGGCGTTGCAGAATCTGAAGGTTTACCAAAATAAATAAATAAAAATAAAATAAAATTAGTGGGGAGGAGCAAATCCCCTAAACATAAGCCTGCTCCATGGTCTATAGAATACAGACTGTCTAAAATGCAGAGCTCCATGCTGCAACATTTTGTTGCAGGTCCCACTTGTCAGGATTGAGGGATGAAATTTTTTTTGGGGGGGGACACAACTACCATACTCAGATAACCCTGGCCCTCCCACTTTTTTGATTGCTTGCGATTTCTTTTGAATCACCCACCCAGTAAAGAAAGGTACGTGTTAGGTTGTCATTAGCGAAATCCATTTTAAAAGACTCCAGGAGGTAAATTCTTTTTTAAATTAGATTTGATTTGATTAGTCAGGTTGCTTAGTGTCAAAACTGTGCTTGAGTTGGTAGCACTTGGTGAAGCTTATTAATATTGATACAATCACTTTATGTCTGACTGTAGGGTGACATTGTGAACCTTTAAAGATGTTTTTTTTTTTAATGAGCCGGCAGAGCATCTCCACACACCCCCATCACCTAATTTCTTTATAGCAATTGTCATGCCTTGCGTTCTTCCCTCATGGTTTTAAGGCCCCACCCACCCAAGAAAACAAGTAGCAGAAATCAACCTGGATGGGAAGAGATGTGTTTGAATACATCAGAAACAGTGCAGGAAGTATTCTCTCTTCCCAAGCCTCACCCAAAGCCTTCCTTATTGTTTGGCAACACCTTCGCTCCTCACAGCAAGAAAAGGGAAACTGAAGAGATAATGAGTGTAAATCTACATATTCATCCTGCCTTTTTTGGAGGGGGGGGGAAGGAATATTATATTGCATGGCTACACATTTATTCTTTTTAAAAATCAGTTTGGAGAATATATATTAGCAAGACATAGTAACAAAGCTAGTTTGCATACTGAGTGCAAGGCTGATTTCAAAAAGCTCAATGAACTACTGGGTGAGATCGCGTGGTCAGAAATAGTCAAAGAGAAGGGAGTCCAGAATGGATGGGAGTTTGCCATGCCAAGGATGGGAATTAGCTGGTCAGTTGAGCTGGAGAGCTCAGTTTCGAGAGAACAGAGGATCTGACAGTTCTAATGTCCTCCGTCAGGAAGCCTGTGCTTTGAATTCTTCAAGGGCTTTTAAAAAAAAACCCTGCAGGAGCCAGCTGCAGAGGAAAGTGCCGAAATAAACTCAAAGCGTTAAATTGGTTCTTGCTATTAATGCCACACAATCAAGTAGGCAGGGGGAAATGGAATACAAAAGACCTGCACATCCAGGATATTGTTTCTAATCCAGGCACGGCAGGTAGAGAGACTCAACAGCAGCACCTTATGACTATTTGGTACATTAAGCAAAATAGTCAAAGTCATCCAAATCTAATTTAGAGAACTGCTTTTAGTATATTCTTTAAATAGTTCTTGAGCTTCATGCGCTGTCAACAGCGCAACTCAGAAGACCTGTATTTAAGTCAAGAATATATTTTTAAACTAGCCTGGCATTTGTAAAATGAAATGAAAATCAGTTAAAACAAAAGCAGTTAATATTTTGTTGTGGGAAAGCTATACATAGGGAAGTTTTCTTTTTCACAAAAAGCCTATATTAAAACTTATGGAATATATATATATAGCCTGAAGAGAACTGAATGTGTTTCTTTCTTCAAGCCAAACACTGTTTGCAAGGGAATGTTGCATGATTCCATAAAGATTTTTCTGGCTCGCCTATGATTCATAACCAAAATGCAACTAAAAGGTAAAGGTAAAGGGACCCCTGACCATTAGGTCCAGTCATGACCGACTCTGGGGTTGCGCGCTCATCTCGCATTATTGGCCGAGGGAGCCGGCGTATAGCTTCCAGGTCATGTGGCCAGCATGACAAAGCCGCTTCTGGCAAACCAGAGCCGCACACAGAAACGCCGTTTACCTTCCCGCTGTAGCGGTTCCTATTTATCTACTTGCATTTTGATGTGCTTTCGAACTGCTAGGTTGGCAGGAGCTGGGACCGAGCAATGGGAGCTCACCTCGCCACAGGGATTCGAACCACTGACCTTCTGATCAGCAAGCCCTAGGCTCAGTGGTTTAACCCACAGAGCCACCTGGGTCCCTAAAATGCAGCTACCAACATCCTAAACCACTGTGCCCAAGGCGGACTTACAGCCATTTGTTCTATTGGCGGTTAAAATTATGTCCTGAAACTTCCCTATATTTGTCATCACTGCATTCATATTCTATAACTAGAATAAATTATGGAAATTGATCTAATTTCCTTAGACATGAGCCCAACTTCTGGCTCGTGATATGGAGGACAGGATAGCAAACATGCCAGCCCCCTTACTCCTGGTTTTGCTTTGCATGCAAAATGTCTGACATCTCCAGATAGGTTTCCTGTCTGAAATGCTGGAGAGCTGCTGTGAGTCGGTGTAGAAAATAGTACTGATCTAAATGAACCCATAATCTACTACAAAGCAGCTTCGAATGCCCTCCTATTCTCGATTTTATCTTTCCAGTGGCCACACCCTGGGGAAATGGCTTCAACTGGCTGGCTAAACCAGGTGAGGGTAGCCAATGGGTCTCAAACTTTTGATGAGTTAGGGACTTCCCCTGCATATGAAGACAGGCTCTGGCAGATTGAGTGGATCAGGCCAATATTGGGTCAGATGGTCAAGAAGGCGGTTTCTGCACATGGCTGTCAGGGCAGGGAGGGATTTGTCAACATGGGAAGATAGCTTATCTAAAGATACAACAGGATCATAAAACCAAACACAAGGTTTTTGCTTTTTTGAAAATAAACCTCCTCCCCATCCTGGCATAAAACCAGCAACAGGTCCTAGCTCAGTACAAAAAGGTCCTAATTCAATGCTAAAAACCCATAATCTAAGTGCCAAGCAAGCCTTTCTGGGGTGTGTTCCATGAGTGTAGTGGGACGCGGGTGGCGCTGTGGTCTAAATCACTGAGCCTCTTGGGCTCGCTGATCAGAAGGTTGGTGGTTCAAATCCCTGCGACGGAGTGAGCTCCCGTTGCTCTGTCCCAGCTTCTGCCAACCTAGCAGTTCAAAAGCACGCTAGTGCAAGTAGATAAATTGGTACAGCTGTGGCGGGAAGGTAAACGGTGTTTCCGTGTGCTCTGGTTTCCTTCACGGTGTTCCGTTGCGCCAGAAGTGGTTTAGTCCTGCTGGCCACATGACCCGGAAAGCTGTCTGTGGACAAACGCCGGCTCCATTCAGCCTGAAAGCGAGATGAGCACTGCAACCCCATAGTCACCTTTGACTGGACTTAACTGTCCAGGGGTCCTTTACCTTTTTTTTTTTACCTCCACAAGTGCATTGCCGTAGAGAAGGCTCTCTCCTCCACAGCCACCTGCCTCACCTCATTTGGAGATAGAGCATGGAGGAGAGTTTGCCCTTTGTACATGTGCCTGGGTACTCTAGTCATACCTCTAGGTCAGGCATCCCCAAACTGCAGCCCTCCAGATGTTTTGGCCTACAACTCCCATGATCCCTAGCAGGACCAGTGGTCAGGGAAGATGGGGATTGTAGTCCAAAACATCTGGAGGGCCGAAGTTTGGGGATGCCTGCTCTAGGTCTTCAAATGCCACTAACATGGACTTCACAGAACATACTGGTTCTGTCACATTGCTCTTACTCGAAATCCTGCTATGCAGCTTAGATTTCCCCCCCCTCTGTGCCTTGTAATGTTGCCATTAACTTCCTCTATGTTAGATCTACTAATATAACACTTTGGTTCATTTTTATGGTTTGTTTTCCTGGAAGGAGCCCAAGCCTTTCCAATACAGTCTGCTGATATGCTATAAATATGTCTGCATCCACGTTACAATATTGACGCTGTATTTATATTCCTGCTACTACTGGCAAACCTGGAATGGTTTCTGAGTCAGTTGCCAAGATGGGTAACGAAATAGTCTCTTCTGCTTCATACAAAACACTGTTCAGGTTACATTTCCCAGGTCTCTTGTAATCGTCTTGAATTGTGAGGGTCTCTGTCCTTATCCAGAACTTTCACTGTGGCAGATATTTCCTCTCTTTCCTCGAACCTTCATCGACAAAGTCCTGTAATCATTTCATTTCTGAGAAAAGAGACTCTTCATTTTGTACTGTTTTGTAATGATTTGACAAATACCGGTAATTCCTTATATTGTCTTTTTAAAGATAATGTCAACTTCCTAGTTAGAATGGTGTACATGGGGGGGGGGGGAAACATAGCAAAAACTTTCTCTTTTTTTGAAAATATTTTTATTAAATTTCCCAAATAAACAACAAATAAAATAATAATATTTTTTTTTACATTCCACCTTATATACCCCTCTCATTTCCTCACGCTGCCGAGCTGCAACTTCCCTCCCACCCTTCATCCGGATTTCTTGTTTCCTCTTATCTCGCACTTATTTTATACTAACATAAATAAATTAAATTCGTAGGATTTATTTCAGTCCTGCAAGTATCTTTAAACTTCTACAGTTCTTTTCCATGTAATCAATAAATTTATTCCAGTCCCCCTGGAACTTTGCATCTCCTTGGTTTCAGATCCCACAGGTTAACTTTGCTAGCTCTGCATAGTCAAACATTTTCACCCGCCACTCCTCAATTGTTGGTAACTCATGTAATTTCCATTTTGGGGCTAGTAATGCCCTCGCCGCAGTTGTGGCATACATGAATAATCTCTTATCACCCTTTGCTATCTCTTCTCCCATTAGTCCCAATAAGAAAGCTTCGTGTTTTGGGGGGAAAGTGTACTGAAAACATAGCAAAAAACTTTCAGGGAGGTGTCACAGAAAAGTGATTTCCTGCTCACCCAACATCAATGTTTATAACTCAAATTATGTATACTGTAATTGGTCTGGAAAGGTCACGCCCACCCACTAGTCACATGCATGGAAGGATGCTCCAGGCCAGGAGGAACAGGAAGTTCCGACTGGCTGGACCAAACATTCCCTTGCATGTCCACTCTAGCAAAACAAGGAATGTTGTATTTGACTGCTCCCAGTGGATTATATCCCACAATCTTCAGTAAGCACATGTGCTGAAGTTCAGAGAGCAGCGTTCTGTGAGTAATTTGCAAATTGCTTGATGTCCTCACTGTTGTTATCCTCATGCTTGTCGCTGTATACCTTAGTGTCAATTATTGCTGCTAATGTGCTTTGTCCCAAATATCTTCGAGCAGCAGGAGCTTTGGTTTGTGCATGCTGCACTCATAATTTTCATATGGTTTCCATGATTTTTCCTAGCCTGAATATTTTAAGAATTAATCACACATGATTGAGGAATGAGCTCAGACATGAAACTGACATCCAGATTGCCAAATTGAAATATTCATGAAATAAAAGCACTACAGCTTTATAAATCATGGTGATGCTATTGATTTCTTCCCCCTCCTTACATTTCCAGAATGGACTCATAAATCTGTGTGTATCAGACAGAAACAACATAAATGGAGGGACTGATTTGTTTTCTGTTTGCATGGGTTTCCCATTTTGCTTTTGGCTTCCATATATCCTTACCTGGAAGAAGTATGCATTTAGAGCATGGGAGACAATTTGAAGCTAGTATTTCAATATTGAGAACACTTATTGATTGTCCGAGTATTTCCTTCTCATAAACTTCAAAGATTGTTGATGTTTAAATGCTGTTAAGGGGGAAAAAACTATTGATGTGTTGGTTTTATTCATTGTTCACTGATACCTTGATGGACACGGCTATTTAAGTGTGCTCTGCTTTCATAAGAATACATTTGAAACCGTGAGGCCATTTCAGACGTGACAAAATTCTTAAACTGAAGCAGCTTCCATGTAGAAAATTGAATGCCAACTATGTGCAATAATCAAACACACACTTGTATTCTGCAGTGAGCATGCCCGCTCTGGGAAGCTGAAATTGGTATAACAAATATACACAGAATGAAATGTACATGCATGCAATCATTACACATGGCAATCTGAATGTGACTATATGTGATTTTGTTTCAAATCTCGTTCAGAATGTTTTTCATATCTGATGCAATCATTGGTACAAATCTTTCTTCAGGAAATAGTATGTGGTCATAAAATAAGCATTCTTTGCAAATGCATTTTCAAAATGACACAACCTTGGGGGAGGGGGGGGGGAAACATGTTACTTATGTGCCCATCTAGATAAGATCCACTACATCTGCTGAAATGAAACCTGTCCATTATTTTGAAATTGCCGGGTCTTATTTCCATGTAATGATGTATTCAATTGGGCTGCAATATAGATAATAATAATTTATTATTTAAACCCCGCCCATCTGGCTGGGTTTCCCCAGCCACTCTGGGCGGCTTCCAACAAAATATTAAAATACAATAGTCTGTTAAACATTAAAAGCTTCCCTAAACATGGCTGCCTTCAGATGTCTTCTAAAAATCTGGTTGTTTTTCTCTTTGACATCTGGTGGGAGGGTGTTCCACAGGGTGGGTGCCACTACCGAGAAGGCCCTCTGCCTGGTTCCCTGTAACTTGGCTTCTCGCAGTGAGGGAACCGCCAGAAGGCCCCCAGCGCTGGACCTCAGTGTCCGGGCAGAACGGTGGGGGTGGAGACGCTCCTTCAGGTATACTGGATCGAGGCCATTTAGGGCTTTAAAGATGCATTGACAATAAAAAATAAGGGTTTGTGAAGGTGTGAAAAAGAAAACATATCAATAAAAAGGTAAAAGTTTAAGGTCTCCAGCCCCAATACAGATAGACTTTGTATCAGATATGTTATTATTAACAAATAACTTTTTTCCAATTCTGTTGGCCAAGCAAAAGAGAATAACCCATGTTACAGTGTGCTACAAGCAAGGTCACTTTTATAATAGTCATGCAAGAACCCCTGGAATTTCCTGTGATTTCCTTAGTAGACAAAAGAAAGAAAAGAAATTTAGTGAATGAGTTTTGCTTCATGCTAAACCAGTAATTGCTCTATCTGGGGTGGATTCTCTTACTATCTTAAACTACCTGGTATTATATTTAGCCTTGGTTGGATGCATCTCTTTTGCTCCTTACGATGGCAATGTATCTGGATTACTTAGATTACTCCTTAATGGATTGCTTTGTGAAGAATCCTGCTACTAAAAATTGTGTATATTGTATACACTGTGCTTGTGGGCTATTATATATATATAGGCAGTACCACCTGTGCAACCAGGACCAGAATTTCTGAACATAGGTCCAAAATACGTAATAAATGCTTAGACGCCCCCTTAGTGCAGCATTTCCAGCAAGCAGCTCATACAGAGAATGATCTGAGCTTCTTTATTTTGTGGACCTTTAAAAAAACCGCTTTTTAGAACTGTGGACATATGGAGAGCATTGTTACAAAAGGAGTATAAATTAATGTTTCAACTTGGAACCTTGTATCCTAAGGGTCTTAACACTGAATTTGATTTGGGATGTTGTGTATAAGTTTAATATGTATGTATTCTATTGTTTAGTGGTAACAGAAAATTGACACTGTACCTTTAACCAGGTAACCAGGTAATGATTGATTCCATTCACCTGCTATGTATTTAATGCCTGAAGCAAGTCTGAACATTAGCTGTGCCTGTGAGTACTGTCTTATTTTGTGTAAACTGTTTTGTCTGACTGGGTAAGGTATATTTGTGCTTTACAATTTCTTTGTATTAATATACATTGGGATTTGAGTGCTATTTGTACCATGCAGCCTTTTGAACTGATGAAGCTTGTGGAGAAACCTGTTGCATATCCAGAGAACAGGTCTTCCTTCATTTTGCCCACCTGTGTTTACCTGATCATGGTGGTGGCTATATAAGACCTACTGAAGAACATTCATCCAGCTCTTTCTTTAATCCACCTGTGTTGACTTCACCAGGGTGGTGGCAGTCTAAGACCAACTGAAGAGTTTTCTATCCAGTTCAGTTTTTACAAACTATCTTGAACATTCTTTATTTTTCTATTGGCAGCAGGTTGCTGTTCAATGATGGGACAATACCCACGTGTTGAATGGTTCGTTTATTCAGACTTTAAAACATTCACTGTGCATATAATTCATTCTATGTTTTTGGCAGAACCAGTATTGATCTGCACATGGCATTGTAACATGTTTTTGTTTGTTTGAATGGTCATGATAACTTTGGTCCAGTTATTATCCCAGTAAATTCCCTTTTATATTTATTGGCCAGTTTGTGGTGGTTTGTTTTTGTTTTTGAATCCTGCTACATGCAACATTTTGTTATGCCATCCCTATTATTATTTATGCCTTTTTTCACTATATATATTTATATATATATATATATTGCTTGATTGTTTTTTAAATTAAAAATCTCTATGATTCTGAGATCATAGGGATTCTGAGATCCGATTACATGCATCCAAGCTCATGGCTGAACTTACCTTCCTGGCAAGAATTTCAAAATGAGACAAGAGAGATTTGCAGACAGTCCCTACATTACTACGGTAATAGAGACCAGTTCATGTGGCTGGATTTTGAAACCTATGGTTTGAAGTCACCTGGGTTGTCTTAGACACTTGTCATAAGCGGTGCCAGATTTACGTATAAGCTAAACAAGCTATAGCTTAGGGCCCCACTCTCTTGCCCCCCCCCCCAAAAAAAATTAAAGCGAAAAAACCTGGATGTGCATTTCCAAAATATAAGATAAAAAACAAATAAAACAAAACATACATACAGCAACAGTGTTTTGTGTTGTGTAGGCTCCTATGATTTATGTAATGGGCCCCACCTGCTCGCCTACTCCCTAAAATACCACTGGTTTGCTCATTTCTATATATAGGGTGCCTACATTCTGCATGGACTGGTTGCATGGCAACGTGTGTAAATGGCTTTAGATACCTATTAGGTCCATCAATTACTATATAGCATATACTCAACACAAAAAAGCGACAGTTTGTTGTTGACACAAGACAGCTGGACATATAAAGGGCTCCATTACCTTCAGTAGTTTAGGGCCTCATCAAACCTAAATCCAGGACAGATCTGGTGCAGGGGTTTGCAAAGCAGGGGCAAAAGTTTTAAGGTCTGGGGCCAATGCCTGGGAAGAAAATAAACCCAGCCTGGACATGTCTGCAAATGCCACTTCCGATCCACACCAGCCCTTCCTTTTCATGTATTTATGTCCCTTCTCCATCAGCTGTTTTAGGATGAGCAGTTTCTCTTCCAGCCTGTCTCATCCTTGGCAGACATATTCATTTACTATTGCAAGGGGCAATGGAGGATGGCAAGGGGATCTTCAGGGAGCCTGCCGTCCAGACTGAAGGACATCGGCAACTGAATCCAATTTGAGGACATTAAATATATCTTCTTTGTTTTCAACAAGCATCTAATCTAGCTTAGTATAACCACAGAATATTGCTAATGTGGTATATCATGAATCAGCATAGAGACATATCTGCAAATGGTTCCCACTGTCTGGTTGTACACAAGATATTATTCATTTACCCTTTTCATCTTGTCCCTGCAAGATCATTAGTCCACTGGGTTATAGCTAGGGCATGCAGAGAGGTCTCTGTAAAGGGAGGGTGCTTCGTTTGCCGACTATTCTAGACTGCAGACTATTAAATGGAAAAAAATCATTTAAATGTGTAGTCTACTCTTTTGCTTTAGTGGTTTAGAGTCTCATCCTATATAGGACAGTGCTTGCCAACCCTTTTGATATGATAGCCCACAAGTCCAAATGTACTTGGTTGGTGACCATTATTTATTGTCACATGAATTTTTGACCTTCGGTTTTTGGCAGTATCAGTTCCTTCATTTTAGCTGCAAGTTTGCTTATTTTATATCAATGTTTGAGCCGTCTGTGCAAAAATGTGCTTAACACCCCTATTAATGTGAAATTTGTTGAAATATTTATAGTACTTACAAAGTTATTCAGGGCTGGTTTTTTTAATTGGGAAATGTAAGAATATCAATCATCTGATTGCAGAATGTTACTTCATAAGCTTTAAAAGTTATTCTAAAACATATGGTTACACAGACAGTGTTAGATAAAACAAGCTATGAATATTTTTAAATAGTTTTAGCAATGATCAAATCTATTTTGGCAAGTACCAGTGGGATGGCTGAGCTTGTATATTGGCAACAAGTCAGTCAGTGCAAGGTGGTCAGACCCAGTCTCAGAGCGTTACAGACACAACACTTGCTACTGTATTTCTTCATAGCAATCACTGCTGAAAAGCTTGGCTTTCAAAGATGTACTACCCCAATTGGCAGCGGCAGGCCTTGTGAGGAACAGTTGAAGGAGCTGGGCATACTTCACCTGGAAAAGAGGAGAATGAGAGGAGATGTGGTAGCCATCATGAAATATCTCAAGGGCTGTCACAAGCTTGTTCTCCTGCTCTGTAGAATGGATTCTGCTCAAACCAATGGATTCAATTTATAAGAAAGGAGTTACTGTACTGACTAAGTATCGGGAAGAACTTTCTGACAGTAAGAGCTGTTTGATAGTAGAACGGCCTCCCCCAGAAGGTGGTGGACTTTCCTCTAAGCAGAGGTTGAATGACCATCTGTCATGGATGCTTTAGCTGAGATTTCTAGATGATCCTTGGGTTCCCTTCCAACTCTGCAATTCTATAATGCTATACTACTTGTAGCTTCTATTTTTTAACCATTGGATAATAAGAACACATACACCTTGGCCCCTCTGTGGGGGGAAAAGTAGCTTCTGCGGTGATAGACATTTTAGTGGGAAATGGCACAGGGAAAAAAGTTTAAGCATCCTCCCCCATCATTCCTCTACTCAGGGTAAAGGTAAAGGGACCCCTGACCATTAGGTCCAGTCGTGACCGACTCTAACTACAATGCTTGTGCAGTGCAATGCTACCCAACACATAATAAGAATGCATACACAATTCTTCTCCTCTGAATTTTTCCTGTGGTTCTGGAGTTCCAAATTACATGATCTTGTTTCTGAACTGGGACTGGTCTTTTTGGAATCTCCCTTTGTTTTGGAATTTTGTGCAAAAGTGCTCTGCAGGGATGGTTTCCTGCAGCTTTCAGTTCCTTTGCTTGTTCGTGACTTTCCCTCCTAATGATGAGAGTGATGAAAATGTGCACAGATAAAATACTACCCAAACCCCCTCCCCCCCAAAAAAATGAAGACTGCAAGACAATTATTTGTGTGGCATCTTACCAACATGTAAGAAACCATGTGTGCTTCACTAAGGCAATGGACTAACAACACCTTGATATAACCATGCACACTCCATCAGTTGTCCTAACTCTGTGGCAGGGCCGTCCTTTCCATTTGGCTTAGTGCCGCGGTGCGCCAGGGCGCCTCCCCATCAGGGGCGCTGGGCTAGGGCGCCCAGCAGCCCTGCACGCTGCTCATGTTCGAGGCGGTGAGTGAGGTACTGCTGCTGAAGCAGCCTAGCTCTGCCACTGCCCCTCTTCCGTTGCACTTGCAGGGGGTGGTCGACTGTATCTTCTGCCGTGCATTGTTCCCGCCACGCCCCCTCGCAACAGCAGGCTTGCAAGGGGGGCGGCGGGAGCAGCACCCGAAAGGGCTCCTTTCGGTGCACTGTCCCCGCCACGCCCCCTCACAACAGCAGGCTTCCTAGCCGCCGTTCCAACGGCACCTAGCAAGCGGGGGGGGGACACCAGAGGTATTTTGCACCATGGCGCTGGATACCCTTAAGACGGCCCTGCTCTGCGGAATGGCCCTTCCCCAAAGATTCAGAAGGAAACCTATTTAAAAACTACCAACTGCGGAAGGTAACATTGAGCATCCACCGGCTTATTATCTCCTCCACTGAGATGCTGCGAAAACTTATTGATCTATATCTGGATGCTTTGGGAAACAATTCTTCTTTGCTTTGCTATAAAATATGTCACCTCATCAGGTACTGCATAAGAGAACCCTGGGCCGTGTTCAAAACAAATTCCAATCTTACAAACACCATGGAGGAATTTCAAGAAATGGTGAGGGTTCATGGTGAGGAGCCTAATGGATACGTCTCAAATAAATGCTCGAGAGTGGTCCAGAAAGATAGCACAGCAGATAAATTCTAACAGCAGTAAGTAACGAAAAGTGTCGCTACTTTTTGATCGCTTGGAGCCAGAGGAGATGTCGGAGCACCTCACTTACCTTGAATTCAAATCCTTCCGACGGATATCACTTCCAGATTATCAGAACTACATCATACACCCACCATCACATTGACTGCTGTTTTTGTGCTGCTTGATCCGCAGCTTCTATTTTTTAACTTCTCTGATGGGGTTAGATGCCAACAGCATGTTGCATCTCCGCTAAAAGATCTGCACTGGCTGCCCCTGTGCTATGGGCCAGATTCAAGCTGCTTGTGTTGATATATGAAGCCTGGAAACAACTTGGGGCCAGGATATCTTAAGTTATCCTTATATCCCATCTCAATCATTGAGAGTATCCACAGGAGAGCTTTTGGTTGTCTCCCATGTTTCAGAAGCCTGAAGGGCTTCAGATAAAAGTCGGGCATTTACTTGTCAGTCCCATACTGTGGAATATTCTTCCAGCAGAGATTCAGTTGCCATACTCACTGCTAGCTTCCAGCTCTCTCTCGAATACCTTTTTATGACAACAGGCCTAATTTTGCTTAAAATTTCTCCAAGATGAGCCACCTACTTTTACGATTATCTTGTACAGTGTTTATGGTATCTTATATTTTATTGCATCAGCATATATTGCCCACTGACTTGGTTTTTATATCAGTGGGCGGGTTTATAAATATTTTTAGGAATGAATAAATCAAAGTAGCACAAATAAAGGCATAATGGTAGCGGAAAGTGTGTGCAATTCTGCATGCTGGGGTTCTGAAATTAATTGTAGACGGAACTACTTCTAGTTAAAATAAAACTAAGGAGGAATGGAACATCTGGAATAGGATAAAACCATTTATCGTCAACTACCCTGAACTAGCCTTTAAGTTGTAGTTAGTAGATATGTAGAGGACAGATCAAAAAGAATTATCTCCCAGAGCATTGCAGTACTATTTCTCCCTGCTCTGAAGCAAATTTTCAAAGCAAGATAAATTCATCCAACTGGCAACCTGTTAAGCAAACCTACAGACTTTGATGTCACACCTCCATTCCATTTTTCAGAGTTGAGGTGGAAACACATTAGCTGCATCATCAACAGCTAATCTCTCCTGTCCACAATTTCGAATTTGAGAGAGTGTCATAGCTTTGCCGGAAGCCCACAATGGCCTGACAGGGGCTGGGAAATTGCTAGGCAACCTGTAAATCTGCTTAGCAAAGCACTCCGTTTCTCCTGTTAACATTTTGGCTTCGGAAGCAACTTCACTTCTCATTTGCTCGAATGACACAGGCAGGCAACTGCCGAAGCCTCTTCATAGACAGGTGCTCTCAACACCTTTTATATTTCAGTACTTTTTTTCACATCTCAGGAAAACATAAATACTTCTGATTTTTTCCTAGTCCATTGTAGAGGCGTTTGCCTGCTGGTATCAGCACTCTTTTTTAAAAAGTCCTTTCCATTGGGTTTTCTTTTCCCCATATAATTATAGGTTGGCTGGGGTTACATAATAATGCATGTGCAAAAGACAGGCTGGGCTTTTCAGGGAGTTCCATTATCTGTGTTACGTTTGTGATGATACTGGCTGGTTTTCTCCAAAGGCAAGGATAAAATGGGCAGATACGATATTTTGAGGCAAGCTGCTGTTGGTTGAATTACATAGATGGATTTGGTTGGCCACTGAGAGGATGTGCAAGTTGTGGCCTTTGAGATATCACAGATAACTGTTGTGCTTTTCCTAGAATATGTGAATAGTCCTATTGGATCATACAAAAGGTCTGGTATCTAGTGAAGTGTTGTCCTTTTCAACGAAAGGCCTTTGAGAAGTCCCTAGGCAAGATTCTCCCATGGATGGTTCCTAGCAGTTGCTATTTATATACTGCCGGCTTTAAAGAATGCCAGTTATGAACATAGGTAGAAAGTTTTCTCATATTGCCTCTCCAGGGTTTCAAGTAGAAGTCTGGTGGTTCTAACGCTGCTTTTGGGGTTCCTTGTTTCTGTTTTGGAGATATGAGTAATCTTTCTTTTACACTTAGATTGCATTATTTTAAATGTTGTGTCTTTGATTATGCATGTTCTGTTGCCTAGAGCAGTGTTTCTCAACCAGTATGCCTCCAGATGTTTTGGGACTACAACTCCCATCATCCCTAGCTAGCAAGACCAGTGGTCAGGAATGATGGGAGTTGTAGTCCCAAAACATCTGGAGGCACACTGGTTGAGAAACACTGGCCTAGAGTTTTGGCATGGGTGACATACATATCTAATAAACTGATTAATACTGATGATAATAAATCTACACAAAAGAATCACATTTAAAGGAAAAAGGGGAAAGAACATTTCTTAATTTATTTTCTTACAAAAGGCACTCTGATACTTTTTTGTTACCCAAGAACTGCATCTGTTAACATTCGGGAAACAAAAGAGAAAAACCTGATCCTCACAGAGTTGGTGGATAACTAAGTTTTAAGCTGCCCATTACCTAGGAAGGAACATAGCAGGTCATATCAGAATACATAGTGATCAATTTCCTAAAGCATTCCTAGTAAAGCAACACACAGTTGGACTTCTTCCGATGTCCCAGTGCATTCAATTTCTTTAATAGATCTGAAGGCAAATATTTGAGAGTTTGCCCTCCACAGCAGCTTTGTCTCCTCTGCACTTATAATAATAATCAACATTTCAGAAGCCAGAGGATGTGACCTACTCGACTTTTCACATTATGAAATGGAGCTTCAGTTGTAATGCAGAATTTAACAGAGGATATGATTTACTGAGCATGTTTAACTCTGAACAACCTTTTCGATTTAGTGGTGGTCATGACAGCATTAAAAGCAAATCTCAGAACCATCTTAGTGATATATTAAAAGCATCCATAAATTGAAAGCGCCTTGTGATGGCTTGCTTTCTCCAATGATGCTGAAGAATACCCAAAACACTCTGTGCATCAGAAAATAGGGGAAATGTCTGATCAAATAAAACAAGGTTGAAAATACTTTTATACTGGAATTTATTTTTTCACCTGAACACTGCTAATGAAACGGGATGTTCCTCATCGTCTTCATAGTGGATTTGTGTATGTGAGTAGTTTCCGTTGATGCAGGGTGCATCTCCTACAAAACCATTTTGTATGTGCAGGAAACAAAAGTTTCCTTTTTTATTACACAATCAACAACCGTCCTCTCCAGTTTGCATTTCACAGTGTCTGAACAAAGTGCAAAATGTCCACCTTGGATACATCTCCCAGGTAGCACATTTCAGTCCATAGCTTTTGAAAACGCAGGGTAGAGAATTGAAGATCTCCGAAGCCCCTTCTGTGATAATCTTCAACATAAAAGCACACAACTGTAATCCACACAATGTACTTGTGGTTTCAGGAGATGTGCTTTATAAATCCTGAGCATGGTATTTGTTCTCTATTCTCTTCTCAGCATTATACGATCCACACATCTTCTGCCCCGACAAGACAGTTAGGCAGCTGGGCTTCCTTTGCTGGTGTGTGTGTTGTGTTGTGTGTGTTGTATGTGTGTGTGTGTGTGTGTGTGTGTGTGTGTGTGACAGTGGCTTACTGTGTGCTGTGGACATTGCCATTCCCAGACTATTTTGCAACACCCCCCTGCAAAAAATTTGCACACTTCAATTTTCAAAAACAGATTGTTTTTCAGAAATGATAGAATTCTTCAAAATATAAAATGAAAGTAAAATATTATCAGAAATGGATAGGCTGTAACAAAATCTAATCTTTGCCACTCACATCCCTTTGCGGCTGCCTAGTTGGCCTCATGATAGCTCTACTTTGGCCTTGGCTATAATTCCACAGCACAAAGCCATTTATGGGAAATTACTTGCAGAAATGTGTCCAGGCAGCAATCTTTTTAGGAGCGTCCGATTTGTGCTCGACTGCACACATGTGCACCACTTTCAGAAAAAAGTGCATCTCTCACCACCAGATGTTGTGGCCTAACAGCTTGAGAACTTTTGTTTAGCCACTTTGTCTAGTAGGCGGCTTAGCAAGACAGACCACTTGTCTGACTGAGATTTCAGTTATTATGGCTCTCCTGCACATCTCGGCGTGGGGAGTTATCCTGCTACTAAAACATGGGAATGACTATTAATCAATGCCATTTTTCTAGGAAAAGAGGGGCTGGAACATGAACATCTTTTCTTATTCTCTTATGGTAAAAGGTAAAGGTAAAGGACCCCTGGATGGTTAAGTCCAGTCAAAGACGACTATGGTGTGTAGCGCTCGTCTCTGCTTTCAGGCCGAGGGAGCCGGCATTTGTCCACAGAAAGTTTTTCCAGGTCATGTAGCCAGGATGACTAAACTGCTTTTGGTGCAATGGAACACCGTGATGGAAGCCAGAGCACACAGAAATGCCATTTATCTTCCCACCGCAGCAGTACCTTAATATCTAGTTGTGATGGTATGCTTTTGAACTGCTAGGTTGGCAGAAGCTGGGACAGAGCAATGCACAGATTCAAACCGCCGACCTTACGATCGGCAAGCCCAAGAGGCTCAGTGGTTTAGACCACCGGAGAGGTGCTGGAACTGAAAAAAAGCCCTGCTCCTAATGCTTGCATTGAGATGTCATTACTTGTTTTCCTTCCTAATAATAATAATAATAATAATAATAATAATAATAATAATAATAAATTTATTATTTATACCCCGCCCATCTGGCTGGGTTTCCCCAGCCACTCTGGGTGGCTTCCAACAGAAAAATAAAATAAAAAAGTTGATTAAACATTAAAAGCCTCCCTAAACAGGGCTGCCTTCAGTTGTCCTCTAAAAGTCTGGTAGTTATTTTTCTTTTTGACATCTGTTGGGAGGGCATTCCACAGGGCGGGTGCCACTACCGAGAAGGCCCTCTGTCTAGTTCCCTGTAACTTGGCTTCTCGCAGCGAGGGAACCGCCAGAAGGCCCTCGGCACTGGACCTAAGTGTCCGGGCAGAGCGATGGAGGTGGAGACGCTCCTTCAGGTATACTGGACCGAGGCCGTTTAAAAATAAGATAGACATCTTAGCAATGAAACACTTTCATGTCAGACCCGAGATCCCAACACAGCAGAGCAGGAGCACAGAGAGCAGATAAGGGAAGCTTTCACCCATGTATTAACAGCAGGACTTCAGACATAGACGAGAGAACTGAGAGACCAAGAGTTAAATCACAGAAACCACATTGCTGTATACAGTGGTACCTCGGGTTACTGACCCAATGTGCCATTCACATCCCAAAAAGTCTGAAATCCCAAGCGGCGATAGAGTGCATGTGCGAAAGAGCGATAGAGTGCTCATGCACATGCAAAGCGCGCAGAATGCTTCTGCGCATGCGCGCATGGCGGAACCCGGAAGTAAACACTTCCGGGTCCACAGCATTTGCAACTCGGAAAAACCCAGCCCGCAGTGGACGCAACATGAGGTATGACTATACTGGACTGTGGGTAAGACACCCGTTCCTGGGCTTCCTGGGAAATTCTAGTCATCTGGCAATTCAACAAACAATGTCTGGCAGGCTCGTAATAGACTGAGTTCCTAGTTAAATGTCACTCAGTGTCCTTGCACCCAATGTATTAGAACCATACTGCATTATATGCAACCACATGTAAGAAACTTTGCTGGCTTGCTTCTTTGCTTGGCAGGCAGAAAAGTGATTAACCTTACCTTTTTCTGCTGGTATTCCTCAACCACTGTGTGTGTGTTTCCTCCCACGTGGTTCCAGATGCTTGCTTGCAAGTATAAATGAGCATCTGGAATCCTGCAAAGGTGAAAGCAGACCAGGAGTAGGGGAGATACTGGAGAAAACTAGTGGATGATGACTTAGGTTCCCCTTCCTTTTCTTTGCTAAGAAAAGTATGTGTCTTGCTGCCATTGTTTTCAGCAAAGGAGCAAGCCTTCCAAGTTTTCTTACAAGCAGTTGGAAGTGCCATGCAGTTTGTTCCTTAAACTAAAGTCAGTTATTCCACCATCATTATTAAAGCCAGAGAATATGTAGGAAAGCTAGCTGAGGTTGGGGGGTGGGGGAAAGGATGACAGTGTAAATTCCAGAATGCCAAGTACCTAGATCTTTTGGTTCCTCAATTGATGATGTGTCATATAAACCCTTGAGAAATTATGTGATGTTATGTGACATTGATTAAAACGGATTTTCCACTGAATTATTCTCTTCCAATAGTAAAGTAATGAGTCATGCCTGATGTGTCAGTCTCTCACATTTTGGCAGTTTAAGTATATACATCCTGGGATGTGATCCAACTGTGCTAACGTCTGAAATAAAACAGAATGAAAAACACCACTCCAATTTGACAATGGGAATAGAAGTGCGTTTAAACAACTGTATGGAGAAACTATTGTTCTGAATGTATGCTGTCATAGCACATTGTTAATGCGTTATTTTGCGGAGGAAAACAAGTATGGTAAAGGACCATTGAATCAACTGCAAACATTCAGATTTTTTTTTTTGCTGGAAAAAACAATGCACCATTACAAAAAAAACACTTGGGAGCAGGTGGGAAAATAATCCAGGATATTAATCACAAACTGTACTTTAAGCTGGATCTCTCGGCTCACTGGAAAGGGTGACAGTGGCATTAGGACAAATTGCAGCACTAATAGAGAATTGGGGGGGGGGATAGCTGGAGAACATGGAACGTATTTCATTGCTCTGGAATGATCTCTTGTGCTAAAGTAGTCTGCAAACTTAATTCTGAGACTGAGCAAGTGATGGAAATGATCATCTCCAAGTTGAGTGTACAGTACAGCATTCAGAGTACCAGCTGGAATCAGAGGTTTTCAACATATGCAGGTGTAGTCTACTTTGTGGTCAGGTAAAGGTAAAGGTAAGGTCCAGTCGCGGACGACTCTGGGGTTGCAGTACTCATCTCGCTTTACTGACCGAGGGAGCCGGTGTTTCTCCGCAGACAGTTTTTCCGGGTCATGTGGCCAGCATGACTAAGCCGCTTCTGGCGAAACCAGAGCAGCGCATGGAAACGCCGTTTACCTTCCTGCCAGGGTGGTACCTATTTATCTACTTGCACTTTGATGTGCTTTCGAACTGCTTAGGTGGGCAGAAGCTGGAACTGAGCAACGGGAGCTCACCCCGTCGCGGGGATTCGAACCGCCGACCTTCCGATCGGCAAGCCCTAGGCTCAGTGGTTTAGACCACAGAGCCATCCGTATCCCTTGCGGTCAGGTAGCCCAGTGATTGCTGACGGCTTCAGTAGCAGCGTGAGATTCTGTTCTGAAACAGCTGCAGGGCGCAGGATCCTGCTTAGGGCAAGCATGGCAAACCAATTAGCCTTTATAAAACCTCTTATAACCCACGGCACTAATCTGCAGGAGGAGCTTGCAGGGACTTGGCAGACCATTAGAAGATGCTAAGAGCAATTGTTGGTCCTGCCTATGAGCATCTTCACATACACAACTACAATGAAGTTTATTTTTAATACAGGTACAGCAGGAATGGTGATCAACCACATCCAGTTTGGCCTAGTGACATGGCTATCTTAGGCAGTTCTTTCTGGGTGTCATGAGAAGGGAGCAAATCGTTATTTGATTTATGATTCTTGCACTGCCAGAGGTGGGTAGAGATTCATCCATAGCTGCCAAGTCTCCCGTATTCCCCGGGAAACCCCCGTTTTTCCAGCTGTCCCCAGCCGAAAAAACGGATTTTTTTTGTTTTTCCCCCGGTTTATTCTGGCGCGGCGGCCATTTTGGAACTGGGCAGAGCATGCTCAGAAGCGACTTTTGATGCTGCTCTGCCCAGTTCCAAAATGGCTGCAGCCTGACTTCTGGTGCGGGGGTCATTTTGGAACTGGGCACAGCAGCATCAAAAGTCACTTCTGAGCATGCTCCGCCCAGTTCCAAAATGGCGGCAGCGCTACTTCCGGTATGCTACTTACGGTCCGATCCCTTATTTTTCAGAGAGGAACTTGACAGGTATGGATTCATCCGCTTCACATTTCAATGCGAAACCACATCATTTGCACTTCCCATAATAATACATAAACCTGAAGGAAAACAGCCTTTGAAATTCTCTGGGTTTTGTGTTGCAGTTCTTTAACCATCCCAAGGGTACAATAATAGTAATAATTTATTATTACGGTCAAAGACCAGTTCAAGGTCCCAAGGTCCCAAAAGTGTCTATAACAGGGAAGTATGCGAGAAAATGCATACGTTGTATAATAATAATAATAATAATAATAATAATAATAATAATAATAATAGTCAGATTCGTCCATCCTCAAGATCCTTACAAGAGTTTCTGCCCCATATGCCGGGATAACTTGGCTGACTTTTGGTATCATGCAATTTCATTCAGATGGGGCCACCATTTGCTGCTCAAAAAGGCCCTGCTCTCATGTTTGTAACAAACATTACAAACAGACCCTCCAAGTGTCATATTTTCCAGGGACAGTCCCGGATTTACAGAAGACATCCCAGTTTCTGATTTGATCCCAGATTGTCCCACTTTTCCCTTGGAAAGAATTGAGTCATGCGGCCACCTGAGCCAAGGAGATTAAAAAACAATACAATCTTTAAGAGACACCTGAAGGCAGAACCTGTATAGGAAAGGTTTTTTTAATGTTTTATTATATCTTATATATGTTGGAAGTCACTCAGAGTGGCTGGGGTATTCTAGCCAGATGTGAGGATATAAATAATAATAATAATAATAATAATAATAATAATAATAATAATATAGGACATCCTTATTTTCATTGGAGAAATGATTGAGGATAGGCAACCATTATATATTCAGGAATGAATGAAGCACCCTATATGTTCGAGAAAACCTTTCACCAAGAGCAAAATCTATTCTGGGTTTGTTAGGCTTGCCATATGTCAGGAAAATTCCTGCCATGTCCTGGGTTTCGGATGTAAAAATGGTGTCAGGGGAATTTTGCCAAATCAGCAAAATTTCAGGCAAAACCCGGATGTATAACAATGTGATGGAAAAAACAGCTCAAAAAGCTTAAAATCACTAATTGGGGTTAGGATTCCCCCAAAAAGCTCTACAATTTGGGTTTGTTCCCCCCAAAACTTAACAATTTACTTTTTGGCAACCCTAGGTTTGTTCTTTTGTGGGGTGTTTTGTTGCTGCAGAAACACACCTTCTGGGTTTGTTCACACACACACACACACACACACACAACGGTTCATCTGCAAGAACTGGTTCACAACATAAATGGATGGCAGTCGCTGGAGGACTGATATGAATGCTACATTTGATATTATTTGCAATTTGACCCACTGACTCTTTGGTCATGGGAATAATACAGGAACCAGAAAGAGCGCAGATTGACTGTAGCATTTGGAAGGGCCAGCAGCCGGGAGACAGTGGCATTATTACAGAGCCCGTTTAAAACACATAATCTCATTTTACAACTTGAGGGAAAGAGCAGCAGGTCCTATTTATAGCTGGTGGCGGGGCGGGAAAGGAGGGAGGGAAGGAGAATCTATTCTGGCATGGTCAAGTTGAGCAGCGTGTTGTGATATGAGATGGGGATTGCTCTACAAGAGTCATTACTCCTGTTTATTGAATAGCACGCTAGTTATTAAAAAAACAAAAATCAATATTAATGGCCGGGACACAAGTTCAAGCTGACCCTGAACAGTTCTTATTAATGAAACTGCATTTTTCTTTCCTCCATCGCCCCCTTTTTTTCCAGCAATCTCTTCCCCTCCCCCAGCAGCTCTGTCTATGTTAGTGTGAAAGTATTTTATAAGTGATTATGTTTCCTTATCACTCGGCTTATCATCCAGCTATCATACAGGTGAAACATACATACATAACATCAAAGGTTTGTGCTGGGCAGGTAATTCACTTTATTGCAGGGTGTCCCACCCCACCCACCGCCAAAAAATAACCATCAGTAGCTCCCACTTTTTCCTTGCCCCACCATCTGCAAATAGGAGCTCGCTTGTTTCAAGACTCCTTGTTGTGCAGCTGTTAGAATGTTACATTGAGACCCGAATTCAAAACTTAACCCACTCAGCCGCAAAACTCACTCACTGACGTCGACCTACCTCAGAGGTTTGTTGTAAAGATAAAAGCTGGGTAGAACCAGATACAGTGTCCTGAGCTCCTGGGATGAGCTAGAAATCTGAAAGGCAGGTAGAGTTTTAACTCTTTGGTAATTGCCGGGAGAAATATCAACAACCTCAGATATGCTGATGACACAACCTTGATGGCAGAAAGTGAGGAAGAATTAAAGAACCTTTTAATGAGGGTGAAAGAGGAGAGCGCAAAATATGGTCTGAAGCTCAACATCAAAAAAACTAAGATAATGGCCACTGGTCCCATCACCTCCTGGCAAATAGAAGGGGAAGAAATTGAGGCAGTGAGAGATTTTACTTTCTTGGGTTCCATGATCACTGCAGATGGTGACAGCAGTCACGAAATTAAAAGACGCCTGCTTCTTGGGAGAAAAGCAATGACAAACCTAGACAGCATCTTAAAAAGCAGAGACATCACCTTGCTGACAAAGGTCCATATAGTTAAAGCTATGGTTTTCCCAGTAGTGATGTATGGAAGTGAGAGCTGGATCATAAAGAAGGCTGATTGCCGAAGAATTGATGCTTTTGATTTATGGTGGGATGAGACTCTTGAGCATGGACTGCAAGAAGATCCATTCTATCCATTCTGAAGGAAATCAGCCCTGAGTGCTCCCTGGAAGGACAGATTGTGAAGCTGAGGCTCCAATACTTTGGCCACCTCATGAGAAGAGAAGACTCCCTGGAAAAGACCCTGATGTTGGGAAAGATGGAAGGCACAAGGAGAAGGGGATGACAGAGGACGAGATGGTTGGACAGTGTTCTCGAAGCTACTAACATGAGTCTGACCAAACTGCAGGAGGCAGTGGAAGACAGGAGTGTCTGGCATGCTCTGGTCCATGGAGTCACAAAGAGTTGGACACGACTAAACAACTAAACAATTAATGAATCAATCAATCAGTATGGCTATGGTTACTCAGAAACTCAAACTGTAAAACCACAGGATTGGAAGAGACCCCCCCCAGAGGACATCCAGCCCAAGCCCAACCCTAGAACAACATGAATCACAACTTATGAATTTACTTGTTAAGGCTGTGGGATTTACTCAATTTATGATTATGATTATTCAATTTCTATACCGCTTAATATATTTAAAATATCTCAAAGCGGTGTACAAAAAACTGAAGCAACAACAACTTGAACAAAAAAATTTACAAAAATACATAGTTCCATATTAAACTGTTACATTAATACAAAGTTACTAATATATATATATAGATATATAAACAATATCAAGTCACCTGTTCGTCCTCCGCTTCTATGTTCCATTGTGATCATTTGAGAAGCTCACCAGTAAGGTGGATTGCCAGCATTTCTGTATTTTAATATTTTGTTGGAAGCCGCCCAGAATGGCTGGGGGAACCTGGCCAGATGGGCGGGGTATAAATAAGAAATTATTATTATTGTTGTTATTATTATTATTATTATTATTATTATTATTATTATTATAGCATTTCTTATCAGAATTTCTAGATTATTTTGATGTCTTTAATGAAATCATTAACTAATTAATTACTCTGTTAATGGTGTCATTAATATGTCAATAATTCGACAATAGAAGACAGCATGTTGAATAACCTAGTATTTGACAGAAACGGAACTGCAGCAGAATAGAAACAGCGCTGATTGTGACAAAGGCAGATTGGAACAGAAATAGCTGCATTTTTCCATCCCTAGGAGCAACTGGCATGGGGAACCAGCCTTTGTCAAACAAACAGATTATCTTTAAAACACATACATATACAATATTTGATTTTCATCATTATCTAGCCTACTGTAAAGAAATAGGAAACAAAAGCTTGGCACGCTGTCCAGCAGCATTGGAGCATGAGTCGAAAAATTGCAGAAGAGGGGTCTTTTTGGTTGTTTTTTTTTTAAGGTATTGATCCAAACCAGGCTTTGTTGTGCATTACACATAAAATGCAATTAGAAACAAAAGTTATCCATCTACACAACATTAATTGTACTAGTATAAGTAATTCATCTAGAGAAGCAACTGAAAGGAAACGATGGAAACCCAAGCAATGCATTTGGGGCAGTAATGGGGCCTGTTTCTTTAAAGGTTCTTCCGGCCCACCCTTGAGGCAAGGTGAGGGGACTGCCTTGGGTGGCAGGGGAGCAGATCTGGTCTCCAAGGAATGTGTTGCCCACTGCTGCAATGATAGCAACAGCTTTGTCGTGCTCCTTACAGGCTATATCTGCTGCCTCTTCTGTAGCCCACCCTCCATGCCATCTCCATTTCTTCTCCCTCTTGGTCAACAGGAGGTGCTGCTGATCTCCTCCAACCCTTTCTCCCGGTGTAGATCTTTATTCTCACCATGTTCCTAGTGTAGATCTTTACTTACCTCTTCTTTCCTGGCAGATGTGCATGTGCGTGCGTGCGTGCATGTGCCATTTTGTGGTTTGCCTCAGGTGCCAAAATTTCTTCGGCCGGCACAGTCCCTGTTCCAAATACCTGAGTGAATAAATATGCTTTTGGGAGGGGTTGTTCCTTCACACGCTTCTCCCAGTTGTTTGTTATTTTTCTGATGATTAATTCTGCATGGGCCTAACGAATTAATCGGAGCTCGTTTTTGACCTGTAAAATTGTCCCTTGAGAAGAAGCTTAGATTTCACTGAATTAAGGCCTATCTTCTTGGGAAACTCCATGAGATCAGTGATCAAATTTCAAAGAGGAGGGTCCAACCACTGCTAAAGCTAATCTCCTAATAGCAGAAGGAAATATCAGCCAACCCACCGGTTAAAAACCCAGAGAACATGCCATGTTATCAGTAGATTTTTGAGAACAGAATAGGGTTTTCAAAGCATTTGCATAAATTATACAAAGTAGGGAGGCTTATGATGCCTCGCAGTGCTTCCCAGCTGAAATAAATGCACAAAACACAGCCTGTCAGTTCGGTGTATTTGCATTTCAGATTAACAAGCCAGGTCTATGCATTCCACTTTGAGTGGTCAAGTACTGACAGCTCAGGACATCAATACATCGTCAAGGGGTTTTTACATCCATTATACCTGAACTGCATTGTACATTGATTTATGTCTATCATCAGGATTTATAAGTACAGGCACAGAGCTACAAACAATTTAGCTTCACATTTAAATCTCCAGGTAGTCTCTTTTTTCAATATCAGAGCAACAGTCTTTGCTTTCTCCAGCATCACAAAGCCACTTGTAAGTCTTGATACTTTTTTCTTTTTTTCTTTTAAGAATGCAAAAGTTAGGATTACGTGACTGTTAGCTGGTGACTGCATGCCTGTCAAGCACGGGGAGTGGTTAGGGTCTTGAAGCCAGAGCATATCCCACACCTGTTACAGCTGGCAGAGGGTGTTGAACAGTCCTCAGGGGCAGCCTTATATAGGGCTGGTTTCAGTGAAGCCTCAGAGCTGTGAAGCGAAGATTATGATGTTCAGATAAGAATCTCAGTAAGAGAAGTCACTCTTCTCTTGAGGTCAAATTGCCAATGTTTTCCATTAAAGTCTGAAGGAATAGTGATGGATCTACAAGGCTGTGGACTTGGGGAGGTCAGGGGAGGCTGAGTCCCATTACATGGGGGTTCTTCCTTGTCTCTCCCGGGCTGCAAGGTCCTCTGCACTGACCATAATTATGTCACTTCAGTTTGGATTCCACATCATTGTCTTTATACGATTCAGGCCTGCGTAGAGTGAGACAATAAGTAAATAATAAAACTAAAAATGGAGGGTTGAATAAAAAGGATACATAGAACTGGGTAACACCAGTGTGTTGTTCTGGCGGACTGCCTCGCCAGAGTGGTGCATGCTCTGGTTATCTCCCACTTGGATTACTGCAATGCACTCTACGTGGGGCTACCTTTGAAGGTGACCTGGAAACTGCAACTAATCCAGAATGCGGCAGCTAGACTGGTGACTGGGAGCGGCCGCCGGGACCACATAACACTGGTCCTGAGAGATCTACACTGGCTCCCAGTACGTTTCCGAGTACAATTCAAAGTGTTGGTGTTGACCTTTAAAGCCCTAAACGGCCTTGGTCCTGTATACCTGAAGGAGCATCTCCATCCCCACCATTCAGCCCGGACACTGAGATCCAGCACCGAGGGCCTTCTGGCAGTTCCCTCGCTACGAGAAGCCAAGTTACAGGGAACCAGGCAGAGGGTCTTCTCGGTAGTAGCACCCACCCTGTGGAACGCCCTCCCACCAGAGGTCAAAGAGAACAACAATTACCAGACCTTTAGAAGGCATCTCAATACAGCCCTGTTTAGGGAAGCCTTTAATGTTTGATGGATTTCTGTATTTTAGTATTTTGTTGGAAGCCGCCCAGAGTGGCTGGGGGAACCCGGCCAGATGGGCGGGGTATAAATAATAAATTACTACTACTACTACTACTACTACTACTACTACCTACTACTTTTTCATTGTAAGAGATACTTCCTGTCCAGGTCAGGGGTGGTCCCATGGGCATTTTCCAGGTCCTGCAGCCATCAGCACTGACTGAGTATGCCCAATATGGCTGAGGATTGGAGATATCAACACGTACCATGCATGGCTTTGTAACAGTCCATCTCTCTCCCCCAACCCCAGCACCAATTTGCACAGTGTTCTTCTTCCTGTCTCTGACCACCCCTCCCATCCAATACTACCTTAGGGGCCCTTCTCTTATTATCTTTGCAGCATGGGAGTGTGGCTTCATCTTGGACCAAAATATAATTTTAGAATGTCCTGCGCCATGCATCACATTGCAGAAGCTAGAGCAGGTGTGTGTAACCATTGGTCCTTCAGATGTTGCTGAACTACAACTACCTTCAGCCTCACCCAGCATGGCCAATGACCAGGGATCATGGGAGTTGTAGTTCAGCAACATCTGGAGGGCCAAAGTCTCTCCCCATCTGGACTAGAGCAATTTTGTCAAGGAGAGTAGCAGCTGCAGCAGCAGCATGGTTTCCTTCTCTGTGGTAGAGGGCTTCTCACATGGTGTTCAGTGGTTCAAACATCTCAAAGCTAATGGGGAAGGGAACCTTGTCCATTCTGTTGCACAACATTTATGAATTAGCTATTTGCATCACTGTACCCGTCAGCTCTGGACAATTTCTGTTATATATATATATATATATATATATATATATATATATATATATATTATATATATATAAACCCAGCGTATCTTCCTTGAAATCAACAACTTCCACCAGCTGAGAATGTAATCTCATAAACTGAAAGACCTTCTCAAAGAGCTCTAGTCCTTCCATTGCCAACACCTTGGGGAAATAGTCTATATGTCCTGGTGGAAATGGAGACAGCTGTTGGTCAATAAATCATCAGAATCACTGAAGACTGATGAACAGAGGGCACACTGCAATATCATAGCTTGTGGCTAAGTTCCTGGGTTGCTCAGTGATGTACTTTTGATGCATTGCATATCCGTTAACTTTTATTACTCTGGTGTGTGCATGCAAATCTATCGATTTCTCTGTCTGGAGGAAATATTTAATCCCTCTTCAGAGATAACAATTTTTTATTATTTTGGAATGTGCCTTTCAGAGAGTCGTAGCTTTCATCTGCAATGGAAGGCATTGGCTGTAGGTAAGATCCAGGGACCAGAGGACTTTGTTTTCAAACAGGGAACAGCTATTAGAAGATTTCTACTGATCCATTTGTACCTGTCAGGGGGACTCCCTACAGGGACCCTCCCCCAGTCATCCTGACCAACACTTCGCCCAGCAACAGCACGAGCAGCAGGTCAGGAGGAGGGAATGAGGAATGGAGCGGAGTGGAGAGGGGGCTCCAAGACGTGTCAGAGCCTCAGCACTGACCCAGCTGGCCAGAGGAGGAAGGACAGCGCAGCGAGGTGTCGGAGCCTCTGCAACGCTCCAGCCAAAGGACAGGAGAAGGAACGCAGCAGCCCCTTCCGGCGCCCACGTTGAGTCGTGCACCCAGACGTAGGGCAAGGGGGCGGCGTTTTGGGGTTCCCACTATTATGCTGGCGCAAGAGCAGACAAGCGCCATTTCCGGGTTCTGAATCAGACTAGGCAGTCATGTTTTCTGATGTCTCCGCACTGTAAATAATACGCACAACAAAGCTCTTAAAGACAGAGCAGCCTGGAGCGTCCTTACTCTGGAGTAGCCGCAACAATCCCCTGACAGCACCCTTTATGTATGAAATGCTTCATGAAATCTTGTGTTGTTTAATTTTAGGGTACTGAGCAAATGGCATGTTAAATTATTTCAGAAGATCAAGTGCACTTAAATCTTTGGAAAAGCTGTTTGATAACCCAGTGGGCTTATAAGGCAAGTATCAGAACTGATTCAGACATGCAGGCATCATACCGTACTCCGTGTTGCCTTCCATGTGAAAATGGAAGTGTCAGTCAAGTCTATAATTGGTGGGTCTACTTGACTGATTTGTCCCCTCACTGACACACCAGTGGTGTTGCGGGAAAGTTAGGAGTGCAAGGAGGTCATAATGACAGGCCCCAGACAGCCATCCCCTGAGGGTGCCCACAGTCACATCCTCAACAAGAGTAATAAATAAATAAATAAATAAATAATAATAATAATAATAATAATAATAATAATAATAATAATAAATAATTTGTGAGCTGGTAAAGGGCAATGTAGTTGTTAGCATGTTGGACTTTGGTTGAGGAGAATTGGGTTCTCATCCCTGATCAGCCATGAAGTTTCCTGGGTGACTGTGGTTCAGACACTGTCTGAGCCTAACCTATCAAACAGATCATGTGCCAAACAGGATCTGTCCTCCAAAATCCCAGCCAACGTTACACCACTGACAAATAGCACCCCAGAGGATGATTTGTTTATTTTATTTTCAGTGGTACCTTGGGTTACAAACACCTTGGGTTACAAACACTTCAGGTTACAGACTCCACTAACCCGGAAGTAGCACCTCGGGTTAAGAACTTTACCTCAGGATGAGAACAGAAATTGTGTGCAATCGGTGCAGCGGCAGCAGGAGGCCCCATTAGCTAAAGTGGTACCTCAGGTTAAGAACGGACCTCCGGAACAAATTAAGTTCGTAACCGGAGGTACCACTGTTCTTTACAGAATTTGCATACCACATAACTGTAAAAACCAGCTGTGGTAGCTCCTGCTGTGAAAAATTATTGAAAATGCATTCCCAAATGTTCCTGCTCCACGACAACACTGCCCCCAAACCCATGGTTGGTGTTTTTTAAAGATGCCTTTAGGAATCTGGGTGAAATGTTCACTACATTCATAGCTTGGTTAATCAGACAGAATATAACTTTCATGATTGGCGTTGTTGGGCTCTTGGGCTGGATCTACACTGACCTTTTAAATGTCATTAGAACGACATTAGATATATCATTGCAAAACGTCACTGGTACATTTAAAACGTTCCTCGCCTTTAACAACGAAGTTTCCCTATTGCCAGGTCCTGATTGTTCTTCTTCACCCTCTGGTGTCACAATACAGTGGTGCCTCGACTTACGAATTTAATCCGTTCCGAAGGCACCTTCGTAGGTTGAAAAATTCGTAATTCGAAAAGCGCCATTGGAAACGCGATTTCCCATAGGAATGCATTGGAAACGGAAAAATTTGTAAGTCGAAGCAACCCCATCTAAAAATTCATAAGTCGAAAAAACCCTATCTAAAACCGCCGCAGTTTCCGTTCGGATGTCGAGGAATTCGTTAAGTGTGCGGCCATTAGCCCCATTCGCAAGTCGAAAAATTCGGTTGTCGAGTCGTTCACAAGTCAAGGTACCACTGTATTAACATTGCAAGCAAAACATAATCTGCCTATTACGTTATGGAAATTATTCCTTAACCGTTCCTTAACATTATTGTAGATTTGCCCTGGTGAGGTGTCTCAGAGCAAGGAGGAGGTCTAACCAGGGAGCTAGTCCCTTTGAGGGAATCTTGCCCAAGAGTTTCCCAAAACCTGACACCAGTCGCTAGGCATAACAAATGTCTATCCAAATCACAAGCAACAATATCAGCAATGCAACCTTCAGCTCACTTAAAAGCTGTTGCCTGTCTCCAGTTGCCTGTCTCCAGTCTCCAGTACTAAGGTAGGGCCTGCAGTGTCCTCTAAAGATGCGTCTTGATAGCTATTCAATGTTTTGGAAAGATGTAAATAGATTTTAGGAGTTTTTAACAGCAAGTTGGCAACGCTGTGGAGCCATTATTCCCTTGACAAGCTACTTCATCAGCTTCAGTGACACAGCCATCAGTGTGCTGCAGTGGAAGTAGGCCCTTGGGAAGGAGGACCGTGAGAATTTCAAGAGTCTGAACATTCCCAGATCGTCGAGTACAAAAATAAGAATATCCTTTTCACAGCGATCCTTAAAGAGAAGCCATAAAGTTTGACTTCTGTGGCTTCCTTTACTCAAACTCAATGAATTACAGTATATCATTAGTCTTTTCAAAAATAAAGCCATTGTAATCTACATCCACAATTCCACCCCCCCCTTTACCTGCTACTAGAGGCATAACATTGAAAGAAGAGGAAACTCTTCATTTGATCATTTCACTGCAGGGGCTGAAAACATTGTAGTCCTCATGCAGACAATGCCAGGATAGTGAATATAATTTCCCAGGTGCTCCTCTCCTGCAAGTATTCCTCCCCTCCTTTCCTGTAGAGGAAAGGAACTTATTGGACTAGAAATAAAGCCAAACCACAGAGTACAAATAACATTTAGCTACTTGAAACCTGAATTGTAATTTGACCCTATACTGTGGGAACCTGGAAGAGGACAACAAAGGAGCACAGTTGCCCTGAGGGTGATGTACACAACTGTTGTTGTTGATGATGATGCTTGAAGAATCTGATCTTTGCAGATTCTGATTTGGATGGACCTGATAGGAGATCTGGATAGAACCATAAATATCCACCAGATTACGCACTTATAACTCCCCCCCCCAAAAAAAGGATGAAAATACTCTTTAAAAAAATGTTTTCAGTTGAAATCTTGTTTAGGAATGCATATTTTGAGATAAAGTAGCTTAGAACTATATGTTAGCTCCATTGGTTAGAACACAGTGCTGATAATGCCAAGGTCGTGGGTTCAATCCCCATATGGGCCTTTTGGACTAGATGACCGTCAGGGTCCCTTCCACCGTCACGATTATATGATATAAATGGAATCTGTGGTGATTCTTGGGCTGAAGTATTGTTTACGGGGGGTTGAGAGAGCTGTTGCTGTTAATTGCTGTTGTTGTATCTTTAGTTTTAAATCTTATGATTTATGTGGAAATGGTTCCCATTAGGTTGTGTACTTTTTGATGTGTTTTATTTATTGTTTAGGACTTCTGTTATGTCTGTAATTATGTAAATCTTGTCATGCTGTAAGCTGCCTTGAACATAGTTTCAACTATGAAAAGACAGCATACAAATAAAATGATGATGATGATGATGATGATGATGATGATGATGATGATGATGAAAATGTTACGGGGGGAAATGGCACAGTCCAGAAATCTAACTAAACTTTAGTCAAAATTCAGCTAAACTTTACTCAAAGTAGACCCATGGAAATTAATGAACAGGACTATGTTAGGTCCACCAATTTCAATAGGTCTGTTCTGAGAAAATGTTAAATAACACCAAGATTTATTTGTCCATCTGCTATTGCTAACATGCTTAAGGATGCCCGAGGAACTTTTGACACTTGTACTTTTACTGCTATAAATGGGAATGCCAGAATATGATCTTCTGTCCAAAAGCACTGTATTGGGGTGTGTTTGTTTGTATGTGTACACACACACACACACACACACACACACACACACACACATACACACACACACACACACACACACACACACACACACAAGATCCTTACATCCTTACTCCTATTTGGGAAACTGAGTACAATAGCAAACAGAAATATCAGGTGTGCACCCAACTATCCCAAAAGGCCGGTGCAAATATTTCCTAGGACAAAAAGAAAAGCTGAGTGACATGTGCCAAGCTATTATATTGACAGTTGTTCCAAGTTTATACAACTTCATACTGCAGGTGGGAGGTTGTGTAGCTGAACACATGGAAAACATCCTTCCTGGAGAAAGTTAGGATACCAGGAATAAAAATCCTAGGGATTTAAACATGCAATCTCTCTCACACATACCCCTCTTGGAATATAAACTGCCACATTCTGAAAAGAGCCATGACATGTGATAGTGCTAAAATGCACATTTTGGTTCAAAGGCATGCACATTATTAAAAAGACAATGGGAAAGGCATATGGAAAAGCCATAATCCCAAACCCAACAAGCCTTTAATTTGAAACAAATGGTTAGGAAAAACCCCAGGGTTCGGTACATGGTTTATACTGAGTGCAGGACATTATTGGAAAAAATGCTGTTTTTCCAGTTCTTCACACAGTATTAAAGCATCTGTAAAACTTGGCTAGAAATCTAATGAGAATATGTTCTTTCATGGGGTTTCTGGCATTCTGTTTAAGGTCCCAGCTGGTGACACTGCTAAGTGTAGCATCACTCGCTGGTATTCTGGTATCTCTGGTTCTTGATCTTGGCCAGAACCAGGAAATGATTACAACATTTTCTAGCCTTTGAAAAGATCCATTTTATTTCACACTTAGCTACAGAGGTCTGGAGGAAAAGGAAGAACGGGGTGTTTCTCAAAGCAGAGAGGCCATCTCAAACAGATCTGTTAAATGAAAGTTGCTCACAGCTTCCTTACACTACACAGCATAACTTTGTAGGGCTTACTGTTCTATCCTCTCCTCCTCCATAAATTCATCTCCGCTCTGATATAATTTTCACCAGCGCAGCTGTGACCATTACGTAAGCAAGGGGCAAGCAGCAAAGACCGTCACCTTCTGCTTAAAGCACTTCCGAGGCAAGCAGCAACCACAACCAAAATTTGGCAACCAAAATTATCACGGTGCTGCTGCAGATTCTCTGCAAGGAATAGTGCCAATGCTGACGGTTTCTTAGTCTGAAAAAGGTAAGATGAGAAAAGGGGGACATGATAGAGAAGCATTAAGTTGTACATATTGTGGAGTGAATGGAGAGACCTCCCCACCCCCACCCCAAGTCTCATAATAATAGAATCCAGGATCACCGAATGAGGGATATAGGACAGACAAAAGAAGCACTGTTTCACAACACACATAGTTAGAACTATAAAAAGTACTACAAGTTATGATGGTGACCTTCAATTTAAAGGTAAAGGTAAAGGGACCCCTGACCATTAGGTCCAGTCGTGACCGACTCTGGGGTTGCGCGCTCATCTCGCATTATTGGCCGAGGGAGCCGGCGTATAGCTTCCAGGTCATGTGGCCAGCATGACAAAGCTGCTTCTGGCAAACCAGAGCAGCACATGGAAACGCCGTTTACCTTCCCGCTGTAGGGGTACCTATTTATCTACTTGCATTTTGACGTGCTTTCGAACTGCTAGGTTGGCAGGAGCAGGGACCAAGCAACGGGAGCTCACCCCGTCACAGGGATTCGAACCGCCGACCTTCTGATCAGCAAGCCCTAGGCTCAGTGGTTTAACCCACAGCGCCACTTTATAAAGGTTTTAGATCAGTGGTTCCCAATGAGCTGAGTACTGCAGACCTCCTGTTTTTCAAAAGCCAAGCCATGGACCTCCTACTTTTGAAAAGGTTGATATCTCTGTGGTAGGTTTCGTTATGTGAATGGTGCCACTATACCTTCCAACATGTCCTAGCACAAAACCAGGCTGTGCATCTTCCACAGGGCTGGATTGAGGTTTGATGAGGCCCTAAGCTACTGAAGGTAATGGGGCCCTTTATATGTCTAGCTGTCCTTTGTCAACAACAAATTGTCGCTGTTACTTACATCACTGGAGCCTACACAACACAAAACACTGTTGCTGTCTGTAGGTTTTATTTTATTTGTTTTTTATCTTTTATTTTGGAAATGTACATCCAGGTTTTTTTCCCTTTAAATGTTTTTTGGGGGGGGCCAAGAGAATGGTACCCTAAGCTATAGCTTACTTAACTTGTATGTAAATCCGGCACTGGTCTTCCAAGCCATGCTCCTGCATGAGTCATGCGACCTGTACATTTTTGCCTAAGAGCATGCCCCCCCCCCTCCCAAAGGAAGGTCCGGGACAGTTGACGGGTACCTGCCACAGAGCCCCTGAGTGGGTTACATGGATCTACAGGCCACCAATTGGGAACCACTGTATTAGATGAAGTCAAGGAGGATAAGACTGTAAATAGTTAGTAGTAATGGCTGACTATATATTACCTCCAGGATCAAAGCCTCTGAATAGAGGGTGGAACAACTATGGGTTAATGCCCTCAAATCCTGCCTTTGGTCTAACAACAAAGACAAATTATAATTCTAAAACAGTATAAAAAGGGGCACTTTTTTTTATTCATGTTGTGCCCGCTCATCCTGCTCTTGCCTTTGGTAAACAGAAGACATGAAAATATCCAAATTATTTGGTTTCATGATGTTCTGCCAACAGTCTCCAATGAATAAAGAAATTAAATGTCATTTTAAAAAAAATAAAAAATAAAAATAAAACTATTATTTGTTTCACTTCTAAACCCATATATCTAATGACAATTTTTTTTTTTTTTTTTTGCAAAGATGATGGTGAATAAGCTGAAGATTAACCCGGAGAATGTAAAGGTACTGTTGGAGCAGGATGTTCCTCATGTTTGTGTGTGTTGCTTTCAGCCAAGTTTGTGCTTCTCCACTGTGAAAATTTATGAGCTACAGAAGCTTCAGGGAAGATTTGATTGCACAAAGTGGTGGAAGAACCCTGTAATCCAGAGAGATCACCCTTCTTTACTGTAAGGTTGCAAACACCTATGCACACCAACTGAGCATATGCCTCCTGGAACTCATTGAAACCTACTTCCAAGTTGACAAGGACCTGGACTGTTAGGGTGTAGATATCGTTGAATGCATTAGTTCCTAATGAATGTATATTAGATCAGGCCTTTAATGGGATGTAGCACAGATGAAGAGACCAAATCCAAAAGACTTTTATCAAGGACTGATTCCCCGTTAAAACTCCTTAATCAAGGTATTAATTTTATACCAGCATTTCCTTTCCTGAGCTATAGCAGAGTATTTTAAGATTATCCAATTATTGCTTAAGAAGCAGTTGAACATCACTAAGAACACATATACCTCACCTGAGCTATCAAGCAGCTTTGGAGCACATCTCTTTGAGAAACCTCTGCGCTCTAAACACGAAACTATCCTCATCTGGTCCAACAAATTTCAAAAGACCTCAGTAATTGGAGTAATTGTAATGCATATCCCCACCCCCACCCCTCAGGCTTAAAGTACAGGCAGAGGTACAGTCATACCTCGGTTTATGTATGCCTTGGTTTGAATATTTTCAGTTTAAGTTCTCTGCAGACCCGTCTGGAACAGATTAATCCACTTTCCATTACTTTCAATTGGAAAGTTCGCTTCAGGTTAAGTATGCTTCATGTTAAGTACGGACTTCCGGAACCAATTACACTCATACCTCGGGTTAAGTACGCTTCAGGTTGAGTACTTCGCGAATCCGTCTGGAACAGATTACTCCACTTTCCATTACTTCCAATGGGAAAGTTCGCTTCTGGTTAAGTACGCTTCAGGTTAAGTACAGACTTCCAGAACCAATTGTGTTTGTAAACCGAGGTACCACTGTAGTGGCATTCCTATCCCCTTCCTAGATTATTCCTATTTATTCCTGCAGGTATTTTGAAATATAATAAGATGGCTTTCCACGATTTGCGCGAACAATTAGAATTTTCATTTTAAAAAACAATTTAAGTTCAGTTTATTTGATTTATTACCTCTTCTTCACCACCATCGTTAAACATTATGGTTGAAAAGTAAGAACGTGACCACACACCATCAGCCTGATCCTGTACCCCCAATGGACATGAAAAGCACGCACTTCTCTACACATAATTTTTTGTGTTCTGGCTTATTCTCCCTCTTCCCTGTGGTTAATGGCTGTTTTCTACATTTATTTTATTTAAGTTTTTTTAACCCCGTATTTCAGCGAAAAACCAAATCAAAATAAAGACTCCCCATGCTCTTACAAATAACCTTGTAAAAAAATACAGAGTCCCTGTCCTTAGGCTTATACTCGAAAAACACCACAAAAGGAAACAGAATTGGGAGGGAGGAGGAAATAAGCAAACTCAGGTTCACATTCTTAGAATTAAAAGAATAATATGTTCTAATTACCAAGTGGGAAGGAAACATAGCTGTCAAGTTCTCCCTTTTTTAAAAAAAAAGGAAATTCCCTTATGCTGAATAGGCTTCCTCGCAAGAAAAGGGAAAACTTGACAGCTATGGATGGAAAGGAGAAGAGGGACCAAAAGTTGCTATTGCTCAGCCGCACTGATGAAATGGCCATACATACCTTCTCTTTCCTCCTCTGCCACAGCTGGTGCAATGATGGAGGGAGGGGGGGGGTCGTTGCTCATATCCTCCAACATTCCTCTAATGACAATAGGGACGTCCCATTCCATATTGATAGTTTTGCTATTTATACCCCACACATCTTACTGGGTTGCCCCAGCCACTCTGGGCAGCTTCCAACATATATAAACACATAATAAAACATTAAACATTGTTTTTTAAAAAACCTTCCCAATACAGGATTGCCTTCAGACAGCTCGGGGGGGGGGTCAAATAACTCCATAGCCCCCAACATATCTCTGATGAAAATAAGGACATCCTACTATAATCTCCAACATTTCTCTGATGAAAATAGGGACATCCTAAGGAAAAGTGGGATCAAATCAGAAACCGGGACGGATTCCTTAAATCAGGGATATCCCTGGAAAATATGGAAACTTGGAGGCTCTGGTTTCTTAGCAAAGTGGGTCCTAAGAGAGAAAAAAGAGCAGGGCCTTCTCAGTGGTAACACCCACTCTATGGAAGTTCCTCTCAAGAGAAGCCTGACAGCCTATCTCAGCCTCTGGAAACATGTATGTTCTTACTTCAGAAGGCATTTCCTCTTTAAAGATAAATATTATTATTTTTCTGCTCTGTGGAACCCAGCCATTCGAGTCAGGTACTTTAATTAATTCTTATGTTTTATTGATTTCTGCAAATTGTCTGAATGCATTTTTACTCATTTGTAAGCTTCCCCGAGGCCCTGTTTACAACATGTGTGTGGCAGGGTAGGAATGGAAATAAATAAACTCCTAACTGTCATTGACTGAACTAATTATGCCCAAATGGCCCCAAACAATTTAAATCAAGAATGTATTTGATGGAAGGACTCCTGAATAAAGGAGTTCAACAATTAATTACATTAATCGGAATTTGAAAAGATGGAGATTCTTTGGATCTATTACAATAGCAGCAGCAGGAACAAGCAGATGTTTTCTTGGCAGAAAGAGAAAGCAGCCATGGGAGTATTATTATTTTTTATCAGTGGTGAAGTCATTCATGTCTAAAACATGTTAACATATTTATAGTTGACAAAGTACTCACTAGTGAAATATAGTACAGTATACTGTTTTTCAAGGAGAATTCCCCCATGCAATATGAAAATACTAGACAATATAAGAAAATTCCAGTCTTGAAAATGCCTATCTGTGGTTTTAAGTACGGGAGACGTCCCCGCACGATTGCTTAGCAGACAATGATCTACTTTCGTTAGTTTAAAAACTTTGTACAGCTTCTGAGGTCCTTCACGCAAACCGCAGATCATTTGAGCCAACACTTTCCAGTAGATTCTAGAGCAGGCACCCCCAAACTTCGGCCCTCCAGATGTTTTTGGACTACAATCCCCATCATCCCTGACCACTGGTCCTGTTAGCTAGGGATCATGGGAGTTGTAGGCCAAAACATCTGGAGGGCCGCAGTTTGGGGGATGCCTGTTCTAGAGCTCATGGTCTAGACTAGGCTCCTTGACTTGAGCGGGGGGTTTCAGCCAGTGTGCCATGGCACCATGGGGTGCCTTGAATGATGGTTAGGGGTGCTGCGGTCAACACTGGCCTCTGACCCTCTTTCCTTCCCTCTCTTCTCTGATGCCCTTGTGTCACTGTCTCCCAAAAGCTTGTGTGGCTGTTTGTTGCAGCAGCCCTGGCTACAAGCTCCCCAAGCGAATGGTGCCTCTGGGGCTGGCCAGGGGGTGCTGGTTGCCAGGAGCTGAGGCAGCCTCAGAATAAGCAAGCAAGTGGGTGAGAGAGCCCAGCCAGCCAGTTCGCCAGCCCTTGCTGTTGGGAACAGACGGACAAGTGGGAGGCCGGGCAGCCAGGCAGGTTTAGCTCCGGCCTTTCTTGTGCTTTCTGTGCGCAATGCTTGCCTGGAAGCTCAGTGCCCGGCGCCAAAGGGAGCCTTTCCCCCATGCAGGCCTGGCAGTGCCCACTGCTGTTTCCCAAGGAGAGTAAGAGCATGGCCTCATGTTCACCTTTGGGCAGTTTTCATCAAGCTGCTAAGACTGGGAGCATTCTCAAGACTGGCGTTGGAGAGACCACCTTTCTTGGGGGGGGGCAGATCTCAGAGACCCGGGGCAGTGACAGCGGCTGCCTGGAGGCCTCCCAAGGAGAGGAGAGGAGGCTGAAGGAACACTTCACAAGGGAAAGTGTTTGAAAATGGATATGGGGCTGCCAGCTCTGCAGGCAAGAGATTACATAGCTGGGCTTCTGAGCCAGTTCCATCTGACAAGCTGAAATGGGTGTGCTGATAGAACAATCTCCTTAGAGCTATGCTGAAGGCCTTCCAGTTGTAAGAATCGCCCTATTACTTAGGTACTCTGGACTTGAAATGAGGATTTGGTGTCCACATTTTATTGTTGTACAAGCAGAGATGGCGCCCTGCCTCTGGGTTGTGTTGGTAACAAATCTGCAGCCCGTCTGTATGATCAGAGTTGCTTCCTTTTCTCATATTTGAATAATCCAGAAGATGGAAAGAAATCTTTCTTCTTTCCGCTAGGCTGCCTACAGTATAATGATCCATAGCATTCTCCTTGGAAGCTGCCTTACTTATAGCAAGTGAGATTATTTGTTCCTCTCCGAATGGCAGGATCTCAGATAAAGGAATTCGATATCACCTACTACCCTTCCTTTGGTTTTCTTTTTAAATTGGAGAAGCCAGGGTTGGAACTCAGGACTTTTTGCATGCAGGGCATAGAATCACAGAGTTGGAAGGGGACCCTGAGGGTCATCTAGTCCAAACCCCTGCAGTGCAGGAATATGCAACTGTCCCATATGGGAATCGAACCTGCAACCTTGGCACTATCAGTACACGCTCTAACCCAGGCAGGGGCTCTGCCACTGAACTACAGCTCCTCTACTAAAAGCAGAAATGATTGACCTTCGTGAATTAATCCCTGTTCTCATAGATTGCATGAATCACAGCCACCCCATCCTACCCTACCCCAGATCATCAGGTCTATAGTACTGGGCATGGGGCAGAGAGTCACGTACAGCCAGTGCACCACCAGGAATTCCTCTTTTAAACTATCATTTTCACTTCCAGTTACCACTGAGCATTGCTTAGCCCATCAACTCCCAGCCTGGCTTACCAAAGATAGCAGCTGTTGAATAATGTGCTAAATATTTTTTTGCCTCTTCTCATCTCGCTGAGTACATCTGAGCAGTGCAGAGTGCTCTCTGCCCCTCGCCACCTAATGGGGTCTACAGTTACCCAAGTCAAATACTAGATTTCACCAAAAACAAACAAATCCATTTTGTTTCATTAGAGGTTTTATCAATCATGATGTGCAGAAATGGAGGTCGCAACCACAGTTTCCCATCTCACAGGCAGAGGAATTGCCAGCTTCAGCTGACAGCGGGGAGAATTTGGGTGAGTATTCTAGTTTTACTGCCAGGGAGCGGGAGAGAGACCTGTGAAGTTTTCTGCCTCGGGAGTCAAAATAACTTGCACATCGTGGGTCTTGACCCGAGGGAGAAGAAGCCGTTTGCAAATGTCTTGGTCCAGCCTCGTGAAAGCTGTAGCCCAGTGACCGAAGCGGCAAGTCTACCCACCTCATTGCATAATATGAAAGGACAGGGCTTTGTGCTGGGAGGAAAAGAATGCTTCTGTTTCTCCTGAAACAGTAGCTGCTCCTTTTCCTGCAGAAATTGCTAACTGCATAGCAATCAGGTCAGCTCGTGAACCGGGCCTGGTTACAGCCGAGCGGCACCTCTTGACAGACATGCCGCCAGCCTGGCGCTCCTGTTGGATCACTGCCTCCACTTCAAACAAGATGGCGACCAATTCTAATCCGCCGTAGTAATCGTCAGTTGGGCAGGGGTATATTGCCCTGCTGAACTAAATAAAGGAGAGTGAAGGAGGTTTGATATGTTGTCTGCGCACCTTTGGCGATAAAGCACTCCTTCTCAAAAGAGGAAGAACTTATCACACAGTGTTATTAGCTGTGGTATTAATTGGCCAAATTAAAATTCAGCCAAGTAGACTGCATATTTAAAATGGCTGGCTGAATATAGCGATCATTTGTCAATGTCCTCTGCTGAATTGTTAGTGAGACAGGCCTGAACGCATTATTCAAGACAGCAAATGAATAGTTCCAGTTGCTATGGATACAGCTCTGGTGAGGGGTAAATGTTCGCCTCTTGGCTCTCCTCCCTACTCTGTTTTTCCCCCTTTTCTCTTTCTTTTTTTACGTTCAGATTTGGAACATTGCAGAATGCAGAGGATAGTGCTGCAACGAAGCTCTGGAAAGTCGTTTTGTGACTTGAGTGATTAGCAGGTGTATTAGGACTGATCAACAATTATCTGACCCAAAGTAGTGGCCATATGATTTCTGCTCATTAACTCTCCCCTTTTTTCCATGGTTCAGCCAATGGGATCAAACTGACATAACTTAGGAATACTGAGCCTTTAATGACTAGCCTTTAATGACTATAGGAGCACCTCCTTCAAGCACAACCTCGATAAGAATACACAATGAACTTGTGCCAAAAAGGTTCACACAAACTTACCCCTGTGAACTAGGACAGGCTGCAAGATGCTCTGTTACTTGGTCCGGGGTGGCCACCATCTGCATTTTTAACCTTTGGCCTGACACACGCAAAATTCAGATCTATGATTAGCATTTCTGGGAAAGGGCAGGCTTTTCTACAGAGCTACTTTTAAAGCTCTGTGAAACCAGGGTTATATGAGCACCAAGAAGTTTAGGGAGAGATTTAGGCTCAACTCCAGGGTTCCAATCAAGAACATTTATTTAAGAATCAAGACAGAGAAATTCAGACATTGGAACCCTGCTTCCCCAAAGAAAAAGAAAAAGCACAGAATTAAGTAGGTCACCCTAACTGGTTGGGACACTTACAAAAACAAACCCCAAACACAACTACTCACATCTCAAAGTGGATGCCACGCAAACTACTGGAGGGCAGCCTGGGTTTTCATGGTTGCATATTCTGGTCTTGACTCTCATGAAGTACAAAGGGGATTGGAGAGGGAAGATGGAATTAAAATGCTCCAATCCTATAGCCTGACATGGTCCTGTCTTCAGGTTGGTTCTGCATCAGTCTTAATTAATAATCATGGCGGAGGAGATGGAGCCCCGTTTGGATGCAGAATGATACAGTGGAACCTTGGCTTTTGACCGGAACCCATTTCGGAAGACCATTCAACTTCCGAAAAGTTTGAAAACTGAAAGCGGAAGCCTCAATACAATAGGGAAACCCAAAACGGAAGCCACGTGGCATGTTCAGCTTCCGAAAACCATTTGAAGACCAGAGCAGTTACTTCTGGGTTTTCGGCGTTTGAAAGCCGAAATGTTTGACTTCTGAGATGCTTGAAAACCAGGTTCCACTGTATAGATTTTGGTGTCTGTAAAGGTTTGAGGGAAGCTCTCCTGGAGGCAGAGTAAACAGCCTAAGGCCAATAGAGGCTGGAAGACAGACTGTGGGGAGAGACAGACCTCTGCTTTGGGGTCTGTTTGGGTTACTTCATATTTTATAAGATGCCGAGCCTGTGCCGGACAGCACAAAACACTGTATGGATATTTTGCTTGTATCTTTGATGCTTATGTTCTGTTTTTGAAGAGTTATGACAGTAAAACTTTGAATAATACTTTTATATGCCTGGACATAAAAGGAGTCAGATCTCATGCTTTCAGTCGCTTCAAACAGCACAATATTAATATCTGCAACAGTGCTTTCCTCCCTACCTGCCTGTTTTTCTGTACTGTTTCCCTTCAGCTGCCCACACTATATTGTTTTCTTCCTGGCTTGCCACTGAACTTACCAACCAAGAACTCCTCTCTTAATCTTTTCCCTCCCCTAACTGTACTTGTGGCCAATCCAGTTTCCCTCTCGCTTTCACTGTCTCTGTCATCCTTCAGTGGGATTTTTTTTTCTTGTCCTTTTGTCACTTTCAAGGTGGGTGTTTTTTTTTTTAAAAAAAGTCATCATGAAAACTGATTAACAGTTTAGTACTTATTTCTCTTAACATACATGTTTTTTGTATGCAACTTGACCTAATAGGTACTTTTTTTTTGTAAAGCAACTCTCCCTAATATAGCGCATTTTTTGATGTCATTTTCACCAATACGTGCTTTTTTAATGTGCATTTTACCCAGGCATGTGCATTTTGCCCTGGCTGTATAACTGCACTGCAAAATACAGAGAATGTTTCGGTTTGCATATTGTTTTGAAAAGTGAAAATCAGGTAAGGTTTGCCCTTAAATGTTTACTTTTTAAAAACTCTTTTTGGTTATTGTTGATTTTAGTTATCTTTTAAGGGCTTGAAATTACTTGTTTTAAAAACCTGTTTCTAATTGATAATTTTAATGTTTCTTGCAAACTGCTTAGAAATTTTATTGCGCTCAAGAACTACTGTATGTTAATGTTGTTAAGTAATAAATTAATGCAAACTGAATCAGATTTCATCCTCAACCCCATTCCTCCTGGCATCCCCAGCCTTCATCGTAAAAGACTACTCCAAGATGACCACCAAAGCCTATAATTTTTACTGAACATCCCAGTTCCAGTTATTCTGTAATACCCTTTCCTCTCAGTGATTTCACAGGCCATCAGTTGGCTTGATTTTTAAACTATTTTATTTATTTATTTATTGAATATTTCTATAGTGCCATATCATGGAATTATCGATACAGTTTTTGAAACAGAAAGCTTCATTTGAAAACTTTAAACTTTTAAAATAAAAACATATAATCACTAGCTGTACCCGGCCACGCATTGCTGTGGCTGAGTCAGGGGCCCCATTTCCCAGGACAGGGGGACGCTCTGTGTGGGTCCCCCGGTGGGTGAGGGGGTAGGGAAGTACCTATAGGTAATGTTGGGAAGGGTCTCCCATTTCCCCCACGGTGGAGGTGGTTTCAGGGTGTGGTGTGGCGGCAGGACCGGGGTGTCTCTCCTGCCGTTGGTGGAGTCGGCGGAGGGGACTTGTGGGCCCGGCCTGGCTGTGGAAGTGGCGCCTGTGACAGTGGACATGGGATCAGGGCCCAGTCTGGCTCTGCAGAAGGCATCGGGGGCGACGGACACGGGATCGGGGTCAGGCCTGATTCCAGAGAGGGTGGGGGCAGGGGCACAGGAGTGGCGGTGGGACCGGGCCTGCCTCTCCTGCTGTGCCTGGAATTGGCGGAAGGAGTTGTGGGCCCGGTCTGGCTCTGGAGCAGCCTGGTGAGGTAGGAGGAGTAGGAGTTGGGGGCTGGTGGTGGCGAGGTAGGAGGGGGAGGAGGGGGAGGCTGGGGTGTGATGGCAGTACAGAAATGGCGTCTGTTCCTTTGCCGTCCACTGGAGGGAGCTATTTCCCCCCACAAATTCATGTTTTTACCTGTGACAGGTGTCACATCTGTGCAATCTAAGTTTATGGAAACACTCGCATATTGGACTGGAACGTTGTGTCCAAATTTCAACTCAATCGGTGAAGCGGTTTTGGAGAAAGATCATGAAACACAAACATGGACCTTTTACATATATATATATATATATATATATATATATATATATATATATGGGGTTAATAAAAAATAACAATTTAATAAACTCACAACAACAAATGAGAAATCTTTATTGGACATACAGATAGAAAATACAAATACAATGTATAGTAAAAAAAATTAAATATGTGCATATATATATATATCTTTATTTATTTTTATGAATATATATTATTTTATAAATATTATATATATATATATATATATATATATATATATATATATATATACACACACACACACACACACACACACATACATATACACACACACACACACAAAGAGGATTAAACGAGAAACTATAAGTACAAAAGAAAGAGGGTGAAGGTTTAAAAACGATATGAAGAATGTTGAAAATAGACTGAAATGATAAGGAATGTTATACCGCGCAACCAAACACATGAATTTAAAAACAGCAGAAAGTAGTGTGGAAGTTGATCTTAGGGAATTCTTGTAACTTTAGGTTTGAATTTTAAGAGTTGTTGTTATTATTATTACTATATTAAGTTGAATTTTTATTTGAGAATTATAGAGAATTTGTAAAGATAATGATTGTAATGAGCCCAAATGTTTGATAATGGAATATGTTGTATGTGAAAATTAATAAAAATTAGTTTTTTTAAAAAAAATAACAATTTAAACAGTTGCAAAGGCTTGTCAGCATAGAAAGGTGTTTGAGAGACACCAAAAAGTAAAAAGTAGGGTTCCTGCTAAATCTCTGCTGGAAGAGTGTACCACTTTTATATATATAGTTGGGGGGGGAGGGGGGTATTGTTCTTTCGTTTGTTACCTAGTGTAGAGCAAGCATGTCCAACCGGTAGATCACGATCTACCAGTAGATTGTGGTGCATCCCTGGTTGATCCCGGTCGATCGCGTTATCCTGATCGATCCCCCCCACAAAAGCTCAACAACGTCAGTCACCGACTCCACACCTGCAGTCTAGCCACAGTATTCATGGCCAGCCCAATGGCAATCCCACATAGGGCACCTTATAGAAATCCAGTCATCATGGTTATCAATTACTTATAACCAACCTTTCTGATTAGGGGTCACCGCAAGAACTAGCATGGCCGGTCTTCTTTCCAGAAGGCCCAGTACAATGAGGCAATTAGATCAAGGGAAGTAATAGTACCACTGTATTCTGCTCTGGTCAGACCTCACCTGGAGTACTGTGTCCAGTTCTGGGCACCACAGTTCAAGAAGGATACTGACAAGCTGGAACGTGTCCAGAAGAGGGCAAGCAAAATGGTCAAAGGCCTGGAAACAATGCCTTATGAGGAACGGCTTAGGGAGCTGGGTATGTTTAGCTTGGAGAAGAGAAGGTTAAGGGGTGATATGATAGCCATGTTCAAATATATAAAAGGATGTCATATGGAAGAGGGTGAAAGGTTGTTTTCTGCTGCTCCAGAGAAGCAGACACGGAACAATGGTTTCAAACTACAAGAAAGAAGATTCCACCTAAACATTAGGAAGAACTTCCTGACAGTAAGAGCTGTTCGGCAGTGGAATTTGCTACCAAGGAGTGTGGTGGAGTCTCCTTCTTTGGAGGTCTTTAAGCAGAGGCTTGACAGGCATATGTCAAGAATGCTTTGATATCTGAACCTCCCTATGTGTAGAGACTTGAAAGGGGGATATATGGCAAACTTGAAGAGTCAGGAAGGGTGCAGGCTCTTCATGTTGGCTAGATTCAACGTATTCCCCTCTATGAAGATAAAAGGAAGATATCTAGCTCTCCCAAAAGCCAAACATTTATGTAAATGCGGGAAGAATGAACCTGATACATTGGACCACATTTTCTTTTCCTGCAATTATGGTATTAATGCGAGAAGGCGATTGCTGGGTGCTTTGCAGGTTGATGCATCGATCGCTGCATTGCCAACTATTCAGGGGTTACTATCGGATAATAATGATGGAGTTACTTTAGTGGTGGCTGAGTTTTTGTGCTCGGTTTATGCAGAGAGATTGGGCCACTGTGGAGAGGACCAGGGGATGCTAATTGAAAATTGATATATCGCTTTAAAATATTAATTTAATTAATAGGTATTTTATTTCATGAAGTCTCTAACGTGAATGTTTTATCTATAATTTTGTTCTGAAGCTCTTGAATTTGTCATGCCTAATAAAGGTTATTGATTGATTGGCTTTGATGGTGTTTCCTGCTCGGCAGGGGGTTGGACTGGATGGCCCTTGTGGTCTCTTCCAACTCTATGATTCTATGATTCTAATTAAGAAACAGACCACAATCCCATGTTTTGCTTTGTTTTGTTTTTGACATCTACCTTCAGGCTAGATGAAGGTTTAGGATAAGTCCTTTTTAAAATTAAAATACATTGCAGGGTTTTCCCCCTGCCAGTGCCAATGGTTTTAATTTATTTCTTAGCGGGGATTATGTCAGATATGAGATAAGATTAGGCTCGACACGTTTCTTCCTCTCACAGGTATAGCATGATGATAACATGATTATACTCCATCCCCGTTACTAGATCTGGAGATAAGTCGTCGGGGCAGCCATTCCTTTGTCCCTCGTGACATGAAAGTCTGAGGAGCTGTATCAGGAGTAATTAACTTGTGCCATTATCCCATGTGGAGATCAGCGATTGGCAGGAAATGAACCTTTGTCAGCGCTTGCATGCACAGAAGTGCTAAAGCCAAGATATAGGACATTGTTCAGTGTCTCTCCTGTAAGCATTTCAGATTTTGAAAGAAGCTAATCTCCTGCGCTATAGCAACTGACAGCAAGCATGTGGGGTTCATGGTTTCTAGGCAAGGGGTTCATTTACACCACATTTGCCCATTTTAATTCAGCTAACACCTTGATCCTACAGACCCAATAGTAATCAAAATCCCACTGATTTCAATGCAACTGAAGGGAGAGGTTTGCCAATTGTGTTATTGAGCTAGATCTGATCCTATAGTTTGCATTGTTGCATTGCCCCCCCAATATTCCTCCTAAAATGCTTCTTAAAGAAGCTTTCCTCTTTGCCTCTATGCCTCCGTGTGTTAAAGTGCAATGTAACAGTGAGACTTGCTATCAAGGCTAAGAGCTGACCTTGTCTGGAACACAGAATGAGAGGCAGAGAGGTTTATCAGCAGTACTGCCAGCCTGACGCTGACGCTGGAATCCTTTACGCATAGTCTTACTCAAGGCTGAGTGAGGATGCTACCAGGGCAGCATGAGTCAGCATGTGTTTATGCACAAGACCGGACACAGGAAGATCCATATATGTACTTGTGACCCCCTTGCATGCACACATTTACAGAGGAGGGGGAAAGGAGTCCAAGAAGTGTATAAGAAGATTTGCAATTTGTGTTTCTCTACTCTTGTCGTGAACTGATCACCTTGAGTCTCTTATTAATAAGAAATTAAATTCTTTCTCTGAATTCAACCCCCGGTGTCATTATTGACTATCTCTGTCCTGCCTGGGCGCAACTTAAGGACCCTTAGTAGCTGATAACAAAGAGGGCTCCTTCACAAGCCACATTTTACCAAGTGCCCTTGCCATTGGCTCCCACAGGTATGGATTCTCAAATGCCCGCCCTTTGAATCAGTGAAGTCTAACATGTAGCCCTACAGATATTGTTGGGCTCCTAGTTCCCAGTATGCTCAGTGGTTAAGGATGATGAAAGTTTTAGCTCAACATCTGAAAAGCCATTGCTTAAAATAATGAGGAAACTATCATATTTTCCCATGTATAACATTCCCCCCCCCCCGTGTATAAGACACCCCCTATTTTGGGGAACTCCAAATTAAGAAAATGGGGAGAAATTGCCCGATGTATAAGACAAAGATCTCCATATTCAGAGACTTATGACTATTGTAGGCCACAGCGCCCAACATCCCTGGTCATTGGCCATGATGCCTGGAGCTCATTATTATTATTATTATTATTATTATTATTATTATTATTATTATTATTATTTATTACTTATACCCCGCCCATCTGGCTGGGTTTCCCCAGCCACTCTGGGCGGCTTCCAACAGAAACATTAAAATACACTAATTTCTTAAACATTGAACAGGGCTGCCTTCAGATGTCTTCTAAAAGTCTGGTAGTTGTTTTCCTCTTTGACATCTGATGGGAGGGCAGGCGTCACCACCGAGAAGGCCCTCTGCCTGGTTCCCTGCAACTTGGCTTCTCTCAATGAGGGAACCGCCAGAAGGCCCTCGGTGCTGGACCTCAGTGTCCGGGCAGTGCAATGGGGGTGGAGACGCTCCTTTAGGTATACTGGACTGAGGCCGTTTAGGGCTTTAAAGGTCAACACCAACACTTTGAACTGTGCTCGGAAACGTACTGGGAGCCAATGTAGGTCTTTCAGGACCAGTGTTATCTGTCATGAAGGTGACAGATTCCCCACCCCTGATTTAGTGGTATAGCACAGATGGTGCTTATGAATCTCTATTTCTACTTTGCTTGTCTACCATACAGGTAGCAGCCAAAAGTTCTCCAAACTGGCAGAAAGCCTTAACCTTGGTTCATGCAAGTTCTGAGTGGTTAAGCATGATGTTGAAAGTTGAAAGTTCTTGTGATGTCCAGCCCCATCTCTTGAACCAAGAACCCAGCACTTTCCATGGTCTCTTTTGCCACCCTTTATTCTAGTTTAAAGGTGGGAAGGTAGCACAGATAGCCTCAGTATGGACTTATATTTTTAAACCCATTTCAGCCACATTGTAGAAAGGGGACCAAATAAAACAGACACCCCATATTCAGTGGACAGTTCTGGATCGGCCCCATGACTGGCAGAGATTCAAATTACCCCATGATAAGGGTTCGAACCTATCTCCCTGAGGTCCAAGACCAGCAGTCTGCCCACTCTGGCTCAGCTGAACTGCTTTTGAGCAGTTTTTAGAAGTCAGTTTACCTCAGGAGTAAAACACTCAGTTGGGTCTCCTCCTTGTTTAAATGTCACCAATTCCTTTTAGTAGAATCACAATCTATTAGGAATAAATAAATTCTCATAGTTGATACAAACACCCAAGGGCAATAATCTACAGTATGGGCCATTGACTTGGAAAATGTAATTACGAAATTAATGCCATTTTTGATTTATGAGAGGAGTGCAACACGGTTGAAAACTACAGCATATCTACTTTTTTAGATGTGGATTTGAAGTATACAAATATCCTAAAGCAGGCTAAATGAAATGTTGTTGTTTTTTTAAAAAAAATGAAACTTCTTCTCTTCGCAGAATTTGATGGAACAAAAATACAACAGATCAGTATTTTGCCTGTGAGTTGTGACATGGAGCAAATGACTTCTCAAGGTGGAAAACCAGGGCCTTTGGGGAGCAAAAATAATGGTGATTATTTACAGGGAATAGTAGGTAGAGGACACAGGGATCATCACAGCTTGAGCCACTGCTGCTTTCAAACCAGGCCTGCTTGTGTGAAATATGAATTAAACCATTCTCCAATCTGAGGAACTGCTCCAAGCAATAAGGAGTTAGTGTCTAACACACACATGTGATGAAACCTACTGAGATGATCTCTCTCTCTCCACAACCTTCTCACCATCTTTAGGTAACTGAAGCATCTGTATCATCCTGCCAAGTGTCAAGGAGAAAGATACCACACTTTGGGGGCAGAGGAGGGGGAAAATATGTGATAAAATGTCCATAATTCTGTCAGAAACGGGAGACGAGGGTGACAAGTGACTCCCATAACCAGTATATGAGAAGCAGAAAAGCTGTGTTCAGGCAGCCAGAGAAAGCTAGAATCTCCTCACAGGATTTAATATAGTCAGGTGATTACAGTTTTTCTTCCACTTGGAAAGAGCTTTTTTTGGGGGGGGGAACCCTCTCCATTGCAGGTATAATGATGAATGAGAGTTAAACAGGCCAGCCAATTTAAATACTGTGATATATGGGTTGCTGAGAACGGTGATTGTGAGGTAATACAATGCAGCCTTGGTTGTACTGTTGGAATATGGTATATATCTTGAATGACAAACACGTGCCTGTAGGTTAGGGTCTAGTTGTCCAGAAGAGCGGTTTGCCTGCTAGTACTGCGTAGTGGAGAAAAGATGGATGGCAAAACTCATGCATCTTCTACAGATGAATGGATGTGAACTGTTGTGATATGGGAAAGAGACATGGGGTTGTATTATTGTGGTTTTTTGTGATGGATTAGATCAGGCTTCCCCAAACTGCGGCCCTCCAGATGTTTTGGCCTACAACTCCCATGATCCCTAGCTAAGAGGACCAGTGGTCAGGGATGATGGGAATTGTAGTCCAAAACATCTGGAGGGCTGAAGTTTGGGGGTGCCTGGATTAGATCATCAAAAGTGGGTCAAAGGAGTAATTAGATGGAAGGCTAATGAGTTTAAGATAAGATAAACCCCCAATGTCTGAATTCGCCCTCCATTATTACGATGGTAAACTGTTTCTCTTCTTCTTGTTACTACTACTAATATTACAGTTATTTATTATTATTTATTTCGTTTTAAAATTTGCATGCCACCCGAATTGCCACAGGTCTCGCGACATAAAAGAAGAATATAAAAACACAAAATATGTAATAAAGGTCTGTATAGTTAAGCTATGGTTTTCCCAGTAGTGATGTATGGAAGTGAGAGCTGGACCATCAAGAAGGCTGATCGCCGAAGAATTGATGCTTTTGAATTATGGTGCTGGAGGAGACTCTTGAGAGTCCCATGGACTGCAAGAAGATCAAACCTATCCATTCTGAAGGAAATCAGCCCTGAGTGCTCACTGGAAGGACAGATCCTGAAGCTGAGGCTCCAATACTTTGGCCACCTCATGAGAAGAGAAGACTCCCTGGAAAAGACCCTGATGTTGGGAAAGATGGAGGGCACAAGGAGAAGGGGACGACAGAGGACGAGATGGTTGGACAGTGTTATCAAAGCTACCAACATGAGTCTGACTAAACTGCAGAAGCCAGTGGAAGACAGGAGTGCCTGGCGTGCTATGGTCCATGGGGTCACGAAGAGTCAGACACGACTAAACGACTAAACAACAACAATGTAATAAAAATAGGAACAACACATTTTAAAAGGGCATTGCATGTCAAGGCCTGGTTAAAGAGGAATGTTTCTGCCTGACACCTGAAGGTATATAATGAAGTTGCCAGGCGAGCCTCCTTGAGGAGAGCATTCTACAAATGGGGAGCCACTGCAGAGAAGGCCTGTTCTCATGTTGCCACTCTCCGGACATGTCATGGAGGAAGCACATGAAGAAGGGCCTCAGGAAAGGATCTTGGCATCTGGGTAGGTTCATATGGAGAGAGGCGGTCCTTGAGGTATTGCTGCTACTACGACTATTGCTACTATTACTATTATAGTGAGTCAGACCACTACTCCATCCAGCTCAGTATTGGCTGCGCTGTCTGGCAGCGGCTTTCCAAGGTTTCGATCAAAAGTCTTTCTCAGCCCTGCCTGGAGAAGCTGGGAATTGAAACCGGGGCCTCCTGCATCTAAAGCAGATGCTGTGTCACAAAGCTAAAGCCCTTCCCCATTCACTCTGGTGGGCTGCAGCTGGGGGGTGGGAAACAAACCCCACAGGTTGCATCCTACATTGAGGAGCCTTGCATTGAGCAGCAGGGGTTGAACTAGGTGTGTGAGACTTTCCAACTATGTGATACTTACGTTTCATTGTATCACTGGTACATCTTGTGGGCTAAACCAGTGGTCCTCAACCTTGGGCCTCCAGATGTTTTTGGCCTACAACTCCCATGATCCCTAGCTAGCAGGACCAGTGGTCAGGGATGATGGGAATTGTAGTCTCAAAACATCTGGAGGCCCAAGGTTGAGGACCACTGGTCTAAACCACTGAGCCTCTTGGGCTTGCCAATCAGAAGGTCAGTGGTTTGAATCCCTGAGACAGAGTGAGCTCCTGTTGCTCTGTCTCAACTCCTGCCAACCTAGCAGTTCAAAAGCACGTCAAAGTGCAAGTAGATAAATAGGTACCGCAGCGGTGGGAAGGTAAACAGTGTTTCCGTGCGCTCTGGCTTCCGTTACAGTGTTCCATTGCACCAGAAGCGGTTTAGTCCTGCTGGCCACATGACCCGGAAAGCTGTCTGTGGACAAACGCCGGCTCCCTCAGTCCGAAAGTGAGATGAGCGCCGCAACCACATAGTTGCTTTTGACTGGACTTAACTGTCCAGGGGTCCTTTACCTTTACCTTTTTACCTTGCACTCGTGCACAAACACAAGCGCATGAAGGTTCCTACCCTTAGGCTTAACTACTGTGGGAAGCTAGTCAAACTTGCCTGCTTAGAGACTTGAAGCAACCTCTAGTCGTGATGGGGTGTGTGTGGAGAGAAACGGCCTAGGCATGCTATATTTGGCGTAACATCTTTTTTGTTCCTTCTCAGTCTGACAAAAGACTCATCTAGATGAAATCCAGAAATTGCCCAGCGCCACAGTAGCTAGCCTGCTGTTTCTTTGCCTTCATTGTTTAGGAGTAGGTGGGTGGGGGGTGGAATCTGTTAGTGTTTAAATATACGTGGGCAGATGGAGGGCAGGTGTTAATGGAAAGGCTTTCCCCCCTGAAAATCATTTCCAAGGAACCATGTGCAACGGAGATAAGGATTTTTTAGGTTTCTGCTAGAACCAGGGAAATTAATAACAACAACAAAAAGACCTTTGTGTGGTTGGTTGCTTAATGAAATTAGAATTCTGAAGGGAGCAAACTGCTTTTAAAAGTTTGCAGCGGTTCCCCACACAAGGATCCCTGGTTTATTTCCCAGCATATATTTTATAAGCAAGGATTGTCACACCATAATATATGAGAGCGATGAATGGCTGCTGTGGCTGATTACACACCAAAGCATTCAATCATTCACAAACGGCTGTTCATTTCCAATATACAATGAGGCAATGGAGAGTGCAGTTTGTGCAGGCCTATCCATCTTTTCTACAGGAGTAAGTCTGTGTATGTGTGTGTGTAAATGAAAACAAAGAACGAGATCCAGTTTGCTCTGCTTGAAATAAAGGTGAGGGTTGATAGTCTTAATTCTCCATATTCTCTATAAATCAGTTAGCTCCTGCATCAAGAATTGTTGACAGATGGGAATGTTTTGACATGGTCTTCTGGGATTGTGATATTGTATTACTGTATTATTAATCTTCACTGCTGGAGCTCACATACGAACCCAGTTTGCACGGCGTTGAACCCAATAAGGTTAATGGTACATCAATCTGGATTACTGATACAGCTCAGACAGTAGTATGTTATCAGGCACCATATTAAGTCAAATATTATTTTGCAAAATGGGGCCGGAAATGTTGTGAATATTCTCATTCTGTATTATACTTATTGGGTTTAACATGATCAACTATAGCTAGTATGACTGAGAGAAGGGTGACTGTATCTTTGGAAAGTTTGCACATGGGTATAATCGAAGAATCATAGAATTAAAACCGGAAGGGACCCTGAGGGTCATCCAATCCAACCCCCTGCAATGCAGGAATCTCAAGTAAAAGATCCATGACTGATGACTGTCATCACTCTGCTTAAAAACCTCCATGGAAGGTGATTCCACCACCATACAAGAGTCTGTTCCACTGTTGAAGAAGCTTTTGCTGTCAGAAAGATCTTCCTGACCTTTAGTCAGAATTTTCTTTCTTGTAACCTGAATCCATTGCTCCATCCTTCACATGACAGCCTGTTAGATAAACAGGACTTCATTTCAGCCTTTCCCATTGTGGTGCTCCTTTGATTTTTGGACTATAGCTTCTATCATCCCTGACACTCAGCCATGGTCTGATGAAAGTTGTAGTTCAAAACTTTGGGATGGGTTTTTGGAAGATGCAGATCTAAAGCAAATATTTAAAAACGTAGCATAAACACTGACAATTGGGTACCACTGGCCTGCGAGCGCTCCAGTTGGAGAACAGCCTTTAACAAAGGTGTCATGGACTTTGAAGACTCGAACTCAGGACGAAAGGGAGAAATGATCTAAGAGGAAGGCACGTTTGGCATACCCTCACCGTGATCAACTCTTGTCTGGAACCTGTGTCCCCTCTGTGAAAGGACGTGTGGATCCAGAATTGGCCTCCAAAGTCACTTATGGACACAGTATTAAGACTGTGTTCATGGAAGACAATCTTACTCGGCTATGAGTGGTCAGCAAAGAAGAAAAGAAGATTCCCAGGCTATTACCTCAAAGGAAATTTTGCTGACTCCATTTCCTTTCAAGTTATGTTGATTTCCTAAGATTAGGTAAAGGTAAAGGGACCCCTGACCATTAGGACCAGTCGTGACCGACTCTGGGGTTGCGCGCTCATCTCGCATTATTGGCCGAGGGAGCCGGCGTATAGCTTCCAGGTCATGTGGCCAGCATGACAAAGCCACTTCTGGCAAACCAGCGCAGCACACAGAAACGCCGTTTACCTTCCCGCTGTAGCGGTTCCTATTTATCTACTTGCATTTTGACGTGCTTTCAAACTGCTAGGTTGGCAGGAGCTGGGACCAAGCAATGGGAGCTCACCCCGTCACAGGGATTCGAACCGCCGACCTTCTGATCAGCAAGCCCTAGGCTCAGTGGTTGAACCACAGCGCCACCTGGGTCCCTTCCTAAGATTATGTAGTACCTAATACACAATTTAGGAGTTTTGCCCCGCATACTTAGCTTTCACACATGGTAATTAAATAATTAGAAACATCTAGTACATAGGTCGCCACGGGTGGCTCTGTAGTCTAAACCACAGAGCCTAGGGCTTGCCGATCAGAAGGTCGGTGATTTGAATCCCTGTGATGGGGTGAGCTACCGTTGCTCGGTCCCTGCTCCTGCCAACCTAGCAGTTCAAAAACACACCAGCGCAAGTAGATAAATAGGTACCGCTCCGACCGGAAGGTAAACGGAGTTCCCGTGCGCTGCTCTGGTTTACCAGAAGCGGCTTAGTCATGCTGGCTACATGACCTGGATGCTGTCTTCGGACAAATGCCAGCTCCCTCAGCCTATAGAGCGAGATGAGCGCACAACCCGAGTCATCTGCAACTGGACCTAACGGTCAGGGGTGCCTTTACCTTTTACTACATTGGCCAACTACACACATGGATCTATCTTAAATATATACGAGGCTCACTATTTTCCTGTTCTAACGCACATAGGAAAATATTTCCTTTTTTAACCTTCTCATTCAGAGTGAAGGCCACGGATGATTTTTCATTTGTCTTTAGTGACATAATCATGTAAGGAAATGTGATTGGCTAACTGGCAATATGACACCAATATGTTCACTACAGGGTCCCTGATTGGTTGGGATTATGACATGAAGAAGCAAGATGCACACATAGTAGTGTCAAAGCAGCAGCATAGCAGGGCTGGAAACACATGGCGGGAAAACATGAAAGGCCGTGCAAATTTAGGAGCATTTCAAGGGGATTTTCACACTCTTTCAAAACCCATTGTTCACCATCACAAAACGTGAGAACAGCACTTATCCTTGCACCTTTGCCCCAGACAGCTAGTTCCCATTGCTTCCTCTGTGCAATGATATGCTCTCTTTTTATCCAGATGTTTCACTAGCAGAAATTAATGCACAGTCTCATAGCCATTAATTTATTGTTCATGAAGAAAAGCTCCACGTACTCGCATGAGAAGTTATTGAAGGCTTAGAAACAGAGGCTGTGAGTGAATAGATTTCTTTGTCAACCAAGAATGTTTAATTGATTATATAATTTAACTTGTATGTTCTATTTGATAGTCTCCTATTAGAACTCTGCCCTCCTACTTTATAGTCAATTGTAAACTCCAGCAATGGCAGAATATATTTATTTGCTTTAGAATTTGCAATTTTCTGCCTTATGAACTAATAGTTATTTGCAATTTCTTTCACTAAGGGGAGCCTATTGCCCCAGGAAAAATGATTAGCTATCATTCAGACTTGTAGCCTGTTTATTTTTAGTTATTTCTTTTATTTATTTTGGATCCACATTTATTTTGGATCCTACATCAGCACGACACAACAACCACAAGGCTTAAACTGGTAAACCTTAGCACTCTCCCATTTGAACTGACCATATAATGGTGCATTTCTATGAGAATCCAGTGGGTCTCACAAAATGTTTAAGAAACCCAGACCTGGTTTATCCTCCTTAGCAATTTGCAGTGTAAGTGGCCTAAGATGGGATTGTTATTATATGTTTGGGTGGTGGATTTAACCCATATCCCAGGATGGGAGGAGAGGTATGATGGGGCAGGAATCCACTCACAAGTGGGAGGAGGCAGGCAGACTCCTCGGAGGCCCCATATTTTGTTTATGTATCCTGTGTTTTTATATCATGGTTTTATCCTGTGAGACCTGTGGGTAGATGATCCTGAGAGCATATACCAGCCTCCCCCAATGGTGTGTCCTGCATATGTTTTGTAAATAAGCCATAAGATGCCACCGTCTCTGCTGTGCCGCATTGTCCAAAAGGAAACACAGAGCCCTGGTAACCCCTCACACCATTTGGTGGTGTGTAACAGCACATACATACAGTGGGGACAGGATTAAAGAGGTCTTGAAAAATTCATAGAGAAGACTATCAATGGCAAGTAGCCATGACGGCTATGCTCTGCTATGCTCAGCTGGAGGCAGGAATGCTTCTGAATACCAGTTGCTGGAAACCACAGGAGAGGAGAGGGTTCTTGTGGTTGAATCCTGCTTGAAAGTTTCCCACCAGCATCTGATTGGCCACTGTGGGAAGAGGTTGCTGGACTAGATGGGCCATTGGCCTGATCCAACAGCCTAATAATAATAATAATAATAATAATAATAATAATAATAATAATACCCCATCCATCTGACTGGGTTGCCCCAACCACTCTGGGCGGCTTCCAATGAATATGAAAGCATAATAAAATACCAAACATCGAAAACTTGCTTCAGGTGTCTTCTACAAGTTGTATAGTTATTTCTCTCCTTGACATCTGATGGGAGGGTGCCACTACCGAGAAAACCCTCTTATGGTCTTAACCATGGGTAGGGAAACTAAGGCCCCGGGGCCGGATCCGGCCCAATCACCTTCTAAATCCGGCCTGCGGACGGTCCAGGAATCAGCGTGTTTTCATGAGTAGAATGTGTCCTTTTATTGAAAATGCATCTTTGGGTTATTTGTGGGGCATTGGAATTTGTTCATATATTTTTTTCCTTCAAAATTTAGTCCGGCCCCCCACAAGGTCTGATGGACAGTGGACCAGCTACCTGCTGAAAACGTTTGCTGAACCCTGGCCTTAACAGATCAGATATAAACAGACTGGGAGTTATACTGAATAAATTAACACAAACACGCCGGGCATGTGCAAGGCACCATTTCTCTGCACTTGCACAAATGAGCTCCCCGTAGTTTGATTCCCCTTTTTTCATCCGGCAAAGGAAACTGTTGGGAGACAACTGAAAGCTTCTAAAAAGAATGAGTGCGGCAGGCCTCCTAAGCATTAAATTAGCCAAGGCCTACAAATACCACACCTACCAGATTCTTCTCGATCCTTGCTTGTCAGAAACATTCCATGGCGAGAGAGAACCGCGCAGATACTTTAATTAGCCAGTGTAAGACTTCAGTTTGCATTAGGGTTGATTTTGGCCTCTGGCATGGATTCATCTCCGGCGCATAAAAAAACCCTATGGGCCCGTCTAACAAAGCAAACCACACACACACCTCTCTCTCTAAGGAAATTACAATCAATTTCCCCTCTTAGCAATACAGGCAGAGAGCCAGACAGTTGCCAAAGCGCTTCAGAGATAAAATATCAATTTCCCATCTACTCGTCCAGCCCCTAGATCACAAAAGAAAGAAAGAAAGGCACAGGGGGAAGAGGAGGCAGAGTCACAAAAACACACAACTCGTCTCCGTATCGAGAGAGCAGCTTGGCAACAAATTCTTACTGCATTATCGAAAAAGCAGATTTTTGATGTAAGAGTTAAAACAACAACATTAAAACAGAATAAATAGGTTGTGTTTGGGGGTTGGGAGTCTTTGGTCCTCTTTACTGAATATTTACAAGGTAGTCATCATTGTGACAGGCAAGCGGGAACTGTGAACGAGAGAATGAAAAATGTTACCACCAGGATATCAGGGTGGGACACATCATTACTACTCTGTACACTGAGAAGTATTGGTTCCTCCTCCTTGGAGTCCCTAGCAAAGGCGCCCGGTGGAAGGACAGAAAATAAGTTTGCCTATACTTCCATGGGGTCTCCCAAAGCTGTACTCAATTTTTTTTTTCCTCATAGAAGAGATTGTCCTGCTAATATAACCCAGTGAATGATGGAAATAATGCTGAGATTGGGTAATTTATTTTTTCATCAAAAGCAATTGGTAGGTCTTGAGATAAGCCAGTAATTGCGTGGGAAGACCCGAAAGACACAGTTGACAGCAATATTAGTTTAAGATTATTGGCATAATTTTGACCACAACTTGATTGATTACAGAATGTGAGTGGTTTGCTTAGGCCTTGGTTCGACTAGCTGCACCTACACCTTCGGCAGGACAGCACTGACAACTGGATTCCGGCAGAGGTCAGTAAGGGTAAACATCCTGGGGGAGCATTGGTCCTACCGCAGACACAACCTCACCCCAACATGCTCCCAGGTGCTCTGTTGTGGCCCTAACCCCTGAAAGGGGAATCTAGGAGTCTAGGAGTCTTGGTAGACCACAAACTTGACATGAGTCAGCAGTGTGATGCAGCAGCTAAAAAAGCCAATGCAATTCTGGGCTGCATCAATAGGAGTATAGCATCTAGATCAAGGGAAGTAATAGTACCACTGTATTCTGCTCTGGTCAGACCTCACCTGGAGTACTGTGTCCAGTTCTGGGCACCACAGTTCAAGAAGGATACTGATAAGCTGGAACGTGTCCAGAAGAGGGCAACCAAAATGGTCAAAGGCCTGGAAACGATGCCTTATGAGGAACGGCTTAGGGAGCTGGGTATGTTTAGCCTGGAGAAGAGAAGGTTAAGGGGTGATATGATAGCCATGTTCAAATATATAAAAGGATGTCATATAGAGGAGGGAGAAAGGTTGATTTCTGCTGCTCCAGAGAAGCGGACACGGAGCAACGGATTCAAACTACAAGAAAGAAAATTCCACCTAAACATTAGGAAGAACTTCCTGACAGTAAGAGCTGTTCGGCAGTGGAATTTGCTGCCAAGGAGTGTGGTGGAGTCTCCTTCTTTGGAGGTCTTTAAGCAGAGGCTTGACAGCCATCTGTCAGGAATGCTTTGATGGTGTTTCCTTCTTGGCAGGGGGTTGGACTGGATGGCCCTTGTGGTCTCTTCCAACTCTATGATTCTATGATTCTATGACAAAAGCATGCCGAGCCCCTGGATTCCTTGAACGGAATACCCTATCACACATTGGGAGGGGCAGGTGTGACAACCTCCCCTCCACTGCTCCTTGAACCAATGCCTAACCGCCAAAGTGTACAAAGTTATGACGATTTGCTGCACGGCAGGCGAAACCCAAGAGGTACCAGCCAATCAGCCAAATGGGAAAATTCCTACCGGGCCCCTGCCCCCAAAGCAGACGACCCATAGGTCCCCCGGCTGCAAATGCAATGCAACCCCATTGGCCAGAATTACCTCAGCAACCGAGGGACCCGATCGGGTTGTTGTGGCTATCCAAACGATCCCACCCACACAAACGGTGAGGTCAGTCTTGGTGATCTCACTGCAACACGTTGCCTTCCATGATGAGGAAATGATTTGTCAGGAACGGCGACTAAGTCATGCAGCTTTACCTGGGGCATGGTAAATGTTAGCACAAAGTACATAACGGAAATGAGGTTGAAATTTGGGTATTTATTTATCACTATATACAGTAGTCTTCAGATTGAACTGTAAAAGCCAGTATTCTCTGATGATCTGTCTTTCTGTCTATCTATACATACTGGGCCTGAACCTGTACTAGAGGGCCCTGGTTGCCATATGTCCTCTTTTTCCAGGACACATCCTCTTTTTCACGGGTGTCAGGGGCTGGACTGAGGAAGAATGGTGGGAACCGCCCTCCCCTCTTCCAGCACCTTCCCGAGAAGAGGAGGAGAGTATAGACTTAGAACAGTGGTTTGCAGAAGGTCGTAGTTCGGAGGTGGAGGAGGAGGGGAGAGACAGCTAACAGACTCTTGAAAGCCTTCCTGACCCCCACCCCACCCCTCTCCCAGAACAAGGCATGCCTTGAGAGTAACAGAACAGAAAGCTCAGCGGCAGAAAGCACAGATCCGTTGTCGCAGGGGTGACATAGAATAGGAGGGACTGAGAGGGTGGGACTTTACTTGGAACAAAGTCATTCTCTAAGAGAAACCACATTCCTTCGTCTCTCTCTGTGAATATTGAACAAACTACTTGGTAAGAACTCTTCTGGTTTATCTGCTTCTTGGCATCCCACCGTGGGAAGGATAGGATTTCCTGAAACCTTGACAAGGGGTAGAGTCATCATAGCGAATGAAGTCAGCAAATGTCTCCTCTTTTTCTCTCTTCAAAACATTGCAACCCTACAATGATTGCAGGGTTTTGGATGTGGGGCAACTTCCATGGAATCTTCTTCCTTTCGGGGGTGTGTGTGTGTTCCTTCTATCTTTTCAATTCTATGATTCCCTCTCCCTCCATAGGATTGCTCTACCCATTCTCCATCTGTAATATGGCACCAAAGGTGCGCACCATACCTATTGGTTGTGAGCTTTCTTGAGATATAAAGCTGGTAAAGCACTTTGCACATTATTCCTACAGAGATACTTTTTTTATAACAAGGGTCTTAATGGTTTGGGGAAACGGTAGCAGGTGCAAACTAACTTAAAAGATTTACCTTGCAGATTCACTGACATCGTTGAATGTATTCTGCCCTGTTGTTATTGGCAAGGGCCCCTGTTTTTTCTGCAATAATAACAGAAGGGCTTTTAAAATTATATTCTGCTGACACAAGCCAGTTGCATACATTGAAGTGGGCAGCGCGGAGAGTTTTAAAAGCATCCTGTTTACAGGCCTGATGCAAAATGATCACCGTTCATTACACTGCCCCATTTGCAAGGTGCTTTTGGGCTCATCTGCGAAAGCCAGACAGCACAGATCTGACCTTGCATCTTCAGTCATTGCTATTAGACATTGAGTATGCTTCTGACAATTGCTAGCACTGGCCATTGCGAGAGAGACGGGAGGCACAGTTTAGCATTTGCCAGGCAGGGGAATGCAGGCTTGAGTGGGATCTTAATAGACAATGTTTGAAACTTTTTTTCCCATTTTTAGAAAACCACACTATTACTCGAGATCAATGAATTCAGCATACCAAAATAAAATTCCTGCGCTCTTAATGACGAAACGTAGTTATAATGTTTAGAGCACTGAGAATCATTTTCATGCATTTTAGCAACCCTCCTGTGTGAACAAAAGGAGTGTTGCAATACATTAAAAGGGTCCCTGGTTTCTGAGTAGTTGGTGATAGTTGTTGTTGATGATAATACAAGTGCCATGTTGAGTTTGGTGTCCAACCCTCAATTTTGTATGAAAAGTTAACTCAGCTATTTGGTACAGCTGTGAAGTAAACAGTACAATGTTTATCCACTCAAGACAGAACAAGGATCATAATGTTTATTCGCTCAGGACAGAACAATGCAGTATATTTGCATTCTCCCTCCATACGTTTTTGATACTTGAGAAGCAGGCAGTCACGTTTTCGCCTGAATTTCCTGCAAGAGATAGCAGCTGTGGAGTTTATTTCGTATCCTATGCCGTGTTCCCATTGGTCATCAATTGTGGTGAGGGGGGTTGTAGTGCCTTGGAGCAGTATTTTCCATATTGTAGATGCTACCCCTTTGCTGTGTCTCTGCTAGGAGTTTTTCAAAGTTAGTAAGTGACCCGATGGCTGCTGTTTTTGTTACTGCGTTGTTTTAGGAGGTGTGTATTTGGTGGCAGGTCATCCAGGGTATTTGAGTATCCCCTGGGAACCAACCAAAGACCTCTGGGTGTAGGGTGGTGTATAAGTTTAATAAATAATAATATTAAATTGATTCCTCTTCATGCAGGGAGCCCATTGCAATCAGATCTCTAAGCTTCCCCCACCTCCCGGCGTGGGCAAAGCTATGCCATGCTCCACTCTGGTTGGTCATTTCGCAGTCACTCGGACCCTAAAGCCTATTTGTTAGAAGCCGCCCAGAGTGGCTGGCGAAACTCAGCCAGATGGGCGGGGTATAAATAAATAAATAAACAAACAAACAACAACAACAACACTTGTAATGCACTATAAACTAAGGTAAAAATGGATTGTTTTTAAGAAAAATAGAGAAAATCTAGGATGCATTTGAAAAAGATTGAAAATGGAAAGCATGAAAGGGTGGAGGGAAGTCTAAGGATTCAGTATTCCTAAATGTTGATGATGGCTAATGTTTGAATTTAAATGTGTAGCGTAAAACTGAATAAAAAAAGATTATAAATAAATAAATGAAAGACGTTTAAGACATCTAGTTAATTGGATCCTCTTCAAGGAAGGTACGCATTGTGCTCAGGGCCCCAGGCATCTCCCACCTCCTGGTGTGGGCAGGGCTATGCCCTGCTCCACTCTGGTTGGTCGTTTTGCGGTCAATTGGTCTCTAAAGCCAATGGCTTGCCTTGGGGCGTAGCCGCGAAACACTATTTAATCCTCGCACGATGTTTGCTGGACCTCTTTGCCTTTGCGCAGCGGATCACCCCCATCCCCCTTTATCTGATGCGTTGGCCTTCCTATGGACATTGTTGGTTGCCTGTTTTGCAAGGGGGGCCTGGTAGGATTCCCCCCCCCCATCTGGCAGATTGGCAGAGCCATTTGGTTTTCGCCTAGCAATCGTCACAACTTTGTAAGGTTTGGCGATTAGGCATTGGATCAGCAATGTGTGGGGCGGGGAGGTGAAGCCATCACCTACCCCTCCAAGCCCAAGGGTATTCCATTGAGGGAATCTGGGGTGGGCCTGGGTCTTGTCCGAAACCCCGCGGTAGGGGCTAGGGCCATACCAGGACTCCACGGGGGCACCAGAGGGAGCTCGAGTCGGTCGGCATCGGCGGGGCTCCCTCTGGCAGTGTTTCACTGTGATGAGGGTGGGAGTCTGATATGGTTTGGATGATTCCAATACCTAAGCCAATACCACTCACATTCTGTATTCCATAAAGTTGTGGCCTAAATTTTGCCCAATAACTTAAATTAAAATCCCATGATTTCAGATACATCCCTTCAGGGTGTATCTGAAGAAGTGTGCATGCACACGAAAGCTCATACCAAAATATAAACATAGTTGGTCTTTAAGGTGCTACTGAAGGAATTTTTTTATTTTAAAATCCCATGTCACTGTGTCTTCATTTATGGGCAGGGAGCCTTTACCTGCCCTGTTTGGAGAATGAATGCAGGATTCTGCACAGAGAGGAAGAGATCCAGCATGGACCTCTAGCCGTTTTCAAATTAATTCCACACACAAACATACTGTATTTTTCGCTCCATAAGACACACTTATTTCCCCCTTAAAAATAAGGGGAAATGTCTGTGCGTCTTATGGAACGAATGTGTGGTCGATTGCTGGCTCCCTTTCCGGCGCCGGCCCCTTGCACAGGCCTCCATTGCTGAATGTTCTGCAGACGAAGGCTGTTTGTTTCCCCAGCGACATGTGACTGGCTGATTAGATTATCTGTCTGGAAACTCTAGAGATGGTTCCCCTTTCCTTTCCTAAAGAAGCTGTAGAACTGTGAGTTGAACCCCATAAAAACAGAATTTTTTCCCTTTGCAAAGTAAGCTCAAAAACTTCGAGCTGATTTTTTTTTTAAAAAAAGGGTTTTTTCCCCTTTGCAAAAGAAGCTGCAAAACTTTGAGCTGATCCTCAAAAAAAATGGGGCTTTCCCCCTTTCCTCCTCTAAAAACTAGGTGTGTCTTCTGGTCAGATGCACCTTATGGAGCGAGAAATACGATGCTTGGTTTGCTAGTGCAAACAGTATGGTCCTGGTGTGGGATTCTCCCCCCCCTCCCCATTTGACAGAAGGAGAGACTTGAAAGGCTAAAAAGAAATGTTTTTTTATTGTTATTTCAGAAAGCAAGGCTTAAGAAAAGACAACCAGGGCTGCATAACACTGACATTTTTATTAGAATTCTTTTGTAACAAATGGAACTTGTGTCAGCAAATAACTGATTTTCATACAGACTTTCTTTCGCCACCAATGTAACGAAGTAAGAAAATAAAAAGCACGCCTTTCATTCTGTAAAACATTTACGCGTACTACTAATTAGAGGTAATTGTATTTTTTTTTCAACAAGCCATTTTACAAGGTAAATTTTTTTATTTCGATTTTTTTGTTTTTGTTTTCAGTCTAGGCATCCAAAACGAGAGCAAAGAACACAACTTGTATTATCTTTGTAAAGACACTCCAAGCTCGAATGGCAAAGCCACGTAACAAGATGGATGACGGGAGCTGCAGCCTTCTGATATTCTGTTGGGAGTATCAGGGCACTCGAAAAAACGAAAACGAAAAGAGAGATCACAAAACCATAAAAGGAGCCGGGGAGAAAAATAATAACAACGAGGGGGAGGGAACTTGCATTTTGTTGTTGCCCCTGCAAACGCCCTCCCCCCCTTTTAAACATGTTTTGTGTTATTTACATACACACAAGTGGATTTTCATAAGCAGTTTCCTTACAGATGGGTTCAAGTAATAATACTATTGGGTGTAGAATCATTAGGGCAGTGCATAGTACAAAGGTATAGAAAGTGCAAGTCTCCCTAGAGTAACCCCTTCCTTCCCCCAGCCATCCTCGCCAACGTCTAACCATGCAAACCAGGTTTTTTTTCTTTCTTTTTTTTATTAAAAAAAGAGCTAAAATAAAAGTTCTGTACAAATAATTTTTTCATATATTTTGCGTATTTCTCCATTGTTAACTAATTACAAAATTATACATAACTACACATACATAGGTAAATAATAGCACCGTACTGGTTATGCTGATGAAACCGAATTCTGAGCTTGGTAAATGGCAGATAATGACACCTACTAATTAAAGAAAGAGAGAGAGAGAGAGAGAGAGAGAGAGAGAGAGATCACTGCACAGCAAAGATACAGAAAATGGAATGCACATCAATGATTTGGAGAGAGTTCCTCGTTAGAAGCAACTCCTGAATAGCAGTTTTGACGGGAATATGTGCGGCTATTTCTTCCTCTTCTTGTCACGTGAAAATGTTCACCCCTCACTCACTAGTGATTTCATACAACGCTTTTCTTGAGTAAATCAAATGATTTGTTTTTGTTTTTTGCAGAAAAAAGACCAATTGTTTTCATGAGCAATCGGCCTGCCTGGTGTATGTCTGCACATGGATTTTATTTTCTTTATGCTCTTCTGTGTGTACATACTGACCTCACAAGCCACATGACACACACACCCCATGCGCAGTCTGCAGTGACCACAGAGCAAGGACGCACTTGAGCCCCATGCAAAATGGGGTCGGCGGCATTCTGTCACGCACTACCAATCTTGCACTTCCAATACAGAACACAGAAGGTTCCTGTGCAGACATGGCTTTCCTCTATGCTTCTAAAATGTAGCATTTTTTCCCCACTGGGAGTGTCTGAAAACCGGGTACTTTTGGCTAAAAGCATGAGTTCGCTGCATAATCTGGCACTTTAAAAAAATACTATTTCGACAGAAACAAATCAAAAAACAAAATGAAACATATAGTGCACATTCTTCTCTGATTCTGATGTAAGTTAGAGAATCTCATTCTGAGGTAGCCTTCTATAATACTTTATTATTATTATTAATTATTAATTATTATTATACATATATATGTTTAATTCCCCCCCCCCCATTTTTGCATTTTTATATATAAAAGTGCTCAAATAGAATGCTTTCTAGTGTTTGGTCTTTTAATATATTTATTTCTGGTAGTGATAGGAAAAATGGAAAAAGAGAGAGAGAAAATTCTAAGTCAAGATCAATTAATCACTTCCTTGGTGATCCTATTTTTTTTTTAAAAAAACCACATTTAAAACAATTCTTTTGATATTTATGTTCCAACATGGTGCTAGGCTGAACCCAGACCATTGCAAGAGCAAATGGCTTCCATTATAGTGCCTCCAAATGTTTTGTACCGTCCACAAAGTAGGGGGGGGTCCACATATAATCTTCCTTACATTTATGCCCTCCGTCCGCTTGCCTGACCCAGCTTATCTCAGGAGGCCTTTTAGCCTGAGTAAAGTGAACATGCTTTGGCCTCCAGTGAAAATTCGTGGGCATGGATATGAATCAAGATCCATTCTAATCGCTGCTCCGATGTGTGTTAAGGGGTATCTATCTACCTTCTCTTTTCAGCACGGTGCTACTGGCTTCGGATAACCAATGCAATGGATATGAAAACAGATTTGGATAAACAGCCCCTGGCTACCCAACTGCTTGGGATAAACATGGATTAATATTTAACACCAGGAATGCATATTCTTAAAAGACCTCTTTGTACATGTGTTGAAAAGCTAATGCTTTTTAATCGAAGAAAAGGTTGGGGGGGGGGGAGTGACACAGAGAAATGTGAGTTCAACTAATGCAAATACAGACGAAACAAAACTCGAAGAAATGCTATCAAAATAGGCATCAAATATAAGGCACTCTAAATGTAAAAATTAAAATTAAAAAAAAAACCCTCAGCATTTTCCATTAATGCTGTACGCCACAAAAAGAGTTCTGATTCAACAGAGCAACATGAGTTTGGCTTTGCCCCATTATACATCGTCAATGCACATGTCCTACCGTATACTATAGACAATTATACAAGTGAATACATTTTTAAAACATCTTGACAACTATTATATTACAACATTCTCCCCTCCTAAGGGAATATGCACTGACCTTTCCCACATGCACACTTCCTATATTTAGTATGGTTTGTTTATTGCACTAAGGTGTTACACTAAGATGTTTTTGTATGTGTGAGATGCGTGTACATATGATTTCCATCCTTTTTTTCTCCTTTTTTTTGGGGGGGGGGGTAGGACTGAGTTTCAAGTATCACTGATGTGCATTCCTCATTTCCCCTGGAAAACAGACAACAAAACAAAAAGCCTTCAGAGCAAAACAATGAGATGCAGACATGTTCAGAAATATTGTATGGACTAAATGTAGCATTTTGGATTCCCCTCCCTTCCTCCACTGCTTCAATGAATCCAAGTCATGGAAGAACTGATATGCGATATATGCATTTCTGTCTATCTATCTACGTGCATAATTGTAGATTGATAGAGAGACAATAATAGAGATATACATATATTTATAGATATAAAGAGAAAGGTGTGTGTGTGTGTGTGTGTGTGTGTTAATAGCAGCTTTATACTTTGCGCTTCCCTGTTGATTCCAAAAGAAACAAAAAACAAAACCTTCCATATGTATATTAACTGATTTATATTTCATATTGTTTTTAATAATAATAATAAATCAAAATGTAAAAGCAATTATCTAAATGAGAATGTGGTCCTGGAGATAAATATAGGGCTGCACAAAAATGTGCAAATTTTCAAATTATTTAACATTTCTACAGCGAGATATTACAGGTAACAGTTCTACAGCGTAAAAAAATCTACAATTCTGAAACAAACAAACAAAATGAACGGTTATGCAACTTTTTTTCCTCCAAATTCACTTCATTGAATGATAAACCTTTGTTTAAAAAAAAGAAAAGGAAAAGAGTTTACACAGTTAAAAATGAAGCACAGGTCAGCAGTATCTTTACAATACTAAAAAACTAAATCAAGGACTTTCTTTTTAAACATTCGCCCTTTCCCCTCCCACCCCCCCCAAAGTGTTATTCATGAGCAATATGGTAGGAAGGGGAGATGTTGAAGCAAAAGAGTTTGTCTTTTTTCAGAGCAGCCAGGTACTGGCCCTTTGACAAACATCTCGCACTGAATTGCAGGACTCCCAAGTTCCACGTTGTTAACTATCATGCAATCCTGAACAAGATGATGGTTCTTTGCAGAATTTGCTCTTCCCTTTAACTTCAACCAAAGCCGAATCCTTGAGGTCTCTGTAAAATGAAATCCTTCAGATGCCTCAATCAGTCTGGATTCTTTTTATTATGTTTCTGGATAAGGTTTATTGAACTGTGAATTTGTTGGTCCACCTGGAACAGTTTCCTGTTTGTTTGTTTGTTTTCCTTTTAATATTTCCCCACTAATTGGTCTTTAGTTAGGAGTTAAGAAGTACTTCTCAAGCACACGGTATGGCTCAGAAGAGGCTCTCTGGATCTTAAAGGGCCTGCAGTTAAAAATCCAGGATGGTCGGGGATTTTGTTTTACGTTGCATAGTGATCAAAGCTGCCCAGGTATTCTAGTGCGGCTCGATAGCAGAACTGATATTGATCCTTGGGGGAGAAAGAGAGAAAGAGAAGTTAAGAGAAATCCTTTTGCTGCTTTCTGGTTATAACACCGCCAATTTCTTACCCGTGAATGGTTAGCAGAACTGGAGACGGTTGTGAGACATGCTGCTCTCCCTTCTGGGGAGAAGTTCTTTGCTCCTTTATCTTGCCAGCTTTAACCATTGCTTCATGTAACTTCTACACATATATTAACCGGAACACCTACACCTTATCCAGGTTTTGGCACCAGTTGTGCTTCCCTAGCAAACCTGGGGTTCTTGGCATGTGTACCTGTACAATAATATTGCTACAATTTCTGATGCGGCTTGTATGGATAAGAGAAAATAAGCAAAACACCAGGAAGCTCAACAAGAACTTTTGTTTCCTGCAAATAAAAGATTGGTTGGAGGATAGATGGCGGCTAACAGATTGAGGTTGAATCCTGACAAGACAGAAGTACTGTTTTTTTGGGGACAGGAGGCGGGCAGGTGTGGATGACTCCCTGGTCCTCAGTGGGGTAACTGTGCCCCTGAAGGACCAGGTGCGCAGCCTGGGAGTCATTTTGGACTCACAGCTGTCCATGGAGGCGCAGGTCAATTCTGTGTCCAGGGCGGCTATCTACCAGCTCCATCTGGTACGCAGGCTGAGACCCTACCTGCCTGCAGACTGTCTCGCCAGAGTGGTGCATGCTCTGGTTATCTCCTGCTTGGACTACTGCAATGCGCTCTACGTGGGGCTACCTTTGAAGGTGATCCGGAAACTGCAATTAATCCAGAATGCGGCAGCTAGACTAGTGACTGGGAGCAGCCGCCAAGACCACATAACACTGGTCTTGAAAGACCTGCATTGGCTCCCAGTACGTTTCTGAGCACAATTCAAAGTGTTGGTACTGACCTTTAAAGCTCTAAATGGCCTCGGTCCTGTATACCTGAAGGAGTGTCTCCACCCCCACCATTCAGCCCGGACACTGAGATCCAGCGCCGAGGGCCTTCTGGTGGTTCCCTCATTGCGAGAATCAGACAGAGGGCCTTCTCGGTAGTGGCACCCGCCCTGTGGAAGGCCCTCCCAGCAGATGTCAAGGCAATAAGCAACTATTTTACTTTTAGAAGACAACTGAAGGCGGCCCTGTTTAGGGAAGTTTTTAATGTTTGATGCTGTACTATTTTAAATATTCGGTTGGAAGCCACCCAGAGTGGCTGGGGAAACCCAGCCAGATGGGTGGGGTATAAATAATAATAATAATAATAATAATAATAATAATAATAATAATAATAATTCAGATATCTTACTGTGTTTAGTTCCAAGCCTGTATGGCTTTGCCAGAGAGGTCTTGGTAATTCTGGGTTCTTTGCAACAGGCTGGTGGCATGTGAGATCAGATGACCCTCTCTCCTGTGGACCCTGGACTTTTGAATTCCTTGCTTTCAGATGTCGAACTAGCCCCAATTTCGGGCATATCCAGAAGATATGGAGAGGCGCAGCTTTCTGCCCAGGCTTTCAGAAATACGGTGACTGCTCACTCTACTGTTACTGATTTTACTGGTTGTGCTGTCATTGTAGTTGTATGATATGATATTACTTTATGATTATGTAATCCACCCAGGGTATTTTAGTGAAGGGAGGGCAATAAGTGCACTTAATAAATGGCTACTGTTTCCTAAATCATTTATTGCTGCTTAAGTGCTTAGAAGAAACCCCATGTACCAGTTTCTGTTCCCATGGTAGTGGGGAGCAATATCCTGGTGCACCAAGAGCAGGCATAGGCAACTTTTGGCTCTTCAGATGTTTTGGAACTACAACTCCCATGATCCGTAGCCAACAGGGCCAGTGGTCAGGGATCATGGGAGTTGTAGTTCCAAAACATATGGAGAGCGAAGGTTGCCTATGCCTGACCAAGAGAAATTCTTGGAATGTAAGTTTCTCCAAAAAATAAATAAAAATTAAAAAATTAAAAAAATTCCGCAGTAACAAAGGTTTAAAGCAGGCATAGGCAAACTCGGCCCTCCAGATGTTTTGGGACTACAACTCCCACCATCCCTGACCAATGGGTCTGTTAACTAGGGATGATGGGAGTTGTAGTCCCAAAACATCTGGAGGGCCAGGTTTGCCTATGCCTGGTTTAAAGAGTATTAGCAATAATTTCTTGCACACTGTAATACCAGGACTGCTTTGCTATGGGGTTAATATATCCATGTTGCTTTGGAAAATGTGCAAATCAGGCCTAAGGTCTGTCTTAAATGGTGTTGTATTTTATTCCAAAGCTTGCTAGGAGCTGTGCTGAATGTTGTGGTACATAACTGTTCCACAAGTTTTTATATATGAAGGTCAAAGTACATCCATGATGAGGCAAAAGAAGACGAATTCTCAGTTTAAGAGAAGGAACGTCAAATCATCCAAAATGCAAACTTGCAAATTTTATTTTATATGTGAGTGTAAGTATTTGTTTCTAGGAACTAATGGGACATAAAGACATTTTTCATCTGCAATAATACTAGTAATAGAAAATAAATGGATTTTACTCTTGAGTTTTGTCTGAGTTATTAGGATCAGTGAGAGGGGAAATGGCCCAATTCCATTCTAAATAACTTTGTTTTAAAAGTTGTTAAAACTGTAGTGTTGGACTACAAGCCTGCAGTCAAAGATTTAGGAGCTATGTCCTAATCATTGTTTAAAACCCAGCACCCTGTGCTTACACCTGGCCTACAGACTCCCAAATCCATCCATTCTGAACTCCCAAATCCATCCATTCTGTCAGAGCTCCTCTCGTCCCTGGGAATGTAATGGGGCCCTTTATATGTCTAGCTGTCTTTTGTCAACAACAAATTGCTGCTTTAAGCCATTTGCACATGCGGACTGTAGGCACCCTATACAGTGGTACCTCGACTTATGAACGACTCGACAACTGAATTTTTCGACTTACGAATGGGGCAAATGGACGCACGCTTACGAATTTCTTGACATCCGAATGGAAACCGCGGCGGTTTTAGATAGGGATTTTTCGACTTAACGAATTTTTAGTTGGGGTTGCTTCGACTTGCGAATTTTTTCCGTTTCCGATGCATTCCTATGTGAAATTGCGTTTCCAATGGCGCTTTTCGACTTACGAATTTTTCGACCTACGATGGTGCCTTCCGAACGGATTAAATTCATAAGTCGAGGCACCACTGTATATCGAAATGAGAAAACCAGTGATATTTTAGGGAGCAGGCTAGCAGGCAGGGTCCATGACTTACATCATAGGAGCCTACACAACACAAACACTGTTGCAAATGTATGTAGGTTTTATTTTATTTGTTTTTTTATCTTATATTTTGGAAATGTACATCCAGGTTTTTTTCCTTTAATTTTTTGGGAGGCCTCCAAGAGAGTGGGGCCCTAAGCTATAGCTTGTTTAGCTTAGACGTAAATCTGGCACTGTGTGCTTGCCCAAACTGTAGTTTACTGTGTTTGCAGCTGTTTGCATTCCCAGTTAATCTGCGCAGACCTCAAACAGCACCAACCTCAATGCTTTTGCCCCGTAAAATTGGGTTTTACCAGATTTCCTTCCCATCCTCTTTCTAAGAACTGTCCTTCAAAGTGCATCTTTTTCCACAACCCTCTTCCTCCATCCCCTTTCCCAGGATGGGCAGGCTCCTCTTTCCACCCAAGGTTATACTTGTGGGGCTCTGTCCAGCAATCTTATTTTCAGTGCTAGAGCTGAACCCTGAGAACATATACACTCTCTCCCCCCCCACAAACAGAGTGTCTTCTAGGTTCCTCCTCTCACTCCCTCTTTTCCAGCTCCAGTTCCAGGGTCAAATGAGTTCTCCTGAAGAAAGGCAATAGCTGCTTGGCAGGACTTTTGATTGTCCATTCCATTCTTTCTCTCTTTCTGTGGCTGAGAAAGGGAGAGGAGCCAGCAATGGCTTTTTATAAGGGGGCCGAATAAATGGGGAGGCTTCTGGGAGAGCAGTAAGAGAATATCAAGAGGATGTTTTTTATTTAATTTTTTAAAACTCTCTCTCTTTCTCACACACAGAAAAACAACCAACAATCTTCTCTTTTGCTACTACTACCAGTCACTAGACTGCAAGGAAATGCATTTTCAGCTGGATGAATGGGTCTCTGCAATGGATGTCGTGTGTGTGTGTGTGTGTGTGTGTGTGTGTATGTGTGCGCACCTTTTGTGTTTTTAACTTCTTTTGCTATTTTTACTATGCATCACCTTGAGATCCTTGTGTGGAAAGCAATTCATTCCTACTAATTCATTAAATTTATTAGGCTTTTCTGCCATGGCAACTAAAAGTGACTTACAAAATGTTAAGAAAAACAAACAAACACATGCATACATTAAAACCAGCAAAAAAGGGGGGGATCCTACTAGATTAAAACAGCTCACCCATGAAAAAACACCTTGAATAGTTATAACCAAAGGCTTGATTAAAAGGAATATTTTTGCCTGGCACCTGATGAGCCTTCCTGGGGAGAGCATTCCACAAGGTATAACACATCTTTCTCCCCACTGCACTTCCTGCCTGATGCCCCACTGTTTGTGGCAAAGCTTCACTCTGCCACAAACAACATTCAGTTCAATGAAAATTAAGGGATATCCTAGGGCTTGCTGATCGGAAGGTCGGTAGTTAAAATCCCCGCGACGGGGTGAGCTCCCGTTGCTTGGTCCCAGCTCCTGCCAACCTAGCAGTTCGAAAGCACGTCAAAGTGCAGGTAGATAAATAGGTACCACTCCAGTGGGAAGGTAAATGGCGTTTCCGTGTGCTGCTCTGGTTTCGCCAGAAGCGGCTTAGTCATGCTGGCCACATGACCAAGAAAAACTGTCTGCGGACAAACACCAGCTCCCTCAGCCAGTAAAGCAAGATGAACTCCGCAACCCCAGAGTTTTGACCATTATTCTATAGCTACCAATGTGTGTATGTATCATAGAATCAGAGAACTGTAGAGTTGGAAGGGACCACAAGGGTCATCTAGTCCAACCCCTTGCAATGCAGGAATCTTTTGCCCAAAGTGGGGCTCAAACACACAACCTTGATTTATCCCAGACCCCCTATACAGTGGTACCTTGGTTTATGAACTTAATCTCTTCCGGAAGTCTGTTCTTAAACCAAGGTGTGCTTTCCCATAGCAGCGGGGGAATCAGTTTGCAAATGGAACGCACTCAACAGGAAGCGGAACATGTTGGTCAAAGTTGACCAACCAAAACACCTACTTCCGGGTATACAGTGTTCTTAATACAAGTTGTTCATAAACTAAGCTGTTCTTAAACCAAGGTACCACTGGATAGATAGATAGATAGATAGATAGATAGATAGATAGATAGAGTACAGGTGAAACTCGGAAAATTAGAATATCGTCGAAAAGTGCATTTATTTCAGTAATGCAACTTATTATTTTTTATTTTTATTTTAAGTTTTACAAATGCTTTCTTTTGGAAATTCCATAGTAATAAAACAAAAATAAACAAAATAAACAAAAATAAACATCGCTATTACATTTCATTAATTATATTCCATTTATAATTGACGCGCCTAACGACAAATAATTACAATTACAACAAATAAAGGCTTGACATATCTTGCTTTGCATGTCATGCATCTATCTCATATATTGGTTTCACCTTTTAAGTTGCATTACTGAAATAAATGCACTTTTCGACGATGTTCTAATTTTCCAAGTTTCACCTGTAGCTAGCTAGCTAGCTAGCTAGCTATAGAATAAGTGGAAGAATGACAAGTTATTCTTACCTCTGTCTGTACCATGGCTGGCCGTTGCGTCCTTAACATTTTGACAGTCTGGAAGATATCTACAACACCTTCGTATCTCATTCTTTCCAACACAATGCTCAGGGTTATGAACACTCCGGTCCTTCCAACACCAGCACTGAAGAAGGAAAAAAGGAAAGTGAATAATTTGGCTGACTGCTGAGCTGCAGAAACGGTATGTCATATGTGCAGACAAACCTTCGATGCTCCATAAATATCTTTACACGGCAGCTGTAGATTGCAAGGGGATCATTATTTGACAAGCTGAAATGTATTTGGAAATGAAGTGTTGGATATAGCGGAATGATTTGAAGGGATTCTTAGTTTTTAACCAAATACAGAAGGGCCATTAGAAATAGAAACCACAACACTTATAAATGTTTGTTCCAAACGTGTTCTTTCCAACAACAACAACAACAAAAGCAAGCTTGTTAGTCCAACTGCAATAGCGGGATAAAACTATTTTCATTAACATGGCAAAGTCCAAAGAATCAATGCAATAAAGGATTGGGATCATCTGGTTAAAATATTTGTTATGGGTTGCAGACCACAAGTTTATGCCACAGAGAAACAGCCCTTTCCTGGCTGCCAAATTGGGGGAATGGCCTGGCTGCTGTAGAAAATTGTAATGATGGCTGATGAAACTAGCGTATAACGACTGAAACACATAGGGATAAATTGAGAAATGGAAGCTCCTTCTACTTCATTTTTCTTGTACAATCTAGGAAAGCATTTGGTATACATAAAAATCTCCGGGATGGATTTTATTGCAGGAGGGGGCAATCTTATTATGAAAAGCAGCTCAGTATGATTATCGGTCCCATATTGTAGATGATGATGGTGATGATATTCATTCATTCATTCATTCATTCATTCATTCATTAATTCCCTGCTCATTTGGCTTGGTTTCCCCAGCCACTCTGGGCGGCTCCCAATAGAATATTAAAAACACGATAAAAACATCAAACATTAAAAACTTCCCCAAACAGATAGGAGAATGGGGTGACATTTGAACTTAGGACCTCCTGGATCACAGCACTATACAACTTCCACTCTCATTTGTTTCCACACACCCCACCCCAAATTACCATTCTGTCAAATCATTTCATCAGTTTTCATCTCATCAATGGCATCTGAGGGTGATTATTACTTACCTACAGTGAACCGAGATTGGCCCATCTTGCCCAAACTGCTCTTTTGTTTTATGAACTTGGCCTATGAAATCAATAAACCCTTCTCCTGACTTTGGCACTCCTTGTTCAGGCCAATCAGTGAACTGGAACTGCCTCACCGTCCGAGACTGGCCGTCCTTGAATGAAATATACACATATAGGATAAGCAACACAGTAAGGCAGAAAACAAGGTATTTTTTTTTGGGGGGGGGGGGCAAACCAGCGAAGGGAAAAATACTGTAACCCACAATGAGCAAAAGGAGTGAAGACACTTCTGAGACAATGCTGACGAGGCTCGTGTTTCCCTTGTCGTTTTGCACTTGGTAAAACCACACTGAGATAAGAATGCAATTTCATTGACCACAGTGATGCTCAAATTGCTCCCTGCATTGGAAAGGATGTTCTCTGACATTTAAATCCTGGAAAAACAGGGTCTTGAAGGGACAAGGAAACTGTGAGCTAGTTAAGTGGGAATTTCCCTTCTTTCTGGTGCAATGGAAGGCACTGCAGTGCCAACAAAATCCAAATTCTCTTTATAGCTAACTAAACGTCTCTGGCTTGGCTACTAGGCTCTTCTTCCTTAGCACTCTTTCAAATGTGTCTCTCTCTTTCCGTAGGAATGCCATCTGTAAAGCTGCATCTTTTGCAAAGGGTGACTGGAAAGTGCTCATTCATGTCTTCTAATCCCAACCAGTACCGGGTTGTGCTTGGGCCACCAGGTCCCGTCCCCACCTCAGTGTGGTGTGGCGTAGGTGTCCTGCGTCCCACTGAGGGTGACCCGGCCACACCATTTGCCAGGTGGCCAATCAGGGCACTGTGGGGGTGTGGCTAGGGCCAATTTAAACTGCGGTACAACTTTGGAAGCTTCTCTTTCAGCCTCACGCCGCGGATCTCCCGCCCTCCCACCCTCTTTTAGGTAGGGTCGCTGGCCTTGCTATGGACTTCGGTTGGTCGCCATTGAGGGGCCTGGTAGGACTTTTTCCACTTGGCAAATTGGCACCAGCCACTTGGCTTTCGCCTACCTCGTAGCAATTGTCACAATTTTGTAAGGTTTGGTGGTTAGGCATTGGAATAGCGATGTGGCCATCACCTGCCCCTCCATGCGTAAGGGTATTCCGTTAAAGGAATCCGGGGGTGTGGATCTCGTCCTAAGCCCGGGGAGGGGCTAGGGCCATGCCACGACCCCAGTGGGAACCCAGCGGGGCTTGAGTCGATCCACATCGGCGGAGCTCCCCCTACGGGTGGTTTACCCTTCCAGACTCCCTGCAAGGCGGGCAGGAGTCCAATATAGTCTGTTGATGCCAATGTCTAAGCCAATACCGCTCACATCCTTTAACCAATAAAGTTGTGGCCTAAATTTTGCCCATAACATTAACCTAAAATCTGTGACCTTGTGTCTTTATTCTCCTGGGGGGTGGCTTGGGGGTCTTGAAGCGCAAGTGCTCATTTATGTATTCTAATATCTACTAGTAAGTTGCTGGCCTATCTGGGTAGTAGCTAGCTGCCCTTCAAGCATAATGCATAGGACATGGAAATGGTGATGGAGCCAGTCTAAACCTCCATAGTATACACACCCCAAACTGTATGGCCCATGGCAAATTTGCAGAATGTGCCACTGTAGCTTCTTATTTTGCTCAGAAGCAAATGAAGAAACAAGAACGAACAAAACCTACTCTGTACATTGCGCGTGCACGCACACACACACACTGACTCACTGTCTCACTGTGTAAACTCAGGTCATTCAAGATAGTCTTGTGAATAAGCCCAAAAAAATTTCAGTGGTACCTCGGTTTAAGTACTCAATTGGTTCCGGGGAGCCATTTGCTCCCCGAAAAGTACTTAAGCCGAGTGGTGCTTCCACGCACATGCAAAGTGCCACTAGAGCGCTTCTGCGCATGCGCGGACCGCACAGATTGCTTCTGCACATGCGTGCTCCGTAGAACCTAGAAGTAAACACTTCCGGGTCTGCGGAGTACTCAAACCGAAAGTACTCAAACCGCAGCGGACGTAAACCGAGGTATGTCTGTACAAGCACACACAATGTTTGAGTCCTGCTACCCACACATACATAAGGTAATCATTTGATATATGTTGACAGCCTAAGAGTTAAACACAAAGAACCATCAACACTATGCTTCCAGTTTACTAAAGTTTAACTATCTGGTTGTTTGAAGGTGAGCTTTGCCTTTGTAACTGAAATGGTAAATCAAGAATTGAGTTCATGATGGTGCATTTTATGACATGGGCTGATTAAGACTGCCTTACATTTTTCACCCCCTAACCATGCCCACAACTGCAGTAGTTTTGGGTCTTCGTCTTCATTTCAGTGACCCAGAGATAAAATGTGCCAGAACCAATTTCACACCAAAATTAAGACACCCAGCTCTATGATTTCTGAAATTATCATTGGGGAGGGGGGAGGCATTATTTTTTATTAGTATTAGTTCAATTTTATACCACCCTTTCTCCAAAGTTCTCAGAGCGGTTTACAACATTAAGAACATAATTTATGCAGCTTAATCATAAAAACATAACACACAGCATAATAATACACAACATAATAGTAAAATAATCATAATTATAGCCCCCCTCCCATTTAACAGGCCATCAATTATTTAATGACCAAAGACCTGGGTAAAGAGGAATGTTTTCACCCGGCACAAAAAGACATGTAATGACGGCACCAGACGAGCCTCTCTGGGCTAGTGGTTATTGCAAGTGCTGCAAGAGAATGAACTATTTTGCGCAGGGGCCATGTTAACCTTCTCTGTATTGTTCCAGTTTTAGTATATGTGCTGCTGTCAAAAAAGGTTATTTATGTATGCCACTACTGTGGTCGGTGTTTTGTTAGCCCCAAAACGAGTGAGGTCCCAACTAAAGAAGAATGGCAACTTAAACTGATGGAATGTGTGCAGCTTGCAGACCTAACATATACAGTGGGACCTTGACTTACGAGCTCCTCGACATCTGACGTTTTCGACTTACGAAAGGGAAAAGTGGCCGCGCGCTTACGATTTTTCCGACATCCGAACGGAAAACCCGTTCGCGGCTAGATGCGGTTTCCTCGACTTACGAATTTTTCTGTTTCCAATGCATTCCTATGGGAAACCGCTTTTCCTATGGGAAACTCGACTTACGAAGTTTTCGACCTACGAGTGTGCATTCAGAATGGATTAAATTTGTAAGTCGAGGTCCCACTGTAGAATAAAAGAACAGGGAGAACATATGTTTAAAGAAGGTTGGAAAATGTTTATTGGATATATGGGGGAAATTGTGTACACTTGAAAACATTGGCAGCATTCAGATAAATTCAACGGTGTAAATAAGTTTTGATGGATGTAATAATGGAATGCTGATTGGTTTAGTTTATGTAAAATATGCAGGGATTTATGTTATGCAAAATGAGCCATGGGAAGAGAAGAAAGGAAATCATTGATATTTTAAGGCTGTCTAAATGAATATTCTAAAATGTAAAACAGAAAATTTAATAAAAATTATAGAAAACAAAGAGAATAAACTGTTTTGCATCTAGCACAAAACTCTTGCAGGCCTCAGTGCACATCACTGAAGGACCTGATCACAATTGTTGCGCTTGCTCGTTTTCGCACGTTGTCAATTTGTGTATGCTGCGACATTGAATAGAAGTGACACAAATTGAGCTATTGCTGCTAACCTTCATGCCTTCCGGATACCTCAGACTTCCTGAAAGTCTCTACTTTCCCGCCATGGTAAGAGAAACACAGCAGATGCCATGTCACTGTGCCTGTGAGCTATAACTGTACAGGAGAGCAGGAGACGGGAAGCTATTGCCAGATGCCAATCCCTTAAAACGGCACTTTTTTTGCAGAATGAAACCAATGAATAACCTCAATGATTATGGGAATTCTGTTACAGCAGCTTGGAAGCCGGAGGCAAGGGGTGGGGGTGGGGAATAATTATACCCCAACCAAAGCATTCAGCTATGATTGCTTTGACATGGAGGTGAATATAGGTTTCTTAAAATAATAAACCCAAACAAAATGATAACTTAGTTGATGCTATTCCTCGAGTAGGCTTTCGTTTTCTGTCCAATTCCACAGTACATCCTACAGCAATGATGTATGCAGGAGGAGGAGGTGTTGACAATCACCGAAATCAGCAATGCCCAATGAAAAATTATAGGCTTGGTTTACCCTGACGCAGACCTATAACACATCTTGTTCATCTTAAATATTTTAAATAGCAGAGACTTCTCTTTTGCCTGATTAAAGCACTCGGTGGCTAAGTAGTACAGTCATGTGGATAATTGTGAAAAGACACCGGAGCTACAGTGTTATTCAGTTTGTAGCATTCTGATGAGATGTTCTTGAACCAAGGAGTGCTTTTGCTTCGTTAAAAGTGCCTTTTACTTAAGAGGAAATAGCAGCAATTCACTTGAAGCGGACATGCAGCAAAGCTTGTGAAACCTGCAATGCCAGCAAGTTACTTCACAAATTGCAATCCTATTCTAACGTCACACTTTCGCTGCAAGCAACTGTGCCAGCAGAAATGTTTAGCGTCACAGGGTACTAATTTTTGTCAACTAAAAAAAGATCAATTGCATATGTCTCTCTTCTCAAGGTGTTTTGCGTTAATAATTTAGTGTCTACTAGTTACAGGTAGGTAGCCGTGTTGGTCTGAGTCGAAACAAAATAAAAAAATTCCTTCAGTAGCACCTTAAAGACCAACTAAGTTTTTATTTTGGTATGAGCTTTCGTGTGCATGCACACTTCGTCAGATACCTAGCTTTTGAGAAATTCCTACTAGCTTTTGAGAAATTCCAGCACTGTTATATCATGAAAGGCCAGAACAAATATCTATAAAAGACATTTCTATCTTGCTTTAATAACTTGCATGTTATTTAAGGCTGACACCAAAAAGACTGTGCGGTGGCAGTAAGCTACCCCAAAACCTGCCTAGAAATCGACTCTGCTCTTAGACTACTGGCATGACGAACAGTCTGTCTTGAAATTTAACGAGATGCTCATTTATGGCAGTCACTAAAGGAATGCCAAGAATATATTAACACCTTTAGATTGTATCCTCTGCAGCTACGAAGGAGTTTAGGCTTTTTAGTTACGTCTTCACTGGTCAGGCAAAGCAACAACAAAATATTGCTATTTTCATTGCACGCAAACACGCACACCTTGGGGCAGCTGTCTGATTAAAACAGTTAATTGAGTCCATTCTCTGTCTAACCCTAAGAACTAGGTGACCATCTGTGTTTCTATCTCTCCATAGATAAAATCAGATGCCTTTGAAAGAGGTTCACAGTGTAGAAAGTGTTTCTCACAGATATCATTGCTATAGAAGTGCCGTGTGCAGCTGCCCCATTTTGTTGACCCTGATCGTTAACACAGGATTCAAGTGCAAAGCAGAAAGTGGGAAGTAATCATGTGACACTTTACACTGTAATTCATACTGGAAGGTAGGAATAGTCCCTTCCGCCGTAGGAGGAGGGCAGATTGTGGCCTCCACGAGCACTCCACGTGAATGGGGAATGGATGCTTCCCCCCCGCCAGCCCATTGGCTTGCTCCCGGTCGTGGCGCTCCCTTGGCGCATCCAATCAGGACGTTCCAATTTAAGCAAGCCCGCGGCCGGGATATGGCCTCTCTTCTCCTGACCGCTAGCTGCTTCGTTTTTCCCGCCCACCCTCCCTTTAGGCAGGGCTGTTTTTTGACATTGCCTTTGAGGGGCCTGGTAGGAATTTGCCCACTTGGCAATTTGGCTCTGGCCTGGTGGTTTTCGCCTACCTCGTAGCAACTCGTCACAACTTTGGTTTTTGGCAGTAGGCATTGGATTATCTCTGAAAGGTTACAGGTGTGGGGGGGAGGTTGCTGCCATCACCTCCCCCAAAATGCCGAAGGGTACTCCCTTAAGGAGTCCGGGGGCATTGCCATGTCCGAAGCCGTGGTAGGTGAGGGCCTAAGGCACGCCCCCTGGCGGTGACCCCAGGGTGAGTTCCTAGTTGATCTGCATTGCAGGGCTCACCCAACGGTGGTTAACCCTTCACAGACTGCCAGCAGAGCGGACTGGAGTTGGATATAGACGGTTAGATCCAATGCCTAAGCCAATACCTCTCTACATCCGTAATCAAGAAAGTTGTGGCCTTCTACGCCCATTAACCTTATGCAATGTGTCCTGTGTCTTTATTTATTCCGGGGTGTGTGGGGGGTGGGGTGATCAGGGCATTGCCACACAAAACACAGAGCTACTTTCACCAATCTAGATTCTTCAGTTATTGTTTACGGCTCGCAACATTACATTGCTGTTGCCATTTTTAATGTGTGCAAAAAAGTAGTGAACACAGACATAATAAGAAGTATTGAGTTTCCTTTTTTCAAGTTGAGAGATGGGAATCCTGTTCCTATAGGTGTGCACAGCCTGACCCTATAGATCTGTGCATATAATGTCATGTGGTACTCACAGGTGATTGCTTTCACAAGTAACTCCTATAGCAACTGCAAAAGCCCTCGGAAATCCACAGTACACAAATGTCTGTTTCCTCTTCATGCTCAGTGTGAGAAACTGAGATACGAAAGCTGGGAGCTAAATGTCACTTTAAACCTAGGTTATGGGCGCAACAATGGAATGCCTAGGTCCGCTTTTTTTTTTTTGTAACAAGAATACAAAGTTGAAAATGAATGAACTGCAGCTAAAATATTATGTTCATTTCCCCCATAGTCTAGTCCTTCCCCTGCCCACCCCCCTAATATTTTTAAGAGGGTCTCTTCTCCAGTTTTCAGAGCATGGGCGTAGGCAGGGGGGCAGGAGGGGGCAGTTGCCCCCCCCCTAGAAGCAAAAAAATTAATGTATTTTACAGACCATAACCAGCACTTTTCCCCTCCAAAAACTGAAGTGGAAAGGGCTTTGCTTTAGCAAGAGCTGCTAAGTCTCCGCTTGCTGGGGGGGGGGGACACAGCAGTAACAAAAACACATCAAATAAATAAAGGAAAGTGGCTACCAGTAGTTAAGCAGTTAAGACAATGGAGCATATATCCCCAGGCAAGATTCGATAGCTGACCATTTCACCCTATTGTTCTTAAGTGGCAGTTGTTAATGGGCATTCAGGAGCATTAAGAGTTCTATTGGCGATTTAATGAGGGTGCAGACTCAGAGGATTCAATTTGAATAAGGTGGCTCTGCAAGGCTAAAAAGAAGTGAATAAGAAAGGGGGGGGGCTGTAGCTTTGACAGACACAGTGATGTTTATAAAAAGCATTGGTGTTCCAGTCTGCCCCTCCTCCTGCATCTGTATACTGTAAATCAGGGGTGGCCACCTCCCAAGAGACTCTGATCTACTCAGAGTTTAAAACTGGGGGTGATCTACCCCCTTTTGGGGGGTTCAGGTCAAAGCTGTTGAGTTTTTTTTTAAAGGAAGGGAAGCCCTGTTTTTTGGGGTTTAGGTCAAACTTGTTGAGCTTCTTTTAGGAGGGAGGCCCATTTTTGTTTAGGGCTTCAGGTCATAGTTCAACTTTTTTGAGGGAGGAGGAAAATTTTGGGTGAGCTTTTTTTAGGGGTGCCAGTGACCTACCAGTGATCTACCACAGACATCCAGTGATCTACTGGTAGATCACAATCTACCTGTTGGACGTGCCTGCTGTAAATCAAGCAGAGAGAAAGCTGCTTACAAGGCTCCTGTACATGCAGAGTTCCAGCATCACAGCGTCACCCAGAGGCACCCACAAATATGAGTTATCCCTCTCTCTATTTCTTCCTTCCTTCCCTCCCTCTTCCATCCTTAATAAAATACGGGGGGAGGCAGATAAGCCCCACATAGAAAGCCCATCAACATGGGGGGATGACTCTTTCAAATACGGTATTTACCAGTAATTGGGGGGGGGCACCTAGGCCTCTAGGTGTTAGATGCTATGCCTAGGAGTAGGACAATTCAAGAAAGCAGAACGATGCATATGGTATGGTAATATATCAATAGAATCATAGAATTGTAGTCGGAAGGGACCACAAGGGTCATCTAGTCCAACCCCCTGCAATGCAGGATTTTTTCCCTAAGGTGGGGCTTGAACCATGGTTGAAATATTATGCTGATATGCAGCAACGCCTCGGAGCCGTCGTGGCTGCGGCCATGTCTTGCCTCGCCCTCGCCCGCCCTGCCACCCCCTCTCGCCTGCCCGACCCTCCCGTCCTCTCCAGCCAAGCAGGGTAGCCGCCAACGCTACCAGCCCCAGAAGCACAAGGTGGCCGCTGCTGCCACCGCCACGATGTCATCAGGCCCGTTGGCCCTTTAGTCCCACCCACTTTGTGGCCCCTCCCCTTCTGTGCATTGGCCCCGCCCCTGAACGACCATGGCTTGCCCCCCCCCTAGTTTTGATCCTGGCTACGCCCCTGTTTCAGAGCAAGGTGGTGGCTGATTTTTGTGTCTTTCCCCCTCAATTTTGTGGTTGCCTCTCTTTTTATTCTCTTTTAAACATGGCAGCCATTTTGTGGTATGCCACAACACCACAGCAGCCATGTTTCAACTGGCACCCATGTCACTTCATCAAAATTCCAAATTTCCCAGTGGTCCAAATAGGCTGACAATCCCTATTTTATATATACAATGTGCAGAATTCAACTCAAGGACAGATATTTGCCTTCACAGCTTTATTTTTTTTTTAAAAAAAGAATCAGCTTAAAACTTCTTGGCCAATGTCTGCTGGGACCCACCCCCTGCCCAAAGCCAGAATGGGATGCAAAAGAATTTCCAGCGGTTGGGGTAGGGATTCAGTATCCTGCGCCGTGGTGAACTTCAAGTAACCAAGCCCAAAATGATTTAGGGCTTTAAAGGTCAATGGCAGCACCAAAATACACCACCAACTAGTGCAACTGGCAAATATAGCCGCACTGTGTTGTAATTGCCTGGTGCCTGCCAATATCTGGACGGCTGTATTTTGCAATTTGAAGTTAAAGGCAGGCATGATACTGGTTCAGCCTGAATGCCAGCCGTAAGTCTGTCCCCAGTAGCGTAGGAAGATTGGGGCCGTGGGGACGCGGCGCCCCGGGCAGCGTGATCCCAGGGGCGCCATCGCGGCTGCCTGCCCCGCCCCCAAAATGTGCACCCCACCCCTGCGTGCAGCGTGCCCCGCCCCCAAAATGTGCACCCTACCCCTGTGTGCGGTGTGCCCCGCCCCAAAATGCACACCCCGCCCCTGCACGCGGTGCGCCCCACCCCCAAAACGTGCGGCACGCCGGGGGCCGCACGCCTGCTCTCCGCCACTCTCTGTCCCATTGGTAACAATGGAAGCAAAATAGCATAACTCTGGCTAGAGCAAGTGTGATGACAACTACTATATTAGATTTTGCACTCGAGTTTTGCACTTGAGATTTTGCAACTTGAGCTTCCTATGATTTAAAAGCTGGGTCTAGGAACTCTCCCACGCGGCTGCATCCCCACAGTATATCTTCTTTGAGCCAACTTTTAATAGCAGCAGCAAAAGCAGCAATCCTTTTGAGCTGAGGGAAGGCTCAGAGTTTTAGGAAGCTGAGCTAGAGTTTTTAACGGAGAGACATTTTGTCCCTTGTAAGCGCAACACTCTGTTAGGTTTCTCTAATCAACGTTATTGCCACAGGGCTTCCAAAAATGGAGACGAGTAGGGGGGTTTATCCTGCCATTGAGTGTGAAGTGTTACAAATCACAGCTTGAAAATGGCTTGAGCCAGGCCTATAAAAATGTTTATATACAGTTAATCTTATATCAGCAACGAACCTCCGACTCAGCTGTTCAGATAAGGAATGCAAAATGAAAATTAGCCCGTCAGGGTCACGGCCGTGTAGCTCTTCTCTGCAGACAGATTAGAACGCCGAGGAATAAGCTATGCCAGGAATCAAATTATAATGTGTAAACCTTGTCAAGCTTCCCTTAAGAATGCCATTTGCTCTGCAGTTTTTAAATCACACCACATTAACCTTCCAGCTCACACAACCTAAAGGGCTGCTGCAAAACAACAACATATTTAAAGCCTTAAGTGGAGACAATTCCTTTAAAAAGTATTGGGAGACGGCGGATTGAGTAAGGGAATAGGGGAATAGCATTTTGGTCTTCTGATCAGTTAACTGTGCTCCATTACAAAAAAATCATTGGTTGGATCCAGACTCAGTCTTACTTAAAAGAGACCCACTCAAATCAATAGAACCGGTAATTTATCAATCAATAGAACCAGTAATTTATGTCCATTACTTAAATTTGTTAAGGTGTTGGGAATTGCAGCTCTGTGAGGGGTAAACTACAGTTTCTAGGATTCTTTGGCAGAAAAATGTTTTTTAAATGTATACATAACCAACCAGATCTGCTCTCCTCCTTCTCTTTTTGCACAAAGTGAAATATTTCTTCACTTATATTTTTAAGTAACTTTCATTACAGTTCTTTAGCACCCATTGTTGGCTTGAAAACAGAGTTACCAAGGTGGATATAGATGGAAAATACAACAAGGAGGCCTCTGTTCCCATGGGAAGCTGAAATTCACTGGCAGGTCTCGGACCAAGGCACAGTTTGGTTACTGCGTACATCAGGAAACCAAGCACAAGAGGCAAGTAAACTGTCCTGTCTGTGCAAGGATTACTGGTAGCTCAGTTGTACTATACCCTTCTCCTTCCTCTGTCCCCCTCCCCCCCAAAACTGCTCGGGATGTGGAGAAATCTCTAGAATAAATCAGGGGGAGGACACGGGGGAGGAGGGAAAGTTGCGTTGTGTCCTGAGTGATTACAGTAAGTTAGCACAATGTTGAAAACAACCCTAAGCGCTGGCATGTGGCTGGAGGGGTGGGGGAAGCAAATATGCATCACGTTGAAGTATCAGGCAACTGGACCTAGTTCTGTGGAACTTACCCTGGCATCTGTGACCTTGAACTCCCTTAGGATATACTGCGGCATGTTGTATTCTGCCATGGGATCCACCACAAAGTACTGATACCTGGCTGAGCGCTCTGCTGGCCAATACTGGTGGCATTTTTCCTGCAAGGGGTAAAAATAAGGCAATTCATTTGTTTAGAATTCTATGCCACTCTGCCTTCCAAGGAGGTTGGGAAAAATAACACTTACCGTACTTTCCTGTGTATAAGAGGACGGTTTTTAAAAATTTAAAAAACTGTTAGAAATTGGGGGTCGTCTTATACACGGATAGTGCACTGGGGGACGGACTTGTGATAGGTTTGTATCGCTAGCCTGAGATTGTCAGCAGCTTGTTGACATGTTATTGGTGGCTGCGGCAAGGGCTGTTGATGACTGGGTGTCGCTGTGGCAATAGGGCGGGCTATGGGCGACTTCTGGCGGCGAGGGGACGCACGATAGGTGGCTTTAGCGGCGCATGCGAGTGGCAGCGTACTTCATTGGGTGAGCAATTTCCTTCACCTCCCCCTTAAAAAAGCTCAACAACTATGGGCCATCCTCCCCCCATTTTATTAATTTGAAGTCCCCCAAAATAGAGGGGTTGTTATACACACAAAAAAATGGTAGTTATCGAAGGTCGAACATTTACTGGGAGTTAGCCCCCCTTGAAAACGAGAGGACTTGCTTCTGAATCGACATGCACAGGCTTGCACAGTGAAATGTGCCAGGCAATGGCGGAGGAAGCCTCTTGGGTGCGGAGCCTCGGGGGGTCTGCTTGCCTCCTCCCACACAGCTGCCCTACAGCTGGGGGGGGGAGGCAGTGGGCGGACCGTTAGGGGCACACGCCGGAGCCACCGCGTCTCTCCCAGCAGACACGTGTCTCGGGCGCACTGCAGGCCCCACGGTGAGTGCCGCCTGGCATTTTGTCACCCCGCTCATTGGTGACACTCAGGGCGACCCGTCCCTACCGCCCCCTCTTCCTCCGCCACTGGTGCCAGGACAACCAAGCAAAAGCCCACCCTCCCCACTCTCTTCATCCAGCATCTGCTCCCAGTTCTCCCTTGTCCCTCAAAGCTGCCGCTAGTCACAGCTCTGCCATTAATTAACAAGCTCAAGTACTTGAACCGCACCAGCCTATGTATCTTCACTTCTCACCCTCATTCTGCCTTTACCGGGTTTGCTTGAAACGATTCTTTCTAGCTGCTGCCCATTTTGTTCTTCGTGTTCACAGCTCCCTTCCTCTTTTATCTTGTCTCTTCTGATAGCTCCTGAACACCATTGCCCTATGACTGCATTCATCTAAATTCTTTCCCCACTTGTCTCCAAGACTCTTCCCTCCTGATTGTGCTGTACACTAAAACTAACGAATGTATGTGAAGCACCTAGATTTCCCTGCTGCTCCCATCCCAACGTTAACACCCATTAGGGTTAGCTCTTAAGGAGCTAACTTTTTAACAACAACCCCGAAGGCCAGAAATGCAGTGCTTTTGTAAAATGCAAAGAAACTCGTGGGTTGCAAAAGTCTGAAGAGCCCCTAGGATTTTGGGTGTGTCCAAATAACAATGTGCATGTTTTATGAGTGTATCATATTGCTCTTTTTGATAATGGATTCATTTGTCTGGCAAATGTCTGAGGAAGCAACATGATCATCAAATACAGTTTAAGGTTGTGAATCTTCTGCCAGAACTGCAAGAGACAGGAAAATAGGTACTGAGCTTTTTTTATTAAAAAAAAGACTTAAAATTAAATTATTACAAGACTGGCTTAAAAGTTATCATCCATCTATATTTAATATATAATACTGTGTTTGCTTTTCAAATCATCTAGCTAAAAATACATATAGCTTTTCAAATAACAAATCATTGCATCTCTACAGCTAAGTGGCTTGGGATCTTTACTTCACATAACTCTTACATAGTGGATGAAACACCTCTCTCTCTCTCTCTCTCTCTGTGTGTGTGTGTGTGTGTACACACATGCTAAAGTTCTTAGAATTTTATTTAGACAAGAAACTCTTAATTTTAGAGTATTGACACTGATACCAATATAGCAAAACAAAACATTTTGATATAGAACCAAAGTCTTCTGAAAACAAAGCAATGTTCTTTTGAAAAGCACTCGAATATTTCCCAGCCAGTTGCAGAACTACTAATCTTTTCTCCAGCCATGTATAGAAGAGTTAATATTTACACAAATCTTGTAGAGATTTATTAGCATTGCAAAATGATGTGAATTATTTGTTGACTTTCTCAGACCTATAGTTGAAAGAGTTTCCTTTGGATGATCCCTCGGCTACAGATTTTAAATATTTTGGAAAGAGCCAGCTCCTGCCACTTTGTACCAATGACCTAAATTTCAGCCTGGTTGACAGCCTGTTGAATTTCCAGAGCTGGTGGCAACTTGGCCATAACTTTCTGATTCCTTTGACAAAAGAGATCCACCTGGTCTTAACTCATAGAACTAGGAGATGTTGCTGTACTTGAATATTTGTTTTCTATGTTCTGAAAGTGGTAGGATTTTTGAGGGTAGGCATAACAAAAGCAAAGAATCCTTAAATGGCACTCCTAAAATCCCAGCGTCTTGCAGAGAATACTGGGACCTAGTTCTCACAAACATCAGATGTTGAGGTGGTAAACCTTTGTCTGGATTGCACCACTTCTAAGACTGAATGCTCCTTCAATTATTTATTTTCAGTTGACCTGCACACAGAAATGTTCCACCCTAGCCTTTTCCCTGCCATGCCTAGTTTTAGGAATACATGAATGTTCATGGGGAAGCATTCCAGAATGTAAGCCTTCGCCTGCAGACTAAAGAAGTGATGCTGTTAAGACAAAAGACAGGCACCTCATCTGATGTTTGTGAGAACTAAGCCACAGGGGCTTGGACTAGTTGACCCTATGTGTTGACTCAACACTTCAGAACATATCCAACAAGCCCCTCAACTATATTGCAGCTCTCTAGTCATTGGCTAGGTGCTTTTCAAGAGAAGTCACCCTCCATTATAAATTTTTTCATTGAGGAACCCGGAACCCAGAAACAATGTTTAAGAACTACCGCTCTCTATAAACCTTAGCATATATTCTTGACATGATTGGGAGCTACCCAGATCATATGTTGATGTTGTATGTATATGAAGACATGCTAGTTACATACATCCATACGTTTTTATTATGTGTGTCCTTGAGGATTAGCTTCCTTTCCATTATGCCTAGCGAAGACTATTCCCTATATATCAATAATAGTTGGTCCAGTGTAAGTAATTGCTCTTTCGAATCGCTTGCTCTTGCTGCACATCCTATGCCAAACCAATTTTTGACATTGACTGTCTGGAAATGTGCCACATACTTACTCTGCCCATTTCTCGTAGTTTAGTAAGCATGACTACGATGGTTGAATTGTGCTCCCAAAGCATTCTCCAGAAATCTTCTGTTGTTTCTGCCAAAGGTCCCTGTGTAGCGATATAGGCTTTTTGTTGCCTAAGTTTGAAATAGAAGGGCAAACATTTACCAATCCAAGGAAGTCAAAGACTCTCTTGTTGAATATAAACATTCTGCTGAACCATCATCTCTAAGCCATGTACAGATGTAAATTATTGATCGTAAGCACATTAAAAACATATTAAAGATTGTTTAATCAAACGATAGCATTGTTTTGTTTTTTGGAAGTTTGTGGAAGAAATTGCACTGTTAATATTGTGATTTATGGCTTTATCTTATTTAAATTTTAATGCAACTCTAATAGCTCAATTTTGTGAGCTGCAAAAAGCACTTAGGAAACACTTAGTGGTAAAGCTCCATTTTTGCATTCAAGGCTGGCTGTCATACAGTCTATTGAGCTCATGACTTATGGCTCCAAAGCACTTTTTTGTTTTGTTAATGACGCAAAAGTATAGGGAAAAGTTTTGAAGTCGTGAACAAAGGTGGGAATGTGGCAGGCTAGTTCATTTTCTTAAAAGCTGCCAAGAAACATGGCCCCACTTTCCCCTTCTACAAGTAGAAATCTGCTATTCACCCTCAAAGGCTCAGGCCACACATTTAGTATCTGTAAGGTAAAGGTAAAGGGACCCCTGACCATTAGGTCCAGTCGTGAACAACTCTGGGGTTGCGGCGCTCATCTCGCATTATTGGCCGAGGGAGCCGGTGTACAGCTTCCAGGTCATGTGGCCAGCATGACTAAGCTGCTTCTGGCAAACAAGAGCAGCACACGGAAACGCCGTTTACCTTCCCGCTGTAGTGGTACCTATTTATCTACTTGCACTTTGACATGCTTTCGAACTGCAGGAGCTGGGACCGAGCAACAGGAGCTCACCCCGTCACAGGAATTCGAACCGCCGACCTTCTGATCAGCAAGCCCTAGACTCTGTGGTTTAACCCACAGTGCCACCTGCGTCCCGTATCTGTATAGTAGTATCTGTATAGTATCTTAAATAACCAGCTGCTGGAGTCCTACTGTTTGTAACTTTGCTGCATTTCTGTACCATCTGTTTGCTGCTTCACTGCCAGCGTTTGAGAACAGCGAACTGAAACGTCCATATGTTAGTATCTTAACATGTATTATAGGAAAATCAATCTGTTATTGCTGTGACTTCCCATTTTCAGAAGCGGACACATGATAATCAAGTAAAACTCTACATGACAGCAGTTTTAGGGAAAGGCTCTTTCTGTATTTCCCCTTTGTGACAGGGAACCCTTTGCAGTGCCTGCTCCATCTACATTGCTCTGGCAGGGATGGGAGAAGATCTAGGCACAGCATATCTCTTTTCTCCAACAGTATTAGCCTTACTGAAAAGGGAGCAATGCTGAAATGCAACGCACAGAAATACAGACTCTTCCTATGAGAACAGACATTTGACTTTGCTGACTGGTACAGGTAAGGTAAGGTAAAGGGTCAAGGACTCCTAGACGGTTAAGTCCAGTCAAAGGCAACTGTGGGGTTGCGATGCTCACGGCGTCTGTCCACAGGCTGCTTTCTGGGTCATGTTGCCATCATGACTAAACTGCTTCTGGAGCAATGGAACACTGTGACGGAAACCAGAGTGCACAGAAACGCCGTTTACCTTCCCGCCGCAGCAGTACCTATTTATCTACTTGCACTGGCATGCTTTCGAACTGCTAGGTTGGCAGGAGCTGGGACAGAGCAACGGGAGCTTACTTCGTTGCTGGGATTCAAACTGCCGACCTTCCAATCGGCAAGCTCAAGAGGACTACAGAGGCTGCCACAATAGCAAGAAGAAACAGCTGCATAGCACATTGGGTTGTGTCCACCTATGTTAGAGCATACCCACTGAAATTGACCCACTTCTGTCGGTCGATAAAAACTTACAGAATTTGTAAAGAAGAGGGGGTTTTTACCACACAGAAAAACCCTGCCTTTTAGTACCTGTATCCATCGATAAAGCTGGCATTGATATAATCAGACCCTTCTACCCCTCGAATAGGCTGCAAACATATCCTTGTGGATTCATATGGCATAATATTAACAAGGCGATTTTTAAATTTATTACATGGAAGATTGGCACTGATGAATCTTGAAGTGTGAGCTTTAGAGCTGGCTAGCCGCTGTGGAAAGAGAGAAAGAGCATGATTTTTGCAATTGTATTGGACCAAACCTTCTTATACAGATAATTTCCTATCGCTCCTTCACGCGGCACATTTTTAAACTATGGAACATGCTATCGCAAGATGCTGTGGTGTTCCTAACTTGGAAGGCTTTGAAAGGGGGGTTAGAGAAATGAATGGAGAATAAGGAAATGTCAAATGCTACCATCCAATGTGGATATGTACTAGCTTCAGGAGGTATGCTCCCGAGCACCCTTTGCTGGGGTTGGGGAGTGAGAGGGGGCTATTGCAAGCTGTGGGCTTCAAACAGGAATCTGGTTAGCCATTGTGAGAATAGAACGCTGGACTAAACAGGCCTTTGCTCTGATCCTGTAGGGGGCATTCTTATGTCCTTGTCCAATTGTTTGTTGAATCTCACATGCAAGAAATGCATGTTTCCAAACCCTGCTTTAATGCAACGCTAACTCTTTAGAAAACAAACTTACAAAGGTATATTCCGCATACCCCCTAGCAGAACGACTAGAATTTAGACTGTTGCTAATCTTCATAGGGGAAATCTACCAAACCACATGAACCCATTTGGAATCAAGTCTAATTTCCCCCACCCCACCCCAATAAAACAGTTTCCACTGTAAAACCGCACGGGGAAACCCCCATTATACAAAGTACCTTAAATTCCAGTTCCATCCCTGTGACATTCTCTCCTGCTTCTATCTGTGTCAGCTTCTGAATATATGCATACAGGTTCCTGGCCGGCACTTCGGTATTTCCACACGTCACTGCTTCAAGCAGTGCATCGTGGATAAAGATGTATTGGTCCTCCGTCTGAACCATATAATTCCTCTGGGCTCTCATTAGTGTTACGTGGCCATAAATATCTACAGTCTTTTCATGCTTTATTCTCTCTAGCATGGCATCTATTACAATGAAACAGCCGGTCCTGCCAACTCCAGCACTAGGGGGAAGGAAAAACAAAACACAAGATACGTGTAAGCGATAGAAACATTACAGTATGACATTTCTTGACATACTGTCATGGCAACATACATCATGCATTGCAATGGATCCTGCTTTCCAGTGCGTTTTTCAGTAAAAACAAAAAAGGGAAAGGAAAAAGCAAGGGGCTCATAACTTGATACAAGTGGGTATAAAAATTGTGCTGTGGGTGTAAAAATTGACCACCATGAGCAGTTTTTCTTCTTCCCCACATTACAAAAAAAGCACTACTGCTTCCTAACATACATGCTGGTTCTGTTAATTTTCAGGGTATTTTTTGATAACCAGGTCCCCTCCTCAAGATAGCTCAGTCTCGTGAGAGTCGTTTCCCTGTGGTGAGATCTGGGTTGGAAAGTTCCATGAAATTCACCCCATTCAAGCATGCAGTAGCTCATGGGACTACTGTTGAATCATGTCACAAAGAAGCAGCTCCCAACACTATGGAAGTACTATGGGGGAAAGCCCTTTGCTTGCAAGTGACAGTGAGTCATAGAATCACGGAACTGTAGAATTGGAAGGATGTAGAAAACTGTAGAATTTTTCCAGGATGAAGAGGAACCAACAGTAAGCACTCTTTGCATTTGGTCAGTCAAGCAGCTACAAATACGCCTAACAGTAATCTCACCCAGCCCACATTTTACCAGCTTCTCTGCAAGAATACCATGGCAGACTTTGTCAAATGCCATACTGAGATCAAGTTACACTATGTCCACAGCATTTCCCTTGTAACACTGTCAGAGAGAGAGAGAGAGAGAGAGAGAGAGAGAGAGAGAGAGAGAGAGATTTGCCTGGCATGACTTGTTTTCCAGAAACTCATGCTGGATCTTAGTCAGCGGCAGAGCTTCATGCTCCACCACCGGGGGCGGAGAGTAGGTGCGGTGCCCCCAGGGATGTGGTGCGCGTTCTGGGGGTGGGTCGGGGTGCACGTTTTGGCGGCGGGGCACATTGTGCGCAGGGGCGGGGCATGCGTTTTGGGGGCAGGGCGCGCCGTGTGCAGGGGCACGTCACGCATTTTGGGGCGGGACGTGCGTTTTGGGGGCGGGACGGGCAGCCGCGATGGTGCCCCTGGGATCGCGCCGCTTGGGAAGCACTGCCCCCACCGCCCCTACCTTCCTACGCGCCTGGTCTTAGTAATCACTGAATCTTTTTCTAAGTGCTTAAAGACCAACTGTTTAGCTAACTTGTTTGAGGACCTTTCCTGGTATTGATGTCAAGCTGACCGGTTGGTAGTTACCTAGGACTTCTCCCCCACCCTTTGAAGATGGAGACAACCTCCACAGGGACCTCCTGTGTTCTCCAAGAATTCTCAAAGATTATAGACAGAGCCTTTGATATCCATAAACTCCTTTAGTACCCTCCAGTGAAGCTCATCAAGCCCTGGAGATTTGAATTCATTTAAAGTAGCTAGGTATTCCTTTACCACCCTTTCCCCTATATTGGGCTGCAGCTCCCGCCTTTTATCATTTATTCTTTTAACACCAGATTGGGCACTGCTGTCCTTTCAGGTGAAGACAGAGGCAAAGTGGGTGTTGAGTAGTCACCCAATAGCATTTCTCCATCTTCTCCTATTTGCTTCTTCTTCTTCTTGCTTTAAACATAGTTGAAAAAAACTTTTTAAAAATTATTTTCTGAGCTGTAGCCCACCTGACATTCACCCTGCAACTGTGCGCAGGGGCGGGCGTGGGGGGCGGGCGTGCCGCACGCAGGGGTGGGACGTGCACTACCTGTGTACGGTATACTATTCCTTTGTGATTTCCACTGTCTTCCATTTCTTATACTTAAATCTCAGCTCCTCTGTAAGCTCTCTAAACATTTGTGCCTTCAATATTTCACCTTTAAGGAACTCCCATCCACATTGGACTCCATTCTCTTTGAGTATTTCTGACCATGCGATTTCACGCAGTAGTTCCTTGAGCTTTTTGAAATTGGCCTTCTTAAAGTGTAGAGTGCATGTCTGACTACACTCAGGTTTCCCTTGCCTTTGTATCAAGAAACCTAAGAGGACATGATCACTTCCTCCCAAGGGTCTCAATACTTCTTGGTTGATCAGTTTCTCCCTGTCGGTGAGGACCAAGTCCCCTTGTTGTTTCTTCCAGCTTCTGCGAAATGAAATTGTCAGCGAGGCAATGGAGGAGTTTGCTGGACCTTTCATTCTTGGCAGAGTTTGAATTCCAACAGATATTGTGCTAGTTGAAGTCTCCCATGACTACTTTATCTCTCCTTTTTGAGTGTTGTTATTGTTGTTTTAATAATCTTTATTGGTTTAAAATACAGATCATTTACAGCGGAAACAAAGAAGGAAAGGAAAGGAAAGTAAAAATGAAGAAAAGAAAGAAAAAAACTGTATACAAAAAGAAACTGCATCTTCTCAAATAACAATTAAATAAAAATTATGGATATAAAACTTCCAACCGTTCTCATTATACTGTTTATACTGTCATTGTTTTCTCACACAGATTTATGTTATATCATATTATTTTCATATAATCCAAAAAGATACCTATTACATTTTTTTACTTACAGGTATCATTCAAATTCTGCTAGTATGGTATTATTTGTACAATATAGTCTTAATATTCCTTAAATATTCTCCATTCTCCATATATTTTCTGATTTGAAACTCCTCTAACTCTTCCCATCAGTTTTGCTACCGTAGTTGCAAGTACTCTATCATAAGTGTCTCCCACTCTGTTATCATGCTTGCTTCGGCAGCACATATACTAAAATTGGGTCCTTTTTGAGTGTTTGGTAATCTGCTGTAGCAAGGGATCATCCAAGTCTTCAGCCTGGCTTGTGGGGTTTATACATAGCTGCCAAGTTATCCCTTTTTTACAGGGATTTTCCCTTATGCTGAATAGGCTTCCTCGCGAGAAAAGGGGAAACTTGGCAGCTATGGTTTATAGCAGATACTCACAGTAAGGTCTCCTACATTTTTTACCCGTGTACTCTCAATCTGCCTTTTATGTTGTGGATTTCTTCACAAGTGTACACATCCTTTACATATAATACAACTCGTCCCCTTCCCTTCCTGTTTGGTCGACTCCTTCTTAACAGATCATACCCCTCCATTTCTACATTCCAGTCAGGAGTCTCATCCTACTAGGTTTCAGTAGTGTCTATTAGGTCCTATTTGCTACCCTATATTAAGAGCTCAGATTGGTCTTGCTTGTTTCCCATACTCTGTGCATGAGTACAGAGACAACTGAAACCATGAGTCATTCCCTTCAGCTGCTTCCTTCTTGCAGTTTCCTGCCCTTTAGCAGGTTTCTGGAGCACCACCTCAGTTTCCTGTGCCTCAGTGAAGCTATTATCCGCAGGAACATTGTTTCCATCCCACTAAGGATTTAGTTTTACACTAATTGGTTATCACCGAGTGTATTTTCCACCTTACCACACATTGCGGGTTTTACTCCAATTAACCAAATAAAACCTAAAGAGATTGAAATATTTGATTCACACTACTGCTGTTGTCCGACACTGCAACAATTGCTTCCTGAGCTCAGGGCATGTATTTGGTGCCCTGAGCACTGGGCATTTTTGAATCTTTCATGAGATTCAGTTCCATGAAAATCTTGGCAAGGGGTGAAAATACAGTCATACCTCAGGTTATGGCCGCTTCAGGTTGCGTGTTTTCGGGTTGCGCACCGCACCAAACCCGGAAGTCCTGGAATGGGTTACTTTCGGGTTTCAGCGCTCGTGCATGTGCAGAAACACTAAATCACACTTTGCACATGCGCAGAAGCGCCGAATCGCAACCCGCACATGCACAGATGCAGTGTTGCGGGTTGTGAATGCAGTGGGTTGCGAACGTGCCTCCCGCATGGATCACGTTTGCAACCCAAGTCAGTGGTGTCGCTAGCCTTCTGGCTGCCTGGGGCGACAAACCTGTAGGCACCCCGCCGGGGGGCAGGGCGTCCATCGCACTACGGAGCAGGTTGCCAGGGGCGGTGCTCCAGCGCCCGGATCTGAGGATCCTGATGCTAGAGCGGCACCGCCGGCAACCCGCTCCGTAGCTCGCTGACGCCCCTCGTCGCTCCGTCTGAGCAGGAAGAAGCACAAAGCGAGCTATGGAGTGGGTTGCTGGTGCCGCCGCTCTAGCATAGGGATCCTCGGATCCGGGGGCTGGAGCACCGCTGCTGGCAACCCGCTCTGTAGTGCGCTTTGTGCTTCTTCCTGCTCAGGCAGAGCAGCGAGGGGCGTCAGTGGAGACGCCCCTCGATGCTCCATCTCCACCTGAGTAGGAAGAAGCACAAAGCGCGCTATGGATAGGCTTGCCGCCCGCTTTGTGCTTCTTCCTACTCAGGCGGAGGCGGAGCGGCGAGGGGCTTCAGTGGCTGCCGCTGCTCTCTGGCCTGCCCCTTGCCTCTGCCCCACCAGGAAGAAGTGAGGGACGAGGCCAGCAACACCAGGGCCTCTGCGATGGTGGTCGCGCCGCTGCCATGGTAGCGGCAGCTATCGGTCAAGGTGGAGAGGGGTCGCCACGCTGCCCCCCACAGAGTAGAGCCTGGGGCACCCCACCCCCTATTGCGATGCCCCTGACCCAAGTGTCCACTGTATGTGTTTAAGAGACTGGGAAAAGTGCAGAGTAAAGGGCTTTCTTTCATTCTCTGAAAGGATGCTACATAGACACAACATCACCAGGCGAAAAGCTGACACCAGGATCACATGATCCATGATACTCCCAGGGGTTCTCCAATCACCTTTGTTGCTGACTTCCCTACAACATGCTTGAGGCTGAAATCCATGACTCAGGAATGTGGCTTTATTACAATTTTCTTCAAAAGTGGCCAATTTAAATCCCACAATTAAGGTGTGTTTTATTAAAAGAGGAAAAGCGTCTTTTGTATCTGTGATAATAACATCCCTTAAACCCACTAAACCTGCAAAGACAAAAATATCTGATGCCCCTTTTGTTAACGAATTTCAAAAAGAAAGATTTTTTCTTCTAACTCTATACAACAAAGCTCACTGACATTTAAGTTCAATCAAGAGTGATCAGTCCGCAGTATTGCTTTGTTAACTAAATTAGATAAAGGAATTAATTTGTCTTTTATTTGTATGTGAAATTGGTACGTATACATTTTTGTCAGAACCACCAAGGTCAACCAAGCAACCCACATTTCTCTTATCTAGCTCATTATTCTAGGATTCTATTATTAAATGCTTGTTTTGATTCCCCCCCCCCAACCATCACTGTTGTGGTGTGCATGACTTAAACTGAAGGATTAGAATTTTTAAAGAGTAGGAAAGTCTCTTTGATCTTGCAGAGCTGAGCTTGGTGGCATGGTGATAATAACTGATGTGCATTTTGCTTCCCTCCCTAACTCATTTCTATAGCGCTGAGTCCCAAACACAGCATGAACAGTACAGCTGATAAGGAATCTCTGGGTTATCTAAGCCTTTCCTTGTCTGAGTTGCCAAGCACTGTTCCTTCAAAAGGAACAAACTAAGCCCTAAGCAGTTAAGTTTGTTACGTTTAGCCGGAAAATCTTAGAGCAAAAGAGGGGGCAGGGGGAGATCTGCCTTACGAAATGCCAAACTCTATGTAACGGGTAGCCTATGTACGGCCCTCCAAATGTTCAGGCACTCCAACTCCCATCGGCTCCATCCAGCATGGTGAATGGTCAAGGATAATGGGAGGTGTAGTCCAAATTGGGTACCAATGCTCTGTGGTTTAATTTTTTACAAAAAAACATGCTGATCACAATTTTCAAGAGCTGTCAGAATGTGTTTTGCATGTGCACAAGCAGTTATAATCTTTTAGTAAAATATAAAAAATTACTTATGCTATGGATGTTTTGGTCTTATCTCATATTTGAAAGCATGTAACATTATGCATGTATTAGTGTGTGTGTGTGCACATTGTTTTTTGCTTATGTATTGGCCTATAGCAAGGGTGGGGAACCTCCGGTTTGCAGGCCAGTTTGGACTGCAAGGCTGCTTTTTCAGCACCATGTCCACTAGTTGATCAGCTGACATAATTCTGATGGGTGGGTTATGTCAGCTGATAGGCAGGGGGAATAAGTCCTGCTAAATTTGGCAGGATTGAATGCAAACCCCTTCCTGATACATGAAAGGGATTCGCATTCAACTCCTTGCTAAAACGAAGGGAGGACTTCATTTTAGCAGGGGGTTCCATGCAAACCCCTTGTAATCTGGAAGGGATCTGCATTGAAACCCCTGTAAAATCAAATATTTTCTCTCTCCCCATTTTAGTGAGGTGCTTTGAAGTCCCAGCATTAGGACTTTGATGCACAAAAACACCTGATATTGGGAAACTGCAAGCCTGATAAGTTTCTGATCCACAGATCCAAAAAGATTCCCTACCCTTGTTGGACAGTGCTCTTGAAGCTACCAACATGAGTCTGACCAAACTGCAGGAGGCAGTGGAAGACAGGAGTGCCTGGCGTGCTCATGGGGTCACGAAGAGTCGGACATGACTAAATGACTAAACAACAACAACAACAACCCTTGTTCTATAGAATAGGAATGAAAAGTTCATTTGATCAGCTTTCTTGGAAGTATGTAGAGCTTCACAGGACTCTTCATTCTGTCTGGTGAAGAGTTCCATGATGCTCAAAAGTTTGCATGCCTCTAACCTACAAGTTTTGCGTTACTTTTGGAAATTAATCAGGCAACTTGAAGGAAAAAAGTTTTGATGCATATTGTTTGGATCCAAGCCTGTTCTCAGGGTGGGGGCTTAGGTCATGAATGTTAGCAGCACGTCTACTCAGAAGTAAGTTCCACTGTGTTCAATATAGCAAAGCCCCACAGATGTGAATATACCATTGCAGCTGCGGCCAAACAGTTATTCTACTTCTTGTAACAACTTCATTTCATTCACTTTACTCCATAAGACTGCTCCCAAACTCTAACAGTGTGTGTGTGTGTGTGTGTGTGTGTGTGTGGAATCTTTTTATTTCAGTTAGCAAAAGAAATTGCAGTGTTTACAAGCCAAAAGACTATGCAATCCATTAAACAAGCATGCCTACTAGGAAATTGTTATTGCTTCAGTGCTATCATTCATCCAGTTCCAACATTTGTTTTCAATATCTGCAAACACAACTGAGTCAGTCCTGTGAGTTGAAATATGCTTAATGTCCCATGATGTGATACAGCTACAGTATGCAGAAAAGGGAAATTAAGAGGCATTCGGGGGGCCATTCCATACTGAAGGCATTGTGTGGTTGTGCTGGGAGACTGGCTTTTCTGATTAATTTGTTGCTATTACAGTGCTGACCCTTAACTGATATTTCAGTGATCTGGCAAGGGAAGCCATTGTAATTACGAGATTTCACAGGCCATTTATTTGGAAGAACAAAGATATTAAAATATGGGCCAAAAATCATTCAGGACATATTTGACATATATCAGGGGATAATCCGATTGAATATTGCGGCTTTGGAATATATAGAGACTGCCGTTTTTTGAGGTTTGAGTACATAAAGCAACTGTGATAAAAACAGAACGAAACAAACAAACAAACAAACAAAAAAAGCGCTGATGGAAAGGTACAGAGTTTATGGAGAAGTTATATGGTAAATTAAACGACAGTGCCAAAAACAAAAACAGAGCAATTTTGCTAGGAAGATTGTTGTAATCAGAAAACAAAGTGCACCATTTTTACACAAAAGCAGAGTACTCACAGTAGCTCCTGTGCTCTACACACCGAAAGTATTCAAGTTTTATAGGGATATTCATTCAAATTAAGTAACAATGCTACTGTGACGATAACCTGCACCATAAGCTACCCGGAACTTATTGAAGGGGGGTGGGGGAATACAAGCAGGGCTTTTTTTTCAGCCAGAACTCACTGGAACTCAATTCCGGCACCTCTCAGGTGGGCGCCATTGCCATTCTAAGAGAACAAAGGAGGAGCTCATGGTGAGTTCCGGCACCTCTTTTTCTAGAAAAATAGCACTGCATACAAGTATTTATGTTCATATTTAGTATACTTATATCCAGTGCTTTTCTTAAGAATGAAGCTCTGTGGGTGCTAGTACAGTGCCTCGGCCCAGTCTATCTGAAGGAGCATCTCCACCCCCATCATTCAGCCCAGACACTGAGGTCCAGCTCCAAGGACCTTCCGGTGGTTCCCTCACTGTGAGAAGTGAGGCTACAGGGAACCAGGCAGAGGGCCTTCTCGGTGGTGGCACCCGCCCTGTGGAATACTCTCCCATCAGATGTCAAGGAAATACAGTGGTACCTCGGTTTATGAACACAATTGGTTCCGGAAGTCTGTTCATAAACTGAAGCGTTCATAAACTGAAGCGAACTTTTCCATTGAAAGTAATGCAAAGTGGATTAATCCGTTCCAGACGGGTCCGCGAAGTACTTAAACTGAAGCGTTCATAAACTGAAACATGGGTGTAATTGGTTCCGGAAGTCTGTTCATAAACTGAAGCGTTCATAAACTGAAGCAAACTTTCCCATTAAAAGTAATGGAAAGTGAATTAATCCGTTCCAGATGGGTCCACGGCGTTCATAAACCAAAAATTCATAAACCGAGGTGTTCATAAACCGAGGTTCCACTGTATACAACTATCTGACTTTTAGAAGACATCTGAAGGCAACCCTATTTAGGGAAGTTTTTAATGTTTGATGTTTTATCGTGTTTTTAATATTCTGTTGGGAGCTGCCCAGAGTGGCTGGGGAAATCCAGCCAGATGGGCAGGATATAAATTATTATCATTATCATCATCATTATTATTAAACTCAAAGTGGCATACATGAGATTCCTAGGTGGTCTTCTGTCCAGACACTGGGGAAACCCAGCCAGATGGGCGGGGTATAAAAATAAATTATTATTATTATTATTAATTATTATTATTATTATTATTATTCGCTTCGGCAAGGTAGTTGCATCATGTGCCCTCAGACCAAAGTAACAGGAACGACACATAGATTGGGAGTTTGATGGTGGAGGGAAGGACTGGTCGACTGCTGGTGACAGCGTTATGGGTGACACAGATTCTTAGCATTAAAAAAAAGGAGCTGTCAAGTGGAGCTGCTACCTTATTGCCCAATGCTATTTTGTTATTCCACTGAATAAGGAAGCTTAATGGCTAAAAAAAATTCTCCTGGTGATTACTCAGAGGACTGCTTTTTGATTCACATCAGTGAAATCAATGGGCTTAAGTGTGATTAACTTATATTGGCCGTTAGGTACAACAGTTATTCAGATCTGTGTTATACTGCTTAGAGAGTTGTCCATGCTTTTCAGGTGGGAATACAGTGTACAATTAAAGCAATTGCAGATAACAATATGCATACAATTGGCAACAGTGGTTTGAATATGCATTTTGCAATATGCAAGGCCAGCATGCAGGAAGGCAGAAATATCCGGGGAACCAAAGGGGGTAGGCTCTGCGCATCTCAGTGTTTTGCTTGATCCAGGCACACAACATGTACCTTTGGATAACACAGGCATATCTTAGGTTGGTACAAACACTTTAATGTGCTGAATTGGATCAAATGAATTTCTAATCTTTCCAAACTTGGGGGAGGAAGATTGTAAAAATATAATGTCATATAAGTCACATGTGTCTACTGCTTCAGAATCAACATGTTACATCAGAAACACTTTCAATAGGACATGGTAAATTTCTGTTTCATGGATTTCATTCCTCAAGCTGACAATCGGCTGATTGTTGGCACTGAGGAAGCCCCGTGTATAGTGGTACCCAAGCCAACAAACAGTAAGAAGTTGAAGAATAAAGCAGCAAGAACAGGGCAAGGTAGATGCATGTCACATGACAGGGAAAGCTTCTGTACTGTAGGGCAAGTTGTGTAATGCAACAATAGCTGTTTTGTTCAAATCAGTGGGAATAATGTAAGTATCTGTTGCAGAGTGCTGTGTACTTTACAGCACTTATCTCTTTCCTCCGCACAATACCTGCAGGAAGGTAAGATAATGCTTACAAGGTAATTTTATATTAGACAAATCAGTGGGAACTAATTGTACCTAATACAAGAAGCAAGTACTATACACAGCAGGCTTAATCACAGTCATTTAAGGTTACGAGATTTCCAATGCGGGGGAAAAAATAACTGTCCATAATAATCACGTACAGGAGATGTGAATGTGGAGTTGAATTAGATTATACTACTTATTGCCTTCCATCTCTGTGGTTCCATTCATGGAGAGATTGAGGCCCAATTTACTGATCAAAGTAAAAAGGTAAAGGACCCCTGGACAGTTAATTCCAGTCAAAGGCGACTATGGGGTTGTGGCGCTCAACTTGCTTTCAGGCCGGCGTTTGTCCACAGACAGCTTTCTGGGTCATGTGGCTAGCAGGACTAAACTAAATGCCATTTACCTTCCTGCCAGAGTGGTACCTATTTATCTACTTGCACTTTGATGTGCTTTCGAACTGCTAGGTTGGCAGGAGCTGGGACAGAGCAATGGGAGCTCACTCCGTCAAGGGGATTCAAACCGCCGACCTTGGGCAAGCCCAAGAGGCTCAGTGGTTTAGACCAGTGTTTCCCAACCTTGTGCCTCCAGCTGTTTTCGGACTACAATTCCCATCATTCCTGACCACTGGTCTTGCTAGCTAGGGATGATGGGAGTTGTAGTCCCAAAACATCTGGAGGCACAAGGTTGGGAAACGCTGGTTTAGACCACTGATTATACATCTAGTGAACTGTCTCTCCATGCATTTATGTTGCTTGTATGATGATCAAAAGGTTTGGGATCAAAAGGTATGATGACTCTTGGGCAACTTTTCATTTCGAGGCACTTCTCAAGTGTGGTTCTAATCAGCCTGAACCACATGGGTATCTATTAGGTCCTAGTGGCAGTCACGTTACCAAGGCGGCATGTAAAGTGGGCTTAAGCACCCATCTTAAGAAAGGCTGTGGAAATCTCTCTTGGCTTCAGGGAGAGCAGAAATAAATGAATGAGCGATTAATCCTCAAGAAACAAAGTCCTCTATCCTTCCTAGAATATTTTTTAAGACCAAGGCAATTTGTGATATCAACAGATGGCATATTACCGCATAAGCCACGAGGCACATTTTGTGATGTCTGAGTGACAAATTCCCACTGCTACAGCTCTTATTGCTGGGCTGAAATGCCTCTCTTCTGCCTTGCTGTGTTTACTTCCAACTGGGCTATAGGGGAGGAAGAGGCACAGATCCCCATGTATTTCTTGACAAAAGATGCCCTTTACAAAATATGAGGATTTTTCTCTTGAGAGTCAAGGCACCCAGCAGACAGATTGCTATACCTGACTCAGACTTGACTTCAAATTTCTCCTCAGCTGCTAATTTCATGGGTTAGCCTTGTGAGCTTCTGAGCCCCACCGATTTACTCTGTAGTTCTGCTTTAATTCTCCAAAAGAAAAAGAAAAAGCTACCATACACTGAATGTGCGATATAAAATTGCAAGGAAATAGTTGTAAGGATCAATGAATAAAACTGTATTTATATGGAAAAGATGATAATTTGTAGGGATCCTAAATCTACATTTCAGCTCTAATCAACAAAGGGACTAGGCATCAGAGAGGCACAATCTTCATAGCTGCCAAGTTTTCCCCTTTCTCGCGAGGAAGCCTATTCAGCATAAGGGAAAATCCCTTTAAAAAAGGGATAACTTGGCAGCTATGACAATCTTCTCTAAGTAAGTGATTATCATTAGAAGCTATTTAGAGGGTTAAAACGGGAGCAGAAAGAGACATTATTCTAATTTAGAAGCCAATGATGATGCATAGCTAATTAGAACATTGTGAAATTAAAAGTGGAGATTATTACCCTAGGAAACAACAAACCTCAATAGCACAGATATTTGTCATAAATGAACACTGCTTTATAATATCATTTAACCTGTGTGTATGCATGCATGTGTAGCAATTAAACAAGCTCAAACTCAATGGCGGGATTTGAATCAGGTGTTTTGAGGGGAAAGGCCATTATGCTCATTTGCCGCCAGTAGCAGTAAAGTTCTTCTAGATGAAATATTAATTGCCTCTGGTCTATTTTTGGGGGAATCCTGCAACGTGCTTAAGTTTTTACTCTGCTAACTATATGTTGGAATCTGCTCTGGATCCATATGGAGTAGAACAGGCATCCCCAAACTTCGGCCCTCCAGATGTTTTGGACTACAATTCCCATCATGCCTGACCACTGGTCCTGTTAGCTAGGGATCATGGGAGTTGTAGGCCAAAACATCTGGAGGGCTGCAGTTTGGGGATGCCTGGAGTAGAATTTCATGACACTGTATTCTACCAAACTGGACAATTGATCCAACTAGCTCAGTTCATTTATTCATTCTACTTACCAGATTATTAAGGCAGCTGCTGTCTACTCTGATCGACACCCATCCCACCGCCTCCTATCTTGTACCTGGAAATGCTAGTGCCCGAAGCTGGGCCATTGTATATGCAAGGCATATTGCTTCATTTCCAAACTGTGGCTTCTATATCCATATCATTTCACCTTTTCAACAAACCGTAATTTTGAGATATGCTGCTGTTAGAAGGGCCAAAACATACATTAAAGGAACATTGGAAACAGAATCAGGAGGGTTGTGCTCTGAATTACAACATGTGAAATGGTAATACAACCAAAATGCCACATGTAAACCAACACTGCAACTCAATCTTCTGCTGAAAGGAACAATTGAGGACAGGGGGAAATCAAGTTAACCATGATTACTCATTTTGAGGGGTGGTATTTTAGTAATGGAACACTGGTTGGAAGGACTCCGTGCAAAGATAACAGGACTATTTTTGCGGCTACATTTTCGTTTTGGAAGCACAGAAAAATGCTTTTTTGACAAAGGAAGGCTTTCATGCTGACTACTTTAGATCAAAATACAGGCTGGTTCAAGTGGAGCCAAAGAGGTTAAGCAGCCAAAATTGATGCTATGCATTCTGTGTCTGAGGCTATTCGAGAATTCACTGTAGGTACAGCTGGGAAATCTCACGAATACCCTTGTCCAGATCTCAGCTATTAGGGTTATAAAAATATTTTCACATTTCCTGCAGATGGCTAGATTCTTTTCTTTGCTCGTAATTTTAATTCAGAATTCATTACAGACAGCTGTTGGCTCTGATAGAAACTAATTGCTCTTTTACCAGACTCAGCTGTGAGCAGTCAGGCTTCCTTTCCCTTATAGAGTATATATAAACACAGGCAGGAAAAAATTAACTAAATACATGTGGATAAAATGACTCATTGAGAATACTGATCAAATAATGTTTCAAACCACAGCGCAGGTCAAAGAAAATTACAAGACTCACAGGACACGATAAATACCAGGAAATAAGGACTAATAGTGATAAGTTATAGAGTGGCATTTCTATTTCAAGAAATACACGCAAGACTGTATTTTTGTAAGTGGTCAGTTTAACAAACTGAAGCATCATCAATCCACCAGGAACATATTCAGCAGAAAGGTATTTGCATAGGAAGACTGTGCCTGCTAGCAGGATCCTTGCACCTAATCCATTCTTTTCTGGGAAAATAGATAGCAGATGTGCAGAGGATCCAAATGCTAATGACTACAGAGTGTCTCCGCGAAATGCAAGGAAGCTGCCGTCATGCACTGGAAAAGCTCAAGGTTAGCCACTTTTGTTGGGGAACACCGGTACTGTGCTTCAACAATTGAAGCACAGCCTGCCAAGCAAGCACCTCTGCAGTACACTTCCTTACTTGAAAGGACGCTTCAAACCACAGCACAGTTCAAAGAAACAGGAGATATGCAGCGGAACAAGCAGAAGCTGCAAATGGTCCTTGCCTGTAGCTCCCTCCAATGGGTAGGAAAGTAAAGGTAAAAAGGTAAAAGGCCCCTGGACGCTTAAGTCCCGTCAAAGGCGACTATGGGGTCGCGATGCTCATCTCGCTTTCAGGCCAGGGGAGCCGGCGTCTGTCCACAGACAGCTTGCTGGGTCATGTGGCCAGCATGATTAAACTGCTCCTGGCGCGACAGGACACCATGACAGAAGCCAGAGAGCACGGAAACACCGTTTACCTATTTATCTACTTGCACTGGCATGCTTTCAAACTGCTAGGTTTGCAGAAGCTGGGACAGAGCAACGGGATCTTGTGAACCACCCTTAGACCTGTGGGGATAGGGCGCTATACTACCACTACTACTACTACAACAACAACAAAAACAACTCACATAATTTTAGCATCTGCTCATCAATAAGTATTCCCTCAAGTAATCAGATATGGTCTGTTTTGATTTATAACTTGCATTAGCTGTGGTAAAAGAGGACAGAGTGTTCAGACCAATACTAAACATCACTCAACGTGACTCGTTTCCTGGTCAGCATGCTTGTTTATTTTTAATGCTCTTTTACAATTTTTTACACCATACAATATTCATCCTTATCTCTTATCCTCGGACGTCCCAGTCCATCTCTGCATGGCATTCTAGGTACCGGTAGTCTTTTTGTTGGCTGCATAATCTATTGTTCCACCCATTTTCATCTCAAATCTTCCTTTATTTAATGTTACCTGCTGCTCATGCGTTCATTCCTACTTGCATGATAACTGACTATTATATCCTCTGAGTTACTCTTCAAAACACTTCCACTCATCTCTTATCTGTGACTCGTCCTTATTTCTTAGTTTCACAGTCATAGTTACTAATTCTGTGTAGAATTAGAATTTCAAACTGTGATCTAATGTCAGGGCCTTAGAGGACATGAACAGGCATACTGATGCCCACAGTATTTGAAAGCAAAGGTAAGAAGACAGCTGTGGAATTAAATGTTGTGTGTGGGGGGTCCCCATTAGGCATAATAGAGGAATAATAAAATATCCCATTTGCTAGAAGGAACAAACAAACAAACAAACAAATGTGAAACATTTGTATTTAAGATTGTTGACAGACAATCTATTTATTGAGCATTCGTTCTGACTTTTTGGCTGGGGGGGGTATATGACATTGCATCAAGTAATCACTACCCAATGGTTCCTAGTGCATTTCTTCATCATTTTCCTTATAGCAAAAAGTTAGATTTTGGGGGCGGTGGGAGGAATGATTTGTAGTTCAAGAGTGCTGAATCAGCTTTAACTGTGCAACCTGGTTTTGCCAGCAAGTGACTGAATTCCACCTGAAAATAGCAACAGCACCCTAAGGTTTCTTGTTGTATTTATACCGCACCCACAACTAGATCCCTTACAGTTGAGAAATGACCACAAAGCGCCCCAACAAAGGTTTACAGTCTGAATGATGTGACACATTTAGGGAAAAGGAGCAGGTGAATTTGGAAAAAAACCCTCAGCAAATCAGGAATAAAAGCAAAGCAATCAGACCGGGAAGCTTGGAGGGGAAACAAAGACAAGTCTTAGAAGGTTGTTTGAACACAGTGAAGTAGGACAAGTATCAGTGGGACGAGAATTCCAATGATAAGAAATGATAACAGAGAAAGGGCAAGTAGGAGAAACAGCAGAAGTGAGGTGGCACATACCAGAAGACAAGAGAATACATTATAGTCAGAGAGATGTGAGATAGGAAGGTACAAATTGAATTAAGTGATTTAAAGATGAAAGATAAAAATTTAAATATAAAATGGAACATGCACAGAAGTCCATAAAGATCGACATGATCAAAGTGGAAGGAACAGGAAAGTAAGCATTCATAATAGAAACCCTAGAATGGAGATAAAGGAAGCCCAACTAGAAGAACATTACAATAATCATGCTGAGAAATAAGAGAGGGCGAACTCTTGGTTTTAGGGTCAATCTAGGGAAAGGCAGGAACAAACCTCAGACTATTAGACAGATGGAAACAGAAATATGAGTGAAGGTGTGAGAGGAGGAAGATAAAACGGAATCTAAAACAGCAGCAAGATTGCAACCTTGAGGAGAAAAACATCATAAAGATTAAGCTAAAAGAAAGAAGAGAGGAGGACATTGGAAACCTCCCTTTCTGGCCGGAACAAATCGTATGTGGGGAATGAATGATGCGAGTTCTGCATCTGAAGTATGCTCTTTTTAATAAGTGTATGGGACTGTTAGCTGCACCTTACTTGAATTACGACTTCAATAAAACATTTAAAACTTGGCTGATTACTGTTCGGCAGCCTTTTAACTGTGTATGAGGGGGTTATTGTTTGGCTGTTTTGTTTTAATTATTTACTTGTTTTTCTCCTGTATGTTATTCTGTGCACGTGCCCTGAGATGCTGTGATGAAGGGTGATATATGAATCAAATAAATAATGACAACAACAACAACAACAACAACAACAACAACAACAACAACAGGAACTTGACATGAGAAGACAATTCATAGTTAACGTTTAGAATGACTTATGAAGTTTATGTTCAATGTATTTACATTAATGCGCTTACATGTTGTTCATGCACTTAAATATCTCAGATTCCCCACTGTAGATATGGCATAAAAATTGGAAAAATTACACCTTCACTTCCATGTTATTTGCCAGGAAACCTGATCAAAGAAATGTTCTTGTATTATTCAGTATTTATAGTTTTGTGTGTATACTGTCTTGTTCAAACTATGGTATTTGATGTTTAAAAAAAGTAAAGTGAGGCTCTATGTTTGTATGTTTTAATTTCTGTAAACTTTTACATGTAAAAAAGAGTGTCAGGTGAGCAAATGAATGAACTGGCATCAAAGTGTGTGTGTGTAGGGGGGGGAAACAAACTTCTAGAAATAACTTCTAGAAATAAAACATGAATATCTCATAGCTGGCTGAAATTTATCTTTAGCATATCTCTAAATGAGAGCACATTCCTTAAATCCACAATTCACATTTTTCAAAGCTGCCCACCTGCCTTCTTTCTGTTACTCATTTTATGGACATTAGCAATGTATCTGAACACTTCATTAAACCATGTCCCTTCAAGGATTGCCCACTGGTGCTCTGTTGCAGAAACACAAAGGATAAAGGCCTATGTTTCTATACAAAGCTTCTGGGTAACATTACTGAAGCAATTGCTAAGACTTCTGTGAAGTTCTCAAAACAAAACAAAAAGGTTTCCAGATGCCCTCTGGTGCTATTCGGCTATGATCTGATGAGCACCTGTTTGCCAGCAATAATCCGACTTCAAACGCAACGGTGTGCTTTTCCTGCTATCAATAGACCACATGTTACACTCTGTCTATTGCAGATTCATAGAATTAAAGCCTGAATTTCAAACAATAAGTGCTCATTAAAAGGACATTTAATTTTACAAATTAAAGCAGAATCAGCATGGAGGCAATGGTTGGACTGTGATATTGCTAAATTGCTCTGGAATAGGCAGAATATTATGCAGAGGTAGAAATGGATAACTAAATGAGGCATTTATAAGTTATTCATTAGAACCAGCTCTGCTGTCTGGCAAATGGGACCAATGGCCATGACATTCCACTTCTAGAAGGTATAAGTAAGTGCCAGCTGGAAAGTTGAATGTTACTGCCATTATGATGATTAAAACACTATCAGCATATGTAGTGCTCTATGGAATGACAAAAACAGGCTCCTACACCAATGGCCTAACAATCTGCACCTATCTGGATTCTGTGGTATTCTAAAGTTAAACTAGAGTTGTGGTTCTTAGAAACACAAAGCAAAACCCCAAATCCTTGAGTATGCATGCATTATTTGTTAGTAGTAAGACCTCTGCCATTTATGGGTACAGCAAAAATTGCTTTGAGCTTTTCTCATTTCTTTTTTGCAGGCCCAGCACATCTGAGCTGCCAAGAGAAGATGCATGGATTGCAGGCTAAGGGTTAAAACCATTTAAATGCAACTTAGCAATTAAAGGCATTGTTTTCATTTTCTTTTCCTGCAGATGACTGTTAGCTGGTTCCAAGCTGCTTTTGCTTTTGTTCCTAGGAGTTTGGCATGCTGAATCTGGTCGGTCACAATCAAGAGGAAGTTGGTTATGTCTCAAGTCCTATTGAAATCAATGGGGGAAGACAATCACAACTAACACATCCCATTGATTTAAATAGGGCTTAAGTGCACCTCTTTGGATTGCTGCCATAATATATAATTGGAGTGCACAGTCTATAGAAAATTTCAAGGGAATAGATTATGGAGGGCCAATCACATGCTCTCAGTGGAAGCTTAATTGCCTACATCGTCAGTTAAGAAAACAATTCACCCAGTACTTTATCACTGTTGCTTAACAGAACTGTTTATTTTTATCCTTATTTTTTAGCTGCACTGTATAAAAGCTTTTTTGGCACTCATGAAAATTACATCCAGTTTTCACATCAAGTCTTTCAGTTGCAGCTCTTAAATTCATACATGAAAACTTATTTGAGGGATGCTTATGATTATGTTTTTCATAAATCTACCATCAACACCGTTTGCTCTCAGCTCTGGAAACAAAAACAAAGAAAAATGAAACACGGAGGAGGTCTCCATAAAACAACTTCGTTTCAGTTAGGAACAAGAGAACAGGTCTTGCACTCATTGTTTTCCTCAGAAGAAAGTCCTGCTGTGTTTAATGAGCCTGACTGGGGTATATGTGCACTGGATTGCACCCCAGGAAAGAACAAAATGAGAACTAAAAAGTACAGTGCTCAAATTCTGTGGACTTAAAGGACAGTGGGGCAAAAAAAAAGTGAAAATAATAATCCAGGGCTTCCTTTTTCCTGTCTCCCAGTTGCTGAAGAACAAAGACTTGACAAAGAGTTCTTTCCAATGGCTTCAATGCTCAGGTTACTGTGATGGGTATGCAATTTGCTGCCTGAAGGCATTTCAGGCAATATACATGGCTTATCCAGAGAACAGAGACAGCTAAGGCAAGTGCTCTAGCTTTGAAAACTTTGAACATTGATCTGACACTGTCACACCCTTTTGCTACCCTGTATATATGGAGTATATATACCACTTCTAGAAGGCACTAGGAGAAGGGGACGACAGAGGACAAGATGGTTGGACAGTGTTCTCGAAGCTACGAACAGGAGTTTGACCAAACTGCAGGAGGCAGTGGAAGACAGGAGTGCCTGGCATGCTCTGGTCCATGGGGTCACGAAGAGTCGGACACAACTAAATGACTAAACCACAACAATGATATATGGAGTGCTCAGGGATGGGTATAGTATCTGGTGGGGGACATTTTGTTCTTCTTCTGGGTTAGTTTGTCTACCTTTGGTCCCCACCCTGCACTCTGCTCTCATCTATGGCTCCTAGAAGCTGTCCGCATGCAACAGTGGACACACACTGGGAATGGCTTCGACTGGCTGGCTAAACCAGGTGAGGGTAGCTGATAGGTCTCAAACCCCCAGTAAGTTAGGGACTTTCCCTGCATGTGGAGAAAGGCTTCGGAGGGTTGAGTAGACGAGAGCAATAGTGGGCCCACTGGTCAAGAAGGCGGTTTCTGCACATGCTGTAGAGGGAAGTGGGGCTCGTCCACTTGGGAAGGTAGCCCATCCAGGAGAAGGAAAACTCTGATCCTAAACATCCGCTGCCTTGCGAGAAGAAACGGCTAAGGAGCAAATCCTACCCAAATCTGGAGTGGAGTTGCGAAGATACTCCCAGTATCTGATGGCGCCAGGGTGGGAGACACAATGTGCACCGTGGAAGTGTCAGAGAAAGGCAGGAACAGAGAAGGAGGTGGGGCTTGCAGCTATCGTCATGGGGATGGATGATGAAGAAGAAGAGGAGTATGGATTTGATATCCCGCTTCATCACTACCCTAAGGAGTCTCAAAGCGGCTAACATTCTCCTTTCCCTTCCTCCCCCACAACAGACACTCTGTGAGGTGGGTGGGGCTGAGAGACTTCAGTGAAGTGTGACTAGCCCAAGGTCACCCAGCAGCTGCATGTGGAGGAGCAGGGAAGCGAACCCGGTTCCCCAGATTACGAGTCTACCGCTCTTAACCACTACACCACACTGGATGAGACAAGAGAGCAGGCTGAGGAAGCTCCCTCCCCAGGATCCTTGCCAACAAATTTTCCCACTCCTGGCAGAGGCTCCCACATTCTGCTGGAACCCTCCCCAAGGTCCTTGGCCAATCTTCCATCTGCATCATCCTGACCTGGCCAGCCCATGACAGCCTCAAGGTTAAAATGCACCTGAGGGACTGTCTCCCCTAATGCCATCTTGCCTGCTGCCCAAATATCAAAAGGAGATGTCCTTCTCTGTGTCCTACCTCAGTTTACACAAGGTTGACAGCAAGAAGCTATAAGGCTTTCTCAGTATGGTGTGGGCCACTTTGCTACTTGAAATGTGAGCGGCCACCTTTCTGGCTGCCTTTTGCTTGTTGATGAAGACATTTTTTAATAATAATAATAATAATAATAATAATAATAATAATAATAATAATAAACCCATCAGGCTTTGCCTATTTATTTTATTTAAATGCTATGTTTTATCTGTGGTATCTGCCTGTGTTGGATTTTTAAGGCATTTCTATTTATATGATATTGCAGTTTTAAATCGTTGTAAATTGCCTTGAGTAGTGCATAGGAATTAGAAGCATTGGGCAGAAATTTCTGTTTTTTTAATAAATAAACAAATTATCAGCAGATTCTTTCTACAGTGGTACCTCGGTTTATGAACACAATTGGTTCCGGAAGTCTGTTCATAAACTGAAGCGTTCATAAACTGAAGCGAACTTCCCCATTGAAAGTAATGGAAAGTGGATTAATCCGTTCCAGACGGTCCGCGGAGTAACCGTTCATAAACTGAAGCAAACTTTCCCATTGAAAGTAATGGAAAGTGGATTAATCCGTTCCAGACGGGTCCGCGGAGTACTTAAACTGAAGCGTTCATAAACTGAAACATGGGTGTAAATTGGTTCCGGAAGTCTGTTCATAAACTGAAGCATTCATAAACTGAAGCGAACTTTCCCATTAAAAGTAATGGAAAGTGAATTAATCCGTTCCAGATGGGTCCGCGGTGTTCATAAACCGAAAATTCATAAACCGAGGTGTTCATAAACCGAGGTTCCACTGTATTTAGAATTGTTCAAAATTGCTTATCCGATTGCCTCACATTTCAGGTAAAACAAATCAGGGATATAAATTGAAATTACTTGTAGCATATATAAATAGGTAATAAGAAACTTCCTTTCACAAACAAAATCAATGGATTTGCAAGATCACCAGAACAGATGCAGTTTCGTACTTTTCGGGTATATCTTTCCAACTTGGTGGGTATCCAATGTTTTGAACAATTGGGTTCTTCTGCCTTCGGAGATTCAGCTACTTGAGCTGTATGTTGAGCAAAATGCTAGCGATCGCAAGGTCCAGGCACACACTGTCTTTCCCATAAATGTTCCCAATAAATATTATCACATAATATTATAGCTAGTATGAGGGGAGCCTCTATGCACTTATGGTGCTGGACTCATGAGAGCTCAAGAATGCCCCTGAAACTGGCAAACTGGAATTGGGGGAAGCATGCAAGCAAGTAAACCACACTTGGGAGGTCCCTATAAGAAGGATTATAAATATACTTGAGCATGTATATGGAAATTCTGCTTGGGTGGATTCTGTATCCATAGTTCCAAGTCAGGGGTCAGCAAACTTTTTCAGCAGGGGGCCGGTCCACTGTCCTTTAGACCTTGTGAGGGGCCAGACTATTTTTTTTGAGGGGGGGGTGAACGAATTCCTATGCCACACAAAACCCCCAGAGGTGCATATAAAAACACACTGATTCCTGGACCGTCGGTGGGCCAGATTTAGAAGGCGACTGGGCCGGATCTGGCCCCTGGGGCTTAGTTTGCCTACCCATGTTCTAAGCGCACCTCCCAGGAATATATGCTATCTTGAGGTAGCCTACTTGCATTTTTTGGTACATTTTCCTTCAAACAAGCCCCATTTGCATAAACACAATTTCAAGCTTTCAAAATAGTTCACCATGTAGCTATTGCTCGGAAACAACTACCACTGTGTTCTAGAGCTCCTTTTCAGCTTGTGGGGCTAGTTCCATGCCTGTTTAGACTACAACCATCATGTATTCAGTTAATCAGAACTCCCAGCGAATGGGAGAAATGCAAATGAAATGCTATGTGCAATATGTGGGATGCCAAATTATGAGCCATTGGCTTATGGCATTAACCTGTCACTTGCAAGCGTTTGTTACAGCGAAGCCTGCACTTACCTGCAGTGAACAAGCATTGGCCCAGCATCCGGAGGATTACAGGTTTTCACTCGTCGTAAGAAAGCTAGGAATGGTGTTGGGTGTTCTGGAACTCCATGGTCAGGCCAGGCAGTGAACTGAAACTGCCTCACTTCTCTCTTCTCACTTGATCCGTTCTGCCAGAGAAGAATGTTGGTTGGAATGACTGACCATTGTCACAACAGTGCTCCAGAATGGAGCAAAGGCATATTTGCCACATCACCATGAGTCTTAAATAAAATTCCATTTAAAGGCAGAATATGATAATATCTCGCAAGCTGAGTCTGTGGCTACTCTAGAACCGTGGCACGTATTTAATAGTGAACCTGTATTGGATTTATCACAGTAACAAACTTCTCAGTGATGGTGCTGGAAAGCACTGCTATTCACTACCAGTACTACTGCAGCTAAGCAGGATGGGAGCTATTGCATAGCCAGCCCAACACTGAGAATGCATTACTTAAGCCAGAGTTTTTCAACCTTTTTGAGTCCACGACTCCCTTGGCCAACTACATTCTTTCTGCGGCAGCCCTGTGGGGCTCAGGAGCCCAGTTATGTCATCCCTTGCCTGCACAACTGGCAGCCTCTCACCCTTTTTCAAACACCTTCCCTTGTGCAGTGTTCCCTCAGCTTCCTCTCCCCTCTCCTTGGGAGTCCTCTGGGCAGCCACTGCTACCGTCCCTTGTCTCTGAGCTGCCCCCCCACCCCAAAGAGAGGTGCCTCCTCCCACTGCCCCACAGGGGCCTGGGACTTCTCTGTCCATTCCCAAGAGCAAGGGTTGCCGCACTGGGTGGCTGGGCTCCCTCGCCCGCTTGCTTGCTTACTCTGAGGCTGCCTCAGCTACTGGCAGCCTACATACCCTGGCCAGCCCCAGAGGCCCCATTTGCCTGCTGAGCTTGTAGCCAGGGATACTGCAACAAACAGCTGTGCAAGCCTTTAGGAGGCAGAGACATGAGAGGGCATCAGAGGAGCAAGGGAAGAAAAGAGGGACAGAGGCCAGTGTTGCCCGCAGCATGCCTGACCATCATTCAAGGCACCCCAGGGTGCTACGGCACACTGGTTGAAAACCGCTGACTTAAACTAAAGGAACTGGCTGTAAATTAGATTAGAAAACAAATATTCAAATAATTAAAAGGAAGAGGAACTGTTTACTAGGGCCATGGAGGGAAGAAGGACAACGAGTAAAAGATTTCAGAGTTCTGATATGGGTTGAATGTCAATAAATGTTTTATAGTTGTAAAGATGTTTGATAATGGCTAGTAATGTTATGGTCCCCCCTTCCACAGCACTCTGCAGGCTTTAGATAGGAAACTGGGTGAGCATTTAATTCTAGGGAATCTTTCTGTTGCAAGGAACTAGACTGTATGGTCCCATGTAATCCAGTTATATTGTTATAAACAACCATGACCCTCTCTCGCCACCAAAAAATATCTGATGCATACACAACAAAGAATTACCTTGTAAAGTGCAAATGTTCTAACACAGTATGTTGCCAATTCTACAGTGTCCAACAAGGTCACCTGGATCAGTCCATATGTTTCGGTTCCTCTGCTCGGCCAATACTGATCACATTTCACCTGCAAAAAGCATTTTAGGCAGAAATATGTTCACTTTTTAAATAGCATGAATCACGTTGCTCACAGCTGAAAACTAATGAAAACAGGCTGACAAGAATATTACTATGTTGGGATAGGAGACACCCCAACAGCATGTGGTCTAGTTGCTGTGGAAATGATCCAGATCATCCAGAAGGACGACGAGATGATGGTGCACTTGGGGAACACAATATAAACAAGCTTCCTGAGCACTCAGCATGCCGAATGGGACAATGGGACCTTGAGCCTTTATGCTGCAGATTTTATAGGGGGTGTTTCACAGAAAAGTAGCGTCATCAGTAATGCTTGATGTGTGCAACTCGGTGGGCCAGATGGTGTGCATCAGCACAGCTACAAAATAGATTGAGTCAGGAAGAGGATTCACGAAACTATGTTGTCTGATAAAAGAAACTGCTTCCTGTTCCACCTCTCTCATCCTCAGCTTGGCATGTATGTACAGTAAAAACGAGGAATTCTTCAATAATATGACAAGAGGGCTGCATGTTTTTCCACTGAGATGGAACTGATCTTCAAGGGACCTGCTTTTCTCCAGTTCCAGAAAAAGAGATGCTATTTTCTGTCCTTTTTTTCTCAGATATCTGGGGGGGACGGGGACGGGCACCCAGAAAACATACAAACCAAAATCTTAAGCCAGAGGTGTAAATGAAGGCAAAGAAGGGAAATAGCTGGGCATGACTTCCTCTATCTGCCCGGGCTTTGTAATTATTTAAGACTGTATGCTGGTGTTCTATCTTATTTTACTGCTCTGCTATATCTTGTTTGTTTCTTCATTATTAATTCTTTTTAAATTTATGCTTTTATTATTTTACTGTAGGCAACTCTGAGAATTACCTGACGACTGCTTTCTGGTAACAGGAAAACCCAGGAATTTAGTAATAACCATAGTGGGTCACATTACATGGCTGATATGTTGGATTTGTGGGTTTCAATTTACACATATCTATCTCAAAACTACTGATTTTGTAAATAGTTTTGACCACTGGGAGGCGCGTAGAAAGAAGTGCCATGGTACAACGGCATCAACACAACAAGATGCTTTCATCTGCCCCAGCTGCAACAAAACATGTCTCTCTCATATTGGTCTCTACAGCCACAGCAGGCACTGCAACTCCCCAACGGTTTGACTTCACGGCAGAAGGTGCACTTTTCCATTGTCTCCTGAGACGGATGGGCGCCAACCAACCAAATTTGGAGTCAAATTTTGTTCTTGAGCTCCAAAGGAAATCCTCCAGCCATCTGGTATTAGGACAGACTGAAGTTAGCATTATTACTTAGTATTTTTGTTTCCAAAGGGCTACAGCCCAGGAACAAACAGGCACATTTTAAAGATAAGAAAGATCTGAGAAGTGTTCTGAGTAGCTGGTTGCTGGTGGAAGAAATAAGACTGTGCTGAAAGAGCCTTAGACGTTATGGCCTCAGTGGGAGGACTGGGTGCCTTGGCTGTGTACCATTGGTAGGAAGTTTCACCACCTCATTTAAAAAGACAATAGGGCAGATAATCCAGAAGCACTGCTTAATAACATCCTTTGAAATTCAGCTAGAAGCAGTATCAACTACGCTAGAGCAAGAACAGATTGTTTTAACAAGGCAGCTGTGAAGCGGAGGTCAAAGGTTGCAAAGCATGAAAGGCTAAAAGGTGCAGTCTTGTATAAAAAGAAGGTGCAGTCTCCTTTTTATGCAAGACATAATAGAAGACTCCTGTATGCTTCCAAATGCAGAAATGACACAGTCCACTGGCTGAAATGAAAGCTGTAGGCGGGCACCATTTCAAACCTGGTGAGTTTAAAAATCTATTACCAAGTAATATTCATGAACCTGCACACTCCAACAAATCACAGGTGTGAAAAAATTATAGGCCGAGGGATCGGGTGTTTGTCCGCAGTCAGCTTCCGGGTCATGTGGCCAGCATGACAAAGCTGCTTCTGGCGAACCAGAGCAGCGCACGGAAACGCCGTTTACCTTCCCGCCGGAGCGGTCCCTATTTATCTACTTGTACTTTGATGTCCTTTCGAACTGCTAGGTGGGCAGGAGCTGGGACTGAGCAACCCCGTTGCAGGGATTTGAACCGCCGACCTTCTGATCAGCAAGCCCTAGGCTCTGTGGTTTAACCCACAGTGCCACCTGGGCGCTACACACACACATATATGAATGTGATACTTGATAGTGAAGTGTAGAGAGAAAATTTTGTGATAAAAAGGTCTAGTCTCGCTTAAGAACATCCAAAACAACTCTTGTTGGTTAGTAAGGAATAAGTGAGGCTTTACTTGGTTTCTTTTCTTCAGCACCTTGGAGAGCCCCCGAGCAGTATGGGGACTAAGATGCTCTTTCCTCCCTTCGAGAACTGCTTGAGTGTATTTTCAAACTGTGAACCTGCTTCAGAAGCCCTGCCAATTTTGTAAGGGTAAAATACTGATCTCCCACCCTGTAGTTTTAATTTGTGCTGACATATTTGGCATTTAGCATGGCATTTATTTTGAAGATTCTGCTTGACAGACTTTTCTGTGCATGCTTATTAATTAATGGCATGATTGTCCTACCAGTACATAAATGGGAGTAGAAAATTAACCTACAGAATTATTTAGCGTAACAGCAGCACAAGGCAGGTGTCAGGCTAAAAACAATTGCACCATCTTGACTGCCAACTGGGCTGCACAGCAATAATTTTGCTGCTGTTTGTAATGGCATTCATGCACAGTGCCAAATGATCAACTTGCCTCATTGCTGCCTGGGATAGCTCAGTTGGTACAGCATGAGGCTCTTAATTTCAGTTCAAGCCCCTCATTGGACAAAATATTCCTGCATTGCAGGGGGTTGGACTAGATGACCCTCATGGCCCCTTCCAACTCTACAATTCTATGATTCAGTGATGCGGTCTGAATTTCTTGAAATGATACTTGTAATAGAATTTTGATTTTAAAGCATTCTTTGATTTGGGCAAAGTCACAAATGAAAGGCAGCATTCCCACAATGAAAATAGGAAAAAAATACCAGTGAAAGAAATAATAACAACTTGGGAGGAATCTAAAAGACACTTCAAATAATGGTTGCTTTGAAAGTTACATGAACAATGAGTTAAGATAATTAGTTTTCAATATTCTAACTCTCTGGGTAGTTTGCAATTCCATATCTGGGCAGCATTTCCTATGACTTGAACAGTAAGAGCCCACCCAGAATGCATGTCCTCTAGTTTCGTCTTCTAGCTGGTACCTATTTCCATCAATGAGAATGTAAAGGAAAAAACCCCCATAAATTCCCATTTAATCATAAATTCCCAACAGTACCTGATGTCACATGACAAACTACTTTTGGAACGGAAAGGAGTTTCAAAAACTCCTTCGCTGTATTGTGTCCGGTGCCTGCTAAAACCTTCTTTGTTTTGGCATGCCTACCCAGGCATGCTTTTTGAATGTGCAATTCTCGCACATGATTTCACTGTTAAATAGTTGCTTTTTAAAATTGCTGGTATTTTTTAATATTATTTTTAAACATGTTAACATGTTTGCATTGACCTGTATTTTTAATTACTATTTTAGCTTGTCCTTCACAAACCACTCAGAGGTCTTTTTTTGGGTATAAGCAGTGCATTTGTTGTTGTCGTTTAGTCGTGTCTGACTCTTCGTGACCCCATGGACCAGAGCACGCCAGGCACTCCTGTCTTCCACTGCCTCCCACAGTTTGGTCAGACTCATGTTCGTAGCTTCGAGAACACTGTCCAACCATCTCGTCCTCTGTCGTCCCCTTCTCCTTGTGCCCTCAATTTTTCCCAACATCAGGGTCTTTTCCAGGGAGTCTTCTCTTCTCATGAGGTGGCCAAGGTATTGGAGCCTCAGCTTCAGGATCTGTCCTTCCACTGAGCACTCAGGGCTGATTTCCTTCAGAATGGATAGGTTTGATCTTCTTGCAGTCCATGGGACTCTCAAGAGTCTCCTCCAGCACCATAGTTCAAAGGCATCAATTCTTCGGCGATCAGCCTTCTTTATGGTCCAGCTCTCACTTCCATACATCACTACTGGGAAAACCATAGCTTTAACTATACGGACCTTTGTCAGCAGGTGATGTCTCTGCAGTGCATACATTTGGTTAAATAAATAAGTAAGCCAGTTTGTGGTAAACGACAGCTGAGGTTGAGGAATTTACAGTCAGCTGTTCAAAGAAATAAGGAAAACTGAGCTAGCACAAGGCTACTTCCTGGTCTACATGTTACGGATTTTTGTTGTCGGTATGGCGATATTCAAAAAGCCTGTCTTTGTAAGCACTGTCAAGATCAAAAAGAGCAACTCTGTCAGGCTCCGTTGCTTTCAGGCACCCATTCCATAGGAAAAAGAAGAACACAGAACAAGTTCTATGGCATCACAGGGACCTTTGAGTAATCTTCCATTCCTGAGGGTAGGAGTATTTGCAGGGGGTTAGCATCTTTTTTCGTGTTTCTTTTAGCACCACTGCCACCACCTGGGCTGAAAAGATGGCGAGCGTATCGGGTTCCGACCCCTTTGGCAAAGATAGGATGGTGGACAGGAAGGGGCTGTGATGGGGATGGGAGAGGGCCTTGGGTAAGGTTACCAGACGTCCCTGTTTCCTGGATTTACAACTCAGTCCCCATACAAAAAGTTGAAAAGTGTCCCTGGATTCATTGGGAGGGAAAATCTGGTAACCTTAACCTAGGGACCCCTTGATTTCTGAAGACTGACAAAACCATGCAACCAGCCCTGGATCTACGGCAATGTGTTTTCTGCTGTGATATGCAATAACCGGCTTCAATTAATAAACGGTTTCTATTCTATGTAGGAGCTTAAGACTACTCCTTGTCACCGAAGGAGATATTGGCACATGTTTGCTTCTGATTCAAGAAAGGATTTTGCATTTGAAGATTCTAATCCAGGCATCCCCAAACTTCGGCCCTCCAGATGTTTTGGACTACAATTCCCATGTTCCCCGACCACTGGTCGTTAGCTAGGGATCATGGGATTTGTAGGCCAAAACATCTGGAGGGCCGCAGTTTGGGGACGCGTGTTCTAATCCAACAGAACCATGTCTGCCCCAGCCAGGGCTGCATGTACACAGCTGAATACAATAAGCTAGAATCCCACCAATCAGCTGGTTGGTGGGAAAGGACTAGCAGGGTAGGGTAAAGAGGACCAGCCTCACATTTCTGCTCCTGGAGATCAGAACGTTCAATACCTTATCCAGGCCAGATATGATGTCAGAAGCCTGATCCTTTGAGCCTTGCTCCCAACTGGATCAAGGAGTTTGGCTTTAAGCACAGTATCAATGGCATAAGAAAACTTGGTGAACGACTGTAATTGAGAATATATATTAATAAAGCCTTTGCCACATTAAAAAAAGAGAGTCTAGAACAGAATAACTCTGTTGAAAGCCAATAATCTTCTAGTTACAAAGCCATGACATGTCTTCCTCAAAACAATTTATTTAGTGGACAACAAAAATGCTATTTTTGAAGAACCACATCTTAGCTTTATTCCAAACTCTCTCCACCCTCCGCTGGCTGCCCAGAGCAATTTAAATTTTAGATTGTCTAAATAATGCAGCAGGGAAACAATCTGAAACCACAACGGGTTTGCAAGTTGAAAGAAATGAACCAAAAAAGGATGTAAGACTACATATGGAAATTCTGTAGAAATGAATCCTACCACAAGTCATATATATATATATATATATATATATATATATATATATATATATATATATATATATAATATTAATGCTTTGAATTGCTTTATGTATTCCTGTCTGTAACTGCCAGCTGCTATTTCTAATCTCTGGTTTCCACCGCTTAAGATTTTCCTTTCGTTTCATACAAACGAAACTCATGCATGTAATAAATATGTTATCAACATTCTTCCATGCACCAGAGTGTGCATAATCCTTTTTGATATATATTATGTGGGTGATGACAAAGTAATAGGACTGACTTTCTCTGAGGTCTGGATTAGGTCAGGTGAGATTCGGGAGATGACATTTAAAGTGAAAACAATAAAGTGTGAAGGGTTATAAATGAAAGAGCTCCTTTGCCCTGCAGCTTCCCCCAAGGCAAACAAATGAATAACTAATTCACTGTAACATCTTCATTCAATGTACTCAGCTGTTGAATATGTAAGTTCTCAAAGCTGGGGTTAGTCAGACATCTAACACATGCTAATGAACCAAGTAAGTTTCTTTCTGTTGGTGCTTCCCTCCCACCCCTTAAAAAGAAAAAGAAAAAAATCCCTTTATCTATGCAGAGCAGGTTAGAAAGCTAAAGCACAGCTGCAGGACTAAGCAACAGGAAAGCAAGTAAACAAAAATAGGATGGAAGGTAGGAAGGAGATGAGGTCCCACAGCAGAAGGCTCTTGCCTTCCAGATAAAATAATTATCAAGTCTGCCACAGCACAGGAGGAAAAATTATTCACTCTCTTGCTCTTCGTCTCACAAGCACCATAAAATACAGAAACCAAAGAATAACAACACAACTGGTATCTCAGCTGTTTTTTTTTAAAAAAATAATACTGCAGTGTATTTTCATCTCATTTGGGCTACATTAATCTGCTTTATGGTATTAAAAGTGCAATAAATGTTATTGTATCCTCGTTACCAATCCCCCACAATCTTAGACCCAGAAAGCTGAACACAGCTCACCAGCTATGTTTGCCACCTCTCCCTGTATTTCTTTATCCTGCCAGGCAATAAAAACAGGGCATCTGTTGAACCCTGGTGGACCACAATGTATGGTTAGCGGTTGTGTTCAGTCACAAACTGCACAGGCATTATATTGCTGCAAGTGACATTTCAGGGTTCCGGGCTTAAACCCAGAGTTTGTTTTCATTGGAATGAGGGACAGCGGAGCCTGCGGTGTCTTCAAGATATATGGTTTGTTTACGCATATCCAACCTGAGTTTAGGATGGAGGGGCTCACATCAAGAGGGTCTTGCTTGCCTTGGATTCCTGCAGAAATCAGGGATGGCTTTGTCTTACAGGCTCCAGCCTGCAGCTTTGCTTCCAGCTTACACACCCCTCTCCTGACTCTGGCCTTTGTCTTTCTAACTACCAGTGAGCTGAGAGAGGGGAGATTATCTGTTTGCCATCTGGCACAGTGCCACCTTAATGGCCCATACTTAGAGGACCATTAACACAACAGGAAGCTAGCCTGGCTATTTTAGCAATTGAATCTGTGCTGGATCCAGGAATGGACAAGGTGATTCAACCTTTTTCAGGGCAAGCAGTGAGATGCCTCTGCCTGCCTAAGTAGACGCTTACTTACAAGGTTCCTACGGTTCACTCACCAAAACAGGTACTTAGCAGGCCTGCACAATTTGTGCCAATCAAGTTGAATGCACCCCACCAGTCATAATTATAGCTTGCAGTGCCCTTGATTTTGCAGTCCTAGTCATGCAGGGGGGGGGAACCACATATTTCTGGAGACCATGATGGGCTGCATTTTGCTTGCTGGATCACAACCTATGGAGTCCTGCCTTCAGGGAAATCAGGAAAGAGCCGTAGCTTTTACTGCCCTTGCAGGAAACTGCTCTGAAATAGGCCACGGTGGTTTAAACATATGGGCTGCTGCTGATCAGATACCGGTAGCATGGGTTAAATTCCTAGATTTACTAACCACTAAAAAACCCCACCTTAAATGAAAGATATAGGTTGCAATCTATAGGTTCTAGTGCAACTGCAAGATTCACAGCATCAAATAAAACTATATGGTAAGAGCATTATTATTCTGACCGGCACTTTTGAGAGAATAATAAAACAGACAGCAGAGTTAACTAGAAATTGCAAAAAGCAATTAATAAGTGGACTGAGCAAAATTTCATTTGGTTATTGCAAAACATGTTTATGTGAATAGCCTAGCTGTGGCCTGCAGTGTTATGATAAACTGTGGGCATTTAAGTAACAAAGTCTTCTGCAAAGGAGTGTTTGTTCCCTCACACTGGTACTAGCACAGAATACTATTTAGAAGTTAACTTTATTATTATTATTATTATTATTATTATTATTATTATTATTATTATTAGCAGATAATGAGAAAGAGGCAAAACATCCTTCTACATTGAGGTCCACTGAAAGCCGAGATAAAGCCTGCTGCACCGAGATAAAATACAGAGTAGGCTGATGGGGGAAAATTGTACACTGGGATGCTCATTATCAACATATATTTGTAAGTAATAATATTAATACAGGTTGAATACTCAGGCAAGCAATAATATTTTCAGTGTACTGTAATGGCTATGGGCTTGAGATTGCTAAATGTATCCACGTAAGGTTTTTAATAAGGGACAAATCATTAAGAAAACCTGGAATAGCACAGTACTTTTAAATGCATTTGGTTAATGCAATTGGTTCTGAAGACGGCATTTAACAGTTTTCTCATTGTAGATCTCAAGTGCTTGTGTTACGGTAAGTCAGCAACCCAGATCCGTTATCACAGATTGTCTTTTCACATCACATCCCAGCCTGCCTCCCTGTGTAAGGTAATAAGGCAATGTGATAACAAAGACCGATAGGCTCTTTGAAACGTGATAACGGTATCACACCAGCCATGTCAACGAAACCTGCAGTTTATCACTAGGAAAACTGGAAAGTGCTATCACATGAACAGGGCTGTGTGAGCTGGACTCAAAATGCAAAAAAAGTAAAATAGCATGCACTTTGCATTTAAAGATCAATGGCATGATGGATTGATATCGCAAATACAAAAGCTCCAAGACTTTAATGTACATATTTAATCTCTTTCTCACACACATAACCCAGTGAAATAAACAGAAGTTTTGGAGACATTCAAGGTAGTATCCCTGAAGATTTCCATATATACCAAGGTGTGGAGTAAAGGAGAAAAGATTGTGCATTAAAGACAAAGAGCAATTTCTGTAGTTTGGACGTCTTTTCATGCAGCACAGCTCAAACAAAGGAGCTGAAATGAATGAAGAAACTATTATAGACATTTTGGACCCCCATCACATTTGAAAGTCAGTTTTATGGATAAACTATTCATGAAAGGTTAGCCAAATATGAATATGAAGAAATATCAAGTTGTCTTACCCTGGACCTCTCTTCCAGTTTGGTCATCATGACAACTGTTGCTCCTCTTTGTTCCCAGATCATTCTCCAGAAATCTCCAAAAGTTTCAGGAAGGGCTCCTTGTGTTGCTATGTAGGCATTCTGTTTTCTGTAGCCGTCTATGTAGTTAGCATTTATATAATCGCTCCCTGGTATGCCTAGAAAGCAAAAGGTGAACATGGCCTTGAGAGTTCACATGGTTTCATTTCAAAAAAATTTTTGATTAAGAAACAAAATGACATTTCAGTACTTTCCAACTTTTTATACATCTTTGTTTTTCTTAGTATTTTCAGGTGCTTGTTCTTTTCATTTACCACGGAATATTTACCTGTTTCACTCTAGAAGGTTGCTAATGCAATCCCTGCTTCTGGTGAATCAAATAAATTGTAACTGTCTTTGCATTATAATCTGCTAAATTGTGTTTCATTATAATGCACTTTATTGCATTCATCATTCCTGTGTGACCCACAAAATTTGGCTTTGAAATTAAACACATTACCATATTTACTCAAGTCTAATGCACCATCGAATCGAATGTGCACCTCAATTTTCAGAGCCTAGAATCCCAAAAAATTATTTGCTGGCAAACATAAATGTGCCTTTGAATCTAATGTGCACCTTAATTTTCGCAACGTTATTTCATCAAAAAAAGGTGAGCATTAGATTCGAGTAAATATGGTATCTTTAGCTCTAGTGCCAAACAACTTTCCCACAAAATCAAATTATCACCTAACCAAAGTTTCCTAACAGTCCATCCTCTTTTCCTTTTTTTTGTGTGCTGCTCACTAGAACTATGTCCAAAGAACCTTCTGTTAATATCAATGAAGAAATTAACTATTTTACCTTAAGGAATTGGGAAAGCTATTCTGTCACCGGTCTATTTTATTGTTTAAAATTATTATTGTTTAAAATTTTATATTAAGAAGTAACCAACACCATTGCCTTATAAATATTAGCAATATGCCAAAATCTGGACTTGGGTTGCTGCTGTAAAAATACTTTCTTCCATTCTTGACAATAAAGAGAGCTGGACAATAAAGAAGGCTGATCGCCGAAGAATTGATGCTTTTGAATTATGGTGCTGGAGGAGACTCTTGAGAGTCCCATGGACTGCAAGAAGATCAAACCTATCCATTCTTAAGGAAATCAGCCCTGAGTGCTCACTGGAAGGACAGATCGTGAAGCTGAGGCTCCAATACTTTGGCCACCTCATGAGAAGAGAAGAATCCTTGGAAAAGACCCTGATGTTGGGAAAGACTGAGGGCACAAGGAGAAGGGGACGACAGAGGACGAGATGGTTGGACAGTGTTCTCGAAGCTACGAACATGAGTTTGACCAAACTGCGGGAGGCAGTGGAAGACAGGAGTGCCTGGCGTGCTCTGGTCCATGGGGTCACGAAGAGTCGGACACGACTAAACGACTAAACAACAACAACATTCTTGACAAGTGTGATTTTGGCTCCAACTGTTTCTCAATCCATTGTCTTTCTTACACATAACCTGTTGCGATATTATACCCCCCCCCAAAAAAATCCTAAGTGTCACAATGTCATTAAAGCTCTCTATTCAAAGAATGGCATTATAACATTGCCACTTGTCGTCCAGCACATGCAATTTTTTAAAAAACAAACAAATCCCAAGGCTTTTCACATTATTAAGCAGAGATGTGGTTTTATGAAAAGTTCTCCTACACCAATGGAAGGTCCAACTACTCTGGCAAACTGATGGCTATCAAGAAGTTTCTGGCCTCACTGAAGCATGGCATGAAGGCAAAGAACCTTTGTTATTTGTCCTGCTTATTTTAACTGGAGCCATTAAACCTTTATGGGAGAAATCAAGGGGAAAACAGTCGGGATCACAGACTGGGAGGAGGAAGGAAGGCAAAACGGCTTTGAGGTCTTTTCTACAATCAAACAGTATAGACCTTTTATGAAAGAAAGAAAGAAAATGTGTGTCCCTACTCTGAACATTGATAACCTCAGTGACAGAAGTTGAGAGAACTGGAATAAATCTGAAGAGCGCGCCATTTTTTAATCTTCCCCAACCACCTTCTGATACAGTATGAGCTTCACTAGTACCAAGTTGCACAAGTTTGGCCTATATTTCTGTCCCACCACATAAAAGACCCGGAAGCACCTTGTACTACATTTCTTGCAAGAAAAAGCCATTGCGCTTCAGTTTGTGTGGCTGCCAGTAGCCTGCTTACTTGCATGCACACACAGCAGGGCGAGGGAAGACCGGGGTCTGAGCGAGTCGGCAGCCCCGATGAGCGAGCGAGCAAAGAGACAGGTGGTCCAGTGAAAGCAGGTGATCAGGCAGTTGGGCAGCCAGGCCTTCACAAACTCCTTACCACCCAGGGGTGCCAACCATAGCTGCCAAGTCTCCCGTATTCCCCGGGAAATCCCCGTTTTTCCAGCTGTTCCTAGTTGAAAAAAACGGATTTTTTTTCGTTTCCCCCCGGTTTATTCTGGCACGACGGCCATTTTGGAACTGGGCAAAGCAGCATCAAAAGTCACTTCTGAGCATGCTCCGCCCAGTTCCCAAATGGCGGCAGCGCTACTTCCGGTCTGCTACTTCCGCCCGGTCCCTTATTTCTCCGACAGCAACTTGGCAGGTATGGTGCCAACTTGAATAAAATAGGGGGGGAGCAGGTTGGCCCCACCCCATATACTTGATCACAAGGTGTGGTGCATGCACACCACTTGAATAGCAATGCCCATCAGCCTCAAATATTTTAGGGGTGTGTGTCAAATGAACCTCAGTTGCTAGGAGTTTGCTTCTGTGCAACCCATCACTTTCTCCTCTTCATCAGTCACTGCCAGGAGGAAGCGAAGTGTGCATTTCAAAATGCATAGTTCCTTCAGGCAATAGCAGGATGGGAAGAAATACTTTGTTCTCTTTTTTCCTTCCTTTCTTCTGGGAGTGGTGGTGGCAGAGGGATCTTGGGATTGGGGTGAGCTATGGGGGGGATCAGGGAGGGGAGTTGTCAAGAGGGGTAACAGAATAATATCATTAAGAGAACTTTCCTTTTTGCCACACACACACACCCTTATGTGCCCAATTCTTCATTCTACCACTCAATTATCTTTGAAGAAGCACGGTGACCTGTTGCGACCCTATTTAAATTTCAAGACAGTTTGGATATGATTTTAAAATTGTATGGATTATTTATGAAGTTTGCTTTGACCTGCGGTATCATCTTTGCTGACCCTGAACAACTATAAAGACTTCTTAAAATCTGTATAAGCAGGAGCGAGCTGCAACCAGAATTTGGACAGCTTTTCGCGTCGGGGGGGGGGTGATGACTCCTAGCTCCAGGTCATAGACTCTCTCTGTGTGTCTCTAGTTTCTTTAGAAGTGGAATGATGGTTGAAATTTTTCATTTATGAGGGGAAAACGTTGTGTGAAATAGACCTCGGTATACAGAAGGCAAGCAGTGCTGTCTCCTGCGTGCCAATTTACCTAGGGCTGCACATCATAAACGCTGCAGCCCCCTTCATTTCAGTGGGGTCTCCAAGTCTCTTTTTTTCCCCCAAGCCTCAGTATGTTAGCTATGTTTGGTCTCACACCAGAAGTGGAATGAAACAAAGTGCATTTCTATGTCCATCACTGCTCATGCTCACTATGTTTTATTGAAGCTACTCCACAATACGACCCCAAAGAACAGCTCCTGAAGCTTAAGAAAGTGCTATGGGTAACTACTTCTGCTGAGCTGAGCTGAGCTGAGCTGAGCCCCACAGAACTGGGGACAGTGATCATTTATTTCTGCTGCAAACTACCCTGAGGATCATACACCGAAAACATGGTAGTTATTCAGCTTAGAGGGGACCTAATTTGTAAGCTCTACGCTAAGCCCGGTAGAGGAACAGTTTATTATAAAGCAGAGAATTTGGGGTTCGCAACATTTCTGGTTAAATGAGAAGGTTTTCATGAATTTCCTGAATGTGGAAGTATGAGTTAATGATTCAGAAAATAACACCAGCTGGGCACAATGCCACACACCCTCTATTTATCAAAGATGATAAAACATTTCTGCACAAAGGAGATGAGAGGGGAAATGAGGCCAACATGAGAAATCTATACCTAGTGGGTATTATATCTGAAAGATGTGGACCGGGTATGTTATAATAGAAACATTTCCCTGCATAAATTAGAACAACATTTACAAATGTCTGGTATTGTTCTGCAAAGCACATATTATTTCACAAAGAAAAGCACTGAAAATAAAACAAAGAACAACATAAAAAAGGGGGGTGGAATCCCACTCCCACATTTCTGTGCATAATACAGTGGTACCTCAGGTTACAGATGCTTCAGGTTACAGACTCCACCAACCCAGAAATAGTACCTTGGGCAGTGGGAGGCCCCCATTAGCTAAAGTGGTACCTCAGTTCCAGGTTAAGAACGGACCTCCAGAACGAATTAAGTTCTTAACCCGAGGTACCACTGTAAATCTTCTGAGAAGGCTGGTTTCTAGCCACAAGAACCGATGCAGCCTCATATTCTCATATTATTTTAATCAAGGTTGGAGTCAAAAATCAGTCACAGCCTTTCCTTGATTCAACAAATCATTCAACAAGTTTAGGGCTAGTGAACCAAAACCATAATCCTCGAGTTGAATAGCCTCTCAATACAAGGACAACAGATATTTTTGCATGCTGAATACGATGACAAGGCCTCAGATGCTTTTAGCTTTCATTATATCACGGGCAGATTCAAAGTTGCTTGTGCTCTCATTAATTCTGCATAACCAGAAGACTTCCACTGCAATGCGGGTTCACCATCATGGTGAGCACGATTTGCGGTGGGGGCTAAACAAACCACTCCTGAGTCCAAAGGTGGGGACATGAGTGGTCACTCCTCTGTTCCTGGGCAAATTCTGATGTTACGATTTTGTGGGTCAGCTCCCTGGGTTTAAAAGCAAAGGAAAGAGGTTTCTCTTTCTCTTTGGCTGCGTTTCGGACCCCCACCCTCCCTCCGCTGTTTTTTAGGCCTCTGTGTTGACATTGCTGTGCCTCTCAAGGGGTCGCCTGTATTCAGGGGCCTGGTAGGAATTTTTCCATTTGGCTGATTGGCTCGTGCCATCTGGTTTTTGCCTACTGCATAGCAAGTAAGTCACAACTTGTAAGGTTGGCGGTTAGGCATTGGTTACTGGTTGTATATGGGGTCTGTTGACTTCGTTGGCCCCTTGTGTTAATGCCTGAGTTAGGGGAAATTCTGGTCAGGAATACAGGGGCTTTATGCAGTGTCCATATCCCCGGTAGGGGACCAGCAACACACATGGGCCCCTGGGAGCCTGAGGGGAGAGGGGAGAGCCTATTGGACCCGACTCTCTGTCTCTCCCTGTAGGGTTTCCCCTTGTTGACAAGGCGAGTTTATTTCCTTCTGTCCTTAGTTGACAGTTGGAGAACCAATGCCTACGCAACCACTCACTGGTTTGATTTGTATTCAATAAAAGTTGTGGCCAAATTCATGCAAAAAACCATTAAACAAAAATTCTGTCTATGGTGTGAGTTATTTGAGGGGTGGTTTTGGGGACCTCCACACACAAAGAGCTAGGATTTCCCTGATCCAACGGTAATCTGAGGGTTTCCAAATCTTTGATTTCCAAAGAGATCGCTTGGTTGGTAGAGCATGAGACTCTTAATCTCAGGGTCGTGGGTTTGGACCAAATATTCATGCACTGCAGGGAGTGTTGGCATTTTCACCCCTCCCATTGCAAAGATTGCCTGATCTTTTGTTTCGCTTTCATGTTATGAGAAAGGAGGGGGCAGAAGCTGCTCTTTGGTTCTTCCGTCTCTGCTACATAAAGTTTCTCACTCTTATTTGTGTAGAGATAAGATGGCTGCATGAGACGGCTCTTCTCATGTATGTTTGTAGTGATTTGTAGTGACAGTTAGAAATCAATTAGGTATGCTTCAAAACCTCCACAGCTATGCTTCTGTTTTTTACTCTGCTGAGTTGGGTGCTCACAATGAGCAGGTGTGAGTCCACTGCACCAGGACCTGTTCTCCGGGAATGCTGTGTCTATGTTCCTGTGATCGGAAGGTCGGGGAAGGTGCTCCAGTCCCCTAGCCCATGCACACGCTTAAGACGTGGGCTGAACAGGGCATACTGACAGGGGGTTGGACTAGATCAGGCATCCCCAAACTTCAGCTCCTCAGATGTTTTGGACTATAATTCCCATCTTCCCCGACCACTGGTCCTGTTAGCTAGGGATCATGGGAGTTGTAGGCCAAAACATCTGGAGGGCTGCAGTTTGGGGATGCATGGACTAGATGATCCTCGTGGTCCCTTCCTACTCTACAATTTGATAATTCTATTAAGTAACTACACCTTGGTCAGTGGATGGTTTCATCAGGTATTTTGCCCCTGTCGGTGGAGCAATTCTTTGCTTTAGCTCCTTCCCTTTCCACGCCCTGTCTTTTCATCCATGACCCACATGGCAGCTCACAGCAGATTATTAAAAACACGATAAAACAAACAGGGCTGCCTTAAGATGTCTTCTAAAAGCCAGATAGTTGTTTATTTCCTTGACGTCTGATGGGAGGGCATTCCACAGGGCGGGTGCCACTACTGAGAAGGCCCTCTGTCTGGTTCCCTGTAATCTCACTTCTCGCAATGAGGGAACCGCCAGAAGGCCCTCGGTGCTGGACCTACTGTTGGCCTCCGTCGGAGACTGACTTCTAGTGTAGCTGTTCTTATGGAGCCTGTGTAGATTGTTGCTAGTGTGAACCTAGCATTAGTAGAGATGGTGCATGAATGATGGCTTGTCCAGTCAGCTACCATCATATTGGAATGCTTTCAGGCTACATGATCATGATGAAGCAATCTTGCTGAAGCTTAGTATGTGTGCATTTTAACAACACACACATACACTTCTGCATCACAAACAAAGACTACTACATTTATAATCTATGTTCTTGGGGATGGGAGAGGTACTCATGGAAAACACCCTTGTCATTTAAAACCTCTGCAATGTACTCTGGCAATAGCAGGCAAACAGAGAGAAATGACATGACGGCTGCTTAAGAATAAATATAAATGTGGGATTGCTTCTTAGGGTCCCTCTTCCCATGCTTGGGGGTGGGAGGGAAAAGCCCCTGGCAATACTGTGTCACAACTAATAGTACAAAAACAATCAAAGAGTTCAGGCAATTTATTGAAATTCTGCAAATCTTTGTTAGCTCCATAGCTTGAGGCGTTTTTACCCACAAGCACAGCAACAACTGCCATCATTATTTAAATTTGCGTAGAACAGTCAGAGATGTCAGTCATTTCAGCAGCCAGCTTTTTTTTTTAAAAGCACGGGTCAGAAAAGGGACAATGGGCCAAATTTGCTCTCGGGTTCACACCAAATAAGTCTCTATTTACAGCATTAGTGAAACCAGACCTTGAGTTTTGCTCAGCATCTTGTGCACAGAGTGTGTGCCAATGAACAATGTCCCAGATTTGTCTGTGACATAATTTAAAGAATAAACATCTAGTAGCATAACAGAACGCCATTTTCAGGAACCATTCAAACATCATATCATTCTTTTCTTGATCATGGAATGAAATCCAAAGAATATTAGGCCTTTGTTCTCGGGGAGGTGTTTAACTGCACAACAAATACACACATTTGCTACCAACTGGCTTCAGGCGGACACAGATTAATTTCCCTAGGGGTTCTGCCTTTATGTACATCCCTGTGAAAGAGACAGAAAACTCTAGCAACTCCCAGAGCCTAGATGTACAGGTATGTAGAGAAGAAATGCCTGGGTGTGACATCTTCTCCCTCTCAGAGATCCCTAAACAGTCAGTGTGTGCTCTTACTGCTTAAACTCTTGGGGCTGTTTGAAAATTTATTATTATTATTATTATTATTATTATTATTATTATTATTATTATTATGCCACCCATCTGACTTGGTTGCCCCAGCCACTTTGGGCAGCTTGCAGCAAATAAAAAGATCAAACACAGTAAACATCACACATTAAAACTTCCCTATACAGGGCAGTCTTCAGGTGTCTTCTAAAAGTCAGATATTTGTTTATTTCCTTGAGATCTAATGAGAGGGAGTTCCAGAGGGCAGGTGCCACTACCAAGAAGGCCCTCTACCATATACTTTCTTCGACTTAGTATCTCATTCCCATGCCCTCCAAGTGCCCCAGTTTTCCAGGACAATCCTGGAATTACAAAAGCCATCCCGGCTTCTGATTTGATTCTGGAATGTTCCTATTTCCCCTGCCAGTGCCCCCCCCGGACATCTCTGGGAGGAGGATGAGCCGGCGCTTGGCCCAAGAGGTGGTGGTGGTGACAGATGTGGCGGTTAAGGAGCATCCCAATGTCTCTCCATGGCCGCCGACGCCGGCCTCCTCCCTTGGGTAGCTTGTAGTAGCTGCTGGAACGTGGGTGAGGAGGAGGAGAGTCAGCACTGAGAGATTGGGGTTGTGTGCAACAATATTTAGGTAAAGGTAAAGGGGTAAATCATGAGAAGAGAAGACTCCCTGGAAAAGACCCTGATGTTGGGAAAGATTGAAGGCACTAGGAGAAGGGGACGACAGAGGACGAGATGGTTGGACAGTGTTCTCGAAGCTACGAACATGAGTTTGACCAAACTGCGGGAGGCAGTGCAAGACAGGAGTGCCTGGCGTGCTATGGTCCATGGGGTCACGAAGAGTCGGACACGACTAAACAACAACAACAACAAAGGGGTAAAGGGACCCTGACCATTAGGTCCAGTCATGACCGACTCTGGGGTTGCGCTCTCATCTCGCATTATTGGCTGAGGGAGCCGGCGTATAGCTTCCAGGTCATGTGGCCAGCATGACAAAGCCGCTTCTGGCAAACCAGAGCAGCACATGGAAACACCGTTTACCTTCCCGCTATAGCGGTTCCTATTTATCTACTTGCATTTTGATGTGCTTTCGAACTGCTAGGTTGGCAGGAGCTGGGACCAAGCAACGGGAGCTCACCCCGTCACAGGGATTTGAACCGCCGACCTTCTGATCAGCAAGCCCTAGGCTCAGTGGTTTAGCCCACAGCGTGTACTAGGGTGATGACTTTTTCTCTTTTTTCCTCAAAAATTATCTCCTGTAGCACAAATGGATGAACTTTTGCCTATTAATGACTAAAATGAGGTATATTCCATTAAAATATTTAAAAAGGTGACACACAAACCGTTTTTAATTTTTTTGTATGCCGTTTTACCATTTTATAAAATTGTATTAACAATTATATATATATTTAGTATCAAATTTGGACACAAAACCACTTCCACAATGGGGAATGTTCTTAGCAACATAGGGTATACAAATGTCACACCTGCACAAGGTAAAAGCCCCTTTTGGGGACCTCAAAACTCAGCCAGCAGACCCTGCCGGGCATGCTGAGAAAAGAACCTACAGGAGAGGTAGCAAAACATCGTCCTCTAGCGGCATCTATACTTTTACTGCAGCTAAAAAAAGCTTCCTTGTGTGTTTGATGACCCTATATAATGTTGTATATATGTGACTCTAAAGCTTGGGTTCAATTTTATATCTGCTTACAGTGACTTCAAAAATGGGCAAAAAACTGATAAATAAATTTTTAAAAATCATTTTGTGTGTGAGCTTTTTTTATCAAATCTCTTTGAAAGTTAGATTTTATCTAATCTTTAATGAAAGCTCATCAAATTATGATACAGTGGTACCTCTACTTACGAATGTTTCTACTTACAAACAGAGCTCCGTCCGCCATCTTGGATGTGGTTTAGATAGGATTTTTTCTACTTACAAATTTTTAGATAGGGTTGCTTCTACTTACGAATTTTTTCTCCCAATGCATTCCTATGGGATTCGACTTACAATTTTTTTTCGACTTACGAATGTGCATTCGGAACGCATTAAATTCGTAAGTAGAGGTACCACTGTACAGGGAAATGAGGTTGTAAAACAGTCATCACCCTAGTGTGTACGCCCCTCCAACCATCCTCCAGATACCGTCTTTGTATGCAGACAGAGACACACTCAACTGAAAACGAAAATGCAACAGAATGATTTCTTCGTACCAGTTCTTTGCAAGGGATTGGGGGGTGTAAGAAACTCTCTTGCTGTTATTTCTGATTTACTACAAGGCTGCTTTCATGAGCAGTACAAAAGAAGCACTAGAACAAGCTGAACATTCTGTATGTACAAAGGTAAATGAAACAAGAGCTACGCAACAGAGCTGGTAATGCAGACCTCAGCATTCTTCCTTTGATTCAGTGAAGAAACTTGTCATCTTAAAAAAGCTTTAATTAGACTTCACACTTTATTTGCAGACTGAAATCGCATCGTGAAATTGTTTCAAGCCTTGACAAAGGCTAAGTACTGCACAATCTCCCTATTTAAGACAAATTAAACCATAAACCTTTGCTTGGGAGATGCTCTTCTAAGAAATGCACAATTAAAGAATATTTTAAAAGAGAGTTTGAAGTAATAGGATTAATCTTCATAGTGCTTGTAAACAATAACCTTCGGAAAAGCAGGCGAATGAACAAAAGGAATGAAGATGTAGTTTTGGTGGGAAACAATGAAGTTGTGTTCACTAAGTGGTAAAGAGAACTATAGCAGATATAATTTATTTTGTGTGTATAAAATAAGCTTGCAACAAGATATATGCTTGTAAGGAGATTAGTCAAATTTAAACTCACCATGGCAAGCATACACACACACATATATCAGAAAACCCAACTGCAAGTGAAAACTCAGTAGAAAAACTGTGCCAATGGCAAGCCCTTTAAATAACAAAACAAGGGCATTTGAAGACTTGCATGCACAGGGAGTTGTGTAAGGATCACTAAGTACTAGAAATAGAAGAGTATGAAGTTGCAAGGGATTTTGCAAACGAAAACTGGATTCATTTGGGGTGGGGGACAGGAAATGGACAGGTGGGCAGTTAGTAGGCAATTCATAGGACCATTCCATACCCTACAAACTCAAAATTATCACATCTGTATCCTGTCTTTCCTGGAAGAAGAAGAAGAAGAAGAAGAAGAAGAAGAAGAAGAAGAAGAAGAAGAAGAAGAAGAAGAAGAAGAAGAAGAAGAAGAAGAAGAAGAAGAAAGAGGAGGAGGAGGAGGAGGAGGAGGAGGAGGAGGAGGAGGAGGGGCATTGATGGGATTTGCCCATTTTTACCTTGTAACAATTCTGTGAGAGGGAGGTTTGGATGAGGCCCCCTAGGCCTCCTAAGCCTATGCACCATATCAGGGGTAGCCAAGTTCATACATTCCATGTGCTATTGGACTACAACTCCCATAATTCTTGCCCATTGGCCACACTGGCTGGGGCTGTTGGGAGTTGGAAGCCCAACAACTTCTGAAGTGCACCCCATTGGCTACTCCTGCACTCTATCACACTGGAGCAGAATAAAATTGGGTTCATTCAGAGCCAGCTAATTCCCAATGCTTTTTAATGAAGCATTTTACGGAGATACTTTTTTTTAGGAAAATCCTTGGAAGGGTAAAATAAATGCACTGAAATATGCATTCTGGAGTTCAATATATTTGGCTAAGTTCCTTTAAAAAGACACACCACAAAAACCTAAATCTCATAACAACATCAAAGCACTAGTTTCTATAGTAACCCAAAAAACAAATGCAGCTGTGAAATAAATGTAATGCTAGGCAGCATTTTTATTTTCATATTTGGAATGTTTACTGTTTCTTTAGAGCCTGGCAATAAAGTCTCTAAGCTTGGGAAAGACATTCCACTTAAATATGGCATTACAACCCACTGTTTTAAAATTCTTAGAAATACAAGACGGCGGATATATTTTGAATAGCATTCTTGCAAAAGCTGTACTCTAAAAGGGGAGCAAAATGAAAAGCAGCTAAATTTATAAAAGTGGATATGGCTCAACAGCAATTCAGGCAGAGTTACGTGGTTGAAAGCGTGTAGGGCAAAGTAGTCAGACATTTGAAAAAGGGTGACCTGAGTTCAAATCTCTGCACAAGGACGTCACCACGAGAACTTGGGCTAGTCACACACTCTTCTTGTGAAAATAAAATGGGCTATGCTACTCTGAACATTTTGGGAGAAAGAATCAGATAGAAGGTTGAGAAATAACCAAATGGATTGTGTCAATTTTATCCCTAGTTGCTCAACATTTGAGGCCAGGCAGACGAATGTTTCCAGTGCCAAAGTATTGAGCTGGATGTAATGTCGCAAACAGTGCCGGATTTACGTATAAGCTAAACAAGCTATAGCTTAGGGCCCCACTCTCTTGGGGGCCCCAAAAAAATTGAAAGGAAAAAACCTGGATGTACATTTTCAAAATATAAGATAAGAAACAAATAAAATAAAACCTACAGTGTTTTTTGTTGTGTAGGCTCCTATGATGTAAGAAATGGGCCCCGCCTGCTAGCCTGCTCCCTAAAATATCACTTTAGCATGGGATGCACTTTGATTGCTTTAGCATGGGATGCACTTTGTATGGCCTATATCTCTATTCCACAGAAGCAAAAACAATGAAGAAAAGCAGAACAGGCTCAACAATGGCCATGAGTCCCCCTAATAAGGAAACAATCCACTTCTCTCAGGGTACTGAGAGCGCAAAGCCCACACACTTTGTCAAGAAAAGAGGTTCTTTTTTTTCTTTCGTTTTGGATACCCAAATCTCAAATTAATATACATGCGAAGTGGCATTTGGGCTGGGAAGCTTGATATGAGGGAACATAACTGACACAGCTAAAATGCAGTCAATATCATGTAAATTACCTTACAGGTGGAACAAATGTAAGCAGATTATTTCATGCAAATTTTTTTTCAAGGCAATCATTTAAATTTTCTAATATATTTGTGAAAAAAAGCCGTCTGCTATCAAAGCCTCCGAAATGCAGCTGCAAAAAATTAGGCAGAGATGTAGGCTCAATAGTGGGGTTGTGTTTTCCTCCAGAAAGCGTTCACTTAGCTCTGCATAGCACACTGGAGAATTGATTAGACATTTATAAACACAGCCATTGCTCCGTCCCACAACTGCTTGTTTTAGGTATCAGATGCTGCTTATCTAAGAAAAGATTAAGTGCCATACAATTTAGCATGTCATATATGAGGAAGGAGCTATGAGCTCCTGTGCAAGTAGCCAAACTACAGTAGTTGAAACTTTCCCCATGCTACAGTCATGGGGTTGTTTTTATCACATGACGATGTATGTTTTCATTCCACATTGTGGAAAGTGACAGAGACAGGATGTTTGTATGACTGTGTTTCCATGACGTAGGATGTTTCTCCTTCTGTTCTTCCTCTTTGCTGTCTGATGCTGAAGAGGAAGGAACTGAGTTACGATGCTCTGAGTGTTTATGTGAAAATACATGTTGTTTAGCCAAATGCTGTGCTACTGAGTCTGTACATTGACTGCATATACTCTGATGATCCTGAGGTGTGCTGATGCCTCTAAGGCAGGCACCCCCAAACTTCAGCCCTCCAGATGTTTTGGACTACAATTCCCATCATCCCTGACCACTGGTCCTCTTAGCTAGGGATCATGGGAGTTGTAGGCCAAAACATCTAGAGGACCGCAGTTTGGGGATGCCTGCGCTAAAGTATCAGTCACTGTGATGTTTCACTGGAGAAAGAGCTTGAATCTCCCGAATGACTGACCAGGAGTTAGAGAACATGCCAGACTCCTACTCGTGTGTAGGACCTCCTGTTAGAAACATCTCCTTATGCCTAAAAGCAACATTTTTTTAGCCGAGGGAGCAGTTAATAGTGGGGTGGCCTTTGAAGGAATCCGTCCATGGATCAATTTCTAATGCGCCAAATGGTCGTGTTTTCTGATCATTAGGACTGCCTCATCTAGACAATTTGGATTGTAAGTCGTGCTTGGCATCGAAATAAAAGCAATTAAGACCTCTGTAAACTCAGCTGTGATTGAAGGTCACCATTTAAAAATAGTTACCAACACTACCAAACCACAAGAATCAGATACTCCATGTGCACTAAATCCATTCAAGTCCTTTTTTGTTTCACTATGACTTCAACACACTTAAACACAGTGTTAACTTCTACCTGCATGTTGGCCTGGTTCGCACACAACACTAACCCAAGAACAAGCAATGAAAAGAAAAACCATGGCTGGGAGTGGCTGCCAAGACCACATAACACCGGTCCTGAAAGACCTACATTGGCTCCCAGTGCGTTTCCGAGAACAATTCAAAGTGTTGGTGCTGACCTTGAAAGCCCTAAACAGCCTCGGCCCAGTATACCTGAAGGAGCATCTCCACCCCCATCGCTCAGCCTGGAGACTGAGGTCCAGCTCCAAGGACCTTCTGGTGGGTCCCTCACTGCGAGAAGCGAGGTTACAGGGAACCAGGCAGAGGGCCGTCTCGGTAGTGGCGCCCGCCCTGTGGAATGCCCATCCGATATCAAGGAAATAAACAACTATCCGACTTTTAGAAGACATCTTAAGGCAGCCATCATTAGGGGAGTTTTTAATGTTTGATGTTTTATCGTGTTTTTAATATTCTGTTGGGAGTCACCCAGAGTGGCTGGGTATAAAGAATAAAATTATTATTTTGTTATTGTTATTATTACTTCATTTAGAAGACGTCTGAAGGAAGCCCTGTATAGGGAAGTTTTTAAGGTTTACCATGTTTTGGTATATGCTAAAAACCACCCAGAGTGGCTGGGGCAACCTAGTCAGATGGGTGGGGTACAAATAATAATAATAATAATAATAATAATAATAATAATAATAATAATACTTTTCACCCCTAGTCCTCCTGCTTCTGAACTACATGGACATGGGCTCATGGGTTGTCTTGCCAAAGTTTTTTTCTTGGTTTGGCTTTTTTGGGGCTTATCTGCAGGTACTGTGGCAGCAGGAAGACCTGGGGAGGAGTGAAGCAGATGTGATTTTCATTCTGAGAACCCACATGCTTGCTTATGTGTGAACAAGGCCTCGCTAATGAACCAGAGTAAGCCACCCGTGAGCAAGCTAAGCTAGCTGTGAACAAGGTCTCTCTGAAGAGCTGCCCAGTAGATCTACCTAGAGTTGCCCAACTGATTTTTATATCCAGTCTTCCAAGGCTGTATATAGTGGCTCTACATCCAGCTCTCTTCCCTGAGATCCCTTAACTAGTAATACAGTATTGGGAATATGATCTCAAATCTCATGCTTAAAACAATGTGCTCTGCCGCAGATCTATGAACGCACCACAAAAGATGATCTCTGGATTTCCTTTACTGGAACTAAGGGTATAAAAAGCAATTTATTTCCAAGTCAACCATGATCCAGATTATCCAGCATGGTCAAAGCCAGCCTTTCAAGGTAGTATTTCCAGATCCCCAACCTGAAATGTAAGGGATCAGTCCAATGACCTTTCATGAATGTGTGCAAACTTTACAAAAGCAAGAGATACGTCTCGCTACCCCCGCAACAGTTTATAGCAAACCACGTCCCATAATATAACACGAATAGTTGCAATTCAGATGGTATCTATTAGTAACTTGCAAAAGGCGTTTGCTCAATTTATATTGTTATGCAATGCTTTTAGAAAGACCCAGCGTCTCTGAGGTAAATCAGAAAGCAAAACACTGTTCTTTCTGGTTCACACATTATCACTGCAGGGGAAGAAAATCTTCCGCGAGGTGCCTGCTTTTTCTCACACATGCACACACACACACACACACACACACCCCTGACACCCACACCACAAATTTGCACCTTAGCTGTTTTTGTTATTGCTGGGTGTCGGAGGGTCGTCGTGGCTACTCTAGAGTAACTTTGCTTGAGTCCAGTTGGTCTTTAAAGACTTTTATTGTGCAAAGTATTTATAGTGCAGAGACTGCTTAAAACATGACCTCTCAGTCCAAATCAGAATCCGACAATGGCGTATATCTGTTCCTACGCCAGCAAAGTAGTCAGGGCACCCAAAACGCCTCCCCCTTGACCTGCATTGCGGTGCTCTCCTTAACTCTTGCACCGGAAGGAGTGGTGTCCTCTCAACCTCTTCCTGCTCAAGGCAGTGGAAGGGCTCTCCAGCATCCTTGAGCCCTTGCCTACATCTCTCCTCCCCTGAGCTTTCCCATCGTTCCACATGCTGGCTTCTCTCTCCCTCCGAGTCTCTCCCCTCCCCCCTGGCTGCTACAGACCCACTGCTGCTCCCTGTGCTTGGCGAGGTGGACGTCAGGATGATGGGGGCTGGCTCCCTGCAGGGAGTCCCTGTAGGGAGTCACCCTTACACTGGGTAAAAGAACTACATCAATGTATGTTAATGGCATATTAAGTAATGAACTATTTCACTCCAAAATGAATAGTCAGAAAATATCAGTATGAGGATTTCAAAGCTCTGAGTTTTAGCCGAGTTTGATACTGTGGAAGATGAACTGCTTTTAATGTACAACGTCTGAAGGTTTGCGGGATTCCATTTTCACCTTACCTTCTATTGCTGATTGGAGAACTCGAGAATGGTCATAAGCGATGACATTTGCGTATCTATTCTTTGGTTTATTTACTTCCAGGTTAGAGTGTTCCCATGTGAATTGCTGCCCTGGGTCAATTGACTTGAGAGAGAGAAAGAAAGAGAGAAAGAAGGGATATTTGTTATTATTAGCTGAAGAACTATTTTTATTTTGGAAATACTCACCTTTTATAAAAGGTTCACATGTACTGCATAGCTTAAAGCACTTAACTGTGGGTCTTATTCCACTGCAATTTGTCATATTGGTACTTAGGGCTCATCTTAATGTCTGCTTGTCCTGCTGCTTTACCCTGGAGAAATCAGAATGCCACCTGGGGTTGGGGCAGATTTCTCTGAATCAATGTTAAAGAGCAGGTTTTTCTGGGGGAAAGCGCAAGTGTGGGTAAGCCCTTATTGACAATCACATTTGACCGCTGGCCTTGCAAGATACTCTGTTATTACACAAAACAAGAGAAAAACCTATTCTGTTGTTGTTGTTGTTGTTGTGCGAGAGAGAGAAGTGAAGAGGTTATAATAATAAAACGGAGAAAGAATAATGGAAGGCTCAAGTAGATTTAGCTATGGCAACCATAGAACTGGAGATTTTCTCTACAGAACGCCTGTGCCCCTGTACACTTGCAAGGGAGAAGAGACTTCATTAGTGCCACCAGAAACCCCTTGTTCTGAGGATAGGCTCTCAAGTATCTAACCAAAGGTCATCAATTAAAATTCCTGATGCTGCCAAGGTAAAGACGTTTCTGCAGGAATCTCATCCAAACAGCTGGTTGGGCTTGTACACATGGTGCAGTTTAAGCATATGTAGACAGCAGCTCATCCATACCAACAACTGAGCTGTAGAACACACTTCCTTGAGGAGGCTGAGCATTCCTTCATTAGTGATCTAATTGGGGTGGACTGCAGTAATGTGGTACCCTGAGCAAGGACAAAATTTGATGCCCCTCTCAAAAAAAAATTCATTATCACAATAACTCATTTTTGGTACAAGATTCAGGTAGGTACCCTGTTTCTCCGAAAATAAGACGTAGCCATAAAATAAGCCATAGCAGGATTTTTAGGCCTTCAAGGAATATAAGCCATACCACGAAAATAAGGCATAGTGATAGGCACAGCAGCAATGCCGGCCACGGCAGGAGGAGGAGGGAAAAAAAATAAGACACCGCCTGAAAATAAGCCATAGTGTGGTTTTTTTTTGGAGGAAAAATAAATATAGGACGGTGTCTTATAATATGAGAAACACGGTATGTGTGGCCAGTGTTATGAAGCAAAAGCTTAAAATCTTATTTTTAACTAGAAATAAGAGGGAGAAAGTACAGAAAATGGCAGCCCTTCATATTATCTGAAGCTTCAGTGATTTACCAAAATCAACCACAAAGTTCTGATTCTCATACTGAGCGAAGAGCGTCATTTTCAGCTGCTTGTAGTTTTTATGCACTGCTTCCACACCCGAGGACCTACTTCCTTCCAACCTGGCAGTACAGCAGTTGCTCCGTTTATTCTTTCCTGCATCTCCATGTTCTCCAGAAACAAATGAAGCATTCAGTTTTCTAGAGCTGGTTTTCCAGCCCACACTTTTTAATTAGCATAGCCACAGTTAGACAAACACAAGCATCTCAAGTCAGAAATCTTTCATAAAACGCCCTTCCTACACACGGGCGTTCTGTCTTTTTGTTTTTTACAAGATACTGCAGGCTAGGTCCCTTCTGCCCCATATTATGCTGGAGCTAGGCTGCATTTAACATCTAGCAGATATTCACTGCAGATTAAAGGTAAGGTACAGCTGTACCTTAATAACAGCAGTTGCCTCTTGGCACACCACCAAAAAGATAAGCTGTAATTGAAGCAATTCAAAGCTCCCTGGGGCTCCATTGTGCACACAGAGGATTCTCTCAGGGGGCTTCCTCATTCTTATTAAAGCCAGAAAAAGCTCCACATGTGTGGGCAAAAAGGTGTCCCTAGTGATGCAAAGAACAGAAGGGCACCTGTTCATGTGTCGCTCCCAAAGGTGTGTATCAGAGCGGCTGCAAGCACACTAGAGTTATGATGCTGCAATTAATCTTACCTGTTATCTATATATAAAGGTAAAGGGGCTCCTGAACATCAGGTCCAGTCGTGTCCGACTCTGGGGTTGCGGCGCTCATCTCGCTCTATAGGCTGAGGGAGCCGGCGCTTGTCCGAACCAGAGCAGCGCACAGAAACGCCGTTTACCTTCCCGCCGGAGCAGTCCCTATTTATCTACTTGCACTTTGATGTGCTTTCGAACTGCTAGGTGGGCAGGAGCTGGGACTGAGCAACGGGAGCTCACCCCGTTGCAGGGATTCGAACCGCCGACCTTCTGATCAGCAAGCCCTAGTCTCTGTGGTTTAACCCACAGTGCCACCTGGGTCGCCTATCTATCTATATAAAAATGTAAACCAACCATGTTTGTTTGTCTCCACTTTTCACCAAAACCGCTTGACCGATTGCGTTCAAATTTGGACACAACGTCACATGCGAATAAGCAATTCTACACATACTGTTTACGTAGACAGACATCACAACAGCGCCAGGTTAAACCCCCAAACACTGTGTTCCGTAGCACACCACTCAACCAAAAGTGCATGCTGGGAAATAGAACCCAGAAGCTGCGTCTCCAAGGGGGGGACATAATGCATGCTGTGAAATAGAAGGCCGAACCTACATCTCAGGAACCAATATGCTGTAACTGCCAGAACGGCCATTCCTCCACAAAGGGCCACGCTGGGATCCTGCCCCTAGCCACCCATGTCCCAAAACACCTCAGCTCAGGTTTGCAGGGAACGGAGCTGGGGTCCCACAGTAATGCGTGGCAGGGCCAGCTAGTAACACATAAAATTCATTAGTAGTTTGAATGCAAGGGGGTGCATGGGAATGGAGGATCACCAAGTTGGCTGTGTACATTGGCCATGATCAAATGAGACAGCTCAGCCTGAGTACAGAAAGCAGGGCTTCCAAACAGAAGCTTTTTTTTAACAGGAATTACAGGTACCAACATACCAAAGGAGCAGAAAAGACTCATTATGTCTGGAACAATGGCCGCCCGGATGTTATTAGCCCCAAAGAAGACAAAGTCCCTACCAGAGAAGAATGGCAAACCAAGCTGATGGACCATGCCGAGATGGCGAAGCTGACTGGAAAACGCAGGAACCAAGAGGATAAAAACTTTATAAAAGAATGGGGAAAATTTTAAAGTTACTTAGGGGACCACTGTAAGCAGATGGAAACAAGAGCAGGATTTTGACCCACTTGTAGTGTAAAAAATATTATGGACAATCTGAAGAAGTGTGCATGCACACGAAAGCTCATACCAACGACAAACTTAGTTGGTCTCTAAGCTGCTACTCCAAGAAGAAAAAAATATTTTGTTTCGACTGCGCCAGACCAACACGGCTACCTACCTGTAACTATGGACAATATGGTTTGATATAAAAATTGGAGTACGGATGAATATTCAGTTGCAAATGTTTAAAATGAGCGCCCATGGAAGGGATGGGGGGAAGTCGCGAGATTCAGAGAATCTCTTTATATAGATATGTTTTTACTAGTTTGTGTTCATTTATACCTTGTATTTGTAAAACCAATAAAAATGATTTCGTAAAGAAAGCAGGCCTTCCTTCCTTCCCTTTTTTACTGTCATGCAATTAATCCATGTTTCCATCATTACAAAAAAATAGATTCCTTTCCAGCCTTGCATTTCCACACTTTGCATTCCAATAATTGACGAAATATATCAATCTTTCCACAATCTGCCTTTTCTCCTGTTTGTTCAATTTATTCATTTCTGCCAGTTCAAAGCTTGCTGGCATATCCATCGTGTTGCCCTTACTATTTTTTTCAGCTATCATCAAGAACCAAATTAAAGATTTCAGATCTGTGGGCATATCCTCCTGATCAAATTTTTAAACTGTCCACGTTGGAAGAACTCTTAAATTGTTCCAAGTCATATCCACTATATACTGAGTAATATTTGTCTTCAAAATTAGGTAATTCACATCATAAGAGGTAATTCACATCGTATCCCCCCGCAATATGTAGGAGACAATGCTCGAATCTATATTTAATTATATATTTGAATCCAGTTGCCACTATTTTGTTCTGTGAACCACCCTGGGACCTCCAGGTATAGGGTGGTATATAAAATCAATAAATAATAATATTTCTGTGAAATCTGGGGAAACAGTCTAATCTTAGCTTGGTGCTCTCAACCTCACCATACTTCATAAAAGACCTGTCTGGAGGGAGAAATCTAATCTATATTTCTCAGCTCTGAATAGCCAGGCTGGAACAGAAAATAGAGTGATATTGGCAGAAACACTGTAGAAGTGTGAAAGACCAATAACTCATGAATAACAAGTCTGTGCTAACAGTTTTAATGAGTGCTCTAATGGTTTAATGGATTACACTTAAAGAGGATCCCTAGTAGATTCATTCTGACAGTTTGTCTTGAACAAAGCTGCCATTAAAAGATGAACTGGATTTCTTCACATCTGGTATGCAGGCTGAGACCCTATCTGCCCATGGACTGTCTTGCCAGAGTGGTGCATGCTCTAGTTATCTCCCGCTTGGACTACTGCAATGTGCTCTACGTGGGGCTACCTTTGAAGGTGACCCAGAAACTACAACTAATCCAGAATGCGGCAGCTAGACTGGTGACTGGGAGTGGCCGCCGAGACCACATAACACCGGTCTTGAAAGACCTACCTTGGCTCCCAGTATGTTTTCAAGCACAATTCAAAGTGTTGGTGTTGACCTTTAAAGCCCTAAATGGTCTCGATCCAGTATACCTGAAGGAGCATCTCCACCTCCATTGTTCAGCCCAGGCACTGAGGTCCAGTACTGAGGGCCTTCTGGTGGTTCCCTCACTGCGAGAAGCCAAGTTACAGGGAACCAGGCAGAGGGCCTTCTCGGTAGTGGCACCCGCCCTGTGGAAGCCCTCCCACCAGATGTCAAAGAGAAAAACATCTGCCATACTTTTTAGAAGACACCTGCCATACTTTTTAGAAGACACCTGTTTAGGGAGGCTTTTAATGTTTAAGAGACCATTGTATTTTAATATTTTGCTGGAAGCTGCCCAGAGTGGCTGGGGAAACTCAGCCAGATGGACGGGGTATAAATAATAAATAATAAATATTATTATTCACAATAAATGCATGTACTGTATAACATGATGGAACGTTTTTTAAAAAAAATGGTATGTGCAATGCAGTTGTAGCATCTGCATGTTCCCCTGACTAAGGTTTTGCATATTTTCACCCAAAATGTGAATCTCTGTAGGAAGCAGATTCTGGATTTATGCTGGCTGCCATTTACCCGTGACATTCCATTCACGAGACAAATGGATCAGTAGGCAAAGGCGCCAATGAATTGTCATGTAGTAGTTCATACTGGAAGACTCTCTTGTCAAACTTATGCATTAAAATAGGGTCCCTTGTTCATAGAATCATAGAATTGTAAGGGTCCAGAGGGTCATCTTGTTCAACCCCCTGAACTAGAGGGTCATCTAGTTCAACCTTTTGCCCAATGTGAGGGTCAAACCCATGACTGTGAGATTAAGAGGCTCATGCTCTACTGACTGAGTTTATCCCAGCTGCCTAGAAGCTACTGACCATACTAACCCAGGAAGGTGCCCACAGGCCTTAAAACTGCACATTCGAGAAGGAAGTCCAGCTAGCTGTGACAAATAAGTCATAGTACATAATATAGGGAAAGAGGAAAAATCAATTAACTATTGTCCACATAGGAAGTAAAATAAGCACTTTTCCAAAGCAGCAAGACTTAGGATAAAGGAAACTTTAGTTTCCCAAGAAACTAGTGCTGTTAAACTTGTCCTGCAATTCCGGGGGGGGGGGGGATCACTGATAGTTTCTTTCCCCTTTAATAATTTTCAAAGAATGGTTGGGGAGGAACCAGAAACTCTGCCTAGGTGAAATATGGAACATATAGTGAACAAGGAAAGGGTTCCATGTATCCCAAGAGTCTAATTGGGTTTTGTTTTTCAAAAGAACAGTACATGAAAAAACCAGTGATGCAAGACTGCTCTACGAGTGTGAAAAATCCTGTGTAAAGCTGAAATAAACTTGGAGCAGAATTAAGAGAAAGTGCTTCTTCTAGCACAGGAATTTCTACTTGCACCATAGAAATCCCCCTCTTTCTGCCCCACATTCTCTCCAAATCTGCTCTGAAAGTTGCGGCAACTCCTGGAACAGATGGCGAGCAAGTGGAAATTCTGTTGTGCAACCAAAAGTCCTTCTCCTAGAGATAGTACTTTGTTGAAGGCTGCCCAAAGACCCAAAGCTAATGCAGTGTGGTACCTCTGGATACGTACTTGATCCATTCCAGGGTACTGTTCTCACCCCCAAAAGCACATATCTGAAGCGGTGCTTCCACGCATGTGCAAAGCACCAATAGACCGCTTCTGCACATGCGTGAAGCGCGCAGAACGCTTCTGCGCATGCACAAAGCATGCAGAATCCTTTTGCGCATGCACACGCAGCGAAACCCAGAAGTAAACACTTCTGGGTCCACCACATTCTTAAGCTGAAAATATACAACCCACAGCAAACGTAACCAGAGGTATGACTGTAATTTACTCCTGGGATCCAACTGACTCCTTCACATCTTTGTTTTGTTTGTACACAGGAATTTACAGGGTCTCTCCCCTGCCCCCGCCCCCCAAAAAAGTGTGTGGGGAGACTTCTCCAATGATCTGGAAGTGGTAGCACAAAATAAAAAATGGAAATTGTGTGTGTATCTACATATGACAAAACTAAGAAAGAAATATATCTATATTTACATATGACAAAACGAAGACAGAAATACAGAAGTATTCTGACTTTTCCCTGCGCTCTTTTGCAACCTTCCTGGGGATAACAGGTAGTTTGGTAGTTTCACTTTCCCATTCATTTCCATGCCCCACCCCCTGTAATTAGACACTTTCAGTTAAATGAAAGTTTTATTTTAAAAGCCAAAAATTGGACATGGGGGCAAGGAAGATGAAGCTCTATAAGACAACTGACGGTTTGTCTTCATCTCTTCTTTTGTGACATCTTCATCCCCCCCCCCAAATGGATCTGCCAGCTTTAGCAAATTAATTGTTAGAGTTCAAACAAAAAGATGGTCATGTTTTCAGACCTGTAAGTGTTGAGGAGTAGGTGCAGCATGAAATGATCCAAGCTTGCTAAATAAAATCTTAAAGCTTACAAATATTTCAAACAGCTGCAGGGTTCTACAGTAACCCTGTTAATGCAAGAGGGCTATAAAGAAGGCAGGAGAGAAAAAAATCAGTATTTCCATTTTGGCTGAAGTTGAGGCACACAACAAATAATATTACTTTAAACTATTATGTGTTTAAAGTTACCGGATATTCATATATCTAAATTTTTAGCAAAATCATACGGCAAAGTCCTTTTAGGACCATGCGACTAGATTGCTCCCCATCACAAGAAAAAAAAAGTAAAATACACCACACAGGGAGAAACTAAAGTATCAGTGGTGATGGGCTAGGGTTTCTGTTCACCCATTCAGAAAGTATTCTACAAAGGCGAGCAATCAAATATTCAACCCTTAGTCAACATCATAGTTTTCAAGGAAAGGCTGCAGCCTAAAGCATTGGTGAAGTATTAGCTTAGTAATAAGTCCCTCTGAAGTAAGCAAGCACAGCATATAGCAATCGCACTGTGGAAAGAACAATAAAGTTAGCACCCTGGTAGATGTCAAAGCAAATGGATGATGTGGAACTAGAGAATTGTTAACTACCTCTGAAAATGAAAAATTTGACCCTCTTTTACCAATGTCAGGTTTTGCTTTGAGAGTTTCATATTTCAGATGAATCTATCATAAGATGCTATTTTATTATTCAGGAAACTTGCCGATTGAATGGGATTTACATATTGCTTTAGCAAAACATGAATGCTAAATACCTGAACACTAATACATCATCACAGCAGAAATGCATTTTCCGTCCACTTTAGAAACCCGAACATAAGAAAGTAAAAAGCAGGTCTTATTGCTTATTTATAAAAATTTCTACACCACTTAATAAACAGCTCTAAGCAGCTTGCAATAAAGACAAACTAACATTCAATATTAAAAAAAAGAAAACTGGGTGAAAACAAGTTAAGAGCATTGCTGCACATGACAAACAAAACTGACCAGTGTAAAAAAACCCGAGAATTAAAAATTTAAGAATCAAGAGTCTGTAGCCTGGGCTCCTGATTCTGCCCTCCTAGACGAACCATGAGCTGCAAGCCATAGGACAAACCTTGGTTACATCTTTGTGATTAATCAGGAGAGTTGCCAAACCATGAGCCTGGGTTCGAACTACACGTTAAGCCAAATTGTGGCTGAACACGGGGCGGCACAGCAGGAAAATGACCTGCTTGCTCACGGTTCATACTGAGTCGTGTTCCATGCTAAGCTATGATGTGTGACCTAAGCCATTACCTTAGAGTAAAAAGCTTGTGTGTGTGTGTGTGTGTTAGTACTTAAAAATGAAACCTCAAGATACAATTCACTTTAGTAAATTATTAATGCCTCCCATCTGATGATTCACTGGCAAAATCCAGCACATCGACCAGCGTTGGTTGGGTAAAGAGGCAGAACGTGGCTTCACCTTCGCCAATATTAAATGTTAATGAAAAGAGCTGCCTTTAATGTATAGCATTGATAAGAGGAACCATTAAAATGATGTACAGCCCACTGCACAAGCTAAGTTAATGCACACATTCTTCCTTGTGCTGCTGCCTCTCTGGGCCGGTTTGTACACTCGCCCGTTATTTTCCCTGTGGGGAAATGGGCATATGCAAGGCTTTGAAAGGGGACATAATTTCACGAATTACACCTCCTGCACAAGGAGGCCACGCACACAAATCACACCTTGCTTTAAGTGCATCTCCAGTCATCCATGCCGTGAAGATCTGGTGAGTGCATGAACTAGCCATTCTCTCTTGGCTGTCAGCATATCTGTATATATACACAGAGCCATTTAACACCGACTTAAACACAGGGAACAGGACAGTCTATGAAGACCCCCAAGGGACCTGCCCTTTTACTACAGTATGGCCACATTTGCATAGCCTGTCATGCAAGCAAACTGACATTGACTTGAACCGACACGGAAATGCTATTATTAGTACAGTATTTGTTTTTAACGTTGTGCTACGCAGCAGGTACTCAACCTGAAAACAAAAGCCTACACTTTCACAATATTTTCTGCCCAGGTCAGATATCTTAAAGCACCCAGGCTGTTAGCTGTCAAACAACTAATAATTAAAATCACGAAACTAAAGGGCTAGGAAGAAAATGCTCAAGCAGCAATTAGGAACGAAGCAGGTATTTGATTCAGTGTTGCACTTTGCATGTTACCAGACATTGAGAAAATAGAATTTGGTTTCTATTTGGCACACTGACTGTATGTATGGGCACATTTCCTATTAATATATTAAAGTTGTACCTCAGAAGTCGAATGGAATCCGTTCCGAAAGTCCGTTCGACTTCTGAAACGTTCAGAAACCAAAGCACGTCCAAAATGCCCAGCGAAAGAAATTCAGAACACGCGGAGCTGATGGAGAATTCGCTCTGGTTGATCACATTAGAAAATAATGGGACCGCTTCAGTTTATGTTGCTTGAAAGACTTTGGTTGGAAAGTAACAAGATTGGGCCCCTGAATCTCCTATCCATGCCCCTGCTCTGAAAAGTATTCAGACCAAGCATCCATGATTTGTATCTTTGGTCTAGAGACTTTCAGAGAAACAATCAATCAAATAAACACCGCCCCTAGGTGCTAGTGCAATCTCTTAGATATGTTGAGAACATATGATTCGAACTGCTAACCTTCCTATCAGCAAGCCCGAGAGCCTCAGTGGTTTAGACCACAGTGCCACCTGCGTCCCAACTACACATTGGAGAGGTGGTGGGGATGTCTTCACTGGACACCCATTACTTGTTGGGTTTCTGTCTCCCTGCAATTCCCCCCCCCAAAAAAAACCCCACAGTCTCTCTCAATAAGTTGCATGGCTCCAAAAACCAGCAGTGGGAGTACGTGGGATGCAGAGAAAGCAGTAATGTGTATACAGATTTAGAAAGAGGATTCCCAGACAGAACTAACAGGGAATTCCTCCTGTGACAACCCAGGGGCAAGCCAGGAAATTAAACAAAATAAAGGAACAGACATTGAGGAAGGAACGAATGGAGAAGATACCCAACCATTCTATACCGGAAGCCAGGAGCACACTACTCACAAGTCACTGCTCTCAAATGTGGGAGATTTCAGAATGAGAAAGACACTACATCATTTTATGCACAACTTTTCTTGTTTTCTTAGGGCTTTTGTTTTAAATTATATACTACTTTATTTATTTGTAGAAAGGCACTGTATTTATGAATCAACCCACTAATCAGATAAGATGGTGGACTGCATCTTAAGAACCACGCAACTCGTATCATACATCCAAGGGGCACTACACACAAGATTGTGTTATGGCACAAGTGTCATTTGCAAGGAGAAATTAAAACATGTCTTTCTATGCTGGCCAGATGTTGCAGATTCTTTAGACTCTACTGCTTGATCTCAACAATTTTGTTGCCGCCATCTGGATATAGGTAGAAACCAAGGCAAAGTGATACTGACATTTTTAGGAACTTCTACTATGCAGAAGGACAATTGTGAAGTTTCTGCAACTGACTATACATGGGGGGGGGAGAATGCTTGTAAATGACAGAGGAAATGCTTGTGTGCACAGTTTATACAGCATGATATTTGACTGTGAACACTGCATAACTACCTGCAATTGACAGAAAATCACTCCTGACTTGCATTAAGTATGACTCTGAACCTTAAAATGCCCTTCAAGTCAACACATTTTAGTGAATACTGGAGATTGTATTTTTCTCTTTGACAGTAATGAGATTATTTTTCAGATCAGACTTAAGGCCTTCTCCAACACTGCATCTTTAAATGATATTCAGTTCTGTCCTATAACGGCAAATGTTCAAATGCAATTTAAAACTCTCCTGCCCAAGATACTTATATATACAGGATATTTATAGTCTCCAGCAACTTCTATTTGTATAAAGGTCATACAAAACTGACTTTTTAAAGTAACATTTATTAAAAGTACTAGCAAATTCTGTTCGCCCCACAAATAAGCAATCCACTCTTTACTGTCAAATAAAATGTGATAGTATTAATTCACCTAAAGGTCTCTATACTATGTTATATTAGAAATGTCAGTGTCATCGGGAACACTTAATCTCAGAGTCATTTGTCTCTAACCCTTACACATGATGTGCAAGCTTAAAAAGTGGGAGCTTAAACTGTAAAACTACCTGTACTTTATACTACTTTTGTGATTCGGGAGTTCAGATAATTTTGAATCAATTGCAGCACATTATTAAATAGTCAGGGGAGCCAACTGCACAAGACTTTCCATCCTATGTGTGTCAATTGTCACACATACCCCATTTCCCCCCTTACGAGTGCTTTTCACAGGTATGCTCTCAAACAGAAGTATTTTACTCTAGATGTACAGTCAAACTTTGTATCCCGAATGCCTCCGTTTTGGAAAGTTTCGGCTCTCGGACGTCAAAAACCCGGAAGTAAATGCTCCAGTTTTCGAATGTTTTTCAGAAGCCGAACATCCGACATCGCTTCCGCTTGAGTGCAGGGAGCTCCTGCAACCCATCGGAAGCCGTGCCTCGGTTGTCAAATGTTTCAGAAGCGAAACGGGCTTCCGGAATGGATTATGTTTGACAACTGACTGTTTGACTGTTCTTATTTATTCAATAATAATAAAAAACCAAGATCATGGCCACTGGTCCCATCACCTCCTGGCAAATAGAAGGGGAAGAAATGGAGGCAGTGAGAGATTTTACTTTCTTGGGCTCCTTGATCACTGCTTAGCACATGTCGCGCTGCTGCTTTTATACTCCCCCCCCACACAAATTGATTGGGGAATTAGTCCTGTGTAATTGTGGTGCCACCCTGGCATGAGCATAGCTGCCAAGTTATCCCTTTTTTAAAGGGATTTTCCCTTATGCTGAATAGGCTTCCTCGCGAGAAAAGGGAAAACTTAGCAGCTATGGGCATGTGGGTAATGGCTCCACCCACACCAGGTTGGGGGACTGGGTTGAGGGCCTGCCTGAAACCAGGGCCATCTATTAAGATGATCCCACTTCTCAAGATTCTCTGAAGACATTCAGGGCTGTACTTTGAAATGAGTCTGAAGTTTCTGAACAGTCTTCAAAGGTAGCAAAACAAAGAGTTTCCTATAGTAATCTAACCCGAAAGTTACTGGGGTACAAATACATCATCCACACCGCCACGCCACCATCTCAGTGATGAGTAACATGAGATGGCTACGTAGATAGTATAGAAATGAAGTATTTTACTGACCGAAGTAACTTTCGGAGTAACTACTGTTGTTTGAAAGACTAAGTATGCCTATAATATGATATATGATGTGGTGACCAGAAAGACTATAGAAAGTTGATGAGAGGGGAGGAAGTCAGAGATGATTTAGGAAACCGGCTTCTTCATAGTCATTAAGTTCCACTATGCCCAAGAGTTCTGAGAAATGTTGAAGTCGTAAATGTGACTGAATACAAATGGAGTCCAATGCCAGTGATTTCTCAAGAAGTCCTTAATTCGTGGATCACTATAGCCATAAATAATATGGTTGTGTTTTCCTTGCACATTTGGGATACATGATAAACCATATTGTCCTTTGAAAGAAGCACTACTAGTTTATGGCATTTAATGGATTTTGTACAAGTCCATTCATTCACCAATTATTGACATGAGAGCCATATCTGCGTGCCAATGTACATCTTGGGGGTTGTAATCCATGGACTATTAAAAGGGTATTTCAAAGCTGGTTCCTGTTATGATACTATTAAAACCCACAATTCATGAATTATTGATAGGAGAGGTAATAATGGCTTGATGCTGTTATAACCTATAATAACATTGAACAAAATCCTTAATCTATGAAAAATTTACTCAGTGGACCAACACATCTTCTAAAACTGTTCCGACATAAGGTAATAAAACAAGCACAGATCTCAAGTCAGTTAGTTCCATAAACCATTAATTAATTGGATACAAAACGTAAGCTTCATAAATCATTAAATGTAGAAGTGTCCGCTCTCTTTTCAATATTTCTGCCTCAAATTTTTAACGGCACAGATTTATTTATTTTATGTATTCAGTTACTGAATTTACTATTTCATTCACAAAAAATAAAAGTCAGTGTGCTGGGTATAGAGGACAAAAATGACATAATCTCACATTGCCTGTCTTTTTATGTATTTGATTTGTTTCTTCATAATTCTGTCTCATATTTCTTCCGAGTGGTAGCACTCGGTTATCAGTTCAAAACATAACAGTGTTTAGTGTCCTGCGCATGTTTTTTAGGTGTGCAATAATAACCCCACCAAGTTCATACCTGGTGAAGCATTAATAGACACTGGGACATCTTTGTCATCTAAGAATCTTGTTTCTCTTCCCTTCATCCCCTCACTTCCTATTATGTTGCCCCTTCTCCCATTTTGCCCCTGGCTATTTCCATCTCCCTTCCAATTGCTAGAATGAAATGCACAGATACCGGTAGGTAGGTGGATCTTTCTACAGGAATCTTGGCAAAAGGGAAATATTTATACTCCTTTCCTAACCAAATGGAACATGTATACATTTAATCACTTTTAATGAGACATCACCTTGCCTACAAAGGTCCGTATAGTTAAAGCTATGGTTTCCCCAGTAGTGATGTATGGAAGTGAGAGCTGGGCCATAAAGAAGGCTGATCGCCAAAGAATTGATGCTTTTGAATTATGGTGCTGGAAGAGACTCTTGAGAGTCCCATGGACTGCAAGAAGATCAAACCTATCCATTCTTAAGGAAATCAGCCCTGAGTGCTCACTGGGAGGACAGGTCCTGAAGCTGAGGCTCCAATACTTTGGCCACCTCATGAGAAGAGAAGAATCCTTGGAAAAGACCTTGATGTTGGGAAAGATGGAGGGCACAAGGAGAAGGGGACGACAGAGGACGAGATTGTTGGACAGTGTTCTCGAAGCTACAAACATGAGTTTGACCAAGCTGCGGGAGGCAGTGGAAGACAGGAGTGCCTGGCGTGCTATGGTCCATGGGGTCACGAAGAGTCGGACACGACTAAACGACTAAACAACAACAATATTAAAGCAGAATACTTTCCCAAAGGAAGAGAATTTCAATTCCTCACGAGACTGTTTTAAAAAGAATCAGAAATCTAGAATTTTCCAAATTCCACACAAATGAGGGAAGGTGCAGTCCTAAACATACTTGCAGTACCATTTATGTTGTGGTTTTATGTTGTAACCATCCTGAGACCTGTGGGTATAGGGTGGTATATTAAACAAACAAACAAACAAAACCAGTAAGCCTGTTTAGGACTGCAGCCTTACTTGCTTGGAAATGTTCCAATGAGGCTACTTTTCAATATCTGCGTTTAGGAATACATTATGACTATCATGGACAACATACAGCGAAGTTGGTTTATTAATGTGTCTACAACAGGCACCCCAAACTTCGGCCCTCCAGATGTTTTGGACTACAATTCCCATCATCCCTGACCACTGGTCCTCTTAGCTAGGGATCATGGGAGTTATAGGCCAAAACATCTGCAGGGCTGCAGTTTGGGGATGCCTGGTCTACAATAATCCAAATGATAAGTGATTCCTGGCTCTAGGGAACTGGGGTATTACCTCATATTCTTGGGAAAACTTCAGGTTGTCATTAGCCTTCAGCCTTTCGATGTGATCCGCAAGTTCCGAAATAGGTATTGGTGGGTGGCTAGCCATACCTGTTCAGGAAAAAAGAAATGATAACGGCATGTAAAAAAGGCACAATAAAACAGAGGGTTTGCAACCCAGACTAAACAGCAGTTCAGAATGGCTATAAATGTGTAATAAGTAAGGATGTTGTAAGGTGACAGAAGCAGGCAGGTAGTTTAGTCACTCAAAGCAAGACATGCTCTGGAGAGATGAGCTTTGAAGCCAAATTACTAAAAATTTAAAATAAAATCCACCAAGCATATCCCCAAAGCTAACATTCCTAGTGTTAAAAGAAAAGAAAAAAGTTATTATGCCAAGACTTAATGAGGTTAGCTAGGTGGGGGGGGGGGGATGAGACAGTTAGACCTTAAGCTCTGACTTCTGCTTTGAGGAATGACTCTTAATGTCATATCAAACCCCTTTCCTTGCCTTGAATGAAATGGAAACTGTGCTGGACTTAGGTGAACAAAAAGTGAACTGCGGGGAGGGAAAAGCCATTCAAAGAAGCCTAAACGGAAAGAATAGTACTGACAGAAAATAAAGTGATTTATGAGGGAAACTAACTTGAAGAATGTAGGTTACCAGGGTAACCAGAGACATTTGATCCTGCAAAAAAAATAATTGCAAAAGTAAAAAAAAAAAAGGAAAGAAAGGGGTGGAGTGGGAACTTATTTATAACAAAATAAATAAATGGATAGTTTGATGCTTAGAAAATGATGGTTTTAATCTCATTAGAAAATGATGGTTTTAATCTCATGACTAAATAAGACAGGGGGAAATCTAATGTGGTTTTTTTTTTTTTTTGGAAAAATATTTTATAAAGTTTAGAACATTCACATGCAATTATGGATTGCCAAAGTCCCATGCACTGCTGCTTACAGACAACAGTCAATAAAGACAAGATTAGACATCAGACATTTTGAGCTTCAAAAATGTTTTCACTAGTAGCAGATTGTAGAGGTAGGGGGTTGTGGGGAGTCAGTTCAGCTGAACTCAAACACCTGGCTTACGCTAGTACATCTGAGAAAAGATCTCAACCCCAAGTCCCTTTATCAACCCCCAGAAATTACCTACAATCTACTTCAGGTGTAAACATCTTTGTCTACCAATGGAAAAATAGTGAATGCAGACAAGGTTTAGGGAAGGGGTGGGAAAGAGACAGAGGGAAGGATAGGACCAGTGGAAGGGAAAGACAGAGGGAGGGAAAGACAGAGGAGATAGGCGATGTGGGGTCAACTAGCATGATCTGCCAGCTGAAAATTTTAGCAGTGGATATTTCTTTTCGGTTCATTAATATGGATGGTTTTCCACCCACCCAAAATGTGTTTAGTTATTATTTATGTTAATTTTAATCATGCCAATAATAATAATAATAATAATAAAGCTTGTTGCAGGGAGACACATAGACAGCTAGAAATTGTTACACTAGCAAACCCCATGATGTGTTGAAATTATAGAACAAAACCATGGAAACTGAAGCGAGGAGCTCAAACTGGAAGCCACATTTTCAGGGTTTTCCGGCACTGGTTTGAAGGGTGTGCTCTAAGAAAGCTAGCTTGCAATCGCTGCAGCGCAGCTTTACATGACATGAGCAGAAAATAACAGTACACATCATTCATAAAATGATTTTTGCTACATTTTTTACTTAGCTTAATAAAGTCCATAGGAAGGACCAGCAGCATGACATTCAAATCTTGTTTTGTGGCTATACACTGAATAATTGTATAGCCAAAGCAACTCCATACACAGTAGTTCTTTGCAATGTGTGGTCTGCGTGCTTATACTTTTAAAGTCAAGTAAATCAGAAGAAGCCCCCATAAATTGAGGGAACTACTTTTTGGAAGATAAAGCTCTAATATTTTTCTTTATATGAATCTGATTTGCTATCTCCCATTTTCATCACGTGCAACAATTAAGCTGGTTTTCTTTTAAAGTAGCCGTCAAAATTTATTTGATCCAGATCGAGCACCCAGATGAAAAGGAGGAGGGGAAAAAATAATATGGGGGAAGGCACAAGAAAATGCTAGGCTTGTTCAGAAATGGAAGTTGAATGATGGAACATCTAAAACAGTGATTGAACAGAGAAAATAATAGAGACAAAGATGTTTAGACCTTTTCGAGCGAATCGTGGGAGAGAGTTATTATCATATAAAGACTGAGTGGTAGTTTGGCTAGAGAGGGAGGACACAGAGCCAATCAGGGAAGCGTAGGGGACTGAATTACTGCTCAAAGCTGTAAAAAGTAAAGCCAGTTGGAAACGGGAAAGAAATTAGTAGCAGTAGAAGACCATCATATTCAGTCAGTTTACATAAAGACAAACGGATCATTTCACATGCACATTCTATCTGTGGACATTTAGTACTGGCAGGAATAGGTGGAAATACAAGGCAACTCTAACACATGAACATATAGCTCTGAATCTGTGGGTCAGCTGACTGGAGAAATAGCTTTCCATATGGCACGAAAGTGTTATTTAAATCAGATTTTTTAAAAATCAAGACTTCTAAACTTATCAAGCCCCTTTTCAGGTGGATTTAGCTTTTCATACTGATGCATCTATGCTGAAAGGAGCACTCGTCCCAAAAGATACTGCTATGATCTGCCATTTATATTTATAAAGCATCCTCTGCAGTTAAACGTTTGAGGCTCATCAAAAGGTGGCATGAAATCTTTCTCTTTTTTAAAAACAGAAGGGATATAAAACCCAACCCAACAACTTTCAGAATTAACCATCTGGTTATTACTAGAGTAAAGCTTCCTTAATTTTATGGCTAATGCAAACTAAGTGCATTTCAATAATGTTCCATAGTAATCTCGTAAAAGGAAATAATTATCACCATACAAGGTTTTTTTTTTCAAAGTTTTGTTTTTTTACAGCTGTCAGGTGATATTCCCCCACATTGCTACTCACAGATGATATTTGTTCAGTTTATAGGAGGGGTTTTTGGGGGGGGGGCGGGCGGGGCGGGCAACAAGGTATGAGTACACATAAATGCCAAATACAGTCATTGGCGTGTGAATGGGCTTTCAACTGACAGTCATGGTCTATAGGTTTGTATTCAGCTATGTTTTACTCAGAATACACTTCCTGAAATGAAAGGATTGAATTTAGTCATGTTCATTAATTTCCATTTAGTTGAATTCCACTCTTTCTGTCCATTCATCATGAGACCATGTTAACTCAAAATACTGTGCAAAATACAAAGATTATTTAATGGACAATTTCCATAATTATATATGTCATAGAAGCATATTGTATTAACTCGTATGTAGTCAAAACAGATGGGAAGATTTGCCACATGCTAGCAAAGCAAAGCACTGGCAGTTATTTGCTTCTGAGCAAAGCAGCACTGGTTCCGATCTTTGAACCCTAAACTGTTTGGAACCAAGTTACTTAAAATACTACCTATGCCCATATGGACCAACCTCAGCATTAAGATCCGTTAGACGGGCCCTATGCTTACGGTCATCTGTAAGGGAAGTTAGGACAGCAGGCATGAGAAACTGGGCCTTCTCGGTGGTGGGTCCTATCTAGGGAACTTACTCCCCTGAAACCTGATTAGATTCATTTTAAGAGGGCCCTGAAGCTGGGTTTATTATTATTATTATTATTATTATTATTATTATTATTATTATTATTGTTAGTCTGATTTTAAAGAGGAGGGTAGGTCATTGTCTTTGTTCCTGTAAGTTGCTTCCATGGATGTTAATTAGAATTTTAAATTTTAGGATGGGATGGCTGGCTTGAAAGGAAACAGTTTTGCTGCTCTTTCAAGTTTTAATTTAGAATTTTGACGTTGTGTTTCGAAATGCTGTAAATACCACGTTGAAAATATATTTATATTTGAAAGGAGGCTTAGAGGTCAAATAATTTTTAAAAAATTACAGTGATATTCAAACCCTACAAAAAGTAAACCGGGTCTTCTCCCCCCCCCCCTTGACAGCATGCCAATTTTACAATGAATATAAAGGAACAATGCAACACACAGCAGGACAAAGGCACAGCAGTGAAAGCTGGCAAAATTCAGCCTAGAGAGATGCATGAAAGATCTACTGCACCTCAGTGCCGAGAGCTAAATATTCGGATTTGCTCAGCTCCCACTGATACTTAACCAAGAGAGCAAACACATCCTAAAGTCTGATTCACACTTTCTACTACAGATGTGTTCGCCGAGAGTACACCAACATCTTCTGGTAAACACTTTAAAGTAAACACACACATGGGAAAGCTCTGATCTGCTACAGCTCCCTGTCATGGTCTTCTGTGTTTTATGAACACATTCCTTTACATTCACACTTCGAAAGGCAGACGAAGACAACCACTAATATGGAGTGTTATATGGGTTAAATTTGTTATAGTGTTATAGCTCAGTAAAACTGAACAGGAATCCCACTCTTGTGGGAAACCTATTTCCAACTGGGGATGTGTGTATTTTCCTTTAAGGCTTTTTTTTAAAAAAATAAAAATAAATCATCATCATCATCTAATTTCTGCTTATGGGAGACATTTCATTTTAAACAGAGCAAGTAGCTAAAGGTTTGAACTTGAAATGGCATGAGGGTTTTTTGTGCATTTAATGTTGTCAATGCAGCGCTTCACATATGCTCAACAGGGCCATCTCAAGCATATCTGGCGCCCTGGCGCCGTGGTGCAAAGATCCCCCCGGTGCACCCCCCGCCCCACTTCCCAGCGTGGCTGTCTGATTCAGCAGCACGGTGCCCCCCTGGCGGCCCAGTGCCCTGGCGCCCTGCGCCACCCAGCCTTGCCATATGGCCGGCCCTGGTGCTCAAGATGAGAATGCAGTGGAATCTCAGTTTCTGAGTGTCTCAGAAGCCAAATGATTCAGAACCTGAGCGTCGTAACCCCGGATGTCGAATGGCTTCCGAGGCACGTTTCTCCATTTTCTCAATGGAATTTGCCGACTGCCCATTGCGCCTCAGTAATCGAACGTTTCAGAAGTAGAACAGTCTTCCAGAACGGATTGCGTTTGACAACCGAGGTACCACTGTATTCCTTGCTTAGAATGCCTCACAAGCACAGTGCTCCGCCCCCCCACGCCAGTACATGTTTTATTATTATGGGCTGCCTACAGCAATAATAATAATTTATTACTTATACCCAGTGCTTTTTTCTGCTGGTACTTACTCTAGCAACTCCATGGTGAATATTGCCACCATTTTTTTTTCTAGAAAAAAGCACTGTACAAGCATATTCAAGTCTCCACATTAAGAACCTTATTTTTATTTTTTTAAAATCACCCCCCTAAACTCTTAAATACCATTTTCACACAAGAGCAACACTGGGGTAATTAAGCAAACATTCATGAGGACGAAAGAAAAAGGCGTTTCCCATGCTACTGTATTTTTAAAGCACAGCTCTGAAGGCAATGATCAGTTTACAGTTAAAATGTGGTATCAGCCCAGGGATTAGGAACCTATAAATATTGCATTATTTGCTGTCTGGTATGAATAGACCCACATAGGCATAATTTGAACACAATGAAATACAGCAACATTTTTATGATCTATTTTTATCTACTATGGAAGACTGGATATGGAATAACTGATTGGTTCAAAATTGGGAAAGGAGTATGGCAAGGCTGTATATTGTCTCCCTGTTTATTTAACTTATATGCAGAATTCATCATGCGAAAGGCTGGAGTGGATGAATCCCAAAATGGAATTAAGATTGCCGGAAGAAATATCAACAACCTCAGATATGCTGATGACACAACCTTGATGGCAGAAAGTGAGGCGGAATTAAAGAACCCTTTAATGAGGGTGAAAGAGGAGAGCGCAAAATATGGTCTGAAGCTCAACATCAAAAAAACCAAGATCATGGTCACTGGTCCCATCACCTCCTGGCAAATAGAAGGGGAAGAAATGGAGGCAGTGAGAGATTTTACTTTCTTGGGCTACTTGATCACTGCAGATGGTGACAGCAGTCATAAAATTAAAAGATGCCTGCTTCTTGGGAGAAAAGCAATGACAAACCTAGACAGCATCTTAAAAAGCAGAGACATCACCTTGCTGACAAAGGTCCGTATAGTTAAAGCTATGGTTTTCCCAGTAGTGATGTATGGAAGTGAGAGCTGGACCATAAAGAAGGCTGATCGCCAAAGAATTGATGCTTTTGAATTATGGTGCTGGAGGAGACTCTTGAGGTCTGCAAGACTGCAAGAAGTTCAAAGCTATCCATTCTGAAGGAAATCAGCCCTGAGTGCTCCCTGGAAGGACAGATCCTGAAGCTGAGGCTCCAATACTTTGGCTACCTCATGAGAAGAGAAGACTTCCTGGAAAAGACCCTGATGTTGGGAAGGATTGAGGGCACAAGGAGAAGGGGACGACAGAGGACGAGATGGTTGGACAGTGTTCTCGAAGCCACCAACATGAGTTTGACCAAGCTGCAGGAGACAGTGGAAGACAGGAGTGCCTGGCGTGCTCTGGTCCATGGGGTCACGAAGACTCGGACATAACTAAACAACTAAACAACAACATGGAAGACTAGGAAAAGCCAAGAAAAAGTGTCTCTGCAGTGGAGTGGCTTGTACAACATTTCCTCTCCTTCAGTCAAGTGCATCAGCAGCAGCAGCTATGATGTTCACACCAGGACCCTGCATGTTTGCTCTTTTGTGTTAAGCCATAGTTTGAGCTGAGCATTTTGTGCAATCAGCGACACTGAGTTGCAGCTCATTCTCTTGGCTTCGTAAGGAGGAGAAGGGAAGAAGTGGAGTTATTGTGTTAGGTTCACTGCAAATCATCATGGGGTAGTAAAAGGAATAAAGGTAAGAGAGGGTGAAAGAATTACTACAGCATAGAGCTGTAGTTAGTCCAGCCCCCCTCTGAAATCTCCTTGGGAACTTGCAACACTTTCTAGAGAAGAATGTGTTGGAATCTTGACTCCGTTCCCTCTGTGCTCTTCATTTGACATGTGTTCACTGCTCTTTCATATTCTCAATGGGAGTGGAATGTGTTAAAGAAAGCTAGTAAACCATAGATCAGAAAAAAGAGGGGAAGAGAGAGAGAAAGCTTTTTCTTATTCTTTTAATATGTATTTGAGGCAGATGTGGAAAATTATACCTTTGCACTTAACAAGGCACTGCAATGAAATTTGAATTATTTAACCTAGAGTGATCTTGTGTGTGTGGTATGTGAATACTCATGCTTGTATGATTGTGTGCCCTTCTGCTACCACAGTCACAATGGACCAGGCCCTTAACTCTTAACTTCTCTGTCTTTTTTTCTTTTTCCACTGAAATTATTTGGTGGTGCCAAACAAAAGAAACACAGAGATATACAGATGCAAACCATACAGGCAGGACAATAGCTCTTCTGAAAATGCTGCTGAACTACTTAAACAAAGATGCCACAAAAGGTAAAATTATTCCCATGACTTTCTTCTTAACTATTACTCTTATGGCGAATTTACACATGACTGTAAATCTTCCTTCAATGACTCACCACTGAATATGGAAACTGCTTCCATTCAGAAGTAGAGTGTTTGATTTGATGTAATGTGACATGAAAGCCCTGCCTGTGGGATTTGATCTGTTATGGTCGTTACACACAGGCAAGTTATCGTTCAACGTTGCAACCATGGAGTGAGGAACATGCATGAGTGAACTGACCCTTAGAAAAAGAACTAAGTAAAAGCAGAGTTCTTGTAAGAGCATGATAAATTTAAATCTTACATTGATCAGCAAGTACAGAGGCATTACTTACAGTATGTGGTCAGAAAGCTACAGTGGTACCTTGGTTTACGAACTTAATCCGTTCCGGAAGTCCGTTCTTAAACCAAAGCGTTCTTAAACCAAGGCGTGCTTTCCCATAGCAGCGGGGGACTCAATTTACAAATGGAACACACTCAACAGGAAGTGGAACATGTTCCGCTTCCAAGGCAAAGTCCACAAACCAAAACATCTATTTCCGGTTTTGCAGCGTTCTTAATCCAAGTTGTTCATAAACTAAGCTGTTCTTAAACCAAGGTACCACTGTATTTCTATGTAGAGGCTAATGAAGGCAAACATAGCCAACCCCTTTAATCAAACACACTTTGTCGACCCATTTCCTCTTCCCATGTTTTGTAATATTTTTGGCTCGTCCTGTGCATTACACGTTTCATTGACACTACATACACCATGGCTAAAACTAATCAGGTTTACATCTCAAGAGGATTTTAAACTAAGGGGTACTTCTGGATCGACTGCTGTCACCTGAAGCTGAGGTGGCTTCAGTGGCATAGAGTGCCTTCCATTGGCTTCAGCTGGTGGCTCAGCTGCACCCATATCTAGACAGCGAAAAGCCTAACCTCTGTTGTCTATGCTCTGGTAAACTGTAGGTTAGATTACTGCAATGTGTTAAACATGGGGCTGCCTCTGAAGATGGTTTCAAAACTTCAGTTGGTGTGGAATTCAATGGCCAGGTTTGCTCACCAGGGAAATACAGTTCGAGCACATAACACCAATCCTGGTCCAACTACAATGGCTCCCAATTAGTTTCCGGGCCCAATTCAAAGTGCTTGTTGCGACCTATAAAGCCTTAAACAGCTCTAGTACCGCACTTCCCCATATGAACTGACCCAGAACAACATAAAATTGCCCGCATTTGCGTGCTCCGCCATGAGAGGTCAGGAAGGTGGCAATATGAGAACAGGCCTTTTCTGCAGTGGCTCCCCATTTGTGGAATGCTCTTCCAGGAAGGCTCACTTGGTGCCTTCTTTACAGATATTCAGGCACCAGTGAAAACATTAGTTTTCATCAAAGCCTCTTGCTTATTAAACGATCTAAATGTGTTGCGATGGTTTGGGGTTCTTTTGGGGGGGGCGGCGGCTATTATGTTATGTATTGCGTGTTTTTGCTTTTATGTTGTAAAAAGCCCTGTAATAGGTGGTATATAAATTTAATTAATTAATCAATCAATCCAAGAATTGCCAATGTGGTGCCCATGGGCACAACAGTGCCCATGCCTTCTCCTGTCTGACACACCCCCTCACCCCACTCCACTCAATGCCCCCATGACCATGAGGCGGTTAGGATAGTTATGGTTTATGCCAATGAAAAGTACATAGAGCTGAAGGAGGAATTTGGAAGAGTGACTCTCTTTCCCACTTCTTCTTTTGGTTTGATGTGCTTTTCTACTAGAGCCAACTTATGTCCAGATCCCAAAAGAAGTGAAATATGTGCAGGAGTGCCTGGCGTGCTATGGTCCATGGGGTCACGAAGAGTCAGACTCGACTAAATGACTAAACAACAAAATGTGCATGCATGCACACAACTTCTTATTCTCTCTCTCTCTCTCTCTCTCTCTCTATATATATATATACAGTGGTACCTCGCAAGACGTATTTAATTCGTTCCGCGAGTCAATTCGTTTTGCAGAAAATTAATCTTGCGAATTGCGGTTTCCCATAGGAATGCATTGAATTTTTTTTTTTGCCCATAGGAACGCATTAATTAAATTTCAATGCATTCCTATGGGAAACCGCGATTTGCAAGACGAACTTTTCGCAAAACGAATTCATCTTGCGAGTCACCATCAGATCGCAAGACGCATTCGTCTTGCAAAAACAATGGAAGGGGAACAGAAATCCCCAGAAGGTGGCACCCACAGCGTCCACTCACTTCAAGTGTCTAAGCATGTTGGTGACCTCTGAATTAATTAAGCATTCTCCATCTCATTTTTATCCTACAACAATTGTCAGACCACAGACAAATACTAAAGAGTTTTCGTAACTCAAAAAGAGAGGAAGTTTTGCATCTTACCTGGGGTCTGAAAATTAAGGCGCCGTAGCTCTACTGGATCTGTGGGGTGGTGGGAAGGAATCTCCTTGTTGTTGGGTATGCTGCTCTTTCTCGAGTCCGTCTCTGCCCTTTTCCTACATGGACAAAGGGAGCACAGTCATTAAGAAGTTAAATTCATCATTTACAAAGAGATATATTTCATCCTGTCCTTTGCCCCCCGTCTCCGTATTTTAGAATGCAATGGGAATACTACATTCTGTGGGATTCATTTTAAAAATGCAACATTTTAAAGCGAGTAAGCTGCATACAGAAACTGGGGGAGGAGGTCAATGGACTGCTAAGCAGATCGCTCCATCAGTGCAAGCATTTTCTGCTAGCCTGATGGAAGATCTAACCTCTTCTTCCCCTGCATGCTACTATACAGTATAGGGGTTTTCTTGGCACCCACAGAGACAATTAGGGGGTGTAAAAGAGGAGGAGATGCAGGGAAGCCCTATTGCCCTAGCTTCGGCTCCTTCCGAGGGCTTCTGCTGGCAGGACTAGTCAGCTGAATCTGGCCCACATTGTTTGGAATTAATATGATATATGAAGTAGGAAATCTTCATGCATGTAGTACTTTACAACAAAGTAAAACTGGGGTTTTCCTAGGATTATTTATAGAAAAGAAAGAGCTCCTTCTTCAGTAGCACCTCCCAACTAAACGTGGAACTAAAGGAGGTTGATAGTTAATAACTGGCCAGTTCCTCTGCAGCTGTGTTTCCTGAATAGCACCACTTTGGAAGAAGTCCAAGTCTTCTTGCAAAATTGATTCTATGATAGAGAAGGCCAACATGAAATATTAAAAAGAGTTGACACTATTATCTCTAAAAAAAGGAAACATTCGATTTTGAAAGCTGTTTTAAGGCACCTTCGCTTCTTATGTACCTGGCCATGTTTATTTAGATTGGTTTGTTATACATAATGTTTGCCAACCAGGTTAGGGAAATATAAAGCTGCATCATACTGCATAAGACAGTTTAGGAAGGGTTGTGGCTCAGTGGTAGAGCATCTGCGTTGTATATAAAAGGTCTTCAGTTCAATTCCAGGCATATCCAGGTAGGCCTGGGAGAGAACTCTGCCTGATACCCTGGTGAGCTTCTGCCAATCAGAGTGGACGATACTGTGGTAGATGGACCAGCGAGGCAGCTTCCTATGTTCCTATGCCTATCTAGCATTGTATTTTATCTACAATGACTGGCACCAATTCTCCAGGATTTCAGGCACGAGAAAGCCCTGTCAGGAGATGATTGGGCGGTGCACCTGGCATCATTTGCATGCAAAACCTGCACTGTCCTAACGAGACATTTTATGTACATTAGTTTTCTAAGTTTCCCAGTTGGGGAGCAATTGTTCTTCACTTCTCACCTGTCAGGTTTACTGCTCCATTATTATGCAGCAGAAAAGGAGGGGAAAAGGTTAAATGTTAGTCGGCCAATGGCAAAAGAATTACCACGACAATAGAAAATGGTGTTTTGCAATTAGGATGCAGAATGTAACAGCCCATGAAAACATGAAAAAAAATTCTAATCATAGAAAAATATGAGGGCACAGGGTACATTCAAAGGAAGTACTTCATGGCTGAAGAAACTTAAGCAACATTTGGATAAGTTTTGCTTGAGACAGAGGTTGTATCAAAGGCATTCTTTTCTTAAGGCATCTCTGGGGGGAAAAACCAAGGCCACAATATACAGCATATCAGGAGGTGGGAGATACTGAAAGTCTATTATTATTATATTTATTTATGTCTTGCCTTTTTCCCTGACAGGAACTCAAGGCGGCTTACCAAGAAAATAGAAGCAGCTAAAAACATGGGGGGGGAATCATCATTGAAAACAATGATCTATTGAAACATACAGGTCATTAAAATATCTTATTTAGAAATATATTACTTTTGGGGGAAAGAAAACTGAATCTTTGGATATATATATATATATATATATATATATATATATATATAGAGAGAGAGAGAGAGAGAGAGAGAGAGAGAGATCCAACAAATGCATTATTTATATATATATATATATATATATATATATATATATATATATATATATATATAATTTGAGCTGCATTTATAAAAATACAGCCGTTTACACTTTTTATTTTTACTTTTTAAATTCTGCTTTCACATCTCTTGGTAGCAAAGATTCCAAAAACAACCACTAATCACCTCAGAGTAGCATACCTGTCAACTTCCCCCCAAAAAACAAGTACCAGTACATCACATTTTTCTCTGCAAGAGAAGGGCAGCCATTCTGGGAAGGCTGCTCTTGTGCAATTTTAGGCCACGATCTCAACTCCCCCCCAAAAGCATTTTATTCCGGATCTGGGATCTTGGGGGGGGGGGTTTCGAGGAAGTCCACAATGTCAAGTTAATGTAAGAATTGATTTTTTTCTTTTTTGTCTATGTTTTATTTTTATTTTTGCATTTTGTTTTCGCTTTTGTGATTTTTTGTATTTTGAAATGTTTGAAAATCAATAAATATTATTTGAAGGGGGAAAAATGCTCCTGAAAAACCATGGCATGTAATAGAAGGGTTTTGCGTATCCGAAACATAACAGCTCAGGTGAGAAAGGTATCCGTAACTGATGAAACTGATGAGAAAGGTATCTGTAAAAGGAATCACATTTCTTCCTACCCCAGGAATGACTAACATATCTAAAGCCTATAAACTATTTTGTAAACTTACCTTTTGTAAAGGAGTATAGCTATAACAATACAGATGATAAACACAACTGCAAGAACTGGTCCTACAACCCAAATCAAGCCTTCTTCTTCATCTGTAATTGGCTGGGGGTTAAGATCCACTGATACAACCGTTTCAGAATATGGGCTGGTTGCATACATGGTCTAGAGGGGGAAAAGATTCGTAATTAACAGTACAGTACCATTTTTTTATTAAAAAAAAATACTCTAAAAAATAGGTTTCTTATGAACTGAAGCTGGGTGTATTGGGCTTTGTCCATTTCACACTCAAAGCTTTTATTCAAAGCTTTGGGCCAGTTTCAAGATAAAAGTAGAAAAGGGACACCAAATAAGTGCACTGTATAAGCATAAAAGTAGACTAAACAAAAGCCCCTCTTGCACTTAGACAAAACTCACAGAAAAAACCCACCAGGAAACAAGCCTTTGACTAGAATTAATTAATCTCAATAGGTTCAGCCCAGCACACACACATGACAGGTTTAAGAGCCAATTAGGAAGACACTTGTATGTAAAAATGTTAATGTCTGCTGCTACACCTTCCCACAATCCTCTTTCCATTTGTGCTTAATTATTTTTTAAAACTGTATTACATGCAGTTAAAACAACTCAAGCATAAAAGGGACATAAGAAAGAGATGGATTGCATAAGAGGGAAAGCACAACTCATTATTTAGATCACCTCAGGAATTCTCCTTTTTGTTACATTATTTTCCAACTCTGCTACATTTCACTGATAAAGTCAGTGGCAAATTACTATAATTAAAGAAACTAGCTGAGCATGTCCTTGATTAGTTCCCTCTTTTCCAAAGATGTTTGCCAATGAGCACCACTGACTGAGCAATATGTCTCGCGGCAAGAAAAGCCTTCTTTCAAAGGCATGATAAGACTCCACTGTGAAGCTCACGCCTCAGTAGCACCGATCAGAGATTTCAAGAAGCAAACCTTATGACTTGCACAGGATATGAACAGTGATGGTTAAGATGTTGATAGTGATCCAACATACCCAGAAATGTGAGCCAAGTCAATGTGCAGTTTGGTTCTCTTGGACCCTGCATGCGGTTAGGAATATAGGCACCCACCAGGGTCATAGACACCTGGAATAGGTGATACTCGTGTGCTTGGCACACAACTACCAGCATCCCCACACTCTGAGCTTTCCTTTTTTATTTTTAAAAAACCCCTAAGTCTCTAGCCCTCCTTGAAAGGAAGTTATGAAACAAAATATGCAGCTACCATTCAAAGCAATTTCTCTAATATGGCTTCTCCTGCCTTTCAGTGTGTTTAAGTAATGAGTGAAGTCAGAGCTGTGATTGATGAGTCAGTTGCTTGGAAACCAAGTGATAAGAATCCCTGGGGTTCTAAAGATCTGCTGTTTTGCCCTCCCTTTAGTGCAGTTTTCCTGCTTCTGCCTCATTTTCTAGTCCTTGGAATCTCTCTAGTCTTATCTTCATTTCCCTCTAGCAACTAGGACGCATCTTTCCTGCGGTGGGTTCAAGGTCATATTGTAACTTTTTTGTGGAAGTACTAACACGTAATAAGTGCGAGTGGATGTTAAAGGACCCAACCCCAGTCGCACAGCAAATGTAAAATGTGAAAACTTTGCAAAGAGGTTGAGACATGTCTTTTGCTGTACAGGAGCTAAAGACCAGGCACTCGATAAGAATGCACTGTGTAGTTAACTTACAGTACAATGGTATACATGCCTACTCAGAAGTAAGTCTCTTTGTGTTTAATGGTGCTTCCATGCAGCCTAGGCTGTGGTTTTGCACTTGCACTGTGTGTGTGTTGTGTGTGTGTGTGTGTGTGTGTGTGTGTGTGTGTGGAAATGGGGTTCTTGGGCCTTTAACAGTTGTGGAACAGGCAGAAATTCAACAGCATAAGCAATTTCTAGTTTGGCAATAAAATCATGGGGAAAGCTTCACCTGTTCACATTCTGTTTCTCATACATTTTATTACATGTGTGTTCCCCAATTTGTTTTGAGGCCCTCCACTACATCTGCAAAAGAGGGCAGAAATTTGCATAAGACACAAGTCTATGCAAATTTTATGCAGATGTGTGTCCCCTTTTGCAAGTGTTTTGGAAGGTCCAGTCCACAGACAGTGTATTGAACCCAGAAAATCCTGTTGACTCCCCTGATCATATCTATATGGCAACTCGTTCGTAGTGTTAATGCATAACCATTAACCTTTTACATGCATTTGTGCAGTGCCAGATTTGCGTATAAGCTAAACAAGCTTAGGGCCCCACTCTCTTGAGGGGGCCCTAAAAAATTAAAAGGGGAAAAAACCGGGATGTACATTTCCAAAATATAAGATAAAAAACAAATAAAACAGAACTTACATACAGCAACAGTGTTTTGTGTTGTGTAGGCTCCTATGATGTAATTAATGGGCCCCGCCTGCTAGCCTGCTCCCTAAAATATCACTGGTTTGCTCTTTTTATATATAGGGTGCCAACATTCTGCATGGACTGGTGATTTTGTTATGTACAAATGGTTTTAGATACCTATTAGGTCCATAAATTACCACATAGCATCTATTCAACACAAAAAAAAAAATCAGCGGCAATTTGTTGTTGACAAAGGACAGCTGGACATATGAAGGGCCCCATTACCTTCAGTAGCTCAGGGCCTCATCCAACCTAAATCCTGCCCTGCATGTGTGCAAGGAGGGGTGGGGGTGGAGGAAATCACATACAGTGGAACCTCGGTTTATTAACACCTCGGTTTACGAATTTTCGGTTTACGAACGCCGCAGACCCATCTGGAACGGATTAATTCACTTTCCATTACTTTCAATGAGAAAGTTCGCTTCAGTTTATGAACGCTTCAGTTTATGAACAGACTTCCGGAACCAATCACACCCATGCTTCGGGTTAAGTACGCTTCAGGTTGAGTACTCCGCGAACCCGTCTGGAACGGATTAATCCACTTTCCATTACTTTCAATGGGAAAGTTCGCTTCAGTTTATGAACGCTTCAGTTTATGAACAGACTTCCAGAACCAATTGTGTTCATAAACTGAGGTACCACTGTATATCTTGCATGAACATATTGGAATACAGTAAAGGCAATTCATAAGGCAATTTAGGCACGCAAACATGCTGCATCCATGTGTACTGAACTTATACACATTGCTGGGTATGTGAAAAGGATCTTTACTTTTATGTAGAGAGACTTATCCAAAACTGGAGAAGTCATTCAAAGAAGTGAAGGGAAAAGCCTCATTTCTCACAGTATGCAATTAATATTATGAAAGGAACAGAAATGTCAAGCGTTGGCTTGAATGCTACGGAGGCATTGGAGAGGTACATTTTTAGGAACAACATAAAACTTGCAGTCAACTTACAGATTCCGAGTGTTCCATAACAGCTAAAATAAAGACAACATATTCTTGGCCGTTTTGGAGCTGCTTGTTTTCAAAACCACCATACTGTTTCTTATCCCCCAGGGTGAACTCAGTAGGAAGAACTTCAAAGTGTGCTGCAATATATGGCTTTAAATCTGCTTCTCTCCCCAAACGAACACTTCGGCGTTTCCGTGCTATCTCTTTAAGTAGCTTTGGGGTAGGAGAGGAAAAAGAGAGAGAGAAGGGAGAAAACAGAAAGATAACTGTAAACAAGATTAATGTAACTTATTGACAGGCTGATTTTTTAAAAAGAAAAATGTATTAAGTCCTAGGAACTACAAAAAAATAAAATTCAGTGTCATTTCATGACAACCTCAGTTACAGTTATCCAGGAGTCAGTCCCACGGGTATTGCTTCAGAATAGAAATGTACAGGAGTGCGCTATAAATTACAATAATGCCAGCACTTTTATATTAAGTAGTAAGCCTCTTTAGAGTTCCACACAACTTGCAGCCTCATTCTCAGTTCAGGAAAAACCTCTGTTACACTTAGCTAGGAGTAGGTACCATTCAACTCAATGGGGCTTACTACTGAGTGGAAATGCATGGCGTAGTTGTAAATCTCACTACTGTTTATTCTTAACAAGAAGAGGACGTCAACATCAGATTTTTAAAAATGAATTTTTAGTTACCGATATTGTTGTCCCCACTAATTCTTTTTAAACGAAAACAGACACAAAATAAAGATTATGAGGCATTTGAGATATGAATATTACCATTTCCCCCCATCACGTATCAAATGACGGTCAACAATAAGGCACTTTCTCCATCAAATTAATGATTTTTTATTGCAACATATTTTTTAAATGCTACAGTCAGTACAGAAAAAAAGTAAGCAATCTACGACACTTAACTCATTACGACATCAACAGACTGCAAGTCAACCCACACCCAAAAACTTCTTTAAATAAAAAAAGAAACTGTTTTTAACTGTTAAAATAGTTACATGATTTAAGCAGTTAGCATAGTGCCCGTTTAACACATCCTGAAGCAAAGTTCTTAACGCGAGGTACAGGGCAGTCTCGAGCAGGTCGGTCGCCCTGGCGCTGAGGGGCGGAGATCGCTCTGGTGCCTCTGCCCTCACAGGGCGCTGCATGGTTTCAGCGTGGTTTCACCGCACGGCGCCCTGCCTACCGGCCCGGCGCCCTGGCACACCATGCGACCAGGGGTCTACCTAGAGCCGGCCCTGGCGAGGTACTATTTCTGGGTTAGTGGAGTCTGTAACCTGAAGCGTCTCTAACCCAAGGTACCACTGTAGTTCTTTATCTCCTTACATCTGAAGGGAGGGTGTTCCATACGAGGGGTGCCACTACTGAGAAGAACCCTGATTCCCTTTAACTTCGCTTCTCGCAGTGAGGGAACCAGCAGAAGACCCTCAGAGGAGGACCTCCGTGTCCGGGCTGGATTCTGGCTCATCCTGGCTAGCACCAACCATAGTTAAGCTCAATGCAGAAATAAAAACAATCCATGGTCAGGGGCGACATGTGGCAAACAGTGGGCTGGTGGAAGGGAGGAAGAAATCCAGCTGTTCATTTGTGAATCCCAGCTGGATCTGGGAAGGCCGCCATTTAAATCTGTGTCCAACCACAACACTCACTGAATGACCCAGGGACTCAGGAATTAAATGCAGTAAGTAACAGTCACAGTCCTAGCCTACACTACCATCAAAGGCTGTGGAGGAAAGAGTAGAAAGCGCCTGGAGAAAAATTCCATATAAAAAAAATTAACCACAGTTAAGGGAATGGAAGCATTCTGCCTGCAAAGGTCCTAATTTATCATCACATTGTGTTTAACTAACTATTAATGCCACGAATCATGACATTATGTCTATGCTGCAGAATGTCAATACCAGGTTTAGGAATGAAATAAGTATTCAGTTAGCAAAAATGTTTAATAAATAATAATAATAATAATAATAATAATAATATATTATTTATACCCCACCCATCTGGCTGCGTTCCCCCAGCCACTCTGGGCGGCTTCCAACAAAATATTAAAATACAGAAATCCATCAAACATTAAAAGCTTCCCTAAACAGGGCTGCCTTGAGATGCCTTCTAAAGGTCCGGTAATTGTTGTTCTCTTTGACCTCTGGTGGGAGGGCATTCCACAGGGTGGGTGCCACTACCGAGAAGGCCCTCTGCCTGGTTCCCTGTAACTTGGCTTCTCATAGCGAGGGAACCGCCAGAAGGCCCTCAGCGCTGGACCTCAGTGTCCGGGCAGAACAATGGGGGTGGAGACGCTCCTTCAGGTATACTGGACCGAGGCCGTTTAGGGCTTTAAAGGTCAGCACCAACACTTTGAATTGTGCTCAGAAACGTACTGGGAGCCAATGTAGGTCTTTCAGGACTGGTGTTATGTGGTCTTGGCGGCCGCTCCCAGTCACCAGTCTAGCTGCCGCATTCTGGGTTAGTTGTAGTTTCCAGGTCACCTTCAAAGGTAGCCCCACATAGAGCGCATTGCAGTAGTCCAAGCGAGAGATAACTAGAACATGCACCACTCTGGCGAGACAGTCCGCGGGCAGGTAGGGTCTCAGCCTGCGTACCAGATGGAGCTAATAAACAGCTGCCCTGGACACAGAATTGACCTGCACCTCCACGGACAGCTGTGAGTCCAAAATGACTCCCAGGCTGCGCACCTGATCCTTCAGGGGCACAGTTACCCCATTCAGGACCAGGGAGTCCTCCACACCTGCCCGCCTCCTGTCCCCCACAAACAGTACTTTTGTCTTGTCAGGATTCAACTTCAATCTGTTAGCCACCATCCATCCTCCAACCGCCTCCAGACACTCACATAGGACCTTCACCGCCTTCACTGGTTCTGATTTGAAAGAGAGGTAGAGCTGGGTATCATCAGCATACTGATGAACACCCAGCATGGGGGATAGGACAGAACCCTGAGGCAGCCCACAAGTGAGAGCCCAGGGATCTGAACACTCATCCCCCCCCCAGATATGCTAGTAAGCTTCTAGTAAGAGGAGTGTGTATGACTTTCTAAGAACATGCCATGGATTGGCAATGACACAGAGGAAAGGGAAGAAGGTCCTGGCAAGGGGTGTAGCCACAACTGGTACACACCAGCTGAAGATGGGGAAGGGGAGGTTGGGGACTTAGGAGATACTCATGGGACATCAGAGGACATTGCGGGGGCATTCAACAGTTCAGGGGAGACAGAGGAGATCACCAGAACCAGAGGTTTCCCCATCTTCACAGACACGGAAGGCTCTGAGGTGTTGGGAACAGGGGGAAGTGCACTCCAGGAGACTGAGGCAGGTAAGGGAAGACAGCCCAGCTCACTAGGGGCCAGGTGGAGATCAGGGGACTCATTAGGTCTGGGAGGATGTTGTGGTCCCTCAGGTAGATTAGGCTCAGGGCAGGTGAGGGCCACCCGCTTGGTTAAGTGGAGAGACACAGCTACTCAGCTGGAACAATCAATCAAGGTGCTTCAATCAAGCTTGCGAAGGATAAAAGGAAAGCAAGACAGAGACTCTTTGTCTGCTCAACTTTCTCTGTTGATGGAGCACAGCATGGCTGATTCAGGAACTCCACTGGACTGTGAATTCAGGACGGACCCCAGGTTCCAACCCTGGAGGCGGGAGTCTGACCTTGCTTGTTTTATTGAACCTGGACCAGTATTTGACCATTTGGACGGCCTGACGACTCTCTGGTGTTGCCCTTGGGACTGTGTGCACTATCAGGACTTGCCTCCGGCTATGCTTAGGTTCAGGGCAGTACAGAAAACTGTATTGTGGAAAAAGACATTTACATTTGTCCTTAATTGCAGAAGCTGAAGTTACATATAAGTCTGGCCGCTAGAACCAAAGGAATAAAATTTTGTAAAGGGACAACTGTACAGAATATTTATTTTTGCCCGTGCAAAAAGAATTGAGAAATGAGTTTTCATTTGGAAATCAAGATTTGCGATTACATGTGTATGTCTCTGCACTAGCATAAGTAAGAGAGGAGGAAGATAGTATATAGAGGATTTCAACCTAAATCACATGAATGAATAGACCTTAAGTGCACTCCTTCCTTCATTCATATTTTAGTTATAGATGATGCTGTTGTCATATATCATTAACATCATGTGCATCCCTTGAGGTGCTTTTCCCCCTCCCGATCAAGGTTAATTTGAAAAGCAATGAAGTCATCAAAATCTGTTCCCAAATACCTTCCAGATTCTGTCCATAATATATTCTTATTCTTGTGTATTTATATTCTTATTCTTGTGTATTACAGATTCTTGTAATACATTTTTCTTGCAGATTTCACAGCATTTAGAAATGCAATTTAATATTATTTAGCAAGGCATTTTCATGTTAATGTTAGGATTCCAGCTGAAGAAACTTTAAATGCAATGTACTTAGATAATGAAGCTAGGCACAACTTACAAAAGGCAAAAAATGCAATATTTAGATGCCACACACACCCTATTGCAGAAAATAAATATATAAATGGCATTTAGTGGCATTAGTTGACTCTACTGAGAGTCTTACATGAAATATCATCTTCACTGTTGGTTCACAGAATAATAAAATGCACTAGTCTGAGTTGATGGAACTTCCAGTGCTTAGTGAATTCAATTTGAACAGCATATGAAAGGAAAAGACATCTCTCTCTCTCTCTCTCTCTCTCTCTCTCTCTCTCTCTCTCTCTCAGCTGAAATTGGTTTGTGCAATAGAACAAAATGTAAACATTCTTAAGCATCTTCTAAAGCTTTTACTACAGATTCATCGGCACCCTTCCTTAAGTTTTCTAGGCCTCATTGGGTAAATGGTATCATCACCTACAGGTACTGCTTTTGGAAGGAGTTGTTGGAGGCAGGGCCGGTGCTAGGGTTTTTTGCGCCCTAGGCAAGATCACCTTCTGCCCCCCCAATTAATAAACTTAATAAAATTAATAAATAGAAAATAGAATTAATAAAAAATAAATAGAAAATAGAAAATAGAAAAATAGAAAAAAGTAGAAAAATAAAAAGTAGAAAACAAAAACAAAAACAAACAAAAATAAATTAAAAACAGCTGAGAGGTGTGGCGAAGTGCGCCTCTGGAGCTTTGGTCTCCACTGTGCCTGTCAGCTGTTGAGCGGCTTCAGGCCGCTCTCCGAAGGCAAGCACGTGCCTCAGGATAGCAGCCTGAAGCTGCTCAACAGGTGACAGGCGCAGTGGAGGCGGCACCGGCGGGCGGCGGGCAGGCTTGCCAGTGCCCCCTCCATTTTGGCGCCCTAGGCAGCTGCCTAGTTCGCCTAAATGGACGCACTGGCCCTGGTTGGAGGTACGCCCTTGAAGTATGTTCTCTAGAGCCAGACTTTCATAATGCAAAATGATAGTGGTCAGAAACGGTGCTGCCTCTCTTCAGCCCTGCAGATAGCATTTATGTGTGAGGTTTGCTACATTATCGTTGGAATAGTGGCCAATCTGGGCTCATGTTACTTTCTTTTAGTTTCTTTCACCATACTCTGTTCCAGACGTCGGACACTACATATGATAGAAGATGCTGAAAGGTTACTTGAGAGACCACCTTGCCCTTTATATACCCAGTGGGCAAAGCTTTTTTTTTTCAGCTGGAGCACGCTGGAGCTGCGCTCGGGCACCTCTAAAGTGGCAGGCACCATTGCACATGTTCCAGCTTGTCAACATCCTTCTTAAATTACGGTGCCCAGAATTGGACACAGTATTCCAAGTGTGGTCTGACCAAGGCAGAATAGAATGGTCCCATTACTTCCCTTGATCTGAACACTATACGTCTGTTGATGCAGCCTAGAATAGCATTAGCTGTTTTTGCTTCTGCATCACACTCTTGACCAGGCATCCCCAAACTGCGGCCCTCCAGATGTTTTAGCCTACAACTCCCATGATCCCTAGCTAACAGGACCAGTGGTCGGGGAAGATGGGAATTGTAGTCCAAAACATCTGGAGGGCCGAAGTTTGGGGATGCCTGCTCTTGACTCATGTTAAGCTTGTATTCAACCAAGACCCCTTGGTCCTTTTCACACATACCACTATTTCAGTCATCAATACTTTTATCAGTGCCAACACTGTGAGAAGTCCCATTCAGAAAATACCCTTTCCAATGTTAACTATAGGTTTCCTGCCTGAAGATCTCAAATTCCTTGCTGTTGAACTGGGTGGGGTGGGGGAGGTAGGGATTAATGGTGAATAGCTTCTTAATTTTGCCAGCACTTGTTCATGTTAATTACTGGTGTCCTCTTCTTTAAAATTGCAAAATAATACTGTTGTGCTATAAACAACTGGGAGAAAAATGAGAAGAAACAAGTGATCAAAGATAGTCTCCTCTGTGGATACAGAAACTGACACCGAGGTAATTAAGAAAGGCTATTCATCACTAATTTCCTGGCAGCAACCAACAAGAAGCATTAAAAGGTGCATGAACCGAGAATAAGGAAAACGTTTAAGCACAAGGACCATTTGAGGCCTCAATAGTCTTTTGTGTGTTCACACACAGGACAGGGTGGAGCTGCATGCAATTTGTGCTTTACTAATGATAAAAAGTCACAAAACATGGTTGGGAAAAATGCAACAGGAAGCAATGAACTATGACAATGTGACCATGAAACAATCTTCATTCTCCATGAAAAGTGACTGAACAGTGTGTGGCAGTTCCAGAGGCAAGGAGTTTAGCTTTAAGGCCAAAATCTAATGTAAGACTAATTCCGCCTATAGGGACAACCCTGAAGTCACCGCTTTCCTCAATACTTCATTGTTATGGATAACTGTATCACCGCTGGAAAGCTGGAACACCTGCACTGATAATATTTGTATAGGCATTCCAAGAGCCCTGAATTAACGTTCACAACTTAAAACAGGGAGTTCTCTTAGAAGTTTTAAAAAAAAACCTAAAGTATCAGAAACTTCAGAGTCACTGCATGAAGAGTGGCCCACTTTGGAGATGTTTTCTGTCCCCTCGTGAGTTACTATTAGAAGCAATTCTGAAAGATATATGAAGGGCTTCAGCTCTCGATCAGAAACAATTTTCATTTTCCAGTCAATGCATATCTTATTTCTTCCACCATTAATTCTACAATGTGGTCTCAATTGTATCTGTAAAAAATGGAAAAAGAACCCACCCTGCCCCAAATGTTTCTGAATTTAATAAATGTCCTTTATCAAACTATTATACCGATTAATGCACCACAACTTGCACAATGATTAAAATGACCCTTTGTTATGGAAAGCAGCAGCAGCAGCACAGACCCAAAGAACTTAATGGCGAGAAAGGTCAGTGTCAACTACAGAATCCAGACTGGAATCTGTTAATTTTGTTGTAACGGGCTGTGTAGTTTTGCAAGTTAAAAATGGTCCGGGTCCCGTTACTGGACTGTTGAATTTTTAATTGTTCCACTGTGTGATGGCAACTAAAACTGAGTTTAGCTGCTTTTTGCCTCTCTAGACAACTCCAGGTCATTAAAAAGAAGAAACCACATTAAAGCAAGCAGTCTGCACATACTGAATGTTGTTACTACAAGCAAAACACAGCCAAAAGTTGGCTGTTGGTGTTGGCTAATGGCTTAAGAGAAATATAACCAATGATACCAATAGATAACAAAGAGCAAAACACAAAGCACCTAAATAGAAGCTTAATCTTGGGGGGTGTTAATCCCTCTTTCCCCTCTTCCCACCTCAGTATGTGCACCAAGCATATGTCAGGATATAACAGAATCTCAAGTGACTCCAGAGTATCACACAGTGAGGAAGCTGTGAATGAGAATATGAGAAATACACAGATCTCCCATTCTTCATAACAATGACCAATGGGTTCTATTGAGTCCTGAGGAAATCTGTGTAGACATTGTGCCTGAAATGAGACTGGACTATATTTTTGTTAGGGTACCGTATATTCCGGCATATAAGATGACTGGGCGTATAAGACGACCCCCAACTTTTCCAGTTAAAATATAGAGTTTGGGATATACTCGCCGTATAAGAAATACAACCTGGTGTATAAGATGACCCCCCCCGACTTTTGAGAAGATTTTCCTGGGTTAAAAAGTAGTCTAATATGCAGGAATATACAGTAATTCAAAGAGAGTAAGCTTTCTGAGGGTTTTGTTGTTGTTGTTTTGTGAAGAAAATGAAAATTGGTGTTACTATGAATTTCTAGTTGAAGAGTAGACTGGAGGACAATCAATTAACAGGATGGTTCCTTCCACTGGGGGGTATATAGGCAAGGTATAGGCTTTGAAGAATATTGCCTCCTCTTCCACAGAGAGGGGCCATGCCGCTGTACAGATCATACTGACAGCACTAAGGAGACCCCCCCCCCCCAATAATCCATAAACCACGCTCGATACAAAAAATGATGCCATAAGGACAGGGACACAAGAAGATACTGTATTATAACACAGAACGAGAATACTTCACACGGGATAATGAATTTTCAGATAACTGAGATGACCTCAGTAGGAAGACTGTTCCACCCTTGAACCTAGAAGGTACTAAGCAGAATCAGGGTGGGTCCGAGGTCCTCCGGTCCACTCTTCAAACAGAAATTCATGATATGACCAATTTCTGTTTTTGCAAGAATAGACTGGAGAACATTCAAGTAACAGGATTTACTAGAACAGCACCCATTGGAGTAAGGAAGGGAATTCCACTTTATAATTTTGATGAATGGGTGGGTGGGTGCCCATGTTGTGACCCTACAGATATCTAGAATCTGAAGACTTCCTTTGAATGCTGCTGAGGTAGCAGCACCCCAAAGAGAGTTTGCAGTCAGGGCTGTCTTAAGCATATGTGGCGGCGAGGTGCAAAGATCTGCCTGCCCTCCCCCAGGTTGCCCAGGCGCACAGGAGGGCAGAGCTGGCTGGCCGGCCGCATCAGTGTCTCATTGGCTCGGTCAACCCTGAACTGGCGGAGCAGAGCCGCCAACAGCAGAAGAGCCCGCTGTGGCGCTCCAACTGACGGGCGGCTCTTCCTCGGACTCAACTCTTGGACCCCGAACTCTCGGCCTGGTGACCCTGAGAGACCGGTGCCCTGGTGCCCTGCACCCCTAGCGCCTATGGGTAAGACAGCCCTGTTTGCAGTCGAACCTGTAACAGGAGAATTGTCCAGTGTTGTATATAGGTATTTATATTTAAATAAATAATAAACGAATAAAAAATAAATAAATAAATGTGTACCCCACCCCCCGAGACCATTCCATTGTAACTATCCAACCTCCCAAAATTCCAGCATCTCTTGCAATGGTTTAACAACTTTCCCATTTTAACAGCACAAATTCTATAAATACTGTACCTTCCCTATCTCCTCAAAATCATTTCTCCTGCATATTCTGCTTTACCTTAATAGCACATGCTAATTTATCATTAATAGCTATGACCCTTTGTACCTCTTTATTATATATAGGCTTGAACAATGGCTTCTCCTCAGATCTTAGAAACCTTTTGCCCTTTACTAAGCCCTCTAGCTGTGCACGGGATTAAATTCCACTTCGATCACAGCTGGGGAGGGAACAGCTTCCCTGCCTGCTGTGGCCAGACAACACTCCACTCTCCACCTAATTAATTAAGGAAAAACCGAAGATGTAGCTACATATTATATACATTAAGAGGGATGTGTGTGTAGGTCCTCAGGCACTTCAGCATTGATAATGCAAACTCTACTAGACAGATTAAGCTCTCTACGCCAAACTAACAAGCACCACTGTTAACAGAAAGGGGCCAGTATCTGCTGAAGACCCTTCCTCCAACTTTTTGACCCACACTCCCTGCATCTGAATGTGCTGAATTAATATGAACGCTCAGACTGTTGGAGATTCATTCCCCGTGTCTGCAGTCATGGGATTGTTGTCTATCACATGACTGTGTATGTTTTGACTCCACAGAGTGGGAAGTGACAAAGGCAGGATGTTTGTTCCATGAAGTGGGTCTATTGTCCTTTGTTCTTCCTCTTTGCTGTCTGATGCTAGAGAGAGAGGGAGCCATGTTGCAGTGTTCTGAGTATATTATATGTAAATAAAAATAAATTAGCCAAATGCTGAGTTGCTGAGGTCTTTTACGCAACTGCGAAGACTCTGCAGATCCCTGAGTGTGCTGATGTTTCTTGGCATCAGTCGCTGTGATGTTCGGGCTGAAGAAAACTTTGGAAGCTCCCGAACGATTGACCAGGAGGGAGGGAACATGCCAGTCAGGCATGTGTCTCTGCCAGGGTCCTACTCTTGTGTAGGAGATCCTAACACAAACATGCTATGCAAGTTCATCACAGGGAATTCATCCAAGGTTACTTTGCAAGTAGTTTAGTGTTGTTGGTGTCCACCTTTCACACAGATGTCCTTTCATTTTAGGTCCGAGAGCATATAAAAATGCAATATGAGAATCATAATTCGTTGTTCCCAAAATAATTGGGGATTTCCAAATTCAGTTGTGCCCAATTGAGTTTGAGTCTGAAGGTGTGTTATATAAAGTACTTCCGCACACAACTTCAGACAGGATTGCAATTTTCAAGTACAGAGTTTACTCGTCTCTCTATTAACTACCATAATACACTTAAGACGAGAAGGTTTTTTTTAAAAAAAATTAAAAATCCAATCATTTCAAAATGCCATATGTGTCAAAATAATGGGATGTTTTGAAATTAATGGAGTAATTTGCCCACAAGCAAGATAGAAACTGACAGGTAAATATATGTTAATTAACAGCCCAGTTATTCGGTGAATATATGAGGTGCCTCACTCATTGTGCCTAATCTTGGAGCGTAGCAGAAAAAGAGCCTGAGACAGACATATACCAGCACAGGAGAATCAAGTAAAGAGAACTGAGAGGTAGGTCAAATGTTAAACTGCAGAGCAAATTGCAACTTAGCATGTGATTCAGCTTTGGCAAACACCCCATTAAACGAACCAGACCTTTATTGGAGTTCATATCAATGGTGATTAAGTTTTTGCTGACAACTCATTCCACCTACTGCATTATGTCTTATAATCAGCAAGGAATAAAATATTAATGCCAACAAAGATCAGACAGTGTGTGTGCCTCATTGCAACTTAATGTCTTTTAATTTAAGTAATTAGCTTTTTGTTTCTGTCCCCAGAGGCGAACTCCAATACAAAATGGTAAGATTTTTTCCCCCCAAAAAAGTCAAATTTGCTGACATGGGTACATTAATTGGACACAATCATTAAGGCTGCTTCTATCACAAGCAATTTTACAGGAAAAAAGAGCTAAAATAAGCACATGGTACCTCGTCTAATTCCATTTCGTCTGGGCTCTCTCGTGGTTTCATGAATTTTCCATCAGACTTCTTTATCAAAGGCACAATGACAATATAGTAACCTCTGCAAAGAAAACAAAACATAAAATGAGGCCTGCATAAAGGGAACAGTGTGTTTATATTACTTCTGTTTAAATGGTGCTCCCATGTGGAGTAATCTGTAAGAAAATCCTTTTTACTCTCCAGTAGAACCATCTCTGGGCATGAAAACTTCTCATCATCTGAAATGAATTGATATAACATGCAGATTTCCGGCATAAAGTTAATTCACAATTCTATGGGTTTAATCCCTTGAGCAGGGTTTCACTCTAACAGAAGGGAAGAAGGGTTTTTTTAAAAACCAATTCTCCTGAGAAATAGGGGACCTCCTGAAGTGTTGTAAGAAAGAATTGACTGGTTAAATTGCCTCCCCTCCTACCTCAAGGAGACAGTAGTCAGTGAGAGCTTCTTCCACCAGCAGAAGTAATTTCATTTGTGGAAAGGTGGATCTGGATCCAACCATACACATATCAAATTAATTTATCCAAAATATCAAATTAATTCAGAATTCTATATATATTATCCAAATATATAAAAGGCTCCACTCCACAGTTCTCTGATAAATGCAATAGAACTATTCATGAAATATCACCATGATTTTAGAAGATACATTTAATTGATGCTCTTAAATACTATGAATGTAGCCAAATAAATGAGATTCCAGTAAAAGTGCAGGGAACTCAAAGGTGTTATGTTCAAAGGGAAATTCACTTAAATAAAATATTACTCGCATGAACCTTTAATTTAGGGTGCAATCCTATGCACAGTTACTTGGAAGTAAATCCCACTGAAGTCATAGACCCTTGCTTCTGAGTAGACATGCATAGGATTGCACTGTTCAATATTTTAAGGTTTACAAAACAGTTTAAAGCAGACGGCATTTGTGAACTCCGAACACTGCAAAAATTAGACATGTGCTATCATACCGTTGGCCCTTTTTCAAACTTAGCTGGATGACAAGGACAGCAATTAAAGGAATGAAATACATTTAAAAAGACCTAAATAGGATTTGTTCTTTTACTCACTATCAGTGTAGGGATTGAAACTATGGATTACCAACCAAAACACCAGTCTATTCCAGTAATAATTACAACAAATTTGGATTAGAAAAAGGGAACGTCTCCAGGTCAGTTTTTTTTCTGATGCTTACTTTCTGAAGTATCAAGGCTGCAATCTTATACCCACTTATCCAGGATTAAGCCTCACCAAACATGCCAGGGTTTACTTCTGAGAAGACATGCATAGGATTGAATTGTGAGTGTTGCTGCTGAATTTTTCAAATGAATCGAATCGAATCTGGAGGCAAAAGGGCTTTGATGGAATTTAAAGGGGACCTGCAGATTTGTATTTTGTACTAATGTGCTCACAACATAGAGAGTGGTATAGAAATTTATTAAATAAAATAAATAAATACCCATAGCGGCCTAGAAGAATTCTACATCACCACGTAGCATGAACTCTGAGGACTCTCCTGGGGAGAAATGGGGTCCTCTGCTGCTGGCCTCAATTTTAACTGGGGCTGCCAGCAATGGCCAGCATTTTACTCCAGAATGCTCACCAGAGAGCCGCAATGCATTATGTTACAGCCTGGAACATGTTCTGGAACATTATAGAACTTTAAAGTGGGTGGATCAGGTCCGGATTTAGGTTTGATGAGTCCCTAAGCTACTGAAGGTAATGGGGCCCTTTATATGTCCAGCTGTCCTTTGTCAACAACAAATTGTTGCTGTTTTTTTGCGTTGAATATATGCTATATGGTAATTTATGGACCTAACAGGTAGCTAAAGCCACTTGCACATGTAGAATGTTGGCACCCTATATACAGAAATGAGCAAATCAGTGATATTTTAGGGAGCAAGCTAGGGGGAGAGGCCCATTACTTACATCATAGGAGCCTACACAACACACAAACACTGTTGCTGTATGTAAGTTTTACTTTATTAGTTATTTTATCTTATATTTTGGAAATGTACATCCAGTTTCCCCACCCCCCTTAAAATTATTTTGGGGCCCCCAAGAGAGTGGGGCCCCGAGCTATAGTTTGTTTAGTTTATACATAAATCCGACACTGGTGGAAACATGGATCGTCCTCAATCTTTGCACGACCCAATATGAAAAGAAAAAAAAGTGGCCCCCAAATACATCCATTTTAATGCTGGCTATATTATGAACCTATTTTGTCCAAAGTAAAAGGAGCATGGTTTTAGGAAACAATGTTAAGCTATTGTCAAATGCAGGCAGCACAAATGTTTACATGTAGGTGGAACCATGGGGTCACGAAGAGTCGGACATGACTAAACGACTAAACAACAACATGAGAAAAAGGGAGGTGTCCACGCTTCAGTAGACTGTGTCTTCACTACTTAAAAAGCAGCTTGAAGAAGAAAAACCACTTTGGATATGCTTTGATATGCACTTTAATAGCTTTCTCCTTCTAAAAAGTATCTCATATCCATTATCTTTCTTCACCCCATATCAGCAGTTAACGTAGGTGCATGAGAATTTTCGTTTCTTGGCAATGACTCGCTACAACCTGTTTTCAAACACCGCAGCAATTCACCTAATGGAACCGAAGCACTTGCAAAATCAATACACATAGGTAGCCAGGTCAGATTACGAAACTTTATCATTTTTCATCCTAGAAGTCATTAAGATTGCTTGCAACCTCTGCTCAGGCATTCCACACAGAGTAGACAAAGTTGTAAGTACAGGTTTAAATTACACATAAAAAAACCCGTGATGGCTTTTTAAGAGAAGCTTGGGAATTTAGTATACATTCCAACCATTTGCCTCCTTTATCCTAAAACTCAGCTTCAGAAAATGTCTCCTGGATCATGCAAAGATCTGCCCTCATAATGTGGCCAATAAATATTGCAAAGTGCTGACTTGACTGTTTAATGTTCTCAGTAATGCCGTTTTCAATTAGATAAGAAAATTGGGACTTGAAAACTAAAAGTAACACACTCTAAATAAAGCAGTACACACACTGATTTGGCTCTAGCCAAAATATCAACAAGTTAATAGATCTGACATTTACCATAGCTCTGATGTTCATATGCAAAGTCGACTATTAAGTGCAAACATTTCCTCATCTGAAATTAGTTACTGGTAGCTGCTTTCTACAGTGATTCAAATAGTTGCCATTGCAACTATCTTGTTTCTGCTTTCCAGTTTTCCCAAATTCAAAACTAGAGGGGAAAGTTCTTATATCTGTTGTCCTACATTTGATACGGAGATACAATGTTGTTCAGGCCTTGCAGATACAATAGTCTGGATTCAGAAGGCCTGGATTTTAAAACCCCATCGTTTCACAGGATAGCTTTAGCCAATTAATCTCCTCTCAGGCTCAGCTCTCTACTATAATAATTGAACAATGCACTAGCAGAAGTGCCAGAATGGCTCTGTAAATCAATTCATGAAGTCCCAAGCTTACTACCTCCCTGGCCCATCCAGGTAAATTGCAATGCTGCAGCAGTTCTGCCCCACTGTGAATTACTCTTGCAAATCACCCCCACATCCATACTTTTCACAGATTGTTAGTCAAAGGAGGACATCGGGCAGGGGTAAAGGAAGGAAGGAAGAAAAAGGTTTTATTCAGCTTTTAAGAGAGCAGAAAGCTGTTGTGTGTAGACCGTTAAGATGGATGCATATTGCTGGCTTAAATCCCTAAAGAAATTACTTGGCATTACATCCACTTGTGCAGCCCACCAAAGGATATTAATTCTATTTACAGAAACTGTTTTGCGCACTGGTAATAGTATCTATTGTCCACCTGTGAAATGAACCTATTGTGCCAAATGTTATTTTTTAATAAACTCCCTTAACACAACTGGAGACCCGTAGAGCATTCAGAAACACCGGTAGCTCATTCTAGACAGACAAAGGCATGTTCAGTTCACTGTTGTAAATCAAAATGTGACCCGATTCCTTTAAATATATATATAGGGTAAAAATGGGAATGGTAAATTTCCTGAACAAAATTAAAAAGAAGCATCTGTTGTTGAACAAACAAGAGGTCATTTTTTTAAAAAGCCTAACTGATTTCTTCCTTAACTTCTATATTTGGTCAGCATTCAGCAAACCTAAGGAGCAGGCAAAGAGCTTTTTTATTTCTGATCTGAGATTGTGTGTGTGTGAAAAGAAAAAGAGTAGTGAGTTCTGTGTGTCAACATATCTGGTACAGTGGTACATCTGATACAGCATGTACAGTGGTACCTTGGTTTACAAACTTAATCTGTTCCAGAAGTCCGTTCTTAAACCAAAGCATTCTTAAACCAAGGCGTGCTTTCCTACAGCAGCAGGGGACTCAATTTACAAATGGAACACACTCAACAGGAAGCGGAACATGTTCTTATTCCAAGGCAAAGTTCACAAACCAAAACACCTACTTCCGGGTTTGCAGCGTTCTTAATCCAAGTTGTTCATAAACTAAGCTGTTCTTAAACCAGGGTACCACTGTGCATGCAAGAATGTGCATATGTGGTGAATGTGTGCACACATATACATTGACTGTGCTCAAGGCTGGCATGTGGTCCTCAGTTTGGTGGCTGACTGTCAATGTAGCCCTCAGTCAGCCCTGGGTTAGCGAATAACTCAGAAAACCATCCTTCATAGTCATGATCATGGGAATGCAGAAGGGGGAATTAGGAACCCAAATAACCCAGGAAGAAATCGTGAAAAGGAATTGTATAATAATAATAATATTTATTATCTGTACCCCGCCCATCTGGCTGGGTTTCCCCAGCCATACTGGGTGGTTTCCAACAAAAAAAATAAAATACATTAAAATCTCACACATTAAAAACGTCCCTGAAAAGATATGCCCTGTCAGCTTTCTTGGCTGCCAACTAGGCCCCAATGTTGGGGGGGCATTTAAAGCAAGGTGAATGTATTATGTCTCAATTACCTTATTGTTCATTTCTCATTGCCACTCTGACATTCATCATCAGAGCATTGCCTAAAGACAATTCCTTCTAACGAAAAACAAGTACCATATTTTTCCATGTACTGTATAACACGCCCCCATGTATAAGACTTTCAATCATGCATTTCAGTACCTATATATATATATAATTATATAAAACAAGAGTAGACATTAACTAGCAGTCTGTAAGAAATGGGACCATTTCTTACAGACTGCTAGTTAATGTTTACTCTTGTTTTGTTTCAAGCATTCCGTTTTCAGAATATCTCACACATGCATTGCCATTCTCTCTGGGTCAGCCAGAGAAAAGATAGCTGGTTAGGCCTAGCATCCATACCTTGGATAGCTTAGCTGTATTCATGGTCAACCCTTAAAGCTGAACTCCAAGGAAAAAATCTTTTAAAAAATTAGTTGATTTTTATCCACCCTGGCTCCTATGGATATTTCTATAATTAAGTTTCTGCCTTTAAAATCATAATAAAGGAACTGCAGCCCAGGTCCTTCCTCTTTGGATCTTTGAGCCTACGTCAAATGTCATCTTTTCCCTCCCTGCTTGCCACCCTGCAAGAAAAGAGATGCTAGGAGTCAAGTCTGCCCAGAGTCAGGACAGACAGCTGTGCATTTGCCATTAACCAACATAGCTTCCTGAGAGCTCACCTTTAGAAAAAGCTGAGTTTACTCGGTGGTAATAGATGTTCAGGTGCATTTCTTATTTATCACCTTAGATATTGTGGCTAATCCCTTGTGAGCCACAGCACAAATTCAGCCCTGCTTCCAACATTTCCACAACTTATGAAAAAGGTTATTGTCTTCTCCGCAGATGCTAGCTACTCCTGTTTGTTGTCGTATTTCTATACGCTGACCCTTTCTGGTAATTACTTTTCTCCATAAATCATTCTGATGCTTTCCGTCTTCAGGCTTCCTTTTCTATTCTTTTCTACAAACTTTATCTTTACTTAGTTTAATAGCAATGGCTTCATCTTCCACACTTTAATCCTGTTAACACTCCAATGTAATATATTTTCATATTGCCTCATCCTGAATTCCTCAATTAGCAATAAAGAGAGGATCTTCCATTTACAAAGCTCATGGTATAAAATGTCACCTGAGAAAATCCAGGCTGTATCCCCAACAATATTTAACAACCTGCTCATTTTCCTCCCCATTTCCTTCGTCACACACATGGGAGTCTTATAGGAAGCAAGAATCACTGCGAACAGAGCAATAACACTTATTGATTGTACTGTGTTTCACGCTTTCCTAGCAACTCTTTATTGTCCATCGTTTTGAATCCCTATTGGCGCTTTGCTGTCAAGTCTTTAGTACTATCTTTGTTGTTTAATCTGCACAGAACCATTTAAGAAGCCTTGTAAACCATGTTCCAGGACTGTGAACAGAACACATAGCTGCCAAATTCATTTATTATGGGATCACTTTTTAGAGTTAAATCACAATGTGCTATTTTTGGAAATAAAAAAAAATCTGTTTTCTAAGCAATGTCTGTGATAAAAAGGTTTAAAAGGGAAGGCAAAGTAAACTGCCATTGCCCTATTAATTTGCACACGATGGGATTGGACTGCTAAACATAACTGACCCATCTTATGGTTTTGTCTTACAGTGTTTTAGCCAACCAAAGTTCCAGAGTTTATGTCTTTACTAGGACTAGAGCCACTTTGAGCAGTTCAATAAATGTGCAAAGGAAGTGCACGTCCCATTACGACTTCATTTATACTTCTGCTGTAGCCGACTAAGAACATACATCTCCCAGTGGAAGACAGAGCACAATCACTCCATCTTTGCACATGTGATCAAGCAGCATTATTCAAAGTAGCAGCAAAATCAACTCTGTGGGTACATCTTTTTACTAAGGCTGTTTTGTTGATAGGCTGCTGCTGGGAGAAAAAATTGGGACTGTGAAGTGCTATTTTTCTAGAAAAAGAGGTGCCAGTGGAAAGAGGAATGGCATGTAGATTATCTTCTCTCAACTCTTAAGGAATATGTTCATAATCTTTTCAGGTTTCCTCTACATCAGGCACGTCCAACAGGTAGATCATGATCACTAGCTCCGCCCAAAAAGCTCAACAACGTTGGCCCCTCCTAAGAAAAGCTCAGCATTTTTGCCCTGCACCCCTTAAAAATGGGCTTTCCTCCTCCCTAAAAAAGCTCAACAACTTGAACCCCCCCAAAAGGGGGGTAGATAACTGGCAGTTTTTAACTGTGAGTAGATTGCAGTTTCTTGGGAGTTGGCCACCCCTGCTCTACATTTACAAATATTTAGTAAATATTTAGGGAGCCGGCGTACAGCTTCCAGGTCATGTGGCCAGCATGACAAAGCTGCTTCTGGCGAACCAGAGCAGCGCCCGGAAACGCCGTTTACCTTCCTGCTTGGAGCGATACCTATTTATCTACTTGCACTTTGACGTGCTTTCGAACTGCTAGGAGGGCAGGAGCAGGGACCGAGCAACGGGAGCTCACCCCGTGGCGGGGATTCAAACCGCCGACCTTCTGATCGGCAAGCCCTAGGCTCAGTGGTTTAACCCACAGCGCCACCTGGATCCCATTCTGATAGGTTGACCTAAAACATGCAGTTCAAGGCTGCAACTACAGCAGCTCATGGTTTTAATGCAGTGAATCCAGTAAGTAATAAAGTACGAATGGCTTTTGACGTTTAACTCACTTTATAGTTTTGTTTGCAGGAACATCTGGTAGCTTCACTGTTACCATTCCGTCGACATTGGTCTTATCAATGAAGAGTGGTTGGGTTCGCAGTACATCTGGCGCTGTTTTTGCTGTTACCCTGTGCTGAAGACCTCCAGCGCTATTGCCTCTATTGGTCAGGACAAATGAATATGATGTCTCAGGCTTCAGGTTGGTGATAAGTTTCTGAGTGGCTCGGCCATCTACCTCAACTGCCATTTTCCCATCATCGTACAGGATCTAAATTAATGATATAATAATAATTTATTATTTATACCCCGTCCATCTGGCTGGGTTTCCCCAGCCACTCTGGGCGGCCTCCAACAGTACAGCATCAAACATTAAAAACTTCCCTAAACAGGGCCACCTTCAGTTGTCTTCTAAAAGTAAAATAGTTGCTTATTGCCTTGACATCTGCTGGGAGGGCATTCCACAGGGCGGGTGCCACTACTGAGAAGGCCCTCTGTCTGGTTCCCTGTAACTTGGCTTCTCATAGCGAGGGAACCGCCAGAAGGCCCTCGGTGCTGGATTTCAGTGGAGGGGGTGGAGACGCTCCTTCAGGTATACAGGACCGAGGCCGATTAGGGCTTTAAAGGACAGTACTAACACTTTGAATTGTGCTTGAAAATGTACTGGGAGCCAGTGTAGATCTCTCAGGACCGGTGTTATGTGGTCCCGGCGGCCATTCCCAGTCACTAGTCTAGCTGCCGCATTCTGGATTAATTAAGTGAGGGTTTTCATTTTTGTTAGCAACTTGTTCAGTAATTAAGGGAAAAAAGAATAAACCACATCAGCTGCATTTTACTGCTTTTGATCCAGCAATACTCAGGAAGATCGTAACGTTCTGTTTATCTTCTCTTGTCTGTAAGTATATGCCACAACTACCGCATGTATGATTCTTCAGAATTGCCTGAAAACTTCAGTTATTTGGGGGGACCTTAAAATAATGATTCCCAGCAGAAACAACTTACTTTGAAAGGCAGAGCAGAGTTGTAATTCTCTGGTATCTCCCAAGAGAGCAATACCGATGTCTTCATCACTGCTTTGACATGAAAATTTTTTGCAAACACTGCTGGAAAAGGAAAAAAAAAGCAATGTATTTAAAGTACATCTTGACCTCGGGATCCCATCCCATTTCCGACACTAAACACACTCAACAATTCTCCTACCTGCTTTTAAAAACCATATCCCATTCTTACAAATGGCAACTCAAAACGTTCTATTTCTCTTACCTGCAATTATTGCGTAGGTGTGAGCCAGACTTGCCTGATATAGGATAACTGAATACTAATGAATCCAAAACACGTAAGTTTCACATACTTTACCTCTGGTGTTAGTTGAAACTATTTATACGGTGGTTTGGTCAGTTTTAGTAACAGCTTCAAAAATATCGATATCCAAAGACCGAAATTCCTTTAAAAGAAAAGTCATAAGCAGACAAATCCTACCTTGATCCACAGGTAGTGTCCTGAACTGGACACTGGGACTATATGGACCAGGCCCTTTGCTTGTGTGTGCACGTATTTTTACATCATATGTGGTATCTGGTTTTAAGCCTGAAAGCGTCATAGGAATATCGGCAGGAACAACAGACATCTCCGTTTGGTGATGTGCCACATTGATATCCCTGTACTGCAGAGTGTATTTGGTGATAATACCATTTCTTTCCGATAGGACGGGCGGTTGCCAAGATAGCTGGACTGAAGTTGAAGTGGCACTTTCCGAGCGAAGGTTTTGAGGGAATCCGCTTGGCAGATCTTCTGGAATGGAAATTTCCTTTACCATCTCCTCCCCAAAGCCCACTTTATTTCTAGCTGAAAGCCTGAAGACATACGAAGTCCCCTTGTGAATATCTGTAGCGGTGTAGTGGTCGTCCTTGTCTGTGAAATCCCGCGTCGTAAAGGCATCTATGTCTTTGCGGCCAAACCTCAGGCGGTAGCCCTGCAGAGGACCGTATGTGTCAACAGGCGGGTGCCACTGAATTAGAGCTGTACTCATTTGGGTGTGGCTAATTACAAGCCGAGGTTTTCCTGGAACTGCAACACAAGGTGGCGTTAGCAAGCAAAGCGGGCGAATGAATCATTTCTAACAAACTTTATTCATGTATCTTGGAAAAAGTTATGTATGTGACGGACACACCATTTCCTCCTGTTCATCAAGTATTCATTCAGACACCACAACAAACTTAGGCACTTTGTCCTTCCTACCTCCTCTCCCTAGCTTCTAACTGGAGGGCTGGGGGAGATAAGAAGAGTGTATATTTCTACGAAGCCTAGTGACAGAATAGCTTTTACACACTGGGACATAGTTTCTAAGTGATTAATGGAAACAAGCTAAAACGAATCCCAGAAAACTCACATGTTGAGAAGGGGTGTACTTCAGCATACAGTTGGTCCAATGTTAAAGTTTAGCATCTCTAGGGGGAGCTGGAAAATATTTGTGTCTGAAACCTTTAAGAGATGCTGCCTTGGTGTAAGGTCAGAGTCATTATATGTTCGTTTGCTACATTACTATGATCTAATCCGATGGCAAATCTGCCCATTTCAGATCTCTGGGCATATATATTGTATAGTAAATTGCTTTTACTATTGTGGCAGCTATCCGGTTTAGGACAATTTAAAAAACACACACATTGATCTGTTTTGCCTAAATATATATAGCCACGTGATGTGAGACTTACTATTATTTCTTTGTGGCAGAAATAATAAATTGAAGATGACTCACATGCATTGTAAATCACTTGGTAAAATAAAAAGCAGATTAGAACATTTTGTCATATATCAGGCTTATTATAGTGGCTAGAATCCAGCAATAGGTCAACAAGTGATTAGGAAGTTCTTCTGAACAGGGACCACTGAAATTGAGTTGCACAACAGTACCACAATTGTGTTTTTAATTATGAATTTTGGAAGTAGCCTCACATTTCTGGAAAAGCTAATGACAGGAAGTTCAATTATCGTTGCTGTGAATGACAACATCACAATCTATATATTTAAAATAAAATAAATCCATCTACAGGAATTCCTTCTGCCCAGTGCTCAGCTTTTTCTGGCCCCACTTTTTTTTTTTTTAAAAAAAAACACCTTTGTTCATCCAAAAGCTACACTCTCCATCCTCATTGGGGTCTTGTCACCAGTTTTATCTATTTGGTAAAATTGTTTTAGTATTTCAAATGTTCTATACACTTAGGCCTACTGGGGGCGTAGCCTGGGGGGCAGGGGGGCATAGCCCCAGGGGCATGAATCAGGTGCCCACATGCAGGCAACTGCAGTGTGGCGGTAGAGGGACTCAGGAGAGGTGGCAACTGCTTCACTCACGATATACCGCCAGGTGAAGTAGATATCACGCTCTAGCCCTCACACCAATACAATATCAATACATCACCCAGGCCTATTCTACATCTGCCAAGGGCTGCGGCGCTGGCTGGGGCCCCACCCCATAGGAGGCTCAGTGTGCCCCCCCCCATTTTTCTCCGGTGGAGTCGCTCCATCATTGAGGGCTGGGCTGGCACCCTCCTGTTAAGATTCCTACTCCGTGTTTGCAGTCATGAGATTGTTGTCCAGGGATCAAAACTAAGGGGATGGCAAGAGAGAGGGGAAGAGAGAGGGAAGGAAGGAGGGAGGGAGGGAAGAGAGAGAAGGAAGGAAAGAAGGAAGGAAGGAAGGAAGGAAGGAAGGAAGGAAGGAGAGAGAGAGAGAGAGAGAAGGGAGGGAAGGAGGGAGAGAGAGAGAGAGAGAGGGAAAAAAGGAAGAAAGAAAGGGGGGGAGGAAGGATGGAAGGAAGGAAGGATGGAGCTCCCGTCCACACACACCCCAGCTCAGGCTGCTCCTCCCCCCTCCCATGTTCCTGTCGCTGGCTGCAGCCGTGGAGGGGGCGGAAACAGCCCGATTTCCATAACCCACAGCGACTTTTCCCCTTCAGTTTTCGGAGGGAAAAAGTGTGGGTTATGGTCCGTAAAATACGGTATTTTATTATATTTTTGCTTCTGGGGGGCAGCTGCCCCCCTGCCCCTCGCTGGGTACGCCCATGTTGTTGTCTATCACATGATGGTGTATGTTTTCATTCCACAGTGTGGGAAGTGACGGAGACAGGATGTTTTGTATTACTGTGTTCCGTGAAGTAGGACTATTGTCCTTTGTTCTTTCTCTCTTTGCTGTCTGATGAGAAAGAGGAAGGAGCTAAGTCAGAATGCTCCGAGTGTATTATATGTAAATAAACGTAGATTAGCCAAAATGCTGTGCTACTGAGGTCTGCTACGCAAACTGCCAGTACTCTGCGGATCCCTAAGTGTGCTGATGCCTCTTGGTACCAGTTGCTGAAGAAAGCTTTTGAAGCTCCCGAACGATCAACCAGGAGGGAGAGAACTTGCCATTTGGGCATGTGTCTTTACCTGGGTCCTACACGAGAGTAGGACGATCCTAATACCTCCAAGCTTGGTGCACACACCTGCCCTGGGCACCAGAAACTGCTGCTACACCACTGAGGTATGCCATAGCCACCTCCCCAAACATTTTGAGTTTCAATTCGGAAAGCATCAAAGCACAAACTGCTGGTTGCAAGGAAATGAAAGGAATCTCAGTCTATTTACCTGCACCAGTAGTGGACACCAGTCTGGGTTTGCTTCGTGCTCCATCTCCTTTGGTCGTATAGGCCGTCACAGTGAGAGAATAGGTTGTCTCGGGCTGCAAACCTGCTATTATCATTTCCTAAAATGAAGTAAAACAAAAACCAGAATGTGCATTTAAACATATGCACTACTAAATCAAGATAGTTTTGCCTTGCAATTAGTTGCAACATATAACATTCAGCGCACATGGCTTTCGTGCTACCTGCAGCGATGGCAAGCTTTTGGTCGGACCAGAATAGTGGGTGAGGCCTTGCAATGCAACTGTATTTCACGTGTGTCAGCAATAAGCGTGAAGGCATTTCTGAGCAGCATGCCCCAAGTCGTTTTGTCAAGCAAAAGGCCAAAGGCTGAGTGCTGTTAACTGTACTAATGGAGGGGGGGGGGAATCCTTTTGAAATTCACTCTGTGTAGAGTCTTATTCCTAGTGTAGTACAAATAAAGCGGGGAATGAGAATCAATTTGATTAAAGAATTTACTAGCCATTATTTAAAAAGTTGTGCTATCACTGGCTGTATACCTGAGAACCCTACTTGCACTCCAACTTCTAAAGCTGTTTTATACCGTGCTATTTTTCTAGAAAAAGAGAGTGAGAGAACTCACCATGAACACCTCCCTTGTTCTCTTAGAATGGCAATGGTGCCCCCCTGAGAGATGCCAGAACTGAGTTCCAGTGAGTTTCGGCTGGAAAAAGGCCTGATTTTATGTAATATATGAAGGTTGCATTCATATGCACTGTTCCCAGAAGTAAGCCCAACTACTTCCGAGTAAAGCATGCATAGGACTCCACTGCACTCTTGTAACCCACCTCACATATATAAGGAATGAAGTTCCATTGAAATCAGAGTGGCTTACTTCTGACAAAACATTCTGAGGCTTGTCCTCTAGCTACTATGAACATTTATTTAATGTAAGCCCAACTAAATGTAACAGGGATTTTATATATATATATATATATAAAAGTTAATATGCACAGGATTGTACATTAGAAAGCCTTTTTTTTACTGATTAAAAATAAAATACAGTGGTACCTCTGGATGTGAACAGGATCCGTTCCAGAGCCCCGTTCGCAACCAGAGCAGTGCGCACCTGGAACGCTGACTCTGCGCATGCTCGCCGCACGATTCTGCGCTTCTGCGCATGCACATGATGTCATTCGGTGTGTCTGCGCATGAGTGAATCACCAAACCCAGAAGTAACCCGTTCCGGTACCTCCGGGTTCAGCGCGTTTGTATCCCGTGGTGTACGCAACCCGTAGCGAACGTAACCAGAGGTATGACTGGATATACACTTTTATTAAAGTAGTGTTTATAAAGTGGCATTCAGTATAAGAGTAATTTGTTCTCTATAATCTGAAAGAGCCATTAAACATAATTTGAAAATTTGGTTTCAATGGAACAAGAGAAAATGGAAAAGGCATTTAGTATTGAATACAATGTGTTGTGGGTTTTTAAATAAACAAAAGGGGATGAAGATTAAAGCATGTTTGAAACTGGCTCTGAGGGCAGGTTGAGAAAGTTATAAATCAGTAACAATCAAATTGCTAATTACTGAGGAAAGGATCATAAAGTGAACAGAAGTGGGAACTAATGGCGTTTAATTTACAGACTAGGTATCAAGAGTATGATCCAGTCAAAATTAAGCCTTTTAAGTCCCACTGATTTCTATATATGTGCTTAACACGCTCCCACTGAAACCAATGGGACATAATTTGCAATGTAAGAAAGCATGTTCTTAGTTCTTTCTTACTTCCAATTAGTAAACCCTATATGCACTTTTTTCAACGCTAATAAAAATGGTGAAGTTGGGTTGCAAATGGCGTTTCATGTATGGATGGCAGAGTTTGCAAACAGATTTGTTATTAAACAGAATGGCTATAAAATGAATAGCTCAATAAACTCAGAGTGCCCTTGTGTGGAGACTTCCCATACATCAGTAGAGCTCTGGTTTATTCCTGATTCCACCTACCATGGACAGCACACTTGGCTGTTACCATCAGCAGAAGCCTCTTTTCTTCCCCTTAAACCCAGTTGTGTTGCTTATGTGCAAAGGGCTGAAAATAGGGATTTTTGGGTCATGTGACAATCACCTATATATCGACACTGTGTTCCCCCTAGGAGTAGATTGAGTCCTTTCTGTAAAAAGTATGACTTAGCCTCAGAAATACTGTACTTATCCGTCTATAAGATGCCCCCATATATGACACCCCCTATTTGGGGGGGACTCAAATTTAAGAAAATGGGAGGAGATGGCACAGAGTTGTTGAGCTTTTTTTGCGGAGGATTGCCCAGAGTTCTAGAGCTTTTTTTAGATGGGAATGCCAAAAATTGCTCACCCGCACGCATCGCGAAATCCGCCTCCTCCCATCTGCCCCATCGCCAGCAGAAGCTGCCAATCACCCACCCAACTCCCGAAGCGTCAGCCAATCAACACTACCCATTGATGCAGCAACCAATAACATGCACAATAGCCGCTGACATCCACAGCAGCAACCAATCAAACATCCACCCTATGCACTACCCATGTATAAGACGACCCCCACTTTTTAGCACAATGTTTAAAGAAAAAATATAGTCTTATACATGGAAAAGTACGGTAGGTTGTTTGAGATTTGTAAAACGCTCATGTATGTGTAGAATCTATGAGTGCAATCACCCAGTGAGATAACAACAACAAAATTGCCGTATTAACGGGTAATAAAAATGGGCTGAATAATATGCATCTGAAAAACGCAATCAAAGGTCTTCAGACTTGGGCATTCGGTCATTCTATGAATAACCCTATCAAGCATATGGATTTAATCCTATGGGACAACACATCTCTTCCCAGTTAAATGCTTTTTTTTCAAAGATTGAACATGGCAGACTGAATCAGAACAAATACTGAATTATCCACAAGAAAACAATGTGTGTGGATACTCAACATCAGTTCACTGACTGACGACATTTCATCAAATGGAGAGAGGAAACTAGAATGTAGATCCACCCTCAGTTTCAGGGGCTTCAGTTACAAGTGGGAGAGACAGTATGGGCAGGGGAAAGAGTACAGATAAATGGAGATGATGGAATCTTAGTTAATAATGATGGAAGTGATATCTGCAACAAAGCTGTTTAAACATCCCTGGCACACAGCCAGTACCAATGTATATTTTCACAAATATACATTTAATATGATGTATCAATAATGGAAATGGGCACCACGTTAGCTGGTAAAAAATAAATAAATAATTTTGTTTTATAACAAATCCTGAGTGCATTGGGACCTGAGGGTGCAAAGTTATCAAGCAAATGGGAATGATTACATGTTTTGTGTTATTTTAAGAATAGTTTACTGGAGCGCGCTGTGAGGTAAAGTTAGTGACAGTCACTGAACGGACGAGTATGCAAATTCAACACACTTAGGAAAAAACCAGCACTACGCCAAACCAAAAGGAAAGAAAAAAGAAGGCAGAAAAATCCAAATGCCGTAGATGATGAAATAAGATGTTAATCCATGCACATGTGCAAACAACCAAATGTTTGAAAAACAAAGATTAAAGCAGAGAAAAAGCCACCACACTTTTTTGATTGGCCAGTCAGTTTTTACTCACATGTTCAGTAGTATCATCATATTCCCACTAATTGAGAGTAAAGGATTTTGGGAAGAAAAACAGAAGAGATAAGGAGATATTTGTAGCCTGGCTGAGGCAACTTTATTCTTAGGACAGAAAAAAAGAATCATAAAAACTAGCTTGCAAAAAAATCAGCCTGGATTTAGCTCCTTAAAAAAGCAGCGAGACTTGTTGCCAAAATTGTAAATAAGTAACAGACTCTCCTCCTTCTAGGAAAGTAGAGATCCCAGTCTGGAGTGCTTTTATTATTTCATAGTAATGTTTCATGACTGCATTAATTTGAGCTGCTGATATGTAATGAAAGGCTACATTTTGTTTAATCACATGCTACTAAGCCATATTCATTTTCATTTCTATTTTACCTTGTCAAAATTAATTCAGTGCACCTGTTTAGATTAATAGAGGCAATTTATATGTACTTGAGACTTCATGTCAGTAATGAGACCCTATGACCAACAGCACATATTCTCTGCTCCTTCTATCATCTAAAAATGGAATCTGACTTTAGCCAGCCCCCCCCCCCCTTGGCGGAAAAAAATGTTCAAGAAGGACACAACACGACCATATTGTTCTTCCTTTTAAAAAAAAACACATCATTGCAGATTCACAATGAAGCAAAGGCAGGAATAGTTTGTTCTAATGGTGCTAAAACATTGGTGAGAATAAGGAAAGGGGCTAGCACGTTCAGAAATCATTTAAGGAACACATCAGCAAAATAGAAGTGATTTATATCTCCACAGGGGGGAAAAGTTACTGTTCCTCCTTGAATATACTGTAGTTATCATAAATTGTTTCCATCTAAACTGTTTAGAGCATAATATCTGATGATTATGTCTATTGCCATGTTTTCATCCAGAATCAATCTTAAATGGAATACTTTTGTGGGATACATAGTTTATGATACCAGCACAAAGAATTTCAAGCTCATAAAGCACATAGAGATAATTAAAATCCTATATTTTTGAAGCTTCCTTAATGTGAACAAATCTATTCACTCAGAACATAAATTCTCTATTATCTGTTACAATTTGTGTGAGAGAAAAATAAGCAGTTTTACACTTTCACTACAACACACCAAGAATATCTGTAATGATATTGAATCTAGACATCACTTGTTAGTAGGTCAATTTTCATTTAAACCACAGTCCTCTGTGTTTAATGTATGTAATTGAGTTCAAAACCTATAATACCAAACTCTAGCTGATACTGCCCCTTGATCCAACCAAAATGATTTATTTCAACGGAAGGGATTTAAACAAACGCTTAGCTTTAATTATTTGAAATTAATGGGACTTAAAATGCTTAACTTCAGTTGGGCCTTGCTCACTGAGGTAGTGACAAATTAATGCAACAACAGGACCCAGATAAAATAAAAAATTCCTACTGATGCAATTCCTGGAAACAGGTTAGAACAGGCACCCCCAAACTTCGGCCCTCCAGATGTTTTGGACTACAATTCCCATCTTCCCTGACCACTGGTCCTGTTAGCGAGGGATCATGGGAGTTGTAGGCCAAAACATCTGGAGGGCCGCAGTTTGGGGATGCCTGGGTTAGAATATTCCTGCCAGTCACAGGAAAAATACATGAAATGTTAACTAATAGTCATGCATTGAGAAACATCTTATTTCCCTTTGTATCACATGAATGTAAAATAAGAGGAAAGTAGATGCAATTTATCATGCTTATCAAATACACAACAGATATAGTTCCCAGTCTAAAAATCCTTTATGTGAGGCTATCCCACCCAAATGGGGAACTGGCACTGTCTCTTCTGTTAGTACCAAAGTCAATGGAAGCACTGAAAGTTCAAAATCTGCATTTCAGGTGCAACTGCACATCTTTAGAAATGGTGGTTTCACCCCAATGCAGTGTGACTACTTCATACAGATTGCTGCAGATCCAGAATGGTGAATTATTTATAGGAATATAATCAAGTTTCAGAGGTAGGTAAAAATAAACGCAAAGGACCCCTGGATGGTTAAATCCAGTCAAAGGTGACTATGGGGTTGCGGCGCTCATCTCGTTTTCAGGCCAAGGGAGCCGGTGTTTGTCCACAGACAGCTTTCCGGGTCATGTGGCCAGCAGGACTAAACCTCTTCTGGTGCAATGGGACACCGTGATGGAAGCCAGAGTGCATAGAAATGCTGTTTACCTTCCTGCCACATTTATCTATCTACTCGCAGTGGCGTGCTTTCGAGCTGCTAGGTTGGCAGGAGCTGGGACAGAGCAATGGGAGCTCACCCTGTTATGGGGATTTGAACCGCCAAGAAGCTCAGTGGTTTAGACCACAGCGCCACCCACAGTTTAGTTGCTTAGAGCATGGTGCTGATAATGCCAAGGCTGTAGGTTCGATCCCTCTATGGGGAAATGCACATTCCTGCTTTGCAGGGGGTTGGATTAGATCAGGCATCCCCAAACTTTGGCCCTCCAGATGTTTTGGACTACAATTCCCATCTTCCCTGACCACTGGTCCTGTTAGCTAGGGATCATGGGAGTTGTAGGCCAAAACATCTGGAGGACCGCAGTTTGGGGATGCCTGGATTAGATGGTCCTCAGCATCCTTTCTAACTCTATGATTCTATGAATTCTATAAATGCCTGTTGGCTTCTGAAATATTCAGGGCACTCTGTGGCAATAACCTATTGCAGGGGTGGCCAACTCCCAAGACACTACGATCTACTCACAGAGTTAAAAACTGCCAGTGATCTACCCCCTTTTGGGGGTTCAAGTTGTTGGGCTTTTTTTAGGGAGGAGGAAAGCCCATTTTTAAGGGGTGCAGGGCAAAAATGCTGAGCTTTTCTTTGGGGGGGGCAATGTTGTTGAGCTTATTTGGGGGGAGCCAGTGATCTACCAGTGATCTACCAGAGACTTCCAGTGATCTATCGGTAGATCACGATCTACCTGTTGGACGTGCCTGACCTATTGGTTTGCGGTTCAAAATAGAAGACATAATTATACAGTGGTGCCTCGCTAGACGAATGCCCTGTAAGATGAATTTTTCGCTTAACGAAAAGATCTTTCAAGCGGAGGTTGCCTCGCAAGACGAATTCATTTTGTGAAAAAATTAGTCTAGCGCAGACATCCCCAAACTGCGGCCCTCCAGATGTTTTGGCCTACAACTCCCATGATCCCTAGCTAACAGGACCAGTGGTCGGGAAAGATGGGAATTGTAGTCCAAAACATCTGGACGGCCGAAGTTTGGGGGTGCCTGGTCTAGCGAATCATGGTTTCCCATAGGAATGCATTGAAATTCAATTAATGCGTTCCTATGCGCAAAAAATAAAAATAAAATTCCAATGCATTCCTATGGGATTCGCTAGACGAATTTTTCGCAAAACGAATTGACTCACAGAACGAATTAAATTTGTCTAGCGAGGCACCACTGTACTACTAAATACAACATTATCGTTTTTTGTTATGTGAATTGACAGAATATGTTTAATTACCTGTGCATCAGCCAACATGATATCCTTCAGCATGGGTTGCCCCCTGGGCTCTCCGTTTTCCATTTTCACATAATGCACCTGGTACCCTCGGATTTGACCATGCTGCTTATTGGGCACTGGTGAACGCCACAACACTTTAACAGCTGTAGAGTTGACAGCCTCTACCTCGACTTTGCGAGGAGGACCACTAGGAACTGGAACACATCAGTGGATAAAAGAAGAATTACAGGTACTTGTCCAAAACAACCAGTGTCTTTTTTTTTCTTGTCTTTTTCCTTTTCTTTTTTAAAGTGCAGACCCACTAATCCTTCCTCGAAGAATACAAATGAAATCACCCAACAATTCTGCTCTACAATTTCAGTGAAAAGATCAAAAACCATGACTGATGCAAAAATGGAAGAAAAAAGAGTATTAGAGAAATAGAAAAAACATGTAAAAACGCACAAAAGCCAAGGAAGATGCTTTGAGACTCAAAGCATTGAAGTACAAAGAAGTAATTTAGTAATCAAAATAATAAAAACCAAGAAGACTTTTAAAATGTTGCTTGTTTTCTGATTTTGTTTATTTTTTATTTTTTAAGTGGAGGGAAAAAAGATAAGGGGAAGGGGTGCAATCTTCAGTGTTCAGATATGAAAGAGGGTCAGCATCCAAAATATTTTTTTTAAAAAGGGAGCAGCATCAGTTTTCCAAAAGAGAAACGCTTTAAGGGTTACTCTTAAAGAAAGAGCAAAAATCAGAAGAGCGAAAAAGTAAGAAAGAAAAGGAGGGGGGAATCTTCAAATAGAAGAAAAATATACATGCTTACAAGGGGCAAAACTTTATAAAGTGTGATTCTTCTGCGCATATATTTCAAAGCAAAAACAAAACAAATGCAAATGCAAGCATTTGTGTTTAAAATATTTCGTAAAACTCATCATGGGTCAAAAAAGATGAGCAGAGGGGGGAAACGGAATAATCTTAGACCATACAAAGACAGCAGATTGAGAGAGAGAGTCAAACTGACGTGTTGGATGAAACATACCATCTTCATCTGTTCGGATCAACACAGATTCACTCTCTGGGCCAGGTCCAACATCAGTGTGGGCTGTCACAGAAATCCGATATTCAGTCCATTTTTCCAACTGTTCCAAAAGGTACTGTGATGTGTCCGGAGCAATTCCCAAAATTTCGTGGGGCTTGTCATCTTCTCCATCAATTCCAGTGTACTTGATGGAGTAGAAAGTGATAATTCCATTCTGTTTTTCCACTGGCGGAGGCTGCCAACTTACCAAAATACTAGTGGAGCTGGGGCTGTTGCAACTAATGTCTTGAGGAGGAGCTGATGGCTCTAATTTCAGTAGTGGGTTAAAGGAGGATTTGAGTGTGAAAGAACAGAAGTGGTTTGAAGGAAAAGGAAAAGGAATGAACAAAAGGAAAAGAAAAAAAGAAAATAAATAACGAAGGGAAAAACCAAGGGCAAATAAAAATCGCAAACTTAAAAACAGAAACTTGAGATAATCTTATGAGCCTTGGCTTATTAAAAGTGAACCAACTGAAAATGAATTAACTAAAAGGTGGAAAGGGATGTAGGGGGAAATACATGAAAATGAGCCTCAATATATTGTTACCTACCTGTGATTAAAATTTCTTCTTGAAATAAAAACATCAAACATGATACTTCTTTGTGTCTACTACCTAAGCTTTTATATTGTACGCTTGCTGGTTGATCTGTTATTTATAAGGTTTTTTTTCTTTAAATATATATATATTTTGGCATGTCTGACAAAATAGCCAGTCTATTATACACTATGTTTTAGATAGATAGATAGATAAATAGATCATATATCATATATCATATATCTAGATCATATATCTATCTATAGCCAGTCATTTATACACTGTCTTATAGATAGATATCTATATCTTATATATATATATATATATATATATATATATATATATATATATATATAATTATATATGAAGTGCCATGAAGAAAAGAATCAGAACTATTTTGAAACTCAAGCGCATCTAATAGACATAAAATAAAACCATCACACACCACTCCACTTCTCCCCCTAGCCCACTCCACTCTTTTTCTTTTCTTTTTTACGACTGCAGTGGCCTGGAACAAGTGTACAGTGGTACCTCTACTTACGAATTTAATGCGTTCCGAATGCACATTCGTAAGTCGAAAAAAATTGTAAGTCGAATCCCATAGGAATGCATTGGGAGAAAAAAACCCTATCTAAAAATTCATAAGTAGAAAAAAATCCTATCTAAACCACATTCAAGATGGCGGACGGAGCTCCATTCGTAAGTAGAAACATTCGTAAGTAGAGGTACCACTGTACTACAATTAAGGTTCAAATCAAAAGTATTTATTTCAAACATCAATTGTAGCCAAAAACACTGTAAAGCATGCAGAATCAATAAGGGGATTATGCTAATCTTAGACAAAGGTTTACCTACCATGGAAAAGTGACAGGGCTGATGATTCTGACTGCAACTTGTACTTACCCCTAGGTCCAGCATCTCTTTTATATTTTAGCTCCTCTTGGAGAAACCTCGGCTAGCAAAGAATTAAAGTCTACCAGCGATTTCATAATACATACAAACTAACACCAACCCACGGCCACACACAATACACAAACAGCTAATATGGAAGTTTGCCTAAGCAAAACCAGTGTGGAGATTTCTAATGAAATCTTACGATTCACTTTACTTAAGCAAAAGTTAAATTCATTTGACATAGAACCAAAACGCATGGCCACAGTAGTTTAGAAGCAAATCTGGTGAAAATCTTAATACATTCATCTCTTTGGGGTACAAATCCTATCAACACAGTAATAATAATAATAGATTTTCCTCCAGTTGTATACACAGAAATCACTTTTTTAAAAAATCCCGTTTTATATTTAAAATATTTGGGGAAATTGGGAACCTTGACCTCTTTCACATGCATTACTTAGAAGTCCCACTGATCTCAATCTGTCTCCTCAAGCCCTTTTTGCATCTCTTTCCCAGGTAGCAACACAGAAAAGATTTTTATTTTCTCGTAATTCCTCCCTCTGAGACTTAAAAAAAAAATACATTTCCTAAACATCTTTTTAAACTTTTAAAACTCAAAGTGAAGGATGAGCGATCCACCTTTGTCTGTCTCAGTTGCTTCTGAGGATTCCAAAAACATATTGGCTGCGTCTATATTTCACTATCGACTGTGGTTACGTTGGCAAGCCTTTACCCTCCCACCTCTGTGTGGCCACAGGGAGATGAGAAACTTTTGTTTCTATTTTTGATTAACTGCTGCTTGCAATTTTGTCCGAAAGCTGTGGTTAATCGTAACGGTTTTTTTCCGATTAAACAAGCTAGCTTGATCACACTTGGGCTTGAGGTTGGCTATCTTCAACAGAGCCTACTTAAGATCAGCCACAGTTTAGGATTTAGGCACAACACAAAACGTCGTTTGAATGTTATTTATTTATTTAAACAGTTTATATACCCCTTAAGTACAGTAGTCTCTAACTGTTTTATAAAGATACAATGCAAAAATAAAAATAAGAAATCAGCTAAAACTATGAAATTAAGCTTCAATTAAAATGACTTGCTGGAATAAAATAGTCTTCAGTAGCTGCTGTAAGTTCAGGAAGGAGGGGGCCTGTTTGACCTCAACTGGAAGGGAGCTCCATAAATTTGGGCTCACAATACTAAATATGAGTTGTCCATCCAAGCCACGGGGGGGGGGCACTATTGAGACTCCCCATAAAACCCCAGTGATCAAGCAGGGATATAAGGAACTAGGCAATCTTTGATGTATCCTAGACCCAATCTGTAAAAAGCCTTGAATCTGGCTCAATGTTGTATTTTAAAGCAGAAACAAAAGCTTTCAATTTCCTCAGTTATACTAGAGGAATGTCAAGAGGTGGGTGTGCAAACCCAAGACTTGCACAGATTCATAGCTGTATGATAAACAATGTATGAATGCAGCCTTTGTCTCGTGTCAGGGGCTGGGGGTATCATATTACTCTTCTAAGAAAACACTATGCTTATAGTTCTTCAAAGTGTATTGACCTGCATGTTTTTAGTTAAGTTTTCTCTATGTAGCCATAACTGAAACATAATAGGATTTCACTCACTTGCCAACTAGCTTGTCAACAAGTATAAAGAAGAGAAATGAAGTAATCAAGGAAAGACACCTACTTGACTGCATTGTTCTAGCTGATATTTCTGCCGTTGAAGCACCGAGGCCTTGTGGAGAGCGAGCAGACAGGCGGAAGTAATACAAACTATTTGGTTTTAGGCCTTGCAAGTGGTATGTTGTAGCTGGATCAATGGAAATCCGCTGCTAAAGGGGAAGTCGGAAAAGGGGAAATGAATTTAAATCTAGATCTTTGGGTCTTCGCTTCTAAAGAATTTCTAATACTTCATCTCAAAAATTCTATTCAGACGTAAGAACCAGGTCACCTCTGCTACCACGGTGCGGTTACAGCTCCAGGCACAAGTCATTGCATGTGGAATAGCTTCATTACACTAAATCCCAACTTTCCAGAACTGTACCTTACTGGTAAGTGGTTGGTGCCAGAATGGGATCCTCTCCATGCAAAGCTGGCTGATCTACATCAGGCAGAGGGAATCTCTGCTTCGCATGCTAAAGTAGTGATTCTCATTTGGCCTGAAAGACATGTTTGTTTCTCAGGCACACTCACCCACCCTACACCTGACATCACATGCCATCAGATGTGGGCCGGGTAAAGCAGCAACTCCAAAGGAAGAATCAGGAGCCCTAAAGTGTGCTCCCTATTATTCCTTTGCACACAGGACTTGCATTTTGTGCCCCCACTCAAATTGGCTGCACTCGGAGGCTCCCAAGCGGAGCCGACTCCTACCACCACTGGGGTTGGTATTTGGGGCTGGATTTAAATTCTGTGCCAAATACAAGCCCTCTGGAATCAGCTCCCAATTGGAGCTCAAAAATAGAGCTGATTGGTGCAAAGGAAAATGCATCCTTTGCCTGCACAGCCTGGAAACCAAAGCATGTGGGCCGATGAACATGCAATCTACAAAGAGATGGCCCCACCCATCTGTCTAAGCCAGGCATCCCCAAACTTTGGCCCTCCAGATGTTTTGGACTACAATTCCCATCATCCCTGACCACTGGTCTTGTTAGCTAGGGATCATGGGAGTTGTAGGCCAAAACATCTGGAGGGCCGCAGTTTGGGGATGCCTGGTCTAAGCAATCAGTCCATGGAGGCTAGAGGATGTCAGAAAAAAAAAGAACAAAAACTTTTTTTTTACCAATATCTTACTTCTGTTTCTAAGCCAACACTAAAATATGTATCAGTACAGTTATACTTGTACAGTGGAACCTTGCTTTTCAAGCATCTCGGAAGCCGAACATTTCGGAAGCCGAAAGCTGAAAACTCAGAAGTAATTGCTTCCATTTTCAAATGCGCCTCCAAAGTTGAATGGCTTCCGCTGTGTGTTTTTCTTTTTTCTCAATGGATTTTGCCAACCACCCATTGCTCCTCAGCTTTTGAACGTTTCAGAAGTTGACCGGTCTTCTGGAACGGATTACGTTCAAAAACTGAGGTTCTACTGTATTTGTTACAGAACTCAAGATGGCCACTTATGGAAGGATAGACTCTTGGAATTACAGCAGACAGCTTAGACAAACCATAGTTAAGGTTTTTGAAGGGGCTATAGTTAGACAAACAGAACAGAACATGGCACTGTCTTTACTCCTTACAGTATAAATTTGAACATCTGGAATCAGAGCACATTTAGGGTTGTAGAAAAGATAACTCAGGCTACAATCCCATGTGCATTGAATGGGGCATACATCCGAATAAACAAGCAACTGGGTAACCTTCAACTAACACGAGGCTGACTACCTGTCTATCAACTTTCAAGGGCTTTAAAATGTGTTTCAAAGGCATAAAGCTAGTTCACTTACCTCTTCTCCATGCTCTCCGTCTTTGTAAACAAGATCATAGTTGGAGATTGTGTCAGACCGTGGAGGGGTCCAAGAAAGGAGTATGCTTGTTTCGGATTCAGGTTCAGCTTTGAAGTTCAATGGCTGCCCTGGGACTGATGCAGGAGGACACAATATCAACATTCAGTAGGTACATTTACTGGAGGCAGCAGGGGAAATTAAGAGTTGTTTCCTGCAATTATAGACTCCATGCAGACCACCACTTTCAGGTTTAGGTTTCTATTGAAGACCCGCTAATGGAAACAGCCAAGTTTCATTTCTAGTAGCCTCACCTTCCCAAGAGCATTCCAAACATGCATTCTAACCATGTCACTTTCTGTTTGCTCAGCTGGGAATTAATCACCCAGATAGTCCTGTTCTTTATTGAAGTTAATACTGTTGCTCGAGCGGCCTTTCTTTACACTGTCAACATACTGTTTACCAGACAAAATGTGTCTGCACATTGCTCTGATCCAGCAGAGCCACTCAAGTTGTCACAGTACTCTATATACATGACAAACAGGAATAATATGAACTTCTCTGTGTCTTAGCCATATAAACCATCCCCTGAGCCTCCCTGTTTCCTTACTAAAGGTAAATGCAAGTTTGCGCTTACTGCTTAGACATTGATAGGAGAAAACATGACCTACTATGCTAGGAGGCAGAGGGAAAACCCAGCTCTTCTCCACACATTTGGCAATTAAACGCTGTAAAGCGGGGATAAGAGACCGATGTTCCCACGCTACCAAAATCCTATGGGCTATTTTAATCATAATCTCATAGGAGCAGACCGTCTCTCTTTAAAAGTTTGTGATATGAAAGGAGTGCAGTAAATAGGTAAAAAAGGTAAAGGTGAAGGACCCCTGACAGTTAAGTCCAGTTGCGAACGACTCTGGGGTTGTGGCACTCATCTCGCTTTACAGGCCGAGGGAGCTGACGTTTGTCCGCAGACAGTTTTTCCGGGTCATGTGGCCCGCATGACTAAGCCACTTCTGGTGAAACCAGAGCAGTGCACGGAAATGCCATTTACCTTCCTGCCAGAGCGGTACCTATTTATCTACTTGCACTTTGATGTGCTCTCAAACTGCTAGGTGGGCAGGAGCTGGGACCGAACAACGGGAGCGCACCCCGTTGTGGGGATTCAAAACACCAGCCTTCTGATCGGCAAGCCCTAGGCTCAGTGGTTTAGAACACAGCGCCACCCACGTCCCTAGTAAATAGTAAATAGGTACTTGGTCACAAAAGAAGACTAACGGCCTCAGTCCAGTATACCTGAAGGAGCGTCTCCACCTACATCGTTCTGCCCGGACACTGAGCTCCAGTGCCGAGGGCCTTCTGGCGGTTCCCTCGCTGCAAGGAGCCAGGCAGAGGGCCTTCTCGGTAGTGGCACCCGCCCTGTGGAACGCCCTCCCACGAGATGTCAAAGAGAAAAACAACTACCAGACTTTTAGAGGACATCTGAAGGCAGCCCTGTTTAGGGAAGCTTTTAATGTTTAATAAATTATTGTATTTTAACATTTCTGTTGTAAGCAGCCCAGAGTGGTTGGGGAAACCCAGCCAGATGGGTGAGGTATAAATAATAAATTATTATTATTATTATTATTGAGGAAAGAGGATCCAGTTACCTGCCCCATGAACAAACATAGGGCTTGCTCGTTCCATATTTGCTTCATATACTGATGGGACCTAGAGCAGGCATAGGCAAACTCGGCCCTCCAGGTGTTTTGCTAACAGGACCAGTAGTCAGGGATGATGGGAATTGTAGTCTCAAAACATCTGGAGGGCCAAGTTTGCCTATGCCTGCACTAGAAAATGGCCCTTAAAAAAAGCCTTAATTATATTTCTGTATAGCTTACAATTAAAATATCAGTGTATCAACAGTTACTTTTGCAAGGACTGGTATACAATATTGGACTCTACTGGTAAAATGGGAGATTCAAATACTGACTCAACCATGAAGGGTACTGAGGTCTTGACAAAGTTATTATCTGTAAGGATTACTGTAAGTATGCAGTATACTGTAGGTATAAACTTGATTCATGTATGTCACACGCAACTACCTGGAGAGTGGTAGGGTAAGAATAACAGACCATGAACCACTGTCCTGTTTTTTTACTACTTTAATGTGCTGCTTTAAAAAAATGTTTTTAATCTGTTGAGTCTCCCCATGAGAGCTGTGATCAGACTGGATAGGCAGTAAGGACAGGGCATTGTGTGTGTGTGTGTGTGTGTGTGTGTGTGTGTGTGCGCGCGCGTGTGTGCGTGCGTGCGTGTGTGTATCCCTGACATGCACAAGTACATAATTTTCATTTTCATTTTAACATGGCAGGGACGTTGTATCCCAAGGAAGTTATATTCAGTGCAGAACTTTCCTTTTTCTTTAGATATTTGTCCTGTGAGGTCATTTATCATTACAAAAGCAGAATATGGAAATGGAGCTCCTGAAGGAACTTGAGAACACATCAACAATATATAACCACGTAATTAACATACAAATGGAAATAGCGAACAAATGAAGTTTCAGAGAGGCTGTTCATAGCATAAGAACTGTTAACGCTATGTACAATCCACAAAAATGTCAAAACTATTCATTACTGGGTAAACTTCACGGTAAAGTCAGAAAACGTAGATCCCCAACCCAACTCACAGCTTAGCCATCTGGATTTAGAATATGCTTTTTAAACACCTTTCCTGGATTCATCTATAATATGTACCTTTCACTTTATTGCTTAGAACCGACAGATACCAACCCTCCCACCCCAGCCGTACCGGTGAGAACTTTCTGGAGTTTTCCTCTTACCTCCTGTCTGAGTGATGACTTGAATGTCACTAGAAAGAGGCCCATCGCCAACTGAGGTAAAAGCCAGAACTTTCACAGAGTAAGTTTTCTGCGGTATTAGATTCCCAATGGTGGTTATATGGCTGTCGGCCACATTGTGTTTCAACCAGCTGTTGACATGTTGGGAGGGGTCCATGGTGTAATAAACTCTGTAGCCTTGTATTTGTCCGTTGGGTTCCTCGGGTTCTTCCCACTGCACCAGTATTGTGGTTGAGCTCAACATGCGGGCTTGTACATTGCGTGGTGCGCTAGATGGTGCTTGCTCCGAGGTCCGCGTTGATACCGGTTCACTGGGTGGCCCCCGCCCAATGTTGTTGACAGCAACAACTCTGAACTCATACTCGGAATAAGGACTTAAACCAGCGACACTGTATCGAGTTGTGGCGACTCCATCAATTTCCTTATAGAGCTCCTCAGAGTTTTTAGGTTTATGCTGAATTATGTAGTAAGACACTGGCTCGGGGTTTCCAGAATCCCATGTCAAAGTAATGCTTGTTGCTGTGCTTTCTGTTACAACAGGAGTTCCTGGAGGTTTAGGTAAGGCTGCAAGAAAATAAAAGACAATTGATTCAATGGGCAGAAAATTAAACCACAGCACCCTGACTAGGTTTAAAATAAAAATAAAAAAATGAATAGCAATACGGTTTGGTGAAGGGCCACGTACAATTCAAAACAGAACACTGCTTTATTCAAGTACAGTGGTACCTCTACTTATGAATAACTCTACTTTCTACATTCTGCATCTTGGATGCAGTTTTAGATAGGATTTTTTCTACTTACGCATTTTTAGATAAGGTTGCTTCGACTTGCGAATTTTTTCTCCCAATGCATTCCTATGGGATTTGACTTACAATTTTTTTTCTACTTACGAATGTGCGTTCGGAACGCTTTAAATTCGTAAGTAGAGGTACCACTGTATTGCCGAAAACAAAAACAAAATATTATGGAAAAAGCATTTTGTTGCGACAATAATTTGACTAAACAAGCCTCTGATCTGCTTGCCATTTTAGAGTCAATGCTAATTGAAACAACCCCTGTGTTGCAGACTTGAGTCTAAATACAAAAAAAAAGAGGCAACACGTCGACCAATTCCAACTGGCGAAATATATATTTATTTTTATATATTTGTAACCCCTGCAGCAGGGGTTACATATGTGTATGACCCCTGTTCCACAGATTGTATACAAACACTAAGTTAAAAAACTGAAGAAGACCAAACCGAAACAGTATGATTACCTTGGATCACTGTCATCGCATGTCGTTATAGTTTATAAAGATAAAAATAGATATATATTTCGCCCGTTGGAATTGGTCGACGCGTTGCCTCTTTTTTTTTGTATTTAGACTCAAGTCTGCAACACAGGGGTTGTTTCAATTAGCATTGACTCTAAAATGGCAAGCAGATCAGAGGCTTTGGGACTTTTCCTTCATATGCAGAAAATTTGGGTTGCCATGGTAAAGATTTATCTCTTTATTTATTTTTGAAGTAGATTGTATGCCCCTTACCTTTGACAGTTATCTGTGCTATTGCTTCTATAACACCAAGAGTAGACATGGCAACACAAGTGTAATTTGCAGATTGTCTGACGTCATTAAGCTCCAGGACATTCCTTCCTATTGGCATGTCATCTTCCGGGGTAAGATCTTCTGCTCCCAGCATCCATTTCACATATGGCATTGGAGACCCCACAGCAACACAGGTGATGTTAACACTCCCTCCGGGCATAATTTCATGGTTGGTGGGTGGGATCGAGAACCTCGGTGGGACCCGGCGAACTGGAATAAAACACACATAAAGCTAATAACCCATACAAAAATGGGGAACATAGATCTTGCACAAAATATTACATGCATTTATAGATACAGTTTCAACTATTAATTGCTACAGTACTTATATATGCCGAAAATAAATTATAGACCAGACAGGTATATTGTCTGTACATATTTGTTTACATTTATTCATCAATATCTTTAACCACATTCATACAAAGATCCCCCCCCCAGACCTAGTAGGGCCTCACAATTAACTAACTATATACTAACAATACACCAAACACCATGCAAAAGATACACACACATACATACACACACATATATATGCATGTATATTCTGTCTGCATATGTATACATATATATGCACAGAAGAAAACCGGAGAGTCGACAGCATGCTTGAGTTGAGTATCAAAACCAACTTCAAAGCTGCACACTTCCAGCTGATGTGACGAAATGTGCTGCAACACATTGTCACATCACAGCCCTGGAACACATCACCTACGGTACACGGAAAATGCAATTCTGATTTGCTGTCAGACTCAAAAAGTGGATGCAGCCTCAAGACCTCACACTAACACTGAAACAGACATGGGAGATATATATATATATTTATATATAGTCACAGGAGAAGAAACAAAGCAAAGCCAGTATGAGAACTGGTTTTTGGTCATGCAGGCAAGCAAATGACAAGAGTCTATAGGGAATCATGCTTAGGGAGGGAATGATAGGAGAGAGAGAAAATGTATAGGGAAACAAAAACAATTAAAAGGAAAGGGGAAGGAAACATACTGGGATAGAGAATATAGATTATTTTTTTAAAATGTGAAGGCAAGATAGTTTAAAAGAAACAGGGATATTAAGAGGTTAGGACAGGGAATAGGAGGATATTTGTTTAAGCCTGGGATTATTATGAAGCAAGTATACAGTGGCAGGGAAGGAGCAGAACATTAAAACATTCCGGGTTCCATGGTGTTCACACAGAGGGGGAAGCAAAATAAGCTGCTAGGATTAATAATACTACTAAAAGCAGCTCTACGTGTACAAAACGAGGGACAGTGATATCTAAACTATTTAGCAGCAGGGCATTGCATTAACAGAGCAGTTAATATTTAAGAAAACACAACACTGAGAAAATTACCAGGCAATAACAGATCAGTGTTCCTGCTTCAAATATTCTCTGTGTGTGTATGTGTGTGTGTGCATGTCAAGAGGCAACAGAGGCTTGCGTTTCCATTGCACAAAATACGCCGTGCTTTACGTGGGCCTTCAAAACAAGGATGTCTTTGAGTCAGCGAAATAAACAAACCGATACGTAAATAAATGGCTACGGTCCTGGCCAGAGAACGTTAGTCATAATTCATGTCCCATTGAAATCAATGGGAGGTAGGTTAGTGGTAATTAAATTCCTCCGCTGAAGTTAATGGCGGGGGCGGGTGGGGAATGGCTTAGCGTTATACGCCGACAAGTGTGATTTAAGCGCAGTGAACTTTCGTTGGATTAAGGGACAACGAATACAAAGTGATCATTTCATTACCCTTTGCGCTGAATTGAGATAAATTTCTAGAGTTTCGATAGGGGCTTAAAGTGATGGCCTCGTGAGTGAATGGGATTGGCATAGGGAGGACAAAGAGCGAAACATGCCTTCAGCAGCCAATCAACCGAGGTCACACAAAGCAAGTGAGGGGCAATGCAGAATTTGTAGTACTGAAAGAAAACGAAAAACGGGGGGAGGGAACTTAGGAGAAATATTAGTCTTCATGCTTGGGCTGCTTGCTTATAGGAGCGTCTGCTGGAATTCATTCCTGTATCAGCAGGCATTAACAACAGAAACCAAAGGGAAATAAAATTGAAGAAGGAAAAGAAGATAAAAAAGAAGAAGAAGAAGCAGGAACACTGACCAGATTGACAACTCCTTGAAGTACTAAGCGTGTTACTGGCTTGTCATGCACCCAGACTCTCTCCCTCTGTCTACATGCACAACGATACCAGCACACATTAGAAGCCATGACCGGGGCATTCTCTGCTTAAACATAACACCAACTTAAAAATAAAAAGGCCACAATGCAGCTACATTCATTTCATTTGTATTCTTTGTTATTGGTTTAATTAATAGTTTTGTAAGGTGGGTAAAAAAGTAAAAAACACACCAACCTTCTCGCAGCTCTGAGGGATGTAGGGGGTTTGATGCAGAACACAATGAAATGAGGAAAGGAGAAAAACAAGGGAAACACAGAGAGAGTAAAAAGGCCATATCAAGGCTTTCAACGGCTACTTGAACAACTTTTACTTGTTCTAATCAAACCTTCCTACCTCAGCTCTGACCGTAAGCAATTTCTCGCAGCTATCGCGTTATTAGAAACTAGCATCATTTGAGTGGGGAAAGGGTATCCCTTCAGGTCATAACGGCACACATGCCTCATGCAAGAAACACTACTTCGAAAGGAAAAGGACCAGATAGCTTCCTAAGGAGGCCAAAATAACCTCCGAACCCTTTCTAGTCAGAAAGCTAAATCATAAAAGTTTTGTACAGCGTTCCCCACACCAAAGTAATGAGCTCACAGCTGTATGAACCAAAATCTTCCTCCATCTTTTCCCCCTCCCCTTCTCCTTCCAAACCACCCTTTCTCTTTGCAGGGAGACGGGATTTTTTGTGTAAATTATACAGAAAGGGGTGCTCTCATTTCAGAGCCAGACCCTGAAAACTGCACCAGAAAGGAAGCACTTTAAATATATAAAACTAGAAGAGAATGCTTCCATTGGTTTTAAAAGCAATCATGCCTGTTACCCTTACACAAATATACTTTTTATGAATTTATTCTCCCAATTCATATCTATGAAAGAATCAAATCTGTCTGCACCCCTCCCCCCTTTTAAAATATACAAAGAACAGCCAGTTCATTACAGCAGTGCCAGGGATTACATATTACTGATAAAACTTCAATTTAAGAAAAAAAGTATGTATGTATTATATTTATAGCTCTAAGAAACTATGCTTAAAGAAACAGAGAAGGAAGGCCACACCACTGTCCTCTTCGGCAAGAATTTCCAAGCTAAGAACTTTTCCTTTTCAGCTCAGAAGCGGAGGTCATGTGGGTACAACACACCTCAGCACCCTGAGTTTCAATTAGAGCTAAATTAGTTGCACAGCAAGCAATCACATTAGGAATTATAAACCAAAGAAAGGAGAAGAGGAAAACCCAAAAACAAATGCAACGCTCAGGTCAATAGTCAATGCAGGAAAAAGTAGAAGTCAAGATGTAAAAATGTAAGCATACTTACAAACCTTAAGTCCACAGAGGTGGATTGGACTCAAAGGTGCCTTTATTCATATTCCTCCCCTCGTCAAATTCATACTCTAAGCCTTTTTTCCAATGTTTATTTGACTCCCCCCCCAACCCTTTGTCCAGATACTTCGCTTATTACTGTAGTTATGGCATAGACCCCAAGAGTAACTTAACGCCCCTTGTGCCTGAATGAATTGTAGATGCCAGGGTTTGTCATTCCTACCTCTGACATATAGATTAGCAGGGGCAGAATACCGTGTCCCCGCACTGTTGGTTGCAACACACTCATATTTGCCTTGGTCAGATTCTTCGCTCAGTTCGATTTGGAGGGCACCTGTAAGGATATAAAATACATTGCCAAAGAGACTGTCAATGAAGGGTTTTTTTCAGCTCCCAACGACACACCGCTTAATAATAATGAAAAGCCCTGTATGCGGAGGTCCACTCAACGTCGCTTCATTTTCTCGCTACAGTGGCACAGGCAAAAATAAATAAATTATGATGTGATGAAAAAAACAAAGAGATTATTTTTTTCACACCATCAATGCTAGCACAGGAAAACAATCTGCATTTGGCAAACATATTTTCTAGCACAATACACTGTTTTCTCCTAGACTATTAAAATGAAGATGGGTGAGACTGCTTCAAGGAAATATGGCTTTAAAATAAAACATTAGGTCATAGGGTTGTCACTGTTTAGCTGATTAGATTATTTATTTATTTATTTGCGCAGCAAAAGCAATACAAAAGGTGGCACTCGGCAAAAAGAAGAAAAAAGAAGAAGAAAAAAGTGAGAAGATGGGTTTCAAGAAAGTCTTCCGCTGAAGAAGGCCAAAAATGTGCAGCGAGTACAAAAAAGGGGCTGCTTAAAGTGAAAAAAGAAACAAATTAGTCATTTATAGTAATCAAAATATTCCTTTAAAGAAACAAAACTCCCTTAAAGACATGCAGATTGGTAAGAAAAAGAAAGACATTTCGCCACAACTTACAATCTTTTTAGTGCATTTGCTGAAAAACAAGAGCAGTTGAATTAGGAGGCAAAAAAAATGTTAAAAAGCAGGGGCCAAGCCAACAAGGAAGAAGCAACCAATCACTGCTGAGGACCATCGGGATGTCAACCCTAAGACACCCATCAAAATCCACGGCTGGGATTAGCAGTGTGGTGTCACAAAACCCAAGAAAAAAACAAAACAAGAATTACAAAAGACATGAGCAGTTGTTGTTGTTTTATATAAAATGATTAAAAACCAGTAATACCACATATCACCAAGAATACTGAGCCATCAACCTTTCCATTTCCAAAGCCTGAAGATCAGAAGGATACAAAAATCCAGAGATGGGTAAATCCAAGAAAAATATATATATATAGTTGCTGTAATTTATTAGGGAGAAGAATGTGGTGGTTTTTTTCTTGTTGTTTTACTTTACTTTATAAAGTTAAAAGAAAAATATATAATTGAACAAAAAGGGAATAAAAAAATAAACCCCCTTGAAAGACAAAGTTAAAAAGTAGATATTCCATGTTGTCGTCTGCATGTCTGCAACTGTTCTCCAGACCATCTTGGCTTGGTCCAAAACAAGAACAGCTAAGGAAGAAAAAAAATGATCTTTTTTTTTTTGCTCCAGTTGGACCAAAAAAAAAGAAAGAAAAAAAGGGAAAAAAGAGAAAAGAAAAAAGGTAGAAAAAGAAGAAGAAAAAAAGGAAGAGAGGGACAAATGGTACGCTGTGACTGGGTTGTGTGGCCTGAAGACCTGGATATGCTTTCTTTGAAGCATATCACAAAGTAACAAATCTTTTTTGAAAGAAAGAAAGAAAAGAATGAATGAATGAATGAATAAACACAACTTTTTTTCTCTTTTTTTAATGAAAAGTGAAAAGGATGGTGGGTAAAAAAAACAAACCACAAGATGGAAGTCACTGATCATAACTCAATAGGAAGAAATAAAGATGAAGGACATTTCTGTAATGCATTTGTTTTGTTTTAAAAATGGCTATAATGGGAGGTATGAAAGGACAGAAAGAATAAGATCATTCTGTGAACGTTAGTTCAGCACTCTTACCTCTTATTGGTGTACCACCTGGGTGGATAATATGAATGCAAATAAGATTAGAAAGAAGAAGCATTAGTACGAGAAGAAGGAGGCTAGGGCTTTGGAAGAAGAATCAAATTAGAGTTACAGAATTAAATAAGGTCTTAAAAGAAACTTGAACTTCTATACTGTAAAAACAGGAATATATACTTTGAGGTACAATTATTAGATTATAAAAAAAACAAAAACAAAATACAAGTGTACCAAAATGGGCAAAGGCCATTATTTTCAGGGGGGAAGGGGCAAGGCAGATCATTCTTACAAGAGCTTAGGTGTTTGGTTATATAGGGTTAAAAATATATATTGCACAGGCCTGAAATCCTAAAAGAAAACCTTTACAACACTATATTTAATACATAGTTTAGGAAGAGATAACTATTAAAGTGAGAAATATATATATATAGTGTATGAAGATATATATATATATATATATAATAGAGAGAAAGAGAGAGAGAGAGAGGCTATCTGGAAATAAATACTGATTATGTTGGACTCACTTGTCATTTACTGCACTACATCTAGGTGATAGATGTGTATTGTTCCTTCTAACTTGAGAGTTACTAGGACTGATACGACAACATTTCTGTGAAGGGTTGTGTGTGTGTGCCGCTACAAAGGTCCGGTGGCTACACTGTCTGTTAGTAAAATGCATGCCATGCCTTTTAAGAGTAATCATCATCATTATAATAATAATACCATAATCATAGTATTCTGCATATGAAAATTAGTGGGGGGGTGAAGTGCGCTTCAGAACTAAGCACTTACCAATAGATTCTGGAGATTAAAATACGGAGAGAAGAAAGACAGCATAAAAATATTATTATATTCCTTATAATTTGGTACAAAAGTTTTCAAGTTAAAGCTTTATATACTAAATCATCTACGTCACAACTGAAAATTTACTTCTAGTTTTACAATAACAGAAGCTTAATCTACACAGTTCTGCTGACAACAAGCATTAGAAGTTGGTTAACAAGACGGCTTAACATCACAGGACAGGTCAAAAAAGCTGAAAGTTCTGGGAAGAGATATGGCTAGACAACTTGATTCTGCAGGAAGATCACTATCATAGCTGAAGCAGACTGCTAATTATATATCCCACCCTTTTGTAGTATATTAATATGGGAATAAGCTTTTTAAATTTAGTAGTAAATAATTTAGAGTTATCTTATTATGAAGCTGCAAAGACCATAATATGGAGTTGAAAGGAGTCGTTGGAGAAAGAGCAGTGAAAAGCCGGGCTCTACTTCAAATTCAGGCTTCTGTAGATCTGGACACGCTAATATTGACGAAGCTTTGGGTTTATGCACACTACTGTGGCTAAATGCACCAGAAAAATAAATCTCAGCCAGTAAAAATCTCTCCCTTCACAGGCTAACCCAGTGACTTGAGATTATTATTCTTGGTTGGCCTGCTTGCTTTGGGGTCAAGGAGGATGTTAAGATAGTGCACATGAGAAAAGTAGAGTGAACCATGTACTAGTGAGAGAAAAGATAGATGTGTCCAAACTGTCTAATCTTTGGTGGATTCAAAAGGTTGAAAAGAACTCACAAAAACACAATTGTTATAGAATATTTTAATTGTCAAATAAAGAAAAATTGATTGGGTTTGATGGATATAACCATTGGCACTCCTCGCATATTCTGAAGTCCAATGTTGAAGTAACTTTTAATAATAATAATAATAATAATAATAATAATAATAATAATAATATAGATAGGGATAGAGAGAATGGATCTGTCAAATACTGCCAAAACGCAGCAAATAAACTGAAAATATCAAAACTACAGTCACAGCAGTGAGCGTTGTGGAGTAAACAGAAGCTGCAAGACACACAAACAAATAGACTCTGGAAACAGGCTACGACAATAACACAGACATGGACAACACGCTCGACAACATAAAAAAGAAGAGGAGAAGAAGAAGAAATCATAACCTATAAAATAAAATAAAAATAATTAAAAAGGAACGTAAAATAAGAGAGAGTATAATTTTGGGCATTAGTGCAAACAGTAACAAGACCTTACCTGATCGTAATTGTTTGATACGCCCATTGTTGTTGCTAGTGTCCACGGGTAAAAAATCTTTGAACCAAGTTATTTCAGGATCAGGATTGCCACTGGCTGCACATAACATGGTGGCCGTTCTAGTGCGTTCAACCACCTTTAGTTGTGGGCCCATATCAATGGTGGGGAAACCACGAGGAATTTGATCCTCTGAAAAAGAGATTAAAAATCAAGTTTATAAAACATTTCCTATCACAGCTATATTTGCACATCCTCTAAATGTGTGTTCCAAGCATACTGGGTTTCATCCATTGTTGTCATACAGCTGAGAGAGTTAAGGCTTCTATCAGTGGAAAGGAGTTGGAAAGTTTTTCGGAGTTAGTTCCCCCCCCAATTCCTCCTCCTCCTCCTCCTCCTCCTCCTCCTCCTCCTCCTCCTCCTCCTCCCTGCACTCTAATCCTCTAAATCTGGAGCCTTTCTAGAACAGATGGGGCAAAGGTGGGTATCACCAAAAGATACCCTGACGAAAACAACCTATCTACAGTGGTACCTTGGTTGTCGGAGCTTGGCTCCCGAACAAATCAGCTCCTGAACACCGCAAACCCAGAAGTGAGTGTTTCGGTTCGCGAACGTTTTCCGGACGCCGAACATCCAATGCGGCTTCTGATTTAGTGCAGGAAGCTCCTGCAGGCAATTGGAAGCTGCCCCTTGGTTTGCGAACTGTTCCGGGCATCGAACGGACTCCCGGAACGGATTAGGTTTGACAACCAAGGTACTACTGTATCGAGCAACACTGTTTAATACAACCAATTTTGTCTACGGTTAGAGAAAACTATTTGATCCTGGCGTGTTATCACCAAGTACAGTATACCATATTTTTCCATGTACAGTGGAACCTCGGTTTATGAACACCTCGGTTTATGAATTTTCGGTTTATGAACGCCGCGGACCCATCTGGAACGGATTAATTCACTTTCCATTACTTTTAATGGGAAAGTTCGCTTCAGTTTATGAACGCTTCAGTTTATGAACAGACTTCCGGAACCAATTACACCCATGTTTCAGTTTATGAACGCTTCAGTTTAAGTACTTCGCGGACCCGTCTGGAACGGATTAATCCACTTTCCATTACTTTCAATGGAAAAGTTCGCTTCAGTTTATGAACGGTTACTCTGTGGACCATCTGCAACAGATTAATCCACTTTCCATTACTTTCAATGGGAAAGTTCGCTTCAGTTTATGAACGCTTCAGTTTATGAACAGACTTCCGGAACCAATTGTGTTCATAAACCGAGGTACCACTGTATAAGACTAGGGGGTTTTTTACACCAAAAATTAGGTTTAAAATTGGGGCTCGTCTTATACACAGGTAGTGCTGGGGGTGTTTTCTTAATCTGGGGTCCCCAAAATAGGGGGCATCTTATACACAGAAAAATACGGTAGTTTAAACAAACCATATCTTCCCAAGCTGGGATCTTTTCGAAGAGTCAGGATTGGTGACTCAGATGCACAAGTTCAAGTCTCACTCAGGTGTATGGAAGCCATTCTCAGGTGGCTATTTGGATCCACATTTCTTTCTGAATTAACAGGTATGATCAGAATAAGCATAGATCCATAACAAAAATGTCCATACATGTATGGTGTGTTTCTTTTTTACTGCTTATAAAGGCTTCAGTTATAATTTTTTATTTTTTTTATTTTTTTAAAAAAGCAGTACAGCTACCTCTAATTTTACTTCAAGATGACCCTCAAAGAAAAAAAAAAAAGACCAATAACTGTCGTATAATGCATCCTTTGTTATTAAACATCTTGCTTGGCTGGTATTGACATGGAATTCTTTAAGGAATAAAAATAATTGACTACAAATTGTCCAATGTCAAACACATCACTTGCTTTGCCACGAAATGGTGTGATCTTTTCACAAAGTTGCAGCAAAGCTTTCGGAGGCATCTGAAAAACTTGGAGGGATATCCTTGGATACTTGTCAAATCTCTGCCTTCCCTGGTGACTTCTTTCTTTCCAAGGCTATTTAATCACTGACAATGTGAATGCACATAAATATCGCTACCAGAGAGTGGTAGTCACTAATCTTCTGCAAGTGTGAATGTCTTTTTATCTCTGCCAATAAGCAGGAAGTGTTAACGGCTGACAATGTTAGGCCATTTGCTATAGGCTCTTACCAAAGAAACCTACATTAGATAACAAATTATAAGATGTGAAGCCTTTACCTTGGGAATTGCAGATAAGGTTTGACTTGTGCCATGCTGAAGTACTACTCTAATACATTTGCATGACCTTTCCATTTCCTTCTTGGCTCACAAAGAACACACTAGAGGCCCCTTTCTCATATAAACAAGCACACAACAAAGATAATCTATCTTGCATACTAATAGGGTGGAGTAAGCAAAGAGCTTCCCTCTCTTATTTTTAATAAGGGTAATTAAATTCTATCCGTCCCTCTTATGCACAGAACCTCTCCGAATACATGCTCGTCATTAAATTTTCATGAGAAACATCACAATGTAACAGATTCAAATAGTCAGAGCTGTTATACTTTGACAGTTGTGGCTTATTTCCAATCAGGCTGTCAGGTATTTGGCAATAAAACCCAGTATTCAACATAAAACGGACTGGGGGAAATAATGGAATTTGTAATTGGAATGCTTATCTCAGTGGGTGTAGTTTATAAGACGTTAATTGCTTTCTGCTCTACTTTAAATTTATTAGTTATTTCTACAAAACCTGTCTTTCCAGTTTGATGGCACCATGTTTGACAGATCATCAAAGAAGATGAGCAATCACATCAATCAGCAATGATACTGCAGCCACATTCACTTTTTTGGGGGGTGGGGTGAAGGGAACAGCTAGTAATCAATACATTTTTAACTTTAAAAATCAACATGAAGTGAAGAGGGGGGGGCATTTTGTCTTCTTCACTAGTTTGTACATTACTGTCATCATTAGGATTTTAACTACAACGTCCACCACTTTTCATTTTAATGTTGTCATGCTGAATTAGCTAGTAATTCATCAACAATTTAAATCAGACCTGACCTTCCTAGAGCCATATGACAGTGTCATTTTTACAGGCCATTAAAGGGCAGATTTCTGTGCTCAGGGAGCAATATGAGTAATGTACGTATTTGTTTATGGTGGCAGCTACAAGAAATTTGGAAACATGACATATTCTTAGCATTTGCAAGGTGTCTTGGTAGTAAATATGTTCTGCTACTAAATTTCTTATTCAGTTCCAGGGATGTGTTCCTTGCAGTCTATCAACCTGAAGAGTTCCGAGGATGAATTTCGAACCAGATTAAGAATCTTTAAGGGAAAATACAACAACACTGTCTTGCATGGGGTCCACTGTGTTTATATTATGTTTTCAGAAGGTATGTGCCACAATTTTATAACAGACTTATCACTTATCCAAACACAAGAAATTAGTACCCAGACCTCACTATACACATCACAGATTCAGATAAACAAACAACTGGACCTGTGTGTAGTACTGTAAACAGATAAGAAGCCTTAAACAAATCTCACTTTTTTGTTTTTTGCTGCTCTACTGCAACCGTTTCACCAGAAACCATGGTGGGAGGGAGGGAGGGGAAGAGATCAGACACTTAAGAGAGCATTTTTTCCTTCCTTGTTTGCCTTTTGCAAGATTTCAGAGGGTTCCCCAGGTTGCCTCATCAGTTTGGGGTCAACATTCCATGGTTGGGAATGCATAAGAAATTTTCCCATAGGAAACCAATCATCAACTCTTTAAGCCATGGGTAGGCAAACTAAGGCCCGGGGGCCGGATCCGGCCCAATGCGCCTTCTAAATCCGCCCCATGGATGATCTGAGAATCAGCGTGTTTTTACATGAGTAGAATGTGTGCTTATATTTAAAATGCATCGCTGGGTTATTTGTGGGGCATAGGAATTCGTTCTTTCTTTCTTTTTCAAAATATAGTCTGCCCCCCCCCACAAGGTCTGAGGGACAGTGGACCGGCCCCCTGCTGAAAAAGTTTGCTGACCCCTGCTTAAGCGAATGTTTGCACAACAAATGGTTTTCTGAGAATGCATTGTGTTCAGATAGCAAGACATGCACTGACAATGCCACGCAGAAATCATTTACTTGGTGCATTTGTAACTTACAGAACCTTATCTGCCTTCACAATCTAATTTACAGCTTTAGTCAATAAATGCACCCGGACTAGATTCCCCCAATCTACAGAAAAACAAATATTGAATAAGGCAGTGATTCAGTCCCCACCGATTCTTTATAAAGGTTGAAACTCACTGCAAATTTTGAATGCATAAAAGGTCTGCTCAGATTATCCAGAAGGTAAATGTTCTTCAGGTATGTGACCATGTATTTGAGCTTTTTGAACTCTGCTACTTTCCAGTTTCTCTCCTTCCTTCAGTTTGGGCGAAAAAATGGGAAGATGCAGCTTTTTTTAAAAAAAAAAAGTGTTGACATGCAGAAAGCTCACTAACACTTCTGCTTTTCACACTTCCAGGTACCCAAAGGGAAACTCACACAGCAGTTATGCAATCGGTCTCCATACCCTGTAAGTACGTCACCCATTGTCACAGGGCCGGCTCTAGGTAGAGTCCCGGTGGTGTGGGGCGCCAGGGCGCTGGGCCGGTAGGCGGGGCACTGCGCGGCGAAGCCGCACGGAAGCCATGCTGCACCCTGCGAAGGCGGGGGCGCCGGAGCGATCTCCACCCCTCAGCGCCAGGGCGCCCGACCTGCTCAAGACTGCCCTGATTGTCACTGGGATTGTGCTCCCTCTGAAGAATGAGATACAGATATTGGAGGTACTCCTGGATACATTTTTGACTCTAGAGGCCCAAACATCTGGAGGTTAGCAGTATATTCTACCAGCTTTATCTGGTTCACCAGCTGCATTGATTACTGGACATTAGTAACCACAAGACTGTGTTCTGTGAGGGGAAGGATAATTTGATATCCACACGAATCCAAGCTTACACTGTTATTGGCCCAGTCTTGAAGACTGTTCTTCCAACAGAAAATCAGCAGGCATCTCCAGCACTGATTTTTAAATTTTGCTGAAATCTTTTGGCGCCAGTCTTATGCACACAATTAAAGAAGCAATTCTCTTACAATTACCCAGTTATCTTTGCTATTGCTTTTTATGTAGGATATACTGTATAGAAAGAGAGATATAGATATCATACAATGCTTTCCATTTTTTAAATGAAATTGTGGTATTTAAGTATTTTTATGAATCAAAGAAATTACCTATCATTCCAACAACTTTACTACTAAAATGCACTGCAAAAACACGAGGAGACAATGAAGGCACCCATATATATTATTAAAAGAAATTGCCATCCATCTATCACACACTGTAGTTATACTCTAGACAGCAATCTGGCTCTAACCCCAGTTGCAATCTCCCACTTGAGACTCTCACCAAAGGGGAAAAAAAGCAAGCTGGTACTTTATTCCCTCTCAACCAGTAGTGGCCTCTGACATTCTAATCCACATAGCCCACACTCCACAAAATAATAATAATAATGCAACCATTGCCACAATCCGAAAGGTAGAACCCAAAAGGACAACCACCTCTTTGGGTAACTTTAGGGTAGCACATCTCAATAATGACGGCTTTGTGGGTTCTCTGTCCAAATGTCAATTAACACTTATAGCTAGTCTACCAGCTCCATCTGGTACACAGGGTGAGATCCTAGCTGCCTGCAGATTGTCTCGCCAGAGTGGTGCTTGGTCTAGTTATTTCCCGCTTGGATTACTGCAATGTGCTCTACGTGGGGCTACCTTTGAAGGTGACCCGGAAACTACAACTAATCCAGAATGCGGCAGCTAGACTGGTGACTGGGAACAGCTGCCGAGACCACATAACACTGGTCTTGAAAGACCTGCATTGCCTCCCAGTACATTTCCAAGCACAATTCAAAGTGTTGGTGCTGACCTTTAAAAACCTAAACGGCCTCGGCCCAGGGAGCGTCTCCACCCCCATCATTCAGCCCTGACACTGAAGTCCAGCTCCGAGGGCCTTCTGGCAGTCCCCTCAGTGCGAGAAGTGAAGATACAGGGAACCACGCAGAGGGCCTTCTCGGTAGTGGCACCTGCCCTGTGGAACACCTTCCCATCAGGTGTCAAGGCAATAAACAACTATCTGACTTTTAGAAGACATCTGTAGGCAGCCCTGTTAAAGGAAGTATTTAATGTTTGATGTTTTAACATGTTTTTAATATTCTATAGGGAGCCGCCCAGAGTGGCTGGGGAAACCCAGCCAGATGGGCGGGGTATAAATAATAAATTATTATTATTATTCCCCCATGCTTCTGCCTTGACAATCCCACCCTTAAGCATAATTGTCTGGTCTGGAACATAATTGTTCCTTGGAAAAGGAAAGGCCTATCAAATGTCCATTATCAGGTACAGCTGGTTACATCTACTTATTCCATAGTTCTGCTCTGATCAAATGACATCTGGTGCCAGTAGGGCTATCAGGGAATGGACAGGAACAATGTTCTAATTTCCATACTGCCCAGTCTAGCAATTTCACTGCCAGCATCTCCCAGGAAAAGTTTAAACCCCATTGTGTTTTTTTTTCATTCTTTCTGGGCATGGGAGAAGGCTATGGAAAGCAAAGTCACAACTGATAATGCTTTATACTGTCAAAAAATTGGCAAACGACCTGAATCAGTTTTATAGCAGGTTCGAAAGTCAAGCATTATCAACTAGTGCCATTAAGTCGGCGCCAGAGGCACCAACAGCCACCTCAACCTGTTCTGAAGTCACTCCGCTGATGATCTTGAAAAAGTGTTCTGCACACTTTGTACAAAGTACTTTTACATTGCAATGTAGCAAAAACAAAATTCCAAGTATGTCAGTACTTGGCCAATAAATTATTATTCTATTCTATATTTTAACAGCCCCCCCCCAAAAAAAGAGTAGCTGCAGGTGCTACAAAATAGTGTTTCTCCCTTCCTTACTTTTTGTGGTGTTGATAATGGTGCTCCCCCAATTCTGTGGTTGGTTTTGAGCAATCCATTGAGGCCATAAACTGGCAGGAGCAGTAACAGGGTGGATAATCTACACTTGGGGAAAATGAACAGCTAGTCTATGAAAGAAAATGGATTTTCTGAGCTTTTAGAGACCTCTGGGTATGGGGTGGTGTATAAATTCAATAAATAATAATAATAAAATAATAGGGGGAATAGAAGCGGAACTGGGGTGAGAATATTTTGGGTTTTTTTCAATGGTTTCATGCACTTTCCCTGTATACGTAACAAAGTATGGCTAATCCACAATAGTTGTCCACTGTGGAAGCAGTGTTAGTCAACGCTGAATAATCAATGTCTGTTGGCTCAGTGGCTCTAAACATGCACATATGTGAATCTAAACTCCCTGATGAATTGCATGTGTTTATTTTCAAATGTGGGACCCAGGTGGTGCTGTGGTTAAACCACTGAGCCTAGGGCTTGCTGATCAGAAGGTCAGCGGTTCGAATCCCTGTGACGGGGTGAGCTCCCGTTGCTTGGTCCCAACTCCTGCCAACCTAGCAGTTCGAAAGCATGTCAAAATGCAAGTAGATAAATAGGAACCGCTACAGCGGGAAGGTAAACGGCGTTTCCATGTGCTGCTCTGGTTTGCCAGAAGCGGATTTGTCATGCTGGCCACATGACCTGGAAGCTATACGCCGGCTCCCTCGGCCAATAATGCGAGATGAGCGCGCAACCCCAGAGTCGGTCACGACTGGACCTAATGGTCAGGGGTCCCTTTACCTTTATTTTCAAATGTAATTTCAAGCTCATCTCAAATTCTAGCATTAGGTGAAGTTTTAGCTGTGATGGATGTCCAAAACAGCCATTATTTCCCATTTCAGCAATATTATTGAAACTTCTCCAATATCGTTTCCCCCCTAGCACAGGTATATCTTCAACCTTTTTAGACCCAGCACCCACTTTTAAAACAAACATGCAATTGGGGACCCCTTTTATAATATTTTACCATATATGTAAAAGATAGCATATACTACATGATGGTAGTGTTCCTGTTGTGACCCACCTTGGATCAGGTGGCTACCCAGCAGATGATAGCCAGTACCCTAGTGGGCACCTTCAAATTCACCTTGAAATTTCATTTTATGCAAAATTCAGTAGCAACCAGCTGAAGGACACACCTGCCCCATACAGTTTTTAACAGAGAGAGATAATATCAGTACAATTAACAACCATAATAAAGCCAGCATGGAAAAAAAGCTCTGTTCTGCATCACCATATACCAAGTTTATCCCAATGTTGAGTGCAGACAAGGGCCTCTTTCAAAGATCACAAGACAAGGGCAGACTGGTATAGGAAGAGGGGCTTAAGGAAGAGCAAAAAATTCCTGAGTTATGCAGTCAAAAATAAACTGTTGTGGCAGTCCTGAACTCTTTTAATGAATGAATAATAACTTTAAAATCTTCGATGCTGCTCAGGTTCACATTGTAGTAAAATGCCCCGCAGTGTACGCATTCTCTATTAGGGTTAAGTATTCCGCCTGCTAAACTTCAATGTAATAAAGGCTCATTTGAAATAATGGGAGGCTCACCGGTGTACATGGTTGAGAGTCGTATAAATTATTCATGACAGATTTCATGGTCAAATTGTAATCATATTGGAAATTTCACAGTTTGTTATGGATTAACCGGAAAAAAGCAAATGCATAATGTGGACACTGATGCCTTTCCCAGAGAATAGTGTGGCATTGTAAAATAAACCACACACACAAAAAAACCCACAGACAGTTGAAGCTTCTATTTTTAAGTGAAGTATGTTAGTTATTCAGAGCACTAAAAAACTCCCCACCGCCACAACCAGCAACATCGCCATTTTTAATCTAGCAGCTGCTTCTCAACTGCTTCTGACAGGAACCAAAATAAACCTGACAAGATCACGTTTTAATATATTTTTGCATTAAAAATGCATCAAAAACACACTGGCCGGATACCACCACATTGCCTGTCTTTCTGCATCGCCTTGAGGAAAGAGCAGGTTCAACTTTTGGTCATTCTTTCCATAACTCCAGTAGCACCATCCTTGAGGTCTTGTCAAAGCAGCAATCTCAGCCTCTGGGGAAAGGACCAGATAGTTCTGCAACCCACAGCAGTTCTCTAGCAGCCCATTGAAGAATAATTCTAGAGCATGGGTAGTCAAACTAAGGCCCGGGGGCTGGATCCGGCCCAATCATCTTCTAAATCCGGCCCACGGACGGTCCGGGAATCAGCATATTTTTACATGAGTAGAATGTGCCCTTTTATTTAAAATGCATCTCTGGGTTATTTGGGGGGCCTGCCTGGTGTTTTTACATGAGTAGAATGTGTGATTTTATTTAAAATGCATCTCTGGGTTATTTGTGGGGCTTAGGAATTTGTTCATTACACTGGGGAACAGAATTTTTGTTGCATTGACACCTGCAGTTGTTCTAACCTAATTTCACCGTGCTGATTTCATATCTGAAGTCGGTTTTGTTCTGTAAGCTCTAGTTTTTTTGCAATTCATGTTTTTCACTTTTCACCTGAATATTCGTTTTTCACAATGCAAGAATTAAATATTTTATTAAACACATAGCCAAAGTAGTACAATAAATGCAAGTGACTTATATAGCATTGAAAATTACATGTATAGTATTGAAAATGACATGTATGTACAGTTAGAGGTATGCAAAAAAAAAATGTATTCCCTTGGGATACAGTATACACTGTCCCGAGATTTGGAGGAATATCTGTATATGGATATATATTTGGATATTTTTATTTTGTATTTGTAAAACCGAATAAAAATGATTTTGTAAAAATGGAGCTACAAGGAAATGTCAAGATACCACAGTTTTTATTGGGGTACCTGGCAGCAAGGGTGTAGCCGCGGGGAGGGGGGAGGGAGGTCCCTCCCAATCAAGTAAAACAATAGAAATACTTCACTAACTGACCAGACGGTGACAGCAGTCATGAAATTAAAAGACGCCTGCTTCTTGGGAGAAAAGCGATGACAAACCTAGACAGCATCTTAAAAAGCAGAGACATCACCTTGCCAACAAAGGTCCGTACAGTATAGTTAAAGCTATGGTTTTCCCAGTAGTGATGCATGGAAGTGAGAGCTGGACCATGAAGAAGGCGAGAAGAAACTAATTTTTATATATATACAATTTTTAGTTTCTTCTCTAGCATGGTGAATCATCAGTTCTGTTGAATAGCATGGTGATTTATCAATTCCATTGCTACCCCCAATGGCAGCCCCATTTCCTGTCACGGTGTTTCTTGAGTCTCAGACGGAAGTGAGCGTTTAATGTGTGAAGTAGGAGTTGGAATCTAACACGGTGATCGGTCAGTTTCGTTGCTACAACCTCCGACGGCAGCCTCCTTTCCTTTCCGAGTGTTTCCTGAGTCTCAGGTGGAAGCAAGCGTTTAATGTGCAAAGCAGTGTGAAGTAGCATGTTCTTTGTACTTTTGTCCATCTACTGTATTTATTTTTCCCGATTCGAAGTATAAAATGGTGATTTTCTTGAGTCAAAATGAGAGGACCCCTAAACATTTTTTAAGGGAAAAAAGCATTGGCTATACATGAAGTAGCCACTATCACTTGATTCAGATGTATTGTAGAGAGATCCGCTCTTGTCCAGGCTTTTCTTTACCGCTAAGACTTGGAACTGTTATACATGTCTGAATCATAGAGTCACAAAATTATACAGGGACCACCAGGATCATCTAGTCCAGTGTTTTTCCAAAGTGGGTGACACTGCCCCTTTGGTGGGGGGAACTGGAACAATCCAAGGGGGTTGTAGTAGTCTCAGAAGCAATTGGGCGAACGTTGAATAAAAATAAGGGGGCAGTGGAAGCATAAAGAAAGGAGAATGAATTTTTAAAAAACTGTTCGTACATGCTTAATCTGTTGGGAAATATTGCTGATCACCGAAGAATGGATGCTTTTGAATTATGGTGCTGGAGGAGACTCTTGAGAGTCCCATGGACTGCAAAAAGATCAAACCTATCCATTCTGAAGGAAATCTGCTCTGAGTGCTCACTGGAAGCACAGATCCTGAAGCTGAGGCTCCAAGACTTTGGCCACCTCATGAGAAGAGAAGACTCCCTGGAAAAGACCTGGAAAGATGGAGGGCACAAGGAGAAGGGGACAACAGAGGACGAGATGGTTGGACAGTGTTCTCGAAGCTACTAACATGAGCTTGACCAAACTGCGGGAGGCAGTGGAAGACAGGAGTGCCTGGCGTGCTCTGGTCCATGGGGACACAAAGAGTCGGACATGACTAAACAACAACAACATCAACAACTGACCAATGATGTCAGTTCTGCCACCCTAACGTAGTCCTCCCCCCAACAAAAATCCTGACTACGCCAATGCATGGCAGGGTCATCAAATGAGAGAAAGAAGGCCAACGATTCTTGACAACACATTTCAAAGCTTTTCGTACATCCTCCCTAGCACACTTAAATTGGACACTGATGCACAATATAAGAAGTGAAAGCAATCAGCCAAAACACACATATATACAAACACACACACACACACATATATACTCACACACACTCACTCACTCACTACAGTAATGATATATAATTCATGCTTCTTTGGAGCTTATTAAACTCTGAGCGCAGCCAGTAATTTACTGTTTGGAATACGAAGGAAAACTTCACGTTTTCCAGCCATTGGTGCTTTCAGTTTATACTTTATATGTTCTGTTCGCTTCGGAAAGCCGTCTGTCTGGACCACTTACCATGATGAATTAGCACCCTTCCAGAGGAAGTATTTCAAACCTTTTGACTTCTCCTGGCAAACTCTTGGTATTACCTCGAGATCACCGCAGGTACAAGACCATAAACACTGTTATTAGCTGGTGGCCCATCCTACCACTTTCTCATATTCCCACCACGTTGCCCTGGATAAGCTCACCAGCAGGTTAACCTCAAACAGCAGGAGTAAGATTATTGTATTTACTTCTGATTGGGAAGAAAATAATAGCTCTTAGTTTCAATAGTCTTTATAACCGAGTGTGCAGCAGCAGGAAGCTGCTGATACAAGGAATTTTAAAAGCTACCTGGATGACCAGCTTAAATAAAATAAGAAAGAAAGGAGAAAAACGGAAGAGGGAAGAAACATAGCATTACGAGTTTGGAGTGGGTGGATAGGCTAGAAGTCTGAGATTCTTCTAATTCCTGGATCCAGCACAGATTCAATTTCTGGCTCGCTTCCTGGTGAGGTAATAGCCTTCTAAGTTTGGACCATTAAGATAACAAAGGAAGTGGCTCTGTGCCAGACAGCAAGTGGTTCCAGCATATATCTTGCTCATGTTGAGAAAGCTGATATATTAACACACAACCTAATTAGATGGGGCAATTGCCATTAATTGTTTATTGGGCACTTGCTGGAAGGGTGGATGTGAAGGTGGACCCTCTGTCCCTTTTCAGGACTTTTCTTTTAAAAACTTTCCCCTCCCATGAGTAAGCATGGGGAGATAAATACCTTATTTATCGCTCGATAAGATGCATGTCAGGAGTATGGGCAGGAGTCAGGCTCTGGGGCCTGTAGTGCCTTGCAGGACTGGGGCCTGCCTCAGCTTGTGCTGGGGAAGCAAGGCATGGCCACACAGGTGAAGACATCAGCTTGTGCTGGAGAGGCAAGGAGTAGTCACCCAGGTGGGGCCACTTGATATCTCACTGCACCTGGTGGCAGGAGCTGGGAGGGATAAAAGCCCAGCATTTCCCTTCAGCTCTTTGCCACAGCAACGCCATCCCTGCCTGGTTGCCTCTGGCCTCTTGCTCCTGGAACTCTTGCCTTGTCGTCGCCTTGCTCCTCGACCCTTGGACCTTCACCTTGCTTCTTGCTCCTGGATCCTTTGCCTTGATCCTTGCTCCATGGGCCCTTGCCTTGCCGACGCCTTGATCCTCGACCCTTGGACCTTCGCCTTGCTTCTTGTTCCTTGAGCCTTTGCCTTGCCCACGCCTTGCTCCTTGACTCCCAGACCTTCGTCTTCGCCTCTGCCTTGCTCCCTGACCCTGTGACTGCCTGCTGCTGGACCCTCAGCCCTGCACCTGTTCCTGCTTCTACACCACCATCTTGCCTCTGGTCCTGACGCCCGCCAACCGGACCGTGACAATGCACTTTTTTCCTCCTAAAAAGTAAGGGGAAATGTCTGTGCGTATTATGGAGCGAATGTGTGGTCCCTGGAGCAAATTGCCCAGGGGCGAAAAGCAGATCATGCCTTTTTTAAAAAGAAAAAAGAAAGAGGGAAGGGGGTGTTGAAAGGAAGCTGTTGAGCAGCTGATGGCAAGCAATCGTGAGGGAGATAAGGGACGCTAGTGATAAAGGAGGCTGCCTGGGAGCGGGGAGGTAAAGACAGCAAACTTGCAAGGAGAGGAGACAGGAATACTAAAACAAGCAATGAGGAGAGAAATTAGAAGAAAAGGAGGAGCAAAAAACTGCTCCAGCTAAGGAAGATGATAAGGCAAACAAGAGGGAAGGGGGTGTTGAAAGGAAGCCACTGAGCAGCTGATTGGCAAGAGATCGGGAGGGAGATAAGGGATGCTAGCAATAAAGGAGGCTGCCTGGGAGGGGGAAGGTAAAAGCACACAGATCCTCAGGATTTTTGCATTGGGTCACCCCTAATCCACCATCAGATCACATAGCATGTCCATGGCTATAGCCTGCACACACACACATATTTTTTCCCCCTTGTTTTCTTCCTTTAAAAACTAGGTGTGTCTTATGGAGCGAAAAATGCGGGACCAAACGATGGCAACTTCAAGTCTGGCATAGTTTACTTCCTGGTTTAGGTGTGTACCAGCAGATGGGGCAGGGATTGGGTCTTTCAGATCCCACCTCCCTCATGTCCTCCTGCAACATGCCTTCAAATCATCCCATCATGTACTCAACCTAACCATGTTCGAGAATCCGACATCAGCAAACCGAGTGTGGCAAATATTTCCATGGTGGTAAGAAAGAAAAATCTGAATCGGTGCTCCTTTTCAGAGGTCCCATCTGCACCACACATTTACAGCAGTATCATAACACACTGAACGGTCATGGCTTCCCACAAAGAATCTTGGGAACTGTAGCTTGTTAGGAGTGCTAGGAGTTGCTAGAAGCCCCCTGTTTCTCTTTACAGAGCTGCAGACTAATGGCACTAATGAGCTGCACAACAGCATCAAAAGGAAAGTGAGGGGGAAACCCCCTCAAAATATGATAATTTACCCATGAACACTGCTTAAGAAGCCTTTCTATAACATATTATATGTTTTAGAAGTTTATTCTATTCTATTTTTTATTTCTGACAATTTTGCCACTGCAGAAGTTGAAATGAATGCACAGGAAGGAAACAGTCCTGTCCCTCTGTATTGACTAGCTCTAGAAAGAATGAATAGAGACCACAAAAAGCCCCCAAATATGTTACTTTGTACACACTAAATTAAAACAATTTCTCCTTCAAGACTACAGAGACTATGGTTAATAAGTTATTAGGGTTTTATGGCTTGTTGTTTTGTTAAGCCAGTGATAATCACCTTCTGAAAACCAAAAACTAGGTTTTCAACTTTAATTAGCTCTTTTAAACAGCCTGTGTCATAGTAAATGTCAATAAGAGCTTTATTTTCTTTCTACTAAAGCCATTAGCAAAATGAAACCATAAATGTGCTTGCCAGTTAAGGTGAGTTTATGAATTGTTTAAATGACAGGTGAAATTACCCATTTCACTTTCAGATTATCAAGGGATAATTGCAGTTATCATACAAATAATATAACATGCACTGCTTCCCAGCATATTACTTTTTGGGAAATTTGGGAATAAGCACATCACTGTGCTTAAGAACACTCAAGAATTTATGGTACCTAGAGCCCAGTAAAGGCAAAACATCTTGACACTGCAGGAATCCATCCACCTCAGCCAGGATGACATGGTTAGGGGTGATGGGAGTGCAACAAAATCGAAAGGTCCAGAGGTTCCTCATCACTGCATTAGCCCTAGGTTTGTAACTGAAGTCTGGCCCTAGCCTTTTGCCTCCTTATATAGTTGGGTGGGAAAAAAATACATTTCGTTGTTCCTCTCTAAGGAATTAAGCCTTGCTTGGCTAGGGACTTTTATGCAATTTTTGTTCAAATTCCCTTAAACTTATAAGACCAGGACATATGGACGGGGCTAGCTTAAGCCACTGTGATTCATATGTAGGTAACCTCACAATCTGACTCCCGTAATGCACTCTAACTAGGGCTTCCTTTGTGATTGGTCTGGAAGCTGCAACTGGTGCAGAGTGCTGTGGTCAGGTTGCTGCGTGGAACACCTGGAACAGCCTTTCTCAACCTTGGGTACCCAGATGTTGTCGGACTACAACTCCTGCCATTCCTGATTACTTGTCCCTCTAGCTAGGGATTGATGGATGATGCAGTCCAACAACATCTGGGGACCCAAGGCTGACGAAGGCTGAACTAGAAGCACACACATGTGTGTGTTTCTGTGCTGGCGGAACATCATTTTCTACTGTTGTCTCTGTACTGCCCTTCTTTCTGCTATACACAGTGCTTTTTTCTGGGGGGACACAGGGGGACATGTACCCCTAAACATTTTGTAAATCTAACGGGAGAAGAAACTAATTTTTTTATATATACAATTTTTAGTTTCTTCTCTAGCATGGTGAATCATCAGTTCTGTTGAATAGCATGGTGATTTATCAATTCCATTGCTACCCCCAATGGCAGCCCCATTTCCTGTCACGGTGTTTCTTGAGTCTCAGACGGAAGTGAGCGTTTAATGTGTGAAGTAGGAGTTGGAATCTAACACGGTGATCGGTCAGTTTCGTTGCTACAACCTCCGACGGCAGCCTCCTTTCCTTTCCGAGTGTTTCCTGAGTCTCAGATGGAAGCAAGTGTTTAATGTGCGAAGCAGTGTGAAGTAGCATGTTCTTTGTACTTTTGTCCATCTACTGTATTTATTTTTCCTGATTTGAAGTATAAAATGGTGATTTTCTTGAGTCAAAATGAGAGGACCCCTAAACATTATTATTTTTAGGGGGGGGGAAGCACTGGCTATACATGAAGTAGCCACCATCACTTGATTCAGACGTATTATAGAGAGATCCACTCTTGTCCAGGATTTTTTTTACCGCTAAGACTTGGAACTGTTATACATGTCTGAATCATAGAATCATAAAGTTATACAGGGACCACCAAGATCATCTAGTCCAGTGTTTTTCCAAAGTGGGTGACATTGCCCCTTTGGTGGGGGGAACTGGAACAATCCAAGGGCATTGTAGTAGTCTCAGAAGCAATTGGGCGAACGTTGAATAAAAATAAGGGGGCAGTGGAAGCATAAAGAAAGGAGAATGAATTTTTAAAAAACTGTTCGTACATGCTTAATCTGTTGGGAAATATTGCTGATCGCCGAAGAATGGATGCTTTTGAATTATGGTGCTGGAGGAGACTCTTGAGAGTCCCATGGACTGCAAGATCAAGCCTATACATTCTGAAGGAAATCAGCTCTGAGTGCTCACTGGAAGCGCAGATCCTGAAGCTGAGGCTCCAAGACTTTGGCCACCTCATGAGAAGAGAAGACTCCCTGGAAAAGACCTGGAAAGATTGAGGGCACAAGGAGAAGGGGACAACAGAGGACGAGATGGTTGGACAGTGTTCTCGAAGCCACCAACATGAGTTTGACCAAACTGCGGGAGGCAGTGGAAGACAGGAGTACCTGGTGTGCTCTGGTCCATGGGGTCACAAAGAGTCGGACACGACTAAACGACAACAACAATATCGCTTACTGCCAGGTCAAGCGCCCTTGCAGGAAGGCAACAGTGCCTCCCCTGGATCTGGCAGTTGTGCTGGAAGCGAGGGGTTTTCCCGGCTCAGGAAGTGGATCGTACCTTGCCTCCCTATCTGGCCAATAGCAGACAGCCTGCAGCGCCTCCCCCCCCCCCCAGTTTTCAAATCTACTTTAAAGAAGGTAGATTTCTAGGGGGGTTCTGGGTAATTTTTTTCCTGAAAAGGGGGCAGTAGGCCAGATATGTTTGGGAATCTCTGGTCTAGTCCAACCCCCTGCAATGCAGGAAGCCTTTGCCCCATGTGGCGCTCAAACCCACAACCCTGAGATTAAGAGTCTCATGCTGTACCAACCGAATTATCCTCAAGACTGAAGCCTTTTGAGATTTTCTTTTTTAATACCCTGATTTTCTTTTTTATCCACTTTCATTTCCTATATTGCTGCTTTATTGATCTCATCTTGTTTGTTCTTGTTTTAGAGATATATTGCTCACTTCTTAGACTCACTGCTTAAAGATTTTCAAAATATTAAGCAGCTTATAAATGCTTTTAAATAAGATACATAAATATTCAATCTAGTGCATGGGTAGGCAGACTAAGGCCCGGGGGCTGGATCCGGCCCAATTGCCTTCTAAATCTGGACCACAGATGGTCCGGGAATCAGCGTGTTTTTACATGAGTAGAATGTGTCCTTTTATTTAAAATGCATCTCTGGGTTATTTTTGGGGCATAGGAATTCATTCATTTCCCCCCTCAAAATATAGTCTGCCCCCCCAAGGTCTGAGGGACAGTGCACCAGCCCCCTGCTCCTGCTAAAAAAGTTTGCTGACCCCTGATCTAGTGCTTATCATATTGTTTTTATCTTGCATTTGTTGCATCTTGCAGTTGCTTATCTTTTATCCAGCTTTGCTTTATATTCCAACCTATCTTTTTGTGCAGCATGGGCAATGCATTGCTGTAGTATCACTACAGTCAAAATAATAACAGCTGTAAGTAGCAGTTAGAGTTATTCAGGTTACTATCATTGATAAAACTGGCTGGCATGCAGCAGTTATATCTTACATTACTTTTAGAAACTTAAATTGAGAATGTCATCACTGCACCGAGGCCCGTTCTGGACTCTGATGTTTGTTATGATGTACAGCAACAGTTGTGTGTTGTTGTTATTTTTAAAATCAAACAGGCAACCAAAATAACTTCAGAAGGCCCAGTTGAACAAACACTTCTTTTTGACATTTAATGCAGTAGAAATGAGAATGTAAAAGGGCAGTCATGCGCATCCTGGTCAACTTCACTTAAATCACCTTGCTTAATCTACTGTATGAATACTCAAAGCCCTGTCAACCACTTGACTTAAACAAATTATGCAAAAAGAAAAGAAAGAAAAAGAAAAGTTAACCCCACAGTTCCATTGATTCAGGGAAGGCAATTATAGATCAATTTCTATTTATTTTTTTGCTCACTCTACAAAAAAGTGAAACTTAATTTCCTACTAATATGTTGGCCAAACTTTGGAAATACAATAATCTTATCTAGAGGGGGAAACTTGAGAGAGAATAAGAAAATATGGTTTTCTTTTCTCTCTGCGGAGAAATGGAAGACGACAAGGAACAACTGCAATCTTGCAGGAAATACGCAAGTTTGCATATACATGCAAAAAATAATAATCAAACCCTTCATATGATCAGAATGATCTACTCATCATAATAACAAGACTTGCTTACGGTTAAGAACAAAATATATACACAGAGAGAAAAAATGCTGTTTCAGTTTTAGAGTAAAGAGACCCAATTTTCAAATGCCTGATAGTCAACTTATGTTGTTTACAAAGAAGGCCACAGAGTTGCAGGAAACAGGGCAATCTAGCCATCGAAAGTCTGGACCTATGCCACACAAAGGCAGCCTGCAGGATTTAACTTGGTCCCCTTATGCAGAACAGCTACTTTCCCCAAAGGAGGAAGGCCTCCCTTCGCTCGGGGCTGCTGACCGGAAGTGACTAAGGGAAGGTGCCCCGGGCAGCGGCGGAGGAAGCTGCTTGGGTGCCTGAACAGGCACACCCAGGGGTGGGGCGAGCCGCCCAGAGGGGTGGGGCGCACCACGGGGCCTCTAGAGTCTGCCTGCCTCCTCCCACTCAGCCACCCTACAGCTGGGGGGGGAAGGCAGTGGGCAGACTGTCAGACCGTTTGGGCAGCGCAGAGCCTGCGCACCCAAGCCACCGTGCCTCTTCCAGGAGAGACGCGTGGCTCAGACGCACAGCAGGCCTTGTGGTGAGTGCCGCCCAGCATTTTGTCACCCCCCCCCAGTGGTGACACTCAGAGCGGACAGCACCCACTGCACCCCCTTCCTCCGCTATTGCATCCTTAATCAAGGGAAGGCTTGGGACAGACTAGACAACGGACCCAAGTGATTTCCAGGTCATTTCCAGACAGCAGCCCCAATGGTGCATGTTGAGTCTCTTTCTCTCTCTCTCCTCCCCATGTGCCCTCCCTATTAAAGTGGTGGTGCCCTGGAGGTTCAAGTCTCCACAGAACATCTATTATTATTATTATTATTATTATTATTATTATTATTATTATTTGGAAGCAGAGATCTGTGCCTGTGGAAGGCAGCAAATCCACTTTATGGCTGGGTCTTCACATCCTTAGAGACAGTATTTATCCTAAAGTTGAAGGATGGAACATCTACTTCCTTGCAACTCCAAAACAGTAGACTTTTAAGAATCCTCCCTTTACAGCAGAAACAATTCAGTATACTGAAGTTAACTGATTAACGTTGAGTTGAGTTGACGGGGGCGTCAAGCTAAGTATAGCACGTACACTCGCTGTTAACCTTCCTGGAGTCTGATTTCAAACATTTCCGTGGATACACTACATTAATTTATATGGTTTCAATTTTTCTGACACTAGCCTCCAGCCTCTGGATCTCAATGAAAGACCCTTTTAATGTGAATCAGGGTTGTGGGATTTTTAAGACATTAAGCGATGGCTTAACCCAACACAGTGGAGGAAGTTTTAAAACAAATGCGAGACGTTTTAAAAATGAGTTAGCCTTTTAAAAATTTCTTTAACGACTAATCCTGTTCTGGATAGGGTTGCACTGTGAAGGCCAGGTTCACCGTCTGAGGAAGTTGCTGGTGCATCTTTCAAACAGCAACAAGATGAACAAGGATAAAGTCACAGCTCTGGGCCCCATTGCATGATCAGTGATGTCATCTACCTTATCTCTTTTCTTATTTATTGCTGTGTCTTTGTAATCCACACAGCCACATAAATGATCTAATTACTGTGTCTACAAGCTGCATGTCCCAGGTAAATGTACTGTACATCTCCCTGGACTTCAGGTGACTGACAGCCTAGAAATAGCCTTTTAAACAGTGCCAGATTCTCATCTCTGTGTTTGAAAGGTACAGCTAAACAGTTTTCAAGGCAGCCTGGATGAAGCCTGAAATCGAAAAAAAAAAAAAAAAATCAACTGATTTGAGCTCTTGTGTCAACCTTTTGTCTAAGCAATAAGTACATTATCTTTGCACACTAATGGCTTGCCAATAACACACAGCTGTCCATTTACTATAGAGCGTGCAATAGATAACTCAAATTTATTTAGAAAAATAGAACTATTTTCGGTGTTGTACTTTCTTATCGTCTATTGAGCCATTAGTTTACATTGGTTTCAACAGGGAAAGGAATGAAAATATTCCATTATCACAAATGAAATTCAATAACAATAAAAAAGATAGTAGCTTTGCCATCACTGAAAATAATTGGTTATCTTAGCAGCTGCATTAAACTAATCTGATGTTTCCATCAACAATATTATCAACATTTATTTATTTGCATTACATTAGGTTATAAAGATCCTAATCAAGAACCCATTGTGCTAGGTACAGTGCCTATCCTTAAGATGACTTTCTGCAAGAGAGACTCTCTCTTTCTGTAAGAATGAGAACTAGGGAAATTCACCCAGGGAGCCAACAATACCAAACAATTCACTAAACTGAACCAGCTTTTCTTCACTGTGGCACATACAAGAGAAAGAAAATTAGCTCTTTTCCTTTAGCTGTGAGTAATTCCAAATATTTTGGAAAAGGACTTCCATAACACCAATCAAAATATGCTGTGACTGCATTTTAGTGCCTCTGCTTATTTTCTACGCCTGCAGCTTGATTCCTGGCTGCATGCAATAAATGATGCTGGGGAAACGGAACTTACCATGAATTTATGTTTGGAGATTAGGTCACAGGACATTCTGCCTGACAGGGTGGTGCCTCTCTCTGATGAGCCTGCCTATCAAGTCCAGAAGAAGGCATCATCCCGTCAACAGAATGCCCTCTGACTTAATCTGGCAAACAATCTTTCTGGTTTGGGCTGAATTTTCCAAAGTGTTATACTGTGTTTTTCCCCACAAAAACAGGTAGAGAAAAAGAGTGATGTGTTCTCCACCAAAGGGAAACACTCAACCTCAAATAATAATAATATACACAAATGAAACTCAAGAACAGTTTTACAAAATTATTATGCTTTGTTGTAAGGGAAAGGGATGTGTTTTTCTTAGTGTGCTTTTCAAACCAAATATGGTTGTATGAGTACATCCATTTTACAGCTGGGAAGTAGAAGGGACCACAGCTTCCTAAGAATAAATCTTAATAAAACCTAAGGTGTGTGAGGGAGCATTACTGTTCCAAGGACTGGGTCACACCCACCCACCAAAATCTAATAGGTGTCTAAGACATGGGTGCACACTAATGTTTCTGGGCTGGAAAGTAAATATACCTAGCAACTGTCCCACACATGCTCAGCACAATGTGGACACACACTTGGAAGTTTATTTCTTTTATTTCTTTTCTTTTTTAAGCAAAGCACTTAGTTACACCAGCTTCGATGGTGCAAGGGCTATACACAGCATCCTTGCTAACAAGCTGCCTGGTTGATCTACCTCTGCAGCCTTGCACTGAGACCCAGATGCCTGAATCTATATTGTGACCTTGCCCAGCAGTGAAGCATATGCATAGCTGCCAAGTTACCCCTTTTTTTAAGGGATTTTCCCTTATGCTGAATAGGCTTCCTCGCGAGAAAAGGGAAAACTTGGCAGCTATGAGCATATGCCCGTGCTGCCCAGGGCGGGCGCACTCCTGGGGGGTGCGGAGGGTTCCCTCCCAGGTGCGGGATAGCCACTCGGCTCGAGTGCACGGAGCAGTGCGTGCGCCCTGCAGCCAAGGGCGGAGCGAGCTGCCCATGGGGGCGGAGTGAGCCACCTGCCCCTGACCCCCAAGCCTCTCCCAGCTGTCAAAACGAAGGGGGAGGGGAAAATGCCACCAGCAAAGAGGCGTAGCTCCCCCTTCCCCCGATGGCTTGGAGTAGGCTTGACTTGGGAGTCGCGGGCGGATGGCACGCTGAATGTGAGCCCCCTCAGGGATGACACCCGGGGCGGACCGGCCCTACAGCACCACCTTCCTCCGCCACTGGCCTCGCCCCTTGCATCTTGTCTTACACGGCAAATGCTGTCGTCTTCCTTAGTGGCAGCTCAAGTTGCTTTAAGCACCTCCTTGCACATGGAGACAGCGGAAGGAAACAGAGGAGACATTCCAAAGGGACGACTCTCTTGTGGACTAACACAGCCTCTTCCACCTCTGAGACACCCTGCAGCTCTTTCTCCACCTCCTTTCCATGCCCCCTCCCCGTCTCTGACTGCCCTGTCTCTTCCCCTCTACCATCGCCCCTGGCGGCTGCCTCTTGGGTGACACAGAAGCATACAAATCACTGGCCCCTTCCCCTGGACCATCCTTCTGCCCCCTGCCTCCTCTGCCATACATCCATTTTTCGGGCTCCTGTTTGTCCCTGACAGCATCCGAGAAGAGGCCCACCATTTCTAGTAGCTCTGGCAGCTGGGCAGCAGAATGGTCTGGGCAGAGCTGGTCTTGGAAAGAAACGTATCCCAGGTCTATCAGGCTGTTACTTCTCAATGGGAAGACTTGCTTTCCATCCATAGGCAGATCTGGAATTGAGGCATCTTTCTACTCACAGGTTAAATCATCCTTTTCTTTTCAGTGGTTCCTTTTACCTCCCCCAGCTATTATTTACCCTGCCGCTGCAATCAGCATCACCCACTGCATTTCCCAAATTAACCTAATGCGTTGCACTGGACTACACAGCAGGGCTGTCGTATGCTGCTCTCACTGCACATCAGCAAAATGGGTATAACAATGCTAGATTACTCTGCAATGTAACTTTAGTCTCTCAGTTACAGCTCTGCCCTCTGGAATACAGATAATAATAATAATAATAATAATAATAATAATAATAATAATAAGTATGTGCATTGACAAAAACATTTACAAGCTCAGCAAAACACTACCTCCACCACATTTTTGGGGTATAAAATAAGACCCGAGTGCTGACCTTTGTTAGGGGGAACTCACAGCACTAAAATTCTCAGAGTGGTTTAACAGTCATCCCTTCTTCCCAGAGAACTGAAAAGTTTAGCTCCGAGTTCCCTAAACTCACAGCACTCTTAAACTATAGTTCCTAGGATTCTCTGGAGGAAACCGTGGCTGTTTAAAATATGATACTGCTTTAAATGTATGTGGCCTAAAAGCCATTTTTTCAAACACAACATTTTAATCTTTCTTGCTAGAATGCAGTACCATAAATGAACTTTTAGCCCAAACTTAATTGATTATGTTTCTGATACTTGTGACTATTGCCATAGAGAAAGGTGAAGTGTAGCTGAATCCTACAGTGAGCTAGCAGGCAAAAATATTCACATATTGGAGAGGTCTGCTGCCAGTGCATTTGAAAGAACACCTTCATTGATTGAAGATAAAAGCACGATTTGATGGCAACAATTCAAGCTTTAATTTACAAGTGCTTGAACAAGCCTTTATAAAAGATTTCACTTCCCCTATCATATATCCAGTGTGACTGTATACAAAAAAACTGTACACAAAAATTCTTGTCTGCAAAGAGCAATTAGCATTAATTTGGTGAACAACTTTTAATGATTTTTTTTAAAAAAAAATTCTTGCGTGCTCTCTCTCTCTCTCTCTTGCACCGGCCATAAAGAAATGGCATATTGATTTGTTTTCTGCTATTCCTGTAGCAGCTGCTGGAAAATGGATTTGCAAATATAATAGCAGGGTTGTATTCTACTCATTGTTTTTACCTGAGTGTAGGGTTTGGGATTGTTGTTTTTTACATGACATTTGCCATTTCATGAGGCATCGGAATACAAGTGTGCACCCATTGTTACAAGCACTAATGAAGACTGTATTATTTTCCACATTTTGCTGCAAAATTCATCAATTCTTTAATAAGACATCTTCAAATAGCATAATCTTTTAAAAAGCATGATAACTTTATAGTTGGCTTAGAAAACCCTGGTGGTAAGAAATGTCAAAATGATGGTTTGGTGGGGGAGGAAGAGAACTGAGAACTCAGGGTGCAATCCAAGCCCTATTCCCAATCTGCTCAGCTGGAGGTTTGGATGAGGTGCAAGAGTCGTTATATCCCTATGTCTACCATAGAGTACAGCACTCTGAACTGATATTGCCTTGCCACAGAGCTCCCTGCCTAAAGTGCAGGGGGGGGGGGTTTCAAGGCTCCAAAGCAAGTATTGTTATTCCTGAAACTGGTTCCTGGGTAGCAAGAAAGACTCATGTTTAAATCAAAACTCTCTAGCTATTCATGTATGCTACTACAGCGGCGAGAATTTTGATAGCAAAAATTGGAAGACTGGAGAAATGCCAACTAAAGAGCAATGGTAAGGAAAACTGATGAACTATGCAGAATTGGCAAAATTGACAGACAGACTTCGAGAAGAGGACAATAGTGACTTTGAAAGAGAATGGGAACCATTTATAGTATACTTGCAGAAACAAAGTAAGACTGTTGACTCGATGACAGGATTTAAATAAACACTCACACCTTTACTAACAAAAATATGTAGAAGATAAAGAAATAATATAGTGTATTTTTTAAGAAACAGCAGTATATAATAAGGGGAAAACAAATCAGAAGTGGAAGTTGGGGGAAGCCCAGGAGGGGAGGGAAGAGGAAATGTGATATAAATGTTATGGATATGAGATGTATGTAATGATAGAAAAAGAATATTGAATAAAAATTTAATAAAAAACAAAACTCTCTAGCAATTAGTTATTGATTACCAGAAAAATGAGTTCCCAAGAATCTAAATGACTCCTTATGACAGTTTGTTTCATACCACAGTGTGGACCTTTGAAAGATTTCACGTGGGCCACTTATTTGCGCTTGCGTAAAACAAAAGTAATGGCACATCAGAAAATATTTTTGTGACCAGTGTCACCTTCATGTGGAAACAGAAATGCAATGGTTGCCAGTTTGAAGAAGTCACCTTTCATGAATATGGACTTTGCTGATACAAAGGCTCAGGCAATTGAACTTTTGACTCAGGCTAGGTGAATATTTTTTTTGCCCACGATCCTTACTGTTTCCCCTTTCCTTTTCAAATTGACTATTGATCTAAATGCATCTCTACCCTATAACAGTACAATTCATAGCATTTTAAAAGAGATCCTTTAGTCACCTTCAGGTGCCTTCTTACGTTTACCCTCAAACTCTGCCCACAACTGATGTGCCAAGGGGTCATGTTGTGGATACGGCAGGCAGGAAGATTAACACATACACAACGGACTTTGTATTAATGAAAAAACACATGGCTCTAATGGGAGAAAATGGTCAGTCCGCTCCAACTCTTGCTGACTCCTGCTACAATATCTATTTATATACAAAAACACCACTTAGTGTAATAGAAAATATCTAAATAGTTTACATAATGACAACAGACATGCAGCAATATTCAATAACATTTCTTTAAAAAAAACCAAATTAAAAACAAAACACAAATGTATATCAAAAACTGAGCAGCGCACAAAGCAAAACTTGGGGGGGGGGAGCACAAGATAGTTTATGAAACCTTGAATAAACTTATGCTTTTAAGAGGTGTTTAAAGGTCATTACAGCGCCATTTTGATTCACTTGTAGTGTGAAAATTACTATGGACAATATGGTTTTAGATATAAATTGGAGTAAGGGTGAATATGTTGTTGTAGATGTTTAAAATGATAACCTATGGAGGGATGGGGGGAAGTATCAAGATTCAGAGAATCTCTTTATACAGATATGTTTTTACTAGTTTGTGTTTATTTGTACTTTGTATTTGTGAAGCCAATAAAAATGATTTCATAATACAAATAAAATAAACGTCATTACAGCCCACAGCTCACAAATTATGTAAGGGAGGGCATCTCAGAAGGTGGGTGCTTTACCTGGAAGGCCTACTTCCACACTGAGACCAAGTGTCAGGGATTGTGCTGAGGAGGGCTGCACTGAGGAGGATCAGCAGGAGCCATCCCCTCCCGCGATCCTGAATCTTCCCAGGAGCAAGAGGACATTATAGCTTTGGAACAGTGGTTTGCAGAGGGGCATAGTTCAGAAGGCAGAAGCTGGGAAACACTGGATGGGTAACAGCTAGGAGAAGAAACACTGGGAGAGAGAGGGTTAACAGAATCACAGTCTCTGGAAAGCATTCACACACACCCTTCCCAAAGACATGGGGAGCTCAGAAAGTGTTACAACAGAAAGGGCAGAGGGTACAAGCTCAGATTACAAGACGTAGGAGTGACATAGATTAATAGGGATGGAAGGGGGTAAGCCTTAATTGGGAACACCACCATTCTAGGAAGGCATGTTCCTGTGTCTCTCACTGTGGTTATTAAAGAATCTAACTGGTAAGACATTCCTTTCGTTTGATCTTCTTATTTACTACCACAGGGGAGGAAGCCGATTCCCTGAAGCCTGACACCAAGTGACAATCTAGTGGTTATGGAAGGACCAACAGAGGCTCCTCAGAAAACTGCCATTTTTCCCCCTGCACCATGGAAGGTGGTTTGCTATGAATCCTGGCCCAAAGTTGTTTAAGGCTTCAAATGTCAAGAACAAAACACTGAATGTGGCTCGGAATTTAACAAGTTAACATAACACCCCATTCTAATGCTTTCTAGCTGCACAGTTCAGAGGCTAGGATTACGCTGCCTAATACATTAAAAATATTGTAATGGGTCTATAGTAAGGAATAATCTGATGTATGTGCTGTTAGATTATCTCTGTGCTAAAATGCTTGAAAAATAAGATGCTGGAATTTTTATTTTATTTTTTTAAAAAAATCCATTCATTTTGACTAGAATGGCTTTGACAAAATATTGGAAGTCAAACAGTCTCGAATAACTTAGTTCTATCAGTGTTAACATATTTGACATTAGCACTTTGATCCCAAACACAGGCAATAGACTTAACTGTTTTTAACAACCTCTGGGGAAAAGCAAAAGCAAACAGGGAAGCAAACTATTACACTTTGCATAATCAGACACATTGATTTCAGGTAATGCGAATATTGTTTGTGCTATAATAATAAGATATGTTATTGAATGTAATGTAATAATAAGATCCTTATTATATATTAAATTGTAAATGTGAAATGAAATGTCACACACATAACACACTTCGGGGTCCTTGTGTACATTTCATAGGATAACTACAGTAATCATAAATGTGGGTCTCATCTGACATGCCACCCACAAGTTTGTAACCAGGCATTCTAAATACAGAAAGAGTATTGGGAAAACTTTCATTTCTCAAGTCTTATTGAAATGAATGAAGGTCCGGCCATCTTAAATTAGATACTCATTTGAGATCTGAAAGGTCAAATTTGAAAGAGAGAAAAAAAGATGAACATTTGCTGCAACTGTATTGCTTGATATGCCTAAAACGGGCTGCATTGTAATAACATTATTTATTTATTTATTAGATTTATATACTACCTGTGAGGGACAGGGGATACCGAGAGGTCCCTCCCATCTTAAGGTCCAGCCCATCCCCAAGCGCTGGGGAGAGCAGGGAGAGCTCTGCCTCCAGCGGAGAATCAGGAAGTGGTGTCCGAGGCTCAAGCAAGGTTGCGGAGCCACTGACCCAGGTGGGACAGGAAGGGGGGAGCCCGGGGGGAAGGCCAATCCCCCCGACTCCGGAATTGCGCAAAAAACGTAGGGGGAAGAGGCTGGGTCTCCCCAAGCTTCTTTGCTGGAAGAAAACGCGCCAACCTCCATTCGGAGGTACTGACACCTGACCGAAAGCATGTATATAGATCGCTCTGAGCACTGTAAATAATCAGCACTTAATAAAAGTCTAAAAGGACTATGCTGCGAGGAGTCATTACTCTAGAGTAGCCGCATCAGCGTCTCTGACACTACCTTTCATCCTAAAGTCTCAGGGCAGCTCACAGAATAAAACACAGGATAAAAACAAGTAAATAGGTTAAACAAAATAGCGAAACAAGAACACACACACCCCAATAACAGGCACATATAAAAAGGCTGTAGAATATTAATCAGCCAAAGTCCTGGTTGAAAAGGAACATTCTCACCTAGTGCCTGAATATATATAATGGAGATGCCAGGTGAGTCTCCTTGGGGAGAGCAATCCACAAATGGGGAGCCACTACAGAGAAGGCCCCGTTCTCGTGTTGCCGCCCTTCAGACCTCACATGGAGGAGGCACATGAAGAAGGGCCTCAAATGCAGAGTCCAGGATAGTTTATATGGGGAGAGGCAGTTCTTCTGATATTGCCATCCTGAGTTGTTTGAGGAGAGTCAGACAAAAGCTATCTATTCACCAGCATTCTGTTGGACACAGGTGGCCTTTGAGAAGCTCGTAGAAAGGAAATATGGATAGCAGACCTCTCCCACTGTTCATCCTCAGCAGCTGGTAAAGGTAAAGGTACCCCTGACCATTAGGTCCAGTCGGGAACGACTTTGGGGTTGCGGCGCTCATCTCGCGTTTTTGGCCGAGGGAGCCAGCGTTTGCCCGCAGACAGCTTCCGGATCAAGTGGCCAGCATGACTAAGCCGCTTCTGGCGAAACCAGAGCAGCTCATGGAAACATCATTGGTATTCAGAGGCAAAAAAACCCACCATCATACTAGTAGCCATTGATACTTATCCTCCATGCATTCGCCATTCACTTTTAAAATTCACCTAAGTTTTATGTTACTTTTCCTATACAGAGGTTGATCACTGTGCCTAGGAGAAAGCATTCATCTCCCAATATAAGGAAGGGCAGATCAAGTGTAATTTCTGCCATGGGTAAATGGATTTGCCGTATAGGAAAACGTATGAAGCAGCACTAATGCACTTGTGTATTTTGGGAACGGATAGTGTCACTTCTGAATATTTTTTTTGTCTATAATGAAGCCATACGTATTAGGGTTTCAGCACATCCCACAAATCTTTAGATATGGATGCAACTCCCAGGAGTAGATGTAGCATAGATGCCTTTCAAGTATAATGTGATAAATAGTCGTATGGGGAAAAGAATAATCACTTACTTCTAACATTTGGAAAATTGTTTGGGAAAGTATTTGTCATTTCTATAGCTTGTCTATAATATTGGTTTCTCAGTCAACAAGAATTCTAAAGAAATAAAACCTTATAGTAAAGGTTTGTATAGCACAAAGGTTTATATAGCCCTTTTTAGGGAAGCTTTTAATATTTAATGCTGTATTGTTTTAACATTCAATTGGGAGCCACCCAGAGTGGCTGGGGAGACTCAGCCAAATGGGTGGGGTATGAATAATACATTATTATTAAATTATTATTATTATCCATGAATATTTACCAGGGTTTTTTTTTGCTGTTTTTCCTAGTTCCAACCTTTTCCCAAGACAATTTTTTGCAACTATATTTAATGCTATTTGGTCAGTAAGATTTAAAAACTAATCTTCTGAATTTACTTAAGGTTTGGAAGGAACTATTTCCCCCTAGTTGATCCTTTAGATGGCAGATCCTGTAGTAAACAAGCATCTTGCAAACCAGTCTAATATGCCAAATCTTGCTATATTTGGGGAATTGTTTTCTTTGCAGTATCCTTGCGAGTTAATTGGGATCCCAATCTCTATCGTAGGCTGTGGCCTATGTAAACTGATAAGACATACTCCTTTGTGTATGTCATCATAGGTTTCTAAGCAAATAAAAGCTTCCTGATTTTAAGAGTATGGTTACCACGTTTCCATGGAGTAGCTACAGAAAGATTTAGGAAGATTTAGGAATCAGAATGAGATTTGCCTAACAAAAAAGCTTTCAACAACTTACTGAGTGCATAGCAATAAAATTTATCGAAAACAGGAGTTGGGGGGGGGCAGAAAATGAAGAGCCCAAGAGTCACTTTACTACATGCTCAAAATATGATGAAATGGCAGTGGTGATAAATATATTTAGGGAGGGTGGATTTTAATAACAACGGCAGCAATTTCTGCTTTCTCACCAACAATAACCCTTAAGCAAAGCTCTGAAGTTTACTTTTGTAGTTATTTTTATTTGTCAAGTCTCTCTTCATCATTTAGAGACAGATTCCCCCCCCCCCCCCTTTTAGTTCAGTGCTGTGATGGAATCAATACAAATCTGCTCTTAAAATATCTGTCTCTGACCTGTGTTTGTTTTAAGCTGCATCATTCATAATGGTGATAGATTGGTAATGGCATTCCTCTTTGTCCGCACAAAGCACATAGCATAAAAAGTACATATATTTTACGCCCGAGGTCAGGAGAAAAATAATGGATAAAGAGTGAAATAAAATAGACTTCGAGCTGAAGGGGGCTGAGAGCTCTCTACAGGATACAACCAAAGCAGGCAGTACAAAGTCCATTACACTCAAATGTTCTTGAAGCATTTCAGAAGTGAAATTGTTTCCACAGGCTAAGGCATAAAAAGTATCAAGCTTTTACATTTCCATTGGAAGGATAGCCTGCAGGAACTGGGCAAGAGTTCCTATTCAGGATCTTACTTAGCATATTCCATTTATCAATCTTTACCTTAAGACATAAACCCATTTGTTGTTTATGACTAAAACTGCACACATTGTGGTTGTCATTATAGACTTTATTGTGTTTCATTCCTTAGACTTAACATGTAACAACTGTTTTAAAATGTTTTAAATAGTTATAATTTTGGTTCCTCTGTTTTGTTTTCGTCGGGTTGGTGTTGGTTAAATGTTTAGTTGGGGTTGGTGGGTTTTTAAAAATTGGGTATAACTGTAAGCCAGGCATGGTCAAACTTGGCCCTCCATATGTTTTGGGACTACAATTCCCACCATCCCTGACCACTGGTCCTGTTAGCTAGGGATGATGGGAGTTGTAGTCCCAAAACACCTGGAGGGGCAAGTTTGGCCATGCCTGCTGTAAACTGCTTGTTGTTGTTGTTGTTGTTGTTGTTGTTGTTGTTGTTGTTGTTTTCTATTGATTCAATGGTTTGTTTGTTTGCTTGTATAGGATATTTTGTTTTTTAATGTTTTATGTTTCTTTGTGTCAGATGGATGGGATATAAATTTAAAAATTATTATTATTATTATTATTATTATTATTATTATTATTATTATTATTATTACAATCTGAAGAGGGTTCCTGAAGAAGCACTTTAGGAGAGATCTAGGAGAATAGTGGGCAAACCCCACTCACTCCTTACTGAGATATGATGAAAAAAGCAATTGTATTTATGACTGATTTGCACAGAAAGCTCTCTGGAATTATACAAAAGAACTGTTTGATTTAATTCAATTCTTCAAGTATGCATCTTATTTAAAGCAGGCTGCAATCTATTCAGAGCAATAATTCACTACGAGTGCCCATACAGAATACATGGCTATGCTCTCAGTTCAACAGAGAAAGAACAGGTGCCAATTGACAACATTACTGAATTTACAAGGACCAGCAGAAGATGATAAAAAAATTCCTTCAGTAGCACCTTAAAGACCAACTAAGTTTTTATTTTGGTATGAGCTTTCGTGTGCATGCACACTTCATCAGATACACTGAAACAGAAGTCGCCAGACCCTTATGTATATTCAGATGGTGGGGGTGATGGGAATGGGTGATGGGCTGATAGGAGTGGTAAACCTGTTGATGACTGTTAACGACTGTTAATGACTGCAATTGGTCTTGTGGCGGGGAGCAAGGGCTGAGGTGCTACGAAAAGCTTGATCATGTGTAATGAGATAAGAATCCTATGTCTTTGTTCATTCCAGGTGGCTTCATGGTTTTAAGCTTGCTAATGAGTTGCAATTCAGCAACTTCTCTTTCCAGTCTGTTTCTGAATTTTTTCTGTAATAAAACAGCTGCTTTGAGATCTTGTATAGAATGTCCTGGGAGATTGAAGTGTTCTCCTACTGGTTTCTCTGTCTTGTGGTTCCTGATGTCAGATTTATGTCCATTTATCCTTTGGCGTAGGGTTTGGCCTGTTTGTCCAACATAGAGAGCTGAAGGGCACTGTTGGCAGAAGATGAGTAAGAGGGTGACCCAAGCTTGTCCTCCCACCACCATGGTTTGTTCTATTTGCACCAAGGTTACCTGGCCATCTTTGGGGGTTGGGAAGGAATCTTTGCCTGATGTCCAAGCGTCGCCTGTGTCGGGCTCATTTTTGCCTCCCTCAGGGACACTGCTTGTCAGGGGACACTAAATGGCTATTTGGTGTCTTCTTCTTTATTACAATTCGACAGGTGGACAGTTGTTGAGAAGTAGAAGTTGGGTTACCTGCAGGAGGGATGGCTGGCATGTTTGCTAGGCAGCTGTGCCGTAAGCAGCTGTTTCTTTGGGCTAGCACTCCAAATGGGGCAGGCTAGCCCTGATAGAAGCAGCTAAATTCTAAGCTTTCCCATGCAATCAACTAGCAGGACAGTCATGTCAGGAAATCCTCACCACCAGTCTCGTTGCATGTTAAAAGCTACAGTGATACATCGGGTTACAAACACCTCGGGCTACAAACACTTTGGGTTACAGATGTTGGGAATTCCATTCCAGATTAAGTTACAGACATGTAGCTGTTGAGTGTCACATGTCTGTGACGTTCCGTTGCATGTAGCTTTTGCTTTTGCTTCTGCGTTTTGACCACGAAGGAGAGCAGACACGTTTTTCTCTCTCTCCTGAGATATGCTGAATAAATGCTTGTAAATATGCCACTACGGTACTATCGTCTCTCTCCTATCGTTTCTGCTGCACAGTGGATTCTGCTATTACAGAGTGTCCTGGCTTCTGAAGCCCGGGTCATTATCGCACACTGCACCAGAGGTTGGAGATCGTATCGGCAGGCGGCCGGGAGGGCACACAGCCCTCGTGTCTCCCATGGTATATACGAACCACAGACTGCTAACCCGGAAGTGCTACCTTGGGTTAAGAACTTTACCTCAGGATGAGAACAGAAATTGTGCACTGGTACATGCAGCAGCAGCAGCAGGAGGCCCCATTAGCCAAAGTGGTACCTCCGGTTAAGAACGGTTTCAGGTTAAGAACAGCCCTCTGGAATGAATTAAGTTCATGACCAGAGGTACCACTGTACTAACTTTTGCCCTATTTAATCCTGCCACACGTAACTGCCACCCATAATGCCCCTTTAGATGACACACACAGTAAACTGCTATGGTTGAACTCCCTCCAGTTCCCCCACAGAAATACCTCTACGTGCCGCAGGTAGAGGCATATTAAGCAGAAGAAAAGCACACTTTCTGTGGTCACGATAGGTGCTGCACGGTTGCAGTTGATGTGAGGTATAGCCCTTTAGACTGAACCTGTGAGTGCAACAACAACAAAATGCGGGAGCACAGGAGTGAATTGCACATGAAATTAGGACTGCATTGGTCCAACAAGCATTGTTCATAGAAAACTTGGGCCAACACTCAAAAGCTTTACCTATTAACTTGACGGGCGTACTGTTAGATTCAGTGGTGAGTGTGGGTTGCCAGGACCGGGGGCCTCATGGAAGGCAGTGGGTGGATGGGAAGGAAACAGAGTACACATGCACATTCAACTGCCTAATGACATTGGCATCAGCCAGGAGATTGCAGATGCAGAAATAAAAGAAGGAGAGTCCTTCCATTCCCTGGAGAGGTCACTTCTAGGTTTGCATGGAGAAGCAGTTTTCAGTGGAGCCCAGCGACAGAAGAACGCAGATGTATTGAGGCAGCACTGGGTGTTGACATTTTGCACCCCTAACAATTCTGTGCATGTGGCAACTGCCCCTGTGCCCCCCCCATGCTACACCACTTGTTAGATTACCATATTCAGTTACATGCTGTGAAATTAAACACACTGAGAAAGCTCTGCAGAATTTGCTTGTTGCAGATATGTACATGTATGTGTGCATCTTGGCCTCTGATGGCTGAAGCAAGGTTGGCCTGCTCACAAACTGTAAAAACTCTTATCGATGATACAGGCCTAGCACTATCAAAATATGGTAAAAGGTCAGCTAAGACCGCAGTTTCATCTTATTCATGAGCCTTTCTGAACAAAACAAAGCTTGTTCTTAAGATTGCAAACAGCTCAGTGGATGCCTGACCTCAGCTCACACTGTTTCAGTAGTGTATATTTATATTAGGTACTTGTCGCATGTGTTAGAGATAGACGTGTTTCCCTTGGAGCTATAGTATTCTGCTATCCTAAGGCACGTTTGTCCAAAGACTGTTGCTTGTAATTGACTCCCAATACATCTGTGTCAAGGAGGCAGGACCACTTAAAGGAGAGATTGATTTCTTTCTGCAGCAGAACCATCTAATTTTTAAATACCTAAGATTATATCTTACCCTCACCAAGACAAGGCAGGTTGATAGCACAATAGCAGTGTAAAAACAAAGCCATGCTGAGCTGCAACATCAATTTGATGGAATTTTCCTCAAGAAGAGGTTACAGATTCTCTCGGTTGTAGGCATTCCACAAATTGAGGCAAATGACTCAAAACCGAGCCAGTACTTGGTTGCTGAGGAGTTTCCTGTGGCAGCCAACACTGTTGAGGTCCATTCATAATAATAAACAACAGGGATAATAAATGCTTTCAGCTTTCTGCTCCACAGCTACTTTTCGTAACAGTGTCAGGTCACACATACACACACACAAAAGACTCTTGCTTATTTTTCATAGAACTGCACTAAATATTTATGATGTTATATGTAACAAAGCAACTGAAAAAGGAACATATGCACATCAATTAAGTTTGTAAGAGCAAATATGCAACATACTAGAATCGTGCTCCTCAAATGGGTGCACTGTGCTGATCCTATTGAACAATTTCATGACACAAGGTGTCCCCTTTCACTCTGTAAAGATCTGATCAGCAATTAATTAAAGGAACTTAATTGTTTTGGCGTGTGCGTGCGTGCGCAAACTTGTGATATTTTGGTTAATACATAAAATCTGGGATTTCTCCATGCATTATCTCCTACAGTATAATAGCAACAGACAGCTGGCAGGTATTACACTCTGATGAAAGCTCTGTTTCTTAAGTACTCCAGCCAGAGCAATACCTTGCAAAGCAGCTTTTGCTGATGCTACCCTATGAACAATGTTTAATTCGAGAGGTGCCAGGAAGAACGGGAAAGAACTCCTTCCCTGGTCCCATATTGGAGGTTGCTTGGAATATAAAATATCCTGGGCTCTTATGAGAGGAAGAGTAAAGTTTAGGAAATGATAATGATGGTGTAACTCTAGAAAGAAAGAAAACTACACACACACGAGAGAGAGAGAGAGAGAGAGAGAGAGAGAGAGAGAGAGAGAGAGAGAGAGAGAGAGAGAGAGAGAGAGCATGCACAGAAACACTACTGACCTTGATGATATCACCAAACATTCCAGAGTTGAGTCCTAGAACTCAATGTTCTAGGTCCAGGCCCTGATGGCGAACAGCACAAAGGGCTGACTTTTGACCATCAGCCTAACAGAAGATCTTGCAACACATTTAGGAAAAAGGAATATGGTACACTTATTTATGTTAATTTAGGAAAGCTAAATGCTGTGAGAAACTAAAATGTTTAATGCACAGCTATTGACAAATTTTAATACAGTGGTGCCTCGACTTACGAATTTAATCTGTTCCGAAGGCACCTTCCTAAGTCCAAAAATTCGTAAGTCGAAAAACGCCATTGGAAAAGCGATTTCCCATAGGAATGCATTGGAAACGGAAAAATTCGTAAGTCGAAGCAACCCTATCTTAAAATTCGTAAGTCGGAAAATCCCTATCTAAAACCGCCGCGGGTTTTTCCCGGATGTCGAGACATTCGTAAGCGCGCGGCCATTAGCCCTATTCGTAAGTCGAAAAATTCGGTTGTCGAGTCGTTCGTAAGCCAAGGTATCACTGTATTGGTGTTTTCAACAAAATATGTCAGCTTGACATATTTTAACCCCCTCTCTCGGTCTCCATGACCCAACCCCTGTCTGTGCAAAAAACTCTCTTTCTTAAAGTCCTCCCAGCCCCAGCTCAGGCTTTTGACGTACAAACAGGACAGGGGGCACCTTTCTCCTAAAAAAAGACAATCACATTTTTCTAGGGATGGGTGGCAACCCTATATAGTAGAGGCAAATAGTGTTCCCAGCTCAGGAGAAAGAGGTGTTTAGTGTACTACAAGTTGCCATCATTATCCAGTAACCAAGGACAAGGCCTGATTCCTGTGATACAATCATACTCTTAACACTAAAAGGCCTGCAATATTCTCCGCACATGCTAAGGTTTCCTCCCCTTTTACCAGGTACAAAACCTTTGAACGTGCACAATATGCAACTAGCCTTTTCACATTCATAGATCTTGCCTTGCAGTGCCTTGATGTCCTCTGCCAAGACTTATCCACATAGGAGCCCAAATATGTCTGCAAATTTCTGTTTGTGATACCAAAACCATTGTAGGAATTCTTATGGAAAGTAATCATTTTGCTATGTTCATATCTTGCTTCACAAGATATGCTGTGAATGGGGTTCATTTCATTCCTCTTTTTTCCCAATTCAATCTTTATTATTTTTTTCAATATATACATTTATACAACAGTCTCTGTTTTTGTTTGTAACAAAAAAAGAAAATGGTGGCAACTGAAGCAAATATACTTTGTATACCTCACAATACACATGACACTACAATTTATGAAAAAGGAAAAGAAAGAAAGAAAGAAAGAAAGAAAGAATAAAATAAAATAAAATAACATACAGTAGTTGAGGTTTTAAAAAAAGACTTCCAAACTTTCTCATTGTACGTTATCTGTTAAATACACTTTTACCGTGCAGTTACTTATTTCTTCTATTTTTATCATGAAAAGGTAAAGGTAAAGGGACCCCTGACCATTAGGTCCAGTTGTGACTGACTCTGGGGTTGCGCACTCATCTTCCATTATTGGCCGAGGGAGCCGGCGTATAGCTTCCAGGTCATGTGGCCAGCATGACAAAGCCGCTTCTGGAAAACCAGAGCAGCACACGGAAACGCCGTTTACCTTCCCGCTGTAGCGGTTCCTATTTATCTACTTGCATTTTGATGTGCTTTCGAACTTCTAGGTTGGCAGGAGCTGGGACCAAGCAACGGGAGCTCACCCCGTCACAGGGATTCGAACTGCCTACCTTCTGATCAGCAAGCCCTAGGCTCAGTGGTTAGCCCACAGTGCCACCTGGGTCATATTTCTATGTAAATTGTAGTATATAAAGGTAATTGACAATTTCATTTTATTCCTCATAACTGCACACTAGGCTTGGATGAAAGACTTGCCCATTTCTAGAGTGGCAGCTATTGAGCTTCACAGCAGAGCAACACAGTGGGAATTTGAATTTGGGATTATCACATTCAAATCCAGCACTCTAGTTACTACAACGAAGAAGGGAAAAAAATACTGAATATCTGATTGTTTTGACAAGGAACACAAGATTCCTGATGGGGGAGCTGGAAATAATCAACAACAGATGTTTCTTGAACCTTGAAAACTATAGAGCACAATCTTAAAAAAGATTACCAAGGAATAATACCATTAAGGATTGTGGCCATAATCCACAATAAATGAAGCCACTACAATTCATCCACAGGAAGGATACAACGTGAACAGACAGGAGCAGGTTTTGAGCAATAAATTCACTTAGTAAAATATAAAAGACAATGCTGTGTCTTGCCTTTCAATACCAGGTGATTAGTCTAGCCATGTGCAGACAGGCATATACTGAAACCAGTTATCAACACATGTAAAAATACAATGGTGTGTTTTAAAGCATCATATCAGAGCGTCTGGACAGCAGTGACACCAATCTCTAGCTCAGACTTCTAGAGAAGAGAGGAGGATTGGACCCAAAGCAGCCAAAGCTGAAAGAGGAGGGATTATAGTTATTAATGCTTTGTAAAGGACATGAAACCTCATGCTTCAGAGATTAACCTAATCTCTAACAATTAGAGGCTAGGGATAAGACTTTCATTGGGGGGTAGGGCAGATTACCCCACATTTCTTACACCATCCCTCTGAAGCATCTGTTGTTTGCTAATGTCAGAGATTTCTAAAGTCAGAACCTTTGATGGAATAGGTTTCCTTTTAAGTAAAGAAAGCCGACAATAAGAAAATCCCATTGCAAATGTAGACAACTCAACTGAGATGAAACCAGCGCAACATAATATGTGCACGGACTGAGATGTAGGTCATCCTAAATTCCAGTGAATTAGAATGGTCAAGTTACAGGCCACATATTTGGGGGGGGGGTGTTGCATGTTCACACCTCTCCAGTTCCACATAACTAAATATTCTCATTACAGGTAGGTAGCCGTGTTGGTCTGGATCGAAGTAAAATAAAAAAATTCCTTCAGTAGCACCTTAAAGACCAACTAAGTTTTTATTTTGGTATGAGCTTTCGTGTGCATGCACACTTCTTCAGATACCACTTCTTTGGTATCTGAAGAAGTGTGCATGCACACGAAAGCTCATACCAAAATAAAAACTTAGTTGGTCTTTAAGGTGCTACTGAAGGAATTTTTTTAAATATTCTCAGTCTTCTCCAAGCAATGTGGCTAAATTCCAGGGTTGCCAACTTGAAAAAAATATTGTCGGAACCCAGGTAAGCCCTGCCTCACGCAACTGATGCAGTATGGAACGGGCCCATCAACTTTCTTGGGGGCCAGACCCCCCCTCCAAATATTTTATTGTGGGGGCCGAAGCCCCCATGGCCCCTGGGAGTTGGCTCCTTTGTGGCTATCCGAAGTTGCAATGTAATTTATTTATTTTTTTTCAATTGCTTCAATACTACACCCCCTACCTATCCCACCCCACCCCCATTAAATAAAATCCCTTCAACTATTTCAAGTAAACTGTACCAAATAGCATCTCTTAGGGTATTCTATCAGGACAGTGCCTTCCAGAACTTATTTTGCTTTTTTAATTGAGCAGACAGGAGAGGATTTAATATGAACTTCCACAATATATTGGGTGGGGAGGGAGCTTCTCTCATTCTCAGTCAAACTGAAATACACCTGAACTATGAGGTGAAACTCTGAAACTCCCTTAGAGATGTACGAGCGAGCATTTAAGTGAGAGATAATAGAAACATCATATAAAATAGATTACGGCAGATTCCAGCTTCTTTTTTTAACTTCCAGTGCGCAAGCACACACATACCATGTGCTATTTCATCTCACCTAACAACGTTATAGTGGAACGCAGAGATAATTGCACTATGCTTAAGAAACACAATATGAAGAATATACTGCATATTTTAGTTAAAATTAGTCTCTCATGGCACGTCTCATTTTCTAGGGTCCACAAAACTGTAGGATTTAATTTAAGAAGGAAATCTTTAAGAAAAGATCAAAACTGCAGAAACAAACTTAGTAAAAATAATAGCATTTTATCCTAAGGTTACAGTCATTAGAGTGTTATAGAAAGTATTCCTTCGTGCCAAGAATTCTGGTCATCAAGTTCTAGGTTCAGACTCAAGCATAGCTGATCATCTAAAAAATGTAACTCAGAGTCTTGTACAAAAGTAGAAGCATTATTTCAGATGGTTGTAGCAGACTATGACATAGATGAAACAGCGAGTACTACCAACAGGGCACACGCAAGACAGAATAACCAGGTAGAATTTCAAAATTGTGACTAGCTGGGTTTCTGCTCTGCTTATTAGAAAATACACACACACAAACACACACATACACACTTGGCGGAGAAAGATGTTCAGAGAAACTGGGAAGCCACTCAGGCTTCATTTGTTGTTCATGTCAGAAGCACATTAACTTCACATCAACTGGAGGTCAGAATATGCACGGTGTAAAGGAGGGCTTCTCAAAAAAAACTTCCCTGCAGTACTCACTTGAGACACCTGAAAATGGTGGTTCATGCACACACAGCCAGCCATGAAATGACAGAAGGTGGAGGCAGTAGTTGGCATAATCTGCTGGCAATTACTGACATAATTTTCTTCTGAGATCTAAATCATCTTTGGAAAACATTGAATTATTTGCCATAGTGTTTGCATACAGCAAAGAGGTGAATTGAATTTGTGTTCATGATGAAGCAATGAAGTTCATGACCATGGTCTGGAACACTTGGGATATGCCACATGAATAGTCTAGACACCTAACATAGTCAAACATGGTCCAATTTCTTTAGAATGGGAAAATAAGAATTCTGGACTGCTTTGAAAGAAGCTGTTCAAGACCTTTGCAATAGTTTATTGTATATTATTGACTTTACACAGTCCATTCAAAGTTCCTGCCCTACTTGACATTCTTTTCTCTCTCTCTTTTTGGCATTTTTTCCTGCTTCATGACACAGGTTGAAGGGCTTGACAGAGCAGGCCCCTGACATTTCTAAAGTAATCACAGGGAAACATTTGGCTTGCTGAATGTGGAAAAAGTGCCCTCTTTATGATGAAAAATAATAATCTCAGGGCCGATTCCTTTTTCTGACATGTTGAAGTCACCGTGAGACAGTTTTAACATGCCAATTTGGCGGAGTTAACATTTTGGCTCAGTGTTCCCTCCTGTGATGACAGATGGGATTTAACACGCTGGGGCAAGGCACAGACATACCAGCGACCATAGTCACCCTACAAGATTGTGGTAACTTTATGTTGTCAAGAAGTAACCTGAGAGACATAGTTTCAGTCTCAAAAATGAGAAAATACAGTAAGACGGCTGACTAATCATGAATTAGGACCTTCCCCATGACAGCACCCAGGGATCAGGCCAGCTGTCAGGGAAACCAGACCTGGGTCTGTGGTGCCCCCACAGCTGCTAAGGATCCCTTTTCTGTCCTTTGGGCTAACCAGACAGAGATATTTTTGTGTGTGTTAGCTGATTCACATGCTCACTAACTGCTCTGGGTTGGAAAATATATTTTAAGAGATCTGAATCGTATGTTGTAGGTTATTTGAAAACCCCAGCAAAGCAGCCTGCAGACCACACTGCGTGACAATTACTGGCCTATCTGCACGGAGAAGTGACAAAGCAGCACACATCCCAGGGATGGCCAGAAACAGTTTCACTTGCAAATAAAACAACCCTCCTCCAATTTTGCAAACAATGTCCTTCATCTCCATCAGGTGGTTGTGGTTTTTTTTGGGGGGGGCAGGGGATTGATGGCACTCACTGATGATGATGATGATTGATTGATTGATTTATACCCCGCCCACTCTGGGCGGCTTCCAACAAAAGATTAAAAATACATTAAAGCATCAAACATTAAAAACCTTCTGATACAAGGCTGCCTTCAGATGTCTTCTAAAAGTCAGATAGTTTTTTTTCCCCCTTGACATCTGGTGGGAGGGTGTTCCATAGGGAGGGTGCCACTGCCAAAAAGGCTCTCTGCCTGGTTCCCTGTAACTTTGCTTCTCGCAGTGAGGGAACCGCCAGAAGGCTCTCAGAGCTGGACCTCAGTGTCCGGGCTGAACGATGGGGGTGGAAACAAATTTTTAAAAAAATCCTTCCAGTAGCACCTTAGAGACCAACTAAGTTTGTCATTGGTATGAGCTTTCGTGTGCATGCACACTTCTTCAGATACACTGAAACAGAAGTCACCAGACCCTTATATATAGTGAGAGGGTGGGGAGGGGTATTACTCAGAAGGGTGGTGGGAATAGGTGATTGGCTGATGGGTGTGGTAAACCTGTTGATGGGGGTGGAGACGCTCCTTCAGGTCTGGACATACTGGACTGAGGTCGTTTAGGGCTTTAAAGGTCTCTTTGAATTGTGCTCTGAAATGTACTGAGAGCCATATAAAAGACGTGAAGGTGTGCATTATTTACTGTGCTACCTGATCAGTCTTTTTATCTACCTTTCAGTCTCTGAAGAACAAGGCTTTGCAGAAAGTGGTGATTATTTAGTGTTCACCTAGTGCCAAAAGAAAAAAAGAACAAGTTGTCATGATTTTGCAGCTCAAGGCGATACGGTAATACAAATCTGTTTAGATAAATGTATATAAGGAATGCTTTGCCTTTTCCTTTATTTAAGACAAATATCCATTCTAAGCTTTACGAAGAAAGAACTCCGTCTCCCAAAACATGCAAATAAAAAAATCAATGGGCAAAGTTAGCCATCCTAAAGTCTCACCAATTTCACAAGGAGACTGATGTGTGTGCATTTGTTCTTCCACACCTTAAGCATGTAAAATGAGAAAACCAAACTCCTGTACTGAAAATATTCTGCCAAATTTTAAACTTGAATCAAAAAGAAAACAAATAGCCAATCGAAAATAGAAAATCTGAGAACACAGATGTCATGAATATGAATGTATATCATGCTAATCAGACAGGTACCTTGCAAATAGTATTTGTGACAGAAGCTGGATTAGGACCAGTATATATTGTGCAGATTTTTTTAAAAAACCTAAAATATGAAATCCTGGGGTGATGGTGTATTTTTAAAGCTTAAGGCCCAGCAATGCACTGTTACAATACCTTTTGTTTTGTTTTTCATATTGTCATCTCCTTCAATTTATTATTTTCCTAATTTTAAGTTGCATTGGTACCGTATTATGCTTTATTTTCATAGAAAACATACCGTCTCCCGAAAATTAAGAAATGTGCTTTTCGTTTCAGACCCTCATTTCTTAAGCTCACTCAGAAAGACCACGATTGCAAACAAAAATAACAATGCAAAATTCCTAGCAGCTGTTCACTGAACCAGCCACCTGTTTCTTCTTGAAGCCTTCCCTGTGTACTAGCTAACTGTTAACATCCCACTTATATTTTTCAGAGACTTGCTATAAAATAACTGAATAAAAGCCCATTGTATCTTATCACTGCTTTTAAAAGTTTCAATATCCCTACACACAGCTGGATTCTGACACACACACACACACACACACACACACACACACACACACACACCCTGCTGCATATTATTCAGTGGTCCATTTTATCTATTTTACACCCGTTTACAATGTTGTTTATGATCATGTAGATGTTTTCATTATGACCGTCTCCTTTATGAATCCTCGGTGATTCCAAATCAAGCTGTCAATCTAAGTCACATTTGTTATCAGTACATACATTTCTATCCTCAGTAATATAAAAAGGGGGGAATATTTCCCCTGTCTTTCAGATGTTTGTTTAGCACAATCAGATCAGAGCTAATAATGTCCAGGTTCCAATTTCTAACTCAATGAAATGCAACTAAAGCTTGCCCATTCACAACTCTCTTTCCTTTCTATACAATTAAAAGAATTCCAAACAATAGAATAAGAATATGGAAAGGACCCAATGATGCAACAGAGCCTGTTTTCAGGCCCCCCAAACTTACATTGTGTAATACGGCCTCGTTTCAAAATATATAATGTGGATTATTAAGATGTTTAAATGAAACCAGTAGGAGAACACTTCAATCTCCCAGGACATTCTATACAAGATCTCAAAGTAGCTGTCTTATTACAAAAGAATTTCAGAAATAGAGTGGAAAGAGAAGTTGCTGAACTGCAATTTATCACCAAACTTAAAAGGATGGAGAAACCTGGTCTAAATAAAGACATTGGATTCTTATCTCATTATACATGATAAAGTATCTTTAACCATCTCACCCCTTGCTTTTCCTGTGGGACCAATTGTAAACAGTCATAAATTCTTCCTGTAAGACCAAATGCAGCCATAAACATTTATGTTTAAATGAGTACATCTATATAAACAGAATTCTTACAGGCCTTCTCTCTCCTACATCGGGCCTGCAAAACTGTGAGCATCACACTATCTGCAGTTTGAAAACTGTAAGCATTTCTGTAGAGTAGCAGCTAAGTGGCTGAGCTGTGAATATGGAGGTCCAACAGAACAAACCTTGCTCCTGACGTGAAGTCAGTTAGGCGATCATAGTCAGGGTACTTATTACCTGTCAACTAGACTGTCTTCCCTCCAGCAATTTGGGAATAATAATATTGGCCTGTAATCTGAAGCATTTTGAATAGTGTGAAAATGAGTAGACATACCCACAAGCCGGGGGGAAAGCCCAGAATATTCATGGGTGTCTGAACCAGTCAGATGAGAGTTGACTAGTTGGGCAAGACTCTGAATAATAATCAATCTTCCAATCAAAGCAAGGCAAATCAACGGCCTCAGCCCAGAATACTGAAGGAGCATCTCCACCCCCATTGTTCAGCCTGGACACTGAGGTCCAGTTCCAAGGGCCTTCTGGCAGTTCCTTCACTGCAAGAAGTGAAGTTACAGGGAACCAGGCAGAGGGCCTTCTTGGTGGCGGCACCTGCCCTGTGGAACGCCCTTCCACCAGATGTCAAGGAAATAAACAACTATCTGACATTTAGAAGACATCCGAAGGCAGTCCTGTTTAGGGAAGTTTTAAATGACTGATGCTCTAATGTATTTTTAATCTTTTGTTGGAAGCTTCCCAGAGTGGCTGGAGAAACCCAGCCAGATGGGCAGGGTATAAGTTATTATTATTATTATTATTATTATTATTATTATTATTATTATGACAGACAACCTCAGTACCTGGGCACACATTTGAATGTAGATGTTGTCCAGCCAAACAGCATTTATTTCCAAAGGATGTGTATTTCATAGGCACAACCCCATAAGAATTCCGCCCCAATTGGTCAGGCATATGAATACAACTAGATTGGGGCAAAATCATTGCAGTACATTTCTGCCAAGTAATGGAGCTGCCTGCATTGTGCATCAAAACAGGGAGCACTGGCTGCATAGTTCTGTTGCATCATGTTTGCTACGTGATCCCTGATTGGGTGGAATCACACAGTGAAAAGGAGTCCTTAAAAGGAGGGGTTTTTTTTTACAAGAGATCAGATGATCAGTAAAACGATAGCTGCAAAGTGGTGTAAAAATGTGAAATATAATCCCTTCCCCATGAACGATTTCCCCCTTTCACATTAAAAAGGTTGCAACAATTCTGCATAGCACTATTTAATGTTCCCACTCTCTGTAAGCAGCCTGCAAACCATTTGTCTGTTTGTTTGCTGTTTGCAAACTGTGTTTTGAAACAGACGGTAGTTAGCATGAAGATCAACAGAAACACAATGTTGCGCCATGCATGCTTCAGAAAGGCACATGAGAGAAAAACAGGAGGAAGGAGAGGTGACAGCACACACTTCTGGACTCCTAACTAGGTCTGCTTTTGGTTTCTTCCCCCCTTAGAAATTAAGGTTGATCCATCTGCAACAGAAGATAGGGACTAGCTGGGGTTTCAAGGCAAGTCCAAGACAATCTTCTACCCGAGGCAGACAAAATTCCACGTATAGAACCTGACCGGGCTTGCAGCTGAATCTTACCATACTTCAACACTGGGAATATAATAACAACTTGAGGCAGCAGGATTTTTTGGGGGGGGGGGTTGAGGACAGTCTGTATAACATGCACAGCTCTATACTCCAACAGAGAATAGCTGTCCTGCCACCATCTGCCACCTGAGGCAGTCTCATTTTGCCCAATGCTAGGGCCAGCCCTGGGCAAATATGGGGAGTGAGGGACTCTCATTTATTCTGCTTGAAATGGCAGAACTGCTTCTCATTTTGACTTGAGAAGACATAACGATATAGTTGCAGACAACTGAGTAGATTCTGCTACTTGCAAGGTTTTGGATAAGTGGTGGGGGGGAAAAGAAAAATAGCCCAGGTTTTATTCTCAAAGGCTCTGGTTTAGCATCACTCAGAATTTAGACAGCATAATGAACCTCTCACATTTGAAATATGGAAAAAGAACCAAGCTTATGTGTTAGTGATGATTTAAGGGAAAAAATTCTACAGGACAATTACTGGTGTTAATTTCTTCCTTGTGCTTTTATCATGTTTGCTTTTAACATTTTAAAGATTTTAATTTGCCCTGATATACTATTTGATTTGTTCTGGACTTGTCTTACTTTGCCCCATCTCTTTATGCACGTATGTCAGAAGTTTGACGTTGTTCCATTCATAGTCTTACTACACGTACTAATGTTATTTTCCTTATATGGAGAAATCCTTGTGTCAATAAATTATGTTTACGAAAATAAGTTAAGAACTAACAGACACCTCATGCTTTGAATTTGTGAATGACTTGCTTCTCCCCTTGCAGACAAAAAAATTCCAGGCTCTCTATGTCCCTTGATCAATTGTCTGAACTGCTTTCACAGAAGAAAAACAGGATAAATGACTAGCAATGGCTTAGGAAGTCATGAATATAGACAACAGGACTGGTCCTTTCCCTCAGTAGTTATGATTATGGTGATATAGGAAATAGAAAGGTAAAATGCAACTGCAAATGTTCATAATGGCTTGAATACCAAGACGAGGCACATTGTCCCAAGCACCTTGCTGTCTCAAAAGCCAAGATTTAAGAGTTCTGAACAGGTTCCAATTTGGTGTGATGGCAGCTTGCTCCTAGGAGGAATAATGCTCCCCTTTCCTGCTCCCCGCGGCCAAAAAAGCAAACAAACCAAGACCTTGAAGGAATCTGTGTGCAGATATCTGTTAATCAACCCATGAAGTTATATGGCGCAATTCCATTTGCTCATTTTGTGGACAATGCACAATGCTGCCAAGTCAAATGTGAAGATACTCGAGGATTAGAAAAACAACAACTGTGGGCCTAATGGCAATGGGGCAAAAACTGACATGTTTAAATTGGAGCCAGGTGTGGGATTAAGCAGCTGGAAAAGGCAATTGACTAGCAGAGTAGAAAGTTACGGAGAGCGTTTTAAATTAGTGAGAAATTTCAGAGTAGCATTAAAGACAGATGGAGCAAGACAAAACGTGCCACATATTTTTTGTACTTTTATTATTGTTTCAATGAAGAGAACTGCAAATAATCCTTAAGAGGCCAAGCAACGGGATAAGGAATGTTTTACCTCTCAGAAAATAACATGACATAATTGCATGGACTAGGATTCTGAGTTTGTGTTTGCAGGTGAGACCATCTGCTATTAAGAACTCTGCTCCCGTGACACTCCATAGTATTTCCATTCAAAAGTAGTACAAAGAAAATTGCAAGGATGCTTTTACATCAGAGCCAGAGTCAGGAGTTTGCCTTGTCAGATAGACCTCTGCTACAAGCCTCATTCCAATATGGAACCTGGAGTCTCCTTGCTCTCATCCATGTCCTTCTTCCTATTGCTGCTTGTTCACTTGCACTCTATGAGCAAGTGCAAGTGGGCGAGGAATTTGGTTCAGATTTTAATGGGAACACTTTCCAGTACAATAAGAGAGCAGCTGCCCTTTGAAATTTGCACTTCTCCCAGTTTTGTGATGCAGTTGTGCAACCAAACGATGTCTTAAAAAGCATATATTCATGAAAATAGCATATAAAATGCATCGTATCAAGGGGACTTGATAGGGAAAATGTGTATATCAGGCAATACTACCTACAAAAAAAAGTTTATTAGCTCAAATGTGCACTAAAATGCTGCCAGATTTTCAGGATGGTTAAAAAAAAGTTGGAAACACTCAGGGAGAGGGATCCAATGAGAGAATCATGCCCAAGGATCTTCTGGAATCTGGTGCTGTTCTTCACAGACAGAATCATGAGTGTAAGATAATGATCAGGGCTGGATTTAGGTTTGATGAGGCCCTAAGCTACTGAAGGTAATCTTTATATGTCCGGCTGTCCTTTGTCAACAACAAATTGCCACTGTTTTTAGTGTTGAATATATGCTATATGGTAATTTATGGACCTAATAGGTATCTAAAGCCATTTGCACATAACAAATAGGAGCCTACACAACACAAAACACTGTTGCTGTATGTAGGTTTTATTTTATTTGTTTTTTTAATCTTATATTTTGTCAGCAATCCCATAATGCATGTTCCCGTATGCATTTTTCAATGATTAAGAACACAAGGAAAGCCTGTTTAAGCAAGTCAATGGCCCATTTGGTCCAGCAGCATCTTCTCACAGATGCCTGTGGGTAACATGAAAGAAGGAACTGAACACAATTCTCCGATTCCTAGCGACCGGTATTCAGAGTCATACTGCCTCGGACAACAGAGGTGGAGCATAGCCATCATCAAGTCTAGTAAATGCTGGTGGCCTAATCCAGGCATCCCCAAACTGCGGCCCTCCAGATGTTTTGGCCTACAACTCCAATGATCCCTAGCTAACAGGACCAGTGGTCAGGGAAGATGTGAATTGTAGTCCAAAACATCTGGAGGGCCGAAGTTTGGGGGTGCCTGGCCTAATCCTTCATGAATTTGCCTAATCATCTTTTAAAGTCATCCAAGGTTAAGTTAGATTGATTAATTTCAACAGGTACCATATTTTTCCGTGTATAACACGCCCCCGTGTATAAGACGCCCTCTAATTATGGGGACTCCAAATTGAGAAAATGGGGGGAAATTGCCCAGAGTTTTTGAGATTTTTTTGGGGGGGAAGGATTGCCTAAAATCGCTCACCCACCTGACCAACACTGAAAATAGCATGTGCCGCCGAAGCCATCAATCCACTGTTCACCAAACACCTGTCCAATTGCTGCAGAGTCAGCCTATCGGCAGCACCCCTTGTCACATCCACAAATCACCCACCCCATCGCCACGGATTATCTCCTGCTCACAGCAACAACCAATCACCAGTCCGCCCTCTGCACTACCCGTGTATAAGACACGCCCCCAAAATTAACATACTTTTAAAATTAAAAAACCCTCGTCTTAAACATGGAAAAATATGGTATATTCTGAGTAAAACCTAGTTGTGCGCCACCCATAAAGCATGTATTCCTTTTATTCTTGGCCACTGGCGGCTTCTTTTTCTCTAGCAAAAGATGAACTCTATCAAGGACAAGTCATACTGTTTATAGGATCCCTTTCCCAACCTTAAATTAAGTGGCTTTTGATTGTGATATCCCTCCTTCATTCATCACCCAGTCAAAACTCAAACCTGATGCTGATCATTCCAGCTGGTATTTCTATCAAATTTAGTGCAAGTTTCACTCAGCAAGCAAGTTTGGCCTCTCTTCTCCCACCCTCCCTTTCACATACCCCCCTTTTAAAAAATATGTTAGCTACACAGTCCATAAACCTTCCATTTATTGTCTAGTATCTGAGCATTGGTGCATATTTCACAGAATGGCTTTAACTTTTCCAAAGGAAGCAATAACCTAAGATATATTGGGTCTTCCGCTCACTGTCTTGGTTTTGTAATAACAGAGATTTACCTCTGCCAAGATCTCTCCTAGCCCTTTTGTGTAAACCTGCAGTTTGCAAAGGAAAGAAAATAGCATCAAGTTCTTTTATAAACTAGTGTGCAATCCACAACTTGAATGCAGCAGACAGTTCTGTATAACCACTGAAATAAACAACCTGGGAAAGGTTTTTTTTATTTATTTTCAAATCATTCTCGAAGTTAACTTACTATGGGCAAGGTGGTAAATAATATTTGGGGAAAGTACAGTGGCAGATACTTCCACCCTCATGGGCCCGGCAGCGTCTAAAATTCAACCATCAATTTTAACTAGGATTTCAATATGTAATCTAAGGAAGCTGTTAGAACTGTTGGAAGTATCGTTTTAAAGCACATGAGTATGGCTGATTAAGGGTGGGGAATCAAATAATTAAAATGTCTGGTGTCCTAAGATTGAATCCTTGAACATGCAATGGATCGGGACATCTTCTGGCTTTGTAACTAACATAGATTAAAAATAAAATAAAATAATTCCTTCTAGTAGCACCTTAGAGACCAACTAAGTTTGTCATTGGTATGAGCTTTTGTGTGCATGCACACTTCTTCAGATACCTATAACAAACTTAGCTGGTCTCTAAGGTGCTACTGGAAGGATTTTTTTTTTAAAAAAATTGACTATGGCAGACCAACACGGCTACCTACCTGTAAATAGATTAAAAACATCACCTTACAAATAAGAATGTGTTAAATAGATGTAAACTCTCTTATTGACCTCATTGTACAGAAGATAGACTGAATAAAGGGCACTATGAGGTAACTGATCCAGGCTAAGTGATCTTTAGTGTGAACTCTTAAATCAGGCATCTCCAAACTGCAGCCCTCCAGATGTTTTGGCCCATAACTCCCATGATCCTTAGCTGACAGGACCAGTGGTTGGGGAAGATGGGAATTGTAGTCCAAAACATCTGGAGGGCTGAAGTTTGGGGATGCCTGTCTTAAATCAAGTTACAGGTAGGTAGCCATGTTGGTCTGACGTGGTCGAAACAAAATATTTTTGTTTCTCTTCCAGCAGCACCTTAGAGACCAACTAAGTTTGTCACTGGTATGAGCTTTCGTGTGTATCTGAAGAAGTGTGCATGCACACGAAAGCTCATACCAATGACAAACTTAAGTTAATAACTTAATTCATACTGGAGGTCCATTCTTAACCTGAAACTGTTCTTAACCTGAGGTACCACTTTAGCTAATGGGGCCCTCCTGCTGTTGCTGCGCCGCCCAAATTCTGTCCTCATCTTGAAGCAAAGTTCTTAACCTGAGGTACTATTTCTGGGTTAGCGGAGCCTGTAACCTGAAGCGTCTGTAACCCGAGGTACCACTGTACACTGTATTGGCCTCAATTAACTGCCACTCTCTATTTCCGTGCCCTAGCTATGTTATGGCTGTTTCAAACCCCATGGTGCCCATAATCATGAATAGAAAGAGAAGCCCACACACTTTGACCACTTTGATACAAAAAACAACACATGAATTTACCTTTTAAGCACTGACAGTCTGAAGGGGTGGGGCCTCTACTTTTCTGTTCTGCTTTTTGGGACTAAGTGGATGACAGCAACTTGTTGAGCTTGAGTTTTTGTGTTTTTTCAGCTGACAGGGTCCATCTACGGTCCATCGAGGCTAAAGCGTTTCCCCCAGTCCTAAACGTTTGAAGCTGCTCTTCAGTTATAAGGCAATTGATCTCTGCACATGTTCAAACGAGCTTTCATAGCATTATATGTCCCCCCCACACACACACACCAAGTTTTGCAATGCTACAGCTGCCCACTTGCTTAATTGACTGACGATATTTCCACACCGACAGAGACCTAAGTGTACACCTTTGCAGACCACTTTCAAAACTGATACCAAATGGAAATAAAGAATTGTGTTAGCGTATTAAACCACTGAGCCTAGGGCTTGCTGATCAGAAGGTTGGCGGTCCGAATCCCTGTGACGGGGTGAGCTCCCGTTGCTTGGTCCCAGCTCCTGCCAACCTAGCAGTTCGAAAGCACGTCAAAATGCAAGTAGATAAATAGGAACCGCTACAGCGGGAAGGTAAACGGCGTTTCCATGTGCTGCTCTGGTTTGCCAGAAGCGGCTTTGTCATGCTGGCCACATGACCTGGAAGCTATACGCCGGCTCCCTCGGCCAATAATGCAAGATGAGTGTGCAATCCCAGAGTCGGTCACGACTGGACCTAATGGTCAGGGGTCCCTTTACCTTTACCTTACTTTAACAACAAAATATGCCATGCCCTCAATGTTCCTACATTCTCTGTGATCTGTATTGTCTCTATACACTTTTGAAAATATGGATATGAACATCACCTTCACTAGACATTGAAATAATTCCAATTTGATGGAATACTGCTGGACTTGATACAATACACATTTCTTTTGTGTACCTGGTCTTACTTTGCTCACAGTTGCCATATAGCAGTTTAAATACTACAGTATTGATGAACTGGTGAGATTACCTATAACACTAGTGACTTATCAAGTGCTTTCCACCCATTTATTATTTCAGAAAACCATTTGGCCATCCTGTTCTACAAGAAAGCACTTTACTAGGAATGATGTGCTGCAGCAGACACTAAAACAACGGGAGTGAGACTTCAGAACAGAGCTGCTCATGATATTTCATTATCCGACAGCTTAATATTTATGGTGCTATAAGTGCTATAAATTCTGGGACTTAACTACTGGTCTTGATTTTAATACGATTATCAACTTAACTTTCACCACCCCACCTCAACAGAGCTACATTTTTAACTCTCTCAGTTCCAAGGCACTACATTACTCTTTGGGCCAAACACAGATATATGACGATGTTGATCGGTTGGTTTTCAAATTCAGCAGAAAACTCATTCTCTGAACGCAACCAAATACTGTGGCATTGGCATTATATGGAAATAGCACTATTATTATTATTATTATTATTATTATTATTATTATTATTATTATTATAGTCGTACCTCAGAAGTCGAACGGAATCTGTTCCAGAAGTCCGTCTGACTTCCAAAACGTTTGGAAACCAAGGCGCGGCTTCCAATTGGCTGCAGAAAGCTCCTGCAGAAAATCAGAAGCCATGGAACCCGTCACTTCTGGGTTTGTGGCAATTGGGAGCCAAAACATTCGACTCGCAAGGCGTTCGAATTCCAAGGTACGGCTGTATTATTATTATTATTATTATTATTATTATTATTATTATTATTATTTCATTTGTACCCCACCCATCTGACTGGGTTGCCCCAACCACTCTAGGCAGCTTCCAGCGTATATAAAAACATAATAAAACATTAAAAAGCTTCCCTATACATGGCTGTCTTTGGGTGTCTTCTAAAGGTTATATAATTACTCATCTCCTTGACACCTGATGGGAGGGTGTTCCACAGGGTGGGTGCCACTACTGCGAAGGCCCTCTGTCTGGTTCCGTGAAGTTTCATTTCTCGCAGTGAAGGAACCTTCTGAAGGCCCTGAGAGCTGGATCTCATGGGCTGAACGATGGGGGTGGAGACTCTCCTTCAGAGAGGTGTGTGTGTGTGTGTGTGTGTGTGTGTGTGTGTGTACACATATACACACACACAGCTCTGAAGTTAGTGTTTAAAACAGACTGCTAATGATTACCTGAGCTGTCTGCTCAGTTCATAAGACTGAAAAGCATAAAATATTACATCATGACATATTTCCTTTTAGATGTTGTACTTATTATGGCCTAAAATGCAGAACAAGGAGTGCTGTAAGTTTGTTTGTACTCACTGCCAACAACTACGGCCATGTTATTAACAATTTCCTTTTCACCATTATGTGTGATGCGTCAACTCAGAATAAAAATGCAATGAGTGTCTTGAGCAATTGTGGGATAATTAATAGGAAAATGAATATTTATTTAAAATTCTCTAAGACTAAATTCATTTTTGTTATGCAATTCGTTTTAGTAGAGACAAAGAAGGCAACATAGCCAGCTACCTGGTACACTTTTGAGCTTGCAGTCCTCACTTCAAACAAGATGTAAATCTGCCTATCTTGTCTGCAGTACTACAGACCTGCCAATTCATATCAAACAAGAAGATTTCTTTAAAGAGAATAATTTGCAGACTTGTTCTGTTAGAAGCACCCTTGGTTTCAGACAAACTGGTATATATATATATGGGCTGGGTTGTTGGAAAAGTGTCAAAATAAGCAAAAATTGAAAAAAAATGGGAGAAAAGAGAGCAAAACAGTGCATTTTCAAAAACTATTTGCAATTGATGGAGATCCAGCTCCCAGTTTGCTTTACAAACACATGCTTAGATTGCCAAATTTCATCGAAACGAGAAGCGCAGTCATTTAAAACACATCAAATAAACATTCATTTTATTACAGGGAAATGCAAATATCAAACCTTAACAAGTAAATCGAAGGCCTGCAATTTTAAAACAGCAATAACAATAACCTTAGGGTGTGCTTTCATTATGTGGTTGACTTTATGAGATGCAACTGGTATTTTTCTTTGTGTGACTCTTCTATGAGTCAGAAGCTAGTTAATTCAAATTATAATCCAGTCACCCTATGCAGCACTTAGAAGTAGATTATAGATGCATAGGCCAATACAAAGAGCAACCATGAATGCTCCTTATCATGTCTTTCACCTCTTTGAAACATACATTCTGTCTTGCAAAATCTATTGTGAGTATAATCCATGTGTATCAAGCCCCACCGATTATAACAATGTAATGCTTTCCACTTCCCTGGTCATTTTTCACCTATGTCCACAATATTTTAGGTCTACTTATTCTGTTATTATTGATATATAATCATTGTAATTTTAAACCATTCAGAATATACCTACTTGGGGGAAGGAGATCCCATGACCCTATACAAACTTACCTAGGAATCAGTCCCATTGAACTCAGTGTGCCTTACTTTAAAGGAGACATGCCTATAGAATCATAGAGTTGGAAGAGACCACAAGGGCCATCCTGTCCAACCCCCTGCCGAGCAGGAAACACCATCAAAGCATTATTGACATATGCCCGTCAATCCTCCGCTTAAAGACCTCCAAAGAAGGAGATTCCACCACACTCCTTGGTAGCAAATTCCACTGCCGAACAGCTCTTACTGTCAGGAAGTTCTTCCTAATTTTTAGGTGAAATCTTCTTTCTTGTCATTTGAATCCATTGCTCCATGTCCGCTTCTCTGGAGCAGCAGAAAACAACCTTTCTCCCTCCTCTATATGACATCTTTTATATATTTGAACATGGCTATCATATCACCCCTTAACAGTCTCTTCTCCAGGCTAAACATACCCAGCTCCCTAAGCCGTTCCTCATAAGGCATTGTGCTAAGAATCCAACTCCAGCCCCAACAACATTTGTAGGCCACATCCTTTTGGCATCTCTCTGGCATAAGAGCAACTGCATTGGTGGTGGGAGGAATTTAGGACAGGAGCTTGAATGAATTTAAGTTCATCAGGGTGCTACTAGTTTATTTTAGACCATATACTTAACGGTTGTAGTAGATGCAGTTAATACACCATGAAACACAACTCAGAAGGCAAACTGCTTTGTGGGTGCATTCACAAGGTTGTTCAATCTAAATGAATTTAATCAGGCACCCCCCCAACCTTCGGCCCTCCAGATATTTTGGACTACAATTGGACTACAATTCCCTTCATCCCTGACCACTGATCCTGTTAGCTAGGGATCATGGGAGTTGTAGGCCAAAACATCTGGAGGGCCGCAGTTTGGGGATGCCTGAATTTAATGAAGGCCATACATAAATATGGATTCAGAACAGGGTGGGGAAAATGCCTAGAAATATTTGGAGGTTGCAGTACATGTGAGAGGTATGTAGCAAAAGTGCATGGGGGAGGAAACAGAAGTTCAGCATGATGGGGCAGATTAACCACTATAAACTTCAAAGTACAGTGGTATCTTGGTTGCCGAACTTAATCTGTTCCAGGAGTCCCTTTGACTCCTGGAATGGTTCAAATACCAAGGCTTCTGATCGGCTTTCCTGCACTCAATCGGAAGCTGCATAAGCCACATCGGACGTTCGGCTTCCAAAATACATTCTCAAACTGGAACACTCACTTCCGAGTTTGCAGCGTTCGGGAGCCGATTTGTTTAGGAGCCAACCAAAGTACCACTGTAATTGCAAAACTGAAAACAAACCAGAAATAATCATTGAAGCAGAGGTGAGTGCGATAGCCCTTGGCAAACAAGAGAAGGCCTTTTAGGATAGCTGTAGTAAGGTTATCAGAGTGGACAGGGAGAGGCTGTAAACCTATGTCCTTGTTTTATTATCTTTATTGAGATTACACTGCAGTATGAGAAACATCTCTGCGATAACATTCTACCGAAACAGAAAAGTTCCATTACATTCCTTCCAACTCCAGGTAATTACTTTTCAAGTTTCTTTGCAGACAGCTACGAGTCTGTAATTGCAAGGCAAGAGGATTTTCTTGTCTTATACTAAAATCTTTTAAATGAGATTTTCCTACTAAATGCATAGTTTGTGTTACTGCACAAATACAGAACATTTGCAATATGATTAAATGAGTTATAAAGCTGCAGAATCACATTTCCTCACATAATATTAGCAAGGTATCTACTTTCCACCTCCAATATGACAATTAAAACCCTGTACTGAAAACACTGTTTGGCAATGTGAACCGGAGCTGATTATTCAACATCACGATGGATTCAGGAGACAGTGCTAATACTGATGATTCATTTAAAGCGTATTATATGATTCTGTTGTCTTCGTGCAAAAGTAAAACATGGTATACCGTGACTAGTTTGTGGCCTGGTATGTTGACAGTCAGGTCACTTGGACTGAAGATGGGAAACCTACTGGTCACATAAGGTATTTGGCAATAGATTCAGAGCTTAACTCCACCTCTGAAGAGAGTATCTAGTCCAGGGGTCAGCAAACTTTTTCAGCAGGGGGGCGGTCCACTGTCCCTCAGACCTTGTGGGGGGCCAGACTATTTTTTTTGAGGGGGGGGAATAAACGAATTACTGTACCCCATAAATAACCCAGAGATGCATTTTAAATAAAAGGACACATTCTACTCATGTAAAAGCACACTGATTCCCAGACCGTCCACAGGCCAGATTTAGAAGACGATTGGACTGGATCCGGCCCCCGGGCCTTAGTTTGCCTACCCATGGTTTAATCTCATGTTTGATGAATAAGGGGACAATTAAAGGCAGTGCCCTACTGGAGTCTCTTGGACATGTGCATTTAATTAGTTGTATAAAGTGAAATGTAAGACTAGGGGAAGAATTCAGATATGATTTTATTCCTTCATCTCCGGTCCAATTACCAATTTAAAAGTGCTAAAAGTGAGTGTGAGCATCTATTAAGAATCAATCAAAATAGATTAAGAATCAATCAAAAATTAAAATTTGCAGTTAGCACTAACAAAATTTAATGTCTACCTCTCTGAGTTCCTTGTGAGAACTATGTTTATTATTTATAAATAGTCATTCCTACATACAGCAGTTGTCTTTGGGTATAACAACATTTCAACCCAATGTTGTTGTTTAGTCGTTTAGTCGTGTCCGACTCTTCGTGACCCCATGGACCATAGCACACCAGGCACTCCTGTCTTGCACTGCCTCCCGCAGTTTGGTCAATACCAACCCAATACCAACATCCTATGTCTTATTTCTATGGTTAGCCCCTTACTGGGTAGCAAGTATCACAGTGCCTGTGTAAGCAAACTTCCTGGTGAGTGGGGCCCTATTCCTGAGTAGCCCTTTACTCACAAGGAGTCATCTTCTGCAGTCAAGCATTCCTCCTGACTGTGAGGGTCTTTCCCTGCCTATTCTTGGGGGCTTACGGGTAATTCTGCTTCTGCTTCAAGGCCAAACTCCCTTTCTCCAGTGAGGGATCCCTACTTGTCCCCTGCAAGGATACCAGTTCCTCCTTGACTGTTCTTAAGGTCTGTTCCTTTGTTTCCAGATCCTCCTCAGAAGATTAGACATCTGGCAAAGGCACGACCTCAATTTCAGGTATATATATTTCTCTCTTGCAAACCATGATCACTAGCCAGCCTTAAACCAGTGTATCTAGTTGGTTTAGCAATCAGGGTTTGTTAGGGCCCAGTATGACTTTATAAAACAAAGTTCATGGTTCAGCATGGCATGGGAATTTGGCTACTGCTTTCCTGAGGATTTGTTGCCTTTTGCTTTCTCTGGCTCCTCCCAATACAGATCCCAGCCCAGGGCAGTACGGTTCCAGATATAAGAATAAATGTGTGGGTGTCATTTCAATTCAAAGTATCCAACAATGCCTCCCCCCCCCCCGATTAGATACTGGAACAAAAGCATCTTGAAATTTAGGCAGTGGAGAGTGAAAGTGTGTCTCCACAGCAGGCATCACCAAACTTCGGCCCTCCAGATGTTTTGGACTACAATCCCATATTCCCCAACCACTGGTCCTGTTAGCTAGGGATCATGGGAGTTATAGGCCAAAACATCTGGAGGGCCGCAGTTTGGGGATGCCTGCTCCAGAGCATCAGGAGACTAAGTGATATTGTGCTCAGTGATTTCATGCTAAGGGGCAGTTTTGCTGGCTTACACACCATGCAATGCTAACACAGAGAATGAAAATTCAAATACACATTATTACATGTGGGTATAAAAGGTAAAGGTAAAGGACCTCTGACAGTTAAGTCCAGTCGCGGATGACTCTGGGGTTGCGTGCTCATCTCGCTCTATAGGCCAAGGGAGCCGGCGTTTGTCCGCAGACAGCTTCCGGGTCATGTGGCCTGCATGACTAAGCCACTTTTGGCGAACCAGAGCAGTGCATGAAAACGCCGTTTACCTTCCCACTGGAGCAGTACCTATTTATCTACTTGCACTTTGAAGTGCTTTTGAACTGCTAGGTGGGCAGGAGCTGGGACCGAACAACAGGAGCTCACCCCGTTGTGGGGATTCAAACCGCTGACCTTCTGATTGGCGAGCCCTAAGCTCAGTGGTTTAGATCACAGCGCTACCTGTGTCCCTTCACACATTTGGGCATACTGACCATTAAATGTGAGATACTACAATACGTTCTAGCCCTCTTATTACGCACTGTGTGAAAATATGAAGTTATTGACCAGGCCGATTACCCTTCACATTGCCCATTAGAGTAACAACATTGTGAAGCATTCTTCAATATAGCTAGCCTCTGCTCAATACATGAAGGGCAGGGGGGTGAAGGGGGAAGAGTGTCTGTTGAGCAGCAAGGGAGTAAAACTTACATTAAGTGACAGTTTCATTATGTTCATTGATCCTATGCCAAGTGGCAGTCGCACTATTTTATGTCCACTACAGAGACAAGATCGCTTAGGGGAGGAAAGAAGCAACAACAAAATGATGTTCTGTGTTGTCATTCATGTCTGTTTGGGTTGTAGATACCGTGAATTCTAAAGTTATAACGTTAATGTCTAAAATAGATATGACTAGTGACTTATCTATGATCTTGCAATCAGCATGGACAAAAGAGGGAAATGGGTAACAGCAGATACTGATACATTCAGAGATGTAGGCCATCCACATCCCAATTAGAAGTTCTGATGAAACGATCTTGCAGCAATTCCTTCTTTCTCTTCATTATCTCATAAAATTCCTCTTATACTCTCCCAAACTCCCCCCGCCACAGCTGACTGTGAGTCCATAACTGTTCCTACACTGTCACTAGTTGTTTTTTTTTTTTTGTCCCTATTTTTCTTGGAAAAGCTTTTGTACCAAATTGCACAGCGGCTGTTTAAACTCAGAAAATACAACCATACCTTGGTTCTCAAAACACCTTGGTATTTGTACGTTTTGGCTCCCAAACGCAAAAAAAAACAACGGAAGTAGTTATTCCAGTTTTCAAACTTTTTCAGAAGTTGAACGTCCGACGCGGCTTCTGCTTGAGTGCAGGAAGCTTCTGCAGCCAATCGGAAGCCACGCCTTGGTTTTTGAATGGTTTCAGGAGTTGAATGGACTCCCGGAACAGGTTCAGTTCAAGAACCAAGGTTCCACTGTAACAGACATTAGTTAAAAAGCAGCTTCTAAATTGTGCCACAATGGGGGGGGGGTGCTTCAAAGCTATCTGAAAGACCAAACGCTTTCATATGAACCTGCCTGAGCTCTGACCTTCTCTGAGGCATGCCTGGTGGGGATGTGGAATTGGGCCCGCTCAGTTCCAGCACACATGGGGTGTACCCAAGGGGTGGGGGTGGGGGCAGCTGTCCCCCTAAAGCAATGCAAATTAATACAATCAATACGAATCAATACAAATATGAGGTTCTCCCCCCCCAAAAAAATCCTGGTTACACCCATGGCTTTTCACAGACTTTGGAATTCCCACCCTAGAGAAGCCAGCCTGTCTCCCTCCCTTTAGGGACTGAATGGAAAGGGCTAGTGTTGTGATGTTTTTAATGTTGTTCTCATCTGTATTTAAATGCTTTCTAATGACTATCTTTTTAGCTTTTTCTACTTTATTTGTAAGCTGCTTTGAGTCCCAGGGCCGGGGGGAAATGTGGGATATAAATAAAGAAAATAATAATAAAGCTCAGATCCTAGAACAGTCACAAACTCACTGGTCGGCCCTTGGAAAATCACAACAATGAACCTCAGAGGGCCTTCTCCCTGGCGGAAATTATTCAAATTCCCACCCCCAGGAGGAAATAAGACATAATGGCTGATAGGAGGACCACCTGCTACTCTGACAAATTGTTTCCTTCTTGGAAAAACGTTGGGTTCTTTGGGTAGGCAGAAGCAACGTCAGAACTTTGCAGGACCAAGGCAAGTGGTGGAATGTAACCTCTGACCCTGCTGTGCAACATCCCAAACAAATAATCACTTCTCATCTTCAATTTCACACTTCTAAAGTAGAAATTGTAATGATCTGCCTCAATGGTTTGCCACAAGGTCAAACACTTTAGCTTAAGCCAACTTTGGCATGAAAACATGAACAAGCCAGGAAATCTTCTGTAAACTATAGTCTCAGTTTCATCCAAACCAAGAAAATGCAGTTAACAGCTTCGGAACAACGATACAAAGCCGTAGTGTGAAGTTACTTAATATCTTGAAGTTATTAAACATAGCTTCCTAGTTCAGAGGAAACAGGAAATTATAGTTTACCGAAGACTGCCATGCTTGTCCATTGCCTCCCATGAAAGGAGGTGCAAACGGATTATTCATTCCTATCTCTGCTTACTGAATATCTCTACAAGGTTCATTCATATCTCTGGTTATTCAACAGAGATGAAATTGTCAGAATTAGCCCAATGAACAGTATAAAAGTGTTCTCTACTTTTAAAATGTTAAGTAAGTTGCAATTGCTGTCGTTTTTATTACTATTACTGTCACTGTTACTACTATTATTTTCAAGACTCTGTAACAGAGATATGCAAAGATGTAGCAACAAAAGTTCTACTCTTACTTTTTGTCTTGTGGAACTGGGAAAATGTTAAGGAAGACAGTGAACTGTTGTTACTCCTTTTGCACAAAACCTGGTCACAGGTTCTGTTCGACTAATGCTTGTGAACTGTGCCTCTGCATCTGCCATCTGCTACATCTGCCATCTCTACATCTGCTGCTCGATAATATTCAAGGCATGCCCTCAAAGCACAGCTTCCTCAACCATGTGCAGCAAAGATTCAATCATGTCCCTTGCTAGGGAGGAGACAACGGCAACTATCTTAGCAGCTGAATGCAAAATGCATTTGCAAGCCTACAAAAACTCTGTATTCCACATCAATTAATATCAGCTGTGTTTTTATAGCTGCCAAAGTATCCAACAAAGCAGGGAACTCCTGTTGCCAGATTCCCATGCTGAAGAAGGTCCTGGTGGGCACACTCTGGAAATGTGGCTGATCATATTTAACGGCTCGTTTATCAGCTAAAAGACTCAAAGGAATGTTCTTTGCTCCTCTTAAAATGAGTGGGAGTTAGATGTGGGCATAGGGAGTAGAAAGTAGTATTTTGTACCCTTTGATGTTTGAATTGCTAATTGGGGTGTTTCCTATAGTAATTTTCAGCATCAGAGGTTAACATGAACAAGAGTATTTAGAATTCTGTTTTAAGAGCTATTACCATTAGGCTTTGTGTAACGGAAAGACAAATGTGTTAGCTTTCAGATGCTCACAGATGGAAGGAAAGAGAGAAGGGGGAAAAGGAGGAAACCCAGTATTTTGCCCAAATGACTTTGAAGCAAAATGAAGCAATTGGGAGCCATCTACCTCAACATGCCGCAACTCGTACTGTACTACACATTATAAGTATGGTTTGGCCATATTCCAAAGGTGAAATGACCCTGCCATCAACAAACATGCCTATATGATCATTCTGCACAACTGGAAAAGGCAGTTCTTAAACCTTGTAAATTCATTGGCCAATTTAACAGGCCATGCTTTGATGCATGAAAAGAAGGCAGAGGATATTTAAAATCATAATTTCAGGGGTTGGGAAAAAACTTTTTTCAGCCCAAGGGTTGTATTCTTGTAAGAAGAACCTTCCAAGGCCTGTGTGCCAGGGGCAGACACGGCCAGAGGTAAAAGCTGCTGAAAAACAGAAGCAAAAGTTGGTGGAGGAATGGAAATGGATCATATCTTTCTCCAGTAGCCTACATTGCAGCCACGCGAAAAACAGAGGTTTGAACACCAAGACTCCTTTGAGCAAAATCATGGTACAAGGACCCACTCCAAGCAAAAATGGTTGAGGAGGACATGGAACAGGACCAGTAGGGGTCGTGGACAGGTATGTTCTGTTGTGTTTGCTATTCCTGATCTCTCTTTTATATTTTTTGCTGATTTTTTACTCAATAAAATGGTGCCCATCCAGAGGAAACTAGTCTTGCCCATGGAAACTGTTTCAAATCACCGGGACTCACACTATCTGTGGCTAGCACAGTTACAACAGGGTGTAAGCAAGAACCAGTAATATCTCCCAAACCTTCCCCCGACACAGATAGTAGTCTCAGTTCATAAGGTAAAGGTAAAGGGACCCCTGACCATTAGGTCCAGTCGTGACCGACTCTGGGGTTGCGCGCTCATCTCGCATTATTGGCCGAGGGAGCCGGCGTATAGCTTCCAGGCCATGTGGCCAGCATGACAAAGCCGCTTCTGGCAAACCAGAGCAGCACACGGAAACGCCGTTTACCTTCCCGCTATAGCGGTTCCTATTTATCTACTTGCATTTTGACGTGCTTTCGAACTGCTAGGTTGGCAGGAGCTGGGACCAAGCAACGGGAGCTCCCCCCGTCACAGGGATTCGAACCGCCGACCTTCTGATAAGCAAGCCCTAGGCTCAGTGGTTTAACCACAGCGCCACCTGTGTCCCTAGTCTCAGTTCATACTAAGAGATAAATAAGTTTCCCGTCTTCAGCAATCATTGGTAAGATAAATATAGTAAAATGTTAGCTGATGTATGCATTTATGGTAAGTGTACATTTATGGCAAATGGAGATGCTAAGGGCTTTTGATAAACTTTCCATCAGTTACAGTTACATCAGCCATCCTTCTTGATGCTCAGAATCTACGAACTGACGTACAACTGCCTACATTTCTAGTGAATGCTTTGTACAAAGGCTGTACACACAGATTCAGTTAAGCCAAGATCTTTAATGAATTATAATCACTCCGCTGTTTGGTTTTGGCAGGATGGAAGGGACTGATGTAAAGAAAATCAATAAGGCACTTAGAAGACTTTTGTCAAAGTTATTCATGCAGTTACTAAAAATTGAAAAGTGCCAAATAAGGATTTTTTTCCCCTAATGCAAAATAGAAGGGAATGGGACTAGTGCCAATTCTAAGGTGCCAAAAAAGGAATACTTTTAACCTTGTTTCTTATTATTTATTCATATTACTTTTATACATAATAAGAATCAATCCTGGGCAGATGCTTCAAATTATGATTTCAACCAGTTCGATAAGAAACATCAGCACAACAGATAGAAGGCTCAGTAAAATGCTTAAATGGGGAGATGCATTTACTTCTTCTTTGAAGCTAATGTGAGGCTATGTGAAGCTGGTGACTGTATTGTTAACAGCGACTAGGAGTCAGTTGGTTCACCTAAATTACTTTTACAGAGTGGTTATTGTGATTTAAAATTCTGTCTCCGTATTTTAACCCTGAATTCCTTTATTGTGCTCTTCGTTGCAACATATGAAATTGTAATTTGAACTGTTTATTATGTTATGTCTGTCTACTGATGGGAAGATCTTATATCCAGCAGCCCTTGTGCTACCTACCACCACACTGTTCCAAAGGGTTCCCTACTCTTCTTCTGCAGATGGTGTGGGGAACATGCAGAGAAAAGAGGAAGTACGCAAACAAATGTCTCCCACCAACAGAAGGAACACAGTTTGGCACAATGCATTGGCCCGGTTCACACGTTATGTTAAACCATAGCTTAAAACAAACTGTGGTTTAATGCAAAAGAGTTCCCATGATGTTCCTTCCCCACTTCTGTTGCTGACCAGCCACAATCAGATACCAGGGTTTGTTTTGAGTTTACCACTCATGTTTTGTTTGGAAAAGCAAACCATGAGCTGGACAATACAACAAGCAGAACTTTGGTTTGTTCCATCCACAGTAACAGCAGGACTAGAGGAGAACCACTATGGGAATCTTTGACCCATGTACATGTAATGAAATGTAAATCAAGTGCAGCGTAATAGCAAGGAAGGCAAAAATGTAAGTAGCAAAATTTAAAAACTGAAGGTAAATGGTCTATTATTAATTGAGTCTATCGTCTTATTTCAAAACCATGTATTAATATAAATACATAAAATAAGAGTTGTAGTCAACAAAGTTTTACTCAGAGTTGCAATTTATGGACTTAAACTGGCAGTGTCCATTGATCTCCAAGGGTCTAGAGCAGGCATCCCCAAACTTCGGCCCTCCAGGTGATTTGGACTACAATTCCCATCTTCCCCGACCACTGGTTCTGTTAGCTAGGGATCATGGGAGTTGTAGGCCAAAACATCTGGAGGGCCGCAGTTTGGGGATGCCTGGTATAGAGTTAAAAAAAGGTTTAAATTAATGAAGGGTTGGACATTTAGAATAGCTGAATTTTAAGAGATATCAACAACTTAATTTCATCTACACTTTAAAATTAGAACTTAACCTAAGAAATAAGTAGGTCTAGATGAAGCAGGTGAATAATCTGTTCTGACTGAATAGCCTCAGGAATGCAAACTCACATATGCTTTTAAGAATCAAAATAATTCAATTAACACAGTTGGCTACAGGTGAACACAGAATAAATATAGATATAGATATGATTATCCATGAGAAACCCATGTTTGAACAGGAAGCCCCACAATGGAGAATGACAGCATACCAGCAGCGCATGCTAATAAGATAAGTTGAGAGAGTGACGATTACGGTTATTTAATTTCTATATCGCTTAATATATTTTAAATATCTTTAAGCGGAGTACAGAAAACTGAAGCAACAACATACAGCTCAAACAAAAATACTACAAAAATACACAGTGACATATAAAAATGTTACATTAATGCAAAGTTACTTATATATGAAAATTAATATCGATTCATCTGTTTACCCTTCCCTCCTACGTTCCATTGTGTGGATCAATGGAGCGCCTCACCACTAAGGTGGATTGCCAGCACTTCTTATCAGAATTTCTAGATCCTTTTGATGTCCTTTGAGCCAAGAAGTGTGTTAGAACATTTGAGAGTGGATAACTAAGTTGCGATCAGCACATTAGTCTGGGAGATGTGGATCACGTCAATGCGTATTGGAATTCGCAAAGACCAAATTCCTCAAGCGTACCTAATTTTCATTAGATATTCTATAAAGCAGAAAGCTCCTAAGCATTAGCCTCAGTCAGCAGACCATTCTGGGCTATTAAACAGCAATTCACCTAATACAGGAATGGTTGATAGTTCATCAGCAACATAACAAAACACTCTTGGGGGGGGGGATGAATGAGCGTACCTAATCAAATATCTATTTAGTTCTAGTGAAACTAAAAATAAATCTGTAGCAGCTTGGCTGAGGATTGCACAACATCTCCACACATTAAAAGTGCACCGAAATAAATGTACATAGAGAAAATGGCATTGTGGTGAATCTATTTCCAAGGTTCTCAAACATACCACTGTACATGTAGGGATCTTACAGACATACATATGTCTGCATGTAGCAATAAATTAACATACAGAAGCCTGAATGTAGCCTATCTAGCAGTTTGAAAGCACGTCAAAGTGCAAGTAGATAAATAGGTACCACTCCGGCGGGAAGGTAAACGGCGTTTCCGTGTGCTGCTCTGGTTCGCCAGAAGCAGCTTTGTCATGCTGGCCACATGACCCGGAAGCTGTACGCCAGCTCCCTCGGTCAATAATGTGAGATGAGCGCCGCAACCCCAGAGGCGTCTGCAAGTGTACTTAATGGTCAGGGGTCCCTTTACATTTAACTATATTCTTCTTGATTGTAAAACAAACCTCAAGGGCTTATTAGTTGTCTGGCATATTGACACCTGCCTAATGAGAAAATTGCAGACAGCACATGACCATTATTACACATGTTTAATTAATATACCAATTAATGCCAGAATAGACTTTTACTTTATGTGCACATATAAATAGTACATGAGAGGAGTCAGAAGTCATGATACATGCTACTGTCACCAAATACAGGTGGAACCTCAGTTTTCGAGCATCTCAGAAGCCAAACGATTTGAAAGCCAAATGCTGAAAACCCAGAAGTAATTGATTCCGTTTTCGAACACGTCTCAGAAGTTGAACGGCTTCTGCTGCGTGTTTTCCCTTTTTTCTGCTGTGTGTTTTCCCTTTTTTTCAATGGATTTTTGTTGACCGCCCACTGATCCTCGGTTTTCGAACATTTCGGAAGTCGGACAGTCTTCCGGAATGGATTACATTCGAAAACTGAGGTTCCACTGTATTGGAAGATATGTGACTAAGATGTTGGTGTAAGAATTGCTAGGATTTATTTGGCCTTCGGGGATTTCTTTTTTAAGAGAAGTCAAGCTTCTTCAAAAGGTGTGGGCTTTACCTGGGACAAACAGAACCAAAGTACTAGAACTTAAAATTGAAAAAGGTCACAGAGTAGCTTTTTTGTGTGTGAACTAAATTGCCCTATGTCTTCAGACAGGACAAAATATAGCCAGGGGTTGTTCCTGGCCATGGCTCACTGTTAGTGAGGAGAGAGCTTACTCACAATACCAGTTTTGGATATCGTGCTAAGCCAAACATTGGTTTAGCCCATCATAGCAGCAAAAAAGACCATGGAGGAACAAAATAGCTACAACTTCCTGATCACATGGTCCTAGCACACCATAGTTTGACTTACTGTCATGTGCAAACCGGGCCACTCTTATAGCTGCTTAAAATCAAATTCCATTCAACAAAATTAGAAACACCTATTCCTAACATGTTTAGGTTGGGGTAGAGAAGGAGGGGCGTGAAATTTTGAAAGGGCGTGAAATGGCTGACCCAATACAGAGCTTGGTGCATCTAATAACAGTTGCCCTATATTTATGTTTAAGTATGAAAAATGAAGCACATTGACTTGACATGAGTCTTCATTATTCTATCCATGTTGACTTCATGCTTTCATCAATACTACATTTCACAAGTAGCTCAGGAAATAAAAATGTGATGGCATGCTTCCATTACCTGGCAACCCTATATATCCTTGCAGGCCCGCTATAGTAGTTTGATAGTAAATCATTTTAATGGAATATTTTAAGTCACAGTGAAACCTATGCACAAGATGATTTATCTGTTTGTAAGGGAGGGTGAGGAAATTCCATTTATGATTGAGCTGGTGAATAGTGGCTTTATTAATGTATTTTTGTGCAACAAAGATTAATGGAAGAATGGTAAGTCAGCTTCACCATTCGATGTCAGTTTAGAACAGACATTGCATTACCTAAAATAAAATCTATCTTAATAAGATCTAATGCCATGCATAAAATCCCATACTATCCATTAAAAGGGTTTTTTGGATAGGTTGCTTTAATCTTAGATGTTTGATTCTCTTACCATGGCATGGCAAATAAATCTTTCGCCTTGGTGTATGCATTAATGCACATCCTTTGAGTCTGAAAGTCATATTTCTAAAAATAATTGGCCATATTTGGACCTCAGTCCAATAGGTGCAAACTGTGATATGCTAAGAAATGCACTTATTGTAATGCCCGTGGAAAACTATTTAATTCCTTCAACTGGTTATCACTGAAACATGCACATTGTTCACATTTCTAAAACTAGCACCAACACAACATGCAGAACACTGTAGCTTTTAAACCCATGGTTTCCAAAAAGCGTCAGGATGGAAGAGTGTTGTCCACGGTACCCTGTTTTAAAATATCACCAACCAAGTGACAATGGACTACTGGCTAATTGGAGTTGGCTACATACAGGTGAAACTTGGGAAATTAGAATATCCTCGAAAAGTGCATTTATTTCAGTAATGCAATTTATTATTATTTTATTTTTCTTTTAATTTTTACAAATGCTTTCTTTTGGAAATTCCACAGTAATAAAACAAATAGTTACAATAATACAAAAATAAACATTGCTATTACATTTCATTAATTACATTTCATTTATAATTGACCCGCCTAATGACAAATAATTACAATTACAACAAATAAAGGCTTGACATATCTTGCTCTGCATGTCATGCATCTATCTCATATATTGGTTTCACCTTTTAAATTGCGTTCCTTTAAAAAATGCACTTTTCGGAAATTTTCCGAATTTCACCTGTACAAGTGCTACAGTGATTCCCTTCTTTAAAGAAAGAATCCAATGTTGCATGAGTGGGTGTCCAGTCACACAATGGGATTTCACCTTCCTCTCAGGAGAACCTCCAGTACAGTGCACAGGGGAAGAAAGTTTAGATTGCTCAATCAGGGAAAGAGATATGCTTACACTTCCAGAGTGTTCTTAGTGCTGCTTTGAATTCCACCCATTATTTTTGGACTTGGGCAGATACCCTCATTGTGGAATCACAAAGAGGAAGGGGGAAAGTAAGAGTATATATCAAACGTATACTTCGTTGGGAAAGTATTTTCCCAACTTTATTGGATGTGTTTGGAAATGTTGTTGCTCTCATGATGAGTTGTTCTGACCTTCATATGCATTTAATTTTGCTAACACTTCCAGTACTCTAAAGCAAACACACTTTTCATTTCAACAAACTTTCTGTCATCGCAATGGTGTACTTGATAAACCAGCAGGCTGATCTAGCATATGAATGCCTTTTAGAACTATAGAAATCGAATATTTAGGAACTGAATTCTGCAGTGACTTTATCAAAGTATTTATACTGTTCTTTTTTATCCATTATCAAACGCCTATGCAGTGAATAAAAGTGCTTAGTGTAAAGTGCATTGGAACAACCCAGTTGTTATTATTATTAATTATTATTATTATTATTACGATTATTATTATTATTAGGATTTATAATATGCCCTTCCTCCCAAAAGGAGCTAAGGGCGGCTTTTCTGTTTTACAGGCCCAGAAATGTAGTTGTGCAGCTGCACACCAGTTACACATCTATTGCAGCAGAAGAGGAACAAGCCCTTGGTCAGAACTGCAACACACTTTTCATGCTACCTCCACACATTTTTGCCTCTGGCCAGGGCCGTCTTAAGCACCTCTGGCGCCCTTGCGCCGTGGTGCGACGGATCCCTCCTGCGCCCCCCCCGTCCCATTTCCCAGCACGACAGGCGGTTGGGCAGGCGCAATGTGGCTTCCGAGGGCACTGCTGCGCAGAAGAGCGGCCAGCGGGCGGGCGGGTGCAGCCATGGCACCCTGCGCCACCCAGCCTGGCTGTAGGGCCGGCCCTGCCTCTGGCTGTACTCTTGTTGCTGCTAAAATGTCACCATGACTCAAACAAAGGAAAGAGTGCGGCTGCTGGATGTTGCAAGGAGTCTCCGCTACCATACTATGTTGCTACGTTACACAATTTAGGTCTTCAGATTCACTGACCCTGCAGACCCATCCCCAATGCCACGCAAAAGCATATTGTGTCTTGAGGCCCCAAGCCAGCCCCCCCATGAAATAACTACACAGGGACACAGAATTAAGATTGATGGGTAACATTAAGGCCACAACTTTACTGATGGCAAATTAAATGTGAGTGGTATTAGCATAGGCATTGGCTGAAGACTATAACAGACTACTGGCCCAGTTGACATAGCCTATGTAGGTAAACCCATCGGGGCAGCAACATCGGGGTTTTGCCCGACAGAAGCTTACTGCGAGGTTCCTGTGATCCCGGCATGGCCTTAGCCCATCAAGCGGACTTCGGACGAGATCTGGGACCCCCAGATTCCTTTAATGGAATACCTTTTGATCATTGAGGGGCAGGTGATGGCCACACCTCCCCTCCACACACAAAATTAAGCCAATGCCTAACCGCCATACCTGGAAAGTTGTGATGATTGCTAAGGGGGTAGGCAAAAAACCAATTGCCCAGTGCCAATTTGCCAAATGGATAAAAATTCCTACCCGGCCCCTGTCCCAAGACAGGCGACTCACACATAGTCCAAAGCAAGGCCGAGAACCTACACTAAGGGCGGTAGGGTGGGTGTTCAGCAGCGCCAATCAAGTGCCTAGGGCACTCTTGTGCTGATGCTTATATAATTCGTTAACCACCCCCACCCTTTTCCTGATTGGCTGTGAACTGTGATGCCTATTTAGAGAAATGAAACTTAGACCTAGAAACGAAACCTACTTAGTCAGGGGTGTGTCCAGGGGCCCAGTCACAAGAAGGACTGCCTTCTGAGGATGATCCTATCTGCAAACATACACAAAATGGATATTACAGGAGTGACCATGTGAGTGTGCATGTGTATGAGAGTGAGAGAGATTTCATAGAATCATAGAGTTGGAAGAGACCACAAGGGCCATCCAGTCCAACCCACTGCCAAGAAGGAAACACCATCAAAGCATTCCTGACAGATGGCTGTCAAGCCTCCAGTTAAAGACCTCCAAAGAAGGAGACTCCACCACTCCACCACACTCCTTGGTAGCAAATTCCACTGCTGTACAGCTCTTACTGTCAGGAAGTTCTTCCTAATGTTTAGGTGGAATCTTCTTTCTTGTAGTTTGAATCCATTGCTCCGTGTCCACTTCTCTGGAGCAGCAGAAAACAACCTTTCTCCCTCCTTTATATGACATCCTTTTATATATTTGAACATGGCTATCATATCACCCCTTAACCTTCTCTTCTCCAGGCTAAACATACCCAGCTCCCTAAGCCGTTCCTCATAAGGCATCGTTTCCAGGCCTTTGACCATTTTGGTTGCCCTCTTCTGGACATGTTCCAGCTTGTCAGTATCCTTCACAGTACTCCAGGTGAGGTCTGAACAGAGCGGAATACAGTGGTACTATTACTTCCCATGATCTAGATGCTATACTCCTATTGATGCAGCCCAGAATTGCATTGGCTTTTTTAGCTGCTGCATCACACTGTTGACTCATGTCAAGTTTGTGGTCTACCAAGACTCCTGAATTTATTCAGACTGAAACAGAGAAGACTTACTGCACCATAGGACCATAACGTAGAATGATCTCGCTTTAACTCAGCTACACTATCCATTCCGTATCGGAATAAAGCTTGCATTGAAATGAGAATTTCCACTTGCATCCTGCTTCTTGCCAAACCAAGAGTTGTTGCAATTTCGAAGCTAGCATTATACTCTTGGTCTCTTCTTCCTAGCCTTTTCAAGGAGTTAGGCATCAATAATAGAGACGAGCCTTCCTAATGCTTTTTCACGCCATTTACCCCATGCACAAATTGCCAGTGGGTCACACAAATTCATCCCCGCATATAAGCTCACTGACACCAAAAGGCTCCACTTCTTCCACTTGCAACTTGGGCGCTCTCCAAATGACTTGCTGTTCAGCTGTTTTCCTGCTCCGTGTTATTTATTCTGTTTGCATAGTAATAACTCTGATGAGGCATACAGTCATTTGGGACCACATTCTAGTGCAAGCCAAATAAAATAGGAGAAAAGCGGGGAAACAACAGACATTGCAAAACACACTCATACACGTGTTCAAAAAACTACTAACTCTTCTTCTAGAGAGATGCAGCAAACAAGACCAGTGTTTTTTTTTCTTTCTTTAAAAAAATCTATATAGAGATTGCACACCTAATTTTCACATGAAGACTACTTTGTATATCACAATAATGACATATTTGTACACAAGTCTGTACACGATATACACTAAAATGGTATCGCATATTGTACAGCAAAACCAAACTGCTTGGACTTCAAAGGGATAATCAAGAATCCCTTGACCACATATTTCCATTGACTTTGTCCCTTAATTTTCTCCCCACTTATGCATCTTCTACTCGCCTGCAGCTGAGTACAAGTGCGGTACCAAGAAATAATTAAATAATTCAAACCAAACCCAGAAATGGCAAGAGAGAACTGGAGAGTCCTTGTGGCTCATGAGGAGACCCTCCCCAGAGCCCAAAGAGGATGTCAGTGATGGCGGAGGAAGCCCCAAAGAGACCTGAGGAATAACAGGGCTTTGTTTAGGCTGCTCAGCCTCCCCGCCTAACAGCTGATGTGTGGGGTAGCAAAGCAGCAGCAGCAGCAGCCACATTCCCATGTGTCCTTCCGCCAGCCCCAGAGCTTGAATTCTGGTTGTGGATATTTTTGGATACATTATTTTTGGTTTGAAGAGAGAATGATGGAGAGGGCATTTAAAGGGTCCTCCTCACTTTACATGATTTCACTTATGTGTGCGGGGGCCAAGAATGGAAACCTTGCATGAGTTGGGGGGATGCCTGTACCAGCGTTGACCTACATTTATTTAGATAGCTGCTATGTTAGTGCTATGTATATGCATTGCAAATCTCTATGTGGGACAAGAAGCTACAGTTAGAACTGGGTATGGAATAACTGATTGGTTCAAAATTGGGAAAGGAGTACAACAAGGCTGTATATTGTCTCCCTGCTTATTTAACTTATATGCAGAATTCATCATGCGAAAGGCTGGACTAGATGAATCCCAAACCGGAATTAAGATTGCTGGAAGAAATATCAACAACCTCAGATATCCTGATGACACAACCTTGATGGCAGAAAGTGAGGAGGAATTAAATAACCCTTTAATGAGGGTGAAAGAGGAGAGCGCAAAATATGCTCTGAAGCTCAACATAAAAAACTAAGATCATGACCACTGGTCCCATCACCTCCTGGGAAATAGAAGGGGAAGAAATGGAGGCAGGGAGAAATTTTACTTTCTTGGGCTCCATGGTCACTGCAGCTGGTAACAGCAGTCACGAAATTAAAAGATGCCTGCTTCTTGGGAGGAAAGCAATGACAAACCTAGGCAGCAGCTTAAAAAGCAGAGACATCACCTTGCCAAAGGTCCATATAGTTAAAGCTATGGTTTTCCCAGTAGTAATGTATGGAAGTGAGAGCTGAACCATAAAGAAGGCTGATCTCTGAAGAATTGATGCTTTTGAATTATGGTGCTGGAGGAGACTCTTGAGAGTCCCATGGACTGCAAGAAGATCAAACCTATCCATTCTGAAGGAAATCAGCCCTGAGTGCTCACTGGAAGGACAGATCCTGAAGCTGAGACGCCAATACTTTGGCCACCTCATGAGAAGAGAAGACTCCCTGGAAAAGACCCTTATGTTGGGAAAGATTGAGGGCACTAAGAGAAGGGGACGACAGAGGACGAGATGGTTGAATGGTGTTCTCAAAGTGACTAACATGAGTTTGACCAAGCTGCGGGAGCCAGTGGAAGAGAGGAGTGCCTGGTGTGCTCTGGTCCATGGGGTCACGAAGAGCCAGGCACGACTAAATGACTAAACAACAACAACAACATATGCATTGCAGAGGCACACTTAGCAGCAATAAGAGACATGAGGAGTCCTGACACAGGAAGGTGCATTTGACTCAGTTCTGCTTTGTTGTAGAATTAATTTTGCAAGGATAATAATATTTTCTGGCTAATGGCACATTTGTGAGAATTATTAGTTCCATTACACTTTCTCCTATTCCCTCCACTACACAGCCTGGAGTGTTCTTCTGAATCCAATCCCATTTGGCATCCCACAGTAGATACTACTACAGTGAGTAGCCCACTACTGAATTTAGAATACATATTTGATAAACAGTGATTCAAAAACTGAGCAACAGTGAGCAAAAGTGTGTTTTGCAGATTTGGGAATGTCCATGCCTACATTTATGAGCTTCCTTTATCTCATTCCCTAGAAAGTTCCATATTTTCTCTCAAGCCTAACAAAACTGACAACTCATTAATCATTTCTAATTATATGCTGTTTGGGAGAGAAATTTCTCTGTACAAATCTTTATGCCCAGAGAACTAGTTCATAATGATGCATTTATTTCTAGTCCCTTATTATGATTACTTTTTTAAATTTAAAAAAATCAAGTAATCCACACTTTACCAAAATTGTTATGATTGACCAGTTGTTTTCATTTCAATCATTCATTTTAAAGAGGGGGGAGACAACTGTTTGACTAACTGTCAAGAAGTTATGCTTTGTTCTTTAATGTTCCTAGCAGAGCTCTCCAGCAGAAACACTTTATAATAAAAGCAGTAATAAGTACCATTTTCACAGCAGGGAAAAGAATGTTCATCTTCAAAAATGGGGTATTAATAAAATGTTATCATAATGAACTATCTAATTATGGTCACAAAGTACTACACAGTTGCTGGTATAATTATTTGTCACTTGGGGGTGTTAAAGTCTTTCCCCATCCCCCACCCAGTCCCTCTTCACATGCTTTTTGTTTTGTGTGTGGCTGTGTTTGCAAATCATAGAAACCGTATGTATTGCTGTACAGTAATGTGAATATAGAATTAGCTCTGACTTCCCACCTCCTCTAGCACAAATGGGAGCACCAAAACATGATGCTTAATTAGCCATAGATCTCAATTCAGGATAGTGCTTTGCATTACTCAACTACAGCCAGGAAATCAAAAACAAACCTTGGTTTCACACCATGTTTTCCTTGGGGTGAAGCAAACCACAATCCCTAGTACAGACATAATGCCAAGGCAGGTACTATGGTTTGTTGCTTCCACTCACACTAGGTTAGAGGCATAACGGGAGCCAACTGCAAATTCACAATGAACTATTAACCATGGTTTACTGTGATATGTAAACACAGCCAGTGTGTGTTCTGCTTTTGAGATAGACATCTGCTTTTACAAAAATGAAAAAACAAAACAAAACACTTTTTGTTGTGTTATTTTCACGCACCTGGCTCATCAAATCAGCAACTGACAAATGATGCATTGCAGGAGAATAATGAAACTCTTCTGTTATTCAGATGGTTACAGGCACCCAAATCATGTGTTTAGATGGTATTTTTGGTTAGCCTCTGGAAATTTGGCAAATGCAGTCTGCCCCACTCAAGTGCAACAGCAGTCCAGCTCCCCCCTGCTCTATGCTCAGGCAGACTACCATATCTCTTATTTCATACGTAATTAGAATTACAAGTTCAAGTCAGAAGTTGGCAACTGAGAATATATCATGGAGACATAGATTAGTTGTACTGTATTTTATCTTATTATTTATCTTTATTTACTTGTTTATGTATTAAAAACTTTATATTGGAACTTTATTTTACAGTTGTCAAGGCCAGTAGCTAGCACAACATATATACTGTTGTTTATCACGATTAGTTAGAAGTGGGGCAGAGTGTACCCTATATTCTTACTTCACCTATGGAGACACTTTTGAGAGCTGTTTAGTATGAATGTTCACTACATGTGCAAAGCCAAATGACAATAGAGATCTGTTGTATGGACTGTTAAAATTATCTCACTATATTCTTCCACACAGGGTGAAAGCACAAATAAGCCAGAAACAAAACCTAATCAAATCTATTAATCTCAAAACAGCAAAAACAAACAAATGAACAATATGATTTCCAAAGTTTCCAGGGATCTAAAACAGCAGTGGGGAACACCCCAGTCTGTGAACCAAATCAGCCCAGCAAAGATTGTACGGTTTATCGTCCAATTTCTCCCAAAGTACAGTTACCTGATCCACACCTGACACCATATGGGTCATATGAGTCATCATATGGCTGTCAAGGAAAAACCAGGAACCTTAAAGTGCTCTCCCTATTCTTCCTTGTGTTGTGTTTATTTCCACTTTCTATCTTCATTGCCCAACCTACACAGAGCACGTTGAAGATCATAGAATCATAGAGTTGGAAGAGACCACAAGGGCCATCCAGTCCAACCCCCTGCCAAGCAGGAAACACCATCAAAGCATTCTTGACATATGCCTGTCAAGCCTCTGCTTAAAGACCTCCAAAGAAGGAGACTCCACCACACTCCTTGGTAGCAAATTCCACTGCCAAACAGCCCTTACTGACAGGAAGTTCTTCCTAATGTTTAGGTGGAATCTTCTTTCTTGAATCCATTGCTCCGTGTCCGCTTCTCTGGAGCAGCAGAAAACAACCCTTCTCCCTCCTCTATATGACATCATTTTATATATTTGAGCATGGCTATCACCCCTTAACCTTCTTTTCTCCGGGCTAAACATACCCAGCTCCCTAAGCCGTTCCTGTTAGGATTTGATAGTAGATTCTGTTCCACATTAAAAAGGAACAGGCTTGGAAGAGGATGTTGAATGTGTCACATGATGTATACTTCCGTTTGTTGTGCTATTGTATTGTATTCACTTTACTTCGCTATGCTGAAGGAGGAAGACGTATCTGTATATGCTCTGATATGCTTCTAGAATAAACTGCTTGTAAATATTCAAGAACCTCTCTCCGTGTCTTATCTGCTGCCAACCACGCTAAGGCCTTTGTTTCCAGGCCTTTGACCATTTTGGTTGCCCTCTTCTGGACACGTTCCAGCTTGTCAGTATCCTTCTTGAACTGTGGTGCCCAGAACTGGACACAGTACTCCAGGTGAGGTCTGTCCAGAGCAGAATACAGTGGTGCTATTACTTCCCTTGATCTAGACGCTATACTCCTATTGATGCAGCCCAGAATTGCATTGGCTTTTTAAGCTGCTGCATCACACTGTTGACTCATGTCAAGTTTGTGGTCTACCAAGACTCCTAGATCCTTTTCACATGTACTGCTCTCAAGCCAGGTGTCTCCCATCCTGTATTTGTGCCTTTCATGTCAGAGTTCATTTCCATCACAAGTATGAACCATGGCAAAAAGGCGGAAGTAGGGAACTATGTGTTTATACACAGCTTGGAAAATGTCTCATAGCGATGAAGAGCAAATTAGCCATTCATACTTCAAGGGACATGAAATAAAAATACCTATAAAATTGAGAGGAGGAGGGAACCAAACCTCCAAGACCCCACCCCCCTACATATATTATTCCTTGGTTATCACTGAGTATCTACAGATGCATCACAGGTAACAACATATATGTCCTTATTTTTAAAGACTGGAACTCAGATATAAAAGGCCATCTGATTTCTGGCATTTACCACAAGGAAGTTGTCTCTAGTGGATTCACATGACACCTGTGAATCATGAAACAAAACACATACAGTATATGGTAGGAGCACAAAATGTTATTTCAAAGTCATCCTTGATAGCTCTGATTGACCAAGAAATACAAAGAGTCAGAACAAGATGACAAGCATTCCTATTGCTGAAAGAAAGATTGTTTGTGTTCACCAAAGTGCTTAACTACCTACAGCTCATCATTATGTAAATAAATTCTGTTTCTATAGTTTTGCCAAGGTCAGTGTCAACTTGCTTAGGTTACCTTTGATATAAATGCCTATCACACAGCATAAAATGCCAAGGGCAGCACTTTGAAAACCCAATTCATCCAAAAACCGTAGAGTGCATTTAGCTCTAGCTCCCTTCTTCATTTTAAATTCTCCTATTTTTTTATGTCTGAACTTCAGTATTTCTTCTGAGAGAAGAAAGAACAATTTATACATTAAAAGCAACCGAAAGTACATCAAATGAAAGTAGCAACTGAATGTACATCAAATATAGCTTCTCTCCCGATCACATAGCAACCTATCCACCATAAAACAGAAGAGATAAACCAACAGCTATTGTAGGGACGAATCCCAGGCACCGGGAAGGAAGATATCACAAACTGCACTCACTACACACAACTGCACAGGGCACAACTGATTGCGATGTAATCATTATGTCAACTCAGTTTGAAAGAGAACAATTTCTAGGTGAAAAACAGATCAGACTTTTCCCATTTTCAAGTATACTGTAACTCTGTTAACACATTTCCCTATCATCTGTAAAAAAACAAAAAATAGTAAAATAGTAAATATATGGAAGCCACTTACCACGTAACACAGTGAGTCTTGTGGACACGCTTATTTCTCCAACACTGTTGGAAGCAACACATTCATAAATAGCTTCATCTCGTGGAGTCCGTAACGGTTGTATTCTGAGAACGGATCCGGATCCATCATCAAACTCTATTACCTATTGAAGGAAACAGGAGCTGTCACAGGTGTTGTAACAAATACCTGCCCCTCCACTAAGCCTGGGTATTTAATACAGAATCTCACTGGTCTAAATTCCTCTAACATGGACATCAATGATTGATTTCCTACGAGTGGAAAGGAGCAGATTTAAGAGTCAGTCATATCTCCTGGCCCTAAGTAAGGGGGATAAAATGCAAAAGAGAATGCAGTTCTCAAATTTTAACTCACTATAAAACTCTCTAGTGGTGGGCTGGCCAAATTGCCATTACTTTGAAAGCGACATAAAAGACCAGTGATGGCGAGCCATGTGAAGATCATCCAGCCACGCCCATGGCATGCATAGTCACCATGACCAAATGACTGCAGGGGGGGGGAATATCTGTGTCACTCACATGCATATGGGGTTGGCTGGTAGGTATTATACAAAAAAAAAAGCACAACCTCCAAGGCCACCTCAGCCATCGCCCCCAGAGAGTTTGTTCTTGTGGCAAAGGATCCACAGCCTATTCCAGGCCTCAGAAGACATATGTTTCATGTTTAAAATGGTAAGCAGGAATTAATGGAAGCCTTTGCAGATCATCATCACTGAGGGACACTGAAAGGGCGTGAAACTGTGAGCATGCTGGTGTATTTTGGGTCTGTGACTGACTACAGCAACATGGCAGATGAAAAATTGAATCTGGGAAACAAATGTACAGCTAAGACCACATCAACAAGTTCTTTCATGACCTCAATTTTATTGGGCATGCAATAATTGTCCAGTGCTTTTAAAAGTGCTTGTTTAGTTTGTTTATAAAGTGACTGCATACTTCAATTTCATAAAAAAAGTCAAAGAGTTTTACAAAAAGTAAAATGTAATAAGAACAACACAAAACAACACACAGATCACCAGGTGTCTACTAAGTAGCACGCTTTCTTAATTTTCTGCATAAGCCTGGTGGCAAAAGAAGAGAGGCTTCAGCAAATGCTTGCAAGTCCATACAGAAAGTGCCTGTATACAATGCTCTACTGGAAGTGTTTGCAATGGGAGTGAGCTAACACTGAAGGCTTGGTTTTATGTTGAAGTCAAATGTGCTCACCAACTCAGGAGACAACCAGCAATGCTCCAGCCAATGATCTCAGTGACTGAGCTGGGATATAAGAGCCAAGGTGGTCCCTAAGGCATCCTAGACCTATGGCACTCAGGGATTTGTAAATTAATATAAGGACCATGAACCTAGTTTCCTTTACTAACACCTGTTGAAATTTGCAAGCACTGGTGGATGGGAGGCAGGAATCCCCTTACTACTCCCATATGCAGGGCTGCAACCACAGTGGTTGATTAAGGATAGTTTAACTCCATGGAGATTTCAGGGAATTTGCTGGCTTCTCTTGCCACCTTTCAAACAAACACAGATAGAGCCATATTCCCTGTTCCTAACTTCTAGAAAACTAGGATAAATGGCAAGTTTGCCCCTGCCCTGAAATTCACTCAAGATGGAAGGGGAATCCATCCACATTTAAACAAATGTGTGCTAAAAGCCTGTTGAAAAGTCAGTTTAAACTCTCCTGGGGTAATAAATAATGGATGATATCTTTTTTAGCCTTTCATATACATTTCAGTTTACTGGGGAAAATGCATTCTTCCCTAGACTTTGATCTACATTTTTAAAAATTGGAAATTAGAAATTGAACAGCCACGGAAGCCTAATTCAAGAGGCACTTCAATATTTAAAGGATCATGCGAAGGAAAGAGTTTGACTCACAGACCATGTACACTTCTCTTCATATAATGCTTGTCTAGTTCCCTGTTTCACACAATCCCTGCATAGTTTATATGTCTTTGGTGTATGTCAATTAATCTTGGGGAACATGCAGCCTCCCACAGAAAGCGGCTAAAATGTTCAGATCTCATTTTTTTGGAATAGGCAAGGAAGCATAGGTAGATTGTGGGTTGCAAGATGGGAGGTAAGGAAGGAGAGAAACCTCTTCTTCACCTTACTCCTCTTATTCTGCTTTGGGGTTGTAATAAAAACATAGCAAAAGCAATATAAACAAACCGATAAATTTTTTGCAGAGTTATACTTCTAGATCTATATTTTCCTAGACTAATGTTGTGCTATATATAAACTAGGACTAATAAAGCACTATATGCTGAGATTTAATAAAGCATTATATGCTGCCCAAGGCACAACAAATGCTTAGTAAGGCAGGAAGGATCCTACTGCAATTACAGGAGCTTGGATAGCTCCAAACATGCAATTTGCTCCAACAAGCTCTGGAACTCAACAATTTGGTTGGTGGGAGTAGGACTCCTGACACAGAAGTGAGTAATTAAGTTCTTGTTTAACCACTCCTATTGAATATGTATTACCACATTCTGAATCTGTTGATATTGTGAAGCACACATAACCAAGGTAGTCAGTGTGATGTCCTCCATCTGTTGTTGGACCACAACTACAACTTCCATTAGCCCCAGCCAGAACCTCTAATTACCAGGAATGATGGGACCCCAAAACCAACAACATGTAAGTTCATGTGCTTTGCCTCAACAATTCTATACCAGTTGAGCCTTGTAACAAGCAGTGAAAACTCCAGATTATTATTTGAGGTTAACATGTATATAGAACATTAATCATGGCTACGAACAGAGGAGTGGGAAGGGCTGAAGGCCTACTGCAGTTCTTTGCCACACACACTGGTCTAAAACAGTTATGAATGCAAATTAAAATGATATAGCAAACATATTTGTTCCTAACCTGGTTTGCTTACAGAAGTTCCAACAGCACAAGTATCAGTAACAACAACAATCAAGTATTAAAGTGTGAAGCAGATAGCATCTACAATGTTGGGGTTCAATTCTTTTTCATCTCGGGAAACTGATTAAAAGAAACACTTAAGAAGAAATGCAGTGGAGAATACTTATTCATATACAGTGGTGCCTCGACTTACGAATTTAATCCGTTCTGAAGGCACCTTCGTAGGTCGAAAAATCCGTAAGTCGAAAAGTGCCATTGGAAACGCGATTTCCCATAGGAATGCATTGGAAATGGAAAAAATTCATAAGTCGAAGCAACCCCATCTAAAAATTCGTAAGTCGAAAAAACCCTATCTAAAACCGCCGCGGTTTCCGTTTGGATGTCGAGAAATTTGTAAGCGTGCGGCCATTTGCCCCATTCGTAAGTCGAAAAATTCGGTTGTCGAGTCGTTCGTAAGTCGAGGTACCACTGTATATATATGAAAGGTATTTTCTGTTACATTAAAGTAATAATAATTAGGACTATAATCCAAACTTGGGATTTACATATTAATCTAAAGCTTGGGTACAGGGAGAGGGAAATGAGTGCCTCTCAGCAATGTATGTAAGAAAATGTGCAACAAGTCAAGCAACGAGGGAGAAGAAAGGGAATAGCATTAGGCTGCCCTATTGACCAGGAATATGATGAACAATATCATATAGTTTAAAATGATATGATTCAACCCCACAAGAGGCCATGACGGCCACCAACTTTGATGGCTTGGAGAGGATAAAAGGATTCGAAAACCCATAGAAGATAAGGCTACCAATGACTACCAATAATGAAAATGTTCCTCCTCTTAATGGCAGAGAGGCAGAATACTTCTGAATTCTGGTTGGTGGAAACAAAAGGAGCAAGAGTGCTGTGGTGGCCCTGCTTTCAGGTCTCCGAAAGACATCCAGTTGGCTACTGTAAGAACAAGACGCTGGACTAAATAAGCCACTCACCTCACCTCAGCAAGATCTCAATATGTTCTTAAGATGCTATAACCTACTATCTACCATGCTTCTATTTAAAGGTAAAGGGACCCCTGACCATTAGGTCCAGTCGTGACCGACTCTGGGGTTGCGCGCTCATCTCACATTATTGGCCAAGGGAGCCGGCATATAGCTTCTAGGTCATGTGGCCAGCATGACAAAGCCGCTTCTGGCAAACCAGAGCAGCACATGGAAACGCCTTTTACCTTCCCGCTGTAGCGGTTCCTATTTATCTACTTGCATTTTGACGTGCTTTCGAACTGCTAGGTTGGCAGGAGCTGGGACCAAGCAATGGGAGCTCACCCCGTCACAGGGATTCGAACCGCCGACCTTCTGATCAGCAAGCCCTAGGCTCAGTGGTTTAACCACAGCGCCACCTGGGTCCCGATGCTTCTATTTATGATTGCTTTTTCCACACATTATTGTTTGTGAATTTATTTCGCCCCCACAACCTGTAAACAACAAAGAACTTCCCAAATACTGATACTAAACATACAATCTGAGAACTGTACGCTGGACCAATATGCAGGCCATTAGCGTACATGCAGCCGTGCCATCTCGTATCCGATGGAAGGGGATCAGCAGCAGGAAGGGGCTTTGGGGCATAGTGTACCAAGCCCAGGAGAAAAAGGCAAGGCTGGAGAAGAGAACCCCATCCCAACCCAAATTGGCACACTATTACTAACATGGTGGTTGTATTGCTTATGTGATGCTGATTCCCACTGATAAACCACTGATAAACATTATCCACTACCCTTCTGAGTTCTTAACCTGACTTGAATATTTTTTCCAGTGTCTTCCCAGAATCATACTTCTAACTCTTCAGCAAAATTCACCATACATTGGGAGCTGCATTTGGGAACAGGTCACTGAGAAGCACAGCATAGCCAACCCAAGCAAGTGGAATACAAAAGAAGAAAGCAGTGTAGGGATTAAAAAATAAATCAATTCATAGCACATCTCACTCTCAATATGGTCAGGGGTTATGTGGAGAACTGTTACAAACTGAACTAGAATTTCTCTTTAGGGAGAGATCCTAAAATGTGTGTGTGTGTGTGTGTGTGTGTGTGTGTGTGTGTTTGTTCCGGTACACCAATGTACGCATCAAGGCTGTAGTTCAATACGATAACTGTTCAAAAGCAATAGGGAATAATCAGGCGATATTAAAGTAAATGTTTTTCAGAGGAACAGAACAATGGACCTAATACCTCAAATCTCTGATTGCTGACTTTCTTGCCCTTTTTGTTCCAGACAATCTTAGGTCTCGGGTCTCCCGTAGCTTGGCAGATGAATGATGCAACTCCCCCAGAGACTCCTATCTGGTCAACGGGTGTTCTTGTAAACTTTGGTGGTGCTAAAAAAGAAAAAGAAAAAAAAAAGACAGCAAAATAAATCTAAGCAAGAAATATCCAAAAGAGTGTGTCAAGCTGTCAAAAGAACTAAAATAGAAATCTGTTGTTTCCCTAAAAACAAGGTTAACCCTTAGAGCAAGGGAAATGAAAGCTGGCATGTAGCTGGATACATTACAATATTCCTGCACAGAAGGTACTTTCAGGTAGGAATTAACATGCTGTGTGCATGCAGATCACTGCATGTGATCATCTCATATACAGTGTACATTGGGGTGGGAACCGGGCGCCCTGCAGATGTTGTTGGACTACAGCTCCCATAAACCCTCCCTTTAGCCATGCCGAAAGGGAGACAGAATCTAACAACATTTATATGACCATAGAATCATAGAAGAGTTGGAAGGGACCACAAGGGCCATGCAGTCCAACCCCCTGCCAAGCAGGAAACACCATCAAAGCATTCTTGACCATGGGTTCCCTTTCCTTAATGTACATGAACTAGGATACTGTGTCTAATTGGGGGTGCCTGGCCTCACTGGTGGAGGAACAGGAGTGTGGAGGGAGCAGACTGCCCCCAGCACCACTATTCCGGTAGGGTGCCATCGCAGCCCCCCCCCCCTGGACATGCGCCATGCCTCCTGCGGGGGGTACGCCATGCCCTCGCGGGCAGCGTACCACGCCCCCGAAATGTGCACCACACCCCTGCGGGTGGCACGCCACACCCCTTGGGCGTGTGCCATGCCCCAGGGGGCACCAGCCACGTCCCTCCCTGCTCTCCGCCCCTGGTTGAATAGCTTTATGTTTCCTTACACCAAATATGCCCAAAAGGTTGACGTTCCAAATGGAAACTCTCACAAAGACCTGCCTTCATACAGGATTAAAAGGAAAAATGCTTATTCATTGATATGGCTTCAAAATGTGATTTAACACACCTGAGCCCCCCCCCCCCCCAACACACACTGCAAGCTACCATAGAGAGAGGGATAGACATCCCGCCATCAATCAAACAAAAGCTGGCAGAGGGAGAGAGAAAGAAACAGCAAACAGAACAATCAATTATCTGTGAGGAATTGCAAGAGGGGGGCTCATTCCCCCTTACTCAGAGCAATAAAAAGTATTTTGTTCCTGTGTTTGAATATACAGTGTCATGGAATGCTACTGGCAGGAAATCATCCAGAATGTTTAATAATTTAATGAGATCTGTGAGTAAAAAAAATCCAGTGATTGGAACCTGAGTTAACTGAAGCTCTTGGTTAACCCTGAGGCCAAATATGCCCTCTGACATCTGACAAAAAGACTGATGCACTGATATCTAATTAGGGCATGCAGGTGTATGTGCTGACGAGTCCTTGAAGACAACTGCAGCAGTCTTTTCTGTTGCAGAACTGGTCAGCCTTTCAAAATCCTTTTTTTTTCCGAGAGAGAGAGAGAGAGAGGGGGGGGGCAATGAAAGGCTCAGTGAACCCAGTACGGAGCCTTTGAAGTCTGCTAGGTTAGCTTCCTCAATGGTCCAAAGGATTCTTGGCTATCATGAATCTACATGCCTTAGAAACATACGCGTTCCTAAGACTTCCATTAACAAATTAATATTCGTTCTGCTTAAAGAAAACTGCAAAAAAGAATGAACAAAAACTATAGGAGGACTGAGTTGCTGAAAACTGTTGGCTTTAATAGGTGCTATCCAAGTAGTGTTCAGAATCACCCAATGTTTATTAGTTTGTTTCTAAATGTTGCTATTCAACTGTTGGTGAAAATAACTGACCAAGGACAACTGACGAAGCAGACAAGGTAAAACTTCCTTTATTCATATTCTTTTTATCGTTAACACCAATAAAGCATTTGCATGATCTATTATTGATAGAAAATGCAACTAGTTTATATTGCCAGATTATCATTTTCTTTTGTCTATATAAGGAACAATGAGCTACCTTTCAAATTGGCTTGTCAGAATTCTTTGTAAGTTAAGGTTTGCACATTCCTTCACAAACCGAATGGTCTAATAAAAGCTATCACATTACTATCAAGTCAATAGTCTCCAACTCACATATTAATGCATCACCCTCTTATTTATGGTGGTTGTGAATCATGTCGAATACAGATTATTGTGATAGAAAATGGTGATAATTTCTGGACATTCAGTTACCAAGACACTCTATAGCACCATTCTGCTGATTAGCACGAAAGCAGCACCAGCTGAAAATTGGCACACATTTTTAACCTTCTTGGAACACCGAAGTGCAAAGTCCAACAAAATGGCTCATTGGCATAGCTCATTAAGCAAAGTTTCATATCTGCGTGGGAAAATTCCAATGCAATATATGCCGCCGAACAAAACGAGACAGAAGTTGCTTCCAGTAAATTAGTCACACAGCATATGCCCCTGAGTTGACCAGGTTGAACATCCAGCTGGGAGAGATAATGAACAAATAAAGTTCAGTGAAAATGGCAAACACTGTCCTTGTTTGTCTGATTTAACACAGACTTGTGGATGTCATAATATGCACGTCTACTTCCAAACACACAACAAAGGCATTTATAAATCCATTCATTCATTTATCATAAAACATTGGTCAATATGACATATATTATTATTATTTTTTTAAAAAACCCTGAAAGGTAGGTTATTACTATTCCCATCCTACAGTACTAAGGTTGGAGTCTGACACACAATGACCTATCTAGGCCACAGAGCAGAATCATTGCTTGATTTAGTCTCTTCCCAACTGATACTTCATACTAACTAATGGACTGCACCAGTTTTTGGACTAATAGATGGCAACCCACAGATAATTTTATTCAGAAACACATTTTTTAAATGAATCTTTACTTGTGTCAGCCATTGGCCATAGCAATAAAACAACAATACGATATACAAAGAATAGAAATAAAAGTCAATCATATAAAATACATTTTTAGGGTTTTGAATCAATAGTCAAATAGTGGATCTTATTCTGATTGCCCCAGACAAAAACCTTGCAACCCTTGCTGTCACCTGCTCATATTGTTCTGCCAAGAGAAAGGGCACTGTGGCAGTGGTTGGGCGACCCGGAATGGACAATAAAAGAGGGGTGATAATTTCATTCCTCAAGTCTTTATAAAGAGTGCAAGCCAGAAGGGAATGCACCACCAATTTGGGACTGCCATCTCCACAAGTGTTTTTCGTGTGGAATCTGTTGGAATAGTCCCTCAAGTACAGCCGAGGGCAATACATTCGATCTACAGAAACACATTTAATGAGTTGTGTATCATGGAAAGGGCAAGACTTAGTTGCTTTTTAATGTTTGGTACTGTAGGAGTTCATCACAAGTACTTAGAACCACCCCAGGGGTAATTGAAAAGTGTGAGCGCTGTTAACACATTACTCACATACATGACAGCATTTTATTTGTTGTGTTTATTTATTTATTAGATTTCTATACCGCCCTTCATCACAAGATCTCAGGGTGGTTCACGAGATTAAAAATACAAGATAAAAGCACAAACGAATAGTTAAAACAAAAAGAACATGAATAAGGGCCTTAGATGATGAACACAGAGTCCGAGTTGGTGCATATATGGGAAGAGTCTGTCTTTGAGGTGACCCTTGGAGAAGGGTCGTGCTTTTAGTCCTATCCTACAATATCAGCTCTTGTTCCTCAGACAAATGCACTCTGAAGGAAGATGTGAGGGTAAATATATCCTGCACACAGAACCAAGAAGGTTTGGGGCACACACTTGCTGAACTAGTGGTTCAGAGTAGGACATGATTGTATCAGCCACCTGTTACGAAGGAGGGGTGGGCCTCAAGAAAACTTAGATCATTAATAATCAGTGTTTTTAAAACAAAACAAAACAAAAAAATATTCCTTCCAGTAGCAGCTTAGAGACCAACTAAGTTTGTCATAGGTATGAGCTTTCGTGTGCATGCACACTTCTTCAGATACAGTGTTTTAAAGTCATTGATGTTTTTAAAGTCATTGATAAGCCTATATATTGGTAGATCTTATTATTTTTTGTGCATTTTTAATTGTGTTGTAAGTAAATAATAGCAATACGTATATTGTTAACAGCAACAATGACTGTTTGATTGTCACATGTATACAGTATTATATAAAATCATTATCAATTATCCTAGTTTTTATATTTCTCCAAGACAAACTACTAAACATATGCAGCTCAACTGATGGATCTGGTTGCCCTTCGTTTCTTTTTAAAATAATTTTCATAGCAGACTCATTTACAGCATTCACTGCTAATTTACTCATTAATCATAATTTATCACATCAGTTATGCTGATCATCATTATAAGCAATTACTGCTCCTTAATTCTAACCTGTGCTTACAATGTACCTGCAAATTGGCTTGTGCAAGAAGTTAATTAGCTTTTATTTCTAAAAGGGCACGCAAGTGAGCTATGATTTCATGAAATCTTTTAAGCAAACTCCCAAACAAAGCTTCTGGTATTTTCCTGAGGGTTATAAACTGTCAGTCATAGTATTTCAAAGCTAAGAAATTGTTACACACAATGGTATACTCCATGTAGGGTGGCATTAGTGATAATTCTACCAACAAACCTCTACTTTGATCCCAAGACTTGCTATGCAAATAAATACATGCTTGGGATGTTAAAGGCCCTTAAGCATATTCTTCAAAATATTTTCTTTACTGGGATATCCATTAGTAGTGTGCTACAAAAATAAGTGTACATAATTATTCTCCTTGTCCAGCACCTTGCAAAGTATACTTGGCTAGTCGGCTCTGCTTGCCTTGGTGGGTCACAAATTAGACCCTTCAAGTGCCTCTATTTTCCAGGGACAGTCCTGGATTTACAGAAGCCAACCCGGTTACTGACTTGATCCCAGAATGTCCCGCTTTTCCTTAGGATGTCCCTATTTTAATTGTACCAATGTTAGGAGGGTATGGAGTTATGTGACCCCCCAAGCCAAGGAGATGAGAATCATACAACTTCTAGAAGACACCTGAAGGCAGCCCTGTATAGGGAAGTTTTCAATGTTTAATGTTTTATTGTTTTATATATATATATATTGGAAGCTGCCCATAGTGGCTGGGGCAACCCTGTCAGATGGGTGGCGTATAAATAATAAAATTGTTGTTACTGTATTCCAGGGATGTTCAATAGGTCGATCACGATCTACTGGTCGATCCCTGTGTGGCTTTGGTCTGGCCCCCTTCCGGCCCCGCCCTGCCCTCCACTGTTGGAGAACGGAAGACAGAGTTCACAAACTGAGGCTGCTTCCCCACCCCCCCACGCCAGCAATCCTTCGGTGAGTTGCTGTTTCTCTTTGGCCCCCAAATAATCAAAAAATGTTGTACGCCCCCTTCCCCCAAAAAAATCTAAGCAACCAATGCCTCCCAAACCCCCTAAAAACGTGGCTTTTCCTCTCCCTAAAAAAAGCTCCACAACTTTGACTAAGGTTACCATATATTTTTTTAAAGAATCCAGGGACACTTTAAAAAAAGAGAGAATAAAGTTATTCTGTGATCTCCTCTGTTGCGCGGCCTTAGTCTGGGCACTGGCCTGCCCTCTTGGAGCGCTAGCCACCGTGGAGTAGGCTTGGGTCGGACCTGGGCTCGGCCGTGTGTCCTTGCCCTCCCGGTGCTCTCCAACCTCTCCTCCTCAGCGGCGGCAAGGTCGGGGCTCCCCTCTTTTTTATCCTTCCTCTTTCTCTCTCTTCCTTCTCCTTCTCGTCTCCTCCTTCTCCTCTCCTCCTTCTCCCTGTGTCGGCTCCAGGGTTTTCCTGTCGGCCGGGTGGCCGGGCGCTCTCGTTCCCAGCTCAATTTGGGTCATGGGGGGGCAGTGGTTCCCCCAGTTGAGGCGCTGGGCGTCCCCGGTTCCCTCCCCCAGCAGTGGTGGCGGCGGCAGCAATCTCAGCAGCCCGGTGCCAGCCTGGTTAGCGCAGTTGGCTCTGGCTGGCTTCAGGAGCTGCTCACTGCCATGACTCCGCCATTTTGCCTCATTGGAAGTCCCCATATGATGTGTCTTGTGCTGTTGAACCAATCACGCAACATTCATTCCCTACTAATAAATCTACAACACTTAAAATATAAATCTGGGGACATTAAATGAAATCAGGGGACATTCTGGGGATGGATCTTGTCCAGGGGACCCTCCCTGGGAAACGGGAATGTCTGGTAACCATAACCTGAACCCCTAAAAAGCAGTGGTAGATCACTGCCAGTTTTTAATTCTGTGAGTAGATCGCAGTCTCTTGGAAGTTGACCGCCACTGTTCTGTTCTGTTCTATTCTATTCTATTGTTATTGTATTTTATTTTCATTGGAGAGTGTGAAATTATGCAGGCATATTCTAAACATCCCTATCCACGTGAAGTAATTACCAGCTCTAAATTACCCATTCGGATGTTTAACTGTGTTCCTGTAAATACAGCCTTCAGTACATATAGGACTTTTTTTTTAAGGATATCACAGTACCTATGTCATTCTATGAACACACAAGAGAATTACACTGTAGTTCATCATGTTAGCTGGTATAAATCAGCTTTACTCCACCAACTTCAAAGCAACTATATTCATTTACGCCTGACAAGGATTTCATCAAATCCAAATGCCTGGAAAAAATACAGCTATACAAATTTGCAAACTCAAATATATAGGCATGGCTGAAGCATCTTTGGAAAAAGAATCAACAACTCCTAAAGGGGATTTTCATAAAATAAGCCTTGAGTAGACTGTCACACTGTTCAACAGTCCTGTGTCAATGTCACTGTTTCCACAGAAACAAATTAAAGCTGCAAAGAAAATCTCCAATTCCTATTTGCCTTGTCTTGTGCAAACCAAGATATTCTCACACAAGACATTTATGTTACCAGCCAGCTAAAATCAGCCACTTCCCTTGGTCTTAATAAAGTGAGCCAAACTTTGTAAAGCCCTTCTGTTCTAGTATTCAGAAATGTAGTGTGATACATGGGTGATAATAATAATGTAGAATATTTTGTTCCGGAAATTGCAATTTGGTGACAAACAGCCTGATAAGTAATCGAAAGCAGGATAGGTGTGTTACATTTCCCAACTGCATAAATCTTGTTCAAGCGACAAGACCTAATGTGCAACACAACATTCTGTAGAGATTACAAACACTTATTTCCCTGGAGATTGTACATATTTTTAAAATGGGACACATATTATCTCTGACCCAGGGACATGGGAAAAATTCCAAACTAAGCCAGACAGACAGGGCATTCACTTGCCAACTAGCATTCTTGCACCCACATACTAATTTATAGTTTATATAGCTTAATTGGGAAATAAAAGATCTCTCACATAGAAAGACCTTTTGTGAAAACATGTAAAAGAGCCTCTAATTAATGCTTCTTCTAATTAATGTTTTTCAATAGTATTTTCATGATGATTATTTATTGAATTTGAATTTGTTAGTCGCTTTATATTGTCCAGGGCAATAGAATGTGTGTCTTTTAAAGAACTGGACGAATGGGTGTGAGTCATGGGGAGCATGTATGAACTTAATAGTGCTTAAGCTTATTATTTGTTGTTGTTGATATTTTGTTAATGTTGTTAATATTGATTTATAGATTATGAATGCTGTATTGATTCATTAATCATATAATATGTCTTTTTCTGTAATTGTGCTGTTTACTGTTTTTTAAAAAAAGTTTTCCTAATAGGGTTTTCACATTGTCATTGAATTTTTTTAATGATTTGTTAATTATTTTATATGATTTGTGCTGTATTTGCGGTGTTCTATTATGTTTGATGGTGCTGTTGATAATGATTGTTTGCAAATGCTTTGAGATTCATTGAAGTGTAAAACGGTACAGAAATGCAATAAATAAAATAAAACAAATCACTGCAGAAAAGGCCCACTCTCGTGTTGCCACCTTCTCATGGATGGGGTGCTTGAAGGGTCTGGGTCAGTTCGTATGGGTAGAAATAGTCCTTCATGTATTGCGGTCCTGAACCAAAATGACTGAACATAAAGTTCGATTGAAATGGATCTAGAAAATCAGGTTCCCCCAAGAGCTCCTGGTGTATGGTGTATAGAAAATGCAACAAAGTATTTTTTTTTACTGTGTTTTGTTTACTGTAGAAATTTGTATCACAACATTAAAATAATTTACGTTGATTATATGGTGACCTATTTGGATATATAGGTAAAGGTAAAGGGACCTCTGACCATTAGGTTCAGTCGCGGACGACTCTGGGGTTGTGGCGCTCATCTCGCTTTACTGGCTGAGGGAGCTGGCATACAGCTTCCGGGTCATGTGGCCAGCAAGACTAACCCAGTTCTGACGAACCAGAGCAGCACACGGAAACGCCATTTACCTTCCCCCTGTAGTGGTACCTATTTATCTACTTGCACTTTGGGGTGTGTTTTCGAACTGCTAGGTTGGCAGGAGCAGGGACCGAGCAACGGGAGCTCACACCATCGCAGGGATTCAAACCGCCGACCTTCCAATTGGCAAACCCTAGTCTCTGTGGTTTAACCACAGTGCCACCTGCGTCTCATATTTGGATATATAGGCTATTGCAAAACAACAACTTAAGTCCTTCCATGGTTGTTGCACTTTAAGTCAAGGGTGAGATAGCTCAAGCCCAGGGGGGCGGGGCTGGAGTCCTCAGGACTCTCCCTATGAAACATTCCTATTTCCCAGGCCACATCTCTCACCAGCCTACACTTGGCCCTCCTCCGTTCTGACGATGGATCTTGTTTGCCAGGATAGTGAGATGGAGCCTTTGACTTTTGTGTGACTGGAATATAGCCAACTTACAAAGGTAAAAGTCACATTTGTGGCTCCACCCACTTTCACACCTGGCCCCACTTGCTGTTGCAGTGCATCCCACACAATGCTGCCTATGAGGCAATGATGCCCTCGAGCTAAAAAGAGATCTCCCCCTCCCCTGCCCGTTTTAAGTAGTTGAGATCAAAATTTTCGGAGGTTTTTATGGATATGTAAAATGGCATAATCCAGGCACCCCCAAACTCAGCCCTCCAGATGTTTTGGGGCTACAATTCCCACCATCCCTGATCACTGGGTCCTGTTAGCTAGGGATTATGGGAGTTGTAGTCCTAAAACATCTGGAGGGGCGAGTTTGGGGATGCCTGGCATAATCCCATTAGCACCACTGCGGCTGTATTAGTGTAAGCAGTTGCTGAATGATCCCCTAAACTGGTTCTGAACCAGTTTACTTGGAATTTAAGTCCCTGCAAATGCAAGACTTGGATCCTGTCACCAGTTTGAGGCCCATGCTGTCCCTTTGTGGAAGGAGCATAACTCTGCGATGGAGCCTTGGAAACAGGGGGTATATCAAGTTAAAAGGATCTCAGAAAGCAGAGCTACCTCTCTCTGAAACATATGGTTGCCACCTGGCCAGAAAAAAAAGTTGACTAGCCTACTGTTACGCTTGTAACAGTTGAATTAGCAAGTCAAGCTTTTTACCTCCCAAAGACCAACATTATCACATGCTAACTGGCTGTGTATAGGTACAAAGTTCAGATATAAAGTTGGCAATAAATCCACATTTATTTCTAATAAAGCGCTTTATATCATACAATATAAAGCGGATTGTGGTAGGGCTGCTAGGAAATTTAGCTCAGGGTTTGGTCAGTGTTAGGCCACAGGTCATGCTGAGTAATGGGGGCATGCATATGTAAATCCCAGGGATTTAATTGGTTGGGGGACCCCCTTTTAAAGCCTTGCCCTCCATTTTAGAGTCACATTTTGCCTTGGCGTTTGAATCCCCTCCCACCCGCCCTTTTTTCTTGCAGGTTAGCACGACATTGCTATTGCCTTCGGGGCCGCCTGTATTCAGGGGTCAGTAGGAATTTTTCCAATTGGCTGGTTGGCTTTGCCTCTTGGTTTTCGCCTACTGCGCTAGCAAATTGTCTCAACTTGTTAGGTTGGCGGTTAGGCTTTTGGTTGGTTAATCGGTTGGTAGAGGGGTGTGGCACACAGATGCCTACCCTCACCCCCGTTTGCTCCATATAGAAGTATTCCGTTAAAGGAATCTCGGGGCTTATGCTCTTGTCCTTACCATCCCGCCATTGGCGGGGATGGTGGGCCCAATTGTAAGAGTAAGAGCCTTGGAGAACATTCTTGGGTAAAGAGAGGAGGGAATGACTGGGCTCAGCCACCTCCTCTCCCCCAGGTATGTTTACTTGACTTCCCTTCAGGAAGTCGGAGCAGGAACTGTCCAAGCGGACAGTGGTGAGTCCTGTCCTATGGTGACAGCTGATGTGAGTCCTGCCCCAACTGGGCAGATGAGGTGAGTCCTGTCCAAAGGGGACAGCTGATTGAGTCCTGTCCTAAAATGGACAGATGGGGATAGTCCTTCTTAAGGAAGGATGAGTGAATAACCAAAAGGCTAAGCCAACACTCGGATTAAAATTGGTGTATTTAATAAAGTTGTGGCCCTAAATTATTTGCCAAAAACCAAACCATAATTCTGTTGTCAGTTGTGAGTTATTTAAGGTAATTTCTGGTAAGCCTCGACACACAATTGCTTTCAAATAGTGAATTGCATATTGCCAAGGGAATGCCCTTCAGCAGCAATATTGTAGTAAAGGTAAGGGACCCTTTAACAAAGGTCCATTCTTTGATCAGCTGTAGTGCTTCTTCTGTATCTCAGTCACAGTAGGTATTAGGAATCATCTTGATGGGTCGATATGCAAATGTTCAAAATCAGTATGTAAATCTCTACACGCATTACACACATAACACACACGCAGAAGTAAAAATACGGTTATCTGTTCATGCGTAGTGCTTATTTTTTATATTGCATATGATAAATAATTATATATAAAATCTGGATAGGGGCTTTATCTACCTGAATTAAAAAAGGAACTTGCCAGTTAATCCAGTGTTAAGCCTTCAACCAGCAGCAAATGAAAAGGATAAAGCCTCTTGAATCTAAAAGGTTAGTGACGTGCAACTCTTCATCCCTCTGGAACATTACATAACCTTGTCATATTCACTAATTTAATGAAAGAAAATTCTGCTTCAAAGCTTTCTCTTTCCCTCTCTTTTCCTCTGCCACTCCTTTTTTTCAAATTTTAATGTGTGCTGACTGCATATGAATTATTTGGTAACAGAGATCTGAAGCTGTTGTAAGATAGAAGCAATGAGTCTTAAAATACCAAACAAGATCTTTCCCCCCCAGTGGAATGTTCCCACCAAGAGGAAAGGGAGAGCACACAGGGTTAAGTTTCAATTAGTCTTTGAACATTTATGAACTATTTTGCCTATTAGCGACGCCTTTGCTGATGTGGCTTAAAAATAAAATAAAATACCTGTGTTCAACTACTCTTATTTCAAAACTAAAATCCAGGTAGCTATTACAAAATTTCAGCTACCGTGTAAAGGTGACTACTGCTAACTAAATAAATTTCTAGTTATCGAAATGCACCATGATGCTGTTTTTTCCCATTCATGTGGGGTGGATTTCTGATAGGAAAATATGAAAGGGAAGCAATTTCTTCCCTGCTTTTCATGATTCAGAAAAAAAAGAGACTAGCAACTTCTGAACATTTTGTATGAGCTAGGATGAGGCCTAGTGTTGTTGCTAGATAAGGAACCCAATATGAATCAAACAATTTATACAATTCTTTCTTGGGGGGAGCGGGTGTGTGGAGGGACCATCTTCACCATAAACACATTTGAGCTATTTCAGTTTAAAAAACAACCACCTTTAAAACCATTTCAGGATTGCTGCTTGACTACCTGTTTGTAAGCAATCTGTATCATATTACAGTACTGGAAGTCCACATCCCACCAAATATCAAATTGGAGAGAGGAGAGGTAAAAGGAGGCCCTTGTCAGACCCATGGCCCAGATTGAGACAATAGGCAAAATGTCTCACATTCATAACTGGATTACTCACATAGAAACAATTTTATTTGTTTTAGATGAAACATTTGCATTGCTCACTTCTACATACTGCACCAAAAGTGTGCAACCATCTATTAAACAGCAATATAATTTAATTCAACTCAAATACAGTGGAACCTCTACACACATACAGAATCCGTCCCGGAGGTCCGTTCATGAGTCGATCCGGGTCACTGGTAGAAGCACCGTTCTGCGCGTGCGCATTCAGCGGCAGCCACTTCTGCGCATATGCAGACGGCAGGAGCCACTTCTGTGCGTGTGCGAATTGCGGCAAACCCGGTATTTACTTCCGGGTTTGCCGCAGTCGCGAGTCGAATTGATCGTGAGTAGGGGCGGTGGTAAGTCAAGGTTCTACTGTATAAAATTAATAATAAACTTATAACCAAAAATAATACTAGCCATCATTAATATAAGATAACATGATGCCACTAACCGAGAGTCTAAGAAAATAAAATAGTTTCCACCTGGCAACTAAATGATAAAAGTGAAGACACCAAGCAAACTAATATCTGATATGAAGATACCTAAAGTCAAGCATTAACAGGCTCATATGGCAGAAATGCTCTTTATCATTGATTCTTCATGGGTAGGATTATGAGCTAGAATAGGAGGGAGGGAAGAGACAAGATATATTGTTGTTACATACCATTTAAAAAATCCAGCTGAAATTGTTCAATGACTACCTTTGTACCTTCCAGTAGCACCTTAGAGACCAACTATGGCTGCCTACCTTTGCACCTATCATTCAGAAAGTATCAAAATTATGTGTCATGTGTTTCATATCCTGATGCAGTTAAATTAATAGGAGGTGATGACTTAGTATTTTGCTAAGTTTACTTTTACAGTAGAGACCCTATCAAGGCAGTCCACAACCGCTGTCTTGTCGTTTTTATTCTGCTGCTTATGACAACTCTTGTTATGAATCAAGATGCTTAGTGGAGTAACAGAATTTCTCCAATGATTTTGAAGAGATTAATTTCATAGCTAGCATTCAAATTGAAGTTTAGTGACAGAAAAATTGACATGCCCTAGTTGGCTAAGACTTAGTAAAATCCACAGTTGAGCTGGCAAACCAAATGGTTGATGGCCCAATTTGCCCTCAGATGTGCAGTAGTTTATCCTCACTACATATGAAGTTATCTTCTGAAGTGGTAGATATTTATATCCCCATGAACATTATGGCATATAACTATGAAAACTAATCCTTTAAATCGCATAATGTTTCTATTTGATGTAAGCAGTTGGGAGGGTGTTAGAGTGATTTATGTTAAACACGAATTATGACATAGAAACAAACTAGTAGGCAAATAGCAAGCAACAAATGATCGGCATGGGATTCATGCCCTCAAAATGTGCTGATGAAGACAATTAGTGTTGATGACTTTAATAAGTGTTATACAAATTCACGGAAGATAGGTAAGTATTCGCCATCCCTATATGGAACCTTCAAGATTAAAGGCTTCCGATGTAAAGAACACAACAGGTAGGGTGTCAACTTTCATACTCTCCTGGCAAGGTTCTCTGAGGATCTGAACGGTCACCAAACATAACTGTATGTTCTCTGATCTGATCTAGTGAGGCCCTTCATACTGTATGCAAATGCATCAGTTTAACCATGTTTAGAAATTACACACTTGGCACAATACCAAGCATAATCTGTTTTTCCACACTTCAGGCCCAAGATGTAGGTGGAAGAGACATTAATCAGGGTAAGAGAGGATTAGAGTCCCTTGCAAAAAAAAAGGGGGGGGGGAAGAAAAACGATGGCATTGAAATAACCTTTCCAATCTTTTCCATATGCTAAAGGTGAGAACAAGCAACACATGTTCTGCAGCGCAAGGAGCAATTGTATGTTCAAGACATGGGTACCCAAGATGGTGCCCTCTAGATGTTGTGGACAACAGCTCCTATCACCCTCCACCAGTAGTCATGCTGGCTGGGACTGAAGCGAGTTGTAGTCTAAAGTATATGCATGTTGGCTACCTCCGGCTTAAGGGAAAGAGACAGGTTGCTTCCTTTAGCTCAGAGATATACCCTCAAATCTCATTTCATGGCTGGAAAAAAGTGGCAAGTGGGTTCTGCCCTGGGCCCGTTGTTGCTCAACGTTTTTATAAACAACTTGGATGAAGGAACTGAGGGGATGATAATCAAAATCTTCACCCTATTGTGTTTTTCAGCCGATCTTATATTGCGCTTTTTACTCTTCCTTTACTCATATGTATACCTATGTCCTTACTATCCTTACTATCCATTTTGATATTCATTTATTTGAACCCTCATAATTCTATGGAGAGATCAGCGTTCTCCATGAAACTTGCTATGTAATCTTTGAATTTTTTTTCAATCTATATCCCTTTTTTGCTCATTTATTCCTTTGATTTCTGCTATTTTTGTTGCCAAATTATAATATGATATCATTTTATAGGGTGGGTGGAGGGATGGGTGGGGGGGTGAAAAGATGGAAATTGATCTTCATTTATGCACTGATTGTTTATTATTTATTGTAATGTTGGTTTGGTTGTTTGTGGCAATATGAGAAATTTTTGTAAATACGTGCATGAAAATTAAATTAGATTGTGGTTGTTGTTTTTTAAAAAAAGGATAATCAAAATCTGTAGATGACACCAAACAGGAAGGGGTAGATGATTCTGCAGAAGACGGAATTATTTTAACGGATTGGACTGGGCCCAAACTAACAAAATGAATTTCAATGGGGACAAATGTAACGTCCTGCACTGGCTAGGTCTGGCGGGGCTCTCCTAAGTGATGTGGCAGAGGCAGGCGGCATAGGGGTTGACCCAGGAGAGGGGGCCAGCGATTTATGGGGTTTGGACAACCCACGAGAGTGGGGGAAAGAGGGACGGTCAGGCCATCAGAGATGGAGATGGACATGCAGGATGTGATGGAGGAAGAGGCTGCTCTGAAGAGGGGCAGGCCAGTCAAATCCCTGTCGTCCTCCACTCTTCTGTCTCCTAGAACAAGAGGGAAGAGCAGCAATAGCCTCCATGTAGGAGAAACCTCAAGTTGCATGCACACACCTTCTCACATAAGCTGGGGGGGGGCATGGCTCCTCTGCTGGTACAATTGGTCCACAAGGCACAGAGGTTAGAAGCGAGTGTGCATGGGTTTCCAGGGCACCGTGGAAGTTGTTTTGAGTGTGTACTTCTGTCCATAAAGAATTAACTATAAGATGTGTGCGTTCTTTGGCTGAGGGTGCCTAGGACATATACTTCCCAGATTCACATATATAAAATGTGGGACTCCTGGCTTGCCAGCAGTACATGGGAAAAGGATCTAGGGGTTTTAGTGGACCACAAGCTTAACATGGGTCAACAATGTGACGTAGCAGCAAAAAAAGGCTGTTGCAATACTAGAGAGCATCAACAGAAGTATAGTGTCCAGATCAAGGGATGTCATAATACCACTCTGTTCTGCCTTGGTCAGACCACACCTGGAATGCTGTGTCCTGTTCTGGGTGACACTATTCAAGAAGAGTATTGACAAGCTGGAATATGTGTGACAGAGAATGAACCAGATGACCAAGGGTCTGGAAACCAAGCCTTATGAGGAATGGTTGAGCGAGTTGGGTATGTTTAGCCTGTATAAGAGGAGACTGAGAGCAGATATGATAGCAATCTTCAAATATCTAAAGGGCTGCCACATGGAAGATGGAGCAAAGTTGTTTTCTTCTGCCTTGGAGGCTAGGAACCAAACCCATGGATTCAAGTTGCAAGAAAGGAGATTCTGTCTAAAAATCAGGAATAACTTTCTGATGGCAAGAGCTGTACGACAGCTCCTCCATGGTGAGGCAGCACAAGGACTCGGGAAGGGGTGCAAATTTTGGCCTCACACAGGACACCATAGTACCCAGCTCTGCCACTGGATGGGCTAATGAGAAGGCACAAAGTCATTCTTTCCTGCCAGCCCAATCCCACCCACCAATTTTCACATTACTTGAGGCATGAGAGCTGCTTTAGTGCAACTCCTTCCTGTTCCATCAGATAACACGAGAAGTGGCTTCCGGTCCGTCGCGCTGGTGGAAAAAGGATGCAGGGACTTCGCGCTCCGAAGTCCCTGGCTTCGTGGAGGGGGGGGAAGTCCGCAGAGCGAGCGGACTCCCCAAAAAAACATCGGGTAGAGAGTCCCGGTGACATAGCGCCCAGCTGCTTGCTCCGGACGCGATTCCTCCGCTGCCCAAGAGCTCCGTAGAGTGATCGAGAGCCAGCGGAGTGGAGTCGTGGGAGCCATTTTTGGGTTTCATCTTACCTCCTTGAAGTGAAGCTCCGAGTCCTCAGCCTGCAAGCGGCGGATTCTTCCAAGAAAATAAAAGACCTTTACAAAGTAAGTCAAATCTTTATTTGGACTTTAAAATTTCAATTCTGAAGATAGGAAGAGATTTCAAAACAACAGAAGCCGATCTCTTCCAAATGGTCAATCGGGAGGCGCATTAAATATCCTCAAGCCGAAAGGGGAAGTCTTTTCTAGATTGTGGACCCGAGAGAAAGAAAGACTTTACAAAACCTTCCCAGCCCCCGGTGTCGATACCCCTTGAGGTTCAGCAGTAACAAGGGGGAAGACGTTTTGACAGCTGTCAAAAGCTGTCAAATTGCTAAAAGGATTAAGAAAATCGACTTTATTGTTGTGGATTATAAAAACTGATTGAAGAGGATTCAGAAGTAATTTAATGGGAATTTAAATTTGAACTGTGATGAAGTTAAAGACAAAGGAGAAGATCAGCCAAGATGGAGCCGACAACGTGGTAGAGAGGAATTTTCCAGTACCCTTCAGCCCTTATCTCTGGTCTGCCTGTGGTTAAGTGAAGTATGAAAACAAAGTTTTCTCGAGCCTTCCAGGAGGCTGTGCTGAACTGAACTATTTTCAAATATGGGAAGATATTTACAAGGAACGGCAATGTTTGAATCCAACAGCAACGGAGAATGAGGTGCAAGATCAAGATTTAGAGGACAATTTTGAGACTGAGACTGTGTGTGAGGAGCAACAATTTGATAACTTGGAGACTGATTTGGACCAAAAAAAATGTGTTGGATGATGAAAAACAAAGATTTGAACAAGGAGACGAGGCCGACAAGGAGAAGCAAAGTGAAGAGAAGATTGATGGAAATGTAAACCCTGGAGGGACTGAAATGTGGAGTGGAGTTAGTGAGGGGGGGTAGGCAGGAAGAGGGGGGAGCAAAGGACTGGAAGTGGAAGTGGGAAAGAACTGGTGTGGGGTGAAAACTTTAGTTTAAGGTTATTTTTCTGGTTGATGAATGACGGTTTCTGAATCTTGGCCTGCTAAAGGATATGCTGATCCAATTGGGGGAAGGGACATTGGGAGGGGGGAAGGAGAGAGTTTTAAAAGTTTAGGGTTAAGAGTTTTCTGGAGGGAGCAGAAGAATGGCTGAGGAAATATGTTAGAGTTTATTTTTAATATTTTTAGTGATCAGACAGGTGTTTGGGTAGAGAACTGCCTGTCTCCCTCTCTTTACTCTTTGCATCCAGTGGCAGGGGGTGTTTTGAGGGGAGAGGGAGGGGTGGAAGGAAACCCAGACACAAAAATGGAACCTTTTGACTGCTGAACCCCTCGGGTTACCCTAGTGGCAGGCGGGGACTCGGAGGGGGGCAGCATGAAGAAGGAGGAGGATTAAGTCAATATGATAAGAATAAGATTTTGAATTAGAATAGAAAACCCGCCATAATCAATTGAAGAAGTTAGGAAATCCAGGAGGAAGAGAACTGGGGAAGCCGCAAGCAAACTGTTAAGAGAATAAGACTTGGAATTTATATATTTTTTTCTTTTTCTTTTTTCCTGTTTTTTCTTTTTTTTCCCCTATCTGTTGTTTTGTTGTTAACTAAAGTGTTATATTGGAGAATTAGCTGGGGGACAAACCAAACCTCAGAGATCCTCCGCCTCTGTCCTCTCAGTGGCAGGGGGGGGTGAGGGGGGAGGAGGGAGGGGGGAGGTCAAACCCAGCTTAAAATGGACCCCTTTGTTTCCCAATGCCCATGGGTATCACTGGTGGCAGAAGTGGTCTTGTGGGTGGAGGGTAAATGAAGGGACTGAGCTTATTTTGTATGTTTTGTATGTTTTGTTTCTATAAAAATCAATAAAAAATATTATTTTTTTAAAAAAAACAGATAACACGAGAAGTTTGAGAGATCTCATGTTGCAACTCTTCTGAACACCAGTGTTGCCCCTCCCAGAAATCAGAACAATCATCAAGTGTGTTCAAAAGACACAAGCAAAATGTAGATGAATATGAACTATTACAAATAACCAAAGAGGTTTTAACACTGATTTATCCTTCTCTGAGCACACTAAACGACAATCAATGTTGGTTGTAAAGTCAAAACATTTAACTTCATTTTTTGCTTATATAATACCATAGGAAAAATTGTTTTACCTGATAACAACATGCAATTAATGCAATCATTTGTTATTGTAAATTTTTTGCAGTCATTTGTTTTTGTGTATATCAATCAATAAGTGCAGCCAGGCATTTTATCCTCAACTTAAAATGTTTATAAGTTTGGGTTACATGGCATATGAAAATTTGCAGTTCCTTGAGGATCCCTAGAAAATAATAATTTTATTTTTATATTCCTAATATGAAATGCATCATCTGTAATAATGACCAAATAACCTGAAATAATTATTGCACTGCACAGAATTCACTCAATTCACTCATTCTTTTTTCTTTTTCCAACTGAGTGGCTTCAGAGAAGCAACTTCGAAGGGTTCAATAATTTTGTATATCACTCTATCAAAGCTCGAACTGTAAAAACTGAAAATAATGTAATCAGGCATTGCAATAAATATTTAGAAGCTACACTTTGATGTTTCACTTTAATACCAAACCTCTGTTTCAATGCAGGCACTCAAATGAAAGAACACTTTGAAGATATATGCAGATTTTATTTTTCCAGTGAACCTTGGGACCACACTGCACTTTCCCTCCATATGCACTCTGACAACATCAAGTTTGCAAAAGTTCTTGTTAATAATGATGATGTTTATAAGCATTTATATGCCACCCTTCTTTAAAAAATAATAATTCTCAGAGCAGAGCGTACAAAGAAAATATCAATACAAAAACACACTAAATCCCATCATTGCAATAGATGGTATTCAACAGAGTCCTACTCAGAGTAGACCCTATGGAAGTTAATAAACATGACTAATTCAGGTTGAACTTAGGTTCAACGATACAAAATCTGCAAGAACAAATTGTCTAGTAACAAAATATCGGCAAATATTTGGGTGCATAAGTGGTGATGACAGCGGAAAGGTGACTCACAGCAACTGAAAAGGCCTGCCCCCAAGTTGCCACAAGACATGCCTGCAAGTTCATCCCACCTCTCAAGAAGCCAGAATCATGGAATCCACGAAACTAGAAATGCAGACACCAACTTCAACTTATCTATTTATTTAAATTATAATATTTGCTGCCCTTTATCATAAGGTCGCAACAACATAAACTCCATAAAAATAGCACAATCCTTTAAAAACACAAAGCAACAAATCACTGGCTAACAATTACCTAAATATGGGATCCGTTAATCAGGATCTGGGGTCCTCATACTGCGGAAATCAAATCTCAGCAACAAGGGATAAAATCGCATCTAAGTCAAGCTTGTAGCTCCAAAGTTCTGACCAGCTGCGGCATCCGATCTACACTAGATTGTCATGGGATCAATATGCAGGGCTGGCCCAAGACATTTTGCTGTCGGAGGCCCAGGTTGCCTGCCGCCGCCTTGCAAGTGCCAACACTAAAAAGTGCTGCTGAACCATTCAGTCCACAATTCCTGCCTTCTTCTAAACAGGTCACTTCATCCTGCTGCATGACAGAGACAGCTATTTCAATATGTACAGATCCTGCCTTTTGTCCTTCATTTCATTGGCTTAAAATGAAAGCTAACACCAACTCCTCCTATTTCCGGTAGTAAAATGGGAAGAATTTTGTCTTCAGAAATACTGCGAGATGGGAATAAGCCAAAGAAGAAGAGATTCTACTCAGCATCGTCTGGGTCCCTAAGCTTTATGTCTCTACACAATCTGAGCTTTCTGGGCCACAGAGTAAGCTCACAAGCACCACAAGAAAATGGCACTTTTATCCACTCCCATCTTTTTATATTCTCCCAACCTTATTTAAAGGGACGGAACATCTACAATTACAGAGTTGTGCATGTCAGGTATGTATTTCAAAGACATTAATTCCTGCTCGTAATTTTGAAAACAAATGCATATACTGGATGGCTTCCCCGTCTTAACAAGCTGGCACAAACCATGCCGCTGAGACCCTTTTTTTAATTCACCTGTATTAGAAGGCCAGTTCCATTAATTATTTTAGTCAGCCACCTTGAGATGGATACTCAGCTGGTGCAAACTGCCTGAGCTCCATAGATGCTAACGAAGCAAAACCAATTTGCAGGCACTGAAGACTTGACCAATTATTTTTAGATTCCATTGTTAAAGCACAGTACTTGCAGGAGTACATATGCAATATGACAATCAAGGATTAATTGTAGAGCTACCAACAATAACTGAAGTTGCATGCATAATTCGTCATGCAGCAGCCTGGAAAATTACCCCTGGCTGCACAAGTTGATTGAATAGGTATAATCTGACACATTTCCTACCTTCCCCACCAGAGTACTATAAGACACCAAGTAGCTGTAACTAAGTTTCATTAAGTCTGCTAGTGATTATCGCAAAGAATGTTTAGAAGGACATTTGCCTTTTCCCCCCAAGAAGTGTAATAAATGGCTTGGCAGGCAAGCCAGTCAGTCAAACAATATGGCACGAAAATGGTAGGCTCACTAAATAGATGGCTGTCTTTAAAATACCTGCACTTAAGCTTCACATCAGACAGCAACAAACCCACATTTCGTATAAAATGACATGCTGTACTTATGCCTTGCAGTTAAATATAGAAATTCTTAAGTAGTATTTGTCATACAAAGTTGTTCCCAGAAGCACTTTTGTGAAATTAAATGGACTATTTACCATTCCGCGCTCTTCCATTAAAAGGTGTCATATTTCTCCACACATTTCTATGCTGACAGACCTCCAATTCCACCTCTGAAACATACAGGGCACAAGCTTTGTCCAGAAATAGTGCCTGCACATATGTTGTGACATATGGCATAACAGAACAACAACAAAACCTTGGTGCACGTGTTGGCGCAAGACCAGACAACTATGGAAATAGAGGTCTAGGCACATCTTTGCATCCACCAAAATCTGTTGTGTGAGGGGACCTGGAGGGTTGGATACTGCCCTTATTACAAGGGCCAAAGTGGAAAGAACGAATGTTGCAATGTTGGCCACGGGTTTTATCTGGGCACCAGTGAAAGTTTGCTGACATTATTCTTTCTAGAGCAGTGATGGGCAACCTTTTGAGCTTGGTGTGTCAAAATTCGCCAAAATACCGAGCATAACTCGGGTGGTGTGTCACTTCGAGAAAAACACCATAATTTCGTGATATTTATAGTTTAAATAACAAAAATGTATAATTGTAATATATAACTGTATATAATAAACCAAAAATTAATTATTTAACCAAACCAAACCAAAAACCCCTTATTTATCACAAAGTGCCCAGAGTTGTTGAGCTTTTTGGGGGGAGCTGCTAACTAAAGTTTTGGATGTTTTTTTGGGGGGATGCCCCAAAGCTGCTGCGCTTTTGGGGGGGGGGAAGAGAACAGAAATAAATGATGATTAATACCTTCGCTGGAACTAACAAGCAGCACCGACATAGTCTGCCAAAGTGCCAGAAAAAACAGCACAGAAAGGGTTAAAAAACAAATCTCTGGCTACCAGCTGAGACAGGCTCTAGCAGAGAAGAACAAATGGGGGGGGAACCAACAACAACAGCACGAATGGGCCGACAGGCTCTAGCAGAGAAGAACAAATGGGGGGGGAACCAACAACAACAGCACGAATGGGCCGATGGGGCGCGTGCCAGCAGTGAGGGCTCTGCGTGTCACATCTGACACACGTGTCATAGGTTCGCCATCACTGTTCTAGAGACTGATTCACACCAATTAATACAGTGTGCATGGCATTCCAGAGCTATGTACTTGGAACATTTACACACACACACACACAGCACACACTCCTGTAAATCAGCAGCTTGATGAGCGTGTCTAAAGGAAGTGAATCCAGAACTTGCTCATGGATTTTTGCCTTTCATAAGCCACTCCTCATGAGCACAGCCACCACCGGATTTGGTTGTTTAGTCAATTAGTTGTGTCCGACTCTTCGTGACCCTATGGACCAGGGCACTCCAGGCAATCCTGTCTTCCACTGCCACCCAGAGTTTTGTCAAATTCATGTTCTATCACTGTCCAACCATCTCGTCCTCTGTCATCCCCTACTCCTTGTGCCCTCCATCTTTCCCAACATCAGGGTCTTCACCAGGGAGTCTTCTCTTCTCATGAGGTGGCCAAAGTATTAGAGCCTCAGCTTCAGGATCTGTCCTTCCAGTGAGCACTCAGGGCTGATTTCCTTCAGAATGGATAGGTTTGATCTTCTTGCAGTCCATGGGACTCTCAAGAGCAGGCATCCCCAAACTGCAGCCCTCCAGATGTTTTGGCCTACAACTCCCATGATGCGTAGCTAACAGGACCAGTGGTTGGGGAAGATGGGAATTGTAGTCCAAAACATCTGGAGGGCCGAAGTAGTTTGGGGGTGCCTGCTCAAGAGTCTCCTCCAGCACCACAATTCAAAAGCATCAAAAGTGCTGGATTTACATATAAGCTAAATAAGCTATAGCTTAGGGCCCCACTCTCTTGGGGGCCCCCAAAAAAATTTAAAGGGGAAAAACTGGATGTACATTTCCAAAATATAAGATAAAAAACAATTAAAATAAAACCTACATACAGCAACAGTGTTTTGTATTGTGTAGGCTCCTATGGTGTAAGTCATGGGCCCCGTCTCCTAGCCTGCTCCCTAAAATATTACTGGTTTGATCATTTCTATGGATAGGGTGCCTACAATCTGCATGGACTGGTTATTTTGTTATGTGCAAATGGCTTTAGATACCTATTAGGTCCATAAACTGCCATATATCATATATTCAACACAAAAACAGTGACAATGTGTTGTTGGCAAAGGACAGCTGGACATATAAAGGGCCCCATTATTTTCAGCAGCTTAGGGCTTCATCAAACCTAAACCCGGCCCTGTGGCATAACATCAAGCTTCTTGACTGGGGAAAAGAGAATAGCTACTTGTTCATGTGATTCACAATCGAGCTCAGCTTTTGTGCCAGAGCTGCTTCCCTGTCTGTAATGCACCTAGATGGTGTTGCACATCTTCTAACATTGTGTATGCCATCAAATGCCACCAGCGCCCTTCGGCTCTCCATACCAGGCATCCCCAAACTTCGGCCCTCCAGATGTTTTGGACTACAATTCCCATCTTCCCCGACCACTGGTCCTGTTAGCTAGGGATCATGGGAGTTGTAGGCCAAAACATCTGGAGGGCCGCAGATTGGGGATGCCTGCTCTATACAGTCATACCTCGGGTTACAGCCGCTTCAGGTTGCATGTTTTCGGGTTGCGCTCTGTGCCAAAACCGGAAGTACCAGAACAGCTTACTTCCAGGTTTCGGTGCGCGTACATGTGCAGAAGCGCCGAATCGCGACCTGCACGTGCGCAGATTCAGGGTGTGAATGCTGTGGGTTACGAGCGTGCCTCCCGCACGGATCACATTCGCAACCTGAGCGTCCACTGTATTGGACAAACAGGCCAAACCCTACGCCAAAAGATAAATGGACAGAAATCTGACATCAGGAATCACAAGACAGAGAAGCCAGTAGGAGAACACTTCAATCTCCCAGGACATTCAGTACAGGATCTCAAAGCAGCTGTCTTATTACAAAAGAATTTCAGAAACAGGCTTGAAAGAGAAGTTGCTAAATTACAACTTATCACTAAACAGAAAACTATGGAGAGACCTGGTCTGAATAGAGATATTGGATCCCTTTCTTATTACATATGGTAATCATATTTCCTGTGGGACTAATTGCAGTCGTTATCAGTCATCAACAGGTTTACCATACCCATTGAGTCAATCACCCATCTCCTACTACCCTCCTGAGAAACCCCCACCCCCACCCCACCCCACTATATGTTAGGGTCTGGTGACTTCTGTTTCAGTGTATCTGAAGAAGTGTGCATGCACACGAAAGCTTATACTGTACCAAGAACAAACTTAGTTGGTCTCTAAGGTGCTACTAGACAATTTTTTAATTTATATATATATATTGACTGTGTCAGACCAACATGGCTACCTACCTGAATCTAGATGGAACAGGTTTATATCAACAGCTGAGTAATATTCAAAGGAGGGCTGGTGATCAAGAATGGCTATACTGTATGCATGATCTGTGTTTTGTAGCAAGTTGCTACGAGACTTGTTACCTTACATCTTGTCCCCAAAATTGGATTCTTATTCATTTTCTTCACTGCCTGAATTTTATCCAGACTTGAACTCCACTCAGTTTCCTATTGGCATTCTAATTGACCAGCTAGGGGCAGCGAACTCATATTCCTCTTCAAGTCTCAAAGTCTGGCTCTTGCAAAAACAAAAAAAACAAAAAAAAAACCCCGCAATCTGGCTTGACAAATCATTTCGTTTCCTGACAGCATCTCTACTGATGTCAGTGGAGTTGCACTGATACCATAAAATATAAAATGCAAATGAGAAAATTGGAATTTCTATTACTTTATTAAGACTTCTTTTTTTACTTACTTAAGCAATAGGCAAAGAAATAAATGCGCTACTGGTATGCAGTAGTTCTGTTATTATGTTTATGGTCATTAATTATCTGATAAGATACACAATAGTTATTACAGTGGAACCTCGGTTTATGAACACCTCGGTTTATGAATTTTCGGTTTATGAACGCTGCGGACCCATCTGGAACGGATTAATTCACTTTCCATTACTTTTAATGGGAAAGTTCGCTTCAGTTTATGAACGCTTCAGTTTATGAACAGACTTCCGGAACCAATTACACCCATGTTTCAGTTTATGAACGCTTCAGTTTAAGTACTCCGCGGACCCGTCTGGAACGGATTAATCCACTTTCCATTACTTTCAATGGGAAAGTTCGCTTCAGTTTATGAACGGTTACTCTGCGGACCGTCTGGAACGGATTAATCCACTTTCCATTACTTTCAATGGGAAAGTTCGCTTCAGTTTATGAACGCTTCAATTTATGAACAGACTTCCGGAACCAATTGTGTTCATAAACCAAGGTACCACTGTACTGACAGAAGAAGAGTATGGGTGGGTTTATTAATTCAAAATGTTCCATTAAAATAAAATGTAGTAACTACGTAAAAGAACAATTACTTCCCCTAATTATTATTACACAAGCATTTTCTAAGTAGCTTTTGCTGAATGAGCAACTGCATGTCTTCAACATTATTTCTCTTTGTTTCAGTCTATATTCAGAATCAAGCTGTTTTATTTAAACGTTCTGCGGATGAACACATAACAGAGTCAATTACAATCTGTCCTTGCTGTTGCCTTTTCTAAGCCAATCGCTTCCTGTTTCCTGTTAAACGAACATGGGGATTTTCTACATTTATGAAAAACTCAGATTACAATGCAATGTATGTTTTTTTTTTTAATAATACAAGCATTGCATAGAGCTGCAATTTCCAGGCTGTGATAATTCACAGCCCACTGTGAATTAGATTTCTTAGGTTTGGGGCCAAAAATGGCCATAAATAATATGAAAGGCTGAAGACGTTTTCCTAACTATTAATTTCTACATTGTCATTGTGTTTTCACATGACATAAAAGCCACTTTTATGCAATCCTGGAATTCATCTGCAAGCCTGGAAGGGTTTTTTTTTTTAGGGGGGGGGTAAGAAGCTGTACCCCAACAAATGCCTTGTAGGATACTCATTGTGGAGCCTCACACCCTCCGAGGATTGCCGCTTTGAAACTATTCTTTAAGAGGACAATTTAAGAGTCACACTGCCTCCTCCCTCAATTTTACATCTTATATAATTTGTGTTAGTGCTTTAAAATTGTATACCACCTTGGGTGCTTTGGTAGCAAGGCAGTACAGTGGTGCCTCGCTTAACGAATGCCCTGCTTAACGGAATTTCCACTTAATGAAAGGATTTTTCGAGCGGAGCTTGCCTCGCTAGACGAATGCGTTTTACGAAAAATTCATCTAGCGAATCGCGGTTTCCCATAGGAATGCATTGAAATTCAATTAATGCGTTCCTATGGACAAAAAAAAAAAATTCAAAAAAAAATTCAATGCATTCCTATGGGATTCGCTAGACGAATTTTTCGCTATAAGAAAAGACTCCTAGAACGAATTAAATTCATCTAGCGAGGCACCACTGTATATAAATACAAGGAATGAATGAATGAATAATTGTTGTTCTCCAATTGTCAATTCTGCCCTGGTTTTATATACAGTCATACCTCGGTTTAAGTACGCTTTGGTTTGAGTACTTTCAGTTTAAGTACTCTGCGGACCCATCTGGAACGGATTAATCCACTTTCCATTACCTTCAATGGGAAGGTTTGCTTCAGGTTAAGTACGCTTTAGGTTAAGTACAGACTTCCGGAACCAATTGTGTACTTGAACCGAGGTACCACTGTACTTCAAGGCAGTGTCTTCAAACTGACTTCCTGGCAATATTCTCATAAAAATTTCCACATCCTCTACCCCTGCTTTGTGCAAAATCTTGCCTGATGAAGAGTTCTGGAGAATTTGAAAGCTTGTCACAATGTTGTGACATTTTGGTTGGCTCAACTGCTTACTGTTGTCTTTTGAATTTCTTGCAGGCCCATCCTAATCAACTCTAAGGTAAAGGTAAAGGGACCCCTGACCATTAGGTCCAGTCATGACCGACTCTGGGGTTGCGGCGCTCACCTTGCGTTATTGGCCGAGGGAGCCGCCGTACAGCTTCCGGGTCATGTGGTCAGCATGACAAAGCCACTTCTGGTGAACCAGAGCAGCACATGAAAAGGCCGTTTACCTTCCCACCGGAGCGGTACCTATTTATCTACTTGCACTTTGACGTGCTTTCGAACTGCTAGGTTGGCAGGAGGTGGGACCAAGCAACGGGAGCTCACCCCGTCACAGGGATTTGAACCGCCGACCTTCTGATCAGCAAGCCCTAGGCTCTGTGGTTTAACGCACAGCGCCACCTGGGTCTGCTAAATCCCATTACATTCAATGGGGCTTACTCCCAAGTAAGTGTGATTAGGATTGCAACATTAGTTGCCTCTCTCAAAATGACTCAAGGTAATTTACAGGAAAAAAAAATATATAATAAAAAATTCCTTCCAGTAGCACCTTAGAGACCAACCAAGTTTGTCATTGGTATGAGTTTTCTTCTGCATGCACACTTCTTCAGATCCATCCGCTCTGGTTGGCCAGAAACTGGCCAATAATGCGAGATGAGCACTGCAACCCCAGAATCGGTCACGACTGGATCTAATGGTCAGGGGTCCCTTTACTTTTACCATTAAGGTGCTACTGGAAGGTTTTTTTTTTTTTTACTACATCAGACCAACACGGCTACCTATCTGTAACTAAAAATATATAAATATTATTACCTTTGCTTTTTATGTTCCTTGAAGGATACGAAATCTAACCATTTAGGGTAGAATATAAATCAAAGAAAAAATATTTCCCACCATCTGAAGATGGGATACTATTATGCTATTTGGCTCTATTTGACTCTTATTACCAGGTATGACATCACAAGTTTTTTATTCTCATGAACACACAGAAATCCATTAAACTGGAAAATTCAGCACTAAGAAAACCTTTGAAGTAGCATCTTTATTATTGTTAGTAGATAGTTTTACTTAATTGTGCAAATGTGAATTTTATAATTGAACTGCATGGGACTCAAGTAGTTTATGTAATTGACTTTTCATCATCTGTCACCAAAGGCACAATTAAAGCAAAAATTAAATCTGAATTGGACACTAATTTTCCCCAAAGGACTGAACATTGCACATACTTGCAATGAACAGTTTTTAAATGGTTTTATAGGAGTTTAAATTTCAAATATCTCAGAATAAAAACAAATGTGCACTTATAAATTTGACAGACACATTTAGTTCAATAGATTTCTATTGTGCATAATTGTGTGTTGTAACACACAGAGACACACACCCTGCGTCCTCTTATTTTGAGGGAACAAGATTTCCTCATTTATTTAGCAATTTCTCTCTAGTGTTTCACCAGAATTAATCTAGATCACATTTTCTCAACTTTTCCCATATGTTTCCCATATGTCAGGCATAGGCAAACTCGGCCCTCCAGATGTTTTGGAACTACAACTCCCATCACCCCTAGCTAACAGGACCAGTGGTCAGAGATGATGGGAATTATAGTCTCAAAATATCTGGAGGGCCGAGTTTGCCTATGCCTGCCATATGTTGTTGGACTACAACTCCCATCATTCCTAGCCAGCATGGCCAGTGGTCATGGATTATGGTTGTTGTAGTTCAAAACCATCTGGGAAACCAAGACTAAGAAAGGTGCCTCTAGATTATACAAAAACAATGACTACACTTTTTACAGGTAAAACTGGAATATGTCTTTGTTCATATTTTTCAGATTAAATTAAAAAGGCTGTGTTCATTTTTTTGTTTATTTTGGACCAATCCAAGAAGTATTGCAACAAAGTATTAAAATTTTGAATAAAAAACAGTAGTTACTATGAGCAGCAAAAGCCAAGAGCTGTGACGCTGCAGTCATATCATGAGAACCAGCGCAATGTAAAACAGTGGTAACCCGGTTTTGGAGCATCTCAAAAGCCGAACATTTCGGGTTTTGAACACCAAAAACCCAAAAGGAAATATTTCCATTTTTGAATGTGCCTTGGAAGTCGAATGGCTTCCACTGCACATTTTTAAATTTTCTCCACAGAATTTGCAGAACGCCCTTTTGCACCTCAGTTTTCGAACATTTCGGAAGTCCAACGGTCTTCCAGAACGGATTACATTCGAAAACGAACTACCACTGTAGTTGGAATCTCATACTAGAAAGGGAGAACCAGATTCAAACCCTCAATTTACCATGATGGTCACAATGTGACCTTGGACCAGTCATTAGCTCATGCTGGAAACTGCTGTTGCCAGTTTTGCCTCTGTTGGATCTGTAATAGTGAGGCATTATAAGACAGACAAAGCAGAAGCCATACCTCTTTCATAGAGGCTGCCAATTCCATCAGGTCAGTGCTGGATTTACATATAAACTAAATAAGCTATGGATTAGGGCCTAACTCTCTTGGGGCCCCCAGAAAAAAGCACTGCTTATTTTACTTTCCATCTCTTTTTATAGTACAGCTTTTTGACAACCTGAAAACAGCATTGGGGGGGGGGGAATTCTCTTCGAGAACCACAACTGGGGGCGATGGTGGTGAACAAGCAAGAATTCATATAGTATAGATCATGCATGTCCAACAGGTTGATCACGATCTACTGGTCGATCGTGGGGGTGTCCCAGGTCGATTGTCTACCCCCCCAAAAAAAACCCTCTCCTAAAAAAGGCTCAAAAACTTTGGTAAAAAAAAAAAGCTCAACTTTGGTCAATCCTCTCCTTAAAAAACCTCAACAATCCCTAGTAATGACAATGGGTAGATCATAGCCAGTTTTTTAATACTGGGAGTAGATCTCAGTCTCTTGGAAATTGAACATGCCTTGTATAGATGTACAGATTTACTGGGTGTCTCTCCCCCTCCCCTCCGGAAATGCCAAAAGAAATATTGCCACAGCGGCAGGGGCGTAGGAAGATAGGGGCGGTGGGGACGGGTTGCCCCGAGCGGCGGGCTCCAAGGGGCGCCATCACGGGTGCCCACACCACCCCCAAAACACGCCCCCCCCAGAACACGTGCCACGCCCCTCTGGGAGGCGTGCCATGACCCCGGGAGGCGCGCCACGGCCCTGGAACACGCATCCAGCCCCTCCGGGAGGTGCACCCGCCCCCAGAACGGGAGCTAGCCCCACCCCCGCCCCCGGTGCCAGAGCATGAAGCTCCACCACTGCCCTTCGGGGATAAAGGAGATAGTATTTTAATCAAGTTATACCTCCATGGAATTTCTGAATGGTTGTAATCATTGTCAAACACGCTCTTTCTCATGGTATGTTGTCTTTTCATGCATGCTGTGACCAGTTCATTCATTTTCATCTGTACTGGATGTACTTCGTTAAGACATTAATAATAGGATAATTACCCTATTATATAGCAGGGCAGAATACACAACGTGAACCTCTAAATCCTTATTGACATATGGGAGTATGTTTGAATGTCAAGCAATTATAAAAACCCTATAGAAATTAATTGCTTTACATAAAATCTTTGTCCAACTATGTATCTATAATTATTCTCAGAGGTTAGCCATGGAATATAGTACAAGCAACGTCTCTAATAATCAGCAGTCCCCATAAAGTAGTAGTAGTAGTAGTAGTAGTAGTAGTAGTAGTAATCTGCCAGCCTTGCATGACTAAATGAGCTGTGCTAGTTTCCAATGCGATTTATATAATTAGCTCCTGAATAAAGCTTCATTCCTTTAACTTTTAAATGCCCCTGATTCACAGCTTATATACTTTTTTTAAAAGTAACTTGCTTTGGTGTTTGAAAATGTGCTTGAATAATATAATTATATATATATATATATATATATATATATATATATATATATATATATATATGATATGCCGCAGCTAAAAAAAAAACTTTATCAAAAAGTCACATTCAGAAGCAAAACACACTATAAATGGCTTAAATAAACAGATATTCACAGGAGCAAAAAAAAAAAAAACCCGCTTGGCTTATTGCAAAAGTCACTTATCCAGCAACAATGCCTTGAAAGTAAATTCAGGAATGGAAATGATTAATGCTAATGTTCCTTGGTTATTTGTCATTTAGCCTAGGCACGATGTAAATCTATGTTGGATAAACCCACTCAAAGAAATGCAGTATGCAGCAATATTTTTTTTTAAGCATTAGGGAATCTACAAAAACAGCATTAACATCAGAAAAGTGTTTCGAACATGTAGCGTTTATTTAATTATTAAGGCTCTTCAATGAAAAATCCTATTCCTGCAATGCTACAAATTCTTTTATTGACAGCTAAAAACCAACAGGGGCCACCCAGAGATTGAATGAAGGAACCTTGTATTTAAATAATTAACATTATGTTCTTAAGCCACATATATGAGCAACACTTTATCCAGTGTGTGAACCTCTTGAAGCCAGACTTAATGTTCTGCTCAGAAAGGCTTATTGCATGTCTCAGCCTTTATTAATATTTGAAATTGAAACAACATGGCCAATTATTTTTTTTAAAAAAATGACAGTATCCCCCCCCCCAACCAGCATTTTGTTCAAGTAATTGCCTTTTTATTTATCTCCATCCAGGTTGACTACAGGAAGCAGACAAGAGCTAGTTTTTCAGACACTCAGAGATTAATGATACACTCTACGTATCACTGTTGTTGTTGTTGTTTACTTGCCTTTCACACCAAGGTCCCAGGGAAGGTCACGACAACTTAAAATGCAATGTTAGCAACTGGGGAGGGTGTTGTGCTTCGTTAGTTCTGCTTCTACAACCCCAATATATGTCTATTATTTATTTATTTATTTATTATTATCATCATCATCATCATCATCATTATTATTATACAAATATCATTAGCTACAATGGATACAACATTTGGTGTTTGTTCACATCAAAAGTTAAGCTCAGCAACTGATACCACAATAATTCTGTAAAAATACAGAATCTTTAGAAGGTCAAACACAGTCCAAATCTCAGTAAGAGACTGGTCACCCTCAATCATAAGTACTGATTACACGAAACTGGTAATGGGTTCGAATCTACAAAGAAATAATGCCTTTACAGCCTTGACTACCAAATACGTTGACTTAAGGAAAGATGTATATGTTATCTTGAGGCTACTGGAAATATACTCCCTAGCTTAAATAAATAAATACTTGTACGGAATTAAAAGCATGCTGAGTAAAAGGATATTATCCCTTTAGGCAATTTCATATAAATGTGCTATATTTAATAAAGTTCAGGAGTTCAAGCCTGACATCTTTCCATTCCATGCAATTCGTGGCTTTGATCCAAAGAGCTACTTAGGGTATGCCCAAAGGCTTCGGCATACCCAGTGAGATTCCTGACGCCCTCCTCCCCCTTTAAACAGCTGATCTTCTTGCCATATCTCAAACTGCTTTCAACATTTAGTGTCAAACTCCCTTTGCAATTTGGCACGAGGCATATGGAGTTGCTGTTTGGGCAGTGGCGGGGGAGGGGGGCAACTAAGCCCCTCCGGAGCTTGCTTGGATCCTGGCCTACATGTGCATTTCCATGCCCACTGCTAAGTTGTGTGACTGTGCCAAATTGTAACCATTATATTAGATTAAGTTCTTTTAGTTTGTCGTAGCATTAAGCCTTTTAAAAAATGTGTTTCCCTGTTCTCAGAGCAGAACAAAGTTGCTATTAATCATGAGGCTACTTAAAAGAAATCACTCTCTCTAGAGCTGTTGAGCTATGAAAGATTTATAGGTCTCCAAGGCTAATCCCAAATGGTTATTATTATAGCTTACTCTTTTGGATGGAACTTTCCTCTCTGTGTCACATACGAGACCACCCACCAGATCACGTTATTCACCCTCCAAGATCAGCAAGAAAATATATCAGCTATAACTTAACAAGGTTTGAAAGGGGGGGGAACCACACCTCTGTTTGTCTTATCATAGCTGTGCTAATTAGTGCACAATTTGTGCTGGCTGTACTTAGGTGAAAAGTGAACTTTGTGGTGATGTTGAGGAGAGCTTTCCTTGTCCAACCGCAACACAACAGCCCTCACTGCTTTACTATACGGTAGTTGCTGCCACCCCATCTCCTTTTTGGTCACCTACAGCTCCAGAAACAAGGGGGGCGGGTTGGGGATGCCTCCAAAGCAGTTACTGTTTTCAAAAGGCCAATGCACCCAGCACCCCTTAGTTAAAATCTTGCACACAACTTGCTGGGGAAAGAGCTAACTTCCAGCTGCCTTATCCCACTGCAGAGATCAAAGCAGCATGCTCATTTCCCTGGCAGACCACTTCCAACTTCCTAAAGACTAGTAGTTCTGAGACAAACACACCCTGCAATTCCCAGGTGATTCTCTTATCAGTTACTCAGAGTGTAAAGGCAGCCCATGCTCCCCAAGTGCCTCCCTCCCAGTGCTCAGAAGAACATGCTACTTTCAGTAGCCTGGATTCTTTACACATGTGGGGATTCTGGAATCCTACGTTTGGCAAATACAGTGGAACCTTGGTTCTCAAACGGCTTAGTTGATGAACAAATTGGCTCCCTAACACCGAAATCCCAGAAGTAAATGTTCCGGTCTTTGAACGTTTTTCAGAAGCCGAACATCTGATGTGGCTGTCGGCTATTGTTTCCAGGGTGCCTGTGCCAATCAGAAGCTACACCTCGGTTTTTGAACATTTCGGGAATCGAATGGACTTCCAGAACGTATTAAGTTCGAGAACCAAGGTTCCACCGTACACACATTTCAGTGGCCAGCACTTTATGAGAAATAAAATGTACAGTAGATGCAAAGCAGACATAAAGTCAGAACGGAATACAAAATAAATCAGGGGACTGTGGCTCTAAACCTGAAGGAATTCCTGCCTAGCTGTCAGGAGCTGGACTCAGGAGTTGTTGTTGTTTAGTCGTTTAAGTCGTGTCCGACTCGTCGTGACCCCATGGACCATAGCACGCCAAGCACTCCTGTCTTCCACTGCCTCCCGGACTCAGGAGTAGGTCAGCAATAATAATAAAAAACCCACCACTGTCGGCAAAAGTTAATTCGTTATCCAAAGAAACCAAAACAGCACAGGCCTAGTGAAGACAGTATGTTATGGTTGGGTCTCTCCTACAGAAGGAAGGCAACACTGGCAGCAATCAACTCAGGTTTGATTGCTCAAAACTCACAAATCACTCTGGAGCTCAGTCACTCAGCGTCAGCTTCCAAGTTTGCTGTTGCCGAGTGTGAGGTACTCCCCTTCCTCCTCCCACTTTTAAATCCCCACTTACGCTTCCTTTCCTGTTCACGCCTTTCATTCATCTTTGCCAGCCTATGCACCTGGGGATGGGCAATTCCCGGTAGCTCTCCCTCTGAATCTGAGCTACAGCTGTCAGTCTGCATCTTCTCCCTTGAACTCCCCCCTCCCTTCTCCTTGTTCTCAGCACTCAGGCCTCTACTGCAAATTGGCTGCTCCTTCCCCCTTCCTCATTCCTGCCTAATCACCTCCACCGGTCTCTCCGCACTCTCCCCCTCTGTCAGCAATGGAATGCAGCTGACACAGTAGGCCCTGCCCAATAATTCAGTTGAGAGGACTGGTGGTCCCTACCTTCCCACCGCTCTATAAGGCTCTTCCCTGGTTCCTTCCCCAGCAGTCTAAGGCTATATCGCCTTGTCTCTCATTGCTCCATCTTCTTCATGTCTCTCTGTGTTCGGGGAGAGTGCAAAGACCCGCATGACAGCAGCTGCTATTGGTCACTATTCTACTGTTCCAAATTCTATGAAAGAACATTCCAAGTGTTATTCCCAGTGTTGTAGTATTTATATATACTGAATATAAGCCGCACTCCCCCCCCCAAATTCGTGAAAAGTTGAAGTGTGGCTTATATTCGCGACCTTACGCCGCCAGCAAAATGGCGTGGCTCCCCCCGCCCAGGAGCGCAGGGCGACGTCGCCCTGCCCGCCCGCTACTCCCAAGCCTCCTCTGAGCTGTCAGAACAAGGAGGGAAGGGGGGAGACCACCGGCAAAGCGGTGCAGCTCTCCCCAGAGAGCAACCCAGCAGTGTGGGACAATGGCATGCATCCCATCCGCGGCTCCCAAGCCTCCCCCCAGCCACCAAATTTTAAAGGTGTTGCTTATTTGTGGGTGTGGCTTATATTTGAACCAATACAGTACTTCAGCCAAGCTCCGTAATTGATCAGAGTGGTCAATCAGGATATATTTTGGACAATTTGATGGGTTATATTATACTGGAATTGTAAACTATTGCTGTTCTCCTTCCAGGGAACATGGTCCAAGGGTAACATTTTTACCTGTCAAAGGTTATCTAGTGAAAAAGCTTTTGATTTCAGTGAAAAGAAAATAATACAGTTCCACCTTTTTTTTGTTCTTTTAAATGATTCTTCACACTGAACAATCAGGAAGTTTAAAAACTGTTAAGAAAAACTCCGCAGGCAAGAAGTTTCATGTGTATGACATTTAAGCTAAGGAAGAAAACATATGGCCCTCATGTTTTGTTGATTTTTGCAATTAAATACAAAGGACAGAATTAACTTATATCACGTGATCCAAATGCAGATGAAATATGATGGCACTATTTAATTTATGAAAATATTTCCCTTGTGCTTTAAGAACAAAATGACAAGATTTTTTAATCTTGGTCTTTACAGCCATGATGAAACCTCCCTGTCCTCATCTCCAGTATGGTGAGGGAAAGGAACAACATAATCTTCCCCTATTAGCTGGAAGGATTTCTGGGTAATTTTAAAAGAACCATAAGCAGCAGTGAGGAAGTTTGGAAATTTCCCCAACTATTTGTTGTCTATACTGTTGGGGGGAGTTTTGTCATCTCAAGGACACACTCCTTCCAGGATGGAACTTGAGGCAAAGTGATGTTGACACTGTCCAAAGTGAATGGAGCTTATCAGGACTTTTTTCAGGTGGAACTTGCCAGAACTCTGTTCCTGCACCTCTCAGGTGGGCACCATTGCCATTAGAAGATAACAAGGGAGGTGTTCATGGTGAGTTCCAGCACCTCCTTTTGTAGAAAAGAAGCGCTGGATCTTACCTTTGTTCAGTAGGTTACATCCTAGCTCCACAAAAGATGGGGCTTCTGCACACAAACACATGCAAGGAACCAAGAGACAGAATCTCAACTCCAGCCAGGCAAAGCTACACAAGGATGAAGCCAAGCAGGAGTGAGGAATGTGGCCTGAGAAGAGCGGGGGTCTTGGGAGAGTCCCAAAGGATGGATAGACAAGGTGAAAGGCCTTCCTCCACCTTAACTTCCCCATTCCTGGTCTACACCCAGGGTAGCCAACAAGGTGCACTCCAGATATGGTTGGACTGTAAATTCCTTTCTTTGTCCATGGAGTTTTCTTGGCAGGGATACTGGAGTGGCTTGCCAGTTCTTTCTCCAGGTGGATCACGTTTAGTCAAAACTCTCCACTATGACCTGTCCATCTTGGGTGGCCCTGCATGGCATAGCTCATAGCTTCTCTGAGTTATTCAAGCCCCTTCGCCATGACAAGGCAATGATCCATGAAGGAGTGCCTGGCGTGCTCTGGTCCATGGGGTCACGAAGAGTCAGACGCGACTAAACGACTAAACAACAACAAGAAACAATGATCACTGGCCATGCTAGGTGGGGTTGATGGGAGTCCAACAGCACCTGGGGGCACTGCAATGAATACCTCTTGTCCAGGCATGCCCAACTTGCGGCCCTCCAGATGTTTTGGCCTACAACTCCCATGATCCCTAGCTAACAGGAGCAGTGGTCAGGGATGGTGGGAATTGTAGTCCAAAACATCTGGAGGGCCGCAAGTTGGGCATGCCTGCTCTAGTCTACACTGACTGCAGTCAGCTGTCTAGCATCTTAGAAATGGGTATTCCCCGATCCTACCTGGAGAGGCAAGGGTTTCAGCCTACAACTAAGCTGCAGCTCTCTGCAGCATATGGCACTGAATAATCTAGATCAGGCATCCCCAAAATTCGGCCCTCCAGATGTTTTGGACTACAATTTCCATCTTCCCCGACCACTGGTCCTGTTAGCTAGGGATCATGGGAGTTGTAGGCCAAAACATCTGGAGGGCCGCAGTTTAGGGATGCCTGATCTAGATGTTTTCAAACAGGAAAACTATTCTACCTTGGTTAGAGGGAGATAAATAAGTCCTTGCCCACCTAGCCTGTATTTTGCACACAGAAACAATCACAAAGATGCTTGAGTTGCTGTTGGAGGCATTGAAGGCCAGTGGGAAAGGGAGTGAATACAAAATTCACACAGAAAAATAGAGATCAACTCTTGCTTTCCATATTAGTGGTAAGTGTGCATTTGGAGACCAGCTTTGGGTATGAGATAAGTTTTCTGTAAAGGCTTTAATTTAATTTTCTTCTATGGTGCAGTTTTGATTCAAGCCCAGGACACCTTCCTAGTTTGGGGAGCTTTCTAAAAGCCAAGCAGGTTTTAGAAGAACACAATATTCTGTTCTTTGGATGACGATCAGTTTTGCCAAATGTCTGTTTAGCTGTAAAGTCTGCCCATTGGTTTTCTTTTCTTATTCCTTGTTTGTTTCCTTTAGGTTTTTCTAAGATTTTTCTAAGGTTTTTCTAAGGTTTTTTTCTAAGATTCTGGTGTTGAGAATGGAAGTTTGAACAGTGTTAGTCTTACTATTGTTATAGAAGTAGGGGGGATCCCCCTAAACACTGGGAACAAATAAATTCTAGGATTTTGATTGGGATATGGATTTAAAAAACCATAAACTGTGGGGCTGTGGCAGGCAGGGAATTCCTGGGCAAACCAGTCTGGCTGGCTGCAGGAAGAGCAGAGTTATTTGCATTACCCTAGAGAGCCATTGAGGGTGATCTCTGGTGTGACCAGAGACTGGAGATTTGGAAGGCTTCCAGGGTAACTGCTCTGGGGGAAGGCAAGGGACTTCTGGGAAGAAGGAGGAAGAAAGGGGAGATCCATCTTGGTGAGGGGCAAGGAAGGACTACCTGAAATGCTTTGGACCATGCTGTAAGATCTGGACCCCTCCGTGCGGACCAAGGATGTAAATAGGCGGATAAACCCTATTCCTTAAAGCATGACAGTCTCCACAGTGTCTTCTGTTCTCCAAAGGGACACAGACCCTGTGCATGTGCCTGTGACCCCATGCTCTCTGACCACTGCTTAGCAGAGAGAGGGGGCAGGCACTGGGTGTTCGTAACATTATTACATTCACCAACCAATATATTTATTTTTTGTGATTACTGTAAAAAGAGAGGTATGTGTGTGCACTCTGGTTACTATACTTCAAAGATTATTAGTCTGCAGAAAAAGTATAATGGAACTTTCAAAATCTCTTATTATTCTGATGCCCACCCTATCTGCACTACTATCTTACTTTTATCTGTCTCTGTCACATTTTGTTGATGTATAACTTAAATGTGAAGAATATTATTTCATGCTGATTGACTTTTACCTGTGAAACTGTGTCAACATCAACAAAGAAATGCTGTGCAATTATTTATATTTGTTGTAATGGACCTTCAAAGTCGTTATGGCTAAGGAATGTAACTAGCCCAAAGAGATCAAAGACAGGATTGTCTCACCCTGGAATTGTAGAATTACTTTGACACTCATCAGGCAGCTGCCTTGTCATTTTGCTATACTTAAACTCCATTTCTTCTAATCATTCATTCTCTTCATAAACTATATTATTTAATTACATGCCTCTACTGAACAGAGGTCGGCTGTTAATGACAACTCCATATTGTGATCTTGCTTTTATTACTTCTTACTACTGAGATAGCAGATAGTCACAATCAAATTTCTAATTCACTTGGGAAAAGAGGCTGACACTTCATCTATCAGTGAACAGCTAAAAAATCCCAAAGATCTTTTACAGGAAAGAATTATATAAAATTGTTAATTTCATTGCAATTGTGGAAAATCCACTTCATTTTGGGGAAGGAAAGTGGAGTATAGGTTATCTAAAATAAATAAATACCATATATTAAATTAACAACACAACAGCACTTGAAACAGAATTTTGGAATAAAACATGTTTGTTCTGACACATCAAATAACTATGACCTAATATCACGAAGAGAACACATGTACTGATGCATGTTACTTTCAAAACTAGTGTTACATCCCTGTACCAATACTATTTCATTCTGCTTATTAAACTATCCAACTAACATGTGGCAAATGATATTTAAAACACTGTGTTGGAAATTTTTTGTGGTTTTATTTTATAGTTTAATGTAATTTGCACTTGTTTTTAAAACTGTGCTGTTTTAGTAAACCACCTTTGGACCATTTAGTGAAGCAGTGCAGGCTATAAGAATAAATGAATGAACGAACAAATGAACGAATGAAATAATCTTCTCTCTTATGTAAGAAAAAGACTCAGAATTAAAGACACATTAAAAAAAAAACAAATGCCATAGATATATAGCTTGCCTGAGGTTCCCCTCAACCTCAAAGTAGCTAGTCACTTTTCACCATCATTTCTTAGTGCCCTCTGGGGGAAATGAAAGAACAATCAAAGTAGAAGCCAGAGAATTAGGGAAAAGGAGGTAGCTGATAGCATTGTCCATTATTATTATAATATTATTATTTACTATTATTATTAGGGAACTTGCACCTTTCACTAGTCAATTCCATGCCAGTTTTTTCATTTAAGAGAGAGTCTCAGAGCACTGTTCAGTGTGAGAATTTTTGAGAGACACGCCCACTCTGATATCGTAATACAGCAGCTACAACTTCACAACGATGACAGATGGTGGAGACTAGCTGGCCCATGCAAGATGGCCTGATCCTGAAGGCATATTCTTAGAAATGTAAAGGAACAGGAAGGAATTATGGATGGTTCGTGGACTGTAGAACATTTTATGCTGACGGTTCTCTGCGTTACAAATTCTCACACGTGACATGAATGCTGGCAACATCAACCCCACTGTGTGGGAAGCCCTTGCAAATGAGCTCATTGTCTGAAGACAGTCAGGTCATGTATCCACAGCAGTGATCAAAGTGGAATGACCTCTGGGAGGAGTGCTAAGATGAGAAATGTCATGGTGCATCTGCAACAGCACAACCAGACACTTTCACCTGTGCCCGCTGCAAAACATGTCTCCTGTACAGGGCTGTCTTAAGCATATGTGGCGACGGAGTGCAAAGATCCACCCACCCACCCGCCCACGGTTGCCCAGAGTTGTTGACTTTTTTTAGGGGGGACCCCCAAAGTTGCTGACCTTTTTAAAGCAAAGGTTCCTCAGCGTTGTTGGGTGCCTGGGGGGTAGGCAACCAACGCAAGCAACAGAGGAGCCCAGGTCAACAAACCAGCCCAAGGCGCCGGCGACTAAGCGAAGCTGGGTGGCTTGTGGTGTAAGCAGTGTGCACTGGGCGTGCCTCGCCATGGTCCTATGCCAGTCCCAGGCGCGCAGGAGGGCAGAGCCGGGCAGCCAGCCGCCTCAGCACCTCGCTGGCTCACTCGCCTCTGAACTCGCCGCCCGGACTCAACTCTCGGGCCCTAGACTCTCAGCCTGGCGCCCCTGAGAGCCCAGCATACCTGCCAAGTTGCTGTCAGAGAAATAAGGGACCGGGCCAGAAATAGCAGACCAGAAGTAGCGCTGCCGCCATTTTGGAACTGGGCGGAGCATGCTCAGAAGTGACTTTTGATGCTGCTTTGCCCAGTTCCAAAATGGCCACCACACCAGATGTCGCACTGCAGCCATTTTGAAACTGGGCAGAGCAGCATCAAAAGTCACTTATTTGCATGCTCCGCCCAGTTCCAAAATGGCCATCGCGCCAGAATAAACCGGGGGAAAAACAAAAAAATCCATTTTTTCAGCAAGGAACAGCTGGGAAAACAGGGATTTCCCGGGGAAAACGGGAGACTTGGCAGCTATGGAGCCCAGTGCCCGGGTGTCCCACACCCCTAGCTCCTATATGGTCTCTACAGCCACAGCAGGTACTGTAACCTTCCAACAGCTTGTCTTCACCCCCAAAGGCGCAATCCTCCATTGTCTCCCAAGACAGAAGGATTCCAACAAAAAGTTCCACTAATGCCAACGAAAACCCCTTTGTTTATATGGCAATCCATGGTATAGTTCAGGTTTGTTTTGCTTCCAGGCTTCCAGGCAATGCCTTTTGCAAAACTTTTTAGATCAATACTAAGCTGGTGGATGTATAGACATCCAAATATATATCTGTAAAAAATATGAACCTGCTATAACCATCCTTAAAAAACAAAAAAAACAAAAACAATACAAAACTAATCCCAATTATATGGTTATATGCCCCCAAAAGGCATGTTGCTATAGCAAGGTCCCTTTTAAGGGGAAGTGCTAATTAGCCACAGTCTAGTTGCTATTGTTCCTACTTTACTGAAGCATATCTCACTAGCAGCAGTTTTCAGGAGAGCGCACATCCATGGGTTACCATAATCCAACTTCTGCTTTGGTGAGCACCAGGGACTTGCAATCTTTGGCCATGATTTCATTTCTTGGTGGGAGTCCAAATTTACAATGTCAAGCTGCACAAAGAACTAAAATGAACCAAATGCCATTGGGAGACCAGGCATGAGTGCTGTAAGTAAGGGAATCAGTCCAATCCATTGATGATTTAATTAGCTATATTAATCAAGATAATGAACAAAAGCAAAACTATAACCAATGAGGTTTATACATATTTTCTTGATTTAGGCTACACAGATGTAGCCAAACTGTGATCCGTGTGGCCCAAATATATATATTTATTGTGGTCCATAGACCCACAGAACAGTTTCCAAACAAGATACAGTTAAGACAACCAAACAACAGGCGAAAGAGACCGAGGTAGTCATGTTGTTATGTCTAGAGCATGATGGTCTTTGTTTCTTGCGACCTCCAAAAGAAACTTTGCCACGGTCAGTGTAATATCATTAGACCTATCCTCCAGAAGGTATTCAATACGGGAGGCTTCAGATCTTACCAGCAAATTTGCTAGTAAGGGTTTGATCAGTTGATCCCTTGCTTGCTCATACTGCCCACAATGCAGTAGGATATGGTTCGTGCAATCGACGTCCTGAGCACATAAGCAAAGCCTATTCTGATAGGGGATGTGTGGCCCAAATAGCACCTCCTCCGCAAGAAGAACTACGAGCCTGGTTATGAATGAATTCATGGCAATATTCCCTATGCGCTTGTACTGATGTCTGCCACCACATTCAACAGGTCCGAGGCAAACCACCACAAGGCGCAGTGGGAAAGTGAATCATACTGTACAATGGTTAAAGTTGCACTAACATTTTGCTTTTGAATGTTGGGCACACAACTATATAAGACTAGCGTTGCCATTTCCTGGACATATATAGAATACTGCAGTCAGCAGCCGTGTCCAGGCAGAAATCGTAAAAATAACGTCTGGGGAAATCTGGACGCATGGCAGCCCACGCTGGCAGTGCCGTTTTGCAAATATTCCATATAAATGGCTCAAAACCGGCATTTTTGCCAAAACAGCTCAAACAACTTTGGGCAGAACTAAAAAAAAAAACAACTCAGCAACTTTTCCGTCAGGATTTTCACTGCTCGAAACATGGCAACCCTACATAAGACCATACTGAGCACATGCCTACTACACTGTGCAGCTACAAGATAAATATTCATTGTTAGTTTCAGTATTGGTAAAGGTGTCTAGTGTTGCAATCATATGCACACACAAGTTGGAGTAAGTCCTGTTGAATTCAGTAAAATTTTCTTCTGCGCAGATATTCATGGATGTGTTGCACTTGTGAGAAGTCTACCATTATACGACAGGGGTTTTTTTCTCTGCCATCGACACTTCTGTAGACTCTATAATCAATCTCGTGCAAATAATTAAGCTACATATTTAAAATTCACTTCGAAATGCAGGATAAAGCACAGTATGGAAAGCCCTGGTTAGAAATACTCACTTGTCATTTCAGTGATTGAGTCCCTGCCTCAGGAACGATAAGCATAACATAACATTAGAGCAGTGAAAAAGTAACTTCAATTGGGTATTTTTGTGTAATGGGCCTTTTTCCACTTCTGCCTCAGAAAACTTTTTGAAAACTGATAATATAAGTGCCTTACGAGACACATTTTAATGTCAAATTTAGCAAGTGCAGTGTAAAATTACTGTCACAATACTACATAGCAATTTTCGTAAAATCAACTCAAAAAGAATTCCTAGGGCTGTATTGTAACGTGCGACTGAAATAACTTTTTTAAAGGGTGAAAGCAAATATAATAACTCTGGTTTTTGCAAGGGGGGGTGGATGCAGACAACACTCCATTTTCAAACTTATTTCCAACTGAGACTACGTGAAACAGCACTGAAAACAGCTACATTTGACATCCAGTGTGAAAGAGCACCACACACACACAAATGAAGACAGATAGCATCGAAAAATAACCGTCTTCATTATTCCACATGAAAAAGCTCCGCACTAAAAGGTTAGTTCACACTCACATTGAGGAACCTCCACAAGTACAGCTGGCTGCCCCTCCTAGAGAGTGAAGGGGAAGCCAGGTGAGTTTTGTTGTGAAACGCAAGTCTTGTTTCTCCGCTGTATTGTGAGGCTCCATTGACATTTATGCAAGGTTAAAAATTGACTGAGTAATGAAATCTATCAAGGAGAGCCAAAAAGATTTTTTATATATATATATATAAAAGGCTTTCAGAAAATAAACACAGAGCTCTACGGTTATGCTATGTTTGTGTGAGTTGGTGCAAATACTCAAAAGGCAATAAAGTATTTCCCCTAGAATAAAATCAAAAGGTTTATCACAGCCATCACTGGTGTTTTTTTCCCTAGACTGAATTTCATTATTTAATAAAATTCATGTGCCGCTTGATTGTAGAGAAAAGACCATTATGGGAGCTGATAAATATACAGTATATCCAATTCCTTGCGACTAGGTCTCTTTAAAAGCTATTCAGTGACACTGAACATTAGCATGCTCATTATACAGCAAAACGAATCAAGCCAGGAAAAGAGGACAATTATCCAAGAAGATACAAAAATGTAGAGTAAATCCATGTGTCTCAGGGGACCTCCCTACAGGGAGCCTGACCAGCACTTTGCCCAGCGAGAGCGGCAGCAGTGGGTCAGGCATAGGAAATGAGGATGGGAGTGGAGTGCAGGAGGCATGGCTCAGCGATGTATCAGAGCCCCTGCACCACTCCAGCCAACAAGTAGGAGAGGGAGCACAGCCGCTCCCAGAGCCCGAATTTATGTGCGTGCCCAAACACAAGGTTAGAGGGCGGCGTTTCAGGGTGCCCAAGCTATTATGCTGGCCTCGGAGCAGAAGGCCGCCATTGCCGGATTCTGCAAGTGACTAGGAGGTCATGTTTTCCGCTATCTCTGCACTGTAAATACTATGCACAATAAAACTGTTAAAGAGAGAACAGACTTGGGCGTTTTTACTCAGGAGTAGCCACAACAATCCCCTGACAATGTGTTTTGAGCATATGCTCTTTGTTCTTTTGTTCCCTTTCCATTCACTATGGTGAGGGCTGTGAGATTTGGGCTATATGGATATACATACTAGAATCATAGAGTTGGAAGAGACCACAAGGGCCATCCAGTCCAACCCCCTGCCAAGCAGGAAACACCATCAAAGGATTCTTGGCATATGCCTGTCAAGCCTCTGCTTAAAGACCTCCAGAGAAGGAGACTCCACCACACTCCTTGGTAGCAAATTCCACTACCATGAAATAAAATTTAAATCCTTAAAATGGAACATACAGGACCAGGTTCAAGAACTCAATTCTCTTTCCTGCTCCTTCCCCAAATATCCTCACATCTCCTTCAAATCCACCCTGAAGGGTTGGGACAATCCCCATAACAGCCTAAGGGATGAGGGAGTTTGTTCCTTCAGACAAACATAAAAGCTTGAGGTGAAGAACGGTCTCCTTAGCACTATGTTGAATTCCACCACACAGTTAAATAAAAGAGGGGAGGATGAAATTACAATGCACAAAATATCACTTGATGAGCAGAAAACTGCAAGAGGCACTTGGTGGCATGAAACTGATATGGGTGTAAGATGACTAAAGAGGTAGGTGGAAAAATGAATAAGGGAGCACGTCACCCATGTGCATAACTTTATTGTATTATATTCGTATTCTGCTATTCTTCTAGTGATAGTCTTCAATGAAGGATGGCTTGCATGAGGTTCCCACACAGTTTTCTATCCAGGCACGGACCAAACCCAGATTCATTTTGCTTCTGTAGAGTTGTTCTACAGTAGACATGTCCAACTGGTCGACCGTGATCTACAAATAGATTGCCGGGGCGATCCTGGTAGATCGCTGGATCGTTGGCAAGTAATGTAATCACCCCCATTTCCAGCTTTAGAGCTGCATGCGATTGCCAGCGCTGTACTTTCATGTGAGCAATTTTTTACACACACACCCCGAAAAGCTCAACTTTTGGAAACCCCTCCCCTAAAAAACGCATGCTCCTCCTCCCTCCAATGACAATGGGTAGATCACTGCCAAAAAAATTTATACTGGGAGTAGATCACATTCTCTTGTAAGTTGGACATGCCTGCAGGGCCATCTTAAGTATATTTGGCACCCTGGCGCCGTGGTGTGACGGATCCCTCCGGCGCCCCCCCCCTGTTTCACAGCGCGGCGGGCGGCCGGAGCTGCGCGCTTGGAGCTGCACGGGTGGGAGCAGCTGCGCGGGCGGGTGCAGCGCACAGTGCGGGTGACGGGGCGCAGCTGTGCGGTGGGTGGGCACAGCTGTGCAGCGCCCCCCTGGCAGGCGGGCGCCCTGGCACCCTGCGCCACCCAGCCTGACCATAGGGCCGGCCCTGCGTGCCTGCTCTCTAGCACACCTAAATATTAGGCCTATTAAAGTCCCAATAGAGGAACATCGCCTGGCTGTGAGTGCTGACGGCCTTTTCCACCTGGCCTAGGGTGCAGGGCCCAGAAGTCTCACCAGCTCTACTAAAGAGGCGCCTGGTGAGACCGGAGGGACATTGCTATGCCTGACAACAAACCCTAACTATTGGATTCTTTTGCCCCATCTTTTTGTGCCTGCCAAACAGCTGTGTCATGCTTATAATATTTCATTCTCTTGCTAATTATGCTGCTTTAATGTGCATTTTATATTTGGCATCACTTAGCAATGGTTTTCGGGGTTGTTGTTTTTCAAACATTTAATATTTTTTGTTTCTTAACTTTCTGTTAAGTATTCTGTAGCTGACCTCCTTTGTAATGCTTTATTTTGAAATCTTTCAGATAATATTTTAGTTTTCTGTTAATTATGTTGCTTTGACTGCATGCTCTATATTTGACTTTCTTCAGAAATGTTTGATTCTGGATTCTTTTACTGATGTTTTAATATGCTGTGAACTGCTTTGAGGTTTTTCTTTAAAATATAAAGTGGTATACAAATGTACAACAACACAACAAGGTAAAAAGATAAAGGACCCCTAGATGGTTAAGTCCAGTCAAAAGCGACTAAGGGGTTGCAGCACTCATCTCGCTTTTAGGCCACTTCTGGCACAACAGAACACCGTGACAGAAAGCAGAGTGCACGGAAACACTATTTACCTTCCCGCTGCAAAGGTACCTATTTATCTACTTTCACTGGCGTGCTTTCGAACTGCTAGGTTGGCAGGAGCTGGGACAGAGCAACAGGAGCTCATCCCGTCTCGGGGATTCGAACTGTCAACCTTCTAATTGGCAAGCTCAAATAATAGTTCCCCAATGGGGTGTATGGAGTGTTAGAGGAAGGGTGGTGCCTCTGGTGTGGGAGATGTCATGCTCTTTCTGGGGTAGTTTGACCACCTTTGCCCCCCACCCTACACACAGTTCTCACCTGTGGCTCCCAGAAGCTATCACCATGCAACAGCAGCTACACCTCATGAAAAACTTCAACTAGCCGACTAAACCAGGTGAGGGTAATAAATGGGTCTCAAACCTCCAGTGAGTTGGAGACTTCTCTTGCAGGCTTGCACCCTGGGGAGGCCACTTCTGCGATGCTAATGCAGAGGTTTGACTTCACTCCCAGAGGCAATCACTCCAGACAGATGGATGTCAACAAGTGCCACAATGCTTTGCAGTCCAAAGAAGAACTGGCAAAGTAATATCTGTTTTGCTCTCTTCCAAACAGTGCACATTTAGTACTATCAAAGGACTACTTTTCCAGAATATTATATGGTTAGTGCTAAGCTGGGGGACAATTCGTCCAGAAAGTGACAAGCATACACCAGAATATTTACACATTATACCTAACTGAAAAATAAAAGCACTATTACAGCTGCCTTGTGCATGTGTGTAGGACAGGGAGTAGGGTGTGTGTTTGTATGTGTGTATGTGTGAAGCTTGTGCTGCTATCTAATTCCAGTTTTTTCACGCTGTCAGTGGAGAAATGTGTACACAACGGCACAAGCTTTCATTCTATTCTAATGAACTAAAAGCTTTTACCAGAAATGACGATGTCAAGCATTATCCAGGACCCAAAAAGAATGCACAAGTAATGTGCATGGCCAGAGATAGATCCTGTTTTGGGACAAATATGCTAAATGCATCCGTGCCTCAACACTAAATCAGAAGATTATAGCCATGAAAATAATTACGGTCCACTGGTTCACGGAAGCACGGACATTTCCCAGAGGTGCATCACCTCAGCTCCTTCCTAACATGATAAACCATAGCTCATCATTATATCTGTCTGTAGCAAGAGTCCATACAAACTTGAGCATTCCTAGATAGCACTGTAAAGGAGTCACTAAATCACCAATTTCATGCCCTGTTATCTCAGCAGTCAGAAGAAGAAGAAAAATCAGTGTTTCAAAGCACAGCAGCGATCAAACTTTATTTGTTTACAAATAAAGTAAAAAGTGCTTCTGTCTGTGGGGTAAAAAGTGCTTCTGTCTGTGGGGTTTTACAGTGAGACTACAATTAACCCTTAAGATTAGGGTGAATAAGAATGGACTAGAGAGGACAAGATTCATTTCTGCTTCTTCAAGGAAGCAATTGAGTGAATGAAATGCTATGGAACGGGCCTTCTCTGCAGTGGCTCCCCGTCTGTGGAATGCTCTCCCCAGGGAAGTTTGCTTGGCGCCTTCATTACACACCTTTAGGTGCCAGGCAAAATGTTCCTTTTTAACCAGGCCTTTGGTTGATCTGTTTGACATGCAATACCTTTTAAAAGTGGCTCTTTTCTGGGAGGGTGTTTTTATTCTGATTATATATGTTGTGATCTTTTTTAGTGAACTGCCCATATAGGACAGTATATGAATAATAATAATAATAATAATAATAATAATAATAATAATAATATAGTTGTATACATACAATCTGGCTATTGCATTCTGCACACTGTTCAAGTTGTTGGTTATTATCTTTAAACGTCTGTATAAAGTTAATGATCTAGTTTGGACCACATGGAGATCATGTGATCTAAATGGTGTCATTATTGTCATATTCAAGTAAATGGCACATTACTACTACTACTACTCTTTTTCCCAGATCAAGGCTCAAGGTGGCTTACAAACATTAAAACATGGACAAAGTAAAAAAAGCAAAAAACTTTAAGATTTTTAATAGTTAAAAAGTAATTAAACTACTGTCAGGGGACTACCAGGGGTCAGCGGAATGGTGCTAGATCTCCAGGAAGTTTGGCATTCTGAAAGTGGTGTTGAGGCTCCTGAGGTGGAGAGGGAGCCTGGAGATGCTGACAGCTCAGTTTCCTCAGGGACGCTCTGAGCGCTGTGGAGGGAGAGGTGTCAGAGACCAGGGACCCTGTTCAACAGCTGAGCAGTTCAGGGGGCGAAGGGAATGTCCCCGCCCCTTCGCCCCAGGAATGCAGGGGGGGGGACAAACGCCAGGAGCAGAAGCAGAAACTGAGGGCTCCAAAGTTCCTATGTTGGCGGCAATCTAGAAGCGCACCACTTCCGGATTCTGACTCGGACTAAACAGTTATGGTCATGATTGCTTTGTCTTGTACATATGTATATAATAAAACTATGTAAAAACCAGTTACGGAGTTTGGAATGCGTTACTCGTGAGAAGGCAACACAGCACCCTTACAACTATACAACAATTTAAACAATATAAAAGCAAATTTATTGGAAAAAACACACCCCTGCCTGGGTAGCTCAGTTGGTTAGAGCACAGCACCTATAACACCAAGGTCGCAGGTTCGATCCCTATAAGGGAAACCTGCATATTTCTGTATTGTAGGGGGTTGGACAAGTGTGAGAGCCAGTGTGGTGTAGTGGTTAAGAGTGGTAGACTCGTAATCTGGGGAACCGGGTTTGCTTCTCCGCCCCTCCACATGCAGCTGCTGGGTGACCTTGGGCTAGTCACACTTCTTTGAAGTCTCTCAGCCCCACCCACCTCACAGGGTGTCTGTTGTGGGGGAGGAGGGGAAAGGAGATTGTTAGCCGCTTTGAGACTCCTTCGGGTAGTGATAAAGCAGGATATCAAATCCAAATCCAAGGTGATCCTTAGGGTCCCTTCCAATTCCATGTGTCTATGATTCTATGATTACAATATAAATAGTAAAAACAGCACAACACCATTAAAAGTATTTCCCTTAAAAAAAAAAAAGAGCCAGTTCCCCAAAGCCCATCAGAATAAAACAGTCTTCACCTGCTGACAGAAAGGCAGCAAAGAGGGGGCCAGTCTAGCTTATCTAGAAGGACCATATTCTCCCATACAAACAAGCCCAGGCTTTGATATCTTTTGGGGTGGCCCTTCTTTCATCCCCATCACCCTCACCGGCATGTTTGGTGGGGACACTGGAGAGGGACTTCTTGGTGGCTGCTCATAGAATTCAAAAATCCCTTTCAAATAGCCTAAGCTGTAAAAGGCACTAGAGGTGATAACCAGCACTTTGAATTGTGCCTGGAAACAGACCAGGAGCAAGTGGAGCTGTTATAGCAAGAGTATGTTCCCTGTAAGATCCAGTCAGCAGTCTGCCTGCAGCTCCCTGGGCCCGTTGATGTTTGCGAGAACTTTTCCGCTGCAGCCCCACAGAGAGAATGTCACAGGAATCCCAAGGCACGTGGCCAAATCAGACATCTTCAGGACATACCACAGACTTCTTCATTTCCATTACAACAGTAGCTTCAAAAAGCGCACACGGCCCTGAATGTGATAGCAATGAGGACTGCCAAATGTATGAAATGAGCCAGCGGTGAATTGTGAACAGATGGCACAGAAACTCCAGAGTTAAAAACGAAAAAAAGCCTGACAATTAATTCTCTGTGGGAACAAAGGGATTAGAACTCCTCTAATAATATTATTAGAATGAAGAAACTTATTAGCTTTGTGAACTTTCTTCATAGGCGAAACTTCCACAGAAACTAAGACAGGACTTGACTGTATATCTGTTACAATCCTATATCCCCGAAGACCTTCCAGTGATAGAGCTATCTAGGAATGTACAAGGAAATCCATCATTATCATTTATCAGGTTTTTGTATGAAACAGAAGAGGAAAGGAGAGCTTGTGCATGGCCAACTGCCACCTTTGGTCAAAAGCCAACTTTGACCAAAACTTCATAAAATGGCTTAACCTTTGAAAAAGCTTCAACAATGACAACTGTTCCATCCCCCCCAAAATAGGAAGAACCAGAAACAATGATGAGTTGTCTTAGGGAGTCTTGTGAGTTTGAATATCTTTTTGATTTTATTTAAACTAATGAAATTGGAGTATGTGAATCTGCAGAGCCACCTTTGTACATTTCCATCTAACAGCAAAAATCTAGTATCATATTATATTGCCCTCTCGCCAGATTATTGTTTTGCATTGAAAGAAGAGAACCCCGGGGAATGTTTAATTACAAGCAAAAGGGAAATGGCAATCTATACTCATTGTGCATCTAATCGTCCTTCAGTGGCAATCCTCAAAACGCTCTGCTGGAAAACCTCATCCGTTCCCCAAAATGAATTTGCCACTACAACACACAGAGCAACAGGTCTCGTGTGTTTCAAACTGAGCTGCCTTTGTAATCAGTCGCAACACACTCTGTTCTCTCTTCTGAAGTTCGTAAGTGCAATAAAATGTAAAAAAAAAATAGAGCTAGGGTCATTTCTCAGAAATATTGTAAGCCATTCAGTCATCACTATATACCAGACTCCTTGACTACATCAGCACAGCAGGGAAGCACTGTCGCTAGCTATAGTTTTAGCAGCATTTATTAATCTTACATGGCAGAATGCTCAATAGCGAAATGCAGGGATTCAATCCCCCCCAATAAATAAATACAGTGGTACCTCTACTTACGAATTTAATGCGTTCCAAACACACATTTGTAAGTCGAAAAAATTTGCAAGTTCGAATCCCATAGGAATTGTAAGTCGAATCTCGTAGGAATGCATTGGGAGAAAAAATTCGTAAGTAGAAGCAATCCTATCTAAAAATTCGTAAGTAAAAAAAATCCTATCTAAACCGCACCCAAGATGGCGGATGGAGCTCCATTCGTGAGTAGAAACATTCGCAAGCAGAGTTATTCGTAAGTAGAGGTACCACTGTACATAAATACTGCTTTGCAGCCATGTTACCCTTTTGCTTTTATATAACATTTTGATATAGCTAAGCTACCATTTTCTTAACTAACTAGCAATCAGGAATAGTAAGCAGTATGGTCAGTAAAAGGAAATAATGGAAGGTTTAAAAGTAAGACTGAGAATTGTGAAGCTTGACTGGCGGGTGAAGATGACAGAATACTTGGAACTTGGGGAAATGACCGGGAGAGTAAGAGGATACCCAAATCAGAAAGTGTGTAAAGAATGGATAATATTTAAAGAGTATCTAAAACAATACTGTGAAAATGTAAATCTCCTGACAGGTTTGGATTGAATCTTGATTATTAAGGGAAACTATAAATGTAAAAACAAAAACAAAAAAACTTTTTCGATATGTAACAGATATAACAGGAAGTGCATACAGTATAAGTTAAGAATATGTAGAAAGCACAAAGAGGTGGATCGGAAGTCCAAAGTGTGTGTGATGTAGTAGAAGTGTTTTTAGTTTTTGTTTAGTTGTCACTAAGGTATTGGTTTTTGTTTTGCTTGTTTGTGTTGTTTTATGTGAAATGTCTTGCAATAAAATAAAAATAAAATTAAAGAAGAAGAGAGAAATGTGATCCCTTTCTCGTAGACCAGGCATCCCCAAACTTTGGCCCTCCAGATGTTTTGGACTACAATTCCCATCTTCCCCAACCACTGGTCCTCTTAGCTAGGGATCATGGGAGTTGTAGGCCAAAACATCTGGAGAGCCGCAGTTTGGGGATGCCTGTTGTAGACCATCAATTCCTCTGTAACTCACTGTCATTCAGTTCCTTTAAAAACAAACATACAAAAAGTGTTGAAACTTTGTAAGCCTTCTTTTGAACTTTTGGTTTAATATTGAGCAACCTACAGGAGGGGATCATTGGGAGTGGGTTAGGAAATGTCAAGAATACAGCGGCCTGCCTGTTATCAGTCTCTACTTTGGGTGAGTGTCTTCTCTGGATGCTGTGGCCTGAAAAAGGAAGATATGTACTCACAAGTAGGTGTGCTTAGGAGGTCACCTGAACTGACAAGTGCTTCAGGGTGTAGAGAGGGGCATGCAGGTAAAATGGACTGTCTTTAGCATATGCACCGCAGGGGTGCAAATATCTTCTGAGCGCCCCCAAATTTAGTTTAGCCAACCCCAAATTAACTTTTATTAAGCTTTTTGGGGGAGGGGGAAAAGCTGAAGTTGTTGACCTTTTTTTTATTAGGAGGGAGTGAAGTCAAAATTGTTGAGCTTTTTTTGGGAGGGGAAATCGCTCACCTATATCAACGCAGCAGAGAAAGCTGCTTTTCTTTCCTGACTCAACGGGAATATTTGACACTATGGAGTAACAGAGCGATGGGGTGAGGGCGCGAGAACTTTCGCTCCATTGCTTTTCACTGCTGCTGATCGAGAGGGACTGGTATACAGTAAGTAAAATTTTTGGCGGCCCCCAAACCACTTGCACCCCCAGGTAAAGATGGCCCTGTAGGTAAGCATTGCCCCCAGGGTCCTCATCCATATGACACACACACCTCAGCCCCCAACTGTCCCAGTATTGTGCAGAGGAGGTTGGAAACAAGCGGAATGCTCTTCATGGGTTTTGCTTTATCATGATCCCTGATTGTAAAAAGGAGTCTACTTCTGCTTAAGTACAACTGAGTAGGGGCTCCCTCTAGACCTTATGCGTGCAATGGACACTCAGGCAATGGACTAAGCATGAAAACCTTGGGGGTTAGGACGTGAATGTATTCTTAACCTTTTACATATTAAGGATATCTGAATTCATTTAAGTAGATAGGTATTCCATCACTACCCCCTTTTCCTATGGTGGGAAGCAGCTCCCTCTGTTTTCCTTCCAAACAAATGATGGGAAAGTTAAAAATAAAAAAGCTATGCTTGGCAACTTATCTCTTCTTAGGATAAAGCTAAAATTTTGCAGTTTGTTTCCTTCTTTCTCTGGTCCATCTGATGTAAATCGTGTGCACATGGCATGCAACTGGTTACCAGTAAATATGGGTGCCTACTTCTTTGTGGAATAGCAACACAAAGAGAAGGCAATTTTCAGTGCAGAATCAACAAGAAACGATTCCTTGATTCCCCCCCCTGTCCACAACTTTTTTGCTACAACTCCTCTCCCGCAACTATTTTTTACACATGTTGGGTTTCTATGTGTTTGCATAAGTAAATGTGGCTCTGAAACTCTGGGGTGGAGAAACAGCATGAAATGGTGGGTTGGAAAGGTTTAAATGCCCTTTTCCTGACCGCTTCCGCTGCTTCCCTTTGCGATGCTGTTTTTCGCCAAAGAGCAGGAGGTTAAGGGTTACACTCCATGGGATATGTACCTTGTCTTTCAAGCACCTAATTAAATTTGCCCCATCTTACATTAATGGGACACAAAGGTGCTTAACTCTGGTCTGGATTGCGATCATGTTTTGTAGATCATATTCAAAAGGAGGAGCAGGGAAGGAAGTGAGGAGCGCAGACAAAGTGGGTGGCCCAGGATGGCCTTCTCACAATCCCCTGCTGTCACCACTGTGAGAAGGAAGAAGCCTGCATTTAAAAACCACAGGCTTCCTTCCCTGGATTGAATCAGGGGAGGGAGAAGTCTTTCTCCCCTTCACATCCCCCCACAGCGATGTCAATGAAGGGGGACACACAAAGCGTTGATGACATTCCAGGTGAAGGAAGCCTGCCTTTTAAAATAGAGACTTGCTTCTCACAGCATCAGGGGAGTGGGTGGAGAACGATCTGCCCTTCATTATGCTTTCCCTAGCAGTGGCAGCACTGAGTGGGATTGGGGAGGGGGGGTAGTTGGTGAGCTGTGAAGTGCAAAGGGTTTTGAAGGGTGAGCTGTAAGTGAAGGAGGAGGGAGTTTGGGGCAAACATGAAGGGAAGAAATTGGCGGGTAGGCAGGTTTGTGAGCAACAGAAGCAGGAGCAGCAGCCCGTGTGTGTGTGTGTGTGTGTGTGTGTGTGTGTGTGTGTGTGTATCTCTAAGGTAAAAGGTAAGGTAAGGTAAAGGACCCTTCGAGAGTTAAGTCCAGTCAAAGGCGACTATGTAGTTGCAACGCTCATCTCCCTTTCAGGCCAAGGAAGCCGGCATTTGTCCACAGACTAAACCACTTCTGGCGCAATGGAACATCGTGATGGAAACCAGAGCACATGGAAATGCCGTTTACCTTCCTGCCACAGTGGAACCTATTTATCTACTTGCACTGGTGTGCTTCCGAACTGCTAGGTTGGCAGGAGCTGGGACAGAGCAACAGTAGCTCATCCCGTTGTGGGGATTCAAACAGCCAACCTTCTTCTGATCAGCAAGCCCAAGAGGCTCAGTATTACACACACAAACACAAAAGGGGCATATATACATAGCTGCCAAGTCTCCCGTATTCCTCGGGAAACCCCCATTTTTCCAGCTGTCCCCAGCCGAAAAAACGGATTTTTTTGTTTCCCCCCGGTTTATTCTGGCACGACGGCCATTTTGGAACTGGGCGGAGCATGCTCAGAAGCAACTTTTGATGCTGCTCCGCCCAGTTCCAAAATGGCGGCAGTGCTACTTCTGGTCTGCTACTTCCGGTCTGGTCCCTTATTTTTCAGGCAGGAACTTGGCAGGTATAGGCATATATAACTAATGTATAAGGTAAAGGTAAAGGGACCCCTGACCATTAGGTCCAGTCGTGACCGACTCTGGGGTTGCGCGCTCATCTCGCATTATTGGCCGAGGGAGCCGGCGTATAGCTTCCAGGTCATGTGGCCAGCATGACAAAGCCGCTTCTGGCAAACCAGAGCAGCACATGGAGACGCCGTTTACCTTCCCGCTGTAGCGGTTCCTATTTATCTACTTGCATTTTGACGTGCTTTCGAACTGCTAGGTTGGCACTTAAAACACATTTCCATTCCACCTTTCTTCATAAATAATAATAATACCACAATTTAACATCTCACTTAACACCTAAGTTACCAGCACTTAGTACTAAATCATAATGCACCAACAGATTTAAAATATTATAAGAACAACCATCCAGAAACAAAAAGTCTTTTTTTTAAAAAAAGGGGGGGGAGTGTATACTACCTTTCAGGAGGCTCCTAAAGAAGTGAAGGGTGAGACTGCCTCCTTCAGAAAGGAGTTTCAGAGCACAGGCAGAGTCACAAATAAAGCATTCTCCCTGATTCCAATCAAGAAAGGCTACTGGGGCAACCAGCAGGGCCTCAGAACATTGTCTGTTGAGCAGTCTTGAACAGGAGATAACCCAGTCTGAAACCAGCTTTAGCCTCGTGTAGAACACATCATCTGCATATGTATATGTCTGTATGAGACATGTATGCAGATGACTGGAGGCAATGGAAGGGACTCTGCAAAATTCAACTCCCATAATGCACTTTGGATACTCAGGGTCTATAAAATGCAACATTAGCATGGAAGGATGATGACTTTCCCCACAGAGCATTTAATGATATTTCTGCCAGCAAGAAATTTCAGAGAAACATTTTCCAAGGGGAAATACTTAATTGGAAACTAACCAACCAGACCTACTTATTATCCTTAAGTCGGCAGTTTCACGAACTACTCCAAAGGTGCTACTGAAGGAATTTTTTTATTTTACTCCAAAGAAGCAAGTGTGTTAACAGAAACAAAAGCCTCTTGTCAAAACCCACAGTGCTTAATAGCTGATTGCCAAATTTTATTTTGTTTTGAGCAATAAGGAACAGAATGCTGAAAACAACGATTTGCAAAGCAAGGAAATCTGAAAGCACTTTATTACAAAATTGCCTGTTTAAAAAAGTAAATCTGCTAGTGATTCTCAGGAAAATATTTTTTTCTGTGTTCAAATGCTTAACAAAGGAAAAAGAAAAACTGTTGAAACAGTTGCGCTTTTGTTCATTTCCAAAAGCTACTGAGAAGGTTTACACTTTGTTTCACTTTAAAAAAACTAAACCCGTGATCTTTGCAAAGTTTTATCTGACTTGTGACAATTTATTCTCCAGTTCTATCAGCATGATCATTTTACAATTGGCAAAACTTCAGGATATTTTTTTAAAAATCTAATGTCCTTTAAGAACAATTTCCACATTTTTTTTAAAAAAGTGACTCTCTTAAAATGCCTAATTGAAAAAAGATTAGGCTATATCCCAGTTCATTATTTATTGGCTGAAGTGTTAAAATGTCCTTGGCTTCACCTTATGCACAAACATCCCAGCTGGTCATTTAACTATCTGGAAGAGGTCCAACATTCACCACTGTCATTAATTTGCAAATGTGTGTTTTCAGTGTTTGCATTCTAAATTTCAGTCACTCTAAACTTAACTTCAGACTATTCTGTAAACATGATTGAAAATGTTCTTATATTCAACAAATAAAATATTCAAAAAAGGAAAGAAAAAAAGGAAAACCACGAGGAACAGTCACCAGAATCTGCAGCTTAGTACACTCATTGATAAATTGATAAATTAACTTGAATCAAAGTGTGATAGTAAGAGCACGCTATATACTTCACGATACTTCTTTCTTGACGAAGATGTTCAAATAACAATTATCCATGCTGAACCCAAGAGACAAGTAAGTAGCATCAATGATTCCCCTGGGTGCTTACAAAGCCCCTCCAAATTAATGATTCCGTCAAAATCAGCTCAAAGAAGTTACCAGTGGTAAATGCTGCGAGTTCAAGTGATGTCACCAGAATACAGACAAACCTGCCTCAACTAGTTCATGCAAGAGGGGTTTTCCCTCCTTGTTGTGGAAAGCCAGAAGACAGCTGGGACAAAGAACACGTGTAAACCAGGCAAACCTAATGATTTCCTAATTAAGAAGAAGATATTATCTTCTCATTAATTGGCAAGCTAATTGACCAAAACTCTGCAGTACCACAATATGAGTCCCGGATTTAGAACCTAGGTGCCTGCAGTACACCAAAGTCTCCACACTCTAAAGCCCAGCCTCAAAGTTGACAGTTTTGCTTGGTTTATTCAAATACTGTACTCTACGACAGCTGTTGGACATAATACATTACAACAGCTGCTGTGACAGACACAAAGGACCTGGAATTTTAATTGGCCTCAACATTGCATTGTTTGTCTTTTCGGAGCTTGAAAAGAAAATATCCAAGGAACTGGGGGGTGGGGGAGATACCTAGTAAGACTAAGTGATGTTTGCCTTCTGGCAAGCAAGGTTAGGTTTTGTTTTGGCTACACAATTTTGCTCGCATTGTCTCTTTGAAATGACTGATCACAAGCAAACAGAGAGCAGTAGGAACCCTCCAATGCGCAAGAAAAGGGGTATTAACGGCAGGGGGAGAAAAATAGGCAAGTCAGTAAATAATCCCTTTCAAACACTGGCTGAGAGCCAAGGTGGATCGCACAGTGTCTCAAGACTGAGTCAAAAGCAAGATTATTTCACAAGCCCCCAGAATGTGCCAACCATAAACAGAACTCTTCATTATAGCCAATATTTTATTTGCAAGGGTGAAAATAGTAGATGGGGGGAGAGCTTACTTTCAGCATCAGCACAGAGCAGGAAGCAGAGGAGCAGTACTGCTGGCCTGGCTACATGCATCATCCGACAGCTTGGCACCAGCATGCTTTGGCGGCTTCGATCACTGGCTTAGAAGCCACTGCGAGTCTCTCCAATCTGAAATTCCAGATGAAGAATTTTCAAAGCCTGGGAGGAACAAGAAAGAGAGAGAAATATTTAGAATGTTTTTGCTCCTTCCTTTCCAAATACATAAACAATGCACACTTTTAATGAGCAAGATAAAAGCATTGGATTCCAGCCTTGAAGGCTAGGATTAGCCTGGTAAAATGACCCGAGAGGAAGCACATTTTAACAGCCACTACGTTCTTTTCCAAGGCACCTTGTAACCCAGGTTGTGATGATCAACAGTTTCTATGCGCTGCTGAGGTGTCTCCTTTCCCTAGCACCACATCACGAAAATGAGCTGTCATTCCTAATGATGTCCTGCTTTAATACTTCAGCTGGAATAAGCCATACAGATACTCTAAAGAAGGGTTTAGGAGGATTCAACCTCCAGGACAAAAGCCTGCTAACAAACAACATATTGGAAGCTGATTTCCTTGCATCAGGTAAGAATGACAGAGCTAAATCTGCTTCTGTTCCTAATGCGCTATATGCAAGGCTAGGATATTGGTATTTGTGGATTAATCCAACCAAGTCTTATCTGGTGTGGCGTCTTGGAAATCTGTCCACACAAAATTGTTATTGTTTCCTCTCTTATTTATCACTGAAGGCGAATTATATAATTCATGGATAAATTATGAATCAAGATTACATATTCCTGTTCAGTCGGTTTAATTTTGTATCTCGTATAAGAACTAATGAATAATACAGCATGAACATCTGCCTTTAAAAAGAAATCAATTTGACTCTACTTTATTCACTCCAACCAAGCTATGTCAGAAACATAACACACACACAAAATGCATCGCCTCCAACAGGAAATTCTAGAGATATCCAAAAATAGATCTATGCCACTAACATAACTCTACAATTTAATTGTGGTTTTCTAAGCAGAGGTAAGATATATGCTTTGGCAGGTCTGAAACAAGCACAATGGAAAGAAAATACTATTTATATCATAATGCAAGAACTGCTTGCATGAAGGAAAGATTAAGATGAAAAAGGGGAGAGAAAATAATACCAATGATTATTCTACTGAAAAAGATTGTTACAGATCCGTGGGTGGTATGTGTTTTAGATCACAGAATATTATTAAAAATCTACTCGAGATAAGAAAAAGAGAAGCAGATACTAGAAGTCAGCTGCAATAAAGCTCATGGAAAACCAGCTCTTGCTTTGATTGCTGCTATCACAAAACACAAAACCCTAAGAAACCTTCAATGTGCTGAAAGTACCAGCTCTCTGCTTTCACCGCTACCATCTTTGTGCCAGCATTTCAAATGACAGCAAAGTCCAAGAGACATCAGTCCTGTCGGACTCAATTTGTGTCTGTGCAAGCGTGTCAGAGCCAACTGCTGCAATAATGACTCCCATACTATCACAGAAGATGGGAAAGTGTATCAAATGCATTTTCAAAGACGAGATGATTTTGGCTTTTGCATCTACCCATCTGAAGGAGTAATGACAAAGGATCGAACTATTTCCAGATACTGATGGCCTTGTGGAGGGCAGGTGGGGGGGGGGGTAGGGGTGGATCTTAACATTGGCAGCAGCACACAAGTTTTCTAACTGTGCCTTTAGAGAAGGCACATATAAATTAATGAGCAAATAAATGGTTCAGGGGAGTAATGAAGAAGAAAATTGTGAGCTGCATCAAAGACCTTTTCAACTAAGTTATTACTTTAATGTAGCGCTGGGGGGGGGGAGAGATTTTTCTCCTGCGGTTCAAATGTGCAATGAAGCTTTTGGTAGCAACTGAACAGACTATAATACAACTTTTAAAAGGGGGTGTATTCAATACAGCCATCTGGCAGGTTTCACTCTATTGCTTCCCAAGTATTTATTTATCTTGGTCTTGAAGATTGTCTAAAGATAACCTTGCCTTCTCATATTTTGAAATGCTAATTAGTGAGACCATTCCCCCCTTTTTTCCAGGAATTATGGCCACATCCTCCCCCCCCCTTTTTAAAGTTCCTATCAGGTTTTTCTGGGAGGATAAAATGAGGAAGGGTACAGACCCCTTCCTAGCTCACCTAAGACATATTTGCTTATGTGTTGCTTGATTGGGTCAGAAACAGGGCAGATTTAGGTTTGATGAGGCCCTAAGCTACTGAAGGCTTACCTTCCAAGTCCTGGACTGCAGAATCTGGGACCGGCAGCTGTGTGACACCAGAAGTTGAGTCGACGCAACTTCCGGTGTCGCTCCGCCCATCTATGGGCACCAAAAATGGCCGCCACCGACACCGGAAGTTGTGTCTATGCACTTCCGGACATGCGTAGATGCGACTTTTGAAGCCAGCGGTGGCCATTTTTGGTGCCCATAAAAGGGCAAATCGGAAAGAAAAAAATGGCCGCCGGCAGGAGAAAATAACGGAGAAAAATGGGAAACGAAGTGATACGGGGGACCACCGGGAAAAGGTAAGTAAAAACGGGGGTTTCCCGGGAAAAGCGGGGTACTTGGCAGCTATAACTGAAGGTAATGGGGCCCTTTATATGTCCAGCTGTCCTTTGTCAACAACAAATTGTCTCTGGTTTTTTGTGTGTTGAATTTATGCTATATGGCAATTTATGGACCTAATAGGTATCTAAAGCCATTTGCACATACAGAATGCAGGCACCCTATATATAGAAAGGAACAAACCAGTGATATTTTAGGGAGCAGGCTAGCAGGCGGGGCCCATTACTTACATCATAGGAGCCTACACAACACAAAACACTGTTGCTGTATAATAATAAAAAATCCTTCAGTAGCACCTTAAAGATTTTTTTTATTTTTTTATTTTTTATTTATTTTTTTATTTTACTTCGATCCAGACCAACACGGCTACCTACCTGTAACCAGAACTGTTGCTGTATGTAGGTTTTATTTTGTTTTTGTTTTATCTTATATTTTGGAAATGTACATCCAGGTTTTTTTTCCTTTAATTTTTTGGGGCCCCCAAGAGTGTGGGGCCCTGAGCTATAGCTTGCTTAGCTTATATGTAAATCCGTCACTGGTCAGAAAGCACATTCTTCATCATGACTGACAATCCTGGCAGTCAGTCAAGCAAATTACATACCCCTTTGGAATCTTAAGACAATGGAATGGACTACAAGCACCGCGCAAGATATGATGGAGAACAGCAACAACTGACAAAAGATGGACATAATACAGTACAAGGAGAGGAAGAAACATCATGGACAGAAAAATAGCCACACACAAGAAGAACAAAGAGAGAGTTTGAAGGCTTTGCCTGTAGGACTTAACTTGATGTGTTAACGTGAGTGGAAGTCATTAAAACTGCAGCTGTGGTATAAGGGTTTGTTATTCTGGCTGCTATGTACAGTAATTGGAATTTCTTGAATACAGAGTTTCTTAAATACAGAGTTAAAGTAAATTATCAAATCATCAATTCTAGCATATGGGGGGGCCAACAAAAAAGTACAATTTGGCATCTGAACAATTGGCATTATTAGTTTTATTATAATTTGGTATTGACAATGAGGCTTTTATTGGGTTATTGTAACTGAAAACTAATAAAAACTATTAGACATAGGAATCTTAAGACAAAACTATGGGACTTCAGGGTGATGGTAACTTCCTTTCTTCCTGCAATATACTTAAGAGATGCTTCTGAAACTCTATTAAGCCCAATTAGTTCACCAATTTTGGAGTCTGGTAACAAATCTTTTGTTTTAATAAATAAACAAATAATATATATTTTTATTATTTCTAAATTCTGCTCAGAACACAGTGAATGTGGTTTGTTGCGGCTTTCAGTTCCTTCAGTTGATTTCCTTTGTTTTGCCCCGCATAAGCAATAGCAAACCTCAGCCCCAGGGGCCAGATTCTTCCTTCCAGTTCTCCCTGTCTGGCCCTCATAACTCTCTCCAGGCCACTCCCATTCCACAGACCATTTCCCGAGGCTACCCCTTTCCAGCGCTGCCTTGCAACCTCCTTAAGCATTTTCTTTAAAAAAACTAACATATTTGATTGTTTTAATGAATAGAAATACAATAACAATAACCATTAAACATCTGATTGACAAATGAAGCACTCCAAATAGCACTCCAAAATAAGTATCATTTTTTTTCTTCAAGGCACACACATATTCCCCCCCCCCGAACTGAAGAACCCCAGGACCAGATGGTTTTAGAGGGGAATTCTGTAAAACCTTTAGAGAGGAAGTCACACCTTGGTTGGTGAAGGTGCATAATGCTTTTCTGGGAGGTGTAAAAATCCTTAGTTATGGGGGGAATTGCAGTTGGGGGAACTGTGTGGGCAACACCAGTCCTACCCCCAGTGGGCCACTGTACATAAAATAGCTAACCCCTTCCTTCATGCTACTATGTTAGTTTGGTGGTAATGGTGCAATGTATTAGCAGCGGGAAGTCCCCCCTTCCTTGCTCATCCAAACTCCCACAACAATGACAAATATACAGTGGTACCTCTACTTACGAATTTAATGCGCTCCGGACACACATTCATAAGTCGAAAAAAATTGTAAGTCGAATCCCATAGGAATGCATTGGGAGAAGTCGAAGCAACCCTATCTAAAAATTTGTAAGTAGAAAAAATCCTATCTAAACCACATCCAAGATGGCGGACGGAGCTCTGTTCGTAGAGTAGAAACATTCGTAAGTGGAGTTATTCGTAAGTAGAGGTACCACTGTATTCAGTATTGTGGGTGAGAGTCCATCGGTGTTTTCTGGATGAGCCATCTCATCGAGAAAGGGCACCCTGTTTCAAAAGGCAGCTCTTTGTGAGAAATTGGGGCCTTTGAAATATAACTGGTTCCATCTAGCGCAAGGCCTCTCTCTCTCTCTCTCTCTCTCTCTCTCTCTCTCTCTCAATGTAGGCATTGCATACGCAGAGGTCACAGCCTTTCTCCGTAACCGCTGAACTGTAATGTAACAAATTTGGCCACAACGTTCCATGCCCACCAGTGAGGGATCTGGCATAATTCCCCCGCCCCCCAAAAAGCAAACCTTTCATACCTAAAATAATGATTAAACGCAAAAAAGTGGCGCCCAAATTAGACGTCACCAGCAGAAGCTCTGAAGACTCCAGCAGCATCCAATAGAAAGGCAGATCGCCCACTGCTGCGTCGAAAGCCGCGCCACCAGATGACACCACAAAATTCCACAGCAACCAACTGAAAACAGGCCTTTTGCAGCAACAAGGCCCAACATTGCCAAGTGAAGGTAGGGGCCTGCCTGGGGGGAATGGGGGGCCGAATAGGGGGCAGGGATAGGTAATGGGTCAGAACAGGGTTGGGGGAGACACAGGGATGAAACCTGCCCTCTTCACAGTATCTCACCTCAGCTTTGCAGACTAGGCTGAGTGGATTTAGGGGCCTGCCTGGGTGGGGGATGGGGGGGGGCGAATAGGCCGCAGCATAGAATCAACTGAATATAGGCCTTTTACAGGACTGTGCCTTTGGGTAGAATAAATGTTATTTCACATAACACACATGGGTAGGGGAGTCAGGGTTGGGACAGGGCAAAATTTCACAGAACATGCGCATTGGGGGAATGATTGTGTGCAAAATGAACGGGTCACAGGGATAACCCGGGGGGGGGGCTGGATGGAGGAGAGGAGAGGAGGGAAATCACAGGAGTAAGTGGGGGGTTAGGGGGAGGAGTGGGGGGAAATCACAGGGATAAGCCGGGGGTGAGGGGAGGAGTGGGGGAAATCACAGGGATACGTCATGGATCGGCACAGGGTAGGGGAAATCACACAAATAACCCACAGCAACGCGTGGCAGGGCCAGCTAGTTGTTCATAAAAGGCTTGGTATCTGTTCCTTTGATCAGGCAAACATTTTGAAGGAATGGTCTCCCAGTCCTACAAGTTGCTACTCGAAGAATCCATGGGCTCTTCAGAGACCCTGTGGGTCAGAGGCATAGTGTTGAGTAGCACGTTTCTGGGGAGCACGGCTCCCTCCACCCTCCCCAAGCCAGTCCTTTACTGCTTTTGAGCGCTCGGGGAGGGCGGTTTGAGGGGCGCAGTGGCCAGGCACCCTTTGATCCCAGTCTCACCTTTGCTGGTAAGGCTGGTATTGAGAGGTGCAAGGCTGCCACATCCCACACCAGCCTCAATGAGCAGCCTTATGAGGCTCAGATCTGGGGAGGGGGGCGCAAGGAGAGTGCAACAACCACGCCTCTCGGGTGCCATCAAATATTAGAAATTCTCCAAGTTAAACTGGAATTCAGGACAAAACACAATGCAGTTAACCCATGGAACGGGAAAGAAAGGGGGATACAGAACACTCATGCTTGAAAATGCATAATTACATGTCAAGGACAAAGTGCAATCTCATTTGAAATGCATTTCCGCCCCCTCCCCTCCCTCCACCCTCTTGTGTTACATAAGATTTCTGATTTCAATGTGTTGCTCCAAAAACACTTCTTGCACCTCAATATTTTCAGAAAGATTGTGAATGGGAATCTATGTCACAAAATGTCAGGCAGGAACGAAGGTGATGCATTTTGTAGATATAAACACCCTGCTCTGTTCACCTCTCCATCCAGACGTAAGTGATTAACAATAGCAAAGTCTTTGGCACTGTGCCCCAAGTGGCTCTCATTATCGTTCACATCACACAACCCAGAGCCCTTTACTGATCCTTTCCTTTGCACTCTTTCGGAGTGCCACGACGTTAACTAACCAGAAAACATACTAATATGTTCCCCTGCAACCCTTGCCCTTTTAAGGGGGGGGGGAGAACTCTTTAGCTTCTTGTATGTCTGCGATAGGCTTTTAGTATTTCAGGCTGTGAAAACACACACATCTGGAATGGGAAAGTGCCATTTTAAAATACTGTTAGTGAAGCCATGCGGATGACAGGGCTGCTAACACTGGGCAGGAACAAGGCAGGATATAGGCAAATGCTGTCAAGCAGCTCCACAAAAGCTCTGCTTTAGTTCTGACCTACAACATACTTTAACCTCGGCCCTCAACCTCATTCATTGATGGACAAACAATCGTGCCAAATAGTACTGAATAGGGTAGCAGGAATTCTTCTTCCACTACACTTGCTTTTAAATTAAATCTCTAACTCTAAGAACCCTTTTCAGTACCCAGCAACATCCTCATGTCCATTGTGTATGCTACTGAGTCACATTTAGCTTCAAACGTCCAACAGCCAAAAGCTAATCCAGACTGGCATATTTCAAAAAGAAAAATAAGAAAGCAAGAAGATTAAGTTCAATACTAAGGAAACGGGAATTGTATACAATTTAGGAAAGAAGTATCATTTGGGATTTGTGAAGGAAACATGCACAAAAAGTAAAAATATACGGCCCTATATTGCAAACTCCTCTTTCTAGAGAGAGATAACTTTGCAGGAGTTGAGGGCGCTGTTTGCATCTTACTTCATGCATTGAGGCTCCGAAGGCAGTGAAACGTTTCAATATTGCCATTGCTGATGCTCTTTTCATGAAGCATAGCAAAACACAATGCTCCATAAATATTTTATTCATGGGAATGTCATCTGCCAAAAACACTAGCATGTAGAAATTTTTGCATGCAGGGTTTCGATATATGCACACAGGCCGATCCATTACAATATCTGCTCAATACAATGGGAAACAAATTTTAAGAAAGAAAATGAAGGCTACTGAAACAGACACAGCAAGAGATTTTTTTTAAAAAAAAGAATGCTGAAACAGTATGTTGTACCTTGAACAGAGTACTGGTCTACAGCATAGGTCTGTACTGTATAGTTAAAGCTATGGTTTTCCCAGTAGTGATGTACAGTATGGAAGTAAGAGCTGGATGATAAAGAAGGCTGATTGCCGAAGAATTGATGCTTTTGAATTATGGTGCTGGAGGAGACTCTTGAGAGTCCCATGGACTGCAAGAAGATCAAACCTATCCATTCTGAAGGAAATCAGCCCTGAGTGCTCCCTGGAAGGACAGATCGTGAAGCTGAGGCTCCAATACTTTGGCCACCTAATGAGAAGAAAAGACTCCCTGGAAAAAACCCTGATGTTGGGAAAGATGGAGGGCACTAGGAGAAGGGGACGACAGAGGATGAGATGGTTGGACAGTGTTCTTGAAGCCACCAACATGAGTCTGACCAAACTGCGGGAGGCAGTGGAAGACAGGAGTGCCTGGCGTGCTCTGGTCCATGGGGTCACAAAGATTCTGACACGACTAAATGACTAAACAACAAAACAACAACAAGAAATTAATCTAAATAAAATCAAATAACGTTACCACACCAAATAAATTTGAAGACTCTCATGAACAACGTTCTTAAAATGTAACGCTGCCTACAGATTTTCTACATAACTAAAGCATGTGGCTGATTTTTGTATGGCATCTGCTTAAAGACAGTAGTATATTATTATATTCTAATAGTGATACTGATCTCACATCAATATTTTTATTCTATAAAAGAAGTAGCCAAATTGAAATATATATCTGCCTATCAGTTATTCAAAGCTTGCATATGTCCTACATCAGCCTTTAAAAAGTGAGGGCTCAATCTTGCAATGAACATTTTTTATAGAACATCCACATGCACATTGCAAAGTTCAGACACTAACAGGACAACCTTATACCTATCTACCCGTAAGTCAGTCTCATTCAAGCTTACTGCCAGGTAAGTGGAGATAGGATCACAGTGGGATTTCTGAAAATACATATAGGATTAATTGACTAAGAAATCGTTCGTGATTCCTATATAAACCTTAAAATCAGACACGAAATTTCCCGTTTCAGAAAAAGGAATGTCTTGCTTGCTATTTATATAGTCAAGACTATATACCAGCATGTCAACTAAGCAACCAACCTAGAAATCTGAATCTGGGAAATAAACTGTACAAATGCAAATGTTCTGCCTCCACCCAGGAATAGAGCATCTTTTCTTTAACTTACTGAATGGAGATAAATGATTATGTCTCATGGCAATGGAGACAGTCAAAACCTGGATTGTACATACAAGCCATACTAGACCCTTGTCTTGACCTAGAGTAGACCTTCCAGGTTTGACCCTGCTCAAGTGTCATTGACACCCCACCCCACCCCACCCCACCCCACCCCACTCCGAGAATAGATATACACCCAATGCCTCAGTCAAAGGCTACCTACATCTGGAATCCATAAAGTTGTCCTGTGCAGTTTTTATACTCATCTTAGGCTAGGCCTTTGCTCTCTGGGAGAAGGATTCACTGTGATTGGGTCCTCAACTGAGGGAACCATTTCAAAAAGAAAGGCCAATGTTTTTAACAAAGCTTAAAATATGCATTGCTGACTATGTAAGGTGAAGTTACAACATGTAGTGTATCTTTAGAAAACGCATTGTAGTACACTTTGTGTCTCTCATAACTAAAACCTTGGTTTTCGAATAGCTTGGTTCTCAAACGTTTTGTCTCCCGAATGCCGCAAAGCTGGAAGTGAGTGTTCCAATTTGCAAACTATTTTTGGAAGCCGAACATCCAACAGGGCTTCCGCGGCTTCAGTTTCAGAACATTTTCGAAGTCGAACGGAATGGATTTTTTTTATTTTGGAACGAATTCCGTTTGACTTCCGACGTACGACTGTATAGCAAAGTTATGAACTCATGTCAAACAATTGCCATTAACAAAATAATGAAAGGATTTGTGCGGTCTCATGGAAACCTACTACATGGCCCTGTTTAATTGTTCATTACAATAGTTGCTCAGTGTTAAGGATGTGTGTTAGCCAGAAATATGTGTACTTTTGAGAACTAATGTACAGAACATAGGAGGCAGGAGGGGAAGTCTCCTGCCATCTACAAATGGCACCGCTGAAACAGAAATGCCAGAGCTGGGGATTGCTCAGTTGGCAATTCTTACGTTACAGTATATTAAGGGACTTTGGCTGTATTTGAACAGTATTTGTATTGTATGAATGAAGCAGTTGAAGGCAGCTAAGAAGCATCAATAATATGTTGAGCTCGTGCATGTAGTTCCACATCTACTTCTGGGGCTGTTTTGTAAACAGATTTCATGCTCAGCTGCTGACCAGGGAGGAACATCAATAACTGCCGAGCCCCTGTCATAGAGGCAGAGAAAATTTGTACAGTCCAGTGGTCACAAATGACTTGGCCCACCCCTAATTCAGGAACACCACCAGGCGAAAGGAACAGAAAGGCAATCAGGACAGAAAATGATAGAACACATTAGCTGAGCAAGGAATTATTTTCCACTACAAGAAGAATATAGGATTTTGAATTGTTTCTTCACCAATACATTTCAAAGGCTTGAAATAAAATAAAATAGACATGATAACTAATAAACTCCTGGAACGTCTACAACTGCCTGAAGTCTGTATTCAACAGGTTTATTTAGCAAACCAGCACCGTAATATCAGTTTGTTAGAAAAAATATTTCCCCAGCTCAAATTTTCTAGTTACATCTTGCATAAAATGCTTGCCATATCCGTCAATCAGTTACTTCCTAATTGACCGGAGGCATAGTTTAGGAAGAAGTGTGCAAACTTAGAAAATATCATTAACAAAGCATGTAAGATATTTGTGGCCACATTATTTTCTGCTTTTTATGACTAAGGAAATACATACTAGAGACATCAATGTACCTTTAAATTATGCAGAACAATAGAGAAATCCCACGGTTCTCTGTGTTTGCAGTGTTAACTAATTAATTCCATCAACAAATTGACTGCTAGAGTGCTCTCCCAATTAAAATTGCTCTCTGTTACCAGCATGGGACACTGCACTAGAGTGTCTGCTGCAGAGGCAAAAAGAAAATGGAAAATGGCAGACTACAGACATCCTGCAGACTACAGACAAGGAATGTCCACTTCACTCATCTCTTTGCATGGCAAGGTCCCGACCCCCCCCCCCAGGTTGAATAAAGAGACTTGACACCAGTATTTTATGTTAATGGGCCACAACTTTATTGGTTACAGATTGTGAGCGGTATTGGCTTAGGCATTGGACCTAACCGACTATATCTGACTCCTGCCCATCTGCAGGGAGTCCGGGAAGGGTTAACCACCAGTAGGGGGAGTCCTGCTGATGCACATCAACTAGGAGCTCTCCCAGGGGTTGCTGATAGGGGTCGTGCCTTAGGCCATAGCCTTCCTAGGCTTCGGACAGGGCCACGCCCCCCCCCCGGAATCCTTTATTGCAATATCCTTCAATGTGCGGGGAGGTGATGGCGCTACCTCCCCTCCCCTCTTATTCAGCAATATTCCAATGCCTAACCGCCAAACCTTACCAAGTTGTGACGATTTGCTACGAGGTAGGTGAAAACCAAGTGGCTGGTGCCAATTTGCCAAGTGGGAAAAGTCCTACCAGGCCCCTCAACAGCGACCAACCAAAGTCCATAGCCATGTCAAAAGAGATGCAAACCTAAAGGGCAGGTGGGTGGGGAAACCGGAGCAGCTGGAAGCGTGAAAACGGGTGATCTCCCAGCTGCGTCCTGCTTAAATCAAGCAGGCCACACCCCCAGACCAATTGGATTGGTCACCTGGATGCGGCCAGGAATCCCCCAATAATGTGGGGCTGACCACTCACCCCGCGCATGTCAAGGGGCCATGAGAGCCCTCCTCAAGGTGGAAGTGGCTTTAGCTTACTAGCTAGGTACCAGAAAATTCAAAGGTGACAAGTCATTCTGTTTCTGTGTATTTATGAGATATGGCACACAAAAGGCGGGAAAGGTAGCAGAACTGCTTTAATGAAAAGACAGAAGATGTGGTATCACATTCACATGTCCAGCTCTCCAGCACATGGTGGGACACAAGACCTATGAGCTCATAGTTCTTGTTATATTCACTCAGAAATTTCCCAAGTTATACTCCAGAAAGCTAGAACTCATGTTTCCCAGCCAATCTGAGGGTGTAAAACCACGGCACCATTCATGGCAGCCCTCTCTTTTCCAAAAGCCCTCCTGACCAATGCCCAACCCACAAAACACAGTCCTCTTCCTGTTAACTTCCTCTTTACTTGGTGTAAAGGAAGAAAGGACTAAGGTTTTCTCCTTCATTTCCTCTCCGTGGCTCTAACACGCTGGGTAGCAACACACCAAGGTGTAAAAGAAAGGGGAGTTTTGGAGTGGTAGCTTCCCCAAAGGATTCCTTTAACAGAATACCCTATAAAATAGAGGGGCGGGTGATGGCCACACCTCACCTCCTCATGCTGTGCTAAACCAATGCATAACCGCCACACGAGCCTTGCGCTCGCCGCCAATACCATCACACCAGTAGCCATTCCTTCAAGCCATCTGTAATCTCTGCTAGCATTTGTCAAGAAATTACAGGATCGATGTGGACTGTGGCTAAAATTGTGTGTATGCAGCTTCCAAAACCAGCATTCCTTAGTCAATGGTACACATTGCTCCAATTTAGAGATAATTAACTAAGTGTCAACAGACTTTTCATGGTTGAGGAATGGTGTTGACATGCCCCTTCACCATGCATACACACACACACACACACACACACACACACACACACACACACCCCTCAACTGTCCAGCTCATGCAGTTATAGACATGAAACATCTGTGCATAGAGGTCTTCATATGGAACTTATCTAGGTATCACATATTGCTTTAAGATAGTCAGTGGAGAAGCGACCCCACAATTTTCCCACCATGCACAGTCTGCTGCCAGCTAGTAATTGCAACAACCACTGCTTCATGGTCGTGCGACTCTATTAAATGGTTCTCCTATCTATCTAAACTTTTGATATTGATCATCTAGAAGAAGCTGGTTACAAATAAAACTGTTTACTGGAGAAGAGGCATAGCTGATTTCCAAATCAATCCTGATTGTTTCATTATACACCAACTGCACTTGCATTGTAATGTTACAAGGATATGTTGAAGAGTTGCAAGGAGCCAACACAGTTGGGATATAAGCTTTCTTTCCATCCATTATTACAGTTGATTCTAAAGCTAGAAAAATGGTTCGGGATAAAAGAATAATCTCATGTACATAATGGCTGATCACTTTGCCCTTATAGCTACCAAGCAAGATCTATTTACTCTATCAACATGCTAGTTTTCCCACGCTGGCAGGACTTCACTTCAGTTACACACAACCAGTACCTTGACAGATAAACTACAAGGAATATGACAGTTATTTGCCATTGTGCTGGCCCTGGGGGTGCCCAGCCCAGTGGCCACCAGGTGGGGAGTCCAGGTACTCACCCGGACCGAGCGGGGCCACAGACAGCAGTCCCTGACTACAGGGACAGGACCAGCGAGGAACAACATCCAGTGGCAAGGTGGCAGCAGGGTCAGTAAACAGTCTGTGGGTCTAGCCAGGTAGCCAAAGGTCAGAAAGCACCTGGGGTAATCTGTGAGGCAGGATCAAAGTCCAGTGCAAGGTCCAGGAGTCCTACAGGGGGTCAGTCCGGCAGGGAGCAAGGCAGGCAGCAGGGCAAGGTCCAGGTCAGGAACAGGCACACACTAGCAACTGTGTTGCTCACGCAACTTGGGGCTGGGGTTGGCCGGCCTTTATCTGCCCCAAGGCATAGGGCGGCCCCGATCCTCTGGTGACTCGCCTCTCCTCCTGGCCTGGAGGCGAGCACTCCTCCTGCAGGAAATTAGTCCCCTTCGCCTCTCTGCCCTTCGCCTCTTGAGCTCAAGAGAGGCTGGTGGGTTACCAGACCCAGGGGTAGCCTCAGCTTCCTCTGACGGGGCTGAGAGTGGGACACCTGCAGGCAATGGGTCCTCCATCACATCTGGGACCAGAGAAGACTCAGCTGATGCCTGCACCTGAGGATCCAACACAGGTGAGGGCCCTTCAGGCTCCTGCCCTAGCCCTGGCTCAGCTGGATCTGGAGGCGGGGAATCCTATGCAGGTTGGGATCCCTCAGGTTCAGCATCCGAGTCCAAATCCCAGGCCATCACAGAAATTCAATGTTTCAGATCAGATCAGATCAAATTTATTACAGCTATAAGCTCATACAGCATAAAATGAATGCAACAAGACGTGCTCGCTTTACAATCAATAAAAATGAGATACAATCAATACAAATAAATATAAGGTTAAAAATGTAGTACTTCAGGTAATATAAGAATAAAAGAAGCCATGTGCTAAAAGTTTCAGGATTCATATAACAATCCATTTCGCCTCTTATAGGACAGAACAGCAGTTAGAAATCTTGCCACTTGCAAGGTTACAAAAGAATCAGTGTCTTGCAGTAATAGGGTGAGGAGAGTCTCTGCTGGAAGTCCAGAGAATTTTTGGATTAATGGACTCAGTAGATTTCTCCTGACAGCACTATACAGGGGGCAAGTAGCAATGCTTCAGATATTTATATTATCTTATAAGCAAGTCAACATTCCCCCAGATGCTTATATTCCCGCATTGCAGGGGGGTTGGGCTAGATCAGGCATCCCCAAACTTCGGCCCTCCAGATGTTTTGGACTACAATTCCCATCTTCCCCAACCACTGGTCCTGTTAGCTAGGGATCATGGGAGTTGTAGGCCAAAACATCTGGAGGGCCGCAGTTTGGGGATGCCTGGATTAGATGATCTCAGGGTGTCGTCCAACTCTACGATTCTGTGATTCTAAATGTCTGGTATCTCACATTTATTTATTTTTTCACTTACTATCACCTGTCACAGTTTAATTTCAGAAAACTGGTTGGGAGGAGGGAGAGAAATGATGTTTCTTTCAGAGTTTATTTTAATATTTAAAACCCTCTAATAAATTGCCCTTATCCTGAAACAAAACATTTTCTTTTTTCCTCTGTAAGGCGATAATGGAGAGTTCTGTACAGAACACTGCAGTGTGTACTTTGAGGGGGTTTCATCTTTCAAAAGAATAAATGCTTGAGCAACTGATGCTAATCCAAGGAAGTTACTGCTGCACATTCTATTATAATGGATAAGTCTCTTGATGTGTGTGCTCTCCCTGGAGTATTGTTCCAGATTGATTACCATCTTTATAATGAAATGCTCAATTACTGCTTTGAAATAGGTAATTATAAAGAGTGTGTGTATTTTCCAGTTGGGGATTTTGTTTTGATCCCCCCTCCCTCTTTTAATTATCACTGCATGAAAGGCAAGTGAAGAAGTTTCAACTGCAGCTCAGTTTCTTTCTAAAAAATGAAAACTATTTGTGGTGCTATTCGTAAAATTTATATCGAAACCCCACTTGTGAAAGTTTTATTTCCCACTATCAAGGATACAGCAAACGCAGTGTGTCTGTGTGCGCTGTCACAATTTCTTGGAAATATTTGTCCCTGAACAATGGAGTCAATCTTGGCAAACGACTTCATGAAGTGTATAACAGGATACAAATTTTGGCTAATTGCAGATGGATTAACGTCAGGAGTACACCTGTGGACCGCAACACAGCTGTGAAGATCAGGGCCCTGCTCCATATCTTCTTCATAGTATTAGGCTGCCTATTCCGTTCTGTTGCCTCACCTTCAAGCCTGCCTGGAAAGTATATGCTATGACGTGGGAAACATTAGCTGTAACAACATATAGGTGGAAGTTGGCCAGAGTGGGAGGCAGCTATTCACACATGCTCAGAAACACTGTTTCCTGTTTGATTATGTTTTTATATACAGTATGTTGGAAGCTGTCCAGAGTGGCTGGGGCAACCCAGCAAGATGGGCAAGGTATAAATAAAAATTGTTGTTGTTGTTGTTGTTGTTGTTGTTACTGCTTCATATGGGTAGTTTTCATACTGGTCGTGGGACGCGGGTGGCACTGCGGTCTAAACCACTGAGCCTCTTGGTCTTGCTGATCAAAAGGTTGGTGATTTGAATCCCTGTGATGGAATGAGCTCCTGTTGCTCTGTCCCAGCTCCTGCCAATCTAGCAGTTCAAAAGCACACCACTGCGAGTAGATAAATAGGTACCACTGTGGCGGAAGGGTAAATGGCATTTCCATGCAATCTAGTTTCCGTCACGGTGTCCTGTTGCGCCAGAAGCGGTTTAGTCATGCTGGCCACATCACCCAGAAAGCTGTCTGCAGACAAACGCTGGCTCCCTCGGCCTGCCTGAAAGCAAGATGAATCCCACAACCCCTGGCATAGCAAGGGGGTGCAATGGGGGCGAGCCACCCCGGGTGCCACCCTGGACGGGGGTGACACTCAGCACCACCACCCCGCAACTCCCAAGCCAAGCAGCGCCACTCCAGTGCCGTACTCCAGGATTCTCCGTTCACGGCTGCGGCTGCAAGCAGAGGATCCCAGCACCATTCCCGTATGACACTGGAGTGCTGTTTTTTGTGTGTGTTGAATATACTGTATGTTATATGGTAATTTATGGACCTAAGAGGTACCTAAAGCCATTTGCACATAACAAATAGGAGCCTACACAACACAACACAACACAAAACAAAACCCTGTTGCTGTATGTAGGTTTTACAGTATTTTATTTGTTTTTAATCTTATATTTTGGAAATGTACATCCAGGTTTTTTTCCTTTATTGTTTTGGGGGCCCCCAAGAGAGTGGGACCCTAAGCTATAGCTTGTTTAGCTTATATGTACATCTGGCACTGAATAGAACCAATATTCAGCAGCCTATAAAGAGACTCTTCTTTTATATACATTCCATCCTGCAACCTGAAGACAGCTGCTTTGTCCAAATGCCTTTCAAAACAATTCTTCTATGAATTGACAGGCATTTTTCCTGAGGGTTAACTGGATCCACGGGGGTGGAGAAAGTGCTTTTAATTTCAAGGGTCAGAAGTTAGGAGGAAAACTATAAATATTTCTGTTCCTAAGCACTCCTCCTCCTGCAGCAGCAGGCCATTAATTTTGGAAGAGGTTTTGCCGGTGAAGGGAGTCTTTCAGTTGCTGATGTGTTGGGTTAGTTTATACCGCTTGCTTTAGATTCAAATATATGCCATCAATGGGTGAATTATTTATTCTTTCTTTTTTAGACAAAGGCTAGCAAAAGCATTTGGGCTGCGTGAGAAAATGCAAACTATCTATCCGATCACCACTTGCCAGGATTAGTAAATTAAACTGGAATTAATCAGAGTGCGTCTTAGCACTATCAAGCAATTATGGTCAGGGTACTGGCACAAGGGTGTGTGTTAAAAATGGGCTGTGATTTTAATGAGGTGTGGTGTTCACTGGCAGTCCAGCAAAATGAGTGTGAGATATGTTTTGTATCTTTGGGAGATAGAGGGGAAACAAATTCCAGAAACATAATCCTACTTCAGAACTTGAAGGGGGGGGGTGATCACACATTCCTTTACTTTACAAAGATTAGATACAGTTCTAATGAATGCTAGAAGGCTGATACTAAGTAGAATTGATATATTTATTCACTGGAGGAAGCTGCTTCATAATGCAGTGTATCTTATATTGCTATTTTATTTCTTTTAGACTTTAATAAGTGAGGAAAACCTTCTTTCTGAACGCTGCTTGAACATAATAAGGCGCAGATTACTCAGACACCTTTTACAAACCGCCACAGGAGTTTGGTTATTCCTTCCTCTGATACCATGACTTTTCAAGTTATCTTCAAGCAGCTACACACACACACACACACACACACACACACACACACCTATCTACATTCATAATGATGTTCTGTTATTTGCATTCACCACAAACCACACAACAACAGATTGCTCAGATACACTGTAGTCTGTTTTGAGTTCACGAGTAATTCATATTGCTATGCCTAGCAACCGTTTAATATCATGGAAGCTTTGCACAATTATTACATATTGGCTGTAGATTATCCCTTACTCTGGGAAGAAGAGAATACATAATAAAATGAGTACATTTTATTTCTGAATACATAATAAAATGAGTGAAAGCATTTCTGAATGCTACTACATGACCCCCAAGCTGGTCTGCTTATTCCGTTTGCCATAAACCACAGAGCCTAGGGCTTGCCGATCAGAAGGTCGGTGGTTCGAATCCCCACAATGGGGTGAGCTCCCGCTGTTTGGACCCAGCTCCTGCCCACCTAGCAGTTTGAAAGCACGTCAAAGTGCAATGGCATTTCCGTGTGCTGCTCTGATTCGCCAGAAGTGGCTTAGTCATGCTGGCCACATGACTCAGAATCTGTCTGCAGACAAACACCAGCTCCCTCGGCCTATAGAGCGAGATGAGCGCTGCAACCCCAGAGTCATCCACAACTAGACCTAACGGTCAGGGGTACCTTTACCTTTACTTTTACCTACTCTAAACCATACCTGCCAAGTTCCTGCCGGAAAAATAAGGGATCGGCAGATCGGAAGTAGTGCTGCCGCCATTTTGGAACTGGGCGGAGCATGCTCAGAAGTGACTTTCGATGCTGCTCTGCTCAGTTCCAAAATGGCCGCCACGCCAGAAATCGCTTCTCCGCATGTCCAGAGACTCCAGACATGCGCAGAAGGAGCCTCCCCCGGGCGGTAAGTAAACCAGGGGGAAACAAAAAAAATCGGTTTTTTCAGCTGGGAACAGCTGGGAAAACGGGGGTTTCCCGGGGTATATGGGAGACTTGGCAGCTATGCCCTAAACACTTAGAACACAATGCAGTTCTTTAATATGCATTGAACCATATGTGCATTCAACATTGATAATGTAAAGTGCAAACTAGTTTGGAACAGACATTTGAAAAGGATTCTTATAATGTGCCCTGAAAACAGAAAGCAACTACAATGGAAACTAAAATGAATCACACATTCCTATTGACTTGACAACCATTTCTTTAAGGCTTTATCTGCAGTCGCTGAACTATAGTCATGGGGTTGTGATTATGCCTTTTCTTCTTCATCTAGATATGTTCATGCTCTTACAAACTCTGAATCTCAAGGTTATGAGTTCAAGTCCCACATTGGACAAAAGATGCCTCCATTGTAGGGGGTTGGACTAGATGACCCTCATGTTCGCTTCCAGCTCTACATTCTGTGATTCTGTGACCATTGTTCTAAATATGATATCCTTCCCTTCCTCCAAAGTGCATGGTTCTTTATCTTCCATTTTATTCACACAGTTAGGTTAGATGGAGAGAAAGTGGCAGAGCCTAGGTCACCAGCTGAGCTTCATGACAATATATGCCCTTTGATTTACACATATTCTTTGCAATCAAGAGTTATTATTGTGCTAAGCAACAATGCAATTACCTTTTTTTTAAATGAAACAAATTAATTTATAAGTCATTGGCTTGGCTTGTGTTGGGGGGGAATCATAGAATCATAGAATCATAGAATAATAGAGTTGGAAGAGACCACAAGGGCCATCCAGTCCAACCCCCTGCCAAGCAGGAAACACCATCAAAGCATTCTTGACATATGGCTGTCAAGCCTCTGCTTAAAGACCTCCAAAGAAGGAGACTCCACCACACTCCTTGGTAGCAAATTCCACTGCCGAACAGCTCTTACTGTCAGGAAGTTCTTCCTAATGTTTAGGTGGAATCTTCTTTCTTGAAGAAGGCATGTCAAGGCAACATTTCTGCCAAAATAAACTGGTGGTACTAACATCTAACTAATGGTTCAAAGAAAGCACCTAAGTACATGTGTTTGCTGAACTTGCCGCAGGATAGGATTTTAACTAACAGTTGTAACCCGATCCCCTGGATTAGAAGCAGCGTGGGAATTATCTAAATGACCTTTGTGGACTCCAGAAATAAATCCTAATGGCTGGTTGGGCTGGCTACTGCTTCTTTCAGGAAAAAAAGAAAAATCAAGACAACAAAGTGAAAATCAGAATGAATCAAGAAAGCAAACAATTATAAGGCAGACAGAAAGGAATGTTTTTGTCCAACTGGCATAACATTAGCTGCAAGTTGCGCCCCTCAATAAGCCAGAATTTCATCTCAGCATTTGAAAATGACAAAAGGTGAATGCTATATGTTCTAGCTCATGTTAACATAACAAATCAATATACTGAAATGTCAGGATATGGTCTATGCTAAACATGGTATAAATGCATTGTGTACTGCTAAAAAATGTGAATGGCATGTTATAGCATCTACCAATGCAGATTGGTCTGAGCTGGTAATTGGATTCTCCCAGACAGGAGGGACTATACTATGGCTTGCTGTTCTGATTAAGTCCTTTAGGGCCAGTGTTATATCGGTCCCGATGACCTAGGCACTTTGCACTACTTGCAACTTCTGAAGTGTTGCTAAGGGCAGGGGCATTCTGAGGTGGGGGCAGGGGGTGGCTTGCCCCGGGTGACATTCCAAAGGGGGGTGACAAATTGCCAAGCCCCAGGGCATGCCACGCACCCCCGGGATGCGCGCCACGCCCCCGCGGGCGGTGCACTATGCCCCCAGAATGTGCACCACACCCCCTGGGACGAATGCCACGGCCCCGTGGGCAGCATCCCACATCCCCTCCGGCATGTGCTACACCCCCTGGGATGAGCATTATGCCCCCTTGGAAGAGCTTCACGCCCCCTTGGACTCGTGCCATGCCCCCACGGGCGGCACCCCACACCCCCTGGGACACATGCCACTCCCCCTGGATTAGCGTCACGCCCCCTGGGACGAGCGCCGTTCTGGGTACCGGTCCAGGTTGCTTCGCCTCTGGCCAAGGGCTCGACCATTTACAGTGCATTACATAATCTGATCTGGAGGATATCAGAGCAAGGCTTTCCCTGACCAGAAACCACTGTAACTGGCACCCCTAGCCACTTAAGTCCCCTGCTCTTCAAGTGATCAGACTAGGTCAATGAGTACCCCCAAGTTCAAGAAAGCATCATACTTTAGGACAGGCACCCCCAAACTGCGGCCCTCCAGATGTTTTGGCCTACAACTCCCATGATCCCTAGCTAAGAGGACCAGTGGTCAGGGATGATGGGAATTGTAGTCCAAAACATCTGGAGGGCCAAAGTTTGGGGATGCCTACTTTAGGAAAACATATTTTACAAGTAGTTCATAAAGAAGAAGAGCAAAAATTAGGGCTTATTGCTCTTTCTTGCAACCTGAGACAAATGCCAGCTTTTTTTTTAAAAAAAAGAGTTATTTTAAGGGGCAAGAGAATATATTAAGCAGATGAAAGTCACGAGACAATTAATTTCATCAAATCTCTGATAATGCAGATCTACTCTCTTTTATAATGGGTTTGGCAATGAAGTCCCTCATCATATTTTCTCAAAATAAAGGCACAGAAAACAAGGATTTTCCTAAAATAAAAAAATTCCTTCAGTAGCACCTTAAAGACCAACTCAGTTTTTATTTTGGTATGAGCTTTCGTGTGCATGCACACTTCTTCAGATACACTGGAAACAGAAGTGTCAGACCCTTGCTTCCCCCCCCCCCCAGGACTAATTGCAGTCATCAGCAGCCGTTAACAGCCATCCACAGGTTTACCACTCCCATCAGTCCATCACCCATTCCCACCCGCCCCCACCACCCTCTGTATATATATAAGGGTCTGACACTTCTGTTTCCAGTGTATCTGAAGAAGTGTGCATGCACACGAAAGCTCATACCAAAATAAAAACTGAGTTGGTCTTTAAGGTGCTACTGAAGGAATTTTTTTATTTTACTTCGATCCAGACCAACACGGCTACCTACCTGTAACAAGGATTTTCCTGCTACAGTTCCACGTTTTGTGTGACAAGAAGCACCTCTCAGTGTTTGAGAACAGTAAACCATTATCTCAGTAGATTAACTAAGTGACTGGCAGAAAGTTTTAAGCGCTCGGGTCCTAATGATGCTTTGCTATTATGTATCTCAGATGATCCCTGAAACCTGAGCTGATTAGTTGCAACACACTGGCAGGGAAACCTGATACTGTTTTATCAAGTTGCTAGCTAAAGAGATCCTGCTTACAAACAAATACTGCAAGGATATAAGCCAGAAACGGTTGCAATATTAGCTGAATGGAGGCTAAATGGGATTTTCCTAAGAAAAAAAGACCAATATTTAAAACTTAGCTTTCCAATTCTGGTCTCATTTGCCTAACAGTGCAGGTAAAGGTAAAAGGCCCCCTGACCATCAGGTCCAGTCATGTCCGACTCTGGGGTTGCGGCGCTCATCTCGCTCTATAGGCCAAGGGAGCCGGCGTTTGTCCGCAGACAGCTTCCGGGTCATGTGGCCAGCATGACAAAGCTGCTTCTGGCGAATCAGAGCAGCGCACGGAAACACCGTTTACCTTCCAGCCGGAGTGGTCCCTATTTATCTACTTGCACTTTGACATGCTTTCAAACTGCTTGGTGGGCAGGAGCTGGGACCGAGCAACGGGAGCTCACCCCATTGAAGGGATTCGAACCGCCGACCTTCTGATCAGCAAGCCCTAGCCTCTGTGGTTTAACCCACAGCGCCACCTGGGTCCCTAACAGTGCAGGTATATATACAGAAAGGTACCAGAAGCAACTGAGGTGTGTCTATGATCTATTGGTTTCCTGCTTGGCAGGGGGTTGGACTGGATGGGCCTTGTGGTCTCTTCCAACTCTATGATTCTATGGAACATAGAGCAGCATGCAAAGCTCTTCCGTACACACAGCCCAAATTACACATTTGTCATGTTTGGATGACGTAGTAATACATAACCATGGTGTTTTATATTTTCTTAAAAGTATACCTACTATCTATCTATCTATCTATCTATCATCTATCTATCTATTTAAAGCATACTTTACATATGATATTCTGGTAAACTAAGCAAAAATAAATTAAAAAAACAAAAGTTTACACCTGCTCCTATGTACCAAAAATGAGAATTCTTAAGCTTTAATGCCCTGGAAACATACCCCAGGGTTCATTTGACTTGATGGGGAAAAAATTCATAACATATATTAAAATGTGGCCCTTTCTCCCCATCTGATCTATGTGGCATTCTCTTAACATCAGGTATCTTCTAGTATTCTGAAGCTTTTGTTCTACTTCATCCTGTCAGTAAACAAGGCTTGTGCTCTCTTGTGTTGTGTCACTGTTGAAACATCTTCTTGACACCAAAATGTAAGCATACACAAAAGGACTATCAAAGCTGGGAGTTATTTGTACTGCCCACTGCAAAAAGGTGCTTTTTTTTTGCATCCTTTTTAGCTTAGCTTATTGGTGAACTTCAACATTAGCACAATAAAGCTGTTATTCACTGACAGCAACCCCCTGTTTCAATTCTGTCTTTTCACCACAGAAAAAAGTAACTTCTTTAAGCAAATAAATACAAAATGGATGTTATTTTCTTCTTTCTTTGCCTTCTGAAAGGCGTAAGATGAAGCACAAAAAGCTCATTGTTACATACAAAAATCCACTGCAAATTGAATTACTGGTGTCACGAACTTCACCATTACCTAGTTTAGAATATGAATTCAACCAAATCACATGATTTGACTGAATCAAGCAGGCTTTCCTTAAAAAGTTCTTTTCCAGCTCAGAAAGTTATATGCTTACAAAACCACACACAGAGAGACACACACAAATATTCCTTACCCACCTTTCATTGCAAAGGCAATTTCAGTGCAGGTTATAGTTAAAATACAAATATATATAATGCTAGCTCAGCACTAAGAAATCCTTCAAGTTTGGGAAGCAACGACATTATCCTAGTACAGTATTCATCTCAAGAATTTGAATACTCAGAGAAGCAAAAGGCATCCTTAGCCAGAACGAAAATAAACTAGGAGAAAAGATTTCACAGTCCTGTGCCAGTGGTACTGAATAGAAAGGCCCTGCCAACATCCTGGCAGAATAGCGAAGCACTCTTTCAGCCTTTACGTAAAGGTAAAGGGACCTCTGACCATTAGGTCCATGCGCAAATGACTCTGGGGTTGCAGTGCTCATCTCACTTTATTGGCAAAGGAAGCCGGCATACAGCTTCCGGGTTATGTGGCCAGCATGACTAAGCCGCTTCTGGCGAAACCAGAGCAGCGCATGGAAACGCCGTTTACGTTTCTGCTCGAGCGGTACCTATTTATCTACTTGCACTTTGAGGTGCGTATAGCTTCCAGGTCATGTGGCCAGCATGACAAAGCTGCTTCTGGCGAAACCAGAGCAGCGCACGGATACGCCGTTTACCTTCCCGCCGGAGCAGTACCTATTTATCTACTTGCACTTTGACCTGCTTTCAAACTGCTAGGTTGGCAGGAGCAGGGACCAAGCAACGGGAGCTCACTCCGTTGCGTGGATTCGAACCGCTGACCTTTTGATCGGCAAGCCCAAGGATCTGTGGTTTAACCCACAGAGCCACCCGCATCCCGTCAGCCTTTAACCTTGCCCAAAAGTTTTGATTCATGACACAAATAACAGGGTCTATATTTGGCATCATCAAGTAATGAGCAATGCCAATGCCAAGTCTTTTAGAAAACGTGTCTTCCAAAATATCTGAACACAATTACCATAGAACTGGATAATTGCACCTATAGTTTATCATGAATTATTTTGCAAAGAAAACCAATAAACAAGATGGCTAGGCCCATAGAAATGTATTACTTTCCTTTCATAACTAAAGTGGATGGAGCAAGAGATAAAAAAAAAATTGAAATTGATGACCGAATAACATAGTAATTGAACATTTTTGGGGGGAGGGGGAATAATAAACACAAGCTTATTACAGTTTATATTATTACCGGTAGTTGTACAACTTATACTAATCAAATGCAGTAAGTATGGTCATACCTTGGATCCCGAACGCAGGGCCGTCTTAAGCGCCCCGGGCACCGTGGAGCGACGGATCCCTCCGGCGCTCCCCCGCCCCGTTTCCCAGTGCGGCGGGCGGGCGCTGCGTGCAGCGCGGCACCACAGCGGGCAGGCAGGCACAACGTGGTTGTCAAACTGGCGGACCGGCCGGCCAGCGGGCGGGCACAGCTCTTGGCGCCCTCCTGGCGGGCCGGCGCCGTGGTGCCCTGCACCACCGGGGGTCTACCTAGAGCCGGCCCTGCCCGAACGCCTTGCGAGTCGAACGTTTTGACTCCCGAACGCCTCAAATCCAGAAGTGTGTGTTTCAGTTTGTGAACGTTCTTTGGAACCCGAACGTCCAATGAGGCTTCCTGCAGCCAATCAGAAGCTGTGTCTTGGTTTCTGAACATTTTGGAAATCGAAAGGACTTCCAGAACAGATTCCATTCGACTTCTGAGGTACCATTGTACTAAAAGAAAAAAATCAAAATTCATATTATTGCTTGGAATATGATGAGTTCAGACCTTCTCAAAAGGCACAACTGGTAAATCAATCCACTTAGCATGTTCATGCACCATTTTATTTGAAGAGGAGCAAGAGAATTCATGCAAATCAAGAACTTGGGCTGCAATCTTAAATACTTACTGCAAAGTATTTAAGTATTTACTACTGAACAAAGTGGGATTGACTTCTATGAATTATTTCCAGCTCAATAATAAAAATAATAAAAACCTTCCTGGTCAACAAGGAACAAAACAGAGAATCATCTGAATACTGTTAGCTGGCAGAGATCCCAGCTGTTGAAATAACTTATGATCTGTTTCTTGAATGGTCTGCATATTTCCTGGCTTACCACTGAGCCTAGCTTTGCTGACTTCCCAAACTATCACTCATTGACAAGAAAATACAAAGAGCAACAGCCACAATATGGCACATGGCCCACTTCTGAATGAATATGACATTCATATGATGCTACAAAGCATATCCTCCTGGCCACATTTTTTCCCCTTTTGTACAATCGTTCAACTCATAATGCAACTCATAGCATTATACCAAGCAGGAGCTCCACAGTGCAGAATATAAATGATGGAGGTGTGAATTTATTTGGAGAATATTTCCACTCTCCCAAAGGGAGCTCTGCCTATTTTACTTGTGCTATCAACAACTGGGAGGTTATATTAATGAAATAATACTAATATAGCCTGTGTGGTGTGAAAAGTTTAGAGGGACAACCCACAACCTTCAAGTCAGCTAAGTTTTTAAACAATTGGGGAAAGTAGGACATACAGTTTGTGGTGTTGGAAGGGAACGGCTTGGGTCCACCATTATATTCTGTTGAAAGGGGTGGATAAATGTCTAGCCTCCCTACTGGTCCTTGGCAGAAAACGATATTCTCCTACTGCCACCATCCTTGGCTGCTCTGGGCTTTAGAGAAGAGGAAGGAGATGGCAGCTGAGGTGCCCTCCACCCTTTGTGAATATTCGAACTGATAGCTGTTAAAGGTCTTTCAGTGCAAGCAGTACACCCCTAGCAGCAGCATACTCAGCCTCTAAAAGAGAAGATATACATATTTCCTGAAAAGTGCATAAAATGGTATGTGCATGGGCCAGGCAAGCAAGAATGTCACTCATCACAAATGATGTTGCACAAGCAAGTTAATAGCAAAATACTATGCGGATAGCACATTTTAGCATTTGCTTGCATTTTTTCTGTAGAACTCATTGAATACAGGGCAGGTAATAGACAAAAGGTCCAACATAACTTTGGAAAACACTAGCTTATCCAACTGTGTAGCCAAACGAATGATTATGATGTTGGATGAAAAGAATAATTCCCTTGCTGACAACAATATTGTTCAATGTTCTTTTAAAGATGTTCATATATGTGGCTGATGGCTGAAGCAATTCACAGCATAAACTTTTGGGGGTCCTTTAGGGAATAACATTAATATTCATTTGAGTAGATCAAGTTTACAAAAGGAAAAGGGAAAGAAGGAAGGAAGGAAAAGGAAGAACCCTTAAATAAACCACAGGTTAATTCATAATATATCTTAGATACAAAACTAGACCTGGAAAAGCACAATAAATAATATTGTTTCAAGCCACTACATGTTAATTTTGTAGAGGATAAAAGCCACAGAGCATTATAGTGTTCAACTTTAACAGTATCTGTTATAGTACATAGGACCGATAAAATTTAATCTTTATTCTTCCATTCATTAATTTTTGAAAGGGAATACTTTCAGAGCACACCAAGTGAAATGACATAACAAAGACAATTTTGCAGATCAACCCTTTTTAAGGAAATCAGAATGATGGGGACTAAGCACTGATTAAAATAATTATCTCGCCTTTCCACAAGAATGTACCCAAGGTGCCCAAAGTGTAAATTGCATTAATACTTTCTGAACGGAAATCCTACAAATTATATATATATATATATATATATATATATATATATATATATATATATCCACAGTGGATTCTCAATCCTGCAGTTTATAGGTTGCATCCAGGACTGCTGTTCCAAGTGCACAATGCACTTCCCTTTCTCCTGTCTCCCCCTCAACATCTATTGCAGATGGTTGTGCGATTTTCTGCAGCATATTTTTGGAAGCATGGGGAGAGGAGAGGAATAAGAAGTCCAGCTCCACAAGTGGGATGATGCTCAAGCAGAGCTGGCTAGAACGCATAATATTTAGAATAATTTTCTCTGCTGGTGGCCAGCATTAAACATCTCCATTTATGCCTACAGCCATGCAGATTGAGTCTATGAAAACAGTTCATGCGATGGTTCCTCCACATGGAAAAGCATACTAAAAGTTACACCTGGGTGGTTAAGAAGCCATCACAATATGCCATTTGCTGTTGCTGCATTTGCATTGCAAGCATGGCCTGAGTGCTCCCTGCTCTCTCAGATTTGCTCTACCATATAAACCTAGAGGCATTTGTAACTATTCCTTCCTGTTGCTCTGTGTCTGCAGACTCCCTCTTCAGGGAGATATGCTCATTTGGGGAGCTTCCTTTTTGTGAGGAAAGTCACAAAGAAAAGCTCCAATGGACAGCTATGCATTGCAGTAGGACTTTGTGGCTGGAGTAAATACATTGCATACCTTCCCACTGATACTATCAGACAGGCAGGTCAGAATTCAGTATTGCACAATGCTTGCATCTCTAACCATCTCACACCCGGGCTTTTACTGAGTTGAGGCTAAATAATTTAATAAAGTTGTGGTCTGGTTGACACCAATGTATCAAATGCCTTCCTTAATCCAGCTGCAAGAAGACATCTATATGCTACTTGGGTTGCCAATGCAATTTCTATTCAGAGTTTCCCCTAATCATAGTTGACTTTATAAAATCAAAACTAGAGAGCATGTTTTAGGAAGAAAAACAAAAGGTTTGGATATCTAAGGTTCTTCCGCAAAGATATGTATGCTACAGAGACACAACCTTTATTTTAAGGTTCTGCCAGCACCATCTTTGCAAAATTATCACTGGAAAAGCCAAATGTTAGAGCATTCGAACATCACTCTACATTAAGTTTAATATACACCCCAGGTCCAGAGTACAAGAAATAGTGTACTGCAAGTAATTTATCAATGTGGTACTCTAACTGAAGGAAACAGTGCTTTGAACAGAGGATGTTAACACATTGATGACGTAGATGAAACCAACATTTATAAATCTTCTTTTAAAATGATGAAGCAGCTTCAGTAATTTCCACACTTAAATCATTCTCCTAACATCTTCAAATGATTTATCTTTCTTCTCTCTCTGCATTAAGACTTCTGTGACTCTTTCGTAGAGGAATGTATTATACAAGAGACATCATTTTTAAAAGATGAAGAGTCAGTCTGCAGAGAAATGTAACAAAAAGCCAATACTTGCCTATAAAGAAAATGAATAAATTTCACGAGGAAAAGATATATTCCTAGCTTGCTATCTACTAGAGTAGCTACCATCTTAGAAATATTATCAGTAAATTTTAGCTTTGTGCAAGACAGAATGAATTGGTAATGATCTGACATTCCCAGAAGCAAGATTTTGGGGGGAAGGCCTATCAAATATTTTCATATTGTATTCTTCAGAAGTACAAATAAGAGCATGGGGTTTTCTGAAAGTAATTCTCATTTTGCCTTCTGATATTCATTTGATAATTTGCACGAGGTAACCTTCAAGAGAGAAAATTATTCTGACTCTTCTTTCCCTCTGGAGAAGTGTAACAAGCCTTCCACATTTTTTCATGACTGAAACAAGGCAGATGATTTAAACAATGTTAATAATTACATGGAAGCCTTGCTTCCAACAGTACTATTTTCTTAACTCTAAGGTTGTGGAGTGATGTAAGCATGTAAAGATATTAATGCAAATACAAAAACATAAATGGGAAAAAAGATGCATATGTATTAGTATTGCAGATCTTCAATATGTCAAAACACTTATAATTAATCCATCTATTTTACGGCCACAGTATGTTATGGTTGGAGTGTTTGTCTGACCTCTAATGATGACTCTTCTTATCAAGCAATACTTTCTTAGTAGAACAGTAAAACACTGCATTAGTGACAAATCCCCCTTTCTATGCCCCTTCAGCCTTTGGAGTTCAACTCCTCTCACATTACAGTATTTATTGAATTTCCCAGCCAAACGGTGTTCTGCTCCATAAAATTCTGACAAGTGGACTCTGCCAAGCTAATAATGACTTCATTCTGCTGAAATAAACTTATTTCACTGCGGCAAACAAAATGACATGACCTGGAAAGGTTATTTTTAACTGGGTAATGACTCAATTGCAGCCAAGCATTTTTCACGAAGTTCCTGGTTATAGTTAAGTTACGTTTCGTAACTGCTAATGCATTTTGTATGGAGTTGCTTTCTCCTTTCTAACCCATTCAGGTCTACAACAGGTATTTTTAGGGACAGATTGTGATCCAACTTCCTTAACCAATAGTTCAGCAATCTTTAGCAAGCCCCCTACAAATATCGAAGAGCAGCTTAAAAAAAAAAGTCATAAGAATGAGACACACGCAAACTCACTGACCTTCTAGAAGTCTTCAATTAGGACTAATTAGGAGGAATTTTACAGCATTAATTTTTTGGGGGGGGGGGAATTAAGGGGTGTAAACCACACACACACACCCCAAGGATCTGTGGCACCGCTTCCCTGGTTAGAGCCAAATGAGGAGCCAATGGGTGGAAAAGTATTCAGCTCATTGAAAGATGTGTCAATCAAGACACAGGGTGAATAAGATCACAGAGCCTACGCCCCAAGCATTATGGAAGCAGGTACTTTTACATTTTGCAGATATACCTGAGATCGTGCTCAATCTCTAAAAGCTTCCTAATTGTCTAGAGTCCTGCATGGGCAAAGCATGCTAAGCTCTAATTGGTCTTCTTCCCACCTGCGGAGGGGGGTGGACAGTGACTTCAGGTTTGTTCCCTGGTTGCATTAGCAGTTTCATATATGATATTTGGCAAGCCACCTAGCATACCTTCCGGGTACTTTCCACCCTGCTGAATGAACATACTGTGGTACTTTCCATATCACATTCACTTCTATTGTACTTTGCTAAACTGGTAGATTATTATTGGAACTGTTTGCGGGTTTATGCAAGCGTAACAAGCTTCTGCTACATATGGAAAAGGTGGAGGCAATATAGGGTTGCCATACATCCGGAATTTCCCAGGAACTGCATCCGGGCTTCCCTTTAATATTCGATTTTGGCGACATATGGAAAAAAGTTTCAAAACCTCAATTATTTTTCCAATTTTCCAAATAACAATAAAAAAGTTGAACAACTTTGGCAAAAAAAGTTTCATTTTCTGAAATATGGCAAGCCTACATGAACCACTTTGAACAGAATGGCCTCTAGAAATTACATTTTTAATAAAATAAATAAATTACCATGTCATTTTTTTTGTTAGGCATTCAATATTGTATTTATTCTTCTCTCTTGGTTCCTGGATCATCTGGGGGAAGGTTCATTATTTACAACCCAAGCATGCTAGCTTTGATAACTCCAGTCACAGTTGATAGGTACATCAATTCCTATTGAAATAAATGAGCTGAAAGCACACAGAACTATGAGATGTACTGCGGCCTGCAGCTTTAAATATATTAGGTCCCTAACACATAGGGGTGGAAGTAGGGTTGCCAGACTCAATAGAGGACAGGACTTCTGTGCCTTTAATTGCCCTGCTCTCTTTTGAGTCTGGAAACCTTAAAGAGAAACCAGCAGACCCTTTGTTTAATTTCCAAGCAACGGGTCTGCTGGTTTCTCTTTAAGGTTTCCAGACTCAAAAGAGGGCAGGGCAATTAAAGGCACAGAAGTCCTGTCCTCTATTGAGTCTGGCAATCCTAGATGGAAGATATGTAAATACCTGGCCTCCCGGAACAAAATAAGAAAGCAACTAATGAAAAACAACAGATTTGGAAGATGAACAAAAGCTAAACATGGCAGACTGAAAGGAAGTGGCCCATTACCTCTGAAGCTGGAAAACTAACATAGCATGCCAATGAAAATGGCTCAGAAGTTGTCCTATGGTCTGGGAGAAGGCACTTCCTATATACATAAAAATAGCCAAATGAACCAAAAACCAGAATCCATGGCTAAGATGTGCCTATTAATGCAGTTTACTAAGTGAAGAGCACCAAAAATCAGTTTTTAAATCTTTTGTGCTTTTTTTAATTTTAAGAACAGATCACAAAGTCCAGCCAAACAGGCAACTTTAAAAATTCTGATCAATGGTTGCACCTGATCAGCAAGCCCTAGGCTCAGTGGTTTAACCCACAGCGCCACCTGCGTCCCCTATAAGCAATTTAGAAAATACTTATTTAGAAAATACTCATTCAGAGCTAGCAGAAAAGGGCCACATTCACACCATATATTGAAAACAAAATGATACCACTTTAACCAGTCATGACTTCCCCAACAAATTCTGGGAGCTATAGCTTTAGGTTATTAAGGATGCTGAGAGTTGTCAGGAGACTCATGTGGAAACTGAAATTGCCCCAGACAATAATCCTTGGGGGCAGCAACTTCATCCAAGAGATCACCTTCATCAACTCATGGATTTGGATGAATGCTAAGGAAATGGACGTAAGGAAGAAGAAAAAAATGCTAACATTTCCAAGGAAGGAAATGTATGACCCAACACTGAGGACAACGTCCTAGATCAAGATACAAAAATTAACACCAGGCCTGTGCTTAAAATGCCATAGCCATTCAAAAGATTCTGCCTGACAGACCATATGAATTAGCTTGAACAGCTTATACCTACTGCAAATATGTTTTATTTATGCTAAAGTGTAGCAGCTTTAAAAGAGAGGAAGGGATTAAAAAAAACAAAAACCATAGGCAACACGAAAGCCAGAGTGCATCTGTTTCTTTTCATTCAGTGATTCATTTAAGGATAGTACATTTAAAGTACAAAGAGATAATAGAATCACAGAACTGGAGAGTTGGAAGAAATCCCAAGGATCATTTAGTCCAACCCCCTGCAGTGCAGGAATCTCAGATAAAGCATCCATGACAGATGGCCATTCATCCTTGTTTGGTTTGCCAATAACCTATGAGATATTAATCAGCTACATATACTGTACTTCACTGCTTATTACTTAGAGGAGCCTGTGGTATACTCAGTACATTCTATATGCATTTTCAGTAATAGAATTGATATGTGTTTGAAATAGGAGGACATTTGGAAGTCTACTGATGTCTTCTGCTTGCCTTGTCATCGACAGCTGCACAATACTTTTTTCTCACAATAATGAATTTGAAACTGCTAATAGATGTGAAACTGGGACAGGGAAAAGTGAAGAGGTTTTTTCCAAGATGAAAAGTCAAATGCCTATGGGAAAACAGTGTCCCATAAATAGTTAGGACTTAGACAAAAAAAAGCCAAAGGTTTGCAGGTGAATTGAAAGGAAAGGGTAGGGGAAAGGAAAACCGGTTCACCCTAAGACATTTTCATTGTAGCAGCTCTGACTGCTGAAAAGTCAAGTCGCTGATAAAAGTTAATAGCTGCTTGTGTCTTCTATTCTGGGAGCTCTGCTACAGCACAACTTCCCAAGTACTAAAAGCTACACTGCATCCCACAAAACTAGTGTCTTGGTCACGAATACCCATTGCAAGCCCAGCGCAGCTTTCTAGTGGTTCATAATTTGATAGGAAACACATGTATACCCAATACTTCAAATTCTATGGGTGAAATTTATCCAATTCGTATTATCACACAGAGCAGCAATTATCAAATTACTGCCTCCAGAGACAGCTGTTGTAATCATACAAAAGGAAAGTTCAATGGTCCTCCCTGGCAAATCAAATCATTCAATACTTACAATCATACCAGGGAAAATATGGGTATGTAACTCTGAGCAAAATGCCAAATTACGTCTGGTGTGACTTTACCGATTGATCGCACAAATAATGAGGCATATAGTACCGTAGAACAGCACCCATAGTGAGCTGTTGCATACAGTGTGGTATGCATTAAGTGCGTATTTAAATATTTCCCTTCCCCCCCCCCCTCCTATAAATTCTAATTGCTATTGATACAAAATACCATTTACTTATGGTCACTAATCTAAGCAATACATGTCACTTTATATCATTTCATACCTGTAATACTTGTAATAATTTTGGTATATACAAATTATTTTATGTCAATATATTCCAAAATGTCTATCAGTTTGTTTTATTTTTATTGTTATGTAATACTTGCGTGCCATATGCTCTAATGTAAACAAAAGATGTATCTCAATTAAACCATGTTAAACAGATTATAAGGATTGAAGATTCCAGTTTAAGGAACCATTCATAAGGGAAATACTTCCTTGTTAGACGGATGAAGTTGGGTTGCAGAATATAAATATGGCTCTTGCTTTATGAAATGGTTCTCCCTTTGTTTCTCATGAGGTTTGTTATTTCATTTTCTCTTTGGTAGTATTTAAAGAATTGCCAACTTAAGGAAGCAACAAAACTGAAGTTGAAAACATGACAAACCTAGACAGCATCTTAAAAAGCAGAGACCTTGCCGACAAAGGTTAAAGCTATTCTGAAGGAAATCAGCCCTGAGTGCTCCCTGGAAGGACAGATTGTGAAGCTGAGGCTCCAATACTTTGGCCACCTCATGAGAAGAGAAGAATCCTTGGAAAAGACCCTGATGTTGGGAAAGATTGAGGGCACTAGGAGAAGGGGACGACAGAGGACGAGATGGTTGGACAGTGTTCTCGAAGAAGCTACCAACATGAGTTTGACCAAACTGCGGGAGGCAGTGGAACACAGGAGGGCCTGGTGTGCTCTGGTCCATGGGGTCACGAAGAGTCAGACACGACTAAACGACTAAACAACAACAAAGGTGCTACTGGAAGGAATTCTTTTATAATAGTCACATAAATGCTTCACCATAATTCGGAAAAAAACCTGCCCTCATCTGGACAATATATGTACCCCTTCTGTCATCTCATAAAGACAGCATGGTTCTTGCATATTAGTGAAATAATATGGAGGCCTGAACTGTCACTTATCTGCCTAAAATCATCCTCTGCCTGACCTTTAAATTTTGAAGTTTCATTCCTAAACAAGACAGTTACAATAATCCCAAGGATTACACTGTTGATGGTTTACAATGACATTTATGCTATGAATTCTACAGGTCAGTGTATAAAAATGTTAAAGATACACACTTCAGGAAAGGGGAGGGGGAATTTTGCCTGTACAAAGTGCTAATATTGTAGGCCCTCTAGAGACAGAACAATTACATACATTTTAAAAGGTCAAAAGCATTCAAATTTGCTGCATTTGTAGAAAGATTTTGAAGAGGTAAATGTTCTGCTAACAACTGGCAGGTTCAGACAAAGCAACAACAGCTATTAAACATCTACAAATGCTGCCTTTTAAAACAAACCTTACAGTCAAAATTGGAAAGCAATTCTGTCATGAGAACCAAACCAGGGGGTTAGCAAACAATCCCCCCCAAAAAGGATTAACCTGAAGCAGGCAAATATTAGCTCTTGTACAATAATGTTTTCTTTTAAAAAACAATTTTGTAAGTTTCTAAACTTGAGTGTAAATACCAAGAGACTGCCCTGTGTTAGTCGACTAAAAAAATAGAATAAGTAAATAAATATAGCCTGAGTGAGCTCTCCGATAGTGTCCTTTGAGTGGCTCAGGCCTTTTCCATTTTTATTTATTTTTAGCTGTGGTGGGTGGCAGTGGAGAACAATCCCAAGGAAGATACAGACTAGGGAAAGATCTCTCCTTTAAAAGGCTTACTACTGAAAGAGGAAGGTCTTCAGCAGACACAACAAAGACAATGCAGATGGTAAAGGTATCCCTGACCATTAGGTCCAGTTGCGGACGACTCTGAGGTTGCGGTGCTCATCTCACTTTACTGGCCAAGGGACCTGACGTTTGTCCACAGACAGTTTTTCAGGGTCATGACTAAGCCATTTCTGGCAAACCAGAGCAGGGCACAGAAACACCGTTTTCCTTCCCGCCAGAGTGGTACCTATTTATCTACTTGCACTTTGATGTGCTTTCAAACTGCTAGTTGGGCAGGAGCAGGGACCGAGCAACAGGAGCTCACCCCATCCCAGGGATTCAAAGTGCCAACCTTCTGGTCGGCAAGCCCTAGGCTTTGTGGTTCAGACCACAGCACCAGCCGCGTCCCTAATGCAGATGGCAACAGTTCAGTATTTAACAAGAGGGAAATCCAAAGGGTGGAAGCCACAACATCAAAGACTTCATTAATTCATTCATTCACTCGTTTTTGCCATTTATTTACTGTTTACCTACAATAGCCTCTAAGCAGTGCACAAGATAGACAGCACAGAAAGATAAAAAATTGGTTAAAAATGTAAAAGCAGACTTCAATCAAAATGCCTACAGGAATAATAATAAGGATAAAGGTCTCTGATCTATGAGCTAAACAGGAAGGAGCCTGACTCCAACTGGAAGGCAGAAAATTGAGCCCACAAGACTGAACAAACAGCTCCTGTTGGGTCTGAGCCATGCATCCAAGTATTGGGAGGGCTACTAACAGTCGCGTCCCCCCCCCAAAAAGACCTAAGTAATGAAGCAAGGAATCAAGGTTAGGCAGTCCTTCAGGTACCTTGGACCCAAGTTGTATGCTGTGTGGAATGGACCTCCTGATATGATGGCATCTGCAGAGTGCAGTGTCCGATTGGGTATATAATGGATGAGGCTATCTTTCAATGGTGACAGGGAGGACGATAAATGAAACCAGGAAGAGGAATCAGAATGGTACTGCAAGACATTTTAAAGGCGGAACACTGTTTGGGCTCTGCTTTAGGCAGGAATTTGTTTGGGGCCAGAACTACGAGGGATATAAGAGGAGAGAAATAGGGGGTCATGAAGGCATGGAGGGCTTTGAAGGTAAAAACAATGAGCTTCTTGGGGTGGGGCATTGTGAGGGAATAGCAGTTGTGTGGCCTGCTGTGCTGTACAATACTCTGTGAATATATTTGTACATGAACAAAAGTACCATACATATCCAGCGTTTTCACGTGTCCAAAAATCAAAGTCTAATAGCACCACCAATACAATACAAATTACCACTTCCTTGGCAAAAGAATCCCACAGTAAACAGCAGTTTTTTTACAAGTTCCACACCACTTGTCAATAGCGATTGTGTAGTAGAATCAAACAGCTTTAATTAACACTTAACCTTTTTTTCTTTCATGTTTAAATGCACTTTGTAATGAGTGTCTGACAGTCTCATTTACTCTACAAGGGAACTGCCCCTTAGTTTAATTACTTTTCATGTCTCCTTCCTTCTCTTTCATAGTTTGGCTTGTTGTCCGAAGTAGGCTTTGAAAACGTCCATATTTTTCTTAAACAGTAATTGTACATCGCACATCATAAAGTATCATAAAGCATGCAGATTACTCTTTCTTTGTTTGCTTGGCAGAGCCAAAGGCCATGTCAGAGAATGTAATGGGCCTAGATTCAGTCTTCAACATATAGCTAAAGGGACCTCTGACCATTAGGTCCAGTCGTGACCGACTCTGGGGTTGCGGCGCTCATCTCGCTTTACTGGCCGAGGGAGACGGCATACAGCTTCTGGGTCATGTTGCCAGCATGACAAAGCCGCTTCTGGCGAACTAGAGTAGCACACGGAAACACCGTTTACCTTCCCGCTGTAGCGGTTCCTATTTATCTACTTGCACTTTGACACGCTTTCGAACTGCTAGGTTGGCAGGAGCTGGGACCGAGCAACAGGAGCTCACCCCGTTGCAGGGATTTGAACCGCTGACCTTCTGATCAGCAAGCCCTAGGCTCTGTGGTTTAACCCACAGCACCACAGCTTCAACATATACTGCTAATAAAATCAGGCAGGAGGGTTAGAGGAAGAAATCCAGTGTGGGCAATGGTGGACCAGCTGAATCTTTGATGCGAATGCCGCTTCATACAAGATATTTCCCTTAGACAAGATATTTACCAGCAGCTGGTAAATGACTGACATTGTCCAAAAGGAAATACAGATGCAAGATTCCAGGCAAAAAAAAAAAGGCTCTTTATTTTTCAGGTGCTCTCTGACTCCTTGGGTAACCACTTCCTTTAAAGGCTGCATTAGCTTTGCCAATTCTTACTTGTTTTGTGGATGAATTTTACAGGGAGGGGGAATAAACCGCTTGCCCTTCAGAAAAGGAAATTCCAGCACAGATGGCTTCATGTTCAATAGGGCTGCTGAAACAAATCTTGAGAGATTGCTGTCTTGACAGCTTCTCTCTTTCGCCGCTGCCCCCCACCCGATGCAGATGCAATGGTGCTCCACTTTTCCTTATCTCTCACATCATTTATGCATTGCCCAGAGGTTACCTGGCACTTCTTTACACTTCCAAGTTGGCACACAGGTGATATCTTTCCCTTGAACCACAGGCTATAGAGGAGCCAGGAGACTCTGCAGTTGTGTACACGAGAGGGGGGGTGTCTGTAAGGAGGCCCCCAAGCAGGGACCTTCACACTGTCATGTGTGAAAATCAACTCCTTTCCCAACACAACTTCTAACATGATCACAGCCAGGATATCTCGTTCACATTACAGTGGTACCTTGGTTCTCAAATGCCTTGGTACTCAAACAACTTGGAATCACAGAATCATAGAGTTGGAAGAGACCACAAGGGCCATCCAGTCCAACCCCCTGCCAAGCAGGAAACACCATCAAAGCATTCTTGACATATGCCTGTCAAGCCTCTGCTTAAAGACCTCCAAAGAAGGAGACTCCACCACACTCCTTGGCAGCAAATTCCACTGCCGAACAGCTCTTACTGTCAGGAAGTTCTTCCTAATGTTTAGGTGGAATCTTCGTTCTTGTAGCTTGAATCCATTGCTCCGTGTCCGCTTCTCTGGAGCAGCAGAAAACAACCTTTCACCCTCTTCTATATGACATCCTTTTATATATTTGAACATGGCTATCATATCACCCCTTAACCTTCTCTTCTCCAGGCTAAACATACCCAGCTCCCTAAGCTGCTCCTCATAAGGCATCGTTTCCAGGCCTTTGACCATTTTGGTCGCCCTCCTCTGGACACGTTCCAGCTTGTCAGTATCCTTCTTGAACTGTGGTGCCCAGAACTGGACACAGTATTCCAGGGGAGGTACTATTTCTTCCCTTGATCTAGATCCTCTACTCCTATTGATGCAGCCCAGAATTGCATTGGCTTTTTTAGTTGGAACCCAAACACTGCAAACTCAGAAGTAAGTGTTCTGGTTTGCAAACTTTTTTTGGAAGTCGAACGTGATCTGCTTTGAGTGTTACACTTCCGTTTTGAGTGTTATGCTGAGGTCTTTCTGTTTTTGCTATTTATTTTGCATTTTTGTTTTCGCGGCTTTTTCGTTTTGCTTTTGTGACTGTGTGGAACCCAGTTCAGCTACTGATTGATTGATTGTGTGACTGAAGTAAATTGTTTATTGCTTTCATTTTATGGATCAGTCGTCTCATTAGATAGTAAAATTCATGTTAAATTGCTGTTTTAGGGGTTGTTTTTAAAAGTCTGGAACGGATTAATCCATTTTGCAATGCTTTCTATGGGAAAGCGCACCTTCGTTTTGGAACGCTTTAGTTTTGGAATGGACTTCTGGAACGGATTACGTTTGAGAACCAAGGTATCTTCTCGCATGATGGTGTGTGCCTGTAGACCTCAGTAAAGGGAAAGGGTTTGTGAAACAGCCCTAACTTCAAATAACATTTAATTTTATGCATCTTGTACCTGAAGACATGTGGATGCAATGCAAAAATGAACAAACGTGCTTGGTGGCCACTGCTGCTGGTCTAGAGAGAGGGTACGACAGAGGATTTAAAATGCTACCGGCCCCTTTTCAAGCAATGTCATACAATACAATTTTAGCAGCCTCCACATTGCATCAGCCTTAAATTGGGCAACTTCCTGGAATGCCTCTTCAGTCCTGCTCTACTTCGGAATGCAAGCACCTCTGAGACCACTTCAGTTTGCTTAATTTGTTTGTTTTGGCTCCCAACAGCTCCAGGTAAAATAAACGAAGAAGCTGGTGACAAGTTAGTCAACTGTCTCTGCTCAGAGCTAGGGTTGATAGTGTCTGGAGGTTGAGAGCCAAAATATGGGCTTGGTGGGTTAGGGCAGAAGGAAATGGAGCCGGGCGGAGCACCATTGAGTTTGTATCTGTCCCCCGAACCTTGTCCTTTCCTGGTCTTTTTTTCCTCACCCCCCCCCCCAATCATACCTAAATACATTCCTCAGATATGTGATTACATAGTCACACTGTCAGGGGACCACCAGGGGTCAGCGGAGAGTCCAGGAAGCTGGGACCAGGGATCTCCTATGGTGACGGAGCCCGGCAGGGCAGCATCTCTCAACAGCCTTCGGAAGGTGGTGCTGAGGCTCTGGAAGCAGTGCAGAGCCTTGAGGATGCCGAGAGGGGAAGGTTCCCAGAGGCAAGGTTTGAAGGGTCGGACCAGAGAGCTCAGGAGGGGGAGGTGCCAGAGGAGACAGCACCAGCCCCCCAGCCAAGCAGTTCTGGGGGAGAGGGTTCTCCACCAGCCCCATCACCCCAACAGCTGAGGGGGGGGGGAGAGGTGCGAAGAGAGGAGGAGATTCAAAGCACCAAGGGTATTTTGCTGGCGAAAGTCACGACGGGCGGTGCTTCTGGATTCTGATTCGGAATAGGGCAGTCATGGTTTTTGATGCTCTGACTTGTACATATGTATATAATAAAACTCGGTAAAAACCAGCCATGGAGTTTGGAGCCGCTTACTCATGAGGAAGCAACCAGCATCATTACTTACACACACACACACACACACACACACACACACGATTTTCTTGGCCCCTGAATTTCACCCAGTTCCCCTTAGGTTCAATTAAATGACTATTGTAAGCAACACTGCGTTTTCCCATTCAAACTGAAAAGTCTTGCATGCTTTGCAGCAGCCCATTCAGGACCTGGCTGGATTCTTTCTTTCTAGGTTAAGGCATTTTTAAAGTGCAACGTTTACTGTGGATAAAATGTTAAAGACAGTTGTGTGTGGTTGAACATTTCAGAAAGGGGCAATGCAACCATGCCAATCTGGACACACACAATTCAAACATATTTTTGTTAACTGTTAACAGGTTTTCAGCATTAGGATCAAACTGTGAAAAATGAAGAAAGTTTTTTTTAAGGTTCAACCACTCTATTGTACAAGAATGTCAAGATTGGAGTGGGTGAGGTGAAATTATTGTAGGGACATTTGTATGGAGAACTTAACTTTACGAGATACCAGTGTTCAGGTTTGCTGAATTGCAATTACATGGTAAAATTTTCAATAATATTTACAAGTGAGAATTTTAACAAAACACTTCTCTTCATTTATCCATATAATGCCAGATATACTGTTATCATAGCTGCCAAGTTATCCCCTTTTTACAGGGATTTTCCCTTATGCTGAATAGGCTTCCTCGCGAGAAAAGCGAAAACTTGGCAGCCATGACTGTTATTTAATATACTTACATTTCAATTCAATGCATGTTTACCTAAGGTTCAATGGGACTTGGTTCAAAAAACTGAATAGAACTGTAGCCTGAAGCTTGAAAAAGAATGTATTCCTAATTCTGTCACAAAAGCAGGTCATGTTACAGGGAAATGCTTGTTTAAAAGAGCATCTACTCATCTACTGGGGATGTTATAAAGATTAAAAAACACTTCATGCGCATTTTCAGACAGCAGTCTGATAATATGAACCACAGTACCTAGCCAGTCAGTACTAATGAGCACCCTAATCACTATAATCAAACAAACAAAGCAACTGTATATTAAGAGAGAATTACACTACTATTTTGAAGGTATCACTTGTTTCTGAATTGGCAATTATATTTGGAAATGGCACATGAATTCGAAATTGCTCCAAGGTACATTTTATTATTTATATTATTATTTCTAAAGTCATAACTGATTGTATTTCTGGAAACAAAACGGCATAAAATTTGTGATTTATTTTCTGCTTTTATTGAAGGGGAAATTTTTAATTAGGTTGTCTTCAGCTCTCTAAAAACCCTTCTTAAAACTTGTAATTTCTGTGCTCGTCTCCCATTTCTCCATTATGTTTAGGAAGGTTGAGTAAATTTTAATTTTTATATCATTTATTTTCATTCTGTGCGTCTGCTTCTCTCTGTGCCTCCATTTCCGTAGTTTACTTTTCCTTTTATAGATTAGGAAATGTTTCAGGCAGCAGATCAGCAATATTATTAATTAGTTATATGTAAATCAGCTTATCGAAGAACTGGGAAAGCTGTGCCTTACACAGCAACCGAAACTCTGGCAGGGAAGCAGCAGAATGGAATAGAGTGGGAGAGCCCCACCTCTCGTTCCAGCTAGGGCAGAAAGTAGGGAGCAGATGCAGTCATATTTTTGCTGTGCTAGCTCTAGGCTGGCACAGCAGGGAGACCTGCACTGGGCCTCTCTCCAAGGTTTGAACTGGAACCAGACGTTCCATGGCTAGCCCACTCTGCACCTGCCCTGTGTCATCCCTTAGCTGTGCTTTCTGCAGTGCAGAGGTCTCTTCAGGAGCAGATACCCATGGACAGGGACACACATCAAATCCTAACCCCCTCAAGCAGTACAGATTTGAAGTTACAACTGCAGCCTAGGCTTTTGTACATATCGAGATTGATTTCCCTCTTCTTTTTGTGAGATGGCAGCTGCAAAAATGCCTCTCGTAGGTTAGCTGCCAAGTCGTATTATTGACATGTAAAACTGTCTATCATGTTTTCACATGAGTCAATGGGCGCATCTTATAAATAGGGACGCAGGTGGCGCTGTGGTCTAAACCACTGAGCCTCTTGGGCTTGCTGATCAGAAGGTTGGCGGTTCGAATCCCCACGACGGAGTGGGTTCCCGTTGCTCTGTCCCAGCTCCTGCCAACCTAGCAGTTTGAAAGCAAACCAGCGCAAGTAGATAAATAGGTACCGCTGCGGAGGGAAAGTAAACAGCATTTTCATGCACTCTGGCTTCCGTCATGGTGCCCTGTTGTGCCAGAAGCAGTTTAGTCATGCTGGCATCATGACTCAGAAAGCTGTCTGTGGACAAACGCCGGCTCCCTCAGCCTGAAAGTGAGATGAGCGCCACAACCCCATAGCTGCCTTTGATTGGACTTAACCATCCAGGGGTCCTTTACCTTTTTTACCTAGGGCTTGCGTGTAGCATTCTAAGTGATTTATTAAGCAATATATACAGGAAAAAGGGACGTGGGTGGCGCTGTGGGTTAAACCACTGAGCCTAGGGCTTGCCGATCAGAAGGTCGGCGGTTTGAATCCCTGCGACGGGGTGAGCTCCCGTTGCTTGTTCCCAGCTCCTGCCCATCTAGCAGTTTGAATGCACGTCAAAGTGCAAGTAGACAAATAGGTACCGCTACAGGGGGAAGGTAAACGGCATTTCCGTGTGCTGCTCTGGTTCGCCAGAAGCAGCTTTGTCATGCTGGCCACATGACCTGGAAGCTGTACACTGGCTCCCTCGGCCAATAATGCGAGATGAGTGCCACAACCCCAGAGTCAGTCATGACTGGACCTAATGGTCAGGGGTCCCTTTACATGAGGTCTACCAATATGAGAAGTGCACTACTGGTGTAAACATGAGCCAACCATAGGGGGCTGCATTTGGGGAAGAGACATAAAAACCTTGCATCACTTGCACATTGTCAATTGTGGGTTAGTAACAGTGTTAGAAATGCAGATACCGTATCTGATAGCCAAATGACACCTTAAACCCAGTTTACAGTAACCACAATGGTATGTCTAGGCGCCATTTTTCCACCCAACGGAGATGAGGATGAGGATGATGAGGATTCATTTCATTTCTATACCACGTTATAAAGAAAAAAATTCCCAAGCAGCTGACAACTCATTAAAACATCAAATAAAACAATCCAGAACAATACAAGTGCAAGCTTCAAGGGAAATATTTCAGATCCTTCTCTAAGGGTCGTTTCGCTTCCCCCCCCCATATTTATTTACCAACTTAATATAGATAGCTGCCCCATAGCAGAAGTACTCTAGGAGCCAGTGTGGTGCAGTGGTTAGAGCATCACACTAGGACTTGGGAGAACTGGGTTCAAATCTCCACTCTGTCATGAAGCTCACTGGGTGATCTCGGGCCAGTTGCAACCTCTTAACCTACCTCACTGAGAAAAGGAGGGGATATCAATGCAATAAATAAACTCTTCTGCTTAAGAAAGCTGGAGGGGCCAGCCAGATGGAATGTCATTCGCCAGCCAGGCATCCAGAGATCTCCACATCTTAATACAAAGTTGACACATCTTAATACAAAAATGCCAGATCATGTTAGGACTCCTATCTAATGTTTACAGGTATGCTGGTCTCTCTGACTGTACAATGTTTGTCTTACACAACATTCCAAACTTAATAGGAGCTGGGATTTGACCCAGCAAACCTATCAATACAGCTTGCCGTTCCAAATGGCATATCATTCTGATCTGTATTTATATTCCTCCTATATCACGTCATTCACTAAATCTAAAAAAACTAGGGAAAACATAAGAATACGAAGGTGTAGTATTGATGATTGATTTTGCTAGAGTTCTTTCTACCTTCCTTTGGACAAGCAAAGTTTCATGACATTTTTTTAAGGCCTTCTGACTCTTTTATTTAACCATGCTAGCATCCTCAAATCCTTGTTTTGTTTTTAAGACGTTCTTTCTTAAAACCCGTTCCTAAAATCATTTTTTTTAAAAACAAACACCTCTGAACAAGCATTTCTTCTATCAGAAACATGAAAAAGATAATAGTAATTGATTATACTATCTGAACAGATCCCAACATCGGTAGCAAAGCACAGCTTCAAAAGGCAAACAACCCAATGGTTTAATGCTTGTGAGAAGATCAGCTTTAAATGTGCCAATGTTAGTTGCATTACCAGTTGCCGACTGATAATTCGATATGACAGGTGCAAGGCACAAGCAGCGACTCCCCTCCTTTTTAAAACAATTGTGGGCCCTAACTGTTCATAAAGAATATCAAGGTCATTGTCTGGATCAAACAGAAAAAGAGAGCTTCCATCAACAGATGTCAAAACAAATAAGCCCAGATTTGACACACACTTGCAAAACTATCACCTGCTATCAGTGCTAAAATGACAGCTGTGCAGCAAGGCAATGTCTATCTGTGCCCCATGTATGTCACAAATGGAAATGGGAAACATATGTCTTTCTGCTTCATACCGGAATTTTTTGTTTGTTTGTTACAAACCTGGTTATGAAATTATCTAATCAATCTGTCCTTGGGACCTTTATTTCTTAAATGAAGCAACTGTAACTTTTAATAATTATTTTCGCTATGACTCCCCAAAGAACATTAAGGCTACCTAACCTCCCAAAGGCTACAATTCTACAAACTTTAACTCATTTAACTCCCAATTTAACTCTTGCAGGGTGTGTGTGTGTGTGTGTGTGTGTGTATTTCTAAGTGTGTGCGGGGTGTGTGTGTGATAACACTGTACCACAACAAAATCTGTTAAGTCAAATGGAAGCACGACTTTACTATTATTTTGCAATGCTTTGGAGAAATGACTTGTTCTTAACCACGCCTCTTTCCTTTTTAAATTTCTTATTAAAAACAAACCTGATTTCTATATGATTGTATTTCTTCTCCATAAAATCGGATGCAAAGTATAAAAGGCCTTGACTAATGCACACAACATAGATGGAAACAATGTTACTTTACGGAAGAAGCAGATAATGATTTTATTATACTAATTGCAAAAAGAGTCCGTGTATTTCTGCAGGATTTTCTGAATAGTAGGAAGCAGCAAAGCTTGAAACAAAAGAGTCTATTCCTGAAGAGTTTTAACATCGACTATGTACTTAGCAATTAATCTCAAACACAAGAGCAAAACTAAACTTAGCTGTAACGTGACCTTAAGGAAGTGCAACTATCGGTACTAACTCTTGCAAGTTGTGGTGCTCCTTTGCATAGTAGTTACCTGTACCCCTGTTGAAACTCTGCCTACTCAAATTGTAACATACTTACAAGTCAAAAGTCTACCCCAGTAATTTTAAAGAAAATGCTAGTACCAAATTGTATACAGTATACAGAATTGTATACAGAATTGTATACAGACCATTTGGCAACTGTAACCTTGCTTTAAGGAGCCATTTGGCACCTAGCTTTACACATCTGAGTTTCTAACACTGCTTGTAGCCTAGTTCATGCTTAGCTCAATTCCCCCAGGAAACAAACATCTCCAGAAATTGCATTTAAAGACTATTCGACACGTTGGCTTGGATTCAAAAGTGCCCTGATAGCAGAAAGCTTTTCCCACACACAAAAAGGGGATGTTTCTGGCCAAGAAGAGGAGAACTGTGTGAGAAAAGCAACTCTTGCTGCACAACTCTGCAAGAGTTCATATGTTAAAGCCAGCATTTTCCTTGTTAATTCTTATTTACCATGTTTTTCACACCACATCCCCTGTTACACTGCACTGAGGAAGCAAACTCCCTGTGGCTGTTCTTTCTTTGGTTGATGGATAGGACAGTTTCACAGTGAGCACTGGTACCCTGAAATGGTAGCAATTGCTACCCTATCTCTCCAGTCCCAGGGCAGTCGACTGGTTGTCCTGTCTCACCAGGACCAAATGCTTTGAAGGCATTTGTCACTGGTGTAGAATATATTTTTTGAATTTTATATTAATTATAAAAATTTAGCTAGAGGAGGCAAATTCATTTAAAAACAATGTGATATTTGACATAGATTATTCTACAGTGGTACCTTGGTTCTCAAAATTAATCCGTTCCAGACGTCTGTTCCAAAACCAAAGCGTTCCAAAACCAAGGTGCACTTTCCCATAGAAAGTAATGCAAAATGGATTAATCCATTTCCAGACTTATTTTTTTAAAAAAAAAAACCTAAAGGAGAAATCTAACATGAATTGTAATAAACAATGTACTGCAGTCACATAATCAGTCAGTCAGTCAGTAGTTGAACTGGGTTCCACACGTTCACAAAAACAAAACAAAAAAGCCGCAAAAAGAAAAAACACAAACCAAATAGCAAAAACAGACAGACCTCAGCGTAACACTCAAAACGGAAGTGTGGCACTTAAAACGGAGCATGTTCGGCTTCTGAAAAAAGTTTGCAAACCGGAACAATTACTTCTGGGTTTACTGCAAGTTGTTTGAGTACCAAGGCATTTGAGAACCAAGGTACCACCGTAGTTTGTTCTTTGTGAGTTTTAAAGGGGGAAAATGTGGAGAAATCTTGCAGAGTTTCCAATTCTCATTATATAACAAGCAATGAAACTGGCTGAGCTCTGCAAGCAATATGATGAACATTGCAGCCTTAGACCACTGGGGATAATCTATAAACACAAAGAACAAAGTTGACCCTTGATTTGATCTCTGTTCACCTCTCACAAGGGACAGCAATCTAGAGATATCGTTGTAGGGTACAAAACAGCTTGCGGGAAGGGTTCCGAAAGGAAATCATTCTTCCATTCAACTATGTTGCTATGACAACAGAACCAATCAAGCTTCCCCACTAAGGCTTTCATGTCACATTCTGTTAGCAAACTCACATACATTTGAAAAAATGTAACTCAAAGCTAAATTAACACTCCGATCATTAAACTATTAAGGTAGGTAAAAGTCATAGGCCCGACTCACTCCCCTTATGGATCCAAGAGCATTTCATGTGGCAATTTACCAGTCATTTTCCATCTATATGTTAATGCTAGGACTATCTGTGTATCTGTGTGTCATTAAACTGTATTACTTCTTATCATTTGTGTGTTTTTGTTCTTTATGCTTTATTCTTGTTCAATGATTCATCTTAATCGGTACGTTGGGTGAGATCCAACATAATATCAGCACAGGAAGTTTGAGATCTGACAAGTTGTACCGCACAAGCTTAATGGTCACTTTTGCAACACCTTCCACGAGTGCGAGACATGAGATAATGATTTACACCACTGACGAGAGCATGCAGTTTAGGAAGACCCCGTTGAACAGGTGAGTTGTTCCATATTCCCAGATGTTCAGATTAATCACTGAGCGACATTTTCGCAGTAATCGAAATATCTTTTGCAAACTGGGTTGGATGCAGCAAAATCTGCACATAGCATTGGCTAGCAGAAGCTGACTTTCCCTCTCTCTTCACTACCAAAGCCACTCTTGTCCCCTGTCCTCTGAAAAGTTCTTCTGAGAATAAGAGGAAGTGAAGTGGAATCATGGAATCATAGAGTTGGAAGAGACCACAAGGGCCATCCAGTCCAACCCCCTGCCAAGCAGGAAACACCATCAAAGCATTCCTGACATATGCCTGTCAAGCCTCTGCTTAAAGACCTCCAAAGAAGGAGACTCCACCACACTCCTTGGTAGCAAATTCCACTGCTGAACAGCTCTTACTGTCAGGAAGTTCTTCCTAATGTTTAGGTGGAATCTTCTTTCTTGAAGTTTGAATCCATTGCTCCGTGTCCGCTTCTCTGGAGCAGCAGAAAACAATCTTTCTCCCTCCTCCATATGACATCCTTTAATATATTTGAACATGGCTATCATATCACCCCTTAACCTTCTCTTCTCCAGGCTAAACATACCCAGCTCCCTAAGTGCAAGGAGGAAAGATCCTGGATAACTGGGCAGAGGAATCTTCAGGGTTTGGGATATCTCCTCACAGAAGCTGCCACCACAAGATTCCTTTACGCTGCATTTTAATGATTTTGTTCTTCTTGCTTTGCCAGCTACTCAGAGAACCCATGTTTTAGGGCAGCTATGCAACTGCAGGTATGGGACACAATCACATACACCCTGTAGTTATGATGATGACACATAACTTTAATAAAAAGCTACCCATTACTTTCTGCCACAGTTAAATGTTCTGTACACCAATCCACTCCCCCCAAGCCATAGAAGTGAAGGGAAGAAGGCCCTTTCCCTTTTTACTATACAGGTTGCCTTCCTAGATTGACAACACCGAAAATAATAGTAATGTCTTATCAGATGGGGAAGTTTAAAATAAAACCTATCAAACAAGCAGCTCCACGCAAATAGAGTGTTTCTATTAAGCACTTTTATCTATTTGATGTATGTTATGAGCAGCCTCATTCCGAGAGTTACCCAGTCACTGTGGTTTATTCAGAATGTAGAGCTAAGCTAACTCAATTAAACCATGGATAAATTAACTTGAAAGGGATCCATTTAAAATAATAGGCCTGAAATTGCATAGAGTTGCAGCTTCAAATTTATATATTTTCATAACGTTTAGTAGAATAATCTCGAGCAGGGGGAGTAAGCAATTACAATAACAGCGATAATAATTGCTAATAGCAATATATTAATTTATCTGTTTTGCACTCTTTTTATAAGTTTGGAAAGCAATTTCACTGTGCCCCCGCTTTTTTTTAAAAAAAAAACATGCAGCAGATCAGGAATTTCCCTCACTGGACTCATTTTATATCTCAGTGTTGCAAGTGACGTAAAGGTTATAAAAAAAATGACTCAAAATATTTCTATCCTCGTTGCAATGACAATTCTCATTTCCAGTATCTGCCGTAACAAAATTTTGTGATTATATAAATTGCCTTGTGGGAGGCACTTCCATGCCTTCAAAGGTTTTGCAGGAACCCTTCAGGAAACCCAAAATACCAACCTATGCAGAAAACACTGTCTCATCGCTGGCTGCTTTGACTTCTGGTTGAAATTCCTATTATGCTGGGCACACTGCAAGAAGCGTGAGCCAGCTTTTGAAAATCCCTCTGACACCTGTAGCAGAATCCTGACAATCCCGAGGGTTTAGCTTTTTCAGACACCAGACGAAATACAATCTAAATTAACCCCAGTCATCCAAAGAATGCATCATTTTTAAAAGGTGCATAGATGATAGATCTGCTCAAGAAGTTTCATTTATCCCTCACTTTTAAACATCTATGTCAGAAAGTTATGTCAAGAAAACGCTGCCAGATTAGATGCAGGAAATCTGGATAGTGGCTTCCGGTACTCTTTAATAAAAGAAAACACAACTGAAACATCCCAAGTTCTTCAAGACTAGCAGGTATGAATATTGTATTATATACATCAAACATGCAAAACAATAATTTGGAATTCATTCCTGCACAACATATGCGTAGCGAATATATATTATACCACACATTTTGAAAAACAAACAAACAATTTTATAGACTTAGATTGGACCGTCTCTAAAACATTTCTCACAAAGAACAGCAACATTCCACCCTCCTTTATTCAGAGATGAAACTACAAGACTATTTAGCTCCCGGGCATTTAAAACACAGATTTTAAAATTAGAGAACATGTTCAATTATGCACAAAAACAACTATCCAGATCACACACACACACACACACACACACACACACACACACACACAAATGTTATCTTTTCAACATTAAAGTTAACAAAGGAATGTTCAAGGCATTGCTAAGGAAGAGACAGAATTTATTTTTTTTGAATATTAAATGGTACATCTGTTGATATATGAAGTTATTAAAAACCACAGAACACAGACTTGACATAATGGGTTCAAACAATCATTCCACATGCAGCTATGGCTGCAGACAAATAATCTTTTTTAAAAAACAACAACAACACAGAAATCACACAAAACAACTGTTGGGCATGCAACAGCAGGGAGAACTGAATCTAGCTGCCACCACTGCACATTAAGAAAGGGCTAAAAGTACTCAGCCCTAACTTCTGGACTGGGCTGCAAAACTGCAAACTCAGCATCTCCTTGGGCATACCTGTCCAGTTATAAATCTGGCTGGATGAATTGTATATTGACTCTAGCTCAGGGGTGGCCAACTCCCAAGAGACTGTGATCTAAAACTGCCAGCGATCTACCCCCTTTCTGGGGGTTCAGGTCAAAGTTGTTGCACTTTATTAAGAAGGAGGAAGGCCCATGGGGGTGGGTTTCGGGTCAAAGTTGTTGAATTTTTTCAGGGAGGAGGTAAAATGTTGAGCTTTCTTTAGGGGAGCCACAATTGTTCAGCTTCTTTGGGGGGAGCCAGTGATCTACCAGTGATCTACCTCAGACGTCCAGTGATCTACTGGTAGATCAGAATCTACCTGTTGGACATTCCTGATTAGATCAGGCATAGGCAAACTCCAACCCTTCAGATGTTTGAGACTACAATTCCCATCATCCCTAGCTAACAAGACCAGGGGTCAGGGATGATGGGAATTGTAGTCCCAAACATCTGGAGGGCTGGAGTTTGCCTATGCCTGAGCTAAATCACATCTACATACCCACATACTATTTTTCTGTGTATAACATGCCCCCGTTTGGAGAGGGGAAAGGAGGGAGATTGCCCAGAGTTGTCAAGTCTTTTGGGGGGAGAGTGCCAAGATTTTCGGGTTGCCAAAAATCGCTCACCCACAGGATCACAACAGCTGATTGCACGCACATCAACAAAGCAACCAATCATTTGCATGCTCGCAAAAAGCGAGCACCAATCGCCCGCCCTATTCCCGCAGCAACCAATAGCCAGCGGACCTTGCCGCACCAACAAAATAAACAGCAAAAATGCTCGCGGAAACCACCGATCATCTGTCCCACCTATCCACTATCCATGTATAAGATGCCCCCAAATGTTAAGCATTATTTTAAAATAAAACAACCTTGTCTTATACATGGAAAAATACGGTACATCCCTTTTAAGCCACAAAAAGAACAATTGTGAAGACTACAAGGAGTACCCAGGCCTAGAAGGCAACCAGCAACAGAAATGGTGGTTACACCTTCCCTTGTTGAATTAAGACATTTATTGAGATGTTGAGTCACTATGCTTAAGTGTTAATAAAACCTACTATGAGCAACATTGCAGGTTAACAGCTGCATCCACTGACTGCTCCAATTAATCACAAACCTTTAAAGTTGGTTAACAAGTTTTTTTAAAAAAATAATAAAAATAATGGTAGATGGCTTCTTGGTTTGGAACATCATCTTCTGTTGGCTAAGCAGTCCCTTCTGTAATAATAATAATAATTTATTATTTATACCCCGCCCATCTGGCCGGGTTCCCCCAGCCACTCTGGGCGGCTTCCAACAAAACAGAAATTCTAAAATACAGAGATCCATCAAACATTAAAATACAGAAATCCATCAAACATTAAAAGCTTCCCTAAACAGGGCTGCCTTGAGATGCCTTCTAAAGGTCTGGTAATTGTTGTTCTCTTTGACCTCTAGTGGGAGGGCATTCCACAGGGTGGGTGCCACTACCGAGAAGGCCCTCTGCCTGGTTCCCTGTAACTTGGCTTCTCGTAGTGAGGGAACCGCCAGAAGGCCCTCGGAGCTGGACCTCAGTGTCCGGGTAGAACGATGGGGGTGGAGACGCTCCTTCAGGTATACCGGACCGAGGCCGTTTAGGGCTTTAAAGGTCAACACCAACACTTTGAATTGTGCTCGGAAACGTACTGGGAGCCAATGTAGGTCTTTCAGGACCGGTGTTATGTGGTCTCGGCGGCCGCTCCCAGTCACCAGTCTAGCTGCCGCATTCTGGATTAGTTGTAGTTTCCGGGTCACCTTCAAAGGTAGCCCCACGTAGAGCGCATTGCAGTAGTCCAAGCGAGAGATAACTAGAGCATGCACCACTCTGGAGAGACAGTCAGTGGGCAGGTAGGGACTCAGCCTGCGTACCAGATGGAGCTGATAAACAGCTGTCTTGGACACAGAGTTGACCTGTGCCTCCATGGACAGCTGTGAGTCTAAGATGACTCCCAGGCTGCGCACCTGGTCTTTCAGGGGCACAGTTACCCCATTCAGGACCAGGGAGTCCTCCACACCCGCCCGCCTCCTGTCCCCCACAAACAGTACTTCTGTCTTGTCAGGATTCAATCTCAATCTGTTAGCCGCCATCCATCCTCCAACCGCCTCCAAGCACTCACACAGGACCTTCACTGCCTTCACTGGTTCTGATTTAAAAGAGAGGTAGAGCTGGGTATCATCAGCATACTGATGGACACCCAGCCCAAACCCCCTGATGATCTCTCCCAGCGGCTGCATATAGATGTTAAAAAGCATGGGGGAGAGGACAGAACCCTGAGGCACCCCACAAGTGAGAGCCCAGGGGTCTGAACACTCATCCCCCACCACCACTTTCTGAACACGGCCCAGGAGGAAGGAGCGGAACCACTGCATGACAGTGCCCCCAGCTCCCAAACCCTCTAGACGATCCAGAAGGATGTTATGGTCGATGGTGTCAAAAGCCGCTGAGAGATCCAGCAGAACAAGGAAACAGTAGTGCAGAACGATTATGCATAAGGGAAAGCAGAGTCAAAATAATAATAATACAGTAGTACCTCGCAAGACGAATGCCTCGCCCAATGAAAAACTTTCAAGACAAAAGCTTCTTGTGATTTTTGGGGAGACTCGCAGGATGAATTGTTCTATGGCTGTGCTTCACAAGACGAAGTAGCCTCACCACCCTGTGCTCCAGAGGCTGTGCGCAAACGGGAGAGTGAGCGCATAGACGGCAGGCAGGCTGTCTGTCTGCTTGGGCGCAAGGGTCCGGCTGCTGGGGAAGGAGGGAGGGAGCCTCTCCCTGGCCCTCCTCCTGCTTCCCCCTCCCCACCCGCACAGCCCCCTGGGCCTGGGCCGGGCTTGGGCCGAGAGGCGGAGGTGCTCGGCAGAGCCGTAAAACTTTCTCGAGCGGCCTTGGCGCTTGGGGGCAATGTGGCTGCTATGGCTGCTCCTGGGCTCGGCAGACGAGTCAGTGCCGGATACAAAGCTGGAGGGTGAGCTGGGGGAAGGGGATAAGCGAGCACGCTGTGGGGATGGACCTGCAGGAACCCCGGAGGGCAGCGGTGCTTCACGCCCCCCTCGCATTCTTATGTCCCTATCAGGCTGAGGGTTGACTTTGTTCTGACTTTTTTTGCCCATAGAAACACATTAATTAAATTTCAATGCATTCCTATGGGAAACCGCGCTTCGCAAGACGAAATTTTCGCAAGACGAAACGACTCGCGGAATGAATTGATTTTGTCTTGCAAGGTACCACTGTAATAATAATAACAATAATACTGCAATAATAATGCTGTCAGATCTTGAAAGGTTGTTCAGTCAATATCTTCAAAGTCTTACTGTGTCTGTAGTACAAAAAAATTTGGCTTGTAAGCCAAATGAAATTTATAGCCCGCATTACTATAAATATCTGTAAGACTCGTGTAAGATATATTTGTTTTACAACTAAATAAAAAAGGCATGATGATTTATCATTTGACATGATGGAAATACCCAAACAAGAAATGCTAAAGCATGTGGCTGAAAATAATCCATATATAAAACAGAAGGACAGCAACAGTGCAAAGATATTGCTAACACATGAATTTACCAGATTTATGAGCCTAGATTTCATGGGTGATGTAATTCACCCCTGGGAAAGCCTTTCCCCAAAAAGTTTGAAATGCCAGGAAATATTGTGTGTATTTTTGGTACAAACTATCTGTATTAACGGGCAGCGACTCGTAGCTCAGATTTCAATCAGGCTTCTATTACAAGCATTACTTGGAGGGGCAACAAGGAATACGGCAATTTTTGAAAAGCTCTCCAAAGCATGCGAAGTATGAATATAAATAATCTGAATAATTATCTTTCTTCTTCTCTGCCACCACAGATCTTTTTTTAAATAACACAAGTGTAAAAGGATATAATGCAACGATCAAAATGCAACTGAAACTCTCCTCCACCCATTCCAACCAGACTCAGACATAACATTTCCTATTTATGGACCAAATTATCTATTTGTGTTGATTCTCAGTTACTAGCTATACCTTTAAACTCATTCCATGTGGCATATGGAACAAGTTAGATGTATAAGAATTAGTGACTCTCCCCACCCCCTTAACATGAGTTTACTTTAAAAGGACAGAGCAGAAGGGCTTGGTTCGACTTAGAACTCCAAAAGCCGCCTAGGTCCAACCAGACATGTGCTAAAAATGTTGAAACAGGTATACTTTGCAGTCTGCCTCATCGCTTGCTTCATTGCTTTTTCATTCTGAACAGGAAGCAATTCATGTGTGTGGCATACCTGCCAAGTTGCTGTCAGATAAATAAGGGACCGGGCCGTAAACAGCAGTCCGGAAGTAGCGCTGCTGCCATTTTGGAACTGGGCGGAGCATGCTCAGAAGTGACTTTTGATGCTGCTTTGCCCAGTTCCAAAAAGGCCGCCGCGCCAGAAGTCACACTGCAGCCATTTTGGAACTGGGCAGAGCAGCATCAAAAGTCGCTTCTGAGCATGCTCCGGCCAGTTCCAAAATGGCCACCACGCCAGAATAAACCGGGGGAAAACAAAAACAAAATCCATTTTTTTCAGCTAGGAACAGCTGGAAAAACGGGGATTTCCCGGGGGAAACGGGAGACTTGGCAGCTATGGTGTGTGGTGGCCCCAGTCTTTAAACCCACAGAGCTCGCACAAATGGCTGCCATGAAAGCAGCACCTCTCAACCTGGTCAGATGGGAGCAGACTTCAGTTCCTCAAAAGAACCAAAACCAAACCAAAATATAAAAAAAAAACCCTGTTGGATCCATGGGGACACTCTGCATGGAGGGATTCGGTGTGTATGATACATGGAGTCCAAAAAAGAAAAAAGAAAAAAGCAGAAGCTACAATGAACTGCAAACAATTTGTAGTCTTCAGTGATTAATTGCGAAAGTTTGGAGAAAGATTTACGTCTTAGAAGCCATCCTTTGTCACTCTGCAATAACAGAAGCCGTTTGCCAACTCTGTGTAACTGGTTGCAATCAGGGTGCCTTTGTCTAAATGCAAATATACCTTGAAAACATACCACAGGGAGCTTTTTATATTTATACTTTGAACACTTTATTGCTATTTTTAAAACTTTTTTTCATTCATTTTGCTCGTTTTAAATGGGACCTAAATGTTTTAAATGGGAGCTGCTTTTCATGGAACTGAGGCTCCTCCATGCTTTGCTGAAAGCATCGTGATGCTGAATGACTCTGAGCTTTTGCGACAGCCTCATCAGACCACAGCACTAGAAGTTATCATGTCAAAATAACTCTTCCTTAAGCTTTATATCCTAGGTCCTATAGAGTCAAATAATGATAGTGATTTTTGGATAAAATACAAATAATCTTAACATTGTTGTATGCAATATTTCTGACTTCTTCTACTTTTTATTCTTTTTTTTATTTTAAAAAGAAATTCTCTTTAACACACCCCAGATCTTAGCTGAGGAATGTACTGGGTTCAAAGCTTTAACAGTCATCAAAGGGGTTGAAAATGTGTTAAAGTTTACTTTTAATAGTTTTTATTATGCTTTAAACCAGGCATCCCCAAACTGCGGCCCTCCAGATGTTTTGGCCTACAACTCCCATGATCCCTAGCTAACAGGACCAGTGGTCGGGGAAGATGGGGATTGTAGTCCGAAACATCTGGAGGGGCGAAGTTTGGGGGTGCCTGCTTTAAACCAATTATATACAGTTCCAAAATCAACATTGAGATCAGAGTTTCCCAAACTTGGGTCTCCAGCTGTTGTTGGACTACAACTCCCATCATCCTTGGCTAACAGGACCAGTAGTCAGGGATGATGGGAGCTGTGCTCCAAAAACAGCTGAAGACCCAAGTTTGGAAAACTCTGATTTGGATGATAGATATACAAAAAGGTAATAAGGGGGGGGGACATTATTAAGAGGAGAAAATGTATGATCAATATCTCTTTCAATAAACTTATTAACATTTTGCCCATTAATCAATCTGCTATAGTTCACTAATTTGGACAAATCTGTTATGTTCTATATCAGGGGTGTCAAACTCAAATTCATCGGGGGCCGCATCAGCAGTTTGGTCACCCTCAAAGGGCCGGTTGTATCTGTAGGACTATGTGTCCACTCTTTATTATCATAAATTATTGTCACTGCATTCAATTATTACTGTTTTTTGTAATAATGTAAGTAATAAGTAGCTCTGAAAGCAGAAACATAGTCAGAATAATGGCAAGTAGATATTCAAATGTACAATTATTGTACAATTTATTGAAAAATGATTTTTGGTAACTGCACTGGGTGGTGGAGGCTCGCTAGGGTTTCATGCAGGACCTTTGCAGAGCTACTAGTACCTGGAGATGCTGGGGTCCTTCTGCATGCAGGACAGGTGTTCTGCCAGTGAGCCACCACCCTTCACCAAAGGGACTGGCTGAGGTTGACTCACTGGAGCTGCTCTCCTGGTTCCAGGGTTTAAGGGCCAGAAGTATAAAGCAGCATCCTATGTTTCTGAGGAGAGGGAGAGGAAGGAAGGAAGGAAGGAAGGAAGGAAGGAAGGAAGGAAGGAAGGAAGGAAGGAAGGAAGGAAGGAAAGAGGGAGTGGGAGGGAGAGAGGAAGGAAGGAAAGAAGGGAGAGAAAGAAGAGTAGGAAATAAGGAAGGGAATAAAGAAGAAAAGAAAAAGAAAGAGGGAGAGAAGAGGGAAAGGGAGAGAAGGAAGGAAGGAAGGAAGGAAGGAAGGAAGGAAGGAAGGAAGGAAGAAAGAAAGAAAAGAGGGAGCAGGAGGGAGAAAGGAAGGAAAGAGGTGAGAGAAAGAAGAGTAGGAAAGAAGGAATAAAGAAGGAAAGAAAAAGAAAGAGGGAGAGAAGACAGAGATAAAGAAGGAAGGAAGGAGAGGGAAAGAAAGAATAAGAACGAGAGAGAGGAAGAAAGAAAGGGAGGGGGGTCGCCGCCTTGATTCAGCACCAGAAAAGAGCGCGAAGGGACCCAGGGGCAAAAAGCATTTCCCGTGCAGCGTGAGGCAGCGGGTGTCCGTTTTAGGAGAAGTGCGTAAAGCCTCAGAGTTGCACATTCGTGAGGCTGAGCCACTGCTGAGCTCACGTTCATGAGGCTGAGCCGCGGCAGGAGGAGGAGGGGGTAAGGCAAGAGGAGGTGCCCGGCAGCGCCGTGCGGAGAGTCCTGAGCCTCTGGGACGCAGCAGTGCTCTGTAGCACTTTGAATCCTCCTCCTCCACACGGCGCTGCTGGGTGCTTTGTCTGTGCTTCAGCAGCAGCAGCAGCAGCCGTTTCCAGGCGCCGAGCCGTGGCAGGAGGAGGAGGATTCAAAGTGCTACAGAGCACTGCTGCGTCGCAGAGGCTCGGGACTCTCTGTGCGGTGCTGCCGGGCGCTGACCCGGCAAGCTGCCTCCTCCTTCTCCTGCTGTGCCTCGGGGCGCTCCACGCAGCGCTGCTCTGGCCGCCTTTCTACCCCCCTCCCCGGCCCCAGCTGTTTGTCGGCGCTTTGTTGGCGCGGCGCTTCAGCAGCAAGGTCCCGCTGCTGGGTCCCGCTGGCTGGGGCGCTCGGCGGGCCACATGACGAGGTCTGGCGGGCCGGATTTGGCCCCCGGGCCTTGTGTTTGACACCCGTGTTCTATATTCTCCCATACAATTCAAATATCAGTGGGCAAAATGTCTCCTCCCCCACCACTATCATTTGGCAGTATACACGCTTTAACACCCATAAGTAGGTTTACAACTTCTTTAATTCAGAATGCTATGCAGAATCTGCTGATCAGAAAACTTTTTCCATTGCTCTAATTTTGATGGTTGAGTGTTGGGTCAATTGTTTAAATATTGTTGTAGTAGTTGTTTAGTCATTTAGCCGTGTCCGACTCTTCATGACCCCATGGACCAGAGCATGCCAGGCACTTCTGTTTAAATATTATTTATTGTTTTAAATCAAAAAAGAATTCATCTTTACCATCAAAATGGAAAATATTTATCCCAAAATCAAAAATATTTATCCCATATCCCATATTTATTTATCATGCTATAATCTGAGTTCTCTGGACAATGAACAATTAAACAGGTTTAAAAAATAATAATGAAAAGCAAAAGGGGTCTTCTCCATTGTGAAAGAGGGAGACTTGAAACAGTTCAAGTACTGAATATAGAAACTTAATATATGTAATTAAACTAAGACTACAGCTTGAATTTTCTACCAAGTAACTAAATATACTCAATATACTCTCATAAGAGAGAGAGAGAGAGAGAGAGAGAGAGAGAGAGAGAGAGAGAGAGAGAGAGAGAGGTAACTCCTAAGACCTACATTTCAATTCACCTCAATTTTGCTCTCTGTTCATACTGTTTTAACTTGGTACTTACTAAAGGAATGAATCATTAACGGCACTCTGAACACTACTGATTTATGGAAATCTATCTTTTATTCTTTGTTTGTATTTATATTATTAACTAATATATATTTTATTCCCTTTAGTTATATGATGTTCTGAACAATAATACTTAGTATTTATATAAAAGATTACAAATGTTCAAATACTCCACAGACATTATTTCAGTAATCCTTATAATAACCCTTTGCGACAGGCCAGTATTATTATCTCCTAAAGATATATCAAAGGGGTGCAAGACTCAGAAAGCAACTTGCCCGAGGCCACTAGTTCATGCTTATGATGAGATTTCAACTGACAACTTCCCAACTCACACTCTTAAACATTAAGCTAAATCACTCTACAACATTTTGGATTTAGACATTCACAATTCTTCCTTCTTTCCGAAAACATCAATTCTAATTGAATATTGCAATATTTGAAAATGAGGTATCTGAACAGAGATTGGCAAGCCTGGCTTACAACATTTGTTGTACTGAATAATGGTAGCATATGGTCATATTTAAAACATTTAGATGTATCTATTTATTTATACCCCGCCCATCTGGTTGGGTTTCCCCAGTCACTCGGGGGGGAGGGGCTCCCAACAGAATATTAAAAACACGATAAAACATCAAACATTAAAAAGTTCCTTATACAGGGCTGCCTTCAGATGTCTTCTAAAGGTCAGATAATTGTTTATTTCCTTGACTTCTGATGGGAGGGCGTTCCACAAGGTGGACACCAATACTAAGAAGTTGTTCAACATCATTATAAACAACTTGGATGAAGGAATTGAGAGGGTGCCCGTCAAATATGCAGATGACACTATCCTGGGACAGGCAGCTAATGCCACCAAAGACCAAATCAGGATTCAAAATGACCTTAACAGATTGGAGAACTGGGCACAAGCTAACAAAATGAATTTCAATAGGGACAAATGTAAGGTTCTTCACTTAGGCAGGAAGAACCAGCTGCACAAATATAAGATGGGGGACACCTGGCTTTTTAGTAGTACACGTGAAAAGGATCTAGGAGTCTTAATGGACCACAAGGTTAACATGAGTCAACAGTGTGATGCAGGAGCAAAAAAAGTGAATTGTATTCTAGGCTGGATCAACAGGGGCATAGTGTCCAGATCAAGGAAAGTAATAGTACGACTGTATTTTGCCTTGGACAAAATACTGTGTCCAGTTCTGGGCGCCAAAATTTAAGAAGGATGTTAACAAGCTAGAATGTATGCAGACGAGGACAACCAAGATGACCAAGGGTCAGGAAACAAAGCCTTATTAGGAACAGCTGAAGGAGCTAGGTATCTTTAGCCTGGAAAAGAGGAGACTGAGAGGAGATATAACAGGCATCTTCAAATATATTTAGGGCTGTCACATGGACGATGGAACAAGCTTGTTTTCTCCTCCGGAGGGTAGGTCTCAAAGCAATGGCTTCAAGTTACAGGAAAGGAGATTCCAACTAAACTTGAGGAATAACTTTCTAACAGTGAGCTGTTCTACAGCTTGGGAGGTTGTGAGTTTGTCTTCTTTGGAGGTTTTTAAGCAGAGGTTAAATAGCCACCTGTCGTGGATGCTTTAGTTGAGATTCTTGCACTGCAGAGGGCTGGGCTAGATGACCTTTGTGATCCCTTCCAACTCTGCAATTATATGATTCTATGATTTTGTAACAATAAGATTATAAAGCAATTTAAATACACCCAATGTTAGTTTCTGAAATAGCAAGTTTGAATCGGGTCAACTGTGGTTATATCAAGTTTAAACAAATTCCACAGAAGTGGACTAACCTTACAACTTTAGTCACTTACAAAGTAAATATTTTCCTCTACTCTAGCTCTTCCCATAAATTGGAAGAAAAAGAACCCTTCCAGGAAATGCCAACAAGGCTCCTATTTAGATTTGCACTTCCTTATTCTATCATGGTCAGTTGTTTTTTTTTAAAAAAAATGGTATATGTATATCAGGGGACCGAAAAACATTTTTTATTCTTTGGCGAATTGTTGTTGTTTAGTCATTTAGTCATTTAGTCGTGTCCGACTCTTCATGACCCCATGGACCATAGCACGCCAGGCACTCCTGTCTTCCACTGCCTCCCGCAGTTTGGTCAATACAAATCACAAAACACAGTTTGGCGAATACAAATCACAAAAAGAGGAGATGTTCTCTTGTGGATCAAAAACTGGTGATGGATTGCCATGTGAATGCGCATTATATGAAAGTTCACTTCCCCGAACATGAAGAATTTGTACCCCAAGTCACTATGTGAATGCTTGATTCACGTTTATGAACTAAGGAGGCTGAAACCACACAGAGAGAGAAACGTTCCCCAATCTGTCTCCTTAACTTCAGATCCTCATTCCCTCCTCCCACTTCATCGCCCACACCCTCGGTGGAGCCTGTCTTGGTTTAAAGCCTGGTTTCAGAGGGGTTGTGCCCCCCATCCACACCCCATCCACTTCTTGTAGTTTCTTTAGCTGACTCAAACAAATACAGTGGTACCTCGGGTTACGAACCTAATTCATTCCAGAGGTCTGCTCTTAACCCGAAACCGTTCTTAACCTGAGGCGCGCTTTCACTAATGGGGCCTCCCATTGTTGCTGGTGCATGATTTCCATTCTCATCCTGGGGCAAAGTTTGTAACCCAAGGTACTACTTCTGGGTTAGCAGAGTTTGTAACCCGAAGTGTTTGTAACCCGAGATGTTTGTAACCTGAGGTACCAATGTATTTACCTCTCTTTAAACAACTCTGAGCAGCAGACAGGAACACACCTGATCGGTGTCCACAGATCAAGAACACATCTGACATGCCACACAGATGGACTGGCCCTTGGAGAGAGTCTCTGTCCGTCCCCCCTCCATAATTAGGGAAGGAGCTGTGTTCAGGCTGGGTCAATAATAATTCCTTGAGTGCTTTGAAGCATCTTGGCAAAAATGAAGGAGGAAGGGGAAGTCAATCTGGCTGTTCTTCTTTAAGGGGAACATTTGTATTCTGAGACTGAGCTTTGGAACAAGTGAAATCAACATTTGGGGGGGGGGGGGAGAGAGATGAATGTTTATCTTCCAGTCTACAATCCTTCAAAGTGCTACAATGAAGTTATCTATGCTTTCTAGGTTTTTTAAAAATCATTTCATGGTGAACCTGTTCTGTGTATCAAATGCATTGGAATTTCCCCTATATAAAAAAAGAAAGGAAATTTTCAGGTGGCTATATGAATGCTTGCCTTACAAACAAATATTCAGGAACGAATTAGGTTTTTATAGTGCAACCTGCATATAGCAAGAAGTAGGAATAAATGAATGGTTCTCTCTGTGGAAGGATATAGAAATGGAGTCCCCCCACCCCACCCCCAGGACTGGTATAGGACCTGTACTTTTAAACTTGTTAATAAATGATCTATAGTTGGGAGTGAGCTGTGAGGTGACCAGGTTTGCTGATGTGCACCAGCAACATTTTATTTTGTTAACACAAAATTCCCAAACTGTTTTTTTAAACTTAAAATGTATTTTAAAGAGTAGTTTTGACATTCTATTCAGGGAGTGTTCTGAGATCTGTGCAATGCTCACATGATGCAAAATACAGAAGAGAATTACAAATTTCAAAGTAAAGTGCTTAGAGGTGAATTTTAGCTGGGGAACTCATTCAAAAGCCTGCCATTACAATTCTCTACTTTGAAATATGATTTGCTCTTCTGTTCTGGCATCTGATTCAAATGTAAGGAAAATGCAATAGCTAGTCATGGTGACAGTATTAGTTAAGGCTTCCTCAACATGGAATATTCAATTTAAAATTATGAATACAACCTGGCATTCATTGCATAATTTTTCAGTCAGCTATAATTGCATACCTTTCAACTTTTTAAGGCATGTTATCCTGATAAAATGATTTACATACACTAATTTGGCAAAAACTGTTTTCTAGATGGCAATGTTCTTCCAAAGCCATATTCTATTTTTCCTTTCGTGAATTATTTTGACAGCTGGAAATGAATGCAACTTGTAATTTACTTGTATCTATTTCCTAATTTACTGGTGTCCAGTAAAACAATTCAAACAGCATGACAGATAAAATGCAATAATGAAAAGCATTCTTAAGACTTCCGAGACCTATAATGTACATTGAATACAGACAAGAGTTAAATATTTATTTTGATCTTACTTGTGCTTTCAAGTGTAGTCTCTAAATGTATTTGAGTACTCAACAATGGGAAACATTGTGTAAAAATATACACATTGATCATGCAATTCCCAGAGCTCATTGACTGCCTTAATTTACCTAAAGAGAGAGAAGTGCCTTGAGAAATCATTCCAGTCTCTGCCAAAACTCTGACTGCTGGGAGAAGTGTGTTTTTGTAGTCATAAAAACAGAACAACAAAAAGATGTCAAACACAAGGCTAGTGGAAACTGGCGTTATGATGTCCTTCATGCAAGTAATAAAGGAAATTGCCAGTAACATGAATAAGGAGTTACAAGAAAGACTAAAACGATAAATTCCAAGCATTAGGAAGACAACTGTAACATTCTGGAAGAGGGATAAGGAACCTGTGAATTTTTAGAAGCTGTCAAACTCCAATCAGTTCCAGCCAAAATGGCCAATGACGAGAAACATTAGAAGTTTTAGTCCAACATCTGGAGGGCCACAGTTTTCCTATTGCTGCTCTAGAAAAACACATTTTTTATCATTTACCTTCCCAGTTACACAGAGTTGGCAAACACACACACACACACACACACACACACACACACACACAAAGACATAGTATTTAGGTAAACATAATACAAGACAAAGAAGAGCTAGATTTATGGGAAGCAAAAGTACGTGCAAAAGTTTTCATATGCAAAAGCAAGTGTGAAATAGCAGGCAATGTCCAATTGCATTTTTAAAAGTCAAACTTTTATTATAAGAAAGGGTGTAGACAGGCAGATGGGAGAAGCCCTCCATGTGGTACCAACTTAAAAAAATGCAATTGAATGTCTTTCCACATATGCAAAACTATTAGGTAAAGTAGTTTTGTCAAACTTGAGGCTGAATTGAAATATTCAGCGGGAAAAGTAGAAGTGTTGGCCGTGGGTATGCATAAAGAAAAGTGGGTTTCAACTTGAGCTCCATCTCCTTGGCCTACCAGTCTAGAAGGAAAGCAGGACTGGTACCTATTTAAATGGACATAAAATAATCATTTACCAATTTATCATTAGGTAAATGGTGCAGTTTCTAGATCTTTTGATGATTATATATGAATTTGCTTAGTTTCAGGTTGTTGGGTTTTTCTTTTATAAAAAAGCACAGATTTAATTTCTAATCATTACACATTCCCTGTTCATCAATGACATGCACAGAAATGAGTTCGTAACAGTGACAGGTGTGGGGGGGAAATCAATATAATCAAACATTTTTATGGAAATAGCAACTGTGAGCTGGTTATAATTACGCTACTGAGAACTTTTTTAAAAAAAATCTGATCCCATATTTTCAGGAATATATCCCATGAAGACAGTGATTTTCAATACAGTCCTGGTAAAATCAAGGGAACAACTCTAGAATAGGAAGCGCTTTCTTGGTGAAAATAGGTTAAAATGCATCAGCCTCTCACTGCCATCATAATATCTAATCCTGGGGTTTTATACTCTTAATATATACACAGAAGGGTATTGTCAGAAATGTGCTATGACCTTTATTTTTCAGATGATGAAAATTAAAACTCCAAATTGAACCCAGATTGTGCTGCTAGGGTTCACCTGGAACACCTTGATCCAGTGGTTTCAAAGTGTACTCGAGGAACTTTGGGATTCCCTATAAGATTATCGATTGGAAAGATTCTGTGAATTGCAGCTTACCCATCATGCCATGCACAGCTGTAAGGGATTACAGAGCCTATAAAAGATCACATGATCTCAGCCTGCCTGGGACAAGTTCACAAGAGTGAATGGCCTAGTTAGTAGATGGAGCAACATGCTCTGGAACATTCTTGGGTTCCATGCCCATGTTAAGGGTTTTCTTGTGAGGTGGCTTGATGTGGAAAGGCAGAAACTTTCCCAATCACAATGATTAATAAGTGGTGCCTGAAGAATAGGAGTTCATCCTCAAACCATTAAGCCATGCTTCCTACAAATATTTGAAACAACAATGCTTAGAATTATAGAATCAAAATGGGCAACAACAACAACAACAACTGCTACTGATTGGAAACGCATGCCACTCATTTTAAAGTCACACATTTTAATCATTCAGCAAGAACTGTGCAGGCTTGAAAATACCAACTTACTCAAGTTGATGAGCAGAAAAAGAGAACAGGCCTCCTGTACCTTGAAGAGCACCTTTAATAGTTGTGTAGAAGACAGAATTCCCTGTAGTAATTCCTTCTTTTCCATTAAAGGCTTAGGCACCCACCTAGGCACCCACAATTCATTGCTCACCTATGACGAAGGAAAATTAATCCATCTCCTGACAACCAAGCGGAAGAGCTTCTAGAAAGTTCTCCCACATTTTTCAGGCTTTTATCAATGTTCCACAAGTAACAAAGTTATGTAGGCATTTTTTTGTGAACTATTTCGAGGCCAATTTGTAAGGATGGAGTGCAGTGCAGCACAGATGTCACAATTCTAGGACAAATCATAATAAATTAAGCATCCTGCACCCACTTATTTGGAAGTATGACCCACTGAACTCAGTGGAACTTGCTTCTGAGGAAACATCAATAGGCCTGCCATATAAAAGGGATTAAAGTCAATTTTATTTATTTAAAGCATTTTTAACCTGCTCATAAGCCGAAAACGCTCCCAGAGCAGCTTACGGATAAATAAAAAAACAAGGCAGCTCCCACCCTCAGGCTTACAATTTAAGAGGGGCAATGCAAAAGAAAAGTGATGGGGAGGAAGGAAGCTCACCAAAAGATCACTAAGGAAACAGTCAGCCTAGCAACGAAAACTGTGTCTTCCCTTCTAGCGATCATGCGTGAATGGAGGATGGGGCAAGGAGGCGGGGCCAGATGCTCTTTCGCAATTGCAAAGGAAAAGGAGCCCACGAGCGACCACAACCTACCAAAACCTACCAAGGATTGACCAGTGCATCGCAATTGAACAGTTGGACATCCCTGGTCTAAAGCATGCATGAGGAACCCCTCATCAGTCCTGTTTCACACTCTCCTTGAGTGTTTTTCCATGGCTGGAATATGTCATTGAACTCTGATAATGTCTCTTTCTTGCCTGGATGGAGGATGTGGGTGTGTAGAAACTACGGTAGCCTAACATACATAGGTAAAAAAAAAAGTGAATGTATTGCCTCTGGCCCTTCCACCAACACAGTTCTTGGCGATGTTGTTGCAATGGCAGCTCTCAGAAAATCTCCCAGACTAAAAACGGTTCTCCAACCCTGGTCCAATTATGCACCATATTCCCAGATGGTGTAGTGTAAGTGGTCAACATCACAATCCAATACATGTTAACACAGAACTATGTCTCGCTGAGTTCTGGTATCTGAAGAAATGTGCATGCACACGAAAGCTCATACCAATGACAAACTTAGTTGGTCTCTAAGGTGCTGCTGGGAGGAATTTTTTTATTTTATTTCGCTGAGTTCAGTTATGCTGACTCCTGTGGAAGCTATGAATCAGGAATCCCGGGTTCCAATCTCACTGTGCCATGAATTTACTAGGTGCCATTGGGAAACAACTGTTGTCTCAGTCTCATCCTGATCCTTACTTGTCTGAATAAGCCACTCTAGAAGTTCTTGGGTAGGAGAGAGAAATATTAAATAATTGTAATAAAAAAACAAAATATGGGACAATAGTGACCCATCTTATAGCGTTGTTAGGATTATGTTTTAAAATTGGAAGGATCACACTTCTATAATGTTGTAACGATTATATATGAAGCAAATATGGTCAAGCCCACTCTCCTAACACACTGTGAGACCCTAATCAGATAAGTCAAGAATTCATAAAGGTGAAATTTCAAGGGCAATGTGAATCTTTCAAGCACCTAAAGCAGCTGTACACATTACAATCGGCACTGGAAACACCAATGTTTCCTGCAGCACATATGTAATGTATAGGTGTTGTTCATGTGTATGCATGTATCATTGAAAACACACGTGTACAATTCCTGGAACGATGGCCCAATCAAGTTTCCCAGATGGGTATACACAGATGCTTATACGTAACAGTATGACATCACATTACATATTTGCTGCACCAAGTGCCATTTTAATACCAGTATTTCCCAAAGCTATTGTAGCATGTAGAGCTCCACCAACTCTGAATCATCTTCTACATGTTTACCCTTACAACTTCCAAACTATTCAATCCTCTTTCCCCTTTACTCAAAGAGCATCAAAGACTGAACTCTTAGTGCCCACGTCTTTTCCCTCTTGCTGACAACAAATTAGACTCCACTTAAGGCTACCACTAAAATGATGGAGAAACCAGAAGACACTGCTATATATCTAAAATGGCTGGTTCCTGTTGCAACCTTTTATGCCAATCATTAATTAACATTTTGAAGACAAGGGAAACCTTTGCTCAGAGATTCAGCAGCCTTGTCCTTTCAATTAAAGGTGCTAGAGATCACAGTGAACATCTCTGACACCTGGCAAATGGCCTCCAGAAAAATTAGGAAAGAAATAAAGAGCAAACTTGACATTCCTGATAAGATTAAATCAAAAACAGTATGGAATAAATAAAGGAAGAAAGTATATCACATTTAAGACAACAGCAGATTGCGGGGAGATAATGAAGCCCACTTATTAAAAAAAAACCCACGCTAATAAAAGTATGAACAATATTTTGGTTTGGGGATGTTCTCAAATAGGCCGACACAGCTATGTATAATGTGTGCGTTGAAAGTTGAAACGATCTATAGATGTAGTTCATTTGAGAAATGGACTAAAGATTTGCACTCATTAACTTGGCTCTAAGGCGAGATGCCCATGTGGCAGAAGTTGCCCCCAGTTCCAGTCACAACACATAGGCAGTTTAATGCTCCAAATGGTTTGCTGCTACAGAAGATAAGGCTTCAGTAATACAGTTCCAGACATTAATATAGACATAGAGCTTGTAGGCTTTGCAGATATAGAGACAGATACCTGTATATACTAGTAGAAAGTACTGTTGCTCCAGCAATTCAAGGCATTACACACACTCCAACTCATGGACAGACTCACTGACAAACTAACGAGCTGACAGACCTTCATCACTTATATAGACAGTACTGGGCCATTCAAATAGCAACTGGCTTGGCTGACCATGCACCTGTTCGCTTGTCTCATACATGGGGAGATTTGTATCCATGAAAGAAATTAACCCCTTCCTCCATGTGCACTACCTCCAACAGGCTCTCCCAACTGTGTCCATTTAAGAAAAGTAAAATAAAAATAAAAATCAGCTCATCATGTTCAGTTCCAGTACAGTCATACCTCAGTTTAAGTACGCTTCAGTTTGAGTACTTTTAGTTTAAGTACTCCGCGGACCCATAAGTGTTTAGTTCCGGGTTCCGCGACGTGCTTATGTGCAGAAGCGATCTGCGTGCTTCGCGCATGTGCATAAGTGCTCTATCGGTGCTTCGCACACACACGCTATCGCCGCTCAGATTAAGTCCTTTTCGGGGTGCGAATGGCACCCCGGAACCAATTAAGTTCTTAACCCAAGGTACCACGGTATTTGGAGGTTTTGTTTTTCACTTTTGTGACTGTGGCTTGTGACTTCATTTTTGTGACTTGTTTTTGTAACTATGTGGAACCCAGTTCAGCTACTGGTTGATTGTGTGACTGCAGAAATGGATAAAGGCCCCCCATCCAAAATGACTATCATAAGTGGACATAAGGAAAAAAATGTTAACTTTTTTTTCATCTACAATACCGTCTTATTTATTTTATAGTACAGTACATTGATTATTGACTTCATTTATGGATCAATGGTCTCGTTAGACAGTAAAATTTGTGTTAAATTGCTGTTTTTCTTCGTCCACTTTCCATTACTTTCAATGGGATTAATCCACTTTCCATTGCTTTCAATGGGAAAGTTCATTTCAGGTTAAGTATGGACTTCCGGAACTAATGAAGTACTTTACCCGAGGTACCACTGTATAACGTTTTTTAAACTGTTTGATTCATGGAAGGAAAATAATTATATATCCAGAAGTCAAGACTAAAACCATTTCAAGGCAAGGGCTAGTGGCAGCAGATTGGGGCAGCAACCAGACTCACTGTGGAGTGTTCTCACAACCCTAATGCAAGGTCTGGGATAAATGTGAGGTATGGGGCGCATTCCTGGTGCACATGCACTTTGCCTCCTTTAGTGCAAATCCAAATCACCAAGGGGACGCTTACTGAAAGAGACAAAATATTTCCAAAATGTGTCTGTCCCCTATTTTACCTTAAACCTATGAAACAAATACATCAAAATCACTAGTGGAAATCTGGATCAAAATCAACTTAAACCGACTTCTGTACACAGCACACAAGGAGACCAAATTACAAACCAGTCCATTTTGAGGGAATTAGGTGAACTCATTAAGAGCTGTTTGGTCATTTGGGTCACCGTGAACCGCCCTGGTAACTATTACAGTGCATGCAAAAATAAACTGTGCCTTTGACCCCAAAAGGTAAAGTTGGTCAAAATGCACTGGGAATAATTACACCTCCACTGACTAACTTCCAGTAGGTTTCTAATTATCATGAGGCTACAGCTATGGCAGGAATATTAGGAGGAAATGTGGGGTAGAACAGAAAAACAGATGCTTCTAGATCCTTGATGTCACAGTCCAGAAAAAAACGAAGAGATAACTTGGCAACTGGCTGACATATCAAAAAGGTTAAGAACATAAGAATGCTCCTTCATAAAACCAAAGGCCCCATCTAGGCCAGCATACTATTCTCACAGTGTTCGCTCTGATGCCTAGGGTGGTAATGTCAACTAAGCAAATGTGTAAGTATATTGTTCTGACTCTAAATGATATAGGAACTTTTCTTGTGCAGTAAAGTGTCGTATACAGACAGTACTGTACAGATACTGTAACTGCATGAATATAGATCTATTTACACTCACAAAATCCTGTTCCCAACATTATTTGCCATTCTGCAAGAAACCAACTCAAGATATAGTTAAGGAGAAGACAGAAACAAACTTGAATCTTAACATTTCGGGTTGACTGCGGCAAGGAACAGATTCAGGCCTCTCTGAAATCACGCCTGAGTGTATGGACTATTTGTCATTAATCCAAACGCAGAAAAGAGCGGTGTGGTTTTTGGAGATGTTGTTCCAATGACAGCAAACATGGATGGAGGGTTGGTGTCACCACCCAGCATCAGATAGCTTCCAGGACCATAGGACAGTCCACTCCTGACTCTGACCTTGAGCTGTCAAAGCCACCTTGCAAATTACTGGGGCTTTGCAGGAAATCAAAATAGTGGAATATGAAATTCCAATTTTAATGACCCACAATATGCCAGATTGGTCTACATCAGGGGTATATAGTGGTTAATTAGAATGCCATGAGGCTTGCAACTGCTCCACACATATCATGGTGGTGTTGCCCCACATCACCAGCAAGTAAGCCAACTTGCAGAAGAGCTGATATAGGAGAACTACCAAAGAACATTTGCACAAGGGCCATCACTTCTTAGATGTCCAAGCATTGCCAACAAAGGTTCTACAGGAGGGTACAGTGGATATCTTTTTTATAAAAAAAACTCTTTGGGAAGCTCTTATGTAGTTGAACTACTTGGCATCATTTCATATCTTTGATACACCAGGCCCCTGATGATGTTGCCTTTATGAGAAATCTTCTTTCATTGCATGACATGATGAAACAACTGCTCCAGATGCTAATACATCTTAAGACAGAGATGTTTGCATTTAGTAATTCCCACAATTTGCTAAAAGAAATATTATTTCAGATCCAAATTCTACAAAAAAGATGTTTTAAATAGCCATAGGGTCCTTTTCTGCATTTACACTGGCATTTCAAGAAAAGGAAACTAAAATATATATCTGGTCTAAATATCTACTATAAATCACTCCGTATTTAGTCACTGTGAGTTTTTGAAGGGCTCCTTTTCAGGAGATTGCAATAACGTTGTTTTCCAAATTGGTATTTTTTTTTAACTACAGGATTAAAAGCACCATCAGTCCAGAAACATACAATTTTAGAGGAATCACAAAAATCTAAAACTCAGAACTATGATTAAAATAACACCCATTAAATCTCTATGCAGCTTAATGATGTTCACTCAGCTTATATGGAAAGGGGAAAAAATAAGTATTTCAGGTAATAGCTGTGCTCCTAATATCCACAACTCTACACTCTCTTTTTGCTCACAAAGTGAATGGATTTCTGAAGTTGACTGGAATATTAGCTCAGCATTGCATGTGTCTAGTCTAATTTTTTCCCCCTCTGAGAAATGCTACTGGTTGAGTTGGCATTGAGACAGAAGGCTGTAAATTCCTATCTTCCATCAGTACCGTTGACCTTAGAGCAAACCCCACAACTGGCTACAGGCATTCAACATCCATCACTGCTCCTGAAACCTAATCTTTCAGGGAAGGACAGCTGCAATGGACAACAGTTAAGCAGCTTTCAAAGATACATTCTGCCATTCGAACAATTAAAAAAAAATGAAACCAATAAACTTCCATTTTAACTACTTACCTTTAAAACAAAATTGTATGGTTCTCTTTTTATAGTTAATATTTATCTTCTGAAATCTTCTGAAAGTGAACATTCCGAGCCAAAAACATGAAACTGCCCTTTGAAACTGGACTTAATCAGAGCAAGCATTTTAACATTGGGTTACAAAGTGCCCTGTGAAATGCCTTTAAATCCTGCTGATTTCTCTGCAATTTCTCCAGTCCCCCCTCCCAAAATCCACTGACAACATCTCCAGGTTAAGAAAGGCGAGTATTTACGTAGCTCATTCCAGAAGCAATAACAGATTGCAATAAGAAATAAGCAGAGACCAGACAATAATCAATATGCAAAAGAAATACGAAAAAGCCTTGCACAAGCCTGGAGACCAGTTCTTTGCTTATCTCGGAAATCTTATTGTCATGGCACCCAGGCATCAGCTAGCGTGAGAAGCTTGTAGGTTTGACCATCTACAAAATCATATTATACACACCACTTACTGGATTTGAAACATGGTTCCAAGAACATTGAAGAAAACAACCTGGGGATTACCACATTTTCTTGCTCTATTTCATACAATACATTCAATATATTATTTATGGAGGAAAAGTCCACCAAGCAACATCATTTTCCACCCACCAAAACTCCTACATTTAAATATTCATTAGCAGTTTCCGTATAAAAACCCTATGTGTGCCTAATATATGGTCTTATCAAAATAAAAAAGAATTGTCCTTTTAAAGCAATAATATTATCATTTTCAATAAACTAATTAAAAAGTATTGCTCATTTAGAGTGCTATTGTATTCTAGAAGTACATGAACACATGCAATCTCTCAAGAAGCGATCTCAATAATTTTAATTTTATTAAATTGCTTCAAATTTTATCACACAAGGGTCATATCCATGTGAGTGTACTTATTTAAAATCATGTTTTTCTGGTTGATGCATACTTATGCTGTTGCATGCAAGACATGATATGAGAACATCTCAAATACATTTTTTAAAAAATCTGAAATACAACATGGGGCATTTAGCTGCAAAGACAGTTTTGTAAGTTGCCCCGTTAAGTTGTGGAACCTTTTCTTAGAGGTTTCTAAGAAGAACAGAAATATCCCACCTTGGCTCAGAGAAGAGGCTGCATTAGATAAATCTGGATATAACATAGATTAACTTATATGTGGGCCTTTCATTAAACATAACAAAGATTTTTTTAAAAAAACAAATAACAAAGATAAAAGTATTAAAAACTCCTTTTTTAAAAAAAAGTGAGCAATAATCTTTTATTGCTTTATTTTCATACAAATATGGTTTTGTGATTTTTCTTTGAACAGAATTTGCAACATTGTGCATTTACCAAAAAATATTTCTGATGTGCATGATTGATAATCTAATAAGAGATGCCAGTGTTCAGTCACAGCTGAGTGACATTATCAGGGAGACAATGTGGTTCAGATGAAAGTATCTTCCGCTGAGTCTGTGCTAGACACAGAACCCCTATGAAAGGAATTTACAGGCAAAGAACTCTCAAGCAATCTTCTTCTACATCATCAGATTTCCTCAGTAGATGTGTTGTACAGGAGCCCTCAACGTAGCAGATCACAGAGAAAAATAATTCCTCCCCCTTTGCTCCCACTTGGCAAATCACTAATAGTATATGAAGGAATATTTTAAGAACTGTTTCTCCTTTGGGCTCTTGTTTGCTATTACATATCCATAAGCAGGTTCCTTGAAAACCTATCCCAAATAAATTAAGATAACAGCCACATACTCCCCAAACTACGTGAACTACCGAGTTTGCTTCCAGTTGTAAAGTGTGTTACATTTTAACACCAGAAGAATTAATAAGACAACAGAAACAGTGCAATACAGTATAACCTAGTCTCCTAATGCTCAAGAAATATTAGTAAAAATGTATAAAGTGTTGAATTACAAGTAAAGTCTAACAACTGAACCACCTATTATGCATGTCTAGACAGAATTACTCCACAAAGTAATTCTATGGCAAATATATTACTATCCACTGTAAATGCACTAAAAAATTGTTAAAACCAGGTTCCCAAGAAATTGATCTCCCACACAACAGCTCACTTATTAGCACACCTAATTTTATACTAAAATTATCCACACACAAACACAGCACAACAGTTTGCTTTCATCACGCCATCCTAAAATCTTCAGATTTAGCTTTGGTAAATCCTTTCAAAAATAGAGTTGCCTCTTAGCCTGATAAATCATGTTCAATTTGAAAGGAATTCAATATGCAAATGTTTCAGCTGTTCCTCGGCACAAATTGTCTGCCTTGTCAATTTGAAAAACTGAAAATTTGAAAAACTGAAAATCAACCATCAGGAATGCCATGGTTGGTCGATTTCAAACCTCTGAGAACGATGCTCGGAAATAAATGGCACATCTTCAGCCCATATCCTACAAGCGCTGACTAGATTTCAAGCACAACTTTAGGATTCTGGCAATCACTACTGTAGTCTAAATACACCATCAACATGCACCCACATCATTTTCAGAGTAATCACCATCTTTCATCCCCCCTTTCTTATTTTAGTTTTTTTTTGGGGGGGTGAACAGTCCCATTTCTAAGCCTGATATAGGATCTTAGAGCTAACTCTCCCACCCCAAACCTGGGTCCTTTTTATATTGGCTAATAGTGTTAAATTTGGAACTAAAGATGAAACGAATCCAGATGTCAAAAAGGTCGAGATGACCACATTTCATACAGCAACGTCCCTCAACCCTAAAGGTAGAAAGGGAAGCCTCAAAGTTCCTTATAAGACTTGCCAGTGGGGAACAGCACAAAAATTACCACTCATTCCAACAACATTAGCCTAACCCTTTGGTAATAAATCATAGGTAAGTCTTTATGAAATCGGCACAAAAATGCCCTTCTCGCCAAAAGAGAGAGAGGAGAGTGTTCCATACAATGGTATTTGCTGCGTAAGAGCAGTTTATACAGGCCCCTAGTGGCTTACCACTCACAGCAGCAGACAATGGGGTGATCCCTACTTTTTTGCTTGCGAAGTTCTAGTGCCATTGCCAATCCAGTGTGGGAACTGCAAGTGGTCTTTTAAAAGAAAATTGGAGAGTACCTTGTGTTTCTAATCACCAAGTCAGAGCTATTGTCAAATACTTCACAGATTTTTAAAATAAAAAAATAGAAAATGTATCTACCCACACACAAACCATTGTCCTATTGCTGCTTGAGAATATTTGAGTTATATAAAAGCCACAATAGAATGTTTAACTAATGTCACTGTTATTCACCAAGCAGCAAAATGTTGAGACAGGTGAAAATATATTTTTAAACGCAACTGCTTGAAATCTAAAACCTGCATTTCCCTTTTTAAGTGTCATTCCTACCAAAGAACATATAAATTACAATGGATTTCTTAGTGCCATCTTAAAAGCAGAGATCGTCTGTTTCACTAAACCATGTACACAAACCATGTATCATTCTGAACTGAAAATACCTATAAATATCCTACCATACCTCCACTACTATTATTATATGAAAAGGTATCTAATTATCTGTCTCCCTTTTCTTTGCAAGAGCTACAGAACCTAGTTCTGAAACATGCCTTGTAGGGAACACATCTGATGTTTATAGCAATTCACCAGAGCAGAATTTGACAGCTGAACTTAAGGCACTGACCAGACTATCAATTTCACATTTGAAAAATACCGAAGCCATACAGTAGATCTCAGGAGAACTAATTTAAGGACATTTTGATGAAGCAAATCATCAGTGTCCCTTAAAAGCAGACATATATGTGACTGATTCATATTCAGAGGCTGAAATCTTTCATTTCTGTTGTTTACGTTACTCTGTTGTAGTGTGTAATCTTTATTTCAAAATGAACAAAAACTCTTTTTGTAATAAAATTCCACCATCAAAGAGGGGAGGCACCCTCCCCATAATTTTCTTTCCATTTTTTCATGTTGTGGGTATGCATATCATGGGGGTGAAAGAAAATGACAAAAACGTCACCATCATCTGTCGCAATAGAACTTTTGACACTGTTTTCCAAGCAAAAAAAAATCACAGGAACCAACACAAAACACACCATGAAAACTCAATGCAACGACACATCTCAGCCTCATAAGATTCTGAAGGAACATAAAATCTTGGTGCTGCACTCTGCTGGGGTGAACACTTTACACGAACCACACCAGAAACATAATTTTTAGGCACGTACAAAGAAACTTGATGAGAAATGCACTTCCCAGTGGATTATAAAATATGCAAAACCCTGAAAGGAGGAATGCTGGCGACACTGCCTTCTTCCCAAATAACCTGTGGAGAAACAGAACTAACACCAGCGGAACAGGCGATTGGGGAAAAGGTTAAGTATAAAGGTTATGACTTGTAGGGCAGCTAGTCATTGAGGGCGGCTTGGGGAAGATGGCAAAACAAAGAACAAAAAAAAAAACCACCACCTTCACAAGCATTAGGAAGCAACTCAGAAGACTGGGTGGAAGTATTGTGGAAAACACTGATCAAGTAAGTTTCCCTCAAAAAAACAACAACCATGGGAGTACTCTTGTAAACCTTGCCATGCCTCTGTCAAGAGTCCTTGTCTTGGCTGCTTTAAGGATTTTGTAATTATTGTTGTTGTTGTGAAATAATTCCTGTTTTAGCATATGGGTTTACTTAGGAACCCTATGAAGAAGAAAGAGGGGGTGTTATCTGGGCATCCCACGGGTTGTTCACAACCTTCCCCCCCCCCCCCAGTCACACGCGCGCAGGCGGTTCCCCAATCCCAGCGCACTTCGGACGGCATCTCCTCTCGCCTTTGATTTCTGTTATCTTCCCACTGCAATAAACACCACTCAGGACAAACGAGCTAACTCGGTCCATCATCATCATCATCAACCACAACAACAACAAGCCTTCCGTCGGCAGCACCGCACGCCTCCATCTCTCCCTCCCAAGCAAACGGACGGACCTCTCTCTCTCCCCCTGGACACCAATCCTGGCACGCACCAGCCCAGCCTTCTTCCCACCCCACCGCCTTCAGATTCCCCTTATTGTCAGCCTTCCTGTCTGGAGATTAGACCCCCGGGGCTACCGGAGGGGGGGGAGAGAAGAGTAGCTGAGAAATGCACATGGCTGTCTCTCATGCACACATCATGCACGCGCGCGCACGAGCGCGCAAACACACACACACATATGCACACACCAGATTTCCAGAGCAGGGGCTGGAAGAAAGAAATGGGTCAGCAGCAGCAGCGGCGGAGAGAATTACCTGGTCATGCTGGCTCCCCGTCGGCTCCCCTCGCAGCAGCAGCAGCGCCGCCGCTGCCCCCGCCGCCAGCCAAGCCCTCCTTGCCGGGCGCTGCTTCTTGGCAGGGCTCCCTTCCTCTCCTTTCGTCTTCCTTCCTCTTGCTGCTGCCGCCACGGCCACCTCTGCTCCTCTTTCCCCCGCTGCTGCCGCTCGTCTCCCGGGAGGCCGATTTAATCCAAAGCCGTGCGAGCGGCTGCCAGCCGAGTCCCTCCTTCCCCTCCCGCGACGCCCCCAAGCGCCCGGGGGTCTCTCGCCGCCCTCTCACGGACCGTCCAAAGCGGGGAAGTGGATGGGAGTCCGAGGGGCCGGCGGCATCCAGGGAGCGGGGAAGCCGGCGGAACTCCCCGGGCTGCCGGGTCTCCCTGGCTGGCTTCTTGCTGCTGCTTGTCCGCTCTCCTCTTCTTCTTTTCTTGCTGCTGCTGCTGCTGTTGCTCCCGGGCTCTCTCTCTCCCTCTCTCTCTCTGCTCTCCGCTTCACCCTCCTCCTTTCTCCTCTTGCTCCCTCCTCCCTCCCCCTCCCTTTTGCCCCTCTTAATTTAGTCCATTCTTTAGCTACAAATAGAAAAACCGGATCCGCTCTCCTCCTCCTCCTCCTCCAAGGAGGGAAAAGAAGAAGAAAAAAGAAGAAGAGGGAAATTTCCCCAAAGTGCAATGCAGACCCAAAAAGGGCAAGTTGGAGATGGCTCGGGTGTTGGAGAGGGATGGAAACAGAATAGGCGAGAGATTCCCCCTACCTTTAAAAAGAAAAAGAAAGAGGAAAGGAGGGGGAAAATAAAGACCCTTTTAGAGGACTCCTCTGGGAAGAGGCGATGGCTGCGCTTGCTTGCTGAGGGACCAAGTACTGTAGTAGGGATGCTCGCCTCCCGCTTTCCTCCCCCCTCTCTCTAGGTGATATTTATATAGAGAGAGGACATAATATATATTATTGCTAAATCCTCTTATGCTGTGCAGATCACAGGATTTGCGTGCGCCCCCCACCCTCAGCAGTGTTGTGAGAAGCTTGTTGCAGAGCCCGGCTGTTTTTAGGCGAGTGGGAAGCGGGAGGAGAACGGCTGAGCCTCTCGCCCTGCGCGCCTGGGTGGACCACAGACGGACGGAGGACGCGAGCAACGAGGAAGGCGCACACGCGCAACGCCGGAGCGCCCCGGGCAGCAACGGTGCGCTGTGTGGGGCGGGAATGGGGAAGAGTGGGGGGGGGGAGAGAGAGATTGGCAGGGACGGTGACGTCACTCCCCGTTATCTTGCTGTACCAGCCCAGAAAGGACCTCCCCCTTTCTCTCTCTCCCTCTCTCCCCCCCCCAACCTCTTGTGCCAAACAGAGCTACACGCGCACGCCCCGCGTTTGCAAGAAGGCGAGAATCTTGTGCGCCCGTGTTTTCCCTCGGAGAAGCACGCACGCTTTCAAACGCGAGCGAGCGAAGCAGCCGGTTGGGTGCCTTCTCGCTTTGCACCCCGCCTTCTCTCCGCCCTCTTCTGTGAATTTTGCGAGAGCTCCTTTCCTCCTTCTCCTCCTCCTCCTCGCAGCTGCCCTCACGTCTTTGAGGACACGCGGTGCAACCTACCAGACGTTTTTTAAAAAATGGAAACTTCGTGCGCCAGGGAGGAATCGGGGTGGTAGAGACGATAGTTCAGGTCAGGTGGTCCGTTTTCTTGGAGTTAAAGGCCGTTTTGGAGGAATCGTGTGGCTGCAATCCTAACTCTGTTTACATGGGAATAAGCCCAACGAAGTTCAGTAGGGGTTACTTTTGAGTAGACGTGACTAGGATTCTGCTGCAAATCGGTGTGGTGCCCCCCCCCCGTAGAAAAGAAGGGTGTCAGGTTGCTTTAAGGAGGCGAGTAACAAAAGGAAGCCTGTTACTTCATTTGGATTATAAACCTTAAATTGCCAAGCAAATGAAACCTCAGTGTTGCATTCTTCAAGAAAGTTGCTGCCTTGGGATCATTTACATTTGTTGTATATGTAGTGCCGTTTACGTAATAATAATCATATTGGGTGGGAACATGGTGATATTTATATAAACAATAGCATTTCTTATTCGTAGTTTAAGTTAAATAACAGTAATTTGCTATTAATTACAATGTTCGGGTTTCTTTAAAAAAAGAGAAAAGAAACCATGAGGCTTCTGAATGCTTTTATATATACACATACACACACACCATAGCTGCCAAGTTATCCCTTATTTTAAGGGATTTTCCCTTATGCTGAATAGGCTTCCTCGCGAGAAAAGGGAAAACTTGGCAGCTATGACACACACACACACACACACACACACACACACACACACACACATGGTAGGTAAAGGGACCCCGACCGTTAAGTCCAGTCACGGACGACTCGGGTTGCAGCGCTCATCTCACTTTAGTGGCTGAGGGAGCCGGCGTTTGTCAGCAGACAGCTTCCGGGTCATGTGGCCAGGATGACTAAGCCGCTTTTGGTGAACAGCAGCACACGGAAACTCCGTTTACCTTCCCACCAGAGCAGTACATATTTATCTACTTGCACTTTAACGTGCTTTCAAACTGCTAGGTGGGCAGGAGCAGGGACCGAGCAACGGGAGCTCACCCCGTCGCGGGGATTCAAACCGCCAACCTTCTGATCGGCAAGTCTTAGGCTCTGTGGTTTAGAGCAGAGTGCCACCGCGTCCCTACAGACACACACACACAAGCATCACAAATCCTTGTAAGAAAACAAACACACACCAACAGTGTGAACCACAAATGTAAAAGCCGTTTCACCACCAGGCCCTGCTATGCCCCCACACTATTATGAAGTATATTCAAAAATAGATACAACTAATTCCTCAAGGTCAAAGTCCAAATATTCTGCAAATCTCTCCCAAAATTTAATCCTTGCAGAGTTTCAGCGTGACCCTTTTTGCTTCACTGATGACCCAATTCTACACACAGCTTGTGCACGGAATGAACCAGGGATCCGATCTGTTACTTGTGTTCCACTCATTTCCCTCTGCAAATGTTTAAAGTACAGTATAGATAATAAAAACAGGCTGACTTCTACCTTCTTTCTGCAACCACTGAAGGGCTGCTTACAGGAGCAACCGGACAATGCCAAGGCTCATTACCATATAATCTGTCTCCAGTGGACTACCAGTTACTATTGGTAACTGAAACACATGAAGTTAGCTATAATCCATAGCTGTCCTATAGTAATTGAAGAATAAATGCTTCCATCCAATCTGAAAAAGGTAAACCACAGTTAAGCTAGTGTGTACATTTGAAACAGCCGTTGCACATGCACAAACGATAGCTTCGTGAATAGGAGTTGGGGGGAGTGCAGGCATGGGATTGGATGAAAGACAAGAGTGGGTGTGTCACCTTGCTGCTTAAAAGCTACTCATGTGTGCATAGACTAACTGCCTTAATTGCAGAATTTCACACTGAGGGATACAGAAATATTAGTAGGCAATAGCCACACACGTTGTGTTAGCACACTGAATTATCCCATTCCTTCCTCCTCCGTCTTTTGTTCTCAGAAAGCTACTGCCCTGCCACATCCTTGTGGCAACTTGATACAGTCATACCTCGGTTTAAGTATTTTCAGTTTAATTACTCCACGGACCTGTCTGGAACAGATTAATCCACTTTCCATTACTTTCAATGGGAAAGTTCCCTTCAGGTTAAGTACGTTTCAGGTTAAGTACGGACTTCCGGAACCAATTACACCCACACCTCAGGTTAAGTACGCTTCAGGTTGAGTACTTCGCGGACCCGTCTGGAACAGATTAATCCACTTTCCATTACTTTCAATGGGAAAGTTCGCTTCAGGTTAAGTACAGACTTCTGGAACCAATTGTGTTTGTAAACCGAGGTACCACTATACTACAGTACATTCCATTTCTTAGTCTGTCTAAGGGCATTAAAGCACAGTTAGTCCATTTGCCTAAAAGAACACAATGTTTCTGTGTTTATACAGAAAATGCTACAGCTGTGTGCATTTATCAACAATTTGTTCTATATTTTTCAAATATACATTAGTAAGCACTGTATAGGAACATGTAAGGTGGGTGAGCTGGCGGAGTCCTACTATCACTTGCCTGTGAAAGGCCTTCAAGCACTGCTTGCCATGAAGACGAATTGCCGCTGTACTGTTTTCCAAAGATACACAACACAGAGAGAGCAGGAAATGGGATTGCTGGAAGGGCAAGGGAGGGTGTAGTGCATTGCCTTAAAATGTTCTGTGAACAGACCTGTTCCTTTCCACACTTCAGGATTCTTTGGACCCCGTAGATGTGGAAACAAATCAGTAACAAAGTTTGAGAATTCTGAAACAAAACATGGGCTTTTTACACATCCAAATTGTAGCCAGCTCATCCCCTTTTGCCTGCAGTAGTCAGCGCATCCCCTTTTTAAAATTTGTTGTCAAAACATAAATATTTGTGTTTTAAGTCTGGCCTGCACTATATGTTCCATCTCTCCAATTTCATTTTCTACAGCACAACTAATACTGGTATGGTTTGTTTGTTTGTTGCTTGTTTAAAAGAAAAGTGTTCTCACAGGTGAATTTTTATTATTATTAAAAAAAAATCAGCTTAATGTTAGATTAATACACTAGAAGTATTGCTGGGGAATCACATAACTGCTATTTCAGTTATACCATATTTGTGAGTTTCTGATAGGCATCTTGTTGGCCACTATAAGAACAGAACGCAGTATAGACCTCTGATGTAGTAGAGTGCCGCTTACGTCATTATGCATGAATGCTTAATTATTGAGATCAATTATGCATGCAAGTTCTACTCAGAACAGACCCACTGGAATTATTGGACCTAAGTTAACCATGCCCATTAATATCAGTGAAAACATACCGGCAAAATTGTAAAACAGGACACCTAAAGGAAACTCGAGACGGTAATTGAAACAAGTGCCCATGTACCGATGGATACTATTTTGAGTCTGATCCTGTTAAGATAGAATTTGTACGGTCTTCAGGTAGATGTTTGGATTATGCCCAGCACGAGCCAGCCCCTCTTGTCTCAGGAGTACATTTCACTGTGTTCAATGGGCCTTACTCCCAGAGAAGTATGCCTACCATTCAGCCTTAATTATAATTGAAAAGGCCTTTCATATGATTCAGCAACAGAAGCAGACTTCAATGAAAAAAGACATGAAGGTGGAATTCTACTTTTGCGTGACCGATAATGAGATTGCATCTAAGGTTTGTCAAGAAAATGCAAGTAAAAACCACACCTATCAAAATGTATTCAGATATAATTTCAAATTTATCTTGTTTATTTGTCATCAGACAATATTATGAAACCTGTGCTTGCCAATATTTCACATGCTGTAATGCATATTTATTGGATGAATAAATTGTGCATTTTGAAAGCACTTTGTTTTGCTAAGATGTCTTTTGCCAGTGTTCATTCAACTTTAAAGAGTTCAAACAGAAAACCTGTTGTGAATGCTGGAAAAAAAAAAAGAGAGACTTGTGGTTGCAATGGAAATGAAAACTATCATTATCTCCTACTACAGGGCAAACCATAAAGTGGACTTAGTTTAAGGTTCTCAAAGTTTTATACTTGAGTTTTCTTCATTCATCATAAAAGAAGTATAGTTTTGAGTTTGGTTTTGGTTTGCTGGGGTTTGTTTTTGGTTTCCAATTAACATGGTTTTTAGGTTTTGCAATAGCATACATGCATAGTAAAGCTGCCACGCATTCTAATGTAGTATGCATTTTGGGAAACTGGTGGAATTTCCCCAGATGATTTTATAATGTGGAAATACCTCAAGTTTAGGTGTCAGTTGCTGCCTTTCTGTCTGCTACGCCAGGGCTTGGGAGCCCACTCTGTTAGGAAAACTTTATTTAAGAAACAGATAAAAGTTCCAGAATTTTCTTTAATGTGTAGGAGTGGCACTCTAGGCTTGATTGGTGTCAGCTGGAGGTGCAAATAAAGGGAGGAAGTTGCACACTGCAATTCCTGAACAAGGAAAGCACACACACACACACACACACACACACACACACACACACACACACTGTGCTGTGATACTGTGAGTTTTGCTGTGTCAGGGTTGTTAATTACTGGACTGAGATTATACCATGCTGGAGAGATAAAGAAGGAATGTATATAGCTTGTATATAATAGTAACGGAAATGCTTGTGCAACCAGTCAAGCAATAAAGAAGCTCTTGACTATGAATTTGAGTATGACTCCTGTTCTTGTCCTCCGCCTCTGGGGAAAACTCTGCTACAAACAGTAAGAAGTGGTTTTACTGAGGTACTACCACACTAGCAGAGTAGCGCAGTGGAAGTATGTTGGCGGTCACCTCTAATACACCCACCCATGTTGCTGGACTCCAGTTCCCACAAGGCCCAGACAGCACAGCCAACGGTTAGAGATTATTGGAATTGTAACCCAGCTGTGGCTGAATTGCCAAAGGTTCCCCACATTATGCTACACCATAATAGCCTGAGATGGGGAAAGTGCTGTCAGCTGCTTCTGGCTGCCTCTCTCCTTTTGTATTATCTGTGAAGTGGGAAGGGTAGACATGGCCCTTGGGACACCATGCAATGATATGTCCATTTCCTGTATGGCTAATGAGAAGGCATCATTTGCGTGGCCAATGGTAAGACACCACTTGACTGGTGGCAGAAGTGGAGTGACCCCAGATGCTTGGAAGTAGGGCAGCCAATGTTGCTACATCAGCACTTTCTCTTCTCATAAGCTCATGGCTCTCTCATGCTGGTGTTCCTGGTAGAGCAGCTACTAGCTGTCAGGAATGAGCCAGCTCCTAGTGGAACAGAGAGGGTTAGATCTGACACAGGCTGAACAGTGGTCAGTGCACAATGCTGCTCCCCCACCCCTGGAAATGCCGGTTGCAGAAGGAATGACTGAGAGCGGGCTGGAACACAGCCAAAGCTCTCAGGAGGCTTGAAAAGGCTTGGAGACGGTCTGCCAGAGCAAGAGGAGGCTGGAGCTAATCCAATAAGTCTGAAGAGTTGATGAATGGGAGGGCTGCTAGATAGGAAGCAAACAAGACGTAAGGGGCATAGCTGCCAAGTTTTCCCTTTTCTCGCGAGGAAGCCTATTCAGCATAAGAGAATTTCCCTTAAAAAAAGGGAGAACTTGGCAGCTATGGTAAGGGGTGAAAGTTCAATATCTTCTGTAGACAACGGAAGAAGTCTTCAGAAGGGTTATCTTGAGTGATAACGCTGGAGGCTGCGTTAGAGCTGTCTGGAGCCGTTTGTTTTTGCAATGAATCCTCCTTTTTAATTATCTATGCCAGGGGTCAGCAAACTTTTTCAGCAGGGGGCCAGTCCACTATCCCTCAGACCTTGTGGGGGGCCGGACTATTTTTTTTTTAAAAAAAATGAACGCATTCCTATGCCCCACAAATAACCCAGAAATACATTTTAAATAAAAGGACACATTCTACTCATGTAAAAACACCAGGCAGGCCCCAAGGCCCCACAAATAACCCAGAGATGCATTTTAAATAACAGGATACATTCTACTCATGTAAAAACATGATGATTCCCGGACCATCCACGGGCCGGATTGAGAAGGTGATTGGGCCGCATCCAGCCCCCGGGCCTTAGTTTGGGGACCCCTGATCTACGCTTACTGTGTTATCAAGCTGGGAACCTGGACTCCTGACACTAGCAATCCCAAGTGGACTGTGGGACTGACCTTTTACAAATTAAATGTACACCTCAACGATAATCCACAGCAAAATAGAATAGTAGGCTTGTTCACACACAACTACGCATACCTGCTTTCAGGCTTGAGGAATTCTCTCCCCCCCCCCCCCGGGCAAATGGTTTCCAGAATCAAGGAGGACCAAGAAATGTTTTTCTTATGATTTCTTCAGTCATTACGGGAGAAGACAAGGAATTCAGTCCTATCCCCGTGATGGAGTTGCTCACTCTGGCTCCTCCCTCTTCCCTCTTTCCCAGCAACACCTGACCCTACGGAGGCCTGCTGTGGTCAAATGTCTTTGTGTCTGTTGCTCTTGCACCCTTAATGAATGCCGCATTCTAGGGGACGGTGGGTCATCTATGCTGTCCAATGAAATGTCAGCTGTCTGGGCTATCTCCCCACCCCACCCCACCTCGTACTTCCTCTTCTAACACTTCATAACTTTGCAGCTGGCCAGTCTCTGCCTCATTTATCTCCCTCATAGCTCGGCTGTAATTCAAACTGGCCTCCCTCTACTCTGTCAGCTACAGAAGAAGGGGAAGACAATCTCCACTATACCTCTTCCTCTTGTTTCCAGTCCCTGACACCTTAAATGCCATGTACACCTTAACAAAAAATGCATTCTACATTCTTTAAAAACAGCTTATCACGATTCGCATTATAGCATTTGTATGTGACTGATTCTTATGAGTTGGATACAACAAAGTCATACTCAGAAGTCATTGACAAAGTCATTGATTTGAAGCACATTGAAATCAATGTGCTTAGGAACATACTGTAGCTAGCTGCCCTGTACCAAATCAGACCAGTGGCTCATCTAGTTCAGTATTGTCTACAGTGCATGGCAGGAGCTTTCCAGGGTTGCAAGCAGGGGTCTCTCCTACCCTACCCGGACATGACGATGACTGAACTTGGGACCTTCAACATTGAAAGCAAAATTTTCCCTGGACATTTCAGTGATTGCCACCTGGACGCTGCTTAAGGGTGAATACCAGCTATGTCTGGAAAATTTCGGACATATGTTAACCCTAAGATACACCCCTAAGTGGTGATGGTTGTTTTTAAAAAAAGGGTATTTACAACTTTCAGTGCACGGTACATGCTTTTATTTCCAGTTCATAGCACATACTCTATTGCAGCCTAATAAACCTTGATCCTACTTCATCAGTCTCAAATCTCCACGGATTTTTATCGTGTGATTAATTACCAGCTTCCTGGAGTCTTTTTTACTCTCTTCAATTCCTTTACTACAAAGAGCTGAGATAAAAATAGCAAGCATGGCAAAAATAATGAAAAAAAGTAAATGTACTCAGAATCTCTTTCTTCTTCAGACATCCTTTCCTTTAAGTACCAAAGGTTTATCATTTGAAAGATTTATAAGAATCATGAAAGTTTAAAAGATGAAGATAAACCACTGAATGACTCCTTAGAGATACGAAATTAGCACTTAAAACATACACATATCGAAGGTATATTTGAAGAGTTTATTACTTTTGTTTACTGGCAATGTATATACTTACGGTATTAGCCGAGTAGTTTGTAAGTTTTGGTATTCACCAGATGCAGCAAAAGGGCCTTGCGCGCTATAAACGAGAATTCTAAAGGTGCAAACGAAACAACTGGGGGTCTGTTTCTCTTAGTCACTTAGAAATCCAGGGCTTAATGTGTGTGTTAATGGAGCTTTATGACTAATCACCTGTTAGATTTCAGCTGACATCTTGTCACGCTGTAACTGTAAATAATAAAAATGCATGGCTATCTTAATGTATGCAACTAAAGAAAAAGGAGAGGGAGAATATTCCATAATATTGCTTTGATATGGCACAGTTCCAATAATTTAATGCATGCACTAGTTAGTGGCTCCACTCATAGAGGCCCAAGAACATTTGTGGACAACTTTCTTCAAATTGTCTTACTGTAAATTTAGACCACCTCCCATCCTTTTCCACCCCCAGTACAAATGAGTGTGCTAATTTACGCACCTGAATTCTTCATATATTCCTGAGGCTACCCCCCCATCCTGCATTCTGCATCCCTTCCCCCAAATAGCACATCGCAACTTCAGAGTCCCAGGTATGATATGAATAATTTCAATATAGGAACTCTCTGTTGGCAAGTAGGGTCCAATGCACTCTGACAGCAAGGGGCACTTTGGTGTCAGTTTCCCACAACTCCAAGTTTCATGTATTCCCCAACATGAGAAGGTATGAATTGCTACATTGTGTTTCAGGACACTCCTCCACCTTAAGTTAGTTATTTAAAAAAAATCAAGGGTTTCTTTTGTTGTGGTTTTTGAGGGCAATTCTATTCTACTGCAATAGGAAGAAAACCATGCACATAAAGATCTTGATCTTGCAAATATGCTGCTTAAATTTATCAGTTACTTGTCATATCTAAGAATCTCAGTCAAGAACCTGCTCTGTCCATTTTATGTGTGAAAGGAGTGTAGAGGGTTAAAAACACTTGTCTGTTTTCATAATAGACAAATTGCTTTCCTTGCCATCACCACAAATTACATCAGAGGTCAATAAAAAAACCCCACATGTTTACAAAGTTAGGACCTTCCTTGTGACCCAGAAAAACTGACACACACACACACACACCACCACCATTGCAGCTAACAGTTTGCACAAAACTTACTAATCCATTTTTTGGGGTCACTGAGACCTCAACTCCAACAGCAAATGTTGGCAAGCAACCTGCACTCTCACCTTTAGCAGCTGCCCAGAGTTAATGGCAACTCTCCATTCAGAACCTTTTGCTGTTCATGGAAAAAATCTTTCCAAAACATGTTGTTAAGAGTTGTCATAAACTCTTCTAGGGCACAATGTCAGTGCTCCCCCTCCAAAATAATCAATAAGCTCCTCAAATTTGAGCATTGCCTTCAATGCCAATGTAGCAATGTGAGAGACAAGCCTTCCCCTTTGCACAACATATGGGATATAATTACCAACACACTCCCACAATGCTTTGTGCCATGCAAGAATGCTACAACTGATGAGCAATTAGTGCCATTCAGATGGAGGTGTCCAAAGAGGCAGTATGCACCATCCAAATCCACAAGGTAGGCATAAAATTCTGCCTGTGTTGCTATTCAAAAACACCATGTGTTTATGGTGTAGATATATATTTGGGGAAGGAAGGAAGTGCCTCAGAGGTTGAAAACGTATGCTGAGAAACTGGCAGTGCATGCATTTCCCCAGAGTTCCTTTCACACAAATCCAGAAGTGTCAAGAGCAGCATTATGGTTTTCAGTAATATTTTTCGGGTTAAGGGCATCTGCAGGCCAGCAGTCCCTCTGTTTTCAGTAATATTTGTTAGGGAGGATTCGGAGGAGCAATGGACAGAGGAGGCGGAACAGGGGCTCAGGGATGCTGAAGAGCCTTGCAACCACCTAGAGCAGGCATCCCCAAACTTCGGCCCTCCAGATGTTTTGGACTACAATTCCCATCACCCCTGACCACTGGGCCTGTTAGCTAAGGATCATGGGAGTTGTAGGCCAAAGCATCTGGAGGGCCGCAGTTTGGGGATGTCTGACTTAGAGGATCGGGAAGGAAGCTCAGACTCAGGAAGGGAGGGGGCTTTCAAATCAGCACAGACAAGGAGGGAAATGAAACCTAAGGATCAAAGATGGTTTGGGAATCATAGGAAGCCACTCCCCGAATCTGACTCAATGGGTTTGGATGCGTAATTCTGAACTGTAGCTGTTTCTTGTATATATGTAATAAAGACTGTAAATACCACGCTGCTTGTGGTGGGTGTTACTGTGAAGGGGAAACACCACCTTTACAATATTTGACGAATGTTTTCAGATCTGCTCATGTGTTTATACACAAATAGATGTATCTCACATTCACATTCATAGCAGTTCTCCTGCTGGAGACAATTGGGCACCAACAATTAATTCCCTAATTACTTAGAAATTCCCTAATTCCCTAATTACTTAGAAAAATAACCAAGAACCAAGAAGCACCAATCAAATTAAATATGTGTGCTTATTTACGCAAAATTGCAAACAGTGAATAAAATGCCATAGCTTGGGGCATGGATACAGAAATATAAACTAGCAGGACGGTTAGTTGTGGCATCCTACCCAAACCCATGTTGCCTCCACAGTAAGCTTAAACAATTCATAATATAGAAAAGGAGACAGCTTAAATGGGGAAGTTTAACAGCTGTCAATGGTATGAACAAAGAGTCCTAGCAGATCTACATGTAGGAAACACCTGCTTCGTGTTGTATCTCTTCTAGTCCTGCAGTTGTGAAATGTGTTGACTGTGCATTGGCTGGCCATGTAGCATATGCTATGGATGCAAGATCTATGAAATATGGTACTCTTGTTACTGGTAATTCACAAGTCATGTTTATTGCACTTCTATACCATACAGCACTGTTCACAATTAGACCCCATGGACAATTCCTGCAGGTTTTTGCAGGTTTCTGGGGCTTTCTATTTATTTCAAAATATTTCTAGATCATTTAGTGTTTTTTTAAAACAACAACAAGTTTTTTTTTTAAAAAAACCTATTTTGTTTTTTTTAAAAAACTAAAAGACGCCTACCAACAATACAAATCAACATAAAAACACCAAAACAGTATTTTAAAAAGTCAGAAACAAATACCCAGTGATACATGTCCAAACTTATGGGCAGCCTGTGCAAAAAGATACATCTTTATATATTGTTGACTTGGATGATGTCTGCATAACTATATTATTTACTGGGAAAGGGAAGGTCTTAATAAAGGCACAACTATCAAGAGTTGCAAATGGTGTCATGCCTAATACTTTCCATCAATTATTTTAATTGCATGGCTTTGGAAAGGTCCCCTACATTCACTTTTTGCTCTCCACTTCCTCCAGCCTTCCATTTGTCCTTCTGCTGTTTTCCCCACTTCCCCCAAGCTATCTTTTATTAGCACACGGCTTTGCATCTGCCCCTTTCAGTCTCTGTTCCCCAATTCCTAGCATCATCTTGCCCGCCCTCCTTCGGGTATCTGTAACACCACTACAGCCCCCGTGAATGGACAACGAGGGCTCACAGCATGAAAAGTAACAGCACACACATTGACCAATTCTCTGACGTTTTCCCCTCCGTTCTGTATTCTGTAAATCAGGTGCTGTCTAAATTTGCTTCAGATTTGCAGTAAACTGATAAGACACAGGAAAAACTGCTGTCGTGCCACGGTTTCTAAAATGCAGTCTTATGCATACTGAGAATTGTGGCAGGATATTCTTACCTGCCTGCCTGCCTATTTATTTATGATTTATTTGCTTGGTTTTTATTTTATTATTATTACTACCAAGCACTAACGGTTTTCTAGGACTTCCCATTACCAGGAATTAGTAGGATAAGTTGTTGCTGGATTGTTTCTTCACTGCTGCCAACAAAAGGGCTGGTGGGCCAGTTGAAATGGCTTTATGGACCGGATCTGGGTCCAGGCGCTGCCATTTCTTCAGCCATGGATTAAACCCACAATAGCAAAAAAAATCTGCTGACTGTGTGTGAGTTTCCCAAACCATGTAACTATAACATTAGGAGAACAAGAATCAGCTACCATTTAGCTGTGAGGGTTTTTAAGCAAATGGAAAGGGGAGATTAAATCTGCCTCACTGCATACTAATTTTTAGCAGGGCTTCAATTTTTGGAAGAAAAAAAAAAGTACACTTCCATATTAAACTAGCTCTGCGAGGGAGATCATGCATTAGTCACAGTTCCACAATGGAAGGAGATTTATTTTTTCAAGAAGGGAAGCAAGTTCTCTTGAGTTCTGTTAACACAAAAACATTCAGCGTCAACCACAGCAGATGTATTTTCAGGTCAGCGCTGAAGTTCAAACCAGTCCTGTATGTGGATTTCATGTACAGTACTTGACTGCCACAGCAAACTGTTCAAATTGCTGGCAAGAAAACTTCTTGGAGCTTGAGCCTGAAAACTTAAATGGTATTTTATTTATGCATGAGGAACCTTGGATGCAGCACAGAGCTCCCCCCCATCCCGCTGCCTTGCCAAAGGTGAGTAAGGAGGCAGTGGGCTTTGGGAAGGAGACACGAGGGCTTGGCCAGGTCCTAGAGTCCTCCTACCTCCTTCCCAAATCTGGAAAAGTGCTAACTAGGCTTTGGGAAGAAGGCAGGAGGACTCAAGAAACATGTCAGAGCCTTACATATCCTTCCCAAAGCCTAAAAAGGTAAAGGACCCCTGGCAGTTAACTCCAGTCGCGAATGACTCTGGGGTTGCGGTACTCATCTCAGCACCTAGTTCACTCTCTTTGTCCAAACTGATTTCATTTTATTTTTGTCTATCATAGTAAGTTCTTTCAAGGCACAGAAAGAGACGGCCATGTTGAAGCGTAAGAAAAAGCTCCAAAATTTATAGCTGGGTTTGAGAAAGACCTTTATTGGGACCAGTGAAAATGTCCCAAAAGTGTGGCAAGCTTTTGAGTTCTGTAACATCAGGCAAGATGTCACACAAAGGAATGGGGGGGGGAAGCAAAAAGCACAAAACTAGGCTGGATTTTGTAGTCATAAGGTCAGCTTGTAGACCATTCCAGGAGGATAATCCTGGCTGAATAAGTCTTTCCAAGATGCTACAGATATCAAGTTATACTCCTAGGATTCTGGGATAAAGACACAATGGCTGGTCCCTGAGAAATCAAAGTGTGAGAAATTACAAGTGGGTTTAGTTGGACAACTCTGTATTTGGGACTAATATCCTTGTGCCCACAAGTGCAGCTCAGTTATTGTGGTGTGATTCTCCCTTGTTCTGCAGGCTGTTTCTCCCTAAGGTCCTCTTACATTAAAAAATGTTCTGCACTCATACATTTAATATTCATTCTGGTTCCCTAAATCATTGGTCTTTAGTTGGTGGGCTGGGACCTGCCCCTGCGTTGTGGCCTGATCTAAGGTGGTTAGCAACAGTAGCAGTGCCACTAAATAAATACATGGAAAGCACTGATAAATGGGTGCCCAAATGCATATTTGGGATAAAGGTGTATCCTGGATCTAGCAATAATGAAAACTACTTCCAAAGATTATGCAAGAGGGACTATTAGGTGTAATAGTTTTTGTAAGACACACTGAGAGAAAAGGTTACAAAGCAGCCTAAGTCTAAAGAAATAAATGTTTTCCCCACTAGGGCCAGCACTTTTTTAAAAAGTCTTTTTTGCACCATCAGTCCTAGCCTTCCTCTAAAAGGTAAAGGGTAAAGGGACCCCTGATCATTAAGTCCAGTCGTGACCGACTCTGGGGTTGCGCGCTCATCTCGCATTATTGGCCGAGGGAGCCGGTGTACAGCTTCCAGGTCATGTGGCCAGCATGACAAAGCCACTTCTGGCGAACCAGAGCAGCACACGGAAACACGGTTTACCTTCCCGCTGTAGCAGTTCTTATTTATCTACTTGCTTTTGACGTGCTTTCGAACTGCTAGGTTGGCAGGAGCTGGGACCAAGCAACGGGAGCTCACCCCGTCACAGGGACTTGAACCGCCGACCTTCTGATCAGCAAGCCCTAGGCTCAGTGGTTTAACCCATAGCGCCACCTGGGTCCCAGCCTTCCTCTACCTTCTCCTTAATGGTACTGCCTGCAGCAGGTAGCTTCACCTTGCTGCCTGCCAGGGACTAAAAGGCTGGGTATGTTTTTTCCAGGGAACCAGGTGGTGCTGTGGGTTAAACCTGGAAGCTGTACGCCGGCTCCCTCAGCCAATAATGCGAGATGAGCTTGCAACCCCAGAGTCAGTCACGACTGGACCTAATGGTCAGGGGTCCCTTTACCTTTACCTTATGTTTTTTTCCAGCACACCGCTTACAATCTGGATCTATGAGATCCAGTTCATAAATTCACCCTGGGAAAGGATTAAAGGGAAGATGGAACTGCAATTTTAAGTAAATATTTGGTTCTTCAAATGTAAATCAGACCCTAAAGCTCGGTCGCAGAAAACCTGTAGAGGAAAGAGCTTAATAATAATAATAATAATAATAATAATAATAATAATAATAAATTCCAGGAGGGCTAGTGGACGATAATGATGAAAGGCTGCAATTGCCACTTTCTCATGCTTGTTGCAAGCCAACAGCTGATTGATATGAGCAAAAGAAAGGAAGTGGAAGCAACGTGAGCATTTCTCCATAAAGCAAGCTCAGGCTCTCATCTCTGCATCTTCTAACATCCTCTTTCCTCTATAGCAAGCCAATTATTTTCTTTTTAAAGGAGGCCATTCCTTGCCTCAGCTTGAAAGATAGAGGCAGAAAGATGGAAAGGGGAATTATCACTGATTCTTCCTCCCCTACTGCTAGTCCAAAAAACACGCACATGGTCAGTAGTTGGGTGTCAGGGTAGATTTATTACAACATCAAAATAAAAAGCCCATTTAAAAATGCACATTTACATTGTGATTATTTTTAGTTACAGGTAGGTAGCCGTGTTGGTCTGACATAGTCGAAACAAAATGAAAAAATTCCTTCCAGCAGCACCTTAAAGACCAACTAAGTTTTTTATTTTGGTATGAGCTTTTGTGTGCATGCACACTTCTTCAGATACACTGAAATAGAAGTCCCCGGACAGTTATATTTAGAGAAAGTGTGGGGAGGGGTATCACTCAGAAGGGTGGTGGAAATGGGATTATTATTCGCTTTTATATCTTCCTCTGTATTGTACTGCTACTATTCCCCCCCCCCTCTTGTGCACTGAATCATTTGGGTGCAAAAATAATTCAGTATGGAGATACTATTGCAGGAAGTTCTGCTAATCAAGATACAGGTATCCAGCCTGTTTTGGTGGGGGTTGCATTTCACCTAATGGATCAGGGATGCAGCTTGTGCGTGCTCTGGGATAAGATCTCTTCCCGACTCAGGGGGAGGAGATATTGTGGGCTCACGAGGCCTTCACGTGGGGGGGGGAAATGGTCAGCATTCCTCCCCAGCCCATTGGTCAGTTCCCTGCCGCGGCACGCCTGCGGTGCGTCCAATCGGGGCACACCGGGAGTGTGTGGCTTACAGATATAGGTGAGTCCGCGGCAGGAGATCGGCCTCTTTCCTTCGGACCCAGCTCATGCGTTTCTCCCACCCACCTCCCCCGTTCAGGCAGGGTTTCCTTCTTGACGTTGCCTATGGACTTTGGTTGGTCGCCGTTGAGGGGCAAATCGTCACAACTTTGGTTTTGGCGGTAGGCATTGGATTATCTCTAGAAGGTCCAGGTGTGGGGGGGAGGTTGCTGCCATCACCTCCCCCAAAATGCGGACGGGTACTCCCTTAAGGAGTCTAGGGGCGTTGCCAAGTCTGAAACCATGGTAGGTGGGGGCCAGAGGGCACGCCCCCTAGTGGTGGCCCCAGGATGGGTACGTAGTTGATGTGCATCACAGGACCCATCCAACGGTGGTTAACCCTTCACAGACTGCCAGCAGAGCGGGCTGGAATCGGATATAGTCGGTTAGATCCAATGCCTATGCCAATACCTCCCTACTTCCGTAATCAATAAAGTTGTGGCCTTTTAGACCCATTAACCTTACGCTATGTGTCTTGTGTCTTTATTTCTTCTGGGGAGGCCTCGGGTATTGCCACACAAGATGATGCTCTGCTGTTTGTTAATTCCTGTAGCAGTGGCGGCCAGTAGCATTTTTTAGGAGTTTCAACAAGTGCACCAATTGTGCCCCCCACCTGAAGAAATCAGATCTGGCTACATCCATCCATGCCCTTGTTACAGGTAGGAGTACTGAATTCATTTTCTGTGAAAGAGGTAGGATATAAATTGTTGCAATAAAGTGTTTTGGGGCCTGTATTTGAAAAAGTTCATATCTCAGAAGCTTGGAGAGAAATGTTTCATTTTTGTCCAGAGACATTGTCCACACATTTTTGTTTTGTCTGCCTCATATTACTTTGAAGGCTCCTGTCTTGGATTAATAATAATAATAATAATAATAATAATAATAATAATAATACTATTATTATTACTTGGGGTGATTCAGACATATTCCACTTCGGTACAGAGAAGCCTTGAATCTAAAAAAACAATGGCTTTTTAGCCTCTACAGGCATTTAACTGGAATATCTTGCAAAGAGTTGAAACTCTGGGGGGGGTTGCCATATTTAAAGAAGTGAAAATCTGGACACAAAAGTTGAGCTTGTTCATTTTTTTGCCCAAAGTTGTTGAGTTGTGTTGTTGTTGTTTTGACCAAAGTTGTTGAGCAAAATCTCAGAAAAAATAAAGTTTTAAAACCATTTTTAAGGAAATTCACCCCAAAATCAACACTTTCCCCAGACATTTTAACCGATTTCTGATATTTTCGCCTATCTTGGTTATGTTTATTAATTTCAGTGAGTGAAACTCTTGAGAAAAACTTAGATGAATACCACCCATTGTTTTTTGCATGCTGCACCACAAAGTTTCCCCCAGAGGAACTTTGACAGAAAGATGGATTATAAATGTTTAAATGAATAAAAATAATGTATTGCTGCAAAATATCCCGTGCATGGTTGTCAACTAGTCGTATAACTGAGGCAAATCCTCGATACAGCTGTGAGGACCTTTTCTTCAGACAGGAGTGGTGATGTCATGCTCTAGCAAGCGTAGGAGGTGATAATAAGGCTTTTACATTTACTAGAGGAAGTCAGAGAATGAGGGTAGCTTTTCTATAACTGTCAGCTGATTCTAGTTTTTTGCTAGATACTGCTGCTCTATGTGGTGTGTGTGTGTGTGTGTGTGTGTGTGTGTGTGTGTGTGTGTGTGTGTAAAATGAATCATGCTTCATGTTTGGACTTGCTCTTCAGGGCACGGCTCTGGGGGGTGGGCACTGCCATGATGAGCTCTTGTGCTTCACAATTTACCACTGTTACCACTGCTGCCAACCTTTCATTATTTCCTTTGTATTCTCGCTTTGGGTCATAGTTACTTGCCAGCCGCCAAACCATCTCATGTTGGAGAACGGCCACATCTTTCTGTATTGTCATAATCAACTGTGATTCACCCAGTGATCTACTAGTTGGTATCTCTGATAGATGGGTGAATTTAATATGCGTTCTGGCACCGGATACATTCTGCCTTTCATCCCTTGAGTATCAGCCATAGTAGAAACAGTGAGTCAACTGTGGTTCGAAGCGCCGCGACTCAAAAGCATGTCCTGCCTCAGAAAGAAACACTAAACACTGCATTTTGTTCTCTTTAGATGGCAGAAAATCATAACATGCTACAGCCAAGGCGTGCAACGTCTAACACCAGTAGGGTAAACAAGATCTGTTCAGGTATGAAGTTTTGCGACAGAAGTTTGTGCTATCTTTAAAGAGTCGGTCCAGGAGCTGGTATTTGGAACCAGAATATTCTGATACAGCTTGGAGTTGGGGCTCGAAGGAAGAAGTGGAAATAAAAGAGACTAGTTCTTTTCAAGGTAAGGGACAAGGAATGATTGTAGGAGGTTGTCATACACTATCCCCATGTCAAAACCCTTCATCGTGTTGGCTACTTTCAGCAAGTTGTCAGATGTTAGAAGAAGCAAAGCCTTTCTCTTGACAGGCTGAGAACCAAGTTTTCAAATTGTGTTTTTAAATCTGTGCTATAAACAGTTTATGCCATTTCTGTTGCTAGGTAAAGGATTTTATTTGGGGAACAGAAGGTTACATTTTATTGTCATTTTTTATTTTATTATTGTTTTGCTGCTTATTTTAGATATTTTATATTGTATTTTTAACGTTATCTTGTTTGCAAACCTACCCATGTAATATTTGTTGAATCATTGGCCAGGTACATTTAACATATAAAAATAAAGAAAGCAATAGTCTTCTCTCAGAACTTCCTTCAGGGGCTTTTATCAGTTCTTCTATGCCAGAGTGGGGAATGGGATCCATTCGGTGGTATGGATTCTGAGCTGCTCTACCCCTGCCGGTGGCTTTGACATGTTGACAGGGGCAGCCACTTCTCCAAGCCTGGAATTTGCAAGTTCCCTTACACTGCTTGTTCTATTTAGGGAAGCTTTTAATCTTTAAGAAATTAGTGTATTTTAATATTTCTGTTGGAAGCCGCCCAGAGTGGCTGGGAGAAACCCAGCCAGATGGGCGGGGTATAAATAAATTATTACTATTATTATTATTATTATTATTATTATTATTATTATTATTTATTTATTTATTTGTATGGCATATCATGGAACTAAAGTTGCATCCTTCAGTTAATTGGTGGCTTCATCACTATTAGCAAATACATTTTCATTCATGTTTAACCAGGTTTTGGACTCCAGTCCAAATACTGGAATACTGTTAATTCACATGATTTTGTGTTTTGCATCTTTTGAAGATCACAGCATTTCATTTTAATTTTTTTTGGTCAAAACCAGCACCTTTATTTTTCTGAAACAAATGAGTAGCAGCTGGGGTCACAGAGCAAAGCTAACCATCCAGGGTCTAATTTTAAGGAAGGCAGAGTTGTGGGTTTTTCCTTGCCATTTTACTTTCACCATCTTTTTGAAGTGTTCAGAAAGGCAACTAGATGACCTGTGCTCGGAACATTGCTTTTTGAAAGTGCTTTGATGTAGTACTTCCTTAACTACATGACCACCTCGAAACCTAAAAAAAAGAGATGGCAGAACAAACAGCTCTGTTGATAGCTGTCACAGTGGCCTGAGTGGACTACTTCAGAGTAACGACGCTACGCAGCTCTGCATTTTATTCTTTTATTGGTGCTGCGTATTTACAGTGCTGAAGTCATTGCTATTTACACGGAGTGATGTGGTCAGTCGGTATCAGAACCTCCAAGTGACTTTTGGCGCGTCTTTCCCCAGCACAAAAGTCTTGGAAGCCCCATCCTCTTTCCCCTCCTCTTCCGGCGTAATTCTGGGGTTGGGGGGATGGGTCTCCCCCCCTTACTTCCCCCTTCCTGTCCCACCTGGGACCCTGGCTCCGCTACCTTGCCTGAGCCTCGGACCCGACTTCCTGCTTCCCCACTGGAATCGGAGCTCCCTCTGCTTTCCCCTGTGGTCGGTGATGGGCTTGAACTCAGGAGGGGAGGGACTTCGCGATATCCCCTGTCCCTCACATCCACCCCCCTCCCAAGCTCCCCTTCTCCCCTCCCCAGGTCCCCCCCAGGTGTCGGTGACGACTGGAAGCCTAAGAACTCAGTGCTTTCCGAGCCCGTTGGTGTGAACACCTCCGCCCAGTCCTGCGAGGCTCCCCCTTCCGCCTGGGAGGGCTGGAATCCCAAAAATTCCGTGGCGTCCGAGCTGGTGGGGGTAAAAATGTGCTGCCAATCTGCTTCTGCCTCTGACTGTGTGGATCTCGGTGACACCCATATCTCGTCTCCCGATTCCTCAAACTCCGCTTCCCAGCGCCATGGTGAGCTGCTCTCCCGTGCCTCCTCCTCCTCCCCCTCCCTTTCCATGTGCCAGGGCTTGGGTCTGTGGGGAAAGAGGGCGTGAAATTCTTCCACCAAGAATTCCTCCTGTATCTGAGTGGCTGGGACCCATTCATTCTGTGACGGTGGAGCATCCTCCCATGCCATGAGGTACTCCAGGCCCCCACCCCTCTCCGTGAATCAAGGATGGCCGTGGCCTCATTGAGTTGCTCCCTGCCTCCCCTCTCCCCCCCTCCTTCGGGGGTTTGTTCGCTGTCTCGGAGCCTGCTGCTTTCCCTGTACGGCGACAGCAGCGATCTATGAAACACTGGATGCACCCTCATATCCTCTGGCAGTGCCAGCCTGTATGCCACCGGGTTGACCTGTTGCGTGACCGTGAAGGGGCCCAGCCGTCTGGGTGCCAGCTTTTTGCACCTCCCTCTGGTGGGAAGGCCCTCCGAGGACAACCAAACCTTGTCTCCCACCCTGATGACCTCCCCTTGTCGCCTGTGGCGATCCGCCCCCTTTTTGTACGCTTCCTTGGCCCTCTCCAAGTGTTCTCTGAGCTGCTGGTGCACCGTCTCCAGTTCCTCTGCCCAATCCTCAGCCTGTGGGCCCTCCTCCTCCTCCTCCCCCTCCCTCTCTGGGAAAGATCTGAGGTCGCGCCCGTAATTGGCCTTAAAGGGCGACACCCCTGTGGAGACGTGCACTGCATTGTTGTAGGCAAATTCTGCCAGTGGCAGGCGATCCACCCAGTCCGTTTGCCGCTGGCTGACGTAGCATCTCAGGTACTGCTGCAGAATGGCGTTGACCCTCTCCGCCTGTCCATTGGTCTGCGGGTGTCTAGCCGTCGACAAGCTGACCTCCACCTGCAGGAGGTTCATGAGCCGCCGCCAGAACCTGGAAACAAATTGGCGGCCACGATCCGAAATAACCCTTAAAGGCAATCCATGCAGTCTGAATACGTGATCAACAAACAGTTTGGCTGTCTCTTCTGCAGAGACCGCCCTGGCACACGGTATAAAGTGGCACATTTTGGACATGAGGTCCACCACCACCAACACTGCGGTCTTGCCCCTGGAAGAAGGCAGATCTGTGATGAAGTCCATGGACACCACTTCCCACGGCCTGTGTGGTGTGGCTAAGGGCTCCAGCAATCCTGCTGGCGCTGCTCTGACCACCTTTGCCCGCTGGCAGGTGTCACAGCCCCGTACATAGTCTCGAACATCTTCCCTCACCCCTGGCCACCAGAAGTGTCTCATGACTAGGTGAGCGGTTTTGTCCCTTCCAAAATGACCCGCCGTTGGGTTGTCGTGCATCTGCTTGAGGACCGTACGTCTAAGCTGGGTGGTGGGCAGGTACAGTGCACCCTTGTAGAAAAGCAGCCCCCTGCGTTCTGCAAAGTCCTTTGCCTGCTCCCTCCCCCCTCTCAGTTCTCTGAAGATGCGGTTGGCAAATTCATCCGCTGCCGTCAGTGCTGTGAGTTCTGCCTCGCTCACCACTGCTGCTCCGCAGGACCATGCTGACGGGGGGAAAATGTGCCTTGGTGCTGGTGGCGCCTCCTCCTCCATGTACTCTGGCTTGCGGGAGAGGGCATCCGCCCTGACATTCTGCTCCCCCGGGATGTAGTGTATGGAGAAGTTGAAGTTCGAGAAGAACTCTGCCCACCGTTTCTGCCGCTGGTTGAGCACCCTGGCCGTTCTCCAGAACTCCAGGTTCTTGTGGTCTGTGCACACCTGGATGGGGTGCTTGGCGCCCACCAGGAAGTGTCTCCAATGCTTGAACGCCGCGTGGATCGCAAGAAGTTCTTTGTCAAACACCGTGTAGTTGCGCTCGGGCTGTGTCAACTTCCTGGAGAAGAAGGCACAGGGTCTCCACTCCCTGTTGGCGTCCAGTTGCAACAAAATGGCGCCCACAGCTTTATCAGAAGCATCTGTCTCAATGCGTAGGGGCGCGTCCTGGACCACGTGGAACAGGTTCTGGTCCGAGGCGAACACCCTCTTGAGGCTTTCGAACGCTGCTTGCGCCTCTGGTGTCCACCTGAACTTCTGCTTGCCTCTCAGGCAGTCAGTGATGGGAGCCGTAACGCGAGAGAAGTTCTTGATGAACTTCCTGTAGAAGTTGGCGAAGCCTAGTAGGCGTTGGGCATCTTTGCGCGTCCTGGGGCTGTGCCAGTCCAGGATGGCCTGCACCTTGTCCTTGTCCATCGCCAGCCCCTTGTCTGACAGCTTGTAGCCCAGGAAGTCCACCTCCTTGGTGTGAAACTTGCACTTCTCCAGCTTCACATACAGGTGGTTCTCCTTCAGGCGCTGCAACACCTCCCTGACATCCTTCACATGCTGCACTGGGTCATTGGAATAGATAAGGATGTCATCTAGGAAGACCAAGCAGTTCTTGAAGAGTAGGGACCCCAGGACGTGGTGCATGAAGGCCTGGAAGCATGCTGAGCCCCCTTGCAACCCGAAGGGCATCACCAGATATTCAAAAGAGCCCAGAGGCGTGAACATCGTGGTTTTCCATTCATCGCCTTCCCGGATCCTGATCAAGTTGTACGCCCCCCTCAGGTCGAGCTTGGTGAAGATCTTGCCCCTGCGTGCTGCTGTCAGCAGATCATCCACTCTGGGCATAGGGAAAGCCACCGGTTCCGTCATGCTGTTCAGCCGTCTGAAATCCACCACCAGGCGGCGCTGTTGTGTGTCTTTCTTGTCCACCCAGAAGACCGGGCTGCCCCCTGCTGCCTTGCTTTCTCTGATGAACCCCCGCTTGAGGTTCTTGTCGATGAAAGCGCGCAGATCCTCCAGTTCCTGGTCTGACATGGCGTACAGCTTGGCTGGGGGTATAGTTGCCCCGGGCACCAGGTTGATTTGGCAGTCAAAAGGCCTGTGTGGGGGTAGGTGGTCGGACTCCGCTTCGCTGAAGACCTCCTGCAGGTCCCAGTACGGCTTGGGTATCGCCTCACCCCCTTTGACGTGCATGGTGGCCACCGTGGCTATCGGAGGCCCCTCCCCTGGTTGGTGCTGCATGCAATGTTCCAGACAAAAGTCCGATCCAAACGTGATGCATCTCTGGTGCCAACTGATGGAGGGGTCGTGGCGCGCCAGCCAGCTCATGCCCAAGACGATGGGGGGGTCTGAGATGGTGGTGACGTTGAATGCCAGTGTCTCTGAGTGCCTTCCCACCGTCATTCTCATGGGGGGGGGGTTTGATGAGTGATGGCCCCTCCCAGCAGCTCTCTGCCGTCAATGGTTGCCACGTGCAGAGGAAAATCCAGCTGCAGAAGCTGGATCTGGTGCTGTTCTGCAAAGTTTCTCGAGAAGAAGTTCGCTGACGCCCCACTGTCAATTAGGGCAAGTACCGTCAGGGGATAGCCATTTGGGAGCGTGAGCGTCACTTCTAGAACCACTCCTGCTCTGGGAGGGGTGGGCTGGCTCTGCTCCTCTCTGTGCGGGTGGGCGGGCTGGGGCTGTTGTCTGCTGACTGTGCCTGGCTGCTGCCCCTTGTCTCCTGCAGCCAGGCTTTCCCGTTTCCCTGCTGTGGTGCTGCGTCAGTGGGGGAGGGCACCACCGTTCCCGCCTTTCCTTGCCACTCCCTGCGATGTGGGCAGTCTCTGACGAGATGCTGGGGGGAGTTGCAGAGAAAGCAATTCCCGCCCTTTCCCTCCTTGCGTCTTGGCGCCGCTGGGGTTTGAAAAGCCCCCGCGCGCGCGCTATCAATCTGCATGGGTTCCTGGTCCTGGCTGGCCCCAGGCGTGGCTTGCCAGGGTTGTTGGGGGGGTGGCTTTTCCTGCGACCGTGGGAACCAAGCCCTCTTTGCGCGCGTTGCTTGCTTGTCGCTCCACCGGGATTCCTGTCTCACCCCCACCGCCAGAGCCGCTTTGCTCAGCTGATCCATAGTACTGGGCTTTGGACCTCTCGAGAGCTCATCTTTCACCTCCTCGTGCAAACCCAAGTAGAACGCCGCTTGCATAGGAGGCGACTCTAGTTGCCACCCCAGTCTGTGCACCAGCATGGTGAATTTCGCCCAATATGCGCGAACTGTCATATTTCCTTGGCGTAAATTATGAAGTTCCTCCTTGGTCTGGTCCATATGACTATCGGAGGAATACATCGTTTTCAAACCTTCTAGAAATTGTTTGACATTCTTCATGCAAGGATTCTTGGTTGCTATTAACGGTCTTAGCCACTCCCTGGCTGCCCCGGTAAGGTGCTCCACAATAAACGCTACCCTGTGCTCATCATCAGGGAACTCATTATGGTGCAGCTCAAGAGCATACACGATTTCAGTCTCAAAGCCATGATATTCCCTCGGGTCTCCATTGAACTTGCTTACTAGGGTCCCGGCTCTCCTTCCTGGCAGCACTTGGATTGGGGGGGTCCCTCCCGCCTTGGCTTTCTCTGCATCCAGCTTGCTTTGGAGGTCTACCGCCACCGCCCTTAATTGCTGCTCCCTTTCCTGCAGCGCTCTCACCTGTTCCGCAAGTTGTACCCGGTCGTCCTGCACCTTCTTGGTCTCTTCTTTAGCTGCCTGTAATTCCCCCTGAGCCTGCAGCGTCAGCTGCTGCAGTTCTTCCTGGGCTTGCTCCGCGATCTGCCGCCATCTCTCCGCCTCTGACACGCTCATCCCGGCAACTCCAAAGTAGCCCCAAAAATGACTTGGAGGTTGCTGTCACAGTGGCCTGAGTGGACTACTTCAGAGTAACGACGCTACGCAGCTCTGCATTTTATTCTTTTATTGGTGCTGCGTATTTACAGTGCTGAAGTCATTGCTATTTACACGGAGTGATGTGGTCAGTCGGTATCAGAACCTCCAAGTGACTTTTGGCGCGTCTTTCCCCAGCACAAAAGTCTTGGAAGCCCCATCCTCTTTCCCCTCCTCTTCCGGCGTAATTCTGGGGTTGGGGGGATGGGTCTCCCCCCCTTACTTCCCCCTTCCTGTCCCACCTGGGACCCTGGCTCCGCTACCTTGCCTGAGCCTCGGACCCGACTTCCTGCTTCCCCACTGGAATCGGAGCTCCCTCTGCTTTCCCCTGTGGTCGGTGATGGGCTTGAACTCAGGAGGGGAGGGACTTCGCGATATCCCCTGTCCCTCACAATAGCAACTATTTTGAGCTTAATGAGACAATATAAGTCATATGATGGGAAGCTTATAAAAGGGCTAAAATAAAAATGAAACTGAATATTATATACTGTTACATCCAGAGAGATTGTTGTTTTTCCTCTGTAATTATGGAGATCTCATAGTGATGGAGGGGAAAAGACAAACAAACAAACAAACAAACAAACACACACACAGAGAGAGAGAGAGAGAGAGAGAGAGAGAGAGAGAGAGAGAGAGAGAGAGAGAGAGAGAGATGGCTCAAATGAGACAGAAAACAGCAAGTGGGGAAATATGGTTCTGCTACTCAAAACTCTGAAGGTTCTTCTGGGTCACTAGCCCAGTCTTGGCTACTGAAGCATGTAAACAGTGCCCTTGCTTCTCCGCCTGTGGTTACTAGGTTACAGTCCGTCACAAGAACACCGGCTAATGAATATTTTGATCTCGGTGCGGCACACTAAGCAGAAAATCACAGCTATACAACCACATAACTAAAGCACTACACATGTTCCTATACTGAGATGTTTAACGTTACAATGAACAACAACACGACAAAGAATGGCATCTGATATCACTAAAAATGAAGAGGAACAACAACAACCCCCATTTCAACTATTTTTGCTATAAATAGGAGACATTGGAGTCTATGGTTTTAAGTTTTAAGCTTGGAAGGGGTGGGGACATAGAGTATCTAACTGAAACTTGCATTACCAAAACACTAGTATTACAAGACATTTTGTAATTAGCTCAGTAACGGTTTGGGGGAGGGGGCAGACAACAACATCCTTTGGGGTTATTAATAAATTGTACATTTTTGTCTGACTTAAGCTTCGGCAGAGGGAATGAGTTCAAAACCAAGTTTAAGTGGATGATAGTTTAAAAGGGAATAGCTAGGCTGAGATCAGAGCTAGAATACATTGGAGTAGCCTATGAGAGCCCAAGATGGAACTGTCAGAACAGACAAAAGGTCAATATCATCCCAGGCACCTTCTCCCTCTTCTGGCCATCTTCTGGGTCCCAGTAATTCTTCCTCTTCCCTAGTTCTGGCTCCTACAGAGTAGACCCAAGAAGGTGAGGCGCTGCGGTTGCCATGTAAGCACTCCTCTGCTACCTGAGTAATAATAATAATAATAATAATAATAATAATAATAATAATAATAATTTATTATTTATATACCTCCCATCTGGCTGTGTTTCCCTAGCCACTCTGGGTGGCTTCCAACAGAAAAAATAAAATACTACCCTGCCCATCTGGCTGCTTCCAACAAAAGATTAAAAAATACATTAAAACATCAGTCAGTAAAAACTTCCCTAAACAGGGCTGCCTTCAGATGTCTTCTAAAACTCTGGTAGCTGTTTTTCTCTTTGACCTCTGGTGGGAGGGCGTTCCACAGGGCGGCCGCCACTACCGAGAAGGCCCTCTGCCTGGTTCCCTGCAACTTGGCTTCTCGCAACGAGGGAACCGCCAGAAGGCCCTCGGTGCTGGACCTCAGTGTCCGGGCAGAACGATGGGGGTGGAGACGCTCCTTCAGGTATACTGGACTGAGGCCATTTAGGGCTTTAAAGGTCAGCACCAACACTTCGAATTGTGCTCAGGAAAACGTACTGGGAGCCCTTCTGCTGTGCCTAATGCTGTCTGGGTGAAGGAGCCGACTGTGGTTGAGGTGGAGCAAGATCCAGGTGTGGTGTGTTGGGTCCTCAGGTGAACCAGACAAAGTGTCTTTGTGGCTGAGCAACTAGAACTTCTCCCCTGTGATAGTAAGTTCTGTGGGATCCCTGCTGGCATTGGAGGTTTCTACAGAATCCCACTTCTTTTCCTTGGATGAGGTACCACTGGAAGTGATACTCTTGTCATGCTCCTGAGGTTTTCCAAAGCTGTTACATTTCTCTTCCAAAGTTCCAGAGTCACATCCTACAGCCTTTGACTGGACTTAACCATCCAGGAGGGGTCCTTTACCTTTACCGGCTTTTAAAGCCATACAGTGGTGCCTCGCTAGACGAATTTAATTCGTTCCACGGGTCTCTTCTTATAACGGAAAATTCGTCTAGCGAATCCCATAGGAATGCATTGAATATTTATTTATTTATTTATTTATTTATTTATTTATTTATTTTGCCCATAGGGACACATTAATTGAATTTCAATGCATTCCTATGGGAAACCGTGATTCGCTAGATGGATTTTTCGTAAAACGAATTCATCTAGCGAGGCAACCTCCGCTAGAAAAAACCTTCCGTTAAGCGGAAATTTCGTTAAGCAGGGCATTCGTTAAGCGAGGCACCACTGTACATGCCCTGAGGCCTAGGTGTCTGAAGTTCCCTCACTCCAGCCTAAGAGCTTCCTCTGGGTGCCACTTCTGTCTGAGGTGTGGTGGCAGGGTGGCGCTGTGGTCTATACCACTGAGCTTCTTAGGCTTGCTGATCAGAAGGTCAGCAGTTTGAATACCCATAACGGGGTGAGCTCCCATTGCTCTGTCCCAGCTCCTGCCAACCTAGCGATTCGAAAGCACACCAGCGTGAGTAGATAAATAGGTATTGCTGCGATGGGAAGGTAAACAATGTTTCTGTGCACTCTGGCTTCCCTCACGATGTTCCGTTGCGCCAGAAGCGGTTTAGTCATGCTGGCCACATGACCCGGAAAGCTGTCTGTGGACGAACGCCGTCTCCCTCGGCCTGAAAGCAATATGAGCGCCACAATCCCATAGTCGCCTTTGAATGGACTTAACCATCCAGGGGTCCTTTACTTTTAACTTTTACCTAGAAGGAAGACCTGTCAATTGTGATTTCAGCATTCTTACTCCTGGGTCATTTTCCTGGTGCCAGCACGAAGTCCTTTCGGCATCAGAGGAAGACTATTGTATTTTCCCAGGCTTTTAACTTCAAAGTGTGCAATCTGTGGCAGAATTCTTTTAATAGCTGCTTACATTCTGATTCCCCCCCCCTCTTTCATTTTCACATGATTTGCTTAGTAAGCTACCCTGAAATACTTTTGCCCTGAAAAGCATGGTATAAATTCATAAAATATTACAGTATCTTCTAGAATGCAGAACTGTGATTCTTGCTTTTTTCTGAGCCTGAGCTGGGTTCTTACTAGCTTTTGAAGATAAAGGTAAAGGTAAAGGGACCCCTGACCATTAGGTCCAGTCGTGACCGACTCTGGGGTTGCACGCTCATCTCGCATTATTGGCCGAGGGAGCCGGCGTATAGGTTCCAGGTCATGTGGCCAGCATGACAAAGCCGCTTCTGGCGAACCAGAGCAGCACACGGAAACGCCGTTTACCTTCCCGCTGTAGCGGTTCCTATTTATCTACTTGCATTCTGACGTGCTTTCGAACTGCTAGGTTGGCAGGAGCTGGGACCGAGCAACGGGAGCTCACCCCGTCACAGGGATTCGAACCGCCGACCTTCTGATCAGCAAGCCCTAGGCTCTGTGGTTTAACCCACAGCGCCACCTGGGTCCCAGCTTTTGAAGATAGAAGGATGCAATTTGAGATCTCCTCCAGAGGTCACTATGCAGCTTTTCCTCCACTATGCAGCTTTTCCTCCATCACTCACCTCTCTCATATCCATTATTGTCCCTACCCAATGTCTTCAGGTCTTCCTAGCTTTTGGACATGGTTGCATTCATAAAGGGTCTGAAAAGTTGCCACTGTTCCTTTATTAAAAACCACCAGTCCTACTGAGTTAATTGGAATGACGCAAGAAATATAGTAGAAGAAGAAGCAATCATTAAAAATTGAATTAATGTACACATATGTTCTGCCAATGCTATACTGTCACACTGTAACAGCAGTTCACAAGCAACAATAAATTGCAGTGGAGACATAATGACATGAGATGAAGCACAAAAACTAGAAATGTCCAGGGGCAGCAGGAGGTTATTACACAGTCTGGAGGCAAAATGCAGAATGGGGCTGGAATTTCCTAGGATTCAGCTGCTTGTGGGGTGGGGAAGAGTTGGCGAAAGATTACACCAGTACTGTAGTGTCCTTTAGTGAACAATAGTTAGCACCCCTGCCAGTTCAGAGTATGAAAACATCACAACGGAAAAAAAATATAGCGGAATACTCCAGCATTCCACATGGGAACATCTTCAGCCTTGATTCGACAGATATGCATGAATCAGTTGGTCAGACGCATAATAAAATAGTAAGCTATGACAAGCCTGTAACTCACAGTGGCACATCTGCCTCCAGGTACCATCAAGAATAAATTAATCAGTACACTGCCAACTTGTGAACATCAGCAATGTTATAGCCCAACAGCACCAGGGGCTGTTCTTCAACGTTTTCTCTTCTTGAATAAACTATTTAAAAGATAATCTCCTAGTTAATTTAATCTGCAGCGCTCAAACCATTTGCTCTGGCAAACAACCTCAGGGAACTGAACTCGACTGGGTGGTTTGAGGACATCAGCCTGAAATAATGTGCACAAATTGGAAGTGCTACATCTGTCAAGTAGTGGGCAATGGGTCTTCACTTGCAATCCATTGGCCCCCTCAGTTTGTACCAGTACTGGAGGTCCTGTGGATCCCTGGTTGGTCTATGACAGCATGCATATGGATATTCAGATATTTATATAGCCAATAAATCATTTGCTGATTACTTGTAGGGAAAATCAAGGGGGGGGAATTTTAGAGAATTGTTTGGCAAAATACCAAAAGGAGATAAAAAGACTATGGTTGGAGAGAGATAGAAGGAAGGTAGAACTATATATGTGCAGGAGAAAGACAGGTGATGGAAGACCTGGGATGGAGAAACTAGCTAGAAAATACCTAAATAAACACATGAGAGAATCAGAAGGGGAAACTGTTGGACCAGTTCACTGGAGGTTTTAAAGTAGAGGTTGGGTGGCCATCTGTAATGGATGCTTTAGCCGAGATTTCTGCATTGCAGGGGGTTGGACTAGATGACCCTTGAGGTCCCTTCCAACCCTCTGATTCTAATCTTTGAGGCAGCCAAAGGTCACTGCAACTAAGAGTCCATTAGGCATAAGACCCAATAGCTTTGTATGTGTGGCTTTTGCTTGTCCATGTGCTGTAGTTTTAGCTTAATAAAACTTTAAAATCATTTTGAACTTGTCTGATCTATCACAGCTTAGTTCAAATGATGGGAAGACTCCAATGGAGTCCAGGTTCACCCCTTTAAGCAGGGTCAAAGGATCCCTGTTGGAGAGGGCTGGGGTCAAATTATAGTATATCTCACAAAAAGCCTTATATTCAGTACCATAAAACTTGAGCTGTGCTGTTGTTCCACTTGCCCGTCCCACGGAGAGAGGCTCCAAGTTCGCTCTGGTTCTTGGAGCCAACTTCTTTCCATTGTTGGTGGTCAAAGGTGATAGCTGGGACTTTAATTTAGTTATTCATGCTAAAGACGTTAAATTATTGCATGTAAAGCTTTCATGCTTTGTGCTTTGTACATTTCCATAACTTATCTTGAACCTTAGAGAAAAGGGAGAGATACAAATCTTAATGAAGTGGAGTCGCTGAAAAAGTTGACAAAATCTGAGGGAATAATGGATGATAAGAGGTTTTGGCATAAGGCTAGCAGTGTATATTTTATAAAACAAGGGAAGGGGCAAGGGACTTCTGCTGTTGCTTGTATATTTCCCGACCTAATTTGGAGGAGAGAACCTGCTCAGAGCTTATGTCATAAGGCCTGGTGGGATTGTGGCTGCACACACATCTTACATTTAAAGCACCCCCCCTCCTGCAAAATAAGAACCCGGACAACTTTAGCTTCCTCTGGGTGCTAGGAGTGGGATCTCTGTGAGAAGCAAACTACAGTTTCCATGATTCTTGGTGGTAGGGGATTGGTTTAAATGTATGCTGTGCACTTAACGTTTGTGCTATGGAGGGTGAGAAAATGAGATGGGATTTCTAGAGTGGCTAACGGAGAGGAAATGTGATTAAGGGAAATTGTACAACAATACCACTGCAGGCATCGCCTAATCTGTACAAATGCTGGTGAGCTTTACTAGGTGGACTGTGGTCATGTTGGTTCATCCTCCCCCCCCCCCTTTGATGTTCAGCAGTTCAAAAGTTCTGGAACATGGTTGCTGTTTACTGTCAATAAGTTCTCCACATTAAAGGTAAAAACATAGGTAAAGGACCCCTGGATGGTTAAGTCCAGTCAAACCTGACTACGGGGTGTGGTCCTCATCTCTCTTTCAGGCTGAGGGAGCCGGCGTTTGTCCACAGACAATGAAAATATCAGATTCCATCTGTCTGACATTAACCCGGAAGTAACTGCAAGGGTGGCTGAATTCTTGTCAATGGTATCTCTTAGAGTGGTGAACGGCACTATTTAGCGGGAAGAAATCCTTGTTATTATATATTTCACATGGCAGTTGTTGTTTTTTTTGTATATATTTTAAAATTTTATATATGGATGTTTTATGATGCAATACTTGTAATTTCTAATAAAGATTTGGTGAAGTTAAGTAAGTAAGTAAGCTAAAAGAGGGTGGAAGGAAAACAATTGTTTCATTTTTCTATCTGCCCCATTTCTACCTCTGTTCCCATCCCACTGATTTCATTTGCGCTGACTGAGGTAGCTCGATGACTGCTGTACTGCAAAAGAAGGACTAAGGAAGAGTTTCAAGAAGCTGAAATGTTTGGGCATGCAACACTCTGGGAGAGGAGTAGCATCTTAAAATGGTATTACGTGCTCCTCCGCACACAGAGCTACAAAGTAACCCTTCCTTTTCCTATTTAATAAATAGCACGCGAGCCATGATTTTCTACTATGCACTGACAGCATCAAGTATAATTATTTAGTGATTGGCTTCGCACACACAGAATTGGCAATTAGGTACCTTATGAAAAAGTGATGGGAGGAAGGAATAGATGGTTTAGATATACAGTTTGTAACAGGGAGGTACTCATCTGTGCCTTGAAAGGGCATGGGTTCAAGTCTATATTAGTCTCACAATGAAGGGTCACTATTGCCATACGTTTCTGCCAATGGGTTCGAGTTTCCGTCTGTTTGGGGAAACCAAAGTTGATTGGATGTTATGCATCATTTGTGGCTGTCAGAGCACCAGCCTAATGATCCAGTGACTGTCCATTTGTATGTTCACTTCACTTTTTAGAATTTAAGATATAAGCCAACAAAGAAGACTTGAAAATGCCCAGACACCATATATCCTCCCCTTCCCCCCATTTAAATGACAGTTGTTTTATATTGAAATATTGTTTGTGTGTGTCCATTCTAAAGGAGGGGAATGCATTTTAAGCTTCAAGCATTTAATCGAAATGTATTCTCTTCCATGGACAGAATATGATGGATGAAGGGATATAATTTTTATTATGCTACAGTGTTTTAAGTACGCCAGTTTTCAGTGTGTAAAAATAATGGATTTGTTGGATAGGCAGATCGATGAAATCAGTTTTACTCCCTTTAGTGTAATTTGATTTCTAATCTATTTTGGTTTATCCAGTAAAATGTATTCAGAAGGGACAGAGAATGGGAGCTCTAGTAGGTGGAGACTGTTAAAAAAAGAGAGCTTTTTTCAATGGGGGAAATAATAATATTGAATAGAAATAATAAATGACAAGATGAAAGACGAAAAAATATTTTTTTATAATTCCAGTGGCTCCTTTAAGATCAACTAAATATAAGCTTTCAAGGTATGAGCTTTTGTGTGTAATACACACTTCATCAGATATTCAACCTTATGACTGTTGATGACGGTTATGGCAGATGGTTCCATAGGGAAGGGCAAGGGATTTTTAAAGGGATAGATGACCAAAATTAGCTTTAGTATGTAAAATGGGACATGAATCCAATATCTCTATTCAGACCAGGTCCATAGTTTTTAGTTTGGTGATGAGTTGTAATTCAGCAACTTCTATTTCAAGTGTATTTCTAAAATTCTTTTGCAATAAGACAGCTACTTTTAAGATCTTGTATAGGTTCAGAGATGAGCTGGTAATGTGCAAGTATTTTGATTTTCAGTATCCTGCCAGTAAAACAGTGCAATGTCAGATTGATTAGTATGAGAAAGACTTGTGCTGATAACGCCAAGGTTGCAGGTTCGATCCGCATATGGGGCAGCTGCATATTCCTGCATTGCAGGGGGGTTGGACTACAATAAATGATTCAATTCTATGATTCCGTGATTCTAGCATTTATCAGCTAGGATCACCCTAGCTCTGCCCCATCCGTACCTTCTGATTGGGTCCTGTAGTGGTGGGTGGGGCATATGCAATGTATTTTAAATAAAAAGCTGGCAGCCTTGAGTCCCCTTCCACAAGGGAGGCTCATATCACTTTTCATTTTTGCATGCCTCCGCTTCTGTCATTGGAACACAAAAACTGCCACTGCGCTAATGCGCAAAAGTCCCCATACAGTGGTACCTCTACTTACGGATTTAATGCGTTCCGAATGCACATTTGTAAGTCGAAAAAAAAAATGTAAGTCGAATCCCATAGGAATGCATTGGGAGAAAAAAATTCGTAAGTCGAAGCAACCCTATCTAAAAATTTGTAAGTAGAAAAAATCCTATCTAAACCGCATCCAAGATGGCGGACGGAGCTCCATTCGTAAGTAGAAACATTCGTAAGTAGAGTTATTCGTAAGTAGAGGTACCAGTGTAGTAAAAAAAGTTTTGTGTCACCTGTGAAAACAGCTTTTGACCCCTAGAACCATAGTTACATTTGGGTTTATATCCATCTTCATTCTTATATTTCTGACTGCAGATTCTTGCAATAGCTATTTGGAAAAGAAGCAAAGCAGAGAAGGAATTGCTGAGAAAAGCACTGGTGGGATTTATACCAAAAATATATTAGGAATGAAAATAGATTAAAAAAAACTTGAATAATATGAACAAAACAATCATTATTCCAAAATGCAGAGATAGTTTGCTAGGCAAAAACTAGAGATAAAAGAGCTTCTAAGACACCATGTACTGATTGCACAGTAATTGAGAACTGGTACATAAAGTTGTATTACGGCATTGGTTTGTCATCAAAAACTTGTCATGCATTTAAACTAAAGTGCTTGAGGTTATAAAAACCAGAGGCCGCTTAAAACTAGACTTCTTGAAGACGTTTTAAACAAATCCACAGCCTTCAGAATCATTCAGAACATTTGAACTTGGGTTTAAAATGAAGTGGTTCTGGGAGCCGATTGTTGCAAGCTAAATAACTCTGCAGTTCTGTAAGTGGGATATTGGGGGAATTGGATTCAGGTATTTTAATCCCCCTCCCCACGTTACCAAAAGCAAACCTCTTTGGAAAACTGCCCAGCTTCCCTCCCCCAGGGACAGACTTGGGTAATATGGTACCCTAATCCAGGTCAAAATATGGTACCCCCCCTATAGTTCTTATTTTCACAATAATTCCTCTAGGTACAGTTGCTTTGTATGGATCTTCTCAGTAGGTTCTCATATAAATATTGATATTATTATTATTATTATTATTATTATTATTATTATTATTATTATTTAAATTGATTGGGGATATAAATTGATAATTGTTTTATAAAAGCCTCAAAGAAATAATCAGTGTGTGTGTGTGTGTGTGTGTGTGTGTGTGTGTGTGTGTGTAGGTGTGTTTTAAATTGACATTTCAGATCTTGTTTTCTCACCCCACTTCCCTACCACCAGGCATTTTAATCCATTTTAATCGACAATTATTTTAAAACCCTGCCACCAATTCTGTCATTAAATGCTTGTTTCACTCAGAAATCTGTGGCCAGGGGAAAGCAAAGAACTGCTAAGCTGTCTATCTCAGTTCCATACATCAGCATTCATGTGAATATGGTTAATATTTGCTGCCCCCTGTAGTCTATTCTTACACTGATCTATATATTCCAAGCAAAGTGAGCTGTTTCAAACTCAGGTGTCTAACACCTAACTCAGATGTGTTTGTCGAGGAATTGTTCAGTTCTGAACTTTGGCTTTTCTAGAGGATGTTTGAGGGCTTGTTATTTCCTTTCAGGGATAGAACCCAACTGTGTTTTCGAATGTGTGTCATATTGCAGAAAAGGAAGCGTGCAAAGAAAACATGGCTACAGTATCTTTAAGCAGGCAAAGAAATAACCGTTCTAAAGCAGGGGTCCCCAAACTACGGCCCCCGGGCCGGATGCGGCCCAATCGGCCTTCCAATCCGGCCCGCGACGACCCCCGCCGCCCGCTGCCGCCGCCCGCTCTCACGGCGCGCGGCGCAGCGGCGATCTGAAAAATCGGCAAAAAATCGCCGAAAATCCTTTGTGCGCATGCGTACGGGCCTCTCCCGACCCGGAAGAGGTCATTTCTGGTGCACTTCCGGGTCGGGGGAGGCCCATACGCATGCGCACAAGCGATTTTCGCCGATTTTTTTTCCGCCCGTGTGCGTGTGCGCATGCGCACGGGCGAGCACTCCCCCGCCCTCCGGCCCGCTGCGCGCGCACTCCCCTGCAGTCCGGCCCACCGCGCGGTCGGCGCGGCGGGCACCGGCCCGCCGCTCCGTAAGTCTGGGGACCCCTGTTCTAAAGGCTTGGTTAGGCAGCTTCCTAGTAGCCTCCTTTCATAGATAACAACCACCCTGCAAATTCCATTGCACTCCATAATCATCAGGAAATTGAACCCACAGCTTCTGCCCCAAGCAGTCAAATGTTCCACTTGCCATCATCAGACAGCTGTCTTGGGTATAGAAAGAAAAGAGAAACTCTATAGAAGGGTGGACAGCTGTGTACACAGGTTCTAGGCTATAAATACTATTGCCTTCCAGCTCATGATGGACGTCCCATTCAGCCTGAACATGTTTCCATCAGCTGTGAATATAGAGCCCCTTCTTGCACAAGGGCTCCCAGGATCATTTCAAGGCAAGGAGTCATGCCTGTTCCAATGGAGCTAAACCTGGCACCACGCTGGGTGGGAATCCTCTGAAACTCATACTTCAGTGTCCTTCAGGATATTGAAGGATCCTGGCATTCCAAAGCTAACAGTGCAGTTTAGCAGCATAAAAATTGGTTTAAATGGGCTTGTCTGCTATTGTTGGCTCCATCTCCAAACTACACCCCGGGGAATAATTCAGCTCTTTTAATGATGCATACTTATAGAGAACAGGGTAGCTCAATATGCTAAATAATAAAAGCACAAAAACAACTCTCGCAGATATAAGCAACACTTGTCATCAGTCTGTTTCCATTCAAAAGTTGCAAAAAAAGAAAAAAAAAGGATCTACCAATTTGTAGCTGCAGGAAATATGTTGACTATAGGAAACAAGAGTCTGTTGTCTATAGAAAATGTTTATACATTTCCATATGCAAATGTTGCTTGCGTGGCTTGAACATCTAAGGAGAGTGAAGGGGAGGTGGCGAGATTGATGCAGTGTGTCACGATCCGGTCGGCGGGCGGCGGGACCAGAGGCAAGATGGTGGTGAAGAAGCAGGGTCGAGGAGCAAGGCAGAGGCGAAGGTCCACGGGGCACGAAGCAAGGCGAAGGCAAAGCAAGGGTCCAAGGAGCAAGGAGCAAGGCGGAGGATCCAGGAACAAGAAGCAAGGCGGCAGCAAGGCAAGGGTCCAAGGAGCAGGAGGCCAGATGCAACCAGACAGGGATAGCGTTGCTGTGGCAAAGAGCTGAAGGGAAATGCTGGGCTTTTATCCCTCCCAGCTCCTGCCACCAGGTGCAGTGAGATCTCAAGTGGCCTCACCTGGGAGACTACTCCTTGCCTCTCCAGCACAAGCTGAGGTCTCCACCTGTGTGGCCACGCCTTGCTTCTCCAGCACAAGCTGAGGCAGGCCCCAGTCCTGCAAAGCACTACAGGCCCCAGAGCCTGACTCCTGCCCATACTCCTGACACAGTGTGGCGCAGTGTGTTGGCCTTGCCACAACCTCACCTCTTCCCTGCACATTGCTGAATGCCACAGTGATGGTGGTGACTGCCCTGCCAACCACAACTGCTCCCAGTCCTTGGAATCTGGTAATCCTGGAGTGCTTATCCTGTACCAAAGTCTGCTGTACACTTTTATCTCCAAGACGGGCACCACTGCTTCAGTATGGACAGCAGTTTTAGGTTGCCATATGTCCTCTTTTTCCAGGACATGTCCACTTTTTCATGGGTAGAGTCGTCATAGCGATCCATAGTTAAAAGCAGAAGTCCTCTTTTTTTTTGCTCTTCAAATTATGGCAGCCCTATCCTGGGGCTATCCCTCTGTGCTTGAATGTCTGTTGGCTTGCTTGCCACCAAACTTGACTCGCTTGCCTGCTTGCCTGCATTAGGTACTTGACCACACTTAGACCTGGATGCCCAAGAACTCAAATCATTTAGGAACGGACCGACCCTCCTCATTTTGCATATCCCTTTTCAAATTGCAGCCCATGACCCAGTCACTTCAGTTGTGACCTGCCAGCAACTGCAAGGAATGATTTTGCAAACATAATTATTTCCCTTAATGATCAGATTATAATAAGGCAGAGCTCCCATACTGTTCCATGAAAGTGGCTTATTAGCAGTGTCTTCCTCATGCTGTTAAGAGAATGTTTTAATTTTGCTGAGCGTGGCACGAAGAACCAGCTTGGGTTTCAGATTTCCGAGACAAAATAACATTATTTATATTCGAGATGTTGGAACCAGCTTCCTAGAATCCAGTGCATAAAAGTCAAGGCTATGCATTTCTGCACAGGAGCTTGGACATGTTGATCCGAACATATAGAAATTAGAAATTCTTGTCTACAGTCAGCTACTTGGTGCATCTGGATGGGGAAAACAGACCTGCTGTTGGTTGCACGATGGTAAATAGCTTCACATGTTTGTGATCTTTCCTTTCCAGAGGCAGCAATTAGAATAGGGTGTACTTGCAGTTGCCTGGACCACACACATATTGTAGAATAGACAGTACTATTTTTCTAGAAAAAGAGTTGCCACAACTCACCAGGAATACCTCCCTTGTTCTCTTATAATGGTGCCCACCTGAGAAATGTTGGAACTGAGTTCCAGCAAGTTCTGGCTGAAAAAAAGCCCTGAGTATTGAACAAGGGAGTCAAATCATGCCTGGTGAGATCAATAAATATCAATAAAGGGCATTAGAAGCAGCTGTCCACTGTTTGCATGAGTGCTAGAATTCCAAAATGAATGTGCTCTTCCTTCTACCAATCTCACATTAGGAGGAAAAGAAAGACAACAGGGTTGTCTTCTGAACAAACAGAGTGTGGGTTTCATGGAGACCACACCTCTAGTTAGGGAATCCTTTTGAGGACAAAGGGGAATGGAGAAAGAGGGGGTTTTGATGCCCAGAAGCAGGGGAAAATGTGGCAAGGAGGACTTCAGGGGCTTCTGAAGGGTTTATTATCATGTGCAGGTCTTAGGACCTCTACAAGCACAACCAACCCTTCTAGGACACTTTGGGCCAGTTCACACAAAGAGCTTCTCCTAGCTGAATAGCTGTAAGGTAAAGGTAAAGGACCCCTGGACGCTTAAGTCCAGTCAAAGGTGACTATGGGGTTGTGGCACTCATCTCGCTTTCAGGCTGAGGGAGCCGGTGTTTGTCCACAGACAGCTTTCCGGGTCATGTGGCCAGCAGGACTAAAGCGCTTCTGGTGCAACGGAAGACTGTGATGGAAACCAGAGCGCACAGAAATGCCGTTTACCTTCCTGCCACAGCAGTACCTGTTTATCAACTTGCACTGCCAAGCTTTCAAACTGCTAGGTTGGCAGGGACTGGGACAGAGCAACGGGAGCGCACTCTATTGTGGGGATTTGAACCGCCGACCTTCCACTGAGCCTCTTGAGCTTGCCTTGAATAGCTGTAGCTGCTTCTTGACCATTTGTCTGCCTGCGACTACATGGAGAAATAGTAATGTGAACCAGGCAGGCAGGCAGGCAGGCAGCAGCCCTAGGACTGTATGCAACTCTCAGCCTAATATCAAGGACCAACCAGCTTACTTTGATAAGCCCTCAGCTCAGAACTGTGGCAGGAGCAATATTACCCTTCCCTGTCAGCTGCCTGGGTAGAAAGAAGAGAAAGTGGGGTGGGGTGGGGGGAGGGTGCCCAAAGGAAAGAGAAGGGATGACACTGCCTGATTTTGACTCTGGTCCCACCCAACAGTGGGTTCAGCCACCCTACCCTGCCCTCTTCCAGGATGGGGTCCCTGACATATTACCACCTCAGGAATGTTGCCCTCAGCTGAAAGCAAAACAAAGCTTGCCTATCATGGATAATGTCACTGTTTCAGCAGCTGGAGATTTTGCCATGCAACCCAATAAGGGGCCGCCAAACAGTTGCCCAAAATGTGCTGGCCATTAGCAAAGGGCACTGTCAGGAATACAAATTATGTAATGAAAGTATCTAGTGGCTATCCCAGTATCAAGAAGAAAAACAGAGGTGTTTTTTTTCCTTTTGACTTGTTCCCTAAGAATAAAATTTATGGGCATCTGTAGGCTCAGGACCATCAAGAATAAGAAGCCATTAGTTCAGTGAAACAAAGGAACAGGTTATTCAGCTGTATTTTTCACTACATCAAAATATTGAGGGATGGGTAGAAATAATGAAAAAGAGAGGGAGAGGGCAGGGCATAATATTATGTGAGATATAAGCCATTGTGAGTGTCTGAGTCTGTCTCACTAGAAGCCTGTTTTATTTCTTTTCACTTGGCAAAATTTTCAGTTTTGTATTAAATATGCTTGTGTGTGTGGGTAGGAAAGGGCCTGATATACAAAGTAAACATTTGATTAATTGGTGGGTCCCCGAATAGCACCTGGGCAGTTGATAAATTTTCTGCAAAAAAACAAAACACATTCAGCTAACAAATAATCAATGAAACCAATTTTCTTAACACAAAGAAATCAAAAAGCACTAAGCGGTTTGCAAGAAGCTATGCTGGTATTATCAAGTTTTCCATGCGATCGCTGACCCTATTAACTTAGGGCACCTCCAGACGACAGGCCAGTATTTCTGATTAGACAGCGCTTGCTGCTGGCTACTGGAGCTCTCACTCACCCTCTCCGGAGGCACAGTGGCCCAAACAGACAAATGTTAAATACATGTTCACATATTTTAAAGGTTTTTTAAAATAGCAGCCATGGGAGGGCCTGCGCAACATCAAAACTTCAGCATGTAGGAAACACTCTCCCCCATGATGCAATACAAACAAGAATCCCTCTCCCTAAACAGGTATTTGTCCTGTCAGAAGACCCAGGATTAGCAGTTTGTGGGGAGTCCATAGGCGAGGGAGAGACTTTAGCTCCACTCCCTACACGCTACAGACTTGATTTTCCTCCCCGCCCCTGCAGCTGCTATTTAACATGTAACCAGCCATTTAATATCATTTCTTTCTTAGTCTGCAGTTCCCCAGAATATCAAGGGAGCCAGTTGAACTCTGCAGTGCTGCAAGGGATGCTTGGAAATGATTCTGTCAACTGCTCATCTCATCTCATTGTTTCACAGAGACCAAGGTTTTTGACAGGATCATCACTTTCTGTGCAGGGAAAAACCCTCAGAGCTTAAAGGAATCAATCAGATTCTGTTGCTCTCCAGGGACATACCATCTAAATGGGACAAACACCGCCACCCCTGGGAGGGGGATATTGCCACCAATCCAAACTTTGCCAGCTGACACTCCAACCATGATGGGGTGCTCTGCAGCTTCACCCCATACATCAATTTTGGGCAAAGACCACATCAAGAGTGTGTTGATCTGATGGCCATTTGAGACAGCACCGTAGCTGTTGTGGAAGGCCTGATCTGGCACAACAGAAGCCTCCACGTGGACACTAAAATAACCCAGGATTATTTTGAAAGAATCTTCCAATACCATGCCACACATCACCACAGTCAACTTGATCATAGAGGGAACTGGGCAACAGGGACACATGGAGCACCACCAGTCCTACCCTCTGTCCCAACATGAGGTACAAAGCCTCCAATTCTGCCCCAATATCAAGTGGTTTTCTGGTAATTGAGTGGAATTCCTATGGTGACAAAATGCTGACACCATTACCCTCCAGTCTAGCTTGGTGATGGGCTGAGTATTCAGGCAGGCTCAGCTGAGTTAGGTCAGATCCACCCAACTCCCCCACCCACAACAGTTTCACAATTCCTGCTCCATTGGCAAGGGCACAATTCCCACATACAGATGTTAGCCTCTGCATGGCCATGGGGCAGAGGAGAATTGCATCCTTTGTCACTGCTATCACTGTAGGCGATGTGCTCATGTTTACTTTGCACGGACCACAGTTCCTATGTATTTCACAAAACCGGGGGGGGGGGGGGGTAGGAAGAGAACAATGTCTTCACAGGTGGAAACATATGTTAACATTTCATTTCAGTATTTTTGAACTTGCATTTCCAAAACATTGTCATTCAGGGAAAACGTCACAGCGCTGCTCTGCGTTTATTTCCCCAAAAAGATGCTCATACAGAAATGTCCTTCAGAAGAAAACAAAATACCACCAAGAGAGTCCTCCAGATGAAACAACTTCTCCTGTAATCAAATAATGTTTATGAAAACAACACAGACACTAAAAATCATCCACCACTATAGCAATCACTCTAGGCTTTAGTTTATGATTTAAATTTTATTTAAAATTAATAAAAGCTGCAATCCCTATGCTGAAAAAATTGGCATCCACCGAGTTCAGCTTTTTGTATTATTATTTTTTTTTTTTAAAAAAACACACACTAAATGCTTAGAACTGGCAAGACTTCAGAGAAGGGCATAATAAAATGAAGAGCTGCTTGCCTCTGGAAGCTTCGAAGTAGCAGAGGAAAAGGAATGAAAAGGACTAAGACTACAGTGTATTTTATCATTGATATGGGGGTGCCAGGGGGACTTCTGGGAGAACAATCCCCCCCCCCCCAAAAAATATACCTCCCAATATTAGAAGTTAAAGGAACAAATATATATATATATTATTTTTTTAAAAAAACAACCCATGTCTCTCTTTTCAACTTTGTGCTTGGGAGTTAGACACTGACTTTGCAGAATCACTGCAGTGAGTTGCAAATGATGTATGAAATGGAAAAATCCCTGCCCATGGCACAGAGAAAATCTATAGCTAGTATTCTGCAGTCCTCGTGTGTTGCTTGCTGCAAGATTAAGTTGGGCTGCAGTGATTGTCTAAAAGTCAAAGATAAGGGGGGGGAAAGTTAACTGCTTTTCATCAGCTTCATTTTAGGCCCTTTTATACATACTAATTCTTGCTTTGACTTTTTTTTTTTGCAATTATACTTGGCTGATTATATTTGTAATTAAGAAAATGGTTTTAAGCTGGATTCCCAGCACCATTTCACCATAGTAAGAAATAGTTTGCTAATTGTGTATGCCATCAAATGCCAACAGTGCCCTTCAGCTCTCTATATTGGACAAACAGGCCAAACCCTACGCCAAAGGATAAATGGACATAAATCTGACATCAGGAACCAGAAGACAGAAAAACCAGTAGGAGAACACTTCAATCTCCCAGGACATTCTATACAAGATCTCAAAGTAGCTGTCTTACTACAAAAGAATTTCAGAAATAGACTGGAAAGAGAAGTTGCTGAATTGCAACTTATCACCAAGCTCAAAACCATGGAGGGACCTGGTTTGAACAGAGATATCGGGTTCTTATCTCATTATACATGATAAGCGATCTTCAGCCATCTCAACCCTTGCTTTTTCATGCAAAACCATTTTCAGTCGTTTGCGGTCATCAACAGCTATCAGTCAGTCAATCACCCATTTCCACCACCCTTCTGAGTGATCCCCCCTCCCCTCCCCTCCCCCTCCCCTCCCCACCCCTTCTCTACATAAGTGCCTGGAAACTTCCATTTCACTGTATCTGAAGAAGTGTGCATGCACACGAAAGCTCATACCAAAATAAAAACTTAGTTGGTCTTTAAGGTGCTACTGAAGGAATTTTTTTATTTTACTAGAAATGGACAGATCCCTCTGCTTCATGTCACTTTCACATATGTTCACTCATAAGTCTGTTCCATCCTAGTTCTGTATTAATCTGTGATGCTGTTTAATGCTCAAATATCAGTGTTTAAATTTTTAAATGCAAATACGTAGGTATTTATAAACACATTTGCTTTCAAAATGTGCAGTTCAAAACATATTTGGATACCACTTCTGAGCAGAGAAGCGTACTGCGACAATTGGTTAAGTGAGAAATCTGGTGGATAACTGCATTCTAGCCCAAAGAATCTGAGAGGGGCAGTTCAGGGAAATTTGTATCAAAAGTCACAAAGATCAAACTTCTCAAGTCAGCGGCAGAGGGGCAGGACGAGGGTGGGACGAGCCACCCATAGGTGCGGGGCGCATCACGAGGCCTCCGGAGTCTGCCTGCCTCCTCCCACTGAGCCGTACCTGCTGCACCCCCACTTCCTCCACCCCTGCCTCAAGTATCTCTGTACTGGTTGGGAAACACTGCACTACACCACACTGGCTCTCTCTGTTACAGTACACATGTTTAAAACAAACAAAAGTATTGGAAGAACTATATTGTAAAACTACCTTAATTAAATCAAGCCCTAACAGTGCTATATCCTGCACATGTTTATTCTGGTGTGCCAGTTCAATGGGGCTTATTCCCCAATAACTGCATGCCAGATTGCATAAAGGTAAAGGGACCCCTGACCATTAGGTCCAGTCGTGACCGACTCTGGGGTTGCGCGCTCATCTCGCATTATTGGCCGAGGGAGCCGGCGTATAGCTTCCAGGTCATGTGGCCAGCATGACAAAGCCGCTTCTGGCAAACCAGAGCAGCACATGGAAACACCGTTTACCTTCCCGCTGTAGCGGTTCCTATTTATCTACTTGCATTTTGACATGCTTTCAAACTGCTAGGTTGGCAGGAGCTGGGACCGAGCAACGGGAGCTCACCCCGTCACAGGGATTCGAACCGCCGACCTTCTGATCAGCAAGCCCTAGGCTCAGTGGTTTAACCACAGCGCCACCTGGATTGCATAGATACATGCATACAATGCTAGTTCTAAATATAAATGCAGCACATTCTCCTTTTAGCTGTAAAATGGAGACAGTGCCAGTCCAGTGACAATGTAAAAAGAAGGGAAAATGCTATACATCACCATTACTGGGTTTCAAAAAGGTCCCAGGTAGTTGCACACCAAAACCTCTGAAGAAAATGCCAGGATCTATCAATCAACAGGATTTCCCTCCTGCACATCCATTTATATTTGTCATTGCCCAAGTCTATGTCTGTGACAGAACCTGGTTATCGGGTGTTTATGTTGTCATCCAACTAAATGACCCCTTCTTAGAGAAACACTCTTGTAATCAAGCCTTTTTAGCCTTTGTGGTCCTTCCCCATCCCATTGGAGAGTTCTACAGGCAGCACCACAGTAAATGCATTTTGTTTTGAACAAAGCTATTATACGTGCTCTGGTCCATGGGGTCATGAAGAGTCGGACACGACTAAAGGACTAAACAACAACATTCTATTCCCCTATAGAGCTGGCTGTAAAATTCTCCCTAGTATGTATCAGTCTGCTATGGCAATCCACCCAGAGGGTGCAAAACGTTGTCAGAAAAGGTATTAAAAGGGTAGACTTTGTCAGGATGCAACAAGGAACCCTTTGACCTTGTTCTGGTTCCAGGATATATGTGAGTGTATGTTTAAGTCAGTTATTACACCAGTTGTTACATCACAATAACTGTGTCATTATTGCATAAAGGTGGGTACTGAAATCATAATAAAATAATCTATAGATGTTAAAATTCCATAATAAATAACTGTCTATTTTGGTTTTGGCTCCCCCACCCCTCAAAAAAAAGAACTGGAGTTTGCAGTGCTCACTTCTACCCATTGTCATATCCCAAGATCCATCAATCCCATTTTACTAAGTGCTTATCTTCCACTGCCACAACTTATTTCACTGATAAGGTAACACAAGAGATTAATTAGGTTTGGGGCCATTCTACCACCCAACCTATCTTTAGTACAATTACAGTACAGCAGAATGTGGACTGGAGACTGTCAGTCGAAGGAAACCCTCTGATCTTTTCCTTTTCAGTTATTGTGAAAGATGAAATACAAAGCAACAAAACATCTTAAGTGCACAAACCTAAGAGGCTTGTTATAAACATTTTTTTTAGCTCTCCAGACAGCATGCTTAAGAATGGGAAAGCCATCAAAGGTTGGGAGAAGGTGACTAACCCCACCTCTTCAGCTAAAGGGAAGCAGGTGTCTCTGTGCTTGGATGAACAAACAAAAGCAGTTTTCAGGCAGAGAGGATGGCAAAAGCTGAGAGTTAGCTGAAGGATAGAAGCATTATATCTCTTTCTAGTGATCTGATGCAACCTATGTTTATTCATTTGTTGACTTTGACTTTTTCTGCATTTACGGATATGTTTTGTAATTATTATTATTATTTTTGCCAGTAAGTCAATATTTATTATGAACTAAGTACAATTTACGGTGGAAAAGCAACGTATTAATAAACTAAACATCAACATAACTTGAATGGCTGCAAGGAAGTGGATCTGATTCATCAAAATCATCATAAACCTTCAGTGGCATAGCTGCCAAGTTATCCCTTTTTTTAAGGGATTTTCCCTTATGCTGAATAGGCTTCCTCGCGAGAAAAGGGAAAACTTGGCAGCTATGTTCAGTGGTCTCTCCTTCGAAGGAAGCCAAACTATCATAGAATCACAGAGTTGAAGTGGAATGGCCCTTGAACAGTCTCAGTGCTTGGGGAAGTGAGAGTACAGTATCTAAAAGCACCTAGAAGACCCAGAAAGTGCTTGCTCTATACACTTGGGGGGGGGGTATTTTCCCAACTGAGAAAAAGAGAGCTAAGCTGTGAACATCAGTTGGGCAGCTATGATCTGACTAGCATTGGGCCCATTTGTGTGAACAATGAGCCCAAGGTTCCGTCCCATCAAAGTTCATTTAAAGCACACACTCACAAAGATTTCTGGGAACCATTTAGTGTGTGATCGGGGTAAGAGTGCCATATGATCATGGGAAGTGCTTCCAAGAAGTCAGGTTGAGTCACAGTCACTCAGTCACAGTTTTGCAGCCAAATGCACCACATCTGTAATCTACATATTAATTGATGGATACAAGCCATATAGAAATAAAAATTGAAAAGACACAAGAAAATTCTTACAGAAACTAATTCACTGAAAACTTAAGCTGGTAACATTTTGCATAGCTGTAGTTAATGAAACACCTTTTTTGGGTGGAAACAATAATCAGCATGTTGATTTTAGGAAGAAGTGAAACAGATTGAAACAGAATGCAGCTAAATAAGTTTCACATTAAGAAACATTCAGCCAGTGATGAAGCTGAGGTAAAACTCTCTCTCTCTCTCTCTCTCTCTCCAGATATATATATATATATATATATATATATATATATATATATATATATATATACACACACACACACACACACACACACACACACACACACACACACACAGTGGAACCTCGGTTTATGAACACCTCGGTTTACGAATTTTCAGTTTACAAATGCCGTGGACCCATCTGGAACGGATTAATCCACTTTCCATTACTTTCAATGGGAAAATTCACTTCAGTTTATGAACGCTTCAGTTTATGAACAGACTTGTGTTCATAAACTGAGGTACCACTGTATTGCCATCTCTGATTCATTTTAAGCATTTTGAGGTTTGAGTACACATGCAGTTTTCTCTTCTGAAAATTGTTAGCCAACTACCCAATTGGTTGAAGTGCTTCTGTAATAGGGCTAACAAACTTAGCATGTAGTTTTTTTTTATTGAGTTACAGACTGTCTGATCAATACATTTGATCCAGACTGTAATGAGAAAAGCATCAGACTTTACTATTAAGGAACACCAAATCTAAATGTGTTTATTTCTGCTCTGTTTATATACAGACTCGTTCAAGTTCTCCAACATAGTTCTGTTTCAGTGAAGGCTCATGTGCAGTAGCAACTGAACTGTGTACCAAGAAGTCTCATGCCCTGGTTTAAATCTTGTCCTATGCCACAAACACTCATATGTCCATAATACAACCTAATAATATATATATATATATATATATAAACCACCTTAGAAAACTTACTAGCCTGAAAATATTTTTTAATAACCTGCTGGAGTCTGGCATAAGACAGATGGAGAATCTGTCTCTCCTCTGCCCAGCTGACTTGGTTTCTGTGCTGGGTATGCATGGCCACTGAGAGACAGAGTATCCTGCCCCTCCTCTCACAACTCCCTCACTTGCCTACATTGAATTCCACATGTGGAATTCTTTGAACACTCACAAATGATGCACAAACAATTATTTATATTCTAACTAACATTGGAAGTGGGCGAAGGGAAGGTGTTAAGAATTGCTGCAAGCAGAATCCCTGATATGGACTTTGTGCAAAGTAAAAGGGAATTTGCTGCCCACCGCAATAAAGAGTTCCAAAGCTCTATTGCAGAACAGCTTTAAAATAGTTGCAAACAAATGTTATAAGATACAAAATAACATGTTGTTCTTAAACAAACTAGCAATGTGGTCCCATATTATTTTTAGTCCTTAATTCAGTCCAACCACTTTGCTCTCTTCGTCATAGAGCTCAGCCACTACTGCTGCCTATTATGAGAGATAGTCAGCCTGAGTTTTCTGTATGAATTATCTATTAGCCTAAAGACTGAAATGGAAACACCCCACTTTTTCTGCTGCATTTCCCAAAGTGAAATCTCCCATGCCTAATAAAAACCTCCACTTGCAAATTCAAACAATTATAACTTCAATGCATATAAACATTACATTTTATGCATGTTAAACATATCTTTAACATGAGGTTCACAATCTGAAGCACTTTGGTGTCGCAACACTACTGGCACCTTCTGCCATAATTGTTACCTCCTTTTATCCTTCTGCTCTAGGAGAAGGTCTGTTGAAGAAGAAAGTATCTATATATATGGAGAGGTGTACAGTGGTACCTTGGTTTTCAAACACCTTGGTACTCAAGTGTCTTGGTTCTCAAAGGCCGAAAACCTGGAACTAAGTGTTCCAGTTTTCAAACGTTTTTTGGAAGTCTATTGTTTCCGGGGCACCTGCACCAATCAGAAGCTGTGCCTTGGTTTTCGAATATTTTGGAAGTTAAATGGACTTCCAGAACAGATTAAGTTTGGGCTTTTGTTTTTGCTATTTATTTTGCATTTTTGTTTTTGAGGTTTTTTCGGTTAATTTGTTTTTGTGACTGTGTGGAACCCAGTTCAGCTACTGATTGTGTGACTGTGAAAATTGGTAAAAGCCCCTGCCCCCCCCATCAACCAAACAATGACTATCATCAGTGCAGGTAAGGAGGGGGGGAATGTAATTTTAATTTTTGTCATCTACAATACTGTCTTATTTATTTTATAATACAGTACATTGATTATTGCTTTCATTTTATGTATGGATCTGTGGTCTCACTAGATAGTGAAATTCATGTTAAACTGGTGTTTTAGTTGTTGTTTTTAAAAGTCTTGATTTTGCATTGCTTTCTATGGGAAAGCACGCCTTGGTTTTGGAATGCTTTGGTTTGGGAACGGACTTCCGGAAAGGATTAAGTTTGGGAACCAAGTTACCACTGTAGTAGTGAAATTATAAATGTTATATTGTCTTACAGTAGAAGCACCAACAGAAATAAAGGATGAACTCTAGTTTTTTTAAAAAAAGATTCTAAGAAAGAGCAGCAGGGACTGTGATTTCCCAAACCACAATCCTCTTTTTTTCTGATAGGGTTAATCATTAAGTGGATCTGCAAGGGGTCCATTAATCAATGTCAGTTGTTGCTATCCTGAAGTTCTGATTGGCTGCTCACAACTAGCCAGCCGCTAACAAAGGAGACTGCAGAGGCTTTTAGAATTCAGCTTCTCCTTCCTTCCTTCCTTCCTTCCTTCCTTCCTTCCTTCCTTCCTTCCTTCCTTCCTTCCTTCCTTCCTTCCTTCCTTCCTTCCTTCCTTCCTTCCTTCCTCCCCTATATAAAAAAGAGGATATAAGCAAATATTCTTAAACAATTCCAACTAAGAATTTCTTATGAATATAGCTCATCTGTGACATGTTTATATATAACCTGTTTATATATGTCTCTGAAATATATAATAAGAATTTAAAGATTTTTTTAAAATTCCAAAGCTCTTGCATTGTGTTAGAGTAGAGGGAGATCTCTACTCATCTCCTATTTTTTTACATTTAGATTGATGCAGTAATACAGCATAACAGTAGTTAGCAATATAACTACTGCAACACAAATCGCAACAACCCACCATTCCTTCCTCACCATTCAATTCACTAAACATGTGTGCCATTACAATTATGATCAAATGCTCCAATTAACTAACAGAGAATTACAACCATGTATTCACATACCTCAAAAGTACAGTGATACCTTGGTTTATCAATCTTATCCGTTCCGGAAGTCCGTTCTTAAACCAAGGTGTGCTTTCCCATAGCAGCGGGGGACTCAATTTACAAATGGAACACACTCAACAGGAAGTGGAACATGTTCTTATTCCAAGGCAAAGTTCACAAACCAAAACACCTACTTCTGGGTTTGCAGTGTTCTTAATCCAAGTTGTTCATAAACTAAGCTGTTCTTGGACCAAGGTTAAAAGACACCTGCTTCTTGGGAGAAAAGCAATGACAAACCTAGACAGCATCTTAAAAAGCAGAGACATTACCTTGCCGACAAAGGTCCGTATAGTTAAAGCTATGGTTTTCCCAGTTGTGATGTATGGAAGTGAGAGCTGGACCATAAAGAAGGCTGATCGCCGAAGAATAGATGCTTTTGAATTATGGTGCTGGAGGAGACTCTTGAGAGTCCCATGGACTGCAAGAAGATCAAACCTATCCATTCTGAAGGAAATCAGCCCAGAGTGCTCACTGGAAGGACAGATCGTGAAGCTGAGGCTCCAATACTTTGGCCACCTCATGAGAAGAGAAGACTCCCTAGAAAAGACCCTGATGTTGGGAAAGATTGAGGGCACTAGGAGAAGGGGACGACAGAGGACGAGATGGTTGGACAGTGTTCTCGAAGCTACCAACATGAGTTTGACCAAACTGCAGGAGGCAGTGGAAGACAGGAGTGCCTGGTGTGCTATGGTCCATGGGGTCACGAAGAGTCGGACACGACTAAATGACTAAACAACAACAACAACAAGACCAAGGTACCACTGCACTAGTTATTCTTGCTTTTATCATTATTGACCAAAAACTAAAACAGAAAAACAGAACTTGTTTCATTATATAAAACAAAAAAACAAACAAACACACAAACAAACGCATTAAAACAAATCACTTCTGCTGCTTTTATTGAGTTTCTGGTTTTTGTTTTAAATAGTGAATATTGTTCAGAAAGCACTTCATACATGATAAGGCCAACTATTTAATTGTGTCTTATTGTCAGCCTGCAATCCATGCTTGATTTCTGCTTGAAGCCAAGGCAGCAACTATGGGAGAAGCAAGACCTTCTGTGGTGTTAGTGCTGTAACCCCATCCGTCTTTGGCTCAGGTCGTACATGTGTGTAAATAAACCATATATTATAAAGACACCACAGTCTCCGTTGTCCCTCAGTCCAAGGAAACTGAACCCCAGGTAAGCGACTGGAACCCCTGGAATCTCTCACCGCTCAGAGGTGGGGGTGGTATGGAACAACACTAGCCTAACAGGCAGCATTTTTGTAGGGTGACAAAGGGAAGGGGAATCTCTGGTCCAGGGGAAAAATTTGCTTCCAGGTCTTTCTATCCAGCTACTGGGAATCTCTTTAGACCACAGCCCTCACTGACTCCACGCCACACCCTCCTCAAATGTATTTGCTGGCTGATATGTGTTCTTGAGATGTGATTAATGCTTCTTGCTTGCGTGCTTGAAGATGGGCATGTGTATAGAAATGTTTTGTTTAAATAATTTTTATTAAGTTTTACATTTTTATCATAATAACATCACATCAGATAACAAAAAATATAATTCCCAAATATCCCCCCCCCCCCGGGACGACTTCCCTCAACTTCCTCTTCTGGTTTTTTAACATATTACCTTCTCCTGCTTGTTTTTTCATATATATATCTTAATTTTAAAGTCCTTAAGTTGTGTATTATTATAGTTTTGTTGTTTTAACATCATCTTAATAATTTCTATATTCATTTTGTTAATTGTAAGTGTTTAGTCAAATCCTACTAGTGAGTCCATTTCTTTACATTGTTTCTGTAGGTACAACATAAATAGTTCCCAGTCTTTTTTTAAAAATCTCTATTGTCTTTCTTTCCAAGTTCTTCAGTTAACTTTGCCATTTCAGCGTATTCCTTCAATTTCTCTTGCCATTGTTCTTTAGTTGGTATTTCATTGGTTTTCCGTCTTTGGGCTAGCAATATCCTAACCTCAAGTTGTAGCATACATAAACAGTTTGTTCTTTCCCTTTGGCAAATATTGACTTGAAATGCCTAGTAAAAACCGCGTCTGGTCTTTTAACAAAAGTTATCTTAAACTCCCCACCCCCCATTTCATTATAAATCATTTCCCAATAATTTTTAATTACAGTGGTACCTCTACTTACATTCACATCTGGTTACATATCCTTCGAGATATGCACATGGCAAACCTGGAAGTATTTTTCCGGGTTTCGCCACATGCGCAGAAGCACTCTACAAGTGCCGTGTGCATGCGCAGAACAGGCACCTCAAGTTGCAAAAACCTCAGGGTCCGTCTCGAGCTCCGGAAGGGATCCCGTCCGTACCTGGAGGTACCACTGTATTTTACAATTCCACCACATGTGAAAAAAACGTGCCTTCATTTTCTTTACATGAAACATCTGTCATGGTTGGGCCAGAATGCAGCCACCCACTTTTGACTCTGGCCCCATTCACCACTGACATGGCATAGCATGTAGAAGGCATGTCGTCCTTAAGGGCATCAGCTTTTTTAAAAAAGGCCCTTATCCCTAATGTTCCCAGTGGTGCTTAGCTGGCTTCTTAAGGCACCAGGATTGTACTTTTTTGTAGTGGTAGAAACACAGCCTTAAAAAATAATAATAGAATAGTACTGTAACTATTGTGGTCTATCTTTACTGTTTTCATTTCTTTAAACTGTCTTTGCTGGGTGCTATTATTATTATTATTATTATTATTATTATTATTATTATTATTAAATTAAAATGATGTGCAATGGCTAAAATGGCATTTTGGGAAGAAGATTTAAATTTGGAAAATGGCCCAAAGGGTGAAAGGTCCTCCATTTTCGCACTCTCACTTTGAATCTCACACAATAGTATTTTCCATGCTGGATGCAGAAGTAAAATAAGGAACCAGGTTCTAGGGGATAGGTAGAGAATGTAGTTATTTTGAGTAACGTAGCTATGCCAGTCTGCAGTCTTTAGAGACTGTGGCAAACACCCCTACCCCTTACTCCCAAAATAAAAAGAAACCAGCAGCATAATGCCCTGCTTATTTCCGTGGGTCTTGATGCTGCTTGTATGCTTTGAGAAGAGAATTGGTTGTCAACGGTGCCAAGGCAAAGGTGATGTTTCTATACCGAAGAGTGTGTAGTCTGCATTTTATAGCAGATTGGGAAAGACAACAGCTTGAATCAGAGGAACAGATGGATAATCTGAAATATTTTGCCAATTCATCTGTTAAAAAAGCAAGATGCTCCACTTACACGCTGCACAAAGCAAAGTTTTCTGTCTCTGATAACGACAGCAGCCCTAAAGACACCCTCTGAGGACATCTTGGCTGGTGGACAACCGAATGAAAGAATAACCGTTTTGGCAGGAGCCTGTGCCAGAGCCACAGTTCCTCATACATCAAAGGATTATTATTTTTCTTAGCCCAACACACCTGGAGGTATTTCATCGTGGGGAGAAATATACATTCTACTAATCGCAAAGCAGACTGAGTTTGCCCAGACAGAACTAACACCAAAGTGACATGAAAAGGGTTTTTAGCTGGCCATATGCTCTGCGGTTTTCCAGAAATAGAACAAACACATCACCAGGTGGTTGACGCCGCTGCTGGTCGAGCTAATGTCAACACGTCTGTTACTTGCTTCATCAGTCAGGTGTGTGCTACCTGTTGTACGCTGGCTGCCTACTCACTGCTTGCTTACCTGCATTGGGATTTATTCACAAAACTAAAAAGGGCATCATTTCTCTTCAACAGTATTTGCAGGCTAAAACAACAACGACAAATTATTATTATTATTTATTAATGCTTCCCAAAATATCCTAATGCTTCCTAAAACATCCTGCCCTCACATGGTGGTTCGCAACATAAAAATACGAAATGAGAATGCAAAACACATAATAAACGCACACACACACACACACACACACACACACACACACACACACTAACAGACCAATAACTCCCCTTTAAATGCACAATGGCATTTCTGTAGCCTGCAGAGAAGAACATTTGGCATCCCTAGGTCTGATCTGAAAGCAAGAGCAGAACATAGCTGCCAAGTTATCCCTTTTTTACAGGGATTTTCCCTCATGCTGAATAGGCTTCCTCGTGAGAAAAGGGAAAACTTGGCAGCTATGGACCAGAAGCGTGTTTACTCATAAGTAAGCTTTACTGAATCCAGTGGAACTTCCAGCTGCGTGACCATAGGACTTCAAGTTGTGTATTGCATTCCCAGGAGACCACTCCCAGCATGAAATGGTGATTTATTGCTGCCAACACTGTTTGTGAAACAAGAACCACATACAGCTCGGAACACAGAGGACAAAGGAACTGGGATTTGTAGTATATGAAGCAATTCATGTTTCATTTATACATTGTTCTCTGAAATACCACTTGATGACTTTATTGTGGGTTCTCTGCAGGCTGCTGCCTCACTTATGTTACAATTTCATCAAGGTTTCCCCCCCCCCCCGCCCCTTTCAGCCAGGCACTGTATTATCTGGCAATGAGACGCCTTAGAAAATCCCACGAGTTTCTAAAATGTCATCACCACAGATGCCTGCTAAAGAAGTTTGAGCAGTTTTGCTGAGGCAGGACCGTGCTTCCAGGTTTCATGCCTTGCTACTTGTGAGGGCACATGTGCGGCCAATGGCCTCTCAGCCGGTGAGGCATGCTCCCGCCCCGCGTGTGGAATTCCTTGCCACAAGGTGTAGAAAGTGGAGGTGGGGAAGGGCTTTGCTTGACAAGGGAAATGCCCCACCTGCAATCGGAGGCATCTCCAGGGAATGGGTCATAGCTGCCAAGTTTTCCCTTTTCTCGCGAGGAAGCCTATTCAGCATGAGGGAAAATCCCTTTTAAAAAGGGATAACTTGGCAGCTATGCCCCTCGGAGATGCTACTGATTGGCCAATTTGGGATGCTGCAGAAACTTGAGCCAGCTGCCCAGGCAGCCAGGGGGAATTCCTCTAATGGCTGCCTGGCCATGTGCCTGGCCATGTTCTCAATGCCTGGGGATGGCGGCTGAGTGTGAGAGGCAGCAACAGGCGCCGACCCAGGAAGGGGTAAGGGTCCACTGTTGAACTTGTGTGTGCCTGCTCTCTTGGAAATAAACTAGTTGTCCTAATGCTTTTTAAGCATTAGAAGGTACAAAAAAAATGTGTTTTTTTAAAGGTAAAGGACCCCTGGATGGTTAAGTCCAGTCAAAGCATAGCTGCCAAGTTATCCCTTATTTTAAGGGATTTTCTATTATGCTGAATAGGCTTCCTCGCGAGAAAGGGGAAAACTTGGCAGCTATGAGTCAAAGGCAACTATGGGGTTGCGGTGCTCATGTCGCTTTCAGGCACAACAGCAGCCTTGGTCATAGAATCAGTGGGTTTTTTTTATATGAGGGGAAACAGGGGTACATTTTGTGAACATAAGGCCCTTAACTACGCTGAAATCCCTGAGATGTATGGACCCTTGATTCCCCCTGGATTCACTCATGGTCATCTTCTTCCAAAGTAAAAAATGTTGCCAGATGAAACATTAATCAGCACTTTCCCCCTCTGATAAAGGAACTGTGCTGTTGCCAGAGCAAGTTGTAAATGGTGTATGAAATTAAAAAACCTCTCCCCGCTGCACAGAAAGAACAAGGAAAATTAGGAGCAGTTATTCTTGTGTTGTGATATTTACAGAGATAATATTTCATATATATATATATCTTCTAAAAATATTTTCAGGACAAGAAGTCTTGAATAAATGAGAAATGGGGAAATTAATATTAACCTAAAAGCAATTTATCTTACCTGATCATTTCCCTTTCACCTTTCCCTATGTTCTATTTTCAGATCAGATAGTTGAATCCCTGCTATTTAAAAGAAAATGTCTCAAAATATGGAACACATGCCACCATAAATATTCAACTGATCTGCAATGCTAAAAAGGACAGAATTAACTCAAGGTACCAGCCAGTTTAAAAGCTTGTTTTTGTGAACAGCCTGGAGGCCAGCTAACACTTAATTTTCTCTCTATATAACTTCTGATAGGTACTCTAGGAGTCTATGCAGCCTGGAAAAAAATTAAAGAAGAATAAAGTGAATAAAATGAATGGAAGAAAAATTCTGCCTGTATCTCTCACACAGCATGAATATATTTATTCAAGCTCTTTTTTTATACACCTATGCATGAAAAGGCGCATATAAAGAAACCTAAGGAAGGCATTTAGGGGAAAAATAAAATAGTGAATGCTCACAGAAGGTGCTTCCATCCAATTTTCAGTACCCTGTCTTCCATTTCAGCTTCCTGCACTATAGCCCACCACGTTTAAGAGGGTCTCATGATCCTTGGAAGAGGTATCCATGTTTTCCATATTAATTCAGATAGTTCTTTCTTGTTTGTCTGAAAGTTATTACTCTATACCATATAATACCCTATAATTTTCATGCTGGAAGCACCGAACCAGCTAGTCAGAACATCCTAACTTGAGAATGGCTCATAGATAAGTTGTGCATTTTATTGCCTACCTTGTACCCATTTTCCGTTCACTATATTAACAGTTTACCACAGCACCACAGTGCTGCATTTGATGCAGAACCATTGTTACATGATCACAGCCTCTTCAGCTGTTGAAACTGTAGTATAATATCACACATCGCCACAATGACCTGCCTCAGTGGTCATGGCTACCCACCCAAAACATGTACTTTACCAGTTTAGCTGTTTGTTACATTGGGAAGAAAATTACAGACCAGTGTTGAAATGCTTCCAGACTAATGAAGTCTATTCAGCAATATTTTAAGATGCCATTTAGTACTGCTAAATATTATTTAATGGATAATCTATTTCAAAAGTATATCAGAAGGGAATGTGTCAGCTTCAGAATTTTCAATCATAGATGGGAGACTATATAAAGATTTCTTTTTGTTTCTACTTCTGAAGAATTCCCTAAGGAGAATCACACATATGAATTTTTTATCAGAAAAAAATCAGCTCAAGTATTCACTTAACTGGAACAAACAAGAACGCAAACATGTCTAGTAAAACTTGCCCCATCAAGCCGAAAGACTCGGTCCCCTTATGCCTTAGAGATGATAATGTAAACCCTATTTCTGGGGGGAAATAATCCAGAAGAATTGTTAGGTAGTGTAAGGGTGACTCCCTACAGGGAGCCAGCCCCCATCATCCTGACGTCCACCTCGCCAAGCACAGAGAACAGCAGTGGGTCTGAAGCAGCAAGAGGGGAGGGGAAAGACTCGGAGGGAGAGAGAAATCAGCGTGAGGAACAATGGGAAACCTCAGAGGCAAAGAGATGCAGGCAAGGGCTCAGGGATGCTGGAGAGCCCTGTCATCGACAGCTGAGGGAGGAGACTGAGCGGGCATCACTCCTTCCGGCACAAGAGTTAAGGAGAGCACTGCGACGCAGGTCAAGGGGAGGCGTTTTGGGGTGCCCCGACTACTTTGCTGGCGTAAGAACAGACGTACGCCATTGCTGGATTCTGATTCGGAATGAGCGGTCATGTTTTAAGCTGTCTCTGCACTATAAATATCTTGCACAATAAAAGTCTTTAAAGACAAATTGGACTCAAGCGGAGTTACTCTAGAGTAGCCACGACGACCCTCTGACAGGTAGCTTGAGAAGCTCCTGCAGAATACAACCTCTTTTATATGGGCATCTTATGAAATTGGAGCATTTATCTAACAAGAGAAAGGAAGGTCATTGCCATGTGCATATTCCAAGACACCTATCTTGAATTTTCAGTTGACCGATTTAATTGAAAGTTGCATCCTGTATTTCAATACACAGTGCGACTCACATATAGTATTAAAGCAATTAACAGTAAGATCAATTAGAAAGAGTTTAAACAGCAAAAGCAATAAAAACAAGATGACAGCTGGATGAAATGAACTTCAGGTGGCATTGTCCTGCCAATGGGTAGAGCTGTGCAATGATATGAGATAGGGAATTCTATGTTGCAGAACTTTGCTTGTGGAGTTCCCTCCCCTTGGAAGTGTGCACCATGCCATCACTATCTGGCTTTTGCACCTGCTTAAATATGTACCCCTTCACCCAGCTTTTTGCAATGCCAGCACAACTCATGTCATCCGTCTGTTGCAGTTATTATGGTTTTCAACACGGGATACTGTGATTCATTGTTTTAATGCAATTGCTGTAAACTGCCCATGGGTCTTAACTGTTGAACGCTGGATTAGAAAGGGATGGAATAAAATAATAATAAAAGGTGTCCGAAGCATTGTCTCAGGTCCTGCCATCGTCTTCCAAAGAAACTACTCCATTCCAAACTTTTAAGATGGAAAGTGTAATGCTGGTGGTCAACAAAGAGATTTAAAGACTATCTCAAGGCAAATTAAAAAAAGATGTAGTTTAAACACTGACAACTGGGAAACACTGGCCTGCGAGCGCTCCAGTTGGAGAACAGCCTTTACTAAAGGTGTCATGGGCTTTGAAGACGCTCGAACTCAGGATGAAAGGGAGAAATATGCTAAGAAGAGGGAACGTTTGGCAAACCCTCACCATGATCAACTCCCGCCTGGAAACCTATGTCCCCACTGTGGAAGGGCGTGTGCAGTGCTTTTTTCCTGGGGGGATGCAAGGGTACGCACACCCCTAAACATTTTGTGAATCTAAGTTTGGCTTCATTGGGGGGGGGGCAGTATTTCAATAAGAGTAGGAAAATGAGAGTACCCCTAAACATTTTCTTTAAGAAAAAGAGCACTGGACGTGTGGACCAGAATTGGCCTCCAATGGTCACTTACGAACACACCGTTAAGATCACGTTCATGGAAGACAATCTTACTTGGCTATGAGTGATCGAAGAAGAAGAAGAAGAAGAAGAAGAAGAAGAAGAAGAAGAAGAAGAAGAAGCTCCTTTCCCCACTTCTTACTACTTTATCCTGCTCTCCATTACCTATCAGCTCCTTTCTAGCTCCTCCTCCAGTCTTTGCTTTTTCAATTTCTCTTCTCTTTGTTCATTCTTTTACAATCTATTCATTTTCCAGCATTGTTCCTCTTCTGCCCCTTCCCATTCAAAGCCACCGTCCCCACACCTCCTCCAGCTCCTCCTGCAGACTCTTCAGAGTGTGTCACAATTTAACCGTGGGACAAAGGAAGAAGCAATTATAGTTGCTGCCTGCTTAACATCCACACTCCTGTAACTGGGTTGAAAGGAGTGTCACCTGTTTGTGTATTTGAGAAATCACAGGGACATCTCTTACTGAGGCTAAAGCTCAAAGCTTCCTGTTATGACACATTGTGAAGTGCCATGAAGTGCTTGTTTTGGGCAGAAGTATATTATAGTGGTGCTATTACGCTTCCTGTGTCTGGCCTCCAATTCCAGTGTCATTAAAATGTGTGTGTGTGTGTGTGTGTGTGCGTGTGATGGTGGTGGTGGTTGGGTTATTATGAATTTCCACTTCAAAATTGTATTAGGTCCGCATTCAGTCAGCTGGTGCTGGAGGAGACTCTTGCGAGTCCCATGGACTGCAAGAAGATCAAACCTATCCATTCTGAAGGAAATCAGCTCTGAGTGCTCACTGGAAGGACAGGTCGTGAAGCTGAGACTCCAATACTTTGGCCACCTCATGAGAAGAGAAGACTCCCTGGAAAAGACCCTGATGTTGGGAAAGATGGAGGGCACTAGGAGAAGGGGACGACAGAGGACGAGATGGTTGGACAGTGTTCTTGAAGCTACCAACATGAGTTTGATCAAACTGTGGGAGGCAGGGGAAGACAGGAGTGCCTGGTGTGCTCTGGTCCATGGGGTCACAAAGAGTCGGACACAACTAAACAACAACAAAAATCAGCTGGCTTTCATGCCCATCCCTTTGTAGTTTGTTTCTGAACAATAGTCTGTAGTGGTCAGCACACATTGTGTGAGGTCAGAGGAGCAATGCTCTGAGCAGTAAAAGTTGCCTTTCCCCACTACCACTGAATGTTCCTGATACATACAGATGGATTTCTGTTTCACCCTCACATTCCAGCTATGTTTATGATTTCCTTTCCACCTTGTTATTGCAAGGTGACTTTGTGTTCATAACTTCCTCCTCCTCCTCCTCCTCCTCCTCCTCCTCCTCCTCCTCCTCCTCCTCCTCCTCCTCCTCCTCCTCCTCCTCCCCCTCTTCTTCTTCTTCTTCTTCTTCTTCTTCTTCTTCTTCTTCTTCTTCTTCTTCTTCTTCTTCTTCTTCTTCTTCTTCTTCTTGATAAGAAATAGGAATGAATTTCAAAAGGGAAGGAAGAAAGGGCACTGTGGCCTTTCCTCTAATATGCCATAATTATTATCAACTTTTATCTGATGCATCACCTCACATTTCATTAAGCTTCTGTTTTGAATTACTTCAGCCAGCAGTCTACGTTTATTTGTTCCTCTCTGCCCTCCCCCGCAATCTCAAGACTATCTGCAAAGTCCCAATTACTCTGCTGAAGAAGGGGGAAAGAGACCCATCTGGGGGAGAGGGAGGGCGCTGGAATTGTGCGAACTCTCTTTAGAAGCATTGCAATAATGGAATTTAGCCAGAGCACCCAAATCTCTTTATCATTAAAGTCTTTAAGTCTCTGGCTGTATTTCTAATCATAATACATCCTTTGGTCCCTCTGACAGCACCTTACATCAGTTGACTTTCCCCCTTCCAGATATATTACCATGCTAAACGATTATCTTACATGATTTTGAACATTTTGTTATCGAAAGGAAGGTAGTGGTGGAAGAAAATAATAATAGTAAGCCACATTTTAAATACCCCCTGATTCCCTTAAGCTCAGACACTTGTGAAAAATGGTTTGATCAGGGCTGAAGGTGCTGTTCCTTTTAACAGCTGCAGGGAACTCAGAAATTGAATTGGCCAAGCTTCTCTCCCCAGTCTGCGCATGCAGTGATAGGAAAATCTTCGTTCAATAACTGCATGTCATGTACCTTCTAAGCGGCACAGAAGAAAATGGGAATGCTTCCATCCTATGCTGCTCTCAGTTCGTTGTTTCTGAGCGTGTTAGCAATCGAGCAGGTCTGCGGAGCAGTTTGTCATGGACTGCAGCTCAGTCAACTGTCTTTTCTTCTGTACTTTTATAGCAACATAGCTCCTATTTGTGGCCAGCTGCTGCTGGCTCCCTTGCTCCCCACCCCGAATGCATTGGAATTCTGCTACACACAGGGCATTCTGATGGGAGGCGTGGTGGCTGCTAGCTGTCTGCCACCCCCAAATTACCAAAAGGCTCCCCCAGTACTGGATGCATGAGAATGGAGTGGTGAACAGAGAGGCCCATTTGCCCTCAACCCTAGAACCTCCAACACACATGGAACCCTAATTTATCGAGAGTAAGTCTCCATAGAGTATTGCAGCAGTAGCGTTAAGAAAGGGAGTCCCCCCCCCCTAAAAGAGCCCATGCATTGGCTATGTGCCTAGGTCATTGATGATTTTACAAAAATGAATATTGCTTCCTACTTTAGTCCCTTACTTGCCTAGTCACCTCTCTCCTCTCCTTTCCATTTCCCCAAACTTCGGTTATTATTAATCTCTTGTATTTATCAGCATACATACTGATCAACTTCTCAATCTTCTGCCAGCCTCCTCACTCCTCTTTTTGACATTTTCCTCGGTGTTTAGGGCTTTTGTCTGTGCTCAGATTCACATCAGCATGGTCTTCCCGAGGAGTTCAATTTACATATAAATTACAGTCTATGGACATTATGGGTTTGGGAGGAGCTCACAATAGGTGGCGATAAAAAGAGTGCTCAACAATAGCCGCCTGGATGTGCTTTTGGATAAGATGCACTGCAATACTGACATTTCTCATTTAAGAAGCAGATTATCAATTAACCTTGTCTGCAACTAATCAAATCACATAATGTTAGACTGTCTTCGGTGTGTCAAAGTGAAAATTTATGTGATGTGATACGACTGCTTCCAAAAGTATAAACTTGCAGTAGTCCCTCTGCAATCACGGACTACAATTCCAGGAAAGAAAGAAAAAGATCTTCAGTGTAACTGAATGTATTTTATTTCAATATGAGCGTCCTGGGGTTTTGTTTTTCGCCCCTCGGAGCAATTTTCATAAGAACATGGATTGAGATGAGCAGCAGGGGAAAATGTTTCTTCTCCAGGCATATTAGGGACAAAAGATTTCCAGCACTGTAGCTATGGCTATTTCAGAAGAAAGAGCAGCAATTCAAAACCAAAGGAGGACTGCACTAGACAGCAGAAAGATGACCAAAGATGACCTACTCTGGCAGCAGGTCTGCACAGATATTTCCTATCTGCAATCTAAGTTCCTTTTAGGTGAGTGCCAGACTTTGCCGTTTCTTCGTGCCAAGCACTTACTTCACCACGGAGGTATGGTGACCACCACCACAGATGAATTCAGTCACGAAGGTAGCTTAGAATGAAAAGTTAACCACTCATCTTTTATCACTTGAAGTATAACCGTGGGCCTTGAACTGGCATCTCAAGGGATGAATGTTAGGAATTGCAGTGGTATATTGTGAAGTGAAGAGGCTTATCATGGCAGCCTCCGTTGCCACACCCCCAATTAGAGTCTAAAAATGTAGACCACAGACGTGTGTGTGTGTGTATCTATATCTATATCTATATCTATATCTATCTATATCTATATATATCTGAAAGACCTACATAGGCTCCCAGAACGTTTCCAAGCACAATTCAAAGTTCGTGCTGACCTTTGACCTTTAAAGCAGGGGCGGAGCTAGGGGCGTAGGGGGCGGGCTGCCCCGGGTTCCACTCGGGGGGGGTGACAGTCGGCACCCACCCAGCGACTCCCAAGGCAAGCCCCTTCAGCTTCCTGGTAAAAAGCCCACTCGGTGAGGAGCGGCACACTGCACCAGTGGGCTATCTACCTGGAGCCTGGACGCTCCGTTTAGGCTCCATTTAGAAATCGTGGGGGGTGCGATACCCCTCTACATAGCACGCATGTGGAGCGGGATACTGCACATGTGTACAACGTAGAGGGGATCGCACCCCCCGTGACTTCAAAACGGAGCCTAAATGGAGCATCCAGGCTCCAGGCAGATAGCCTGCTGGTGTGGCGGGCACGCCGCACCAGTGGTCTATCTACCTGGAGCTTGGACGCTCCGTTTAGGCTCCATTTTGAAGTCACGGGGGGGGGTTGTGATCCCCCTCTACGTTGTATGCCTGCGTCGTTACGTAGTGATGCCCCCCCCCCGGTGCATGGCAATTTGCCATCCCGGGTGTCGCAGCGGCTTGCTACATCGCTGCTTTAAAGTCCTAAACAGCCTCGGCCCAGTATACCTGAAGGAGCTTCTCCACCCCCATCGTTCAACCCAGACACTAAGGTCCAGGGCCGAGGGCCTTCTGGCAGTTCCCTCACTGCGAGAAGCAAAGTTACAGGGAACCAGGCAGAGGGCCTTCTCAGTAGTGGCGCCTGCCGTGCGGAACACCCTCCCATCAGATGTCAAGGAAATAAACAACTATCTGACTTTTAGAAGACATCTGAAGGCACCCCTGTTTAGGGAAATTTTTACTGACTGATGTTTTAATGTATTTTTAATCTTTTGTTGGAAGCTGCCCAGATGGGCAGGGTAGTAATAAATTATTATTAATTATTAATTATTATTATTATTATTTCTATTTATTAGCATCAGTTTAGCTACAATCCCATGCATAGTTTCTTGGAGTAAGCTCTGTCGAACTTGTTTCCAGTGACTCGTCAACAGATAGCAACACTCACTGAGCTTTTACAGAAGATCTTCGGGCAGCGAAAATGCAATCTTTAACTTTTAATGAAACATGCAAATGATCTTTCGACGAAGTGTTACCATTTACATGCTTGTGGAAAGTAGGATTCCCATAAAATAAAACCCTGTCCGCCCTCTGTGTGATCATTTTCTGACTTCCACTGTCACAAACAAATCTGAAATATTTATCACCATCTCATTCATTTGCCACAGGAAGAGGCTCCTTCAGTAAACCTGGTGCTCTGGAAGATTATTTCATTGATACTGCTCTGAAAAAAAAAAATCCCTGAGCTATCCTCTCCCTTCAATACACCACTGTGCTCTATGCCAAGGAATCTGAGCTAGGATATTTCTTCTTGTTAATCCGACTGTGCCTTTCCTTCTCTGTACTAGATGCCAAAGTAGTTGTGCTGACAATTGGGATGGAATTCTCTTAAAATCTCAAGGCCAAGCTTATCTGCATGGATTTCTTTTTTTTCTAATTCCCATTTTGCTCCTTGATTTAGACAAGGAGCGAGGGTTTTTTTCCACCAGTTCCACAAAACATCAACTTAAAATTCTTAAAATGCTCACATATTCTGTGCATTATTATATTGCTATATACCTAAGTATATTATGTGAGTATATGCAATGTTTCCAAAAGTAACCAGCACATAAAAATGATGCATACAACGATGCCAAGTTAAAAATATGCATATATTGATATTTACACAATTATACTGCAGAAATTATATATTCAATATATATCAAATGTATCATTTTTTGCACATCAGTTTGCAAATAATTAGTCAGGATTTAAAGACAATGCACAAATGGCTCGTGACATAAGCAGGTGCTTGATGCAACAGGTCCAATATGGACAACTCCATATTTGTTGCCTCATAACCACTAAATTTATGTATTAAAACCATTTAAGCCATGTATAAAACCATTTAAAATGAATACATTTTTCCATCCACAGTTGACATAACAGATGAAGGATGAGTTAGCCCTAGGATTTCCATTATAAGTCATCTTTTTCCTGTAGTGTTATGCTTTAAATGATTTTTATGAAGCATTTTCTTTATTCCTCGGATTTTATAAAGATTAAAAAAAAGTATTGAGAGAGAGCTAGAGCCAGAGACCACATTTGTGACCCACTTTGTCATCTGTCCCCCTGCAGTGCAACATTTCCTAGCTCTCTGCAGTCTCCAGAAATGCAAGAGGGAAAATTCTAAATAGCTTAAGAAATGGCAATCAATAAGAAGGCAACCGTGCTGTTTAGCTTCAACAGCCATTTGTATAAAAGAGCTATTAAAACAGGAATGAGAGCTGAATGTTTAATAGGATGCGAAGAGCTCACACAAACGCACACATATATTCCCAGCTACAGGATTCCTCATCTTAATTCAGAGTAAGTTAGATAGTGCAATTTGCCATTGACCAACCCCTGTCATCAAGCATATGATTAGAGGTCAGCAACCAGTGACTATGTTAATCTTTAAACTTCACTGATTCTCTGTCCAGCATCCTCGGCAGAAAAAAGGTCTCCTGGCCTCTTAGGAAGCACCTCCAGGCATCAAATTTATCCATTTATTTATTTAACAAAATGTATAGACCATTTAATCATCATCATCATCATCTTTATCATCATCATCAAAATTTAAGTAGTAATACTGAAAAATACTGGGTGGTATACAAATTGTCCACCATATCATGAATGACACAACTGTCAGTCTATCATGTCAGTCAGTTTCACTACATTCTGCCAACAGTCCCATGGTAGCTATCGCGGCACTATCATTTCTTTGAAGAGCACATCTGAGAGAAATCAAGACTATTCATCTGAGAAGAGATGACAAGGACCGCCTAACTTGTGAAACATACTGTAGATGTTACACAGTGATATCCTTGGAATTTCTTTGAAATTAGCAACGTATTAAAGAACACTTATTATTTATACCTTACAATCAAAAGCATAGCTTGGTTTGCTGAGTGACTTTCATTCATAATGTACATTAGGTGATATCAAACTGGTGCCATTGCACAAGAACATGAGGTTTTGATCCACTGGGAGATATTTACTAATGGAAGAGGAGGGAAGGCAATTTTTGTCTATTCCCCTCCTACAAAACCCACAAAAATCTGTTCTGGAGAGTCCCCCAATTCTCTAAAATGGATTTTCAGGGAGTGTTAGGGGCTGCCAGGGACAAGAGAAATTGGCAAAAAATGGTCTCCCTTCTCCTTCTCTAAGCGGAGATCTCTGCCGGTGCAACAGAACTAAGAGCACAAAGTGGAATTCACACATTAATCCCAAATGGAGAAAAAGAGATCTATCTGCAAACTCTGCAAAATGACTACAGTATTTCATTACAGTAGTTTGAAAAGCTAGGAGTTTTAGCAATGATCAGAAATGCAGTTGGAAAATAGAGATCACTTTGATCTATTTGTAGTCCTGTGATGAACAAATTGCACATAACAATGATGACTTAAGATAAACATGCACCCTCATAATATTTGCACATCCCATCTTCCAAGAAATAGCTTTAGCAATAGCATTCCACTCCATTAAAGGTCAACATCTTTGTTACCAATAATCAGCAAAGAAAATCCACCATGTGCATGCGGGGGTAGGGGAAGAGACTTTTGATATCCGTATTTTGTTCTAAAGACTACTTTTTAAGTTATATCTACTGCTGTTGCCTAGTGAAAATATATGTGGTTTTCTTGATTTGACCAACTTTTTTGCTAGCAAGAAAGTTGTGTCTCAAATCACCATTTAAGCATGTCAGTTCAACAAATGAAATCAGTAGTCACTGGCAAGCGTCTGGCAATTACATTGCTAATAGTTAATCCAACTCTGAAGAATAGAATAGAACAGAACAGAACAGAATAGAATAATTTATTGGCCAAGTACCAACATACTTGGAATTTTGCTTCGGCTACATTGCAATGTAAACGTACCTTATACAAACACTGTTGCGCAATACAATAGCACTGCAAAGGAACTCTGCATGAATATAAATATAAATATGAGAAGAAGAAGAGGAGGAAGAGGAGGAGGAGGAGGAGGAGGAGGAGGAGGAGTTTGGATTTGATATCCCACTTTATCGCTACCTTAATGAGTCTCAAAGCGGCTAACATTCTCCTTTCCCTTCCTCCCCCACAACAAACACTCTGTGAGGTGAGTGAGGCTGAGAGACTTAAAAGAAGTGTGAGTAGACCAAGGTCATCCAGAAGCTGCATGTGGAGGAGCAGAGACGCGAACCCAGTTCCCCAGATTACGAGTCTACAGCTCTTAACCACTACACCACACTGGCTCTCTCTACTCTACTCGCTTTGAGGGGCCGTGCTGAAGCAAATCACTGCCAGGGAGCAGCAGGTATAACCCGTAATAAGAATGAACAAAGTCAGTTTCTTCCATGTAGCTGAATCTCCGGGGACGTTTGGGTCCCTCCATGTTGAGATAGCAACAAACTGGCCATATGCATTGTCCACTATTAAAACACAGAATGAATTCAAAATTGTGACCATATAAAAGCAGGCAGCTATTTAAGTATCAGACACAATGGATCACAATCCTTTTATACTTTGGGGAAATTCCACTCAAATAATGTTCATAGTTCTATAAATAAGCTGAACAAGTTTTAATAATATTCTAAGCCAGTTAAATTCATAAGGTTAAGTTGGATTTTTTTTCTTTAAATGGCTAATTATGTATTTTCATAAGTGTGCATAATACATGTTCATTTGGGTCAATAATACATTTTTTTTTAAAAAAAATCTGCCTAATGATTCACTCAAGAGATGATAATCTAATGGGGAAATAAAACATTTTAATAAAAGTCGTCTTTTAAAATACTGCCTAATTACATATGCAGCCAAAGGACCAGCTTGGGAAAAGTACTCCCAATAAATAATACAATAATTGTAGAGACTTCTGTGAAACGTTTATTTTAAGAAAACCGCCAAGGATATTAAATACCAGAAACTGTGTTTAAATACCAAAATGCTTCTTATAAAATGGGGGGGGGGCATAGAAGCCTGAAATCTAGGCACATGCTTGCATTTTCACCTTAACTGATACCCTATGTTCTTTCACAGAGGCATGTACTGAAGAGAAACATTTGCTTTCATATGAGCCTGCTCTGGCTTTTGCCCATCTTAACTCAGCCCCTTCCAGCATTTACTGAGATCTCCTTGGTATTTAATATTTATGTATGGACAGAATTCCCACTTGCTCAGCAGTTTCCATAATAACTGTGGCTTTCGCCTGCTTCTTTCCTACAAATGCTGGTTTTTACTTCACTTGGAGAGCACAGTACTGCGAAATCTGTGTTTTTAAATTGCTGTGCTATTCCATAATGCTTCTTCCCTCTGGTACATAATTTTGTTGTCTGAATCAAGCAGTGGAAGTGGTCATGCTATAATAATGCAATAAGCTGAAACTATGCTAGTAGAAGGCAAATCTTTAGTTTAGGAGTCAGCTGCTAAACAAAGGAACCTCTACTGAAATGACTCGCAATCCCTGCTAATGCTAATAAAGAATCAATAGAAAGGAAGTTTTAATTTTCAGAAACAAGCTGTGATGTCTTGCTGGGCTGCAAATTAAGTCTATGAGAGCCTGGGTCCCTAGACCTGAGTGGCTTGTAGCTGAGGAATTATCCACAGTCCCAGCTCTTATATTCCAGAGGAAGTGAAATCTGTACTGTCCAAAGCTGACAGACCATGTCTTTAACTTCTGAGTGGAACCATTTGCTCCCTGTAGATGTGGCAGGCAAGGAGCTGTTCCCTGGAGGACTTTCCCAAAGGATGGCATTCAACAAACCTGTAACTTTTCAGTTCTGCTTTGTGTGACTTATCCTTGCTGCAACTCTCGGCTTTCTGACTTTCTTATTGGCTTAATCCAAAATTGCTATAATCAATCCTAATTTCAGGTATGTAAATCCTTGGATATGAAAAAGGCCTACTTTTTGTATTGCATTTGAATGGTTATTGAACCAACTTAGAGAGCGTGCACACACACACACACACACACACAAACTAACTTTGGAGATAGGGATTTTTCCAGCCACCTTTCATTCTCTTATTTCTCCCTTTCCCCTCATTCCAACACCTACCTATATCTAAATAAGATAGTATTTGAACTCCCCACTCTAAAATATTGGGAGCTCAGCAGCCCACATACCTTAGCCTGTCTGTATTATTCACAGCAATTTTGGAACACTGTGCAAAAAAAACAAAATTCTTTGCAAGTTTTTGCCATATATCTTTTTGATAAAGTTTAATATTACCCTGTTTTAGAATTCATAGAGGAAAAAGGAACGCTGTTCTGCAAAATATATAACTTCATGACATGGTGTGGAGGCGGGTGGGTAGGGATTGTGTAAAACATTACAGTGGCAAGTCTTTTGTGAGAGGAATGGGGTCTGTATTGATGTTTTCATGGCACAGAAGAGCTGGATAAATTCTTCTCTTATGAAGAATGCATTGTGGAAAAAGAGTGTCATATTTAAAACACGTGTGAGCAAATAAAACAGGCTTTTAAGGGTTCAATTCAACCTTGAATTTAAATCTTATTTTGAGGCAAATGGATGAATAGAGCCAAGATGAGATAATCTAAGTATCTATTTACATTGTCTGGAAGGATTTAAGTTCATTATTGGGTACAGGCCATAAGCATCACTTGCTGGAAGCCCGTGTTATATCATTTCTTCATTCTGCATAACCTCCAGTAGATCAGTTACAGAGGGAGTCAGTCAGGGATAAAACTCTGGGTATGGTTATTTCATAACCCATTAATATTCTTATTTGGGGGAAATGTAGGAAGTGGAAAATAGGAAAGAAAAGTCAAATATTGATGCAATCACATAACCTTTCCTCAAGGGCTGGAAAGATTTATCCTGGCAAAATTTTTGTAAGAGACAGCAGGATGAAGGGGCAGGAATCCTCCTAGGTGCTGAAATTGTTAATCGCTATGGAAACACAAGCACTCTTAGAAAAATGTGCTCTTCCTTACCGGTGTCTCTTATTGGATGTATTGCACTCTGGAGAGCTGTAAGACCACTTGGCTGCTATCAAGCTGACTGCAGACAGCTCCTGACTGGAACGTCACCCTTTCCCTAAGCAGGAGATTCCCAAGTCTCTTCCTAGCTAAACAAAGCCACTCCTAAAGGCATCTGTTTGCTATCAACAGATGTAGGGCTGCTCTTGCTAAAGAGGTGAGGCACAAGAATCTTGCCGTATAAAACTGCTTTAACTTAGGCTCATTCTAGTGATAAGGTAAAAAAAAAAAAAGGTAAAGGACCCCTGGACGGTTGTTCTTGTTTAGTCGTTTAGTCGTATCCGACTCTTCGTGACCCTATGGACCAGAACATGCCAGGCACTCCTGTCTTCCACTGCCTCCGGCAGTTTGGTCAGACTATGAGAACACTGTCCAACGATCTCTGTGGTCCCCTTCTTCTTGTGCCCTCATTTTCCCCCAACATCAGGGTCTTTTCCAGGGAGTCTTCTCTTCTCATGAGGTGGCCAAAGTATTGGAGCCTCAGCTTCACAATCTGTCCTTCCAGTAAGCACTCAGGGCTGATTTCCTTAAGATGGACGGTTAAGTCCAGTCAAAGGCGACTATGGGGTTGTGGCGCTCATCTCGCTTTTCAGGCTGAGGGAGATGGCGTTTGTCCATAGACACCTTTCCGGGTCATGTGGCCAGCAGGACTAAATCGCTTCTGGCACAATGGAACACTGTGATGGAAGCCAGAGTGCACGGAAATGCCATTTACCTTCCTGCTGCAGTGGTACCTATTTATCTACTTGCACTAACGTGCTTTCCAACTGCTAGGTTGACAGGAGCTAGGGCAGAGCAACAGGAGCTCACTTCACCACGGGGATTCTAACCGCCAACCAGGGCCGTCTCAAGCTGGTTGGGCACCCTGGCGTGGAGATTGCTCCGGTGCCCCTGCCCTGGTGGGCGGGCGCAGCGTGCAGCATGGCTTCTGCGCGGCTTTGCCGCGCAGTGCCCTTCTACCACCCCGCGCCACCGAGACTACCCCTAGAGCTGGGCCTGCCGCCAACCTTCCAATCAGCAAGCAAGAGAGGCTCAGTGGTTTAGACCACAGCACCACCCCTGTTGCTAGTGATCCTGTGAAATCACTTAGCTACAGTGACTATTGGCTTGCATTCACAAAATACATCAAAGATGCAAAAAATGCACAAACTGAAGGGTTTGATAATTCCTTCCCCATTGGGGTATTTTGGTGGTAGCAGCTGCAGCGGCATGGGAGGCAGGGGCGGAGGAGGGAAGACCACATGTGGTTAGGACGGCATCATATAATATGCATATAATATGCTTCAGTTATATGTCCCAATTATCCCCGACCTTGGCATTGCTGTTTGCCTCTTATTGGAATTGGGTCGATAACATCTTCAGGGTCACAGTTCCCCATATCTGCTATAAGGCATTCACTTCAAATTTCTGGAGCAGTGGTACTGAACTGGGCTGCGTACACACCATATTTTTGAAGCGTGTGCACACACCCAAATCTTAGCTAACCTAGTTTGTTAAGGGTGCTGGGAACTGTAGCTTTAAATGTACACTGGGCACACAGCCTTGGTGAACTCTCAACGCAGCTTTTTATTCCGTGTATACTGGGGTGCCTCTCCCAAATATCCCTCCATATCTTTATAAATGATTAGCTCTATAGAAATTCTCTTTTTTGCAGTGGACGTGCAAAAACCCTCTATTTCTTTAAGTTCAGGAGTTAGTGTGGACACAAGTAACCAAAAATCCATACACAGGTGGGAAATATCAGTAGGTTTGGGAAAAACCTCAAGGTTTGCAGAAGTACAATACACCAAAGGGGAAGGGGAAAGTAGCTCAAAAACAACTGTGGATGTTTAGTAGCAATGGAATCCTGGCTAGAACACTTAACATAAGTACAACATACTGCAATATTTAATTACAGGTCAAACTTCTATCACTTCTCTCATCTATCTATCTAATCTCTCTATCATCATCATCACAATCATTATTATTATCTATCTAATAATAATAATAATAATAATAATAATAATAATAATATTTATACCCCGCCCATCTGGCTGGGTTTTCCCAGCCACTCTGCGTGGCTTCCAACAGAAAAATAAAATAAAATAATCTATTAAACATTAAAAGCCTCCCTAAACAGGGCGGCCTTCAGATGTCTTCTAAAAATCTGGTAGCTGTTGTTCTCTTTGACATCTGATGGGAGGGCGTTCCACAGGGTGGGCGCCACTACCGAGAAGGCCCTCTGCCTGGTTCCCTGCAATTTGGCTTCTCGCAACTAGGGAACCACCAGAAGGCTCTCGGTACTAGACCTCAGTGTCCAGGCAGAATGATGGGGGTGGAGACACTCCTTCAGGTATACTGGACCGAGGCCATTTAGGGCTTTAAAGGTCAGCACCAAGATTTTGAATTGTGCTCAGAAACGTACTGGGAGCCAATTTAGATCTATCATCTATCTATCTAATCTTCTTAATGACATTTTTTTCTGACTAGTTTACATCTTTGCGAAGTAATCTGTTTGCGTTCATACAGTAAAGCCACATCTTATGCACATTTAACACACATGACTTCAACCACATGCAGCTGAAGATGGGCTAGTAAGGAAAACAACCACCTTTATGCAAAATGAGCTTTGACTGTTCCCCATGAACATATCCTGACTGCCACGCCTTGGCATTGGGTGCGGTATTACTCAGAAGGGTGGTGGGAATGGGTGATTGGCTGATAGGTGTGGTAAACCTGTTGACTGTTAATGACTACAATTGCTCTTACAGGAAAAAGCAAGGGATGAGATGGGCAAGAATAGCTTTATCATGTATATGAAGAAGTGTGCATGCAAACGAAAGCTCATACCAAGAACAAACTTAGTCTCTAAGGTGCTACCAGGCAATTTTTTAATTTTAAATTTTTATTTCTACTGCATCAGACCAACACGGCTACCTACCTGAATATTGTAAAAAGAGTTTGTGACATTCTAAGCTGCTTGCAAGTATATACAGTGCCTGTCTATTGTAGCACATTGGTTGGGCCTGGGCACCTGGAGATCATGAAAAGCTATGAATCTTCTTAGCTCTGGGACACCATTAGATAAGCCATTTCCCTTAATTGAAGGCTACATTTGCCCAATAACTGTGAAGATGAATGAAGTAAGAACTGTAAAGCACTTTGTACACTCTGAATTAGAAGGTATGATACTAAGAGCCTCCAAGTTTTAATTGCATTTACATCTCAATACCAATCCTTTCAGAATCAAGCTTCTATAACCAAAAATAAAAAAATAACAAAATTATTTACCTGAGATCCTTAAATCTCCAAACGACAGCTTTGATACTTACCTACTTTATGGCAGTGTAACTTCATCACTTCACCAAGTGCTAAGCTGCTGTAACTAGCGTCCCCACTATTGCCTGAAGTCCTGAAACCTAATCATTTACTCAAAGGTACAGCCATGTTGGTGGTGCTATTAGCATGCAAATATTGTACAGCAAGACAGAAAACCAACTGAAGCTGTGAGTCAAAGCAAATTTTGGATTGCTACCAGGGTGATTTCATTAAGACATTCATTAATGCACTATTTTTCTTTTTGAATGGACTAAAACCTCTAAGGAGTTTAAGGGGGAAAAATAGCAAAGCAGCAATAGACACCAGCAATTAAGAGCGTGCTAGGCTTTTTCTCTTGCTAAGGGGTTCTGTGTATCTTAATAACATGTTTGAATTTTTGTCTTATTGTTTGCTTTAGTTGGTACTCCTGTTGGATTCTTTTTTCTCTCTCATTATAATTGCAGGCATTATATCAACGAATGTGCCCCAGCAATCAAGCCTGTGGTTTTTACACTGCGTAATAATATACATTTTAACAGTGAGCTGGCCAATTATTTGAAGTTCCATTCTTTCTATTGGTGTAGCTACTTTGTGCAGGCTTACAACTTTGTATGCATGGAGGTTTGTATATACTGAGGTTGGTCTTACGTTCCAGTGGTTCCTTAATAATACCAGTGATTTAATTATTGTGTTGTAACATGGGCTAATGTGATATGGTAACTGCTAAGGGTATGCAACAAGATTCAGTTCAGACCTTAATTCAGAGCTTTCCCAAAGCCCAGGAAGCCTTTGGCCAGCTTAGGGAAGGAGGCACATGCCTGACGTCCCCACCCAATCACCATCACAAATTGGTGTCTCTGGCCCTAATTGTTCCCCTATGAAAAATTTCACTGCACACCAATCGGCCCAGTATACCTGAAGGAGCGTCTCCACCCCCATCATTCTGCTTGGACACTGAGGTCTAGCACAGAGGGCCTTCTTGCAGTTCCTTCATGGCGAGAAGTGAGGTTAGAGGGAACCAGACAAAGGGCCTTCTCGGTAGTGGTGCTCGTCCTGTGGAACCACCCTCCCATCAGATGTCAAAGAGATAAATAACTATCTGACATTTAGAAGACATCCGAAGGCATTCAGGGAAGTTTTTAATGTGTGACATTTTAATGTATTTTTAATCATTTTTGGAAGCCGCCCAGAGTGGCTGGGGGAACCCAACCAGATGGGCAGGGTACAAATAAATTATTATTATTATTATTATTATTATTAATTATTATTATTATTATTATTTCTTTGTTTATTAAAACTTCAGCTAAAACTATAACAAGGGCACAGGAAGAAAACATTGTATGTCATAAATTCCCATTTCAAATTTCTATTAACTGGAATTTCATGCAGCCCTATAACTGACCCACACCTCTTTGTGTTTTTCAAATAAGACCCTCCTGTGACAGCTAAGGAAAGGTAGCCAAAAGCAAACTAGCAAGGGCACTCATATGAGCAACAAGGGAACAAGAGAGGTTGGTATGTGGGGCCTTTGGGGATGTTTCTCGCTCCCAGGATGGCAGCTCCTCTGCTATTATAAAGAAAAAGGGTCTCAAATAAGAATGGGGTCACTTTAAGGAAGAGGGAAATGACCCCTTAGAAGGGACCCATTATGTGGGAGATGAACAACTGGCTTCTTGCCCTAAGGATACTCCAGGGGTGGAGGGTTCCTGGGAGTGGGCAATCTGATCATTAGAAACATAGACTGGGTTTGCCGCCCAAGGGAGCGCCAACTGCATGATGACTTGCCTACTGTGACATATCTGACAGTAACATATGTGGTCACATGGACATGGTGCAAAATGTACTTTTGAGGTCCTGGCTTGCTCTACCTGTTTGTGTCTCCATTCCCCCCACCCTCAAATCTCTGAATCAGGAGAACTTTCCCAATTTTCTTCTCCTGGTGCTCGGCCCTTCTTGAAGAGAAAGAGGATTTTTGGCAGTTTTGGCCATGATAATATGGAGGGAGGAAACAAAACTGAATCTGTGTTTTTCCGCATATGATTAACATACAAATTATGGACTCCCTCCCTCCAGACATATGTTATGTATTCAGTGGCCTATGTTTGCCTGAGCTTGAGTCTGAACTAGAATTCTGAGACCCTGTGTTCTGAGTTGATACATGATATCCAATCACAATCAAGGTTTGGACTACTGGCATTGGCTCTTAAGCTCTGAGTTACGATTTGCAGCTTGGGAGTTTAGACAGCCAATCACGTTGAGAGTGGGAGTGGCCCAAGGCTTCAGAAATACATATAAGCAGTCGCTTTGCACCTGTTGTTTAGGTCTGTTTGCTCAATAAAGTTTTTTGCTATTATCACTGCTTCTCATCTCATAGAAACCCACATACACTTCAACGTGCATATACTGCACCCAGCTGAAGAGGACGCAGTTTTCATTTTGGGATGTTGGGGGCAATGTGTGAGACACCCTGTTTTGGAGATGAATGACATATACACAAGAATTAATGTTTCATGTGTTTGCAGGTATCGTGACTGTATAAAGCTTTGTCTGAACAACACAAGTGTTCTAAGAATTTAGGTATGCAGGTGTTACTTGCTTCCAAGTCAGTGAATATTCACTATAGATAAAGGAAGCATTTGTTCTCTAATTAAAAAATTACATTACCAGTGGAAAAAAAAAGTTAAATAGTAAAAGTAATGGTAGAATTCTGTTCTATTAACACCAGAGATTGTTTGTTTGTCTCCCTCTGTCTATTTCTGCTCTTTCCTGCCCTGGTCAGAACTTCAGCCAGGATCTTGTATATTTTAGTTAATGTCCCTTCCTGGCTCTTCTAAAATGCATGAAATGAAGTGCTCACAATTTTAGATGAAATAATATCCATAACATTCTTGACCTACTTCCTGAAATTCATTCAGTCCACCTCACCATATGAGAAACAATGTGCAACTAGTGCTTAATTTGTCATGAGCGGTGGTACCAGAGCTTGGCACCTGCCAGCCCATGCCAGACTGAAACTGGCTGTAGATCTCTGTTTCATTAGACAGTGCTGAATGCAGACTGCTGTTACACGTAACTATTTGGTAAGCTTGTCATCTTTATTGCCACACCACGTGATGAATGCTATGCTCCTTTGCTTTCCCAGTATCTGATCAGGTGTGCAAGTGTGATAACATTATCCTTTCCACTTGGCAAAATGATCAGTGATATGGTGGAGTGGGCTTACTGGGGACTGCAGCTCTAGGTTTTGTTTTGTTTCTTAGTGCAGGGACAATTATGTCATCTGCCAGAGTGCAAAGGTAAGCAGCCAATTCTTCTTGATCTGGCAAGTGAACATGGTGATGATCAGGTGTTTAAGTTTGACAGAGACAGATTAACACAGAGGAAGTCAGAGAAAGAAAAACAGAGGTGGGATACTTCTTTCTTTTTCTTTGATGTGGTTCCCACTTCTCTCTAGCAGTCGGAATGGTAACATTGTTTGGAGAGAATGTTTGCATCTTTAATTAAAAGTGCACTGTTACATTTCAGCTGTCTGAAAATGTTTCCTGAAAGCTCAGTGTGTTTTACAAGTTGTGCCTAAGCAGTGGAGTTTACTCCTTGGAAACTATGCAAAAGACTAATTAGGGCTGTCTTAAGCATATGCGGCGCTGGGGTGCAAAGATCCCCCTGGCACCACCACCCCAGGTTGCCCAGTCCCAGGTCGCCCCTGAACTCGCAGCGCAGAGCCACCCTCAGCAGAAGAGCCTGCCACAGCGCTTTGACCGACAGATGGGCTCTTCTCCGGACTCAACTCTCGGGCTCCGGACTCTCGGCCTGGTGCCCCTGAGAGCCTGGCGCCCGGGTGCCCTGCACCCCTAGCATCTATGAGTATGACGGCCCTGGGACTAATGGTACATAAATTGAGTGTTATGCTATGTACTGTTACTCTCTGGGGATACACACACATACAATGCTTATACCTGCATCTGCATTTTTGGTCTCTTCTTGGGTCCATGGCTATTGGCACTTTTTGGGTACAGAGCTAAGTGTGCTGTCAGTGTCTCCTTTAATTCAAACTTTTCCATAAAAACACTGAGTATGATAGAAGTTCACCTTATATATTGGAACAGAATATGGGCAACAATGTGCCTCTTTCCCAGGGCCAAATTTAGGTTTCATGAGGCTCTAAATCAGGCATCCCCAAACTTCGGCCCTCCAGATGTTTTGAACTACAATTCCCATCATCCCTGACCACTGGTCCTCTTAGCTAGGGATGCCTGCTCTAAGCTACTGAAAGTAATGGAGCCCTTGATATGTCCAGCTGTCCTTTGTCAACAGCTTATACGTAAATCTGGAACTGCTCCTTCATATCAAACACAATCATGGCTGGGCAATAGAAAAACACTTTCCACGATTCTGTAGATAAAGGCCACTACAGCTGACCAGCCTTCCAAATGAGTACAGTAGAACCTCGATTTACCACCACCCCTACTTGCAAACAATTCGACTTGTGACCGCAGCAAACCTGGAAGTGAATACTGGGTTTGCTGCGATTTGCACACAGGCAGAAGTGGCTTCTGCTGTCTGTACATGTGGAGAATGGCGCTGCCACCGATTGTGCACACGCAGAATGGCACTTCTACCAGATTGACTCACGAACGGACCTCCGGAACATATTCCGTACGTGATTAGAGGTTCCACTGTACAAACAGACTGTGATAACTTTCTGCATGGTAAGTGTTTGTTAGTAATTATCCTACCTGACATAGAAAAAATGTGCAAAATTAAGCAACTGTATGGCAACACTGAATTGCTGGTGACAAATTGCGTGGCGGAACTGAAAAGGGGAGCGCAAAGTTTACTGCAAACCCAAGAGAAGTATATCTCTGTTAAGATGCCTGACCTGAAGACTGGGAGGAAATGCAGAGAGGAAAATTGCACTTAAAAGCACCAGAAATGATATATGATTGGGGGGAAATCATCACCTGACATATATACCATCTGTCCCGTCACTAGATGTTGGGTGTCTCTTGAGTATGAAAATATTTACCTACTCCTACAGGCAGAGTCTTTGTCAACTACAGATATATATTATTATTTTTAAAAAACAACAACATGGTGGGGACTGAATGCTATTAAAGGTAACAAGTATATGCACTGGGTGGGGGATAAGGAGGGAGGCTCGGTTCATTTTTATTTATGTGTGTATCCATTCACTTCATTTGTAGTCCATTTTCTCCAATAAGCATGGAAAAGAAACATGGCATAATTGCACTGCGGAACAAGGGAGAGCAAATGGCAAATGCCTGAAAATGGTTCACAGATAAGTGAGGTGATATATAACAAGGAATCGGAGGAAATGACAGGAGAAGAAGAAAGGACGAGAAACCAATTTCATATAAAATGTGCATTCCCTAAAGACAAGGCAAGGTGACTAAATAGGTTGTGAGGAGTTTCTCCAAAGTATGGAAAGGTCAATCGCATACCAGCCATAAGATCGCAATCTCTCTGTGTATTTGAAACATGGCAATATCAGCAAATGACTATATCCATGGAGCATAAGGATTCCGGAAGTGCAAATTGGTGACTAATTTGGGCCTTACGGAAAGTTATCTGAATATAGCAGGATCTTCCCCTGTTTCTCAAGCCTTGGACAAAGGTGCACATTAATTTTAATTTTCTCTGACTCACTTCATTTATCACTGGTTCTACCCTGGAGATTTTATATGCTTCAGATCAGATTATTCCAGGTCACGCTTGTTAAGACTAGAAACTTTGATGTTAAGCGCTGAAATGTCTTGTCAAAATAGCTCTTCTTCTGTACTATTTGGATTGAGGTCCTTCAGTCAGCCAGCTTTGAAAAAAAAACGGGATATCCCCAGAGAAAGGCATCGATGAGGATTTTTTTAAATACAAAGTTGCTTTCATCAGTGTGTTTGGCCTCTTTTTGCTTCCCGTAGGTAACATTTGCCAAGACTTTCTTGAGCTTTAGTGAGATCACAGTTTGGAATCAGTATGTGACCCATTCAACAGCTCATTTTTGAACAAAGATTATGAAGCACACGAAAGGAATAAAACTTGTCCACTTGGTCGACTGATTTCCAGTTATTTTATTGTGGCCAAATGTTCTGCCTCTGCTTCCTTGCACCTGATAGCGAGAGCGGGAGTAAAGCCTTTAAAAGGCAGTTCTGCTAGAGTCAAGGGGTCTGCCAGGGGAAGAGCAAAGATGGTCAAAATTGCTTCACTTCTTCTGTTTGTGGAAGCCTCTACTGCAGGCTTCCTCAACCTTGGCACTCCAGATGTTTTGAGACTACAATTCCCATCATCCCTGACTACTGGTCCTGCTAGCTAGGGATCATGGGAGTTGTAGGCCCAAAACACCTGGATGGGGATAGTTTGAGGAAGCCTGCTCTACTGGACCGAAAGCCCTCATACCAACAGAAGGGGCCCTTCCATAAATGCAAAGATTCAGCTGGATCCAATGTTAGGATTATTGTTCTACAATAATCAATAAACAATGTTAGGATTATTGTTCTTAGGTTATTGTTCTACAAAACTGGGTGGTGGAGGGTGAGGACAGTGTTTCCTCATGGTCAGCCTCCTGGGAATTGCAGGCCAGAAGTGAATGGCGCCTGAGGTGAAACTGGGCAGAGCAAGTGATGTGTCTCTTTCCTGTGTAGAGTAGGCTGCATTCTACCCATGGAAAGTTGGAGGTTTCTACATGTGCTCACACCTCCCCATCCAAGCAAGAAAGTGCCATGACTACAGTTCAATGACACATTTCAGCCATGCAAAAGTACTTAAGAAGGGTATGGAGCAGGGGTGGTGAAGAGGACATGAGATCTGGGAAAGGAACACGGCCTACAAAGAATTCCGAGGGTCAGACCTGGAAGGTCATGTTTATCCCCTGGGCCTGAGGTTCTCCATCTCTGCAATAAGCTAGTGTTTTAAAATACTTGACCACATAATTTATCACTACTGTCTGTCTGTTTGAATGCTATTTCCAATCTATGTGTTCTTGTTGGTTTGTGCGCAGTGGTCTGAAAAACCATTGCCTTATTGGGACTTTTTGGTAAATTTCCAATTGCAAAGTTGCAGACATGTTTACTGGCTATCTTGCCTACCCTGTGTGCAATCGGAATAATCTGCATGCACCTTGTAATGTCTTTGGGGAAACAGAGGTAGGAAAAAGGCAACTTTCTGAAAAAGAAGATACATTTTTTTTCTGTCTAATAAGTATCCATTATGTGAAAATTAAATTCTGTAACAAAACATTTATGTATTACATTTGTTAATCCCAAATTACCTTTTTTTAATGAAATCAAGAAGTGGAACATAAATTAGTTAGCCTATGTTTTCTTGCGTTGTTGCTTTGCTATTTACAGATGTATTGTAATTTGGGGTAAGGCATAACAAATAGTACTTTCTTTTACAAATGTAGCTAATTTAACAAGGCAGATTTCAGGATAAAAATGGCTGTGGGCAGACAGGAATTCCACTGATGATGTTTCTCTGACATTTAAAACAGTTTCACATGGGACACTGTTTTCTGAAGATGTAATTCCTGTCCATTGCTCCAGACACTAAAAACAAGCCATCGCAGGGACAGAAGCCCAGAAGAGATTTTGGATGTCCTAAAGCAGCCTTCTCCAACCTGGTGCTCTCCAGCTGCTTTAGACTACAACTCCCATCAGCCCCAGCCAGTATGCCCAAGGCAAAAAAAAATTGATGGGCGTTGTAGTCCAGCAACATCATTCTTTTAGCATCATCATATACGTACACTTTGTCCAACAAACAGTTCAGCTTTCCATCATAACACATAATCTGGATGGTAGGACACAGAAGTATTTACACTGTATTTCAGAGGAATTTGCTAAAGGCAAAAATGGTTGGAGAAAAAAATCTTTTTTAAAAAGGATACAGACAAAAGTTTAAATCATTTGTGGAGGCAGGGAGAGCTTTCCAGTAAAGCAAAGGGAATCAGCATCTATTTCATTTACAGATTTACTTCCAGTCAGTGGTAGCCACCACCTATACGACCCTGCCTGCCCCTCCCCCGGCCAATGCTTCTGGAAAGATGCTGAATAATAATAATAATAATAATAATAATAATAATAATAATAATAATAATAATTTATACTCTGCCATCTGGCTGGGCCTACCCAGCCACTCTGGGTGGCTTCCAACAGAAGATTAAAATACAATAATTCATCAAATATTAAAAACTTCCCTAAATATTATAACATAGCTTCAATCACAGAATGCATTGTGGGAGAAGATGGCTGCCCAGCTAGCCACTAATTGTTGGGAATTTCTGTAAATGAAGAACAGTATTTAAGTCCCACTTCTGCTGACCGTGCCTTTACCGCTAAGGTATTCCTGACTGCAAAAAGGTTTTTTAAACTTTTGCCCACTAACGTGGTTAAAGGATGACCTCCCACTTTCATGGCCCATCAGTAGAGTTATGAAAGTGGCAAGATATTTTTTCACTCAGCACTATAAAATACGAAGCACATAAAGACTCGTTTCTACGGAAGGCATAAGCAAGAGGAAACTGTTGATGTAATGTTAGCGAAAAATTCTGCTGTGAAAGTAATCAAATTTCCAGTCATTTAGCTTTGCTTCCATTTGTTGCATCATTACTTATCATTATGAAGGCTTGTGCTGAACTCTTAGGATGTCTCTTAATCTCCCTCCCCCCCAAAGAAACAGCCTCTTTAACACCAAAAGGGGGAAATGTCCCATCAAGGTCCAAAATGTCACATAATTTTTCTCTAGTTGGGGCCATCTCGGGCAGCAAGCTTTTACTGCAGTTCACTCAAATGAGGCCCTTGACTATGTCATTCTAAAAATAGCTGCCTATAGCGGCCTTCCATTAATTCTTAACTTTAAAAAAAAATTGGAGGGAGAAAGAAAATCATTTCAAGCTCATTTTGTTTACAGCACATATTGGACAGACAGGGTCACCTTGAAGACCACTCCCCCGCCCCCCAGGCAAACTGTGTCCTGTGTCCTCTACTGTTCACCTGTGATTCCCTAAATTTGTTCAGCAACTCAAAGAGATTCAGAATATTTAGCAGAGTATTTTACGTACGTCTGTGGTGTTTGGGACTGTGCATCAGAAATCCTTTTTGAAAACTTCCTAGGCAATCTAGTCACAGTCTAAATAAATTAATTAAAAATTAAAAAAAATTATCCAGTAGCACCTTAGAGACCAACTAAGTTTGTTCTGGGTATAAACTTTCATGTGCATGCACCAGTAGCTGAGGAAGTGTGCATGCACACAAAAACTTATACCCAGAACAAAATTAGTTGGTCTCTTAGGTGCTACTGGAGAATTTGTTAATTCTTTAATTTTTTTCGACTGCGTCAGACCAACACAGCTACCTATCTGAATCTAGTCACAGCCTGATAATCAGACCACAGGCAGTTGTGAATATGGTCAAAAAACACTGGGGACCATATGATATAACCATGCAGTCGTTGAACGTTTTGGTTCCCAAACGCAGCAAACCCAGAACTCAGAGTTCCAGTTTGTGAACATTCTTTGGAACCCGAACATCTGACATGGCTTCCGATTGGCTGCAGGAGCTTCCTGCAGCCAATCGGAAGCCGTGCCTTGGTTTCTGAATGTTTTGGAAGCCGAACAGACTTCCAGAATGGATTCCGTTCAACTTCCGAGGTACCACTGTATATACTATATATGAACCTGATCAGATCATTTTTAAAAGTATAAAAAATGCTTGTAAACAACCTTAAGCAGTGTATACAGAATAATAAAATGCATACTACCGGTATATGAAATAAAACAACATAAAACCTGCATAAAATTCTACAGCTGACCAATATGTGATCAATGTCTCTAATTTGAAAATGCTTGGGTGAATTGTAGCTGATATTAAAACTAAAAAACTTCCGGCACATGGCACAAGACAGGTGCCACCATGCTAAAGGTCCTACCAAGTAGCTGCAAGATGGATTTCAAGACCACGCAACACCGGAAAGAGGGCCTCTTCAGATGATCTCAGTGACTGAGCAAGCCTGTAGGGGACTTTGTTTTATTTATTAAATGCATATAGATGCTTTTCAATAAATATTTCCTTGGCATCTTACAACAAAACAGTATTAACCATACAACATATAAGTACAATGTTTCCAAAATGAATACAGTATATAGGGTTTGGATTAGGGAGAACTATTGTCTGTTTGAACAATAGAATATAATAAATGAAGAGGAGAATATTCTCATATGCCTGCCTCTCTGCTTCTTCTTCAAACTTTCATGCTGAAGCCTTTGAAAAACATCCTATGGGCAGAAAGCACAAGATGTTTAGGCTGTTTTCATATGCTTGGTTTCCTGGATTAAATATGGTTAGCAGGTCATGAAGTCTGAATCTGTGTGTGCTGGATTTTGTGCAGTAGGCCACATTCAGAGTATATGTAAGGGTGACTCCCTACAGGGAGCCAGCCCCCATCATCCTGATGTCATCTCGCCAAGCACAGGGAGCAGCAGTGGGTCTGAAGCAGCCAGAGGGGAGGGGAAAGACTCGGAGGGAGAGAGAAACCAGTGTGCGAAACAATGGGAAAGCTCGGAGGCGGAGAGATGCAGGCTCAGGGATGTTGGAGAGCCCTGCCACCGCCTGCTCAGGGAGGAGACTGAGAGGGCATCGCTCCTTCCGGTGCAAGAGTTAAGGAGAGCACCGCAACACAGGTCAAGGGGGAGGCGTTTGGGGGTGCCCCGACTACTTTGCTGGCGTAAGAACAGACGTACGCCATTGCCGGATTCTGATTCAGAATGAGAGGTCATATTTTAAGCTGTCTCTGCACTGTAAATACCTTGCACAATAAAAGTCTTTAAAGACAAACTGGACTCAAGCGGAGTTACTCTAGAGTAGCCACAATGACCCTCTGACAGTATAGTTCCAAGTGGATGTTCTAGGGCATTTGGGCCGATGTGGGTGCTCCCACTCTCCTTTGAGCATATGAGGCACATGGGTGAAATATGCACAGGGTTAGAGGTTAGGGGTTAGGGGTAGATTCTGCTCCAGATTCTGCCCCAATTTCTTCTGACTGGGTCTGCAAAAAAAGTGTGGATTTCTATATTGTTAGCTATTCTAAAATGATTGTTTAAGCCAGGCATCCCCAAACTGTGGCCCTCCAGATGTTTTGGCCTACAACTGCCATGATCCCTAGCTAACAGGACCAGTGGTCACGGATGATGGGAATTGTAGTCCAAAATATCTGGAGGGCCAAAGTTTGGGGATGCCTGGTTTAAGCTATGTTTCACTATGCGAGCAGCTTTGCAATCCACAAAAGGCGTATCTCTGTTAATGCAACACTACCTATCTTATCTGTGATTTTGCTGAAACTCTCATTGATGCCTCTGCCTCTGATTGTTGTGTTAAAACAGGCATGTCAAACCTACGGCCCTCCAGATGTTTTGGCCTACAACTGCCATGATCCCTAGCTAGCAGGACCAGTGGTTGGGGAAGATGGGAATTGTAGTCCAAAACATCTGGAGGGCCGCAGGTTTGACATGCCTGCGTTAAAACAACAACAACACAGCTCCCATTCTCTCTCTCACAACGATAAGTCAGTAATTAGACATAGTGGATTTGTACAAAACACAAAAGACCTCTCCTGCAAAAACTGGTACTGCCTTTGTATCTTAATTTGAATACAATCCACACTTCCTCTGGTTAGGTATTTCTGATTTATCTGTTTCCTTGGCAAAATCTGGAGATTTAAATCTTTATGAAAAATGAAATACATCATAGGCAGCCTTAGCATTCCCTTGTGGTTGAGGAAACCACCTCATCTAGAGAGAGAATTCTCTTTTGCTGTTGTAAGGAGGCAAAATGAGAAGCTTATTATATAAGTGACGGTTTTTATAACCTTGTCGGCTTTCATGAAGATTCAATTTTGGAAATGACGTCATTACTGCCATGGTAAGAGTGAATACCTGCATGCTGGATAAGATGGTGATTCATTATAAGGATGGCAGCAAAATGAGAACTATCCAGAGCTAAATTAACACATTTTCTAGGATTTCAGTGATTGTGAATAAACAAGTCCTGGGAGCTTTTCTTTTTACCCAATGACTGAAATCACTGTTCAACAAGGACAGCAAACAAGGGAAAAATATTGCACCAGAAGTAGCATTAATCTTTAAAAACGGTATGTAATTAGATCGTGTCATTTGCAGAAAACAGGAAGACTCACTTGCTAACTTGCTAAGAAAGTTAAGTTGTTTGTGTGGAAAAGACTAGCACCTTTCTAGATATCAGCTACAAAACTGCTGATATATTAGCAAGCTCCTTTGCTTTAAGGGCAGTGGTTCCCTCCACCTACAAGCACACAACCAGAGACACCCCACTCTCACCATTTCAATAGCCTTTGATCTCCATAATTAGCATCCACGTCCCTCACAAGTATTGTAAATATACATATTACCATAAATAAGCAAATCGCTGTAAGTCTACTTGGAAGAAGTAATGGCTTCCAGGAAAGAGAGCAATTACAATTTTCAGATCTCTCTCTCTCTCTCTCTCTCTCTCTCTCTCTCTCTCTCTCTCTCTCTCTCTCTCCTCTCTCTTTTTCTCTTTCTCTTACTGGGACTTTTGATTTTCTGCCTTATGTTATTGACCCGAGCTGTTCATGCTTCATTAAGACAAACAGCAGTTTTGCTACTGGTTTCATTGCAGACCCTCCAAGTTTCCCTATTTTCCAGGGACAGTCCTGGATTTACAGAAGCTGTCCCAGTTTCTGATGTGATCCCAGAATGTCCCTATTTTCCTTAGGGTGTCCCTATTTTCATCAGAGAAATGTTGGAGGGTATGGAATTACACAACACCCACCCACCCACCCACCCACCCACCCTGGGCCAAGGAGATAAGTAACTATACAATCTTTAGAAGCCCTGTATAGGGGAGGTTTTTTAATGTTTAATGTTTAATTATGTTTTTCTATATGCTGGAAGCTGCCTGAAATGCCTGGGGCAACCCAGTCATACGGGTGGGGTATGATGATGATGATGGAATAGAACCAAACCGAATATTCCAAACATTCCGAACATTCATTACCCCTTTAATCTTAAGGTTCAGACCATTTCTAAAACAACTTTCCTTCCTTTTAGCTATCTTCTAATATTTGGCTCTGGTACTTGCATCTAACTTGAAGCTGGAATATAAAACAAATATAAGATCCTGCTTTCCTTACGTGTTCTTTTAACACAGAGAAGTCAAGGGCATATTCCTACTGACAGTGGAAAAGCGGAGGTTCATAAAATGCACTTTGTGCAGTAAGATGCAAGCTCGGTACAGCCACAGACCAAAACAAGTGCGCTGGTGGTCACATAATCCAATATCAGCAAAGGAAGAAGCAAGATAGAAATACAAGTTTACTGATCTGATATCAAATTGAAAAATAGTTCAAAATGTTATCATTTCCTTTATTCAGCAATATGCTTAAACCAGATACATCTAGGGGAGATGAGATAAACAACAGAGTTAGCAAAGTAATATTTTTCTTCGAGAGCCTACAGTGCTTAGCTAGAAAGGATAATATAGAGGGAGAATCCGCAATAGTCCCTCTACATTTTAGACTCAGTATTTGACTACTTTGTGTACAAGGAATTAACCCACCGGGGGGGGACGACACAAAGTATCACATAGCTTGGGGGTCACAATCAAGCTGTGTAGAGACCCTTATGTGTACAGCTGTGTACAAATGGCCTCAAAATTCTCCACCCTATGCATGGGGTGAGTGGACCATTAAACAGAATTGCTCCAATGTTTTTGGTGAGGTGGCAGTAGACCAGATTTATTTTTCCCTAGGCGTTTTTGTGGTGGTGGCGGCAGCTGTCTCTGTACGAGTGAGCAAGAACTTCAAGAGTAACGTGTTGGCAGTCTGGCCACCCCACCCCACCCCCAATATTCCACCATGTCCTTGTCTTAGTGTTGTTCCAGGGCCTTTATGGTGGTGGTGCAGAATGTTTGTTGTCACCAGAGGCGCCAGATTCTCCAGAGGAATGGGGGGCCTGGCGTGACATCGAATGATGTTGCAAGGAGCCAGGGGTGGAGGCAAACACTCTCTCAAATTTGAGAGGGACCAGCCCCCTCCAAAAATATGTTCAGGGGACCGAAACTGCCTTAGCCTTTAGGAGTCAGCACCTACGGTTGTCATAAAAATTGGTAGGGGAATATTTAATGGAAATTCTACAAAGTAGCCTTTCTAGGATGGGTAAGGAAAAGAAAAAATACCAGAAGGAAGTATTTTGCTAAATTTCAGTTCAGCACTAGAATTTTTAACGCTATCATTATCTGCACCAAGCATCTGATGTCCTTTAAGGCTAAATACAGGGGCAATGAGGTCTTCACAGATCCACTGCAGACTGATGTCACCCTAGCTTTTCAAAAACAAATAAGTGAATTAGATGCCACACAGGAGTTCAAATCCATGTGGATTTTAGGTACAACTAAACCACTGTAGAAATTAAATTGAAAGGTGGTAGATGAATGCTAACAGTTAATAATACTTTTGTTGTTATTATTAGAATCTGCAATGGTTTGCAAAAGGTAATTACAGGCTTGCTTGCTTTCAAATACAAATGTAAGACAAACTATAGGGGGGAAACCCCCCAGCAGAGACACACCTCACTATACACTCTCTCCATTCATAGGTCTACACTGTCTTTCATTGAATTATCAGAACTATTTGTTTCAAACATTTTTAGAGCCTGTAAATTATATGTACCTGGATTAAGTAGAATTGTTTTTCTTGTTTTGAAGTGTATTGATGTCTAGCCATCAGCTGAAATGGGTTACATGGCCTCATCCCAGTTAAATAGAGTGTTGCTAGCAATCAAAGGTCTATGGCCCTTTATGAACTCACTCTTGTATTTGTAGATTTCATTATTGTACTGCTCCTGCCATTAATCTATCTTCCTCTGCATCAGGATTTGTTTGCCTGCTCATATTATGAAGCCACTTCAAATCGCTCTCTGTATGGGAGAAAACCTGGGAATTGCTTCTCCAACATAGCACCATAGGAAGATCAACAGTCTATTTTAAATCTTAAGACCATCTTAGATTTTTAATGTCAGTATTTAGCTTGGAAACAGCTCAAATGAAATGTTTAATATTTCTAACTTTCAAGATATTTAACAACACTCTAATGTATCTGTTAAGCATGGCAATTGAGCCATTTTGCATTTTACTTGGTTCTTTGAGAATTATCTTGAAGGACTTAGCAGTTTGTGTCCTGTCATAATGGGCCACAAAAAGTTCAGAAAAGTATTCGTGCTTCCTGATGCTTCGGGCCCCAACTCCTTGCAATAATACTTCCAATTCATGCCTTCTTAAAGTTATTTTTTGCTCCTCACATACGGAAACTCTCTTACCCAAAGCCCAAGGACTATGGAGGTTGACCAAATAAAGCTCGACTGGACAATGCATTTTGGCATGCGTTTCCTATTTCCTCCATTGCTTCCTCTGCAGAGGAGATAAGGGAAGTGGCGTTTGAATGTACATTTCAGTGAATGCTATTGTGTAAATATTTGGCGTGTTCACAGAGCATGAATGAAGATGAAGCTAGGAGAGGGAGGCATGGGAGTAGTAGGGGCAAGGTAATATGCATATAATTCTCAAGTGCTGAATGTCAGAAGATGATGCCACCTTGAAAACAAAGATTACAATATTCCATGAACCAAGATGCAAGGCATAGTATTATGCATCAGTTTACAAACTCACTTTTGCCATTTGGTCAGCCACCGTACTTTTATGAATAATCATTTTGAAGTCTTCACAATTTCTTTTTGTTTCTACTATGTGAATAATTTCACATAATCCACAAACTCAGCCACTGCTAAACCCTAACTCCAGATAATTCATGAGCCTGTTGAAAAGCACTAGTCCCAAGCTAGATTCTTGGGGACCCCATTTCTTGCACATCTCCAGGGTGAAAACTGTCCGTTAGCAATCTCTATCTCTCTTTAGAGTCTACACGTGGATCCTGGATGAACACATCAAGCCATGGACTTCAGTACCACCTCTACACTGATGATAACTGAGTTTTATCACTTGATCTCAGAACTTTCTCTAAGTTGATTCACACATCCAACTCCGTCTGATATTTTTGCTTGGACGTTTCATCACCTTCTCAAACGCAGTATCTTCAAAACCAAACTTCACACATCTCCTTCAGATATGACTCTTAATGCTAAACTCTGTTTCCATTGACAACATCACCATACACCCCATTGAAAAACCTGCTTGGATGCTCAAATCCCCTTTGCAATTATGTGAGGGGAAGTGGTGATTAGCATGCTTGTCCAGCCCCCCTGCTGTTACTGGCCCCATCAGCCTCCACAAATTGCAGGGCTGTCATCCAGGATTCTAAATCACATGGAAAGCTTCCACAAAGTAAATAAGGCTTCTCGTTGCAAATATTCACTTTCCCAGCATGTGGAAGGCCGTAAAGGCCATCACAGGGATGCAACACAGGAGATGGTGCCAAAAGTCTCATTCCTGCCTTCCCCATTATCATGTGAGTCTTAAACACCTGAAGGCTTTATCTTTGTCTTTGACAACAATCTTATCTTGCAAACGAATTACAATACATTATTGTGAAGCACCATAGATATTGCTGGTAAAGGTTTGGTAAAGTATAACATGCAAAGCGTACAGAACCAATAAACTCTCTCATGAGTGATTCTAGCCATTCTACAAGTGCAAAAATAAAAAAAATAAAAAAATGCTTCCAGACATAATTCGAGGAGAAGAAAAATATAATCTGCAAAGCTTCTTTTTTACTTTCCACTTCAATTCAACTTCTAGATTTTGCCCAGCAATTCCCACTTTGAGATTAAGCATATTCCCCACCATCATAAAATAAAGCAGATGTAAAAATCTTACTTTGGTGTTGTTAGATTCTGGTGTTGTATAAACTTCTCACCTAAAAGAAAAGAAAAGAAACAAGGTTTCATAATCTATATTCTCATTATTCCAGCATCAAAACAAATTGCGTCTTTATTTTACCCAATGAAATCACAAATGCTAAGACATAAACTACATGAAAGAATTATAGTCAAGACATAATAGCAAAAGATATAAGCGAAAAGTTCAGCTTATAAAAAGGAACCCCCCCACACACTATTTTACTTCATTTATTTCTATTTTTGAATTCTACAACTCCACGAGTGATAAAATTATTATTTGTAATTCCGATGCATTGAAGAAATCATATAAGTGGTTTATTTAGATCCGAGAGATTCAATCTATTACCCTGTTATCTAGCAGGGGAAAGTGTGTGTGTGTGTGTGTGTGTGTGTGTGTGTGTGTGTGTGTGTGTGTACACAAACACACACCTGTATATCCTGTTCACAGTGCTCTAGGACAAGTTGTCACTAGTGGGGAAAGCAATGGGAATTTACTAAGCAATAATGTGTATTTTCACTTCTTTTTGAGATACAGGCACAGTGCAAAAGTAAAAATTGGAACTCCATCCTACTAGGAGAAGTCCCCTTCATTTTAAATAGATCTTATGTTTTGTTGGGTCTGGTCCCTTAAGCACCAGCTGATTCCCTTCCTAGATCTTCCCAACTTTATTTTCTTCAAGGCCTGATGTTTATCTTGTCCTCTACAGGATATTGACAGAGCCTCTTCCTGTCTGCTGTGCCCTGCACTCCGTGGCATTAAAACATCTCAGCAAAATCAGGTTTCCCCGCCACCGCAAAGCTCCTTTTGTAGCGTGTTACAGTGTAAATTTTAAGATGACTAGGCAACAAGGAATATTTATATGACGATACATTTTTACTGCTACACAGTGAGATGTTTTGATACATATTATGTTTGTATTTAAATCACAGTTCTTGAGTAGTGTGGTCTATTTTTAGTCTTAAACTGAAAAAGAGATAGGAGAAATTGTACGTAACAAAGGAATCACCCCAGTTGCTCAAAAAGGTTGTCCTGCACTGGGAAATTAATTGACTAAATGTGTATTCAAAGCAGCAAGGGAACAAATTAGACTGCAGGTAAAGAAAGACTGTGACATGTTTTTGCTAAAGGCTTCTAAAGCATGATATTCTATTTTGGCTTGGTGTTACTAGAAACCAAAATGACACCCAGTGGTGTAGAAGCTTACACATTATTCCTAAGGACTGTGCCAGTTGCCAGGTGTATATGGCTGGCATTAACCTGACATAAATATGGTGATAGCAGCAGGCTATTAGGATGACAGTCTTCTGGAAAACTGGCTCATCGACCTCTCCCCCCCTCTCTGTCAATTGCCTTCTAGCAATGGCAAAGTGATTGGAATATTTCCTGCCCCTTTATTTTGTGCAAGCTGGTTCAGCCATTTATTTCATGTCCTACTGCACGATTTCCCCTGTGCTCTTTCCAGCTAAACTGTATGCCTAACTCAATAATGAGGATGTCATTAAACAAAAATGTTATACTTCTGAAGAGGTGAAACCAAATAGTTGATCCTGGAAGATCCAAAGGATAAGCAGCAGCTGAGGCCCACACATTTTGGTTTGGCTTATTAGCAGACCCTAATTTGTGGCTATCACTGACTCCACTCCATGCATTGTCCTCTACACATGCCAGAGAAATTAGGGATAGGAGAGCGGGGGTCATATTACACTGAACTTTGGAGCTGGCTGAGGAAGTTAAAGTGTCCCTTGCTGCTACTTCCCTTCCTAAAGCAGTGTGACTAGAGCTGGATCTAGACATGTCAAAGAAGCAATTCAATTAAACCAGGCATCCCCAACCTGCGGCCCTCCAGATGTTTTGGCCTACAACTCCCATGATCCCTAGCTAACAGGACCAGTGGTCAGGGATGGTGGGAACTGTAGTCCAAAACATCTGGAGGGCCGAAGGTTGGGGATGCCTGATAAATGCATTGCAATATCATACAGGGAAATCTGGTAGGGAAAGACAGGACTCCACAGCGCCATCTGGTGTCACGGTGTTAAATCACATATACAACACACATAAAACACTTTTTCTCTACCAATCTAGCTGAGTCCATGGTAGACCCTCCTTGGATCCAGCAGATGAGTGGCTCTTTTTTTTGTAGCATTCTTGCAAACTGTTACAACTCTGGGGTCAGAGTCCCTGTCATTGGAGAATGAATGGACACTGGTAAGACGTTCCTTCTGCTTGATCTTATCATTCATAGCCATGGGGGAGGAAGCTGACTCCCTGAAGCCTAACATTAAGGCTGGATTAGCATTTCGCAATCCGTTGTGCATTGATATGCTGCATTAAGTCACGGTTAGTGATCTGTTAACAACCCTCTATGCAGCAGAGTAGGCTGAAAGCAAAGAGTAAGGTTACCATAACTTCCACCATAGAGCTCCAATATGCTGATGGCAATGTAGTGTGCACACTCAGAGGATGACCTTCAAACCATCCTAAATAGCTTCGCAGAAGCTCACAAAAAGCTTGGCCTATTGCTCAACATCCCAAAAACCAAAGTGCTGCACCAACAAGCACAAAACAACTCCTCTGCAGTACCACAAATCCAACTTAATGGTGTAACATTGGAAAATATTGATCACTTTTCCTACCTGGGCAGCGATCTTTCTACAAGGACCTGCATTGATGCTGAAATCCTTTCTCCTGACTGAAGTGCAGAGTGTTTGAGGACAAGGACATTCGCAGCGAAAGCAAAATGCTTGTTTAAGAAGCTATTGCACTACCAACTTTACTGTACGCTTGTGGAACATGGACCATTATAAACACCATCTCCAACTCCTCAAAAGATTCTATCAATGGTGTCTCTGAAAATTTCTACATATTTCTACAAACTAATGCCAGTGTACTGGAAGAGGCAAAGATCACCAGTGTCAAAGCAATGATTCTTCAACTTCAACTTCATTGGACTGGTCATGTTGTTCGGATGCCTGATTATGGTCTTCCAAAGCAACTACTCTATTTCGAACTTAAAAATTGAAAGTATAATGCTGGTGGTCAACAAAAGAGGTTTAAAGACTCTCTCAAGGCAAATCTATTTTTAAAAAAGTAGTATAAACTCTGACAATTGGGAAACACTGGCCTGTGAGTGCTCCAATTGTAGAATAGCCTTTACCAAAGGTGTCATGGACTTTGAAGATGCTCGAACTCAGGATGAAAGGGAGAAATGTGCTCAGAGGAAGGCACATTTAGCAAACCCTCACCTTGATCAACTCCCGCCCAGAAACCTACCGGTATGTCCCCACTATGGAAGGATGTATAGATCCAAAATTGGCCTCCACAGTCACCTCCAGACTCACTGTTAAGAAGACCATGTTCATGGAAGACAATCTTACTCGGCTACGAGGGATCGCAGAAGAGGAAGAGGAAGAGGAAGAGGAAGAGGAAGAGGAGGAGGAGGAGGAGGAAGAAGAAGAAGAAGAAGAAGAAGAAGAAGAAGAAGAAGAAGAAGAAGAAGAAGAAGAAGAAGAAGAAGAATGCAGCAGAGATGAGAAAACTATTCACTTCATTGCATTCCATCCTGGACTCCCTTAATCTTCTTTCCTTTCTCTGGTGTTAAGACACATTCCCTCTGGCAGAACTAAAAAAATGCTTAAAGTGAAATGATGAAACAGATACTGAGGATGCAACTGAGCAGACGGTCCCCTTAATTACTGTGTGTCACAATCATAACAGACATTCTTCCAAAAGTAGAAGTTAGAATGTTAGTGTGGCTGCCTTTGGGGCAATTTGCATCGTATTACCAATAAGGCTTTGTGCTAAAAACTTGTCTGTCTTATTCACTGTCTTTTTCTTTTTTTAGCTCACCAGTTGCAGATCAGATTACATAGAGGAAGGACACCGGCATGCATTCCCCCCTCCCCTTTTTCTTTTACCTTGTACTGTAGGAAGAGAATATGATTGCAGTCTCACTCAGAGCTCACTATATTTACACCCTGATGGTACTGTAAAAGCTCTTAATGTTCCAGTCATATGCAGATATTACAGGAAGAGGATCTAGTGATTTGCAGGTACTATGCTTTCAACAGTGGTAACAATGGGAAAAGGTATGCAATTGCAGGGAGCCGCAAACCAGACATTTGATGAAACAGCTGCAATACTGTGTTTGTGTGGCTGATGGAAGGACTTTCCTCTTTGAAGCCCTCCTTGGCTCCACTCCACAGTCCACTTGCACTTTCCAGTTGCCTGCATTGCTGCTGTGTTCTGGCTGGGGACATGGCAAAAGCAACTGGAGAATCAGATCTCTCCCAAACACCTGCTTCGAGTTTTCACACCAAGCTCAGAGGTAAGAGTTGAAGTTCCGAGGGCGATGAGAGCCTGTGGCTGCTCTTCTGTCATGGAGGCTTATGTCTGCAAACTTAGCTTTGACTGACACATTATTTCCTCTGTGCACCCCCAATCTATTTTCTGGCTCACTAAGCTTATAAAACTCTGCCCAAATTCCCCCTCTCAGCCTGTTCTGTAATCCTGTGAACACATTGTCTTCCTGTTCACTCCTTCAACCAGCAAGTGCCAGCTGTTGGGTCCTGGAAACAATTTTATTTACGTTCAGGGCGGGAGAAGATGCTGATGTTCAGAAAGCTGTGAAAACTGCAAGATGTTGTGCCTGCACAGAAGTGTTTTGAGTGAGGCTGTTTGACTTAGGCAGGGAAAGTATTAGGGATTCCGTCAATCAGCATGCAGTCAAACTCCCTTTAGATCTGTTCACTGAGAAGAGATGAAACCAGTTGCACACATAGTCTGTGAAGCTAATCCAGTTTTGATTGTTATGCTTATGCCTTAAAGGGGTCCTGCTGAGAACCTAAAATAACTGGAATGAAAATAAATTTATTATTCATAATACAATCTGCCATATTGAAACTAGCACATTTTTAGGCCCTGTTTTCTTTAAGGGTGAAAGAAGAATGCAGTGCACATGGCCTTTCAGGGTTTCCCTACACAATTACCGCTATTTTTATCTTCCTCTTTTTCTTTCAGGGAAAAATAATAATAACTAAAAATTAAATTTTAAGTTGTGCCTTTAAAATGTCATGTAATTTCTGAACACATAGGCTCAGCAGTGGCTAATCAAAATATTAAGATGTGCCCCAATCCAGCCAAGGAGCAATGATACATGGAAGCAGCTTCAGTGTGCTGATTCATTGAGAACTACTCATGCAGATTTTGATGTAGCACCTGAATCTGATTTTCCCAATCCCAGCACCATGGGGTTCATACTGGCTCTCCTAGTTCTGTGCATTCCACACCCTGAACAAGCGTGATGAAAATCATAACTTAAGGAGTGACAAATACAAAAGTTGCCTTTTGCTTACAGACTTACTCCCCATATTTCAGCTGGCATTCATTCTGCGGTGAGCTACTCAATTTCAACAGGACTACTTAGGAGGAAACTGTTTTAAGCCTGCATCCCAGGGTATTTGTTTTCAGAGATGTAATTAAAAGATGTGCCTGCGCAGGGCATTCGTTATCAAGCACTGTGCATGAATAGTTTAGATGAGAAATGTAAATGAGAAGTCTACAGGAATCCCCTTGTGAATAGAGGCTGGGGAATGTGTATAGTATTTTACTTCTTAGGCCATTATGTTCCAGGAGTAAGTGCTGACCCAATTTTTGTTATTCCCAGAAATAATGCTCCCTTGGAGAGAGCAGCAGAGAAAGAGGGCATCCCATTCGCCATGTATCATGGGTCTACCAGGATGAAAGTGTAAATGTGTAATAAGCTGTGTTAATTCTGCCCCTGCTTTCTCATGCTGTCTGAAAATAGGTGTGATTCAAGGACAGCACAGGTGCTCACAGTATGTGGTCTCTCAAGAAATCAGCTTCTGTTATGAACTTCTAGCTAATAGCAAAAAAGGATCATGAGCTTGAGGGGTGCAACTGCACTGGGGTGGGGTGTATTTAGAGTGTGGAGAGCTCAGGCACCACCCACTTCCCCTGTTTAGCAGTTCCTCCATCCTCACACAACAATTCAACTCCTTAGCTCTCCATTGCACCCCTGAAAACTATGGCAGTTCTGCTTCTTCCCTCTCACTAAGCCTCCAGCAACAGTTGCTTTGCATTGGGTTGCAAGGTGAGTTAATATGCCTCCTACCTGACCCCTTAAGTTATGTGACAGAATCAGTATCTGTCTTCTCCCAGGCAATTTGCTGCACACAGAAAAACTAGTTTGGTCTGTATTTTGACACTGTTAAATACAGCGCCTGGCAGCCCATCTTAATACTCCAAGGAATACTATGAAGGGACTTCTGACCATTAGGTCCAGTCGTGACCGACTCTGGGGTTGCGGCAATCATCTCACATTATTGGCCGAGGGAGCCGATGTACAGCTTCCAGGTCATGTGGCTAGCATGACAAAGCCGCTTCTGGCGAACCAGAGCAGCACACGGAAACGGCGTCTACCTTCCCGCTGTAGCAATACCTATTTATCTACTTGCACTTTTGGCATGCTTTCAAACTGTTAGGTGGGCAGGAGCTGGGACCGAGCAACAGGAGCTCACCCCGTCGCGGGGATTCGAACCGCCGAACTTCTGATCGGCAAGCCCTAGGCTCTATGGTTTAACCCACAGCGCCACCCGCACCACTATAGCACCCACTAAATCCAGGCACCCACAAATTCTGGCACCCCAAATCCTTAACATTCTGCATGTTACTAATATAAGAATAACACAGGACAAGTTTCAGTTATTGCAGCACAAGGATGTGGGCAATATGTTTGGCGGGACCTGGCCTACTGCATGCTGCCTTGGCCCCTGTCCATTTTGGCTTGTTTGATCTAGCCAGAGTGGGTTGATCGCATAGGCCCAGGGGGAGCCACATACTTCTTTGCCAAACAGTGTGGTCCTGAATGAGGCAGTGGCTCAACTTCTCCTCAAGAAGCTCTCCTTGGATCCAGAAGTCTTGAACTACCATCACCCAACTGGAATATCTCCTTTTTGAACAAACTGCTTGAGAGGCTGGTGGCTGATCAGATTCAGGCATATTTTGAGGAAACATGTTTCCTAGAGCTATTTAATCCTGGATTCAGACCCATATTGATGATATGTACCAGGATAGGGACAAACGAGAGTGCAACCCTATTCATTGTCTTGGATGTCTTGATAATTTTTGATACTTTGATGACAGTATCATTTTGGGTTGGTTCTGTGGGTTGAAAGTCAGAGGCACATTGAAATGGTGATTCTGCTCATGCCTGAAGGGTCATTTCCAGAGAATGACAATGGGAACACCTGCTTTTATCATCATATTGCTCTTACTGTTATCCTGTTAACTGGTGGTATTTTGGTTTGGCATTTTTTGTTGTGCTATGCCAGCAATAACCAACTTGGTGACTTCCACATATTGTTGGACTACAGCGCCAATCATCCCTGGCCATTGGGGGGTGGGACTGATGGGAATTGCAGTCCACACCATCTGGGGAATATTACACCACCCACTATTCCTGTACTAAGCCATTTGAAAAGTCCAGCATGCAACTGATAGATTTTGTATTTGTACCTTGTGCTTCCTCTAAGGACCTTGGGTATAGGGAAGTCTTTTGCATCCTCCGGCTCTCATAAGGTCTTATTCTGAGCACTGCAACAGTATATGATTTAATGTTTTAAATGAAAGGATTGCTTTAGGAAGAATTTGCCATACCAGCTCTTCTACAGTAGAGTCCTTGAGGAATCAGTAATGTATTTCATGTCAGCTTAGGCTGGAATACCAGTGGATTATAATAGGCTTCAGCATTTTATTTATTCACAAGGAAAACTTGACTTAAATTAGTCAGGTTCTGTCTTGGCTTGAGTTGATTAGTCAGATTTACACAAGGGTTGGAAAAGCAATTTTCGCAATTCAAAGATGCCAACTTGTCAAAAGCTAAATCAAGGTGATTCCTGTAGAGTTCGTCTTGCATCAGGGAACCTTGCATGAGCACAAGGAGTAGCAGGCTATTTATTTTCTCTCTGTGCTTCCATCGAGGTATAGTAATATATGGTTGTGATGTTTGGTACGATCCCCTTACCTTTTATCCTCACCCAGTCTTTTCTTCTTCTTTTTTGGAGGAGGGTTTATATTTTCACTATTTTCCTTTCCTATTTCCCAAGACAGAATGACTACCGCTTTCAAAGTATACTCTGCATTTCTACCACGAAGACATGAACACCATGGTCAAGCCCAGCTTAAGCAGGCAAGTGGATGAGCTCCAACCATCCTCCTCCAATATGGAGATTTGGCCCAGGGTTTCTCTGTCAATAAGCAACATAAATTATGGGCCAAGCGAAGTTACACGGAACCAGGCAGAGGGCCTTCTCGGTAGTGGTGCCGGCCCCATGGAACACCCTTCCATCAGATGTCAAGGAAATAAACAACTATCTGATGTTTAGGAGACATCTGAAGGCAGCCCTGTTTAGGGACATTTTGTACTGACTGACGTTTTAATGTATTTTTAATCTTTTGTTGAAAGACGCCCAGAGTGGCTGGGGAAACCCAGCCAGATGGGTGGGGTATAAAGATATTATTATTATTATTATTATTATTATTATTATTATTATTATTATTATTATTATTAAGCGTCTCCATCCCCATCATTCTACCCGGACACTGAGGTCCAGTGCCGAGGGCCTTCTGGCGGTTCCCTCGCTGCAAGAAGCCAAGTTACATGGAACCAGGCAGAGGGCCTTCTCGGTAGTGGCGCCCGCCCTGTGGAACGCCCTCCCACCCGATGTCAAAGAGAAGAACAACTACCAGACTTTTAGAAGACATGTGAAGGCAGCCGTGTTTAGGGAAGCTTTTAATGTTTGATGGATTACTGCATTTTAATAATTTGTTGGAAGCTGCCCCGAGTGGCTGGGTATAATAAATTATTATTATTATTATTATTATTATTATTATTATTATTATTATTATTATTATTACAGATGCCTGGGAATTGCACAAAGCAATCCTGGAAGCCACAACTTCATGAAAGCAGTAACTTTTGTCTTGGCACATCTATGGTTACAAGCAAAACTTCCTTACAGCAATGCCTCCGAAGACAGTGACACAGATTTTAGCTGCCACATTTGCATGTATTGTTGTCGGGAAGTGGTATCTGTCCCCATGGATGAGCAGCATCAGATGTCACTTGTTCCATTCTGCTATATTCATGCAGCTGCTGCACATAGAGCAACTGGACTGACTGTATGCCTTTAGGATAAATGTTCAGCCATCTTGCAATTGCTGGGGGTGGGGAGAGGAATGTTGCTGTTGATTTAAAAAAACAGGGCCCGAACTTTCATCACGACAGTTAGATGATAGTTCCAAGGAACAAAAGCAAACTTGATGCTTTCGATGAGACAAAAACAAAGGTGATGTTTCTGAACAAGTTTCTGAACAACTCTGTATTTAATAAATCAGCATAGCGGTAGCAAGTACCAGTCATAGCTGCCAAGTTTTCTCTTTTCTCGCGAGGAAGCCTATTCAGCATAAGGGAAAATCCCTGTAAAAAAGGGATAACTTGGCAGCTATGGTACCAGTATATCCAGTTCGATAGCAACAACAATCATAAGAATCTTCCTCCGAATGGGTAATTTGAATTTGAAGCAAGTGAGGGTTGAAGGGTATATTTAAGCCTTTGGACAAATGCAGAAAGACTATAAAATATGCAGTTTTATGAGAGTGAAAAAGACCTTATCTCTATATGTACCAGACAAATATGTTTATTCATCATAGCATTTTCTGATTTTTGACCACATATAGACTCCAATGCGGTAAAATGATATGTAGGATACAATTTTCAGAAAAAACAAAAACACATAAAAAGCAGTAGGGGGCAGGGATATTAAGAGAAAACAAGCTGCAAAGTCTATTTATTTAGCTGATAAGAAGGTTTTAACACCATTGATGCTTTGCAGCTCGTGGTCCAGTGCAGGAATGTAAATATACATAAGTAGTTCTGGAATGTCAACACTTGGTTTTCTGCATCAGGGGCAGGTCATATATGACCCATGCAGCCAACTTCTAGGCAAATCAAAATTTCTGGACTATGCAATTTATTCTGTAGGCTAGCTTGGGGAAACCTGATGCTCAAAAGAGTGAAGGTGTGCTAAGAGGTTCTACAGCAGAGATGACCACGCTGTTAAAAACCACATTCCGTAGGAGGCGGCATTCCAGTGATGAATGGAACCTGAGGAAAAATGTGTTCTGGGTCAACTAACCTGAAAAAAAGCCTTCTTCAGTTTTTGCAGAAATGAAATCAGATCCTACTTTCCCGCCCATAGGCTGATGTTACCTGCGTCCAGAGGTGCCAACTTGCAAGGGAGATTGTGGGGGGGGGGCAATGTCCTGTGCGTGGAGATGTGTGAGTTTGCATCATGACATCAGGATGTTGGGAGGAAACAGGGGGCGCTCGGCTTCCTCCTCCTCCTCCTGCCACTGGCTGGGGGCTGCTTCCCCCATATTTCCCTTACACAGCAGGTCACTGTGTTCAACTGCTTCTGTCCTCCTACTGCTCCACGGCAGGCGGAAGAGGAGAGGGAGCTGACAAATGAAGCCTTGCTGTGCTTAGCTCTGATCTTGGCCTCCTCCACCCCCTGATTTTTTGCCTTGCAGGCCAAATTTCACCCCTGTTGGGCCACAGATTCCCCATCGCAGATGTAAGAGAACAATAGATCTAGGGCCAGCCTCGTTTTGAACTGGGCTGGGTATAGACGCACAGGCTTGACTTGATCTCTGTGCTGAATGTCAGGAGCCCCAGTTTCTGACTGGATAACACAGCAAGCGTGGTTAATTAAAAAGGAAGATTTTTTTGCAAAAACAGAGTTCTCCAGACGGCTCTAACATGCCGCTAATTTCATCAGTCATGATGACCCTTCTAATTGCTTCCTGTGAGACCAGAAACTGCTGAACTTTTTCCTCTGACGTCTTTCCCCCTGCCTCCTATCCTGTAGCCCTCCCATTCGCCTAGACCTGGGACTAAGAGGGTCAGCTCCCACCTCTTCCTCATTCTCTGAGGGATTGCCTTTGCTCTTGGGAGCTGTCTGCAAACCTTCCCTGGGGGATGGCTCATTCATGACACCAAAGCTACGGCTTTGCCTTCCCCCTGTACTAGAAGTCTAATGGAGGAGAAATATCTGTTTGAGTGTTATTGCTGTAAGTTAGACTGCTACTGTCAGATCTTAAGCTCAGCCCATATATAACAACAAAAAACCCATATACCACCAAGATATACCACAGTCTTCAGTGACCTTCATTCTAAGGAAACCAACCCCAAGTCACATGTGGGCACCATAGCTGCCAAGTTTTCCCTTTTCTCGCGAGGAAGCCTATTCAGCATAATGGAAAATCCCTGAAAAAAAGGGATAACTTGGCAGCTATGGTGGGCACCCCTGAAATCTCTCACCACTTGGAGCCTGGGTTGTGTAGATTATTTAAAGTAATTAGTTGATCATGTGTCTGGAATACTTTTATAGTTAACTCAACAGTGATTCAAAGACGTCCAACTGATTCTTTAGTTTTGTAGCTGATCTATTGTTTGTAATTATAAGAAACCAAGAAATCTGAGGTTTTCATTTTAGTTTACAGCCCATGTTAACTGAATTACTATTACACATTGTTATTAACTGAAAAATGAATGCAACATTTGTTACGGAGCTACAGCAATAATGTGCTAATCTTTCAGTGAAGAACCTTTTAAAGAAAGCAATATTTATTACAGCATTTTATTTAATGCTCAGAACATTGATGTGAGGAAAGTCATGGAAATATTAATGACCTTGTTGTACAAAGGATGAAAGGCAAACTGCAGCTTTTCATCAAAACTTGGCAAATAAGAGAGCTTTTTATAGAAAAGTGGCAGTGGAGCTGAATATTTTATAGGAGTAATCACTTCTAATATTTTTCACAAACAGAAGCCTGCGATAATAATTCTCATTTTAAGAGGTTGCTACTTCAGCTGAACATGCCAAAGAGCAAAAAATTATTCTTCTGCCTCATGGAAGCACAACTCCTCCTTTTAAAATGATCATTTGTAGTTAGCTTAGTGGGCAAGAAAAGTATTAATTTGCAAACATTTTAGATCCCTTAATTTCCTTCTGTATTTTGTTGTTGCTTTGAATGAATGAATAAACGGCCACATTAGCACTTGCAGTTTAATGTGTGAGCCAAGGATCACTCTTTAAGAGCTGCAATTCAGGGAGGTCACCACCATTTTTGACATTTACCATTTCCCCCCCTTTGTAAGGGACCATTTTCTTGTCACACTGCTTGATGTAGGCAGCAAAGGTTCTAGTCTTTTCTGATCTATGCTGTTACAAGACAGACACACTGAATTTCCCCTCTATTTTTTAAAAAATAAAAAATTGTAACAGTTCACATCAGAAATTCCTCATTAGAATGAAACAAGAAAATATCTAATCTTTGGACAAAGTTATCCACACCAATCTTGCTTCTTAGTAGACTTAAGCATCACATTGCTCATTTTGCAACAAATGAATTTGTGCTCTTAGTTTCCGCTTCTCCTGGAGGCTTAATCCACCCTATTCCAAGTCTCTTTGTAAAAGTCATTGGCACATGTATGCATTACAGGGGTCAACAAACTTTTTCAGCAGGAGGCCGGTCCACTGTCTCTCAGACCTTGTGGAGGGCCGGACTATATTTTGAAGGGGGGGAAATGAACAATTTCCTATGCCCCACAAATAACCCAGAGATGAATTTTAAATAAAAGCACACATTCTACTCATGTAAAAACACCAGGCAAAACCCAAAAATAATCCAGAGATGCATTTTAAATAAAAGCACACATTCTACTCATGTAAAAACACGCTGATTCCCAAACCGTCCGCGGGCCGGATTTAGAAGGCGATTGGGCCAGAAGTGGTCCCCGGGCCTTAGGTTGCCTACCTATGATTTAGAGGTTGCTAAAGGGCCTAGCAAACCCATGGTAACAGTACCTTTTGTAATGCTGTAGAAATGAAGCGGCTTTCTCCTGAAATCCACTGTGGGTTCCACCAAGGCAAATAAAACTCTCGGAGAAAGCACCAAATTTGGTTCTGTTGGAATGCAGTGTCAACCCAAATTCAGGCAATCCAAGTTTGTGAAATTATTTCTTTCATTATTTTCAGTAATACTTTGTTTAAAAAGTCATTTATTGCATAGGAAGTTCAACATCACAGTCCCCTTTTGTGTGCAACTGCAGTAAATAGACCAGTATGGACCCAAGTTATCTAATTAAAGAGTGATTTGCATACCTGACTACAATTATGTGTTATGCTTTTCTGGATTAAAACAAAAACAAAAACAAAAAAACCCATCTCCAGAGAGCAGCATAGGTGCTGCATGCTGTGTAATGGACGTGAGGATTACTTAAAAAAAATAAAAAATAGCCCATAGCTTCCATGAATAGAATTAACCAGATACCAATTATCACCTCATTGAACTATAAGTCACTGTGACATCTACAACCGAGATCAAACCCTGCTGTTCTTGCAGTTTGAATTAATTAGCTGTGGTTAAAGCAATGTTAAAAGGGGCTAGAATTAGGAGTGAGAACAAAAAAAAAGTTTCCTCCATATTTCACAAATTGATGTTAAGAGACAGGCATTATTTTGGAGCAGTTTAGCAGGACCTGGTTAGGGGAGGACAGTTCCATAAATCGAGCTCCAATGTCCCATTAGCAGGACTGGGCAGGTCTTGTGTTATATAAGGTAAAGGTAATGGGACTTCTGACCATTAGTTCCAGTCATGACCGACTCTGGGGTTGCACGCTCATCTCACATGATTGGCCGAGGGAGCCGGCGTATAGCTTCCAGGTCATGTGGCCAGCATGACAAAGCCGCTTCTGGAAAACCAGAGCAGCACATGGAAACGCCGTTTACCTTCCCGGTGTAGCGGTTCCTATTTATCTACTAGCATTTTGACATGCTTTCGAACTGCTAGGTTGGCAGGAGCTGGGACCGAGCAACGGGAGCTCACCCCGTCACAGGGATTCGAACCGCCAACCTTCTGATCAGCAAGCCCTAGGCTCAGTGGTTTAACCCACAGTGCCACCTGGGTCCCTGCCCTTGAGTTATATATCCCATGCTTATTCTATTAAAGACAGGGCTGATTACATTCCCCTGTTGGTCAACTGACTAGATTCCAAAGGATTAACAGACTCTGCGTGGTTCAAAACCATTAAAGGCACTAGGGAAAGTAGAGATTCCTGTGAACCCTGATAGCATTTCCCTCCTCCGTTGCTGGATGTGTGGTTGTTACATCACATGTCTGTGTTTATTTTCTAGGCTTGGAAAGTCTGAGAATGGAAGTCAGTTTATCTCTTTCGTTGTACAGCGGTACCTCGGGTTACAGACGCTTCAGGTTACAGATGCTTCAGGTTACAGACTCTGCTAACCCAGAAATAGTACCTCGGGTTAAGAACTTTGCTTCAGGATGAGAACAGAAATCGTGCGGTGGCTGCACGGTGGCAGCAGGAGGCCCCATTAGCTAAAGTGGTACCTCAGGTTAAGAACAATTTCAGGTTAAGAGCGGACCTCCAGAACAAATTAAGTTCTTAACCTGAGGTACCACTGTACTGTACTTTTGTACCTTCTCTCTCCCTCCCTCTCTCTCTCAGATGTGAGAGGATGCCATGGTTGCTTTTTCCTGTATATAAAGGTAAAGGAACCCCTGACCATTAGGTCCAGTCGTGACCAACTCTGGGGTTGCGGCGCGCATCTCGCTTTACTGGCCAAGGGAGCCGGCGTACAGCTTCCAGGTCATGTGGCCAGCATCACTAAGTCGCTTCTGGCGAACCAGAGCAGCTCACGTAAACGCCATTTACCTTCCCATCGGAGCGGTACCTATTTATCTACTTGCACTTTGATGTGCTTTCGAACTGCTAGGTGGGCAGGAGCTGGGACCGAGCAACGGGAGCTCACCCTGTCGCATGGATTCGAACCGCCGACCTTCTGATCGACAAGCCCTAGGCTCTGTGGTTTAACCCACAGTGCCACCTGTGTCCCTTTTTTCCTGTATATATTGCTTAATAAATCACTTAGAATACTACACACACACTCCACGATTGTTTCTGCTATACTCTGCTGATAGAGTGTGCACATGTCTTTAGATATGTGTTGCTGGTGCACACCAGGACTGATTTGTGAACGTCCCGGGCTGCACTTCATCAGGAAGATGCCCGGAGAGGTCTGTCTCATTCCAGGGGCTGTGTGTGCCCCTCCACCCAGGCATGTTCCGACAACCCCAACCTCTCCTATCACAGTGACATGAGTTTGTCAACTCTCTTTACTGTCCTTTTCATAAAGAATCACGGGAAGCTGTCAAAGTTTACAGCCGCATATAAGGGAGCAAAAACATAGGGCGAACACAAAATGAAGGCCAGATGATCTCTGCGCTCAGGAGCTTCAGTTGAAAGATGGAGGGGCTAAAATGGCAGCAAGTCTAAAGCACTGCTCTGTTGATGGATCAATCCAGTAGGGATGGGCAACCTCAGAAGGTGAGGGCAGCATTTGGGTCCAAGAACTCTCTGACACCTGGGACTTTTTTTTAGAAGGGTGCTGTTATTCAGCTATTTTTATTTTTATCATTCACTACAACGACAAGTTTTAAACTGCATCTTAATTGTTTTTTAACTTATTAAAATTTGTGAATGGGTTTTTATTATTATTGTTTTACAATGGTCGGTAATGCCTATTGGGACTTGTAGGGCAGAAGGAAGGGAGACCAATGGTAAGGGAAGCCATAGCCACCGACAAGACTAATTTCCAGTTTTGTACCGATCCTCTTTGCTGCTGAGTTCTACAAGGCCAACACTGAGGAGGAAGAAGCTGACAGGCAAGCCACATAATGGGCTGCTTGTAAGTACAAATGTGGGGGATGGCTGAGGCAGAATGAGGTTGGTGGGGCAGTGCCCCGTTTGTCTTAATGGACCAGCCTCCTCTGTTGCTTTATAGAGTATTTTGAAGTTCCTTTTGCTTTGAGATGATTTCTGCCATGGGGTGGCTATATGAACATTGTAAAATATAGCAAGGGCAGACTAATGCCATGGGCAGCTTCACTATTGGCACACTTTAGCTCATTTCCAAATCGAAAACATTGAAAGCAATAGTGAAAATCCATCTATAAAAAGCAACACTGTTGACTATTATAGCTGATGGATTGGCTCCACTTCCATGGGCCCGCACAGCTTTTAATCCTCACTCACCCCATTGCGTTCCTACACCCTACGTGGTGCTCCCTTCCCTCCACACAGAGGCTCCAACGACACCTTTCTTCTTTGTCCATCTCTTTTGACTTTTGTATCCTGAAGCACAATTTTTAATCTGGCATAAATTGTCTGCCTTGGCTGGTTTTTACTCTAACATCGCTTAAACAAACAAACGAACACGTCTAGGGACAAAATGCAATTCAGCACACAAGTGGGATTAAAAAAAACCAAAACAAAAATCTGGCTAGCAGTTTACTCAGGGCAGGTGGTGGTGGAAGAGCTTCTCTTTCCTAGAGAGCGTGTCCCTAGGTGGTGAGTAAAGGGAGACGCTTGGCTTGCTACCCATAGCTGAAAATAAATCACATAATTGTGTGCCTACCAGCCTATTTGGACACAACAGTGGGTTTGACCATCTGCTCCCAAATATGTCTGCAGGCCTGCAACCCTTCTATTTTGGCACTGGGGAGTGCGAAAAAGAGCAAAAGGGACCTAAGAATCATCAGGTACAGACAGGTGCCTTGGAAAATTACTCTGGTAGCATGTGTTTCTGTAATGATGATACATCTCCCTTTTCACAGTACCATGAGTTTGCAATGCACTGGGAGAGCAGAAGGTTGTCACTTCTGGTTATCGCTGTTTTCTCTGGAAGCAGAAGCTCTAACCTCGTGTCACTTAGGCCAACAGAAAAGCACAGTACGTCTTGCACTCACAAATTTAATTAGGTGCAAGTGTGGTACTTGAACATGATGCCCAAATTGGGAATAGCTATACCATGGGACACTGAAAACACAATGTCCTTTGGGAGATTATATATATATATATATTGTATATATATATATATATTGTAAAAAACGGCATGTGGGTGTGTTTCCACTTTTCACCGAAACCGCTTGACCGATATAGCTCAAATTTTGACACAATGTCCCATGCTACTGTGAGATAAATCTTATAAAGTTTGCTAAGACAGGTGTTACACCTGGGCCACGTAAAACCCCAAAACCCCCGTGTTTCAGAACACTTCACTCAGCCAAAAGTGCATGCTGGGAAAAAGAACAGAGAATCTGTGTCCCCATTGGCTGTAGACAATCGCTGACATCACAAAATGTCCACGGCAACCAACTGAAAACAAGGCCCAGCGAGAACTGACTAGGCCACAGCATAGCCCAACCGGGATAACTGACTAGGCCACAGGCAAGAATCAACTGAATATGGGCCTTTTACAGGGCCGTGCCTTTGGGTAGGATAAATGTGTCAGGGCCATAGCTGCCAAGTTTTCCCTTTTCTCGCGAGGAAGCCTATTCAGCATAAGGGAAAATCCCTTTAAAAAAGGGATAACTTGGCAGCTATGGTCAGGGCAGGGTGGGGGGATTTCACATAACATGCGTGGGTAGGGGAGTCAGGGTTGGGACAGGGCAAAATTTTACAGAACACGCGCATTGGGGGGAATGATTGTGTGCAAAATGCAGGGGGACTCTGAAGGTGAGGGGTCTCTAAAGGGAGACTCTGAAGGTCCATTTGACAGGACAAGGTCCATTTAACACAAAAAAACCACTGCAACGCGTGACAGGGCCAGCTACGTAGTTACTTGTTATGTACTGAGCTGAATCCTAGAACAATAGGATCCAAAATGCAGTAGTCTGATTGGCTCGCAGGAGCCACCCAATCCAGCTCCAGGTAGAAGTGAATCAGCAACCTGATTGGCCTGCAGGAGCAGCCAATCAGGCTGCTGGCAGAAGTGAACCCACAACCTGATTGGCCTGCAGGAGCAGCCAATCAGGCTGCTGGCAGAAGTGAATCTGCAACCTGATTGGCCTACAGGTGCAGCCCTGAAGTAGCCAATCACGCAAGGCCCATTGTGTAAATAATGTATATAAGCAGATGTTTTGGAAAAAGAGCCATTCTTCTTCTCTTCTTCTCCTTTGCTACTACAAGCTGAATAAAGAGCATGAAATTCACTCTCGAGTCTGAGTATATTTCATTACTGATATATTGAATGCTATAAAGGAAAGATTATATCATCACTTCTGTCCAACAACAACAACTTGAAGGTAACAGGTTCCCCATCTCAGGCATACCACGACTAGCTGTGGTTCTTCAAGGTTTCAGAAAAGAGCCTCTCATCCCTGGAGATGCCAGGAATTGAATTTGGGGCATTTTAGATGCACAATACATATTTATCCCCTGGGCTACAGCCCTTTCGTGTATCTAGACAAACTCAATCTAACACGCTAACTCTCAACTGAATACACTACATGGGCACAAAGAAATGTAGCAAACCTCATTTAGTTCCATGAAAGATGAGATATTTTGATAAAAAGTAAACATGTATTAAGGAGTCTAATTATGCTGGTGCTATACATTTAATAAAACAGTTTATCAAACTCCAGTATCTTCCGCCTTTTCTAAACTGGCAATTTCTCAACCACATCACAATTCCTTATACCATTTATTAATATCACATCTTAGCTTTATATCAGCAGACCTTCAAGCTAACAGTTCTATCCATATCCTGTCATAGCAAACGAGAAGCATTAAATGCCACAAAGGAACCCTCATAAAGAGAGTGTGCTTAATAATATGATTTACAGTATGCATTTACATTCTGCCTCAAATAAAAGTAGCTAAGGTATGAGAGTATAGCTTGCTCCTGGGGGTGGGGGGGGAGGGCGTTCCACAGGGCAGGCGCCACTACTAAGGAGGCCTTGGTTCCCTGTAACCTCACTTCTCGCAGTGAGGGAACTGCCAGAAGGCCCTCAGCACTGGATCTCAGTGATCCTTCTGTTAACTAGGAATCCTGAAATTTCATATCCTTTGAAAGCTTATACTAAAGGTGTTGGTGTTGGTGTTTTTTCCCCAGTTTTGAGGTGCTACATACTATATCTTGCACTGCAGCTGGAAACAACAGATTCACTTTACATAGCCCATTTTTAAATATTAACTTGAGTTGCTTTGTTTTACATGTTCATAGTTTTCCCCAAGATGGTTCTACCACATGAAATAGATTTGCAAATATATACAGTATAGTGTTTCCCATATGAAAGCAATATATGCTCTCCACTACAGAAGAAGTAGTACTTAACACAATGTTCTTTCCTACATGAGAAAAAGAAGCCACAAGAAAATATGGTCTGTGTTGTTCTACATGTTTCACTCAGCCATATTGTCCTCCAAATTTCTGAACAGCATGTTCACATATAATTTAAAACATGTTTACTGGAGTCAGGTTGTTAGCATCACTGTACATGAATACTGACATTTCACTAACACTTGGGAGGAGGGTGCATGACATTAACAATGTGGAAAAGGCAAATTCCCATCTGATCATCTTATAAAGTGTCAGGACTGGAAACCTGGAACTTTCTGCACCATGTTTTCAACACTGACTAGCAATCAAGTTAGAATCTAGAATTATGGAATCTAACAGTATTTTGATAAGCCCAGCTGAACACAACCCACCCACAGCTTCCTATTTTTTGCTGACTGGAAACAGGAAACAAGCAAGTTCTTAATCACCTGAACAGCCACAAAAGAAGGTTGCAGTTGGCTTGGTATGTCACCAGCGCCAGCCCTACCATAAGGCAGAGTGCAGTGGCAGAGGTAGGGCTGGGGTGTGGCAAAATATTGGAGGCCATACGTTCTGCCCTGTGCCCCCTGAACTCACTTGCTGCCCTTGGCATACCTGCCAAGTTGCTGTCAGAGAAATAAGGGGCCGGGCCGGAAATAGCAGACCGGAAGTAGCGCTGCCGCCATTTTGGAACTGGGCGGAGCATGCTCAGAAGTGACTTTTGATGCTGCTTTGCCCAGTTCCAAAATGGCCACCGCGCCAGAAGTCACACTGCAGCCATTTTGGAACTGGGCAGAGCAGCATCAAAAGTTGCTTCTGAGCATGCTCCGCCCAGTTCCAAAATGGCCGCCGCACCAGAATAAACCAGGAAAAAACAAAAAAATCCGTTTTTTCACCTAGGAACAGCTGGGAAAATGGGGATTTCCTGGGGGAAACGGGAGACTTGGCAGCTATGGCCCTTGGGTGTGGTGGAAAACACTCCTGCACCGTATATTCTGAAATAAGATTCAACTTTCAGTCCAGTTGGCTTCTGTGTATCGAATGAAGGTAAACAATCCTGCCTGCACTGCTCAGGCAGCAAAATGTATTGGACCAGCCCCATATGTTACAAAATGTGCCAAAGGATCTGCTTGGATTCTTGAACTGAACTGTAAACATTATAGTACTGCATAGCAACTAGCTGACTCAGGAAAAGTTTTGTCAGCAAGGAAAGGTAGGTCTGCACATTTTCGGAAGCTCCTCCTCATGGACTGAAGCATCTGAGCTGAAGACACCTCCATTAATCAACCTCCTGTTTCTGTCACCCTATGCCTCTCATACCTTCCCACCCCAGTACACCAGAGGTACATGTTGCTTGCAACATAAAGTTAATTGAGGGTTTTAGAACCCCTCTAAGATGTAACCAGGATGCCTTTATTCCCTATACAACCTGCGCTCTCTCTCTCTCGCTCTCTCTCTCTCTCTGTGTGTGTGTGTGCATTAAGGTAAATAAAAGCATATGCAAGCATTAAGACATATTTGACTATTGTACAGTCTTCACAGGCATTAGCATCCTTTCAGTAAGCCCCAAAGAGAGAGAGAGAGAGAAAATGCAGTGCTACAAATTTGACTACAGTAGTGTGAATTTGTCATCTGTTCTGCTCTTACTTTATTTCTAATCTTTCCTGCTCTTGCCACTGCCCTTTAATCACTGGCAGAATCCACATCCCTCTCTACTTGCTTTTTGCTAACGCCATTTTTGAATGATTCCACCTGTTACCAGATGCCATTGATCTTTTCTGGCATGAGAAATGGTTAATTCTGTAGTTGCTACTGATCTGTGAGATTCTAGCTGTTTCCTCTCTTCCGGCTAAAAGCTCATTTTTAAATAGCTTTCCTAGTTTACCTGCAGGCTACCATCACTCAATTAACGCCCCCCCCCCAGCCATAGTTATCTTGTCTTGGCTATTTGTTGTACTCCCCGTGTCATATGACTTTAAATATTCTATAGATTTCCAACTGGTATTTTCCTGTTTCAGGATGTCACCTAATTAGCTCTCATTCACATTTTCACAATTTCAGACCTTGCAAGGGAACATAATAAGAACTTGCAGGTGTAATTTTACATCTATAACTATAATGAATCTATCTGACATCACCAGAATCTGATCGCTGCACTTTTTTTAAAAAAAATAGGAATGGGTTCTAAGCTGTTTGCACAACCATCAGCCTTGAGAGTTAACATGATTTATCTATCAAAGCAATTTATAATATAAATTGCCTCCAGGGCACGTTAAGGGCTGTGAGGTGAACCCTATTTGAAGACATATGCCCTTCAGTAGTCCCAAAGTCAGACTCTCTTCTTTGTCCAGGATATATGAAAATAAACATGCTACCATGCACATATATCTCACATGCGCTATGTCACTACCAATCTTCCCCACAGCAGAGCCAATACCTATTGCTTTTCTATCATGTGACGAGGAAAAGGCTGTCTTGTTCTGAGCTGCCAGCAATGTGAAATAAACAAATGAGAGTTACAGGTAGGTAGCCGTGTTGGTCTGAGTCGAAGCAAAATAAAAAAAATTCCTTCAGTAGCACCTTAAAGACCAACTAAGTTTTTATTTTGGTATGAGCTTTCATGTGCATGCACACTTCGTCAGATACACTGAAACAGAATCCATCAAACCCTTATGTATATTCAGAGGGTGGGGGCTGGGGGTGATGGGAATGGGTGATGGGTTGATGGGAGTGGTAAACCTGTAGATAGCTGTTAACGACTGCTGATGACTGCAATTGGTCCGGGGGGGGGGGGGAAGCAAGGGCTGAGCGCTAAAGAAAGCTTGATCATGCATAAAGATATAAGAATCTGATGTCTCTATTCATCCCAGGTGGCTCCATGGTTTTAAGCTTGGTAATGAGTTCCAATTCAGCAACTTCTCTTTCCAGTCTGTTCCTGAATTTTTTCTGTAATAAAACAGCTGCTTTGAGATCTTGTATAGAATGTCCTGGGAGATTGAAGTGTTCTCCTACTGGTTTTTTCTGTCTTCTGGTTCCTGATGTCAGATTTATGTCCATTTATCCTTTGGCGTAGGGTTTGGCCTGTTTGTCCAATATAGAGAGCTGAAGGGCACTGTTGGCATTTGATGGCATACACAATGTTAGAAGATGAACAATTAAATAGTCCTGAGATGGTATGTTGGATGTTGTTGGGGCCAGTAATGATGTTGTCTGGGTGTATGTGGCAGCAAAGTTGGCATCTGGGTTTATTGCAGGCTCTGGTACCAGTGTCCATGTTAACTCTGGTGGTTGTATTATTGTGGGTGAGATTCTCTATAGGTATCTTCAATCTTCTCAGAACCAGCACCCACTTTTAATCCAAGCATGCATCATGTTAATATTTTAACATGCCTCCATCCGGGGTGGGAAGCAGGATTCAACCTGATCCTAAGCTCCTTCCTCCCAGCATCTCCTCTATTCCACTTCACTGATGGTCCCCTGTCAATCACCTGATGCCACCATGTTGTTAGGTGAATCAACTTCAAAGGAAAGAATTGGGAATGGACTAAGTGCACTCCTGGTTGCTCACCTTTCTTCCTTTGCAGCCTGGCCTGAGTTGAAGCTGTTGTTGCAAAGGAAAAGTTTATTGGCAGCCAAGCTGGACACCAAGCCACCATTGCTAAGGGAGATCCCTGTAGCTGCTTTCAGTGAGGGTTTTAGTGAGCTGCTTTGGGCAGGGATCAGTGGACTAGGGAGTCCCAAGTGGGAACTCCAGGCTGCAGCCAATCCCAGTACAGGGGTTGCAGTCAGCAACTGTAAAGGTTAAAATTAAATAAATAAATTTAAATACTGCCCTACAGCTGGAGGTCTTAGGGCGATTCACAGGATAAAATATAAAAGCACAATATAAAAACACAGAATACATAATAAAATAAAAAAATAAAAACAGAAATGACTGAATAATCTGCCCCCGCCCCCAAAGAAAACCACATTTTAAGAGGGCATTGGATGGCAATCAACCAAAGTGGAACGTTTATGCCTGGGGCATAATGAAAGCGCCAAGCAAACCTCCTTGGGGACAGCATTCCGCAAGCGGGGAGCCACTTGTTCTCATGTTGCCACCCTCCGGGCCTCTTGTGGAAAAGGCACCTGAAGAAGGGCCTCAGAGGATGATTTCAGGGTTTGGGTAGGTTCATGTGGGAAATGGCCCGCTCTTCACATGGCCGAAATCAGCTCAGCATGTGCAACAAAATCAAAGTTCAGTATGTCACAGATTTCCACGCAGTGAAACAATTACCTTGCCAAACACAGTCTGGTTACAACTAGAAATCTTTGTAGCCAGGCCAGAGACTGAGTTTGGGGAGGGATCTGGAAATTGCAACTCTCCTTGCACCTTGGGAAAAAAGGTGGTTATGAGACATAACAATTGGGTGCCCTTTGTTGTCTGGCCAGCTGTGTAGTATAATTTGAATTTGCTCTTTGCATGCGGTCAGATTGGTTCATATTTATCACCTCTCTGACACTGGTAAATAGCAGAAGGTCGGGCTGCCTGCCACTCCATGGGGATGCTAAGGAAGACACGCCTCTTGCTACAAACAGCTCCTACAGTTCTATCATTCTGTTATATCACTCTGTTGACACACAAAAATGGTGAAGAATATTAACCTGCATTTTATATTCAGAGCCGGAATGTTGAAACCTTTATTGCCTCTAAGGATAGAATGATGCCGCCTTTTGTCCCCTCCATGGGCCACGCTTGCTTTTATTTCTGGCGCTTCAGAACCCAGGACTCTCGCACCTTCATTTTTATGAACCGATTGCAGATATGTAAAAGGGGAGAAGAGATTTTCAATAGTCTGTTTTAAAATTTAAATGTACCTAGCTGGAAACAAGAGTTAATAAGCTACATCTTTCATAGAGCCTAAGGGAACAACTGAACAAATTTTATGAGGTATGGTTCAATTATGATGATTACTCTAGTTTTGAAGAATAAACTTAAAATGTTGCCAGAGGCCTCATAAGGCCAGCTTTGGAAGAGTCAATATGTCAGAGTGCTAGGTAGGCATTCTGTGTCTCCGAAAAATAAGCCATTTAAAAAGGAATTTCTTCTTTCTCTGAACAAAGAGCAGTTCCATTTAATTTACTAATGCTGCAAAATACATGATAAAACTACCAACTGTGAAACTCCTCCAAGCCTTCAGCTAAATATATGCACCTAATCTGGTTGCCAACAGGCCCATAAAAATCATTTCGGATCAGTAGGTGCACAAACAATTCTAATGCATTTGTATTAACCTTTTTATTGTTTGCATTTTTCCATTGTATATCTACATCGTAGGACTGCATTGGCCTGTTTCAAAGCACATTAAAGTCACTGGATGTGATTACAATGGGCCTTCAACTCACACTCTATATATGATTAACATTTCAAATTGCCAGTGAAAGGCATATTCAGACTTCAAATGGACTGGAATATTACAAACAGCGTCATATTCTGTGAACGGCACAATTGGTTCAAGAAGAGCTCCCCTACCTTAAAAAACAACAACCATGCACACACATTGAAATCCATTGAAAAAATTATTCCCAATTTAATTTGCATTCTGTCTCTTGTCCCCCAGCTGCCCCCAGAATCAGGCACTTCAAATTCCCGCCTAATTCCCGATATAACTTAGAACTGGCGTACAAGTGTTTGTTGCTTTCAATGAAGGTCCTAACAAGAGTGTGCCAGCGAGAAGGCTGCCCAGGAGAGCCAAGAAAAGCCTTGAACAGATGCTCAGTGAGCATGTGTACACATGTGGGTATAAAAGCAGGATCCAGGATCCAATTCCCCCTCCCCAAAGACTGGGCTTAAGCTAGAGGGCAGAGAGCAGGAGGTCTGCTCTCTCTCCTGCTCCACATTTAAATCAACCTGTTGCTCTCAGATACAGCGGAACACACTGCCCATCACCAAAGATGAAGTAAGTTTCAACTGCTACAGTGAGAACAAGATGGAGCTTCCGGTGTGATCCAGCACGGCTATTCTTATATCCTTAATGGTTGAAGGCTCCATGTTTTCCTTCATCTCAGGCAGCTACATGTTGTTGTTGTTGTTTAATCGTTTAGTCGTGTCTGACTCTTCGTAACCCCATGGACCATAGCACGCCAGGCACTCCTGTCTTCCACTGCCTCCCGCAGTTTGGTCAAAAGGCAGCTACATATCTATGAGCAACTCTGAAGTTGGAACAGGAGACCTGCAGTCAGTCCATTTGTCATCACCAAACAACAAAACTCTGTAACTCCATGACATTACCAGCAGCTTGTCTCATTCCAGGCTACAGCCGTGCCCTCTTAAAACGCAGTGTTATTTGCCTCCTATCAGCCTCCTATCTGCTGCATCTTGCAGTTCTTCATATTCTCTGCTCTCTGCCCCCCCCCCATCGAGCATTTACAGTAAACAACAGCTTATTCAAAGACAGTAAAAACATAGCTGCCAAGTTTTCCCTTTTCTCGCGAGGAAGCCTATTCAGCATAAGGGAAAATCCCTTTAAAAAAGGGATAACTTGGCAGCTATGAGTAAAAAATGAAGCTCCACCAAGAGCAATTATTTTCTAAAAGCTCACTTTTCTTTAGAGGCTAGAATCTGACACCATATTTCACTTTGAGCGGTAGATTCTCTGAGGAGCCTCATTTTGGTAAAGTGGGTCCACTGAAATGAATAGGAAAAGAGAATCTTTCAGACATTGACGGGACTGGCATATCTGTAGGGGCATTGTAATAAAATGGACAATGCATATGCAACATAAAGCAAGCACAATTAGTATATGCACAGACATTTTTAAAAATACAATAAAAGGTCATGGGACCATGAGAATTACTTTAAGTCATTTTGAGTTCTACTGTTTCTAATAATTCTTACTGGTACAAATACACACTTAAATACCACTTGGGATTTCCTGTTTTATTAGAGAGGAGGGAAATGGGGTACAGAATCTGACCCATTCCTAATTATATTTTTTCACAGGCCTGAACTTAATTCATTTTAAGAAACCCAAATACTAGCATTGAGACATAGAATGTTGAAAGCCAGCCAAAGGAATGAAAAGCACAGACTCAATTTCCAATGCTGCAACAACAACTACTACTACTACTACTACTATTCCAGTTAATTTTTGTACTCAAAAAAATGGAAGCAAAAGATGCAGGCTAGTTATAGTCCAATCATGTCCTGCTGAATTATCGGAAGTAAACCTTCTCCCACTTATGACATCCCTAACTTGAACAGGACATGTAGTATCTATAGACAGAGATCATGTGGTAAGCTTGAATAAAAATATCAGCCAGAAGTCTTTATTTAACTGACTTGTTTCCTACATAAATCAAAACAGGAGGAGGGATGCAAGCGTCCAATTTAACACTTAATACTCATCGAATTAGCCCCATGTGACCTTCTAGTTACACCCTAGCTACCTATTTACATTCCAGGGGATTTTAACTTGTGCTGATGCAGAGGGAATTTAAGCAGGTAATTCTCTATTAACGTTAATGGGAATTATCCATGTAACTTGCCTGAGCCGTGATAAGAAAATTGACTTCCAGCTTTCGGTTCTCTCCCTGTCTGCTTTGTTGAAGAAGAAGAAACCCTCCATACATGTGTAAAAATAGAGAATTGCTGCTGTTGAAATGTGAAAACAGCTACTTTCCAGTTACATGGAGACACAATAACAAAGAGGGGAGACCCTGGCTTCTAGTTCCCTAGACAGTGGGCCTTCAGATGGTGATAGCAGTTGACAGACTCCATAGTTGGTGGATTCAGCTGCCCTGAATTCCATTATTTGGCTCCCCTCCTTTCAGTCCCCAAACTTGCTTCTTTAGTTGCATATATTTTGCACCCAGAGCAAAATGAACTCTTTGCTCTGACAAATGCAATGGCATTTCAAGGGTTGAAAGGCAACCGAACTGTTGGTGAACAATAGTTTATTTGATGACATACCACTTTTTATTTGTGGAGCAAGCAAAGTTGGTTTTTCAAGCACAGCACTGTGGAGTCTTGACTCAGATTAGTGTCTTGCTTCCCAAACCTGCAGGTTATCACACCAAGGGCTTAACCATATCTTTGCTCATGGTTGCACTGAGCATCTGAGAACATCAAGGGTAGAATTCAGTGTTGCACTATGCAATCATTTCAGCTTATAGTAATGCTATAGAGCTTAGAGACAGATACAACTCTATGGGAGGGATTAAACTAACGAGTATCACCAGTAGAAGATCTGTGCAAGGATTTCTGCTTGCACAATGCGGTTCCCCCCCTCTCCTGCATCCCCTGAAATTTGCTTGGCAAGGGGTGTCAGTCAGGAGAGGGGACACGTCATCCGGCAAATCTAAATCCTTGCCCTGAAGGAATGATGGCTTTAATGTGACGTTGAATTCTTCTCTCTATTTTTTTATTTTTCTGGAAGACTTAGGCTATGGTGAAAGTAGCAACTATCATCACACAGCAAAGTCGGTGAGTCCAATCTAATTCCATTACCATGAAATGCTATATATTTAAACTAGCTCTATATGAGCAAACCAAACTACTGTATGTGTGTGTGTGTGTGTTTGTGTGTGTACACACACACACACAAGGTTGAGTCATGTAAACTAAAAAAGCAGGTATAATTAAGCACGAACAAGCTAAGGGGAAATGGTATGGAAAGGCTAATTATTCCCAAGCAAGCAGAGTAGGAACAATGTTAATTTAAGTCCTATTGTACCATTTACAGCAGGGAAGATAGCAAGGTAAATTCCTGGAGGGTAACAGCTATTTCCCCACTGCAAACACTGAATAGTTCAGGTATAATTACTGCTGCCTATCTTCCTGGGGTCAGATATCACTTTTGGTTCTCTCTCACTCGCACCTAGGACTAAACATCCTTACATTCAAATGCAATGCAATAAAATAAGGGGTAACAAAGCAACATTGCAATCTCATCAAGATTAAGATCAAGGATTTTAAGATTAAGATCAAGGATAGCCATTGCTCATTTACATATGCAGAATGTGGCTAAAGTATGGTAATTTTACTAGAAGCAATATTCACAGCTCAGAGTAACACATTGGCTGTGGCCTTGGGTGTGGGGCATGTGGGAACTCTGGAAACTGAAATTATCTTGTTGTTGTTTAGTCATTTAGTCGTGTCTAACTCTTCATGACCCCATGGACCAGAGCATGCCAGGCACTCCTGTCTTCCACTGTCTCTCACAGCTTGGTCAAACTTATGTTCATAGCTTCGAGAACACTGTCCAACCATCTCAACCTCTGTCGTCCCCTTCTCCTTGTGCCCTCAATCTTTCCCAGCATCAGGGTGTTTTCCAGGGAGTCTTCTCTCCTCATGAGGTAGCCAAAGTATTGGATCTGTCCTTCCAGTAAGCACTCAGGGCTGATTTCCTTCAGAATGGATAGGTTTGATCTTCTTGCAATCCATGGGGCTCTCAAGAGTCTCCTCCAGCACCACAATTCAAATTATCTTAGGCTGGCATTAATATTAAACATTACACCTTCTGCACACTGGTCAGAGAAAGCTCACAAGAAACCAGATGGTGAAGCTTTTTTGTTCTGGTTGGCACCTTTCTTTCTTGGGAGACAATGGAGGAGTGTGCCTTCGAGGTTGAACTCAAAGCCCTGGAGAGCAAACAGTTCCCGCTTCTGGCTGTAGAGACCAATAAACGAGAGTGGTGCTTCTGCAGTCGCACCATGGTGTTTATTTTCTCTGCACTCCTCCCAGAGCTCATTCCTCCTCTGTCTCTAGGCAATGCGGTTATCTGCAAGGAATTCCCACGCAGTGTGGTTGATGTTGCCTGCCTTCATGTCCCGTTTGCAGACATTTTGTAACAGAGACTTGGCCTGCCAATGGGCCTGGTGCCTGAATCCAGATCCCCATAGAACACGTCCTTGGGGGTGCTACTATCTTCCATTCTATGGACCCAACCAAGCAAGTGTAGACGTCACTGAGACAGGAGTGTGAGCATGCTGGGAATGTGGCTTGGGAGAGCACATCTTTTTTTTTGAGACTCTGTCCTACCATGTGATGCCCAAAATCTTGCTGATGCAACACATATGGAATGTGGCTGTAAATTGCCCATGACTCACGTCCGTAAAACAATGTGCCCAACATGCTAGCCTGGTAGACCTTCATCTTTGTATTGGTCAATTTCATCACCTTCTCCCATACCTTTTCGGAGAGGCAAGCCATTGCCGTAGCCGCTTTGCCAATAAGCTGGTCCAGCTCTGTGTCTTTGGAGAAGTTGCTGGTTATAGGGGGAACCCAGGTAGACAAAATCTTCTACAACTTTGAAACAAAGGTAAATAAACATATGCTCATATTTGCTGATGAACTGGGAAAATAAAAATCTCAGTCTCACTCCAGCACCTAACAGCAGAACCTCTTGGTTTAATTTTGCTTAGCTCTTCATTACAAGGATTAAAACAAAATAATCCTATTGAGAAAGAGGTATCCTTATTATGAAATATATTTAAACCCCATGTCTACATTTTATACATCCTAATCCAGATCCTCTCTGCTGCTGTATTCCCTTTGCCTCAGATTTCATCCTGGAATCTCTTCTGGTGTACATTTATTGGCTGCATTTATGAATGGAACAACAGTAGTAAAAGTGGAATCTAATTGTCAGTTCCAGAATATCAGGGTTTCTCATCCCATTCACATACAATGAATCTTTTTCCTATTTGGAAGGAGGGATGGTTCATAAATTCCCAAAGCAATGTGTGAGTTAAAATGCAGCTACCCTTCAGAATTTGCTCTTCTCCGATCATTGTGATACAGTGCTCCAACCACAAAATGTACAGAAGGAGAAAGTGTGTCTAAAAAGGCATATATTATTGAAAGTAGCATACAAAACTACATTATTTTAGGGGATATACCTTTCAAAATACATTATATGATGCAAAATCTATCTATCTATCTATCTATCTATCTATCTATCTATCTATCTATCTAAATGTAGACACTGTGTGCACGGAGGTAACACGCTTGCACCGTAACGGCTGAACCAAATTGCATCAAATTAGGGCAAAGCGTACCTTGCCCATCAGTGAGGGATCTGGCGTGATTGGTTTTTTTTGTCAAAAACCCACACCTTTCACACCTAAAATAACGATTAAACACAAAAAAGTGGCGCCCAAATTAGACATCACCAGCAAAAGCTCTGAAGGGCAGCGCCAAATAATGACATCATCAACCGAGCAACTGAAACCACCAAGGTGGCCATTACCAGACAACCCACAGAGTCAGGCCAGGGCCAAGGAATGGAGATACAGGGCGGAGGCCTTGGCTCGCATTTAAATACTAGCCCAAGCCGACAGACTAGGCCTCGCCTCTACTTTAAAGCCTACAAACTAGGCCTCAGCTCTTCTTTACAGCCTACAGACTAGGCCTCGACTCTACTTTACAGCCTACAGACTAGGCCTCGACTCTACTTTACAGCCTACAGACTAGGCCTTGGCTCTACTTTACAGCCTACAGACTAGGCCTCGGCTCCATTTTACAGACTAGGCCTCAGCTCTACAGCCTACAAACTAGGCCTCTACTCTACTTTAAATACTATCCTGAGTCATAGCTGCCAAGTTTTCCCTTTTCTCGCGAGGAAGCCTATTCAGCATAAGGGAAAATCCCTTAAAAAAAGGGATAACTTGGCAGCTATGTCCTGAGTGCAGCCCTGGGTGGGGGGAGGGGGAGGAGGGGCCCGAATAGGTCATGGGCTGACGTAGGGTGGGGGAAGCCACAGGGTGGGGGGAGGGGGATGGGATACCTCATGGGTCGCTACAGGATGGGAGTAATCACAGGAATGAGACACATAGTCCAGGGGGGAACGGACACATCCTCTCCCTTTCCTGGGCAACAAGGACCCTGAGTCAGGCACAGCAAACAATCATAAGAAAACAAAAATTATTAAAACAACAAATCCAAGGACAAAGTTCATACATCCAGAAAAGCATATTACATCAAAACACTAACCAAAAACAAGTTATGCAACCATTACCATTCAAAACACAAATGACATCAATAATCCCCCCCCCAAAAAAACCCCGCAGCAACGCGTGGCTGGGTCAGCTATTTACATATAAGAATGTGCAAGTTAGGTGAAATGTGTATTAAAATGCACTGGTGAATATTCACAAGGACTTTCCAAAATCTGCAAACTGATGTGGAAATCTAGTTTGGGAAATGAAAAACCAAAATTGACAGATTTGTCCAATTCTCATACGGCTGACAAATTTTGTTTCATTTTACTAAACTGAGTCCCAACGGTGCAGTGGAGGGTGTGGAATCCCAGGACTTCTCTGCTTAGTTCATTCCCTGTAGGGAGTCAGATGTCCTATGTGTCCTCAATAAGTTTGAGGATCATCCAGCAGCTAATTCAAAAATATTTGTAATATTACATTCAGCACAAGGCTATTTAACTATGGTGCTCTGTTTCTAAGCTACCGAGGAACAAAAGTTTTCAAATTGGATATAATTCTCGGTTTCTCAAAGGAAGTTTATCTTCTCAGTAAGGCATATAATCCTCATTGTATTAATAAAAATAAACAATATCAAAAGTGAAACAGTTCCCTGATCCTCCTCCAATTTAATTAGTGAATTGTTTGATCTTAAATGCTTGACTGCAGTTTCTTTTTGTGCCTAACCAAACAGGACCACTTTTTTCCTATAGTATAAGCAACACCCTGGAATTTATTCCAGTTTATTATTCTCTGCAAAGGAGTCAGACACTTCACCGCCTTAAAAGTTATACTTAAAATTAAATCAGTTCAATAGTATCTAAGTACCGTGTTTCTCATATTATAAGACATGTCTTATATTTATTTTTTCCTCAAAAAAACACACTATGGCTTATTTTCAAGGGATGTCTTATTTTTTTCTTCCTTCTCCTGCTGCGGCCGGCATTGCTGCTGCACCTATCACTATGTCTTATTTTCGGGGTATGGCTTATATTCCTTGAATGCTTAAAAATCCTGCTATGGCTTATTTTATGCGTATGTCTTAAAATATGAGAAACAGGGTACTCTCGTTGGCATTCCACCCTACATGTGGCTTAACGTATACATAACAGTTTTACAAATGTAGGCTTGAACATTCAGATGCTTTTTTACAAATGGTTCCTGATATATGGTTCCTAATATATGAATGCATTGTTATTCTTCAGAGCCAAGGGCCACCACAATTCATAGGTTTCCTAATCATGAACCTCAAATTAAGTGTAAGACGTGTCAGGCCTAACAGTACCATTCTTTTGCAAGTTGCACTGTTTTAAATGATATATATATATAGGTAAAGGCAAAGGACCCCTGGATGGTTAAGTGCAATCAAAGGTTTTCACTTTTCAGGCTGAGGCAGCCGGTGTTTGTCCGCAGACAGCTTTCTGGTATTATGTGGTGAGCATGACTAAACTGCTTCTGGTGCAACAGAACACAGCGACGAGACCCAGAGGGCACAGAAACACCATTTACAGTGGTACCTCGACTTACGAAGACGATCCGTTCCACGGCCGTCTCCGTAAGTCGAGGTTTTTGGATGTTGAAGCACCACTACAGCGCATGCGCGAAGCGTGGTTTTGTGCTTCTGCACATGCGCTGAACGTGCGTGCTGGGCGCGCACGGCGAAAGGACTTCCGGGGGTTGTCGACTTCAGAAGTCGAAGCGTTCGGATGTCGAGGTATGACTGTACCTACAGCGATACCTATTTATCTACTTGTGCTGGTATGCTTTCAAATTGCTAGATTGCCAAAAGATGAGACAGAGCAATGAGAGCTCACACACCCCGTCCTTGGGATTCAAACAGCTGAACTTCCAGTCAGCAAGCCCAAGAGGCTCAGTGGTTTAGACCACAACACCACCTGCATCCTGTTGAATGATATAATAAAAATCATAATCATAACTATAATTTATTATTTATACCCCACCCATCTGGCTGGGTTTCCCCAGCCACTCTGGGTGGCTCCTAAAAGAATATTAAACAGAATAAAACATCAAACATTAAAAACTTCCCTAAACAGATCTGCCTTCAGATGTCTTCTAAAAGTCAGATAGTTGTTTATTTCCTTGACATCTGATGGGAGGGCGTTTCACAGGGCGGGCGCCACCACTGAGAAGGCCCTCAGCCTGGTTCCCTGTAACCTCACTTCTCGCAGTGAGGGAACCACCAGAAGGCCTTGGTGCTGGACCTCAATGTCCGGGCAGAATGATGGGGGTAGAGACGTTTAGGCCTTTAAAGGTCAGCACCAACACTTTGAATTGTGCTTGGTCTTTTGACATGGTTACTGACACTATGAGCACATGCAGGTGAGTTGAAAGTATTTGGAAATAGCCCATTTATCTATATCAACGTGGTGCCCTTGGGATGTTGTTGGATCAGCCACAGCCAGCATGCCCAATAGCCAGGGATGCTGGGAGCTGTTGTCCTGCAATTGAGGGCCCTACCCTGGCTATCATGAAATCTATTTGACTCTCTTAAGTAGCAGTGAGAATGTCATCATGCATCAAGTGCAGATGTGTGGCAAAATAGCCATCTCTAATCACCCTCAGAAGAAAAGAATCACGATAGTTAAAAAGTAGGTGGTTGTTTTCAGGGGGCCAACCAAAATAATATTACAGCCTGATTACATTGCTGCCAAACACAGGGGAGGGGAAAGGGAGGGGGAAGTGGTCGTTGAGTTGTGTAATGCTATCAAAGCTTGGAAAGGGACTTCTTCTGGGTCATGTAACTCATTTTCCATCTATCAATAAGCCTGGTGCTCAAGGATGTTTCAGTATAATAAGGGCTTCTCTGTGTACGTGGAAGAGTTGCCAAACAAAAATGGCCATGTCAATTTCAGCTCCAGTCAAACAAAGGGAGAGCAATGCTAGTCAGAGGGAAAAGGACAAAATTGATAGACCTGAGTAGGAGAAGCATGCCTGTCAGACTTCTGAAGCTTCTAAGGCACAATAGAGAACAAAGAGCTTGAAAGTAGCACGACAGGACAATTTTAAGGAAAGTGCTTCTTAAAAGCTTCATACTAGATAACTGTTCTGAAATTGCAGGTACCATGTTCCCCTGAGTGGTGTTTTGCATTTTGTTCTGGCCAAGACAGAATTAAAATTGGTGAGGGCAGTAAATTTAGAGAATATAAAAGCCAGCTTGCCTTTTTTTTATTTACCTTACAGCAGCAGAATGTGGTGAAAATATTCTCCATTCTCAGGCGGTCTTCCCTTATTCTCACATTGTCAAGTCCCAACACATATTCCACTTCAACATCGCCAGAATCTCCAGCTTTGTTCTTTGCATTTTATTATAAACATTTAAGTATTTTTAAAATATACTTCTAGCAATGCTATAGTGCTTTGTAACTCACAATGAATACTGAAAATGTGGTAAAATATAGAATCATAGAATTGTAAAATTGGAAAGGTTGTATAGTCCCAACCCTCAGTAATGCATGTGTGATCAGGGGTGTGAACCCAGGTCTCTCTAAATCAAATTCAACATGCGTCACCAAATTTTGCTGGTTTACTACTCTTTGAATGTCAGTAAAAGGTAAAGGGACCCCTGACCATTAGGTCCAATCGTGACCGACTCTGGGGTTGCACGCTCATCTCGCATTATTGGCCGAGAGAGCCGGCGTATAGCTTCCAGGTCGTGTGGCCAGCATGACAAAGCCGCTTCTGGCAAACCAGAGCAGCACATGGAAACGCCGTTTACCTTCCCGCTGTAGCGGTTCCTATTTATCTACTTGCATTTTGACGTGCTTTCGAACTGCTAGGTTGGCAGGAGCTGGGACCAAGCAACGGGAGCTCACCCCGTCACAGGGATTCGAACCGCCGACCTTCTGATCAGCAAGCCCTAGGCTCAGTGGTTTAACCACAGCGCCACCTGGGTCAGTAGATTCCTATAAATTGGAGTTTTCGGTTATGTACTGCTAGGTCCCTTTAGACATGCAGTCATCTTTTACAAGCCTTTGCAAATAATATCTGCTATGAGGAATGGAAACAGGCCAGCAGATTACTATATAGCTTTTAGTGTTTAAAATCATATCATATATTCAGGGTTGAAATATATGTTTGATCTTGGCGTGATTGGCAATTAACATTTCCAGTTCTAGAGGGTAGAACAATTAGGTCCCCCCCCCCCATTTTATGAAAAACAGACTGCTGTCTTTTCTCCTCTCCTGTAACACTGAGCAACAGCACAGTTCCTTTTAGGCATGCTAATGAAACATTTGCATTAATCCCTTGGTATTTTGAAGACTGGAGGCATATTTTTAGCTTTGACTACTCTGCGTAGTGCTGTAGTGTTAGTAATTAATTGTGGCAAGAAGTCAATGCTCATGTTGCATGGAGGAATGCTTGAGCTGATGCTCAAAGTTCTTAGCTTTCAACGTTACTTTAAAGATGCATCTACTACACAATCATGGCAAATGATATATTGCTTTAAGTTCCTTGCATGTCACAGCAGCTATACTCAAGCAAATCCACACAAAAAAACCAATGTTCTATAACTGCTGACTTGCTTTTGAACTTAGAAATATAGGTGGCTGCCTTAAATTCAGCCAGAACATTGCACCATCGAGCTCAGTACAGTGGAACCTTGGTTCTCGAACAGCTTAGTCGACGAACAAATCAGCTCCCAAATGCTGAAAAGTAAGTGTTCCATGTTTTGAACTTTTTTCGGAAGCCGAACGTCCGAAGCGGCTTCTGCTTCGGTGCAGGAAGCTCCTGTAGCCAATCGGAAGCCGCGTCTTGGTTTTTTAATGGTGTTGGGCAATTGGTGATCCCCGCCCAGGGGGGTGATCGGCGTGGTGATCCCTGCCCAGGGGGGATTTAGTCACCTCCCTCAGAGATGACACCTGGGGCAGACCACACCTAACGCACCCCCCTTCCTACGCTCCTGCCCCACTCCCCAGGACCCTGAATATCTAACCAAGCTACAGTGGTACCTCTACTTACGAATTTAATGCGTTCCGAACGCACATTCGCAAGTCAAAAAAACCTGTAAGTCGAATCCCATAGGAATGCATTGGGAGAAAAAATTCGTAAGTCGAAGCAACCCTATCTAAAAATTCGTAAGTAGAAAAAATCCTATCTAAACCGCATCCAAGATGGCGGACAGAGCTCCATTCGTAAGTAGAAACATTCGTAAGTAGAGTTATTCATAAGTAGAGGTACCACTGTATTCACAAAAACCTGTTGCATTGTATTCTATTATTGTTCACAGGAAGTCCCGTCTCAGTTGCAGCAATCTAAATCTCAGGTATTTCCTTCCTTGTACAATGAATGTAACCATTCATTGAATGTAACCATTCATTGTAGTTTCCTTTTAATAGGTATTGCAGGGTGGGGAGGAAAATGACAAATAGAAGGTGATGCACACATTTTTATACTTTGGATTTTTTTTTTAAAAAAAAAGCAAAATATGCACGTCTTGTCCCTTGGAGTGATTATGCAATGAGGCTCCTTTTCCATCAAAGGATTTCCTAACAATACGCTCTTGAAAATGTTTCCTTGCAGTGTATTCCTGATTCCTGCTGCTTTTTCCTCTGAGGTTTGATAGATTTGTTGGTCTGAGATCATTGGCTGCCTCCCCCTACTGGAAAGCAAAGACTAAAAAGAAGTGGTAGCTCTGAAGGCTTCTCTCTCTCTCTCTCTCTCTCTCTCTCTCTCTCTCTCTCTCTCTCTCTCTCTTGTAGAGGGTAGTTTTTCACGGAACAGATAATCTCTGTGGGGAAGTAGATGATGTATAATGTAGGGATAAAACTTACTGCTGTTCTCCTGCTCTAACAAAATGCTTTGGATGGCGGCTGAAATCCAATATGTACTATTAGTTCTCTTCATTGCATATAGAGGTGCAAATTGATTTAGGTTAGCAAGGTATCTATGATACCAAAATCTCTAGACTCCACAAGAGTGCCTGTGGCTGTCTAGGGCAATGAAGGAAAACAAAATGTCAAGCCTTTGGCTATTTTGTATCTCTCTGGGATCACCACAATTTATTTATTTATTTTGTCAAGGGAAACAATGCACATGATTTGTCCATTAATAGCTGGCACAGAAATAAAAATAAGACCCAGAACAGGGTTCTTTATAATTGTGAGCAGGGCCAGATTTAAGTTTGATGAGTAGCTAAGCTACTGAAGGTAATGGGGCCCTTTATATGTCCAGCTGTCCTTTGTCAAACACAAATTGTCACTCTTTTTTGTGTTGAATATATGCTATATGGTCATTTATGGACCTAATAGGTGTCTAAAACCATTTGCACATAACAAAATATGTATTTTATCAAAGTAATCAATATAGAAATGAGCAAACCAGTGATATTTTAGGGAGCAGGCTAGCAAGCGGGGCCCATTACTTACATCATAGGAGCCTACACAACACAAAACACTGTTGCTGTATGTAGGTTTCATTTTATTTGTTTTTTATCTTATATTTTGGAAATGTACATCCATTTTTTTCCCCTTTAATTCACCCCCCCCCCCCAGAGTGGGGCCCTAAGCTATAGCTTGTTTAGCTTATACATAAATCCAGCACTGATTGTGAGGGTAGGATGTCAAAGAGATTTAATACTCTGGCCTCTCTCTCTCTTTGGCAACATATATTCACATTTGGATTAAGTCACAAGTGACATGGAGTTTGGTTCTCAGTATAATGTCCACTAGTCTATATCACGGATGGTCAACCAGTGCCCTTCCAGGTGTTTGGGAGCTACAACTTACATAATCCCTCATTGCTGCCCATGCTGCCCTGAGCTTGTTATGAGATTTTAAAATTATTATTTTTACTTTTACAATTCAGCCTACAACTCTTTAAAAATGAAGCGTCACAATCCTAGATCCATTTGGATTCTGTGGAGAAATTCACTCTGACATATCACTGAAAGCACATTGTATGAGTGATGAATGGGGATAGCTTTTAGCTGCATACTAATTTTTTAAATAAAAAAAGAGACGGTATATCCCAATATAACAATGAATGTAGCTTTTCAATAGCTGTTACTGGTATTCCTCATTTATGCAAACATGAGCATTAATCACAGTAATTTTGTAAAGTTAATAGTTGATCACTGAGTAATTAATAACGAGACACAACCACATTGACCTTACAAAGCATCTCTGTCCAAATTTCAACATTATTATTTTTTTCTACTGGATTTTTCTATATACCAGTAATCGATTCAGTCTGGAACGGATTAATCCACTTTCCATTACTTTCAATGGGAAAGTTCACTTCAGGTTAAGTACACTTCAGTTTAAGTACAGACTTCCGGAACCAATTGTGTACTTAAACCGAGGTACCACTGTAGTTTAAAATTAAGAATAATATAGTTGGGGTTTTTTTAAAAAAAAATAATTGTTTTAAATATGGATCCTTTAAATAATGGCATAAGGCATGTCTACAGCTGTAAACTGAAGCCTAAATGAAGTTGTGAAAAAACATCAGAAAACTGTTTCAATCATACTTTTATTAATAGCATTAAAAAAGACATTTCCCTTGCAGGGTACCGGTATATATTACCAGGTGAAATATATATAGTAGGAATACAAATTTAGGAATAGGATCAGAATACAAATTTTCTGTATCTGATGCTTGGTGAAAGCTTTTATGCCTTATGGAACTACCGTCTCCCGCATTTAACAGATGTGCTGTTCACGAAAATGGTCTGAACTCTAAGGTCAAGTAGCCCATTATTTCTGTGGTATCCATGCTCTGTAGCCAAGTCTCTGACAAATGAAGGTGGAAAGTATCTCCTCTCATTATGGGCATAAAATACAACATTATTTAGCGGCCACTAAAATGAGGTGATGGAAAGGGAAATTTTCTACCCTGGCAGGTTTTTATTTCTGCTACTTCTGCTATGTGATAAAAAAAAACATGAGTTGCTATGCAATCTAAAGTGATTCACAAAGCAGTGAATAATACTTCCTAGTTGGCATGGTGCGAGGGAACCTCGGAATGACTTACTATAATTTGTCACATTAGGAGAGTATTCTACGAAAGAATGCTGACACGTACTAAAGAGGTTTCAATGGAATCTGAAATGGTTCATTTGTTATGTCAACTGGAAGGCATTAAGTGATATCTGAAAATCATCTGAAGATTTATTGAAGTGATTCAAAATATCCCTTAATGGAAACTTGGGATACTTGCATAAGCCACATTGTCATTAAGCAACATAAGAAAACCATTTCATCAAATCTTAACGTTATTCATATCATTCTATGGTTGCAGCAGAGTTCTAGTGAAGTCTATTATTTGAAAAGCTGCAGCTGAAGTTCAACGAGCATTTCTGTCAACAACAAAATTGGTGAGCAATAACTTGAACAGAGTTAATATGGCACATATGGTTTAATAAAACAGGGAACTTCAGTTGAAGGCTGCATTGAACCAGCCTCTTTAGAGGAAGAATTTGCACACCTCAGATTTTCCCAGCTATGTGGAACCATTTCTTTATGGTACATAGAAATGTGTGATGGGAAAGCTGTTTGGAAACAGGAGGAGAGGCACTAACTCTGGTTTGAAAATTGTTTAGTAAAAACCTATTCTCACATTAGGGGTGAGGAAATTAAGGTTGCTGAGAGCCCCAACACTTCTTCCAGACCTCCTAAACTATCTTCTTTAGGCAAACTTAGAAAAGCGTGGCAGGCCTAATGAGACCCCAGAATCTTCAAATCTTGAGACACTTGTTTGCACTTTGCCATTTCTGTGCTTTGAAAATTATACTTGTTTCCAAATGGTCCTTCTGTTTCTAAGGCGAGGACAAGCACACAGCACTGTCAGGTGGTTCCTGTTGTGGTCACGCTGCAAGCTTTCTAAATATATTCATAGAAAATATTTCAGCGAAGCTTTGATTTCACAGTAAGAGCTGGTACCAAGACACAATTTCTGAATTTATGGGAGGAAATGCTACAGCTATCCTCTAGCAGAGTGACTCTGCTGAGTAAGTAATGGGAGCTGATGTAAGCAGATTCTAATACTTTTACTGGGATATTTTAGCTAAATTATTTAATGGTGTTTTGTTTTGCTTTTAAAAAAAATAATCCTCATAAGAACTGGTAACTTTATTTATTCTTTTGGATTTTTTTCTAGTAAAGACAACTGAAAAAACAAACACATTTTACAATTAACATTGTTTCACAGAGGTTTAGATGGCTTCAGATTTTGAGGTATATGGCAAAAAAAGAAGAAGGGGAAAGCTGCTTAGACTGACCACCATGGGCGTACCCAGGATCAAAACTAGGGGGGGGCTAGGGGAGGGGCCAAGGCACGGAAGGGGAGGGGCCACAAAGTGGGCGGGAACGGCGAACTCGCGCTCCGCCGGGCTGTGCCCCTCCCTAGAAGCAGGGCTGGTGGGCGGAGGCAGAGCCCAGCCCAGCGGAGCGCGAGTTCAGCGTTCCCGCCCACCGCGCAGCGCTCCCTGGTTCCCCGCCGCGCTTGGCCTTGCCTGAGGGCGCGCCGGGGAGCTGGAGGGAGGGTGCGGCGCGGCGCGGCAGGAATGGCGAACTCGCGCTCCGCTGGGCTGTGCTCCGCCTCTGCCCACCAGCCCTGCTTCTAGAGTAGGGCAGCTGCCCTAACTTGCCCCGTGGTGGGTACGCCCTTGCTGACCACTGGTCTGGCTTGATGTATCTAGCGCCGCATAATCTACGATGACCAGAAGCATCTCTTAGGAGTTTCTGACAGGAGGTTGGAGATTAAGCCTGGGATCTTTTACATTCAAAACAGATCCTCTAAAAGGAGCTGCAGCCTCACCCAACACTCATTCACTGCCTCTGCACATTCAGACTACTACTACTTTTTGTTTATGAGTCATAATCACCTGTATACGCAATCATTTTGAAACATATTCCGCACTAAAGAAGGCTGCAACAAGATACTGTGTTGAAAGACTATTTTGATAGGACTTGAAAATGTTTACAAACTGTTTTGACAGCTATTTAATATCTCTCTCTCTCTTGGCAGAATGCTGGCATGTTTGTTCATTGGATTACTGCATCTTTACGTATGCAGCAGTTCTAATAGGTCACTGTAGCTACTAAAGAAGGTCTGGTTATTGGTGAACAAATTATGCATTTCAGCTTTGAGATGATGTATTGCTTGTCCTAGCCAGAAGACAGGTGACAATTCAGTGTTTAAGGATATGAATCTAATAGTTATTGTTATTGTTAGAATCTATACACTGCCATTCATCCGAGGATCACAGGGCATTTTGCAATTTACAAATACAAAAATTCATACTACAGTAACAAACAAAAACAACAGCCCGCACACAGATTAAAATACCATAGATTGTTCAGTTAGCCAAAGGCTTGGGAGCCTGGCTCCTAAAGATATGTAGTGAAGGCGGCAGGCAAGCCTCCTTGTAGGGAGCATTTCACAAGCACGAAGCCACCACAGAGAAGGCCCATTTTTAGGTTGCTGCCCTCTGAACCTCTCGTGGAGGTAGCACGTGAAGAAGGGCCTCAGATGGTGATCACAGGGTCTAGGGTTGGTTTATATCAGGCATCCCCAAACTGCGGCCCTCCAGATGTTTTAGCCTACAACTCCCATGATCCCTAGCTAACAGGACCAGTGGTCAGGGATGGTGGGAATTGTAGTCTAAAACATCTGGAGGGCCAGAGTTTGGGGATGCCTGGTTTATATAGCAGTCCCTGAGAGTTGAACTTAATAAGGGTTACTTCCCAATTATACCTGTCAAGTTTCTGGATTATTTTTTTATCGGCACTCAAGAAATCTTCTCTGTAATCTTATGGCAGCTACTTTTTGCCATTCTACAGACCTTGATTTTTGTCTTCTGATCTCTCCCTCTCTTTGACCCATGCTCATTGTTGCTTTGCGGGTGCTGCCACACGACCCAAATAAGGGCGGCTTCAGCGGGGCACCTTCCTGTTTTGCTTCACTTTTATGCACAAGCTAACTAGAACCACAAGAAAGTATTGTTTGTGTCACGGGAGGCATATAACTTCCAACAGGCTTAGTGAGATTAATCCACATAGCTTGACATTTCCTGTTGCAAGTCTTCAGCTGCACCATGGGGAACCATTTTTACATGTTCATAAAATTTATAGGGGGACATGATTTGAATGAAGGCTTTCAGCTGGTTAAAAAAAAAAGTTTTTGCTCAATGCAATTGACTGGCATGCAAAAGGTAGCATAAAATGAAGGAATAATTAAATTGAAATCCTTGAACATCTTCTTTCAGCAACATAACCCCCTATGCTGAACATGACTCTCTCTTCGTATTCCATCTGCTGCGTTGTCATCTGTTGCAACAACAAAAATTATACCATGCCATAAATATCCAATATATACATTTATATACTGGAAGTGATGAGAGCAAGAGGAGATATGAGAGCCATCTTCAAATATCTCAAGGGCTGTCACATGGAAGGTGGAACTTGTTTTCTCCTGAGTGGAGGACTCAAACCAGTGGCTTCAAGTTAAAGAAAGAAGATCAGGAATAACTTTCTGATGGTAAGAGCTGTCTCACTGTCTAGTCTCACTCAGGAGGTTTTTAAGCAGAGGTTGGATGGCCATCTGTCATGGATGCTTTAGCTGGGATTCCTGCATTGCAGGGGGTTGGACTAGATGACCCTTGGGGGGGTCACTTCCAACTCTACAATTTTACGATTTTATGAACTGCAGCATGATTTCCTGGGCCACTCTGTTAAACCAAACACCACATGTGCTAAAGTAAATAATAATAATAATAATACAGTGGTACCTCGCAAGATGAATGCCCTGCAAGACGAATTTTTCGCACGACGAATGTGTCTTGCGATCTGATGGTGACTCGCAAGACGAATTCGTTTTGCGAAAAATTCATCTTGCGAATCGCGGTTTCCCATAGGAATGCATTGAAATTTAATTAATGCGTTCCTATGGGCAAAAAAAGAAATTTCAATGCATTCCTATGGGAAACCGCGATTCACAAGATGAATTTTTCGCAAAACGAATTGACTCGCGGAACGAATTAAATTCGTCCTGCGAGGCACCACTGTAATAATAATAGTAATAATTCAAAATACATACACTTGATCCAAGAATTTATAAGCATTGGATGGCCCAGCTGTAACACAGAGAAGCTTCAGCAAGCTTGCTATAGACGTCTAACAAAAGACTGATCTGTTCCCTCTAGGAATAAATAGGGTTACTAATGTAGGAGAACATTTGGCAGTGTTCATTTGGACATCTGGAAGGTCATATTATGTTGTGTTAAAAATGGAGAGCCTCTTTCTATCCTATCCTATGCTTATTTGCACAGTTCTGCAGTCTAGTGGTTTAAGGATGAGTTCACATGTACACCCGAGGGCTTATTTTCAAGCATATGACATTTCATTGTTTTTGTTGTTGTGAAGAGTCAACTTTTTACAATTTTCAGAATTTCTGATCAAGTACTTATGTGACAGAATGGTAACAGTTATTTAAATAAGGATACTGGGTTATTCTAGCAAGTATTTAAAGGTAAAGGGACCCCTGACCATTAGGTCCAGTTGTGACCGACTCTGGGGTTGCGCGCTCATCTCGCATTATTGGCCGAGGGAGCCGGCGTATAGCTTCCAGGTCATGTGGCCAGCATGACAAAGCCGCTTCTGGCAAACCAGAGCAGCACACGGAAACGCCGTTTACCTTCCCGCTGTAGCGGTTCCTATTTATCTACTTGCATTTTGACGTGCTTTCGAACTGCTAGGTTGGCAGGAGCTGGGACCAAGCAACGGGAGCTCACCCCGTCACAGGGATTCGAACCGCCGGCCTTCTGATCAGCAAGCCCTAGGCTCAGTGGTTTAACCACAGCGCCACCTGGGTCCCCTAGCAAGTATTTAAGACGTACTTAAGACGGATATGCACTGTTACTTTGTTTAATAGTTCTTTTTTCTCTTTTAACAGACTAAAACCCTCTGGATGGAAGTATACAAGTGAGGCTGGGAAACCACAGAGAGTTGTGAGGTTATTTGTAAAGTGCAAGGTTGCAGTGTGAAGCAATTGAGAGCTACAATGCCTTCCAAATTAAAAAAAAAATCTGCAGAACTATGGCTGCAGCTAGAGGGTGTTGACATCCAAAATATTTGGAGGGAATGAAGGTGATGGTGGTGATGATGATGATGATGATAAGCAACTTACAGCACATAAAAATTGTAAAACATTAGACATTAATTTCCCCCCGATACCGGGCTGCCTTCAGATGTCTTCTAAAAGTAAGATAGTTGTGAATACCCCACTGATGACATATAGTATGTATCTTGATTTTAGACCTGCCATTGTATAATTCACAACCCAGCTCTGACATGTACAGCTAATTGTCACTACAAGTGTACAACTTTTTTTATAGATGACCTTTGGCTTGAGATCGCCCATCTCCTGGGGTTACAAGTGGGGAGGTATTGTATTTCAAAAGTTTACACGATCGATTCTAATTGCCTTGAGGGGTTTCTTGGAAAGTTGATAAGGCCCTGCCTTATTATTGCCACCGATATTTGCAGCAGGTTGCATTTTCTACAGATATTTGATACCAGCACCACAGGCAATTCCAAGTTAAGACGATTGTTGTATTGCGGGTGAGTGATATAATGCAGGTCTAGTGAACAATAAAATTAGCATACTCCAAATGAACAACAAATTGCATCTGTAAAAGAGTTGGCTTCCCATCTATCAGCGTTAAACTAATTTGCAATTTCCAATACTGACACATACAACTTAAAAAATGACTAAATAGAGTGGGCAGTTTGATCCTGGAACAAAAAAGTATTTAAACGAATCTTAGTTTGTCTGCTCTTGCTACCTCATTAATCCTAAATGGTGTCAGTTAGTGAATCTAATAGCTGTGAGTGTTAGTGTCATGGTCAGTTCCAAATTATAGTATTGATTAATTGATTGTATTCTCCCACTTGTGAATTATATTAGTGCTGGCTCAGATCAACTGGCCGGCGTCCAGAGCCTAATCTTTTATGGAGTACAGCAACAAAGAGCTCCGCAGATCCACCTGATGTATTGAGGAGGCTAAACAGAAAAAAGAAAAGGAAAAACTATTTAATTTTTGCAGTGAATGTTTCTGGGTACTGGAGACTGCAGAGATAAGGAGGAATTGGCAAATAGTGCATCACTTCCTCCTCCTTAGAGAGGAGGGACCTCTTACTACATCACACCCCCTTGCTTTTGAATGCAGTTGGGTTGCTCTGAAGATTAAAAAGAATGAAATTTCTATACTGAGTTTCTTGGATGGAGACAGATTTTAGATATGATACACATAGAAACACACACACACACACACACACACACACACATGCATGGATAAAATAATGAACTAGGAATTTTGTTACAGGTAGGTAGTGTGCATGCACACAAAAGCTCATACCAATGACAAACTTAGTTGGTCTCTAAGGCAGGCATCCCCAAACTGCGGCCCTCCAGGTGTTTTGGCCTACAACTTCCATGATCCTTAGCTAACGGGACCAGTCGTCAGGAAAGATGGGAAGTGTAGTGCAAAACATCTGGAGGGCCAAAGTTTGGGGATGCCTGCTCTAAGGTGCTACTGGAAGGAATTTTTAAAAATATTTTGTTAGGATTTTTGTTGTGCATCATTCCTTTTGTTAATTAAGCTATTTTGTTTGTGAACTTTGCTTGGGAAGAGCTCAAAATGGGAAGGTCTTCCTGTCTGGACAAGTCACTGAACCCTGACATTAACTTTTGGTAAAAGTCATTCTTGTGACATTTGATCTACTCATGAAATGGTCTCTGTCTGCAGTTAAAGACTCACTATTCTATTCGCATGTAGCTCTGAGATAACCTCATGAAAAGCCAGACACTATTAATCGGCTGACTAGAAGTAAATGCTCGTTCATATTTTCTGCTGAAACACTTTAGATGTATTTTATCTTTAAAAGAAACAGGTTTGCAAATTTGTCCCTCTTTTTTAAAACTTCAAACATGCAGAACTAACTGCTGCATTTGGAAAATAGCCAACATTTATCAAGAACGAAGGAAGATTGTTATTTGGGTTAGACACAAATAAATGCAATTAAATAAATTTTGACTCAAAGGTACAGAATGTCTAAGGCATTATGCAAATAATATATACTCGGTTAACAAAGGTTCTGCCCTTCATTCTTTAATCTTTGGATGGCTTCCTCCCCTCTTAGTTCATTTCTCTCATTAACAAGTATCATTGCTTCCAGAAGCACTAGAAGAAAAAATATATTTGATTTTACTCCTGCCTAAGGCCAACAAATTTCATAAAAGCAGCTAAATTCAATCATCCTTGAGATCCATTGGCATCTGTGAAGATTTAACTCTTGGGATTTCCACACCCATACTCAGCGGCTTTCAATTGATCTCGTTCTAAAATACATTTTCCCCATCAGTGATAGAAACTTAATAACTAATATTTTTTTCCCCAATTAAAGGCCAGTGAAAAACAACAACTATTACTACACATGGAGACGGCTTTAAATGACTACAGAATTTAATTTTCTCCAAGTCAGTCATGAGAAGGGAGCCACACCAAAAGAATGTGTACCAAAGCATTCAGTTTATTTGAACTTTTTGCTATGGAGATGGGGCAGTTGGCTTGCCTTACTTAAATGAGCTGTTTACCACCCCCCACCCCACCCACAATTTCCTGAACTTTGGAAAAACAGGCAAACTTTGCATTGGTGTTTTGAGAAGGCACAGTGGGCCAGAATGTCCTGACCTTGCCGCATTTCCTGTTGAGGATGGGTCAGTTAACTCTGGGGGGGGGGAACTAACTCCATAAAGAGGAGTTTGGATTTGATATCCCACTTTATCACTATCCTAAGGTGTCTCAAAGCGGCTAAGATTCCCCTTTCCCTTCCTCCCCCATAACAAACACTCTGTGAGGTGAGTGGGGCTGAGAGACTTCAGAGAAGTGTGACTGTCCCAAGGTCACCCAGCAGCTGCATGTGGAGGAGCGGAGACGAGAACCCGGTTCCCCAAATTATGAGTCTACCGCTCTTAACCACTACACCAGTCTGGCTCTCAATGATTTTTATAAAAACTGCAAATTAAGAAAACAACAGTAAAACAAGTTATGGCGCAACCTGAAAGGGCCATGCTATTCAGTTCACTCTGTGCTGCTGGATGGAAGAGTATTTATGGCTTGGCACTGGGAATCTTTGATGGCTTCTTTGCTAAGTTTTGCTAAGTGCTGGTTTTGACCTTTAAAGCCCTATGCGGCTTGGGACCCTCGTACCTACAGGACCGCCTCTCCTGGTATGCCCTGCGGAGGACCTTAAGGTCCACAAACAACAATATTCTGGAGATCCCGAGCCATAAGGTGGCTAGATTGGCCTCTACTAGGGCCAGGGCCTTTTCAGTATTGGCCCCAACTTGGTGGAATGCTCTTTCACAGGAGACCAGGGCCCTGTGGGATTTGTCATCTTTCCGCAGGGCCTGAAAGACAGAGCTGTTCCGCCTGGCCTTTGGGTTGGACTTAGTCTGACCCCTGTGTTTTCCTCCCTCATAGCTTGGATTTATGGATTACTTAAAATGAAGCTGCATTTTAAACTTAAATTTTAAATTTTAATACTGTATTTTAATCTGTATTTTAATCAATTGCTTTTTATGTTTTATTGTAATTTTATTGGCGCGAGCCGCCCTGAGCCCGGTTTTTACTGGGGAGGGTGGGGTATAAATAAAAATTTATTATTATTATTAGTGCATCACATTCATATTAGTCTTCAAACATTTTGGACTCGATATGGAGTCCAGGTCTATGCTTGTCTACTCAGAAGAAAACCCCACTGAGTTTAATTGGTGACTGCATACACACACACACACACACACACACACACACACACACACACACATATATATAGCATTGCAGCCTAAATAAATAACCACATCAAAGTTCATATGCATGCATATTACTTTGCAAACAAAATAAATGGCATACTGCTGAGTGTACAATCAGCTACTGTTATATGCATCAATCACTAAACAAAACTAAAAATGTTATAATGTTTTCTGTAATACTTAAATAGCACAACACACACACACACACACACACACACACACACACACACACACACACACACATATATATATATATATATATATATATATATATATATATATATATATATATATTAGCTCATGGAATAGTCTCACTCAGAACCTGCTGTGTACAAGCAGGACCAGTTAGTTTATAGCTTCCAAAGCAAAACTGTCTGACAGTGTGTTTTTCATTAAAAGCCTCAGAGGAAAAAAAAATGCATTTTTCATTGAGAAGGCAGGAAGTTCAATACACAGTTTATAGACTTTAATACTTATGTGAAACAAAACCAAATCAATTCTCTGCAGACGTTTCTACTATGGGAAAATTTCCTGGGAGTTAATGGATCCAAGGTAGAATGTTTTCTGTGTGAAATTTTAGTGAATATTTGAAATACAACTGATGCCACTTTGAGAATCAAAAGCAACAGATCTGATAAGAGTCCTGAAATGCCATCTTTACAAATGTAAGCCTGGACATTTAAATGACACACACAGGGTCTACATTTTCTCATTTTTCACACATTCTGAAAGGTTATCACAAAACTGAAGCATCTTAATTTAAGAAATATTAATTCTCTCAATTTGGTTCATTAAAAAAAAGACTCAGTTTTCATACAGTCCTGATAACATTTTAAAATCCTTTCTCCCACTAGCGACCGTTGCTTAGGTCAATGACTTTGCATGAGATTGAGGTGCAGCCCAAGAGCATCAGCAAGTCAACATTTTGGCCAAAACTTCCAGTCTTTGAACATTCCCAAATAGCAGAGGAGATCAATGCCGTATGAAAAGAATCAGGAATCAAATAGAGAGCCTATGGCACTAGAAAGCCAAAACACACTACATATATGAATCTACCCACAAATGGCAATTATCTGTGCTCTAAATAAGAAAACAACAAACAACAACAACAACAACAACAACAACAACAACAACAACAACAACAACAACAGCAACATGTTATTTATACCCTGCCCATCTGACTGGATTTCCCCAGCCGCTCTGGGCGGCTTCCAGCAAAATATTAAAATACAATAATTCATCAAATATTAAAAGCTTCCCTAAACAGAGCTGCCTTCAGATGTCTTCTAAAAGTCTGAGAGTTGTTTATTTCCTTGACATCTGCTGGGAGGGCATTCCACAGGGCGGGCCCCACCACCGAGAAGGCCCCCTGCCTGATTCCCTGTAGCTTCACTTCTTGCAGTGAGGGAGCTGCCAGAAGGCCCTCGGAGCTGGACCTCAGTGTCTGGGCTGAAAGATGGGGGTGGAGATGCTCCTTCAGGTCTACTGGGCTGAGGCCATTTAGGGCTTTCAAAGTCAGCACCAACACTTTGAATTGTGCTTGGAAACGTACTGGGAGCCAACGTAGGTCTTTCTGGACCTGTGTTATGTGGTCTCGGCGGCTGCTCCCAGTCACCTGTCTAGCTGCCACATTCTGGATTAGTTGTAGTTTCTCTGTCACCTTCAAAGGTAGCCCCACATAGAGTGCATTGCAGTAGTCCAAGCGGGAGAAAAGTAGAGACAGTCTGCGGGCAGGTAGGGTCTCAGCCTGCATACCAGATGGAGCTGGTAGACAGCTGCCCTGGACACAGAATTAACCTGTGCCTCCATGGACAGCTGTGAGTCCAAAATGACTCCCAGGCTGTGCACCCAGTCCTTCAGGGGCACATTTGCCCCATTCAGGACCAGCATCTTGTTCTCATAGTGGCCAACAAGATGCCTGTGGGAGACCAAGCAGCAGGATTCGAGCACAAGAGCACTCCTGCAATTTATGGCAACTGGTATTCAGAAGTATTGCCACCTCCAGCTGTGGAGGCAAAGCATAGCCATTCTGTCCTAGTAGTCCCCGAAAGCCCTTCTCCTCCATCAATTTGCCTAATCCTCTTTGAAAGCCATCCAAGTTGCCTTCTTGTAACATACTAGTCTGCCTGTAACTTCATCCTGAACGATAGGCTACCCATTTTATGTCTTATTGGCTAATCTACCATTTTTAATCTAGACATTTTGATCTAAGAGCCATACAATGCTTTTCTTCACTCATTACTATTCCTGGCAATGAAAGTTACTTATGCTTGCTAGGCCAAATATAGCGCATTGATGGACCTCCACTCTTCTGCAAGCTAATGAATTTACTAGCAAAACCTGAACCTTCTTGCAATGACATCATTCTTCTTGTAAATTCCTTTTTAAAAAAATCATGTTAGCTTTGATATCAAATATCTCATTGAAGGCTGCCATTGCCACCGTTCTCTGTAAGAGAACAGCAAAGCACAGGAATCAGCTCAATCAGGACACATACATGTTCAGGGTGACAACTTGGATTTAAGCCAATTTCATATATTATTATTTTCAAACAAATTTCAAAACTTAATTATGGATAAACAAGCCGGTTCCAATTATGTAGTTCTCTCCAGTGAACCTAACCAACAGAGATATACTGTAGACTGAACTGAAAATTATTATTCAGATGTTTCAGACAGTCTAGGATAAGAGCTAATTTGCAGATCATAATATTAATGAGAGATGTGATTAACGTTTTGAAGTACACTATATCACCAGCTATCTGGGTGCTGATTTGGTGGTATGTATTAACCTCTGTGCTGGACCTGCATGCATCTCAGCAACGATTAACAATAACTGATCATTCTGGAGAAGTTATTATCTATACTCCACTCTACCCCAAAGGAGACCCAGCATCAATGAAATTATGCAAAGATGTTACAGTTTATTTTTATTCACAAAGGCAATTCTCTGTCCACTAGGTCTTTATGGCAATGTATGAATTCCCCAGATCCTGAAGCTGAGGCTCTAATACTTTGGCCACCTCATGAGAAGAGAAGACTCCCTGGAAAAGACCCTGATGTTGGGAAAGATGGAGGGCACAAGGAGAAGGGGACGACAGAGGACGAGATGGTTGGACAGTGTTCTCGAAGCTACGAACATGAGTTTGACCAAACTGCGGGAGGCAGTGGAAGACAGGAGTGCCTGGCGTGCTCTGGTCCATGGGATCACGAAGAGTCAGACATGACTAAACGACTAAACAACAACAACAAATGAATTCCCCAAGCAGATGTTTTGAGCTACAACTAACACTATCCCTGATCATCAGCCACGCTGGCTGGGTCCAATGAGAGTTGTAGTCTGAGACATTCGGAAGACACCAGATTTGGGAAGGCTACTTTGTACGGAGAACAAGCACCCGTAGAGTTTCCTAGCTAAATCATGTTGGCACAATTCCAGACCTATCTGGTAGGCAACTTCAATGTTTTACTCCTTCAAGCACATACCTTACCTCAGTACTAGAGAATGCTACTGGTCAAAAAGATGTTTCCTACCAAGGAAACATGCAGATGGGCATTGAAAAACAGAAAGGACAGAAAGCAAAAATCCTTCTAAGCGATGAGTTTCCACAAAGCAGCACTGCAGTGGCAATGAGTGTGCGAGTACTGCCTTACCTTCCTATTTGGGAGAGCATAGTGGGGTATACAAGTAATTACAAATATTCCCAGTGGAACTACTTATATAGCATTTACTGGTTTCCAATCCACAGACATTTTGACCAAATAACTCAGGCATTCAACAGGGCACTGAAAGGTTACATTCGAGGAGTCCCAGCTACTACTGATTACTGTGCATAGAGTATCAGCAGAGAAGGCTAGAAATGCTTGCAGAAAAACAACAAAACAAAACCGGTAGCATGAGCAATGGCATTATAGACAAAAGAGAAAGGATAAGATATAATTTCTTCCTCTGGACATTTCTATAATGAGAAACCTGGTGAAGCGGCATTCCAGAAAAAATCATGCATATTGTTTGTGCTGACATTAATCACTTGTTCTTCACTTAGTAATATCTATAGGTAGGCCTGCACAGTGCTTCTACTGGGGAAGATATGTGCTCAAACACGGCGGAGATGGGCGATTTCCCTGAAGATTCCCTCAGATTAATGCAGAAATTACCGGGGGTGGGGAGGGAAAAGGAAGAACACAGGTACAGTGGTACCTCGGTTTACAAACACAGTTGGTTCCGGAAGTCTGTACTTAACCTGAAGCGTACTTAACCTGAAGCGAACTTTCCCATTGAAAGTAAAGGAAAGTGGATTAATCCGTTCCAGACGGGTCCGCAGAGTACTCAACATGAAGCGTACTTAACCCAAGGTATGAGTGTAATCGGTTCCAGAAGTCCGTACTTAACCTGAAGCGTACTTAACCTGAAGCGAACTTTCCCATTGAAAGTAAAGGAAAGTGGATTAATCCGTTCCAGACGGGTCCGCGGAGTACTCAACCTGAAGTGTACTTAACCCAAGGTATGAGTGTAATTGGTTCTGGAAGTCTGTACTTAACCTGAAGTGTACTTAACCTGAAGTGAACTTTCCCATTGAAAGTAAAGGAAAGTGGATTAATCCATTCCAGACGGTCCGTGGATTACTTAAACTGAAGTGTACATAACCTGAAGCGAACTTTCCCATTGAAAGTAAAGGAAAGTTGATTAATCCTTTCCAGACGGTCCGTGGAGTACTTAAACTGAAGCGTATTTAACCTGAAGTGAACTCTCCCATTGAAAGTAATGGAAAGAGGATTAATCCATTCCAGACGGGTCCGCGGAGTACTCAACCTGAAGCGTACTTAACCTGAAGTGAACTTTCCCATTGAAAGTAAAGGAAAGTGGATTAATCCTTTCCAGACGGTCCGTGGAGTACTTAAACTGAAGCGTATTTAACCTGAAGTGAACTTTCCCATTGAAAGTAATGGAAAGAGGATTAATCCGTTCCAGATGGGTCCGCGGAGTACTCAACCTGAAGCGTACTTAACCTGAAGTGAACTTTCCCATTGAAAGTAAAGGAAAGTGGATTAATCCGTCCCAGACGGTCCGTGGAGCACTTAAACTGAAAACACTCAAACCGAGGCGTACTTAAACCGAGGTATGACTGTATTCTTTTCCAAGCTGACATAAGGGCTCTGAAAAAAATCAGCCCCACCTCAGGATACTCTCCCCAACCTATGGGGAAATGGGGGAAAGACCCTAAAGGAGCAATAACATTCTCTACTTTTGGCCCTGCACCTCTTCAAATCATTGCTATCCAATGCATTGCAGCTCAATTATTTTGTATAGGACAATTTTAAGAGCTTTGTGGAGACGTTGCCAGCCAATATAATGTTGTCCTTAGCCACAGCTACGTGGGACTCTTGTCAGCTTCCAGGTGCCACGATTCAGCAAGTCTGGTGTACAAAAAGGCAATCCTGGAGAAGCTTTAATGTTCTGTGGTAATTTCATTCTTTTGCTTTCCAGCAGACCATGGGTAGGCAAACTGAGGCCCAGATCTGGCCCAATCACCTTCTAAATCTGGCACACAGATGGTCCGGAAATCAGCATGTTTTTACATGAGTAGAATGTGTCCTTTTATTTAAAATGCATCTCTGGGTTATTTGTGGGGCACAGGAATTCGTTCATTCCCCCCCCCCCGAAAAATATAGCCTGGTCCCCCACAAGGTCTGAGGGAGAGTGGACCGGCCCCCTGCTGAAAAGGTTTGCTGGTCCCTGATGTAGACCATTTAAATAGCCAAAGAATGCAACAAAGGTCACTCCAATGCTCAGGTAAAGGTAAAGGGACCCCTGACCATTAGGTCCAGTCGTGACCGACTCTGGGGTTGCGCGCTCATCTCGCATTATTGGCCGAGGGAGCCGGCGTATAGCTTCCAGGTCATGTGGCCAGCATGACAAAGCCGCTTCTGGCAAACCAGAGCAGCACATGGAAACACCGTTTACCTTCCCGCTGTAGCGGTTCCTATTTATCTATTTGCACTTTGACGTGCTTTTGAACTGCTAGGTTGGCAGGAGGTGGGACCAAGCAACGGGAGCTCACCCTCGCCACAGGGATTCGAACCACCAACCTTCTGATCAGCAAGCCCTAGGCTCAGTGGTTTAACCACAGCGCAACCTGGGTCCTTCAATGCTCAGGTAGGAGTCCCAAAAACTGGAGTAGAGTTCTGCTGAAACCCAAGAGAACAGCCACAAATGATTATCTCTTCATCCTTTCTTCATCCAAATGAGTCTGAGCAGGTTACGTTTTATGACCTTGGGCTGTTATTCCAAAACACCCTGCCATCCTGGAAGTGTATTTAATAAAGTTGTGGATTGTTCCTTCACTCAGAACTGTTGCGTTAGCTGCCTTACCCCCAGCACCAACCCTACTTCAGCCACAAACTTTTGATCAAAGCTCTGTGGATACATTAGTGACTTAGCTTTTCTTCAGCTTTACAATGGCCACAGCCTGCGGATACAATAAGCACGATATCTTCCCCTTAACTTTCTAACAGGCAGCAAGGATTATGATCTGTACGAAAGTAATCAGATGCACGACAGCAAAGAGGCAGACCTGAGAAGCCTACCATTCAAAAGTGTCTGAAATGACAGAAAATGGCTTTTCAAATTCATCAAAGGATCAACTGCTGAGGGGGACAACAGCCGACAAGGCAATGTTTCTTGAGCTGAGGTTTTAGATGCAGGAGTTGCCTGCTTCCAAGATATTAGGCTAATATGCCTCTTGCCCCGCCGAGCTTCAGCTTTGTAACAGATTTCTTGTTGAGGTACACAATTGTCTACATGGCTTTGAAGTCTGTCCAGTCACCAGCCAGTAAATGCTAAAAATCTGTTGAAGCCCAAGTAGCAATTGCTGCATTTCCGGGCAGCAACTACAAAAGACTCGATTGCACGGCCTTTTGATAAAAAGACTAAAGACTAAAGAGAAGGACATGGTTGGGGAGGGGGGAAGGGACCCTGGAACACAGGCTTCTGTGTGCGCGGAAAGAGGCCGCCCTGCTTCTTATGAATGGCTCTTCAAAACCAATAATGAAATAATAATCTCCTTTAAAGAAATGGTAATGAAAAGGAGGACAGATGTAGTTTTCAAGGGAATAATTGACTTGGGGAAGAGAGTGGGGAAATGAGAACAGCAGCAGCAGCAACAGCAGCTAACAGGAAATCAACTGTTAATAAATATCAGAGACTGCAGTCAAATGGCATACGTTTCTCCCGTAACAAAATGGGAATCATTTTCTACAGAAGAGATGCTGATAGGAGCCCCTCCCCTTTAGACAGGCAATCATTTTGCATTTTGCATTATTTGAAAGGAGCTTGATTATTTTTCTTTGAGAGAAACAAGATGATTCACATTTACCTGTCAACAGAATTTTTAATCCCCGTGTTTGGTTGCCTGCTTAAAGGTGTATGATCCAAGCAGCGAGAAACCTCCAATGTGGTGAAAATAAGTAATAATTTGTGGCCACAAACATTGCTTTCCCTCTGACCCATTTTCAATTACAGGAAATTAAGAAATGACAACAACAAACAGGACTAAAACGAAAGCACCTTCAAACGTGGGTACTTCTCCCAGGAGAAAGATGGCTCTTTTTAAAAATAATAATAATAATTTTTATTAAATTTTACATTAATTCGCATACATAAATCTATCCACAATAATCCAATCATAATTCTCTTAGCAACACAAACGCACAAAAAGATATTAAAAATAAAAATAAAGACAAACATTATAATAAAAAAGAAAAATACCATAATCTATCACATTTTAAAATAGGACTTCCTCGAGTCCCTCTTCTAGCGGCTCACTGCAAATCAGTTTTGGCAAATTCTAAATCTTAATTTCCTTAACCTAATTACCTCTTCTATTTCTTAATCTATATCTCATTATATCATTCCACACCTAATCTAAAATAAATTTCACTTATTTTTTCAAACCTGCAACTTCACAATTACTTATAATTCTGTTCCTACTTCAATTCTACAATGCTTTTTAAAATAAATTCTAAACTTCTTCCATTCTTCTTCCACCGTCTCTTCTCCCTGGTCACGTAGTCTCCCGGTCAGCTCGGCAAGCTCCATATAGTCCAACATCTTCATTTGCCATTCTTCCACCATTGGTATCTTCTGTGTTTTCCAGTTCTTTGCTATCAATATTCTAGCTGCAGTTGTGGCATACAAAAATATCTATTCCACACATTGAACAATGACTTCCTGATTATATGATTTTTGAAACCTTTATGACCTTATCATACCATAAATAAGCATGCCATCCAAATACATTGTCATACCCTTCCAGATCCAATACATCTGTATTCTCCAATAAAAACCAATCCTTCAACCAGCAAAAGGTAGCTGCTTCATAATAAATTCTCAAGTCTGGCAGGGAGAAGCCCCCTCTATCTTTGCTATCTGTTAAAAGCTTATATTTAATTCTGGGTTTCTTCCCCTGCCATAGAAATTTCGATAATACCTTTTGCCATTCCTTGAAACACTCCATTTTATCAATAATTGGCAGTGTTTGGAACAAAAATAACATTTTTGGCAATACATTCATCTTTACTACCGAAATACGGCCTGACAAGAACAATTTTAAATCTGACCATCTGTCTAGATCTCGCTTAGGAGAAAGATGGCTCTTAGGTAAGCTAGGCCTGCCACCTTAAAAGCCACAACCACAAGATAATTGCACGTGATTGAAAAAGAAAATAAATATTCTGTATTTCTGCAAGTTTAAGCATAGCTGGTATGAAAATGCCTTGCTATTAAAAACAGGTGTGTTCTTCTCTCTCAGGGGAAGAGTGGAGGATTATAACTGGGCATCCATATTTCATCACCAACAGATTGTAAAACTAACTTTTTAAAATTAACTATGAAGCTTGGAAGTGGAATGTGATTAGTAGTTTATAGAAGTGTGGAATTGTTTGTAATTTCCCCTCCATTTTTTTTTTAAAGCATTTTACTTTATTGAAAAGATGAAATGTTGTACATGGAGTAATATCATAAACAAAAGGTACAATCTGTGAGAATTGCATAGAAATATCCAGATAATATTATCACTACTTTTTCTTGTTCTTCACAGGGTATCTATGATGAGCAAAGAGTGAGTGACTGTAAGAGCCCTTCTTCATGAAATCCGAGGATTCTTAAAAACTGAAGGGACTCGATTATTCTCCTCCTTGTGTGTTACTCTACTATCAGTACATTAGCTATACAGTCAGCCAATACCAGAGATATTTGAGCAGTGCTAACATGAGTCGCCTTACAGCAAAGTGTGGTTAACTGCCCTAAAAGAAAAATGTTCCAGGAAATTACAACTTTCGGAGGCACAAAAGAAGTGGTGCACTTTTACAGCAGAATGGTTTGGTTTTATTAGGAAATGTGGTGGTTGTGGGTTCAAGTAAGTGCTGAGAAGAACTCATTGTTTGCACTAAAAGTTCATGGAGGGTCTGTTTTGTATGCATCACGTGTGTTGCTTTTAAAGGGTTGCTGTTTTGCAGATCTGGCGCTTTTAAAACACTTCCTTACATTTTTTTTAAAAAAAAGACTAAAGGCTAAAGGGGCAAGCACTGGACTGAAGAGAAGAATCAGAAAGATTGTTTGTGCATATCTATAATCACTTAAAAATGCTTGCTGTAAACATATTCTTAAAATACAAACAGGTGTATCTATGATGGAAGGCATTTTATTTATTTGACATAATTTATAGATTGCTCAGTCAATAATAATAATAATAATAATAATAATAATAATAATAATAATTTCTAAATGTTTGACTTAATCCGCTTCAGATGGTCCCCAAATCTAGTGGCATTGAGTAAAGGGCAAGTGAGAAAATGATCTACACTAACGAACTATCGGTAGTTGTCACCTCACTATTCAAATGGTCCAGCCAAAGTTAAACGCTTCCGATTCCCATTGATTTCACTGCATATGCTTAATCATCTCATTGAAATCAATGTGGCTTATCTGCTGTTTAACTTTGCTTGGATCTTGCCCTTTTGTGTTTACAAAGTACATCTTGTATGAAGTTAGCTGTGATCTGTGCTTTTCTTTCTGGTAGTGCTCATTCTTACCCGCCACCCCCATCTTGTGATGACTCTCATGGTTCCTTACAACTCTATGATTCTGCTATTCCCTTCCCCAGAGGGCCTGGAGCTTTGGGTGGGCGTGGAAGGCAGGAAAAGGGAACAAGAAAAGGCAGGGGGTTGGGGATGAAAGGGTGTGACCATTGTGAGGGGACAGGACAGGGCAAGTGGCTGTCTGTTTGGCTTATAGGACAGCAGACATTTGGGGGGGTCCCGTGATGCGCCCCCTGTGAAAATGGTGGCAGCAGTGGAAGGTAGATTGCCATGAACCTGGTACCGTTTTTCTAGGGAAAAGGCACTGGCTGTGATCTTAATCTGTATCATGCCTACCAGGGGCCAATTTCAAATATGTTACCTTATTTGGCACTGCCAGAGCTTGTGAATTGGGGGTCGGGATCATACAGACAATCCTCTCCTAGATTCAGCACAGTTATTTAAAAATCCACACAAGTCAGTAATATTTGACTATTTCTCAAAGGCAATGGCAATCTCCAAGTTTCTCATCTTGAAACAAAATTCATAATTATGCTAATGGCTGCCCTTTTTTTCTTGGCACAGAACTTTGAAGTACTTTTATCGAGGGTTTTCTGATTAAATTTGCAACTCATGCCATTGTGTCTTCACATTTTCCCTCTGCCCTTTGTATGCCAATTTCTTCCTTATTAAAATGACCCAGAATCACTAGTACAAAACTTTAAAAGGGGTTAATTGAATAGGGAAATCATTATTATAATTCTTTTGAACGTCACTACCGTTTAAAGGGGTTTCAAGTGAATTCCAGTTCATGGGCATAAAAACAGCAAACACCGTAGGGGCACTCTGCTTGTTAGTATTTCCCTTGCCCTGTGGCTCCAGAGGTTTTTAAATTTCCTTTTGCATACATTTGTAGTCATGGGTGCAAAAATCCATCCACACCCTCTTTTGGAGAAATCGTTACAGCAAGCTGACAAGAGAATTATCACGAGGATGATGAAAATCTTCAATGAAAAAAACCAGCAGCTGCTTCCATACTGTCACTATTATGTCGGTGGGATTAAAGAACACGTTGACAAATCAATCAAAGTGCACTTGGCACTGTTTCGAATGACACCCCACCCACCAATTAGACTATCTGCAGTAAGGAATGTGACAGGAAAAGGTACTTGAAAGTGTGGGGTAACAATTGCTTGATGTGACATTTTGTAACCTTGCTGCAAACCATTCAATTCAGAATGGATGCTCAATAAACAGTGGGCATCGTAATTTCCCTGCAAACTTTGCGCAGACAAACCAGGGAGGTTCGCCTGGTGCCTTCATTATACATGTTTAGGCGCCAGGCAAAATCATTGACATCCTATGCCCTTTTAAAATGTGTGTGTGTGGGGGGGGGGCTATTTTTTGTTGCTGTTGTTTATGTATTTCGTGGTTTTGTGTTCTGATTTTATCCTGTGAACCGCACTGAGACCTGCGGGAATAGGGCAGTATACAAATTTAATAAATAAATATATTGCTCTGCTTTCCTTTGGACCACATTGGCTAGGGTAATTGTCATCTGGGCAGCCCAGGACCTCCATACACACTGCACAGGCTTGTGCCCTGGGGAGGCCACATTGGTGCTGCTAACATAGAGTTGACTTCACCCCCAGGGACACACACTATTGTCTCTTGAGACAGACAAAATACCAACTTAGGCAGAATGCACTATAGGAAATTCACTTTCTACATCTGCCACAATTGTTGCCCTAAAATTCTTTTACACAGCAACGGCCTACTGATACATGTAATCTGATGGTCATGGTAGTTAAGGGCAAATTATTACTACGTTAAGAACTAGTGCTTTTGAGCCCTTTTGCCTTTCCTTTCACTTGAAGCTGAAGGAGCAAGGGGAACTAGCAGAGAGATGCAATTTCTCCTTATCCCCCCCATCAACAAGAAGTGACAGGACACAATACTTTCTCCAAACATGCTGAATTGCGGAGCACAGATGTGAATGAAATCTGATTAAACATGCACAATGCCAGATTCCAGTCTTTTAAGGTATAACATGGTTCAGTGGTTTCCCCAAATCTGAGGGCATTTGCTAGCCTGCAAGGTCCCAGCTGCTGGGTGACAAATGTAATGACAAATGAAAACTCCAAATATAAACAGGCATCGGTGAACAACAGCTCTTTTTTTTTTTGGTGTTTATCTGACTCTGAGCTTTTAGCAGTCCCACTGGAATTCACATAATTTCTGTTTAAGCCATTCTATGCTTTTACCTCATTAAGGTGGCCTTTATATGTTTTTTAAAGCTACTATTAATTTGCTTTAGATGTTATGGCTGCACAGGCAATGGCAACATGAGTTGGGACTGTGGCTACACGCACACTAGTCTTGTCGCATTCTCCTTGCCTCCATTTGCTCCACCTCAACCTTCCCACATTAATGGCACAACCTTTCCTCTCCCCACCCCCATGCACTATTCCAGGGGTTCTTCTCCTGACACCCCCTGTCACGGTCCCTGCAGACCTGTGCAGCACCCCCGGACGTTTCACGGTCTATGAGTACTGCACCAATGACCAATGGTACCCCAGCTGCAACCCACCTGACTGCTAACTGGTACCTGCGTGTTTTAGTTACCACAGACGAGGATAATGTGAATAAACAAGTTGCTTTATTGTGTACAAAATGCTTGTGGTTTCTGATATTAAATGGTGTTCAATAAACTTATAATAGATGACCTATACCGGCCTATTACCGCTAAATGTTACTGGCCTAATACCTCTAAAATCAACTAATTAATAATAACAACAAGTCCATAGCTGCCAAGTTTTCCCTTTTCTCGCGAGGAAGCCTATTCAGCATAAGGGAAAATCCCTTTAAAAAAGGGATAACTTGACAGCTATGCAAGTCTCAAAATAACTGGTTATCCTGTCTGCTAACTACCACCAATGCTACACCTCAGACTCCCAGACCCAGCTCTCACTCCTGACCATACCTGCCAAGTTGCTGTCAGAGAAATAAGGGACTGGGCCGAAAATAGCAGACCGGAAGTAGCGCTGCAGCCATTTTGGAACTGGGCGGAGCAGCATCAAAGTCGCTTCTGAGCATGCTCCGCCCAGTTCCAAAATGGCCGCCGCACCAGAATTAACCGGGGGAAAACAAAAAAAAAATCTGTTTTTTCAGCTATGAACAGCTGGAAAAACGGGGATTTCCCGGGGGAAACGGGAGACTTGGCAGCTATGCTCCTGACTCTTAGCTCTGACTATCCGCGACCAACTCTCCTCTCCAATAACTCTAAAACACTCCCCCCCTACTGCCCCCAGGGAGGGGTTTTTATACCATGGCTGAGCCCGCCCCTTTTGGTTCTAACTGCCACAAAATTTAACCCTTACTTGTGTGGGGCCTGGCTCTGGGCTAATCGCCACCCCCCCACCCCCACCCCGAGCCATGCATGCATGGGAAAAGAGAGGGGAGAAGGCCCTTGGGCAGGGCTCCCGCTGACAGGACTCATTAGTTGAATCCCAGCCATAATGTCACAAATATAGATGACTGATTGATTCCCAAACTAATTTTGCATTTTTCATACTGCCAAGCAAATATAGCAAGCAATGGATGGGTTGGCTGCGAGGAACTGAATAACTCAAGAGAAGGGGGAGTATTAACCAGATGAGACAATTCTGGCACTACTTATGCTGCAATGCAAAACAAGATATAATAATAATAATAATAATAATAATAATAATAATAATAATAATACATTTTATTTCTACCCCGCCCTCCCCAGTGAGAACCAAGCTCAGGGTGGCTGACATCAATAAAATTACAATAAAATGTAAAATAAAAAAAAAACAATTGATTATAATGTGGATTAAAATACAACTTAGATTTATTTTTTTAAAAAAATGCAGCCTCATTTTAAAATGGCCCAAATCAAAACCATAAGGGAGGAAAAAACATAGTGGTCAGACTAAGTCCAGCCCAAAGGCCAGGCGGAACATCTCCGTCTTGCAGGCCCTGCGGAAAGATGTCAAATCCTGCAGGGCCCTGGTCTCCTGTGGGAGAGCGTTCCACCAAGTTGGGGCCAATACTGAAAAGGCCCTGGCCCTAGTTGATACCAATCTAGCCACCTTATATTGTTATTTGTGGACCTTAAGGTCCTCTGCGGGGCATACCAGGAGAGGCGGTCCCGTAGGTACGAGGTACGTATATATCCCCCTATAATCAGCTGCCTAAGATTACAATGCTAATTCTTTTGCCAGAGCTATCACAAGACACTATGCAGCCTTGAGGAATGACCAAATGGCACCCCCCCCCCCCCGGCTAGGACCAACACAAGTTTTGCTGCACTGTTCACATACTGATTTCTCCACACTGTCATGTAAGGGACAGCCCTGACATTGGCACAACACTGTACGCTCAAAAACATAATAGCTATTATCTAATGAAAATCTCGGGAACAGTTTGCTCCTACAAGGAAACACATAGCACTGAGGTCCTGATTCAGCAAAGCCCCTAAGCATTTGCTCAAGACCAGCTGAAATTGAAATCAATATATTCAACCCGCAGAACTTATTGAATGCAGTCAGGCATTCATCAAAAGAAAATGTCAGCATGGTAAAGAAAAACACACTAACATTGCATTGGGTATAAGAAGGTGCATTGCACAATTCAAGAACTGATCTCAAATTATGGGGCTAAGGATTTTACAATGTTGAATTGCAACAACGAAAACCTAATGGGGTGAAAGAATGCAACCTTGTTTCCCTGAATAGGCTGGAGCGTATATAAGGTTACTTTCAAGAAACAGAAACTTGGTAAATTTCTGTTAGGGGACCTAAGAGGAGATTTGAAATAAGTAACAAGCTAGATTTAAAAATAAATAAATAAAACTATAGGAAGTTCTTTAAAATGATATGCAATGCTCATACCTAAGCAGTAAGTAGGGTGTTTGATATTGTATGCCTATACACACTGAAGTCCCAATCCTAATACTGTATCTTCCCCCAATATTGACTGTCTCTGCTGTCTTTGCTCCCCCACTCTCTGTGTAGTTGGTAGAAGCAGGGGTGGATTTAGATTTGATGAGGCCCTAAACTACTGAAGGTAATGGGGCCCATTATATGCCCAGCTGTCCTTTGTCAACAAATAATTGTCACTCTGTTTTTGTGTGTGTGTTGAATATATGGTATACTGTATGGTAATTTATGCACCTAATAGGTATCTAAAGCCATTTGCACATGCAGAATGTAGGCACCCTATACTGTATATAGAAATGAGCAAACCAGTGATATTTTAGGAAGCAGGCTAGCAGATGGGGCTCATTACTTACAACATAGAAGCTTCTACAACACAAAACACTGTTGCTGTATGTAAGTTTTATTTTATTTGTTTTTTTATCTTATATTTTGGAAATGTACATCGAGTTTTCCCCCCTCTAATTTTTTTTTGGGGCCCCAATTGAGTGGGGCCCTAAGCTATAGCTTGTTTAACTTATACGTAAATCCCGCACTGGGTAGAAGGGCTGGAGGGGAGCTTATGCATGTTCAGCTAAGCATGCATAGGATTCCCTTCTGCCAAATGTGCAATGCTCAGGAAACGAAAGCTTTCAGGATGGCAATGTGGGAGGGTAGTCCAGCAAGTATACTCCCCGCCGCCACCCCCTCATACATTCATGAATACAAGAGAGAGAATTTGGGAAATATATTCCACTGAAATTGATGTGACTTCCTCCTGGGTAAACTTGCATAGCATTAGGCTGTTGGAAAAGGCTGCAATCCTAAATCTACTTACAAGGGTGTGGATTTCATTAGTGAGACTTACTTTTGAGTAAACATGTATAGGTAGCAAAAAGATGAATTTTCTCAGGGAGAGAGCTCAGCCTGTAGTTTAGGTACAAACTACTGGGACCTTGATATTCTACCAACTATATTCTCTCCCTTATTTCAACAGGGTGCAAGACAAGAAGTTCAAGCAAGCAAGATGTGCAAAAATGTTTATAGAGAGCGTCTACTAAAACTATGGATATTATCAGGAAATGGAAATGGTAGAAATGGAATACAGATACATTTGTATGGATTGAGGGGCTCATTAACACTAGAAGTAAATTTCAAGGTCCAAGACCCCACTGTTCATAATGGATGAAACTCATGTTGCAGTGAAACATGAAAGAATAAATAAAAAGGCTTTCTCCTAAAAGGGGGAAACGTCACTTAAATGGCCTCAATGTGAATTTGAACTTAGACCAAATGTTAGTGTCAAAGTGCTAAATAATCAATGAGTTTAAAGAACAGGTGTAAATACAGGGTTATGGAAGTATACAAATTAATTCAGAGCCATTTTACATCCTCTCTGGGTGGTAATTTAGTCTAATGGGAATTTAATAATTCATATTAAGCACATTACTAATCTTATGTTTTGCTTACAGTAAATTACAGCCATTGAGATTATAAATCACTTATTTAGAAGGAGGAGAGACATCCTACTTGAATTTACTAACTAACAGCAGGTACAGAGGAATCTCACTGTTGCTAAATGACCTCCAATCAATTTTTATCTCTGTGCATTTGGCATAAATAAGCAATTCAGACATTTTTATTCTACATACTGTCATTAAATGACTTTAGCTATAGGCTATGAGCAGGTCACAAGCCCCATCTTTCTATGATGGACCCAATCCAGTTATGCTCCTTTAGCACACTCAAGTTCAGCAAGCCCCGGTGGTACATTGCATTCACAAAGGTTTGGATCCTAAGATCAGTGTTTGTGAGTGGACAGAAACTCGTGGAAAGGGGAGCTTCCCTTTCACTACTCCCTCACCCCACCATATACCCCTAAAATCCTCTTCATAAAGTCCAGGCGCTTCCTTGAATGATAAGGACTGGGTTTGCAGGGGAAAGGGAGAGAATCACCCTAAACTGGGGGTTGTTGTTTTGCTGTTTTGTTTTACTTATTTACTTGTTTTTGATCCTTTATTTTATTCTGTGAACTGCCCTGAGATGTTATGATGAAGGGCAGTATATAAATCATAGCTGCCAAGTTTTCCCTTTTCTCGTGAGGAAGCCTATTCAGCATAAGGGAAAATCCCTTAAAAAAAGGGATAACTTGGCAGCTATGATATAAATCTAATAAATAAAATAAAATAAGATGCAAACAGGAACTGAGTTGTTGTTGTTGTTGTTGTTGTTGTTACCCTGGCTGGGTTTCCCCAGGCACTCTGGGCGGCTCCCAACAGATTATTAAAAACACGATAAAACATCAAACATTAGAAACTTCCCTAAACAGGGCTGCCTTCAGATGTCTTCTAAAAGTCTGATAGCTGTTTATTTCCTTGACATCTGATGGGAGGGTGTTCCACAGGGTGGGTGCCACTACTGAGAAGGCCCTCTGCCTGGTTCCCTGCAACCTCACTTCTCGCGGTGAGGGAACCGCCAGAAGGCCCTTGGAGCTGGACCTCAGTGTCTTGGCTAAACGATGGGCATGGAGACGCTCCTTCTGGTATACTGGGCTGAAGACATTTAGAGCTTTAACGGTCAGCACCTGAAGATAAAACCCTCCCTTGTGCACTGTGGATTATTGAGGGGATGTTTATAAACGGCCTCGGTCCTATATACCTGAAGGAGCGTCTCCACCCCCATTGTTCAGCCTGGACACTGAGATCCAGCGCCGAGGGCCTTCTGGCGGTTCCCTCACTGCGAGAAGCAAAGCTACAGGGAACCAGGCAGAGGGCCTTCTCAGTAGTGGCACCCGCCCTGTGGAACGCCCTTCCATCGGAGGTCAGGGAGATGAACAACTACCTGACATTTAGAAAACATCTAAAGGCAGCCCTGTTTAGGGAAGTTTTTAATCTGTGATATTTTAATGTATTTTGGTATTTGTTGGAAGCCGCCCAGAGTGGCGGGGGAAACCCAACCAGATGGGTGGGGTATAAATATAATAATAATAATAATAATAATAATAATAATAAATAATAATAATAATATAAACACCCCCACAGGTGCAATAGGTACACTTGTGCCCATGTACCCCACACTGGTGAATCCAGTATCAGCTGGTTTTCTTACTACTGTCCATATTAAGAAAATCATGGGTAAGAAGCAGGGGTGTACCTAGGGGTTGGCTAGGTTGGACACCACCAAAGGTGCAGGCCCAGGAGTCACAAAAATTGGGCCTCTCCACTCCAGCTAGGTGTGGCTAGGGACCCACCTGCTCCTGTGTGCACTCCTTGGGCTGCTGTTCTGCTGCTCTACGAGGGACAGGTGGGGGGTGCCGAGACATCTCCTTGCCAAGGGTGCAAGAAGCTGCCAATTCAGCTGTGCCCGAATACGCTAATGCTTAGTGGCCCAGTTCGTTGACAAAGCAGGTTCTCTCCACAGCTATCGTGGGTAGATCTGTTGGCATTTGGTGCACAGACCCAGAAATAAGCAAATTCATCGGCAATTTAAACATGGTGCTTGGCACAGCAAGCAACTGTGAAAGAGTGAATTGATGACGACAACACTGGCGTGAAAAAACGGTTATCTAGTAACTATGTTAACTGCTGTCTGTAAAATGGCTGAAGATCTTTTCCAAGCACACCAGCCATTTCTACTTAGAGAAGAAAAACAAACCCTGATCCTTACAGACTTCCTGGCAGTGTGATGTAATATCTATGCGGGTGGTTATCTTTGTTTTATTCGAAGGTTATATTTATACAATTCTTACCTGGAGCTACTTCATGGCTAGCGAAAGGTAGCAAGGCACTTTTGTTCACCTTGTAAGTTTATTTTCTCGTTTAAATGTTCCTGATTTGTAAGAAAAATAAATAAATACAAATACGTTTTCTTTAAAGATACTAATAATATAAAGGCAGCGTATACCGTGTTTCCCCTTTTTTAAGACACCGTCTTATAACTTTTTTCCCTCAAAAAAACACACAGTGGCTTATTTTCAGGGGGTGTCTTTTTTTTAAAAAAAAAGTGCTGGTACAACTGGGACCCACTGGCTCAGGATGCTCGGTGCTCTCTTCTGCACATTGCTGGGCGCGTTGTTGGCGCTGCCAGTTCCGAGCGCCTGCAGGGTGGGGTGGGGGTGGCAGTGCTTTAAACCCCCAACCCTGTAGAAAGCAATGGAAGTTATGGACTGTAACAATCCTTAAGAGGCGCAGGTCTTAAAAAACCCCTGGTATCACCCTTGAAGCACAGCCTTCCAAAGTCAGGGGGGAATAGGTCTGTTTAGACAAAGGAAAGGATCGGGGGTGATTCTGTGCCCTGGGACCCACAGAACTACTTTAAAAATCCCAACCTGGGGGGGGGGTCAAATAGTGAAGCCCCATAGCCCTGTAGCAACAGAAGGCACATTCTGAAGCACCCGAGCTGTTCGGTTCCATAAAAAATCCAGGAATTGTAAAATTAACAACAATAATGGGGGGGCACTCTATCCAAAGAGTTAAGAAGGAATGGGAAAGTGTTGAGTTATATATGGAAAAATATGGAAAGGAAAGTTAGTTAAAGATAAAAAATAAATAATTATCGCAAGGGGAAAAATAACATCATAAAGGGTAATAATATTAAATATAAAATAGACAACACAACAGAAAAAGCAAGTATATGACTAAATGAGATCGCACAGGAGTGAGGGAAGTGGGGAGAGAGGGAGGGGGGTAAGGAATGGAAGGAGGCAATGGTTGGAGGAGGGTATAGGGGGATGAATTAAAGGAAAATTAAGACTGAGAAGCGCATGGTTTTTGTTTTTTAAAGATGCAAAGGCTTGCAATCAGCCAAAGTATAGAGCCCAACTTCTAGGAGACTGCGATCTACTTGCGGATTTATAAACTGGAGGTGATCTACCCCCGTTATATTGGTGTTCAGGTCAGAGTTGTTTTTAGAGAGAGGAAATATCCCATTTTTGAGGTTAAAGTAAAAGTTCCTGACCTTTTTTTTATAATGAGGAAATGCTGCTAAAACTCCGTTCTTCATTCCACGAAGGGGAGAGGGGGCGGGGCCGGGTGCTCAAAGACAAAAGAAATGGAAAAGGAGATAGCGATCAAATCCAGCCTCGCATTCATGCAGCCGTCGGGAGAGGCAGGGGCTGCAGCCGAGTGCTGCTTCACAAACAAACGGGGGAAAGTGCTTAGAACCCAGAGAATCCAGCTGAAAAACACGAAGCAGCAACAGCAATTGCACACACACCATCCCAAGCCAGCACAGTAACCAAGTCCCAAAAGCAAGAAAGGACTCAGCAAACACTGCTGCGGCCGGCGTTGCTGCTGCTGACTCGGGGAGCTCAGTGATCTCTTCCGCACAGCGCCTATCACTATGGCTTATTTTCGGGGTACGGTTTATATTTCTCAAATGCTTAGAAATGCTGCTATGGCTTATTTTATGACTACGCCTTAAAAAGGGGGAAACACGGTATCATCTCCTAGAAACACTATGATTTAGAAACTGAAGCCACTAAGGACTTTCATTTACTATGGAACAGGTTTCTTGGGGCTCCCTGCTAAAGGGAACAGTTTTAAATATCCCCAGCATTGGACGTCATGCTTATTCCAGCTTTCAGGAACACAGCTGCTCTGTTTCCTTCTGAGTGATCTGCATTGCTGATGCCCTCCAGCTAGCATGTTCTTTGATAAGGTCCAGTGGAAAGCTGCAAAACAGCTGAACATTTGGCTCCTAATAGCAAATGCAAAACCAAATTTCACAACAAACTGCGTTTTCAGTGCTGCCTGATGTCACCTGATTAAATGGGCTGAATTTGTTCTAGTACGCTTGCTGGGGTGGGGGAATCAAGACAATACATACTCTTCATGGCAGCAAAGGCTGTTTGGAGAAGATTTTGCTGCCTGCTAGGGGGGGAAAGAGGCAGATACTGCTCCGTGGTCATTTATCCCTGCTGCCAAAAATGAGAGAATGACCACTTAAGAGGTCCATCATGTTGCTTCTATTTTTAAAAGATGTATGATCCGAATCTGATTCCATCCCTGGGTGTGAGGGTGATGGGGTAGCTGCAGTTTTTGTTGAACTTTCAATGATGGACTCTTTCACTGTATTTTTTTTTTAGTGTTTAAAATAGTCTTTATTGAGAATCTTTAAAAATCGACACATAGAAAGAATAAAATGTAGAAAGCAAATATAACAAACATGACAACACAAATCAAAAAATAATGTCAACACAGGGATTACCTCAAATGAAAAAAAAATATCTAACTTAAGAATAACCTGACATAACATAACGTAAAATATCATGACAATTAACATAACATAACATAACATAACATAACATAATATATCTTAACATAATGTAACAAATACAGTTTAGTAAAAAAGAAGGAGAAAAGGAAAAAAAGAAAAGAGAAAAAAAAGGGAGAGGGAAAAAGAAAAGGAAAAGGAAAAGAAAAAAGGACATATATGTTTCAACCACTATAGCATTGTAAACAGTGCACTTGTTACCTATGAACATATATGCCCTGTACCGGAAATACAGTGATTCCTCAGGTTAAGATCTTAATTCGTTCTGGAGGTCCATTCTTAACCTGAAACTGTTCTTAGCTTGTGGGGCCTCCCACGGCCGCCGCCCCACCGCCATGCGATTTCTGTTCTCATCCTGAAGCAAAGTTCTTAACCCGAGGTACTATTTCTGGGTTAGCGGAGACTGTAACCTGAAGCATCTGCAACCTGAAGCGTCTGTAACCCGAATTACCACTGTAGTAGGTTACATGCAGACTGAGGTTATTTGTGTAACGCCTGGTGGGTGCCACAAATAGAACCAGAAAAATCTGTAGCATGTAATGCAATACCAGGGCCAGTTCAAGAAATTTTACTGCCTGCGGCAAATGACTAAACGGCACCCCACCCATTCCATGTACAGAAACCAATTGGACTGGCAGTTCAACAGGCCATGTGGCATACATAGCTCTGTTCTCCAACAGACGGGGCAAGCTGCTTCTTCTTCTCCTCAGTCTGAGGCAGTCATCCCACTGTGGCAAATGATAGGGCTGGCGCTGTGTGATACTTTAAAAGTTCGACGCAAGAGATATGTAGCTTATAGGAAGAACTGGTTACCTACTTCAGTATTTTCATTAGAACTATGGCCTGTGCATTGGTATGTTTTCAACGATGAATCAAGTGGTTTTTAAACAGTGTGGGTGGCCATACTGCTGTTACTTTTCAAAGCATACACATACATCTAAAACTATTATAGTCAGTGCTTTTTTTCTGGGGGTACAAGGGTGGACAGTACCAGCACCATTTTTCCTAGAAGAAAAGTACTGGTTAAAAGTATGGCACTTACTGTAACAACTTCATGATGAGTACCGGCACATTGATTATAGTAAAAAATAATAATTTGTATTTACAGGGTATCACAAATTAGACTAACAATAAACTCACTTCAGAAATCTGTTGTTTTAGCATGTCTCCATGATCTATGCCTAAAATTTAAGATGCACAACATGTGGATGACATGAGACTTTTGTGTTATCTACAATCACCAAGTTGTTTCAGTGCTAAAAAACCAGAAAAGTCAGATGGAAAGAACACAGCAGGATTTGTGAAATTCTCACCGAGTGCAGGCTCTTATATCACAAGAAGAGTGACCCTTAATAGTCTCTGACGGAGAGTTAGTATCTGCTGCAAGAAATCAATGAACACAACCCCTGGTGCTCACATAAAAAAGTGCTCTGTAGATCACAGCCTACATGTTCAAGGCTCATGCTTGGAGATATATTTTGGGGAGCATTGGTACTAGGGCTGAATCAACAGGAGAAAAAACTTCACTCTTGTAGGACTCCATATATACAAACACGCTGTTGGGGGAATTTTTCAAAAGAGCTTGTAAAATGGGACAAAGTTATGTACTCTTTTGGAGTGAGATCAGTAAATAATATCCTCATTCTGACAAGGTTTTGTAGCCAATTTTCATCACATCAAATAGCTGAATCTGGCTTCATGTTGCCTTGCAGCCAAATCTGAAAAACTGTAGGGCAGTATGATGTCATCCTTCTGTCAATAGCAGGTGTGCCAACTCTAGGGGATGATGGTCTCTTCAGCCCCCTCAATATTTGCTGAAAGGGGGCCAGGCCCCTCAATGTTGAGGGGGCAGAGGAGGCTGAGTGAGGAGCCGAATGTCAGTAGCTGGATCCTCCAGAGCGCTTGGCCTCCTCCAGGCAACGCAACGTCACACATGTGACATGTGATGGGTCCCATCAATCTTGGGGGCAACTTGGGGCTTCTGGCCAATAGGATCCCTGATTAGTTGGGTAAAAGGAAATGAAGCCCCTATTCTTAAACAAAAAATCAGCGGGACCAGTTTGGCGAAAGAAGCTCTGCAGGCATGTAACATGTCACAAAGAATGGGTTTTGTGTGTGAAGCTTTTAGTCCCCCCCCCCCAAATGCCTTTATCCCTCAAATTTACATGTGTAGAAAACTATGAGAATGCCCTAAGGGTGCTTTCATACTTTCAATTTCAAATGTCCTTCTGCTTCTTGTTTCCAATTGAGGTTTTTGCTTGTTTGTTTTGTTTTAAATGTACTGTCTAACAGATGACAATGGCTAACAAGAAAATAAAAGAGCAGAAAAGCTGAGATATAGTATAAGGTTCATATACAAGGGGGGGGGGGGAGTTCTTTAACGGGAAGAAGTGTGTAGGCTCATTATGGCAGGGAAGATTGTGATGTAATTACCTGAACTGAAGCACCACAAAAAATTGGGAGCACATTGTTGATACTATAAAGTTTATGACATCCTACTGCAACTGTCTACTGGTAGTTATGAAGTAGCTCTTTATACAGTTCATATCTGACACAAATATATTTTAATATCCAGAGTTATTTGAATGTGTGCACAAGCTGCTTTGCATAGCATGGTTTCACTATTGCAATCAGACACATGTGTTAGCTTGTGCTATAACACCATTACTTTCACTGCTTTTAACAATATTCTCTCTCTGTGTGTGTGTGTGTGTGTACATACATACACATACAATCTTCAGCCACAACAAGAGAATAAAAGTTCTGATTTAATCAAGATTTAATGAAAAAATGGGTCTGTGCTCAGGGGGGGAAACAGGGGGGGGGGTTACTGTTATGAAACATTGCCATGCATGAAGAATGAATTTAGCCAGCTCATAGGATTGTATTCAGCGGTGTCTCTTATCTGCTGAAAAGAAGGATCTTTGATCCAGCAGAGTTTTGCATCTCAGAAACAAGGAAGAGGCCATTTTGCAGACTCCATGTCCCCCTTTCAGCACACATCCGAAATCTGCTGCCCAGGGTTAGAAAACCCATTTGAGAGGTATAAGAGGTAGTGCAGAGGGTGGCAGGGGGAGAAAGTAAATAAGCAAAAAAAAATCTCCATTCCACTGGATCAAAAAACCTTCCTTCGATGGAAGGAATAATACAGAATACAACCTGCAACGTTGGATGTAGCCAGTGCCATTTCTTTCAGAAGTTCTTCCATTTGGAATGTTAAAGGAGGTGCCAATCATGAACAGGGATCAGGAAATCAGGCCAGCTTGCCTGCTGTTAATAGATAGGAACAACAAAGCTTAAACTTTATAAGTGTGTGTGTGTGCTGATGTCCTTCACCCTGGTTAACCTCTTATTAGCACTGAAATTCTCTGTGATTGACGTGAACGATGCAGTAAGATTACCCAGGCAGCCTTTTGTTTGAAGAATTTATCCTGTGTTTGAGTAATGTCATTTAATTTTTTGGTGAAGCCGCTTGACACAGTACTTGTTCTGCGTTGGAGCTTTCCACCTGCCCCTTGAAGTATGAAGTTGAGTGACAGGATTTCCACAGGGCTGTGGCTCCAACTGATGTTGCGGCATGGGTGCAGATCATACGAAATGAAACCGCAATATTGTAATGGACGTGCGTGTGGAGTGCCATCAGTACAGCCTCGACCCAGTAGACTTGAAGGAGCATTTCCACCCCCATCGTTCAGCCCGGACACTGAGATGCAGCGCCGAGGGCCTTCTGGCGGTTCCCTCACTGCGAGAAGTGAAGGTACAGGCAACCAGGCAGAGGGCCTTTTCGGTAGTGGCACCTGCTCTGTGGAATGCCCTCTCATCAGATGTCAAGGAAATAAACAAAATATGTCTTTTAGAAGACATTTGAAGGCAGCCCTGTTTAGGGAAGCTTTTAATGTTTGATATTTTGTCACTGATGATGATGATGATGATGGGAGCCTCCCAGAGTGGCTGGGGAAACCCAGCCAGATGGGCGGTGTATAAATAATAAATAATAAATTATTATTATTATTATTATTATTATTATATTATTATTATTATTTGTTGTTGTTGTTGTTGTTGTTGTTGTTGTTTAGTTGTTTAGTCGTGTACGACTCTTCGTGACCCCATGGACCAGAGCATGCCAGGCACTCCTGTCTTCCACTGCCTCCCGCAGTTTGGTCATACTCATTTTGGTGGCTTCGAGAACACTGTCCAGCCATCTCGTCCTCTGTCATCCCCTTCTCCTTGTGCCCTCCATCTTTCCCAACATCAGGGTCTTTTCCAGGGAGTCTTCTCTTCTCATGAGGTGGCCAAAGTCTTGGAGCCTCAGCTTCACGATCTGTCCTTCCAGTGAGCACTCGGGGCTGATTTCCTTCAGAATGGATAGGTTTGATCTTCTTGCAGTCCATGGAACTCTCAAGAGTCTCCTCCAGCACCATAATTCAAAAGCATCAATTCTTCGGTGATCAGCCTTCATTATTATTATTATTATTATTATTATTATTCACAAGCGCCGACTTTAGAAAATGGGGATATTTTTCCAAACACTTTCCAAGGAAGCACATAAATACTAGGCAGATTCTTTTTCAAGCTTTGGCAGGTTTGCCCATCAATACTACTACTACAGTGGTACCTCGGGTTACAAACACTTCAGGTTACAGACTAACCCAGAAGTAGGTAGTACCTCAGGTTAAGAACTTTACCTCAGGATAAGAACAGAAATTGTGTGGCGGCGGCGTGGCGGGAGGCCCCATTAGCTAAAGTGGTACCTCATGTTAAGAATGGTTTCAGGTTAAGAATGGACCTCCAGAACGAATTAAGTTCGTAACCAGAGGTACCACTGTACTAAGAAATGCTAATTAATGGTTGTCATCAAAACATAAGAGAGAAAACATGTGTTAAATCCTCTGGCTGGAATATTTGCACTACTCATTTATACAGGTATGCACAGCTGGAAATAATACCATCTAATTATTGAATGATTATTAATCTATTTGGACTTTTAGTTTGCATATCCTGAAAATAAATCTTTTTAAAAGGGAAGCACATCTTCACGTTCTAGAAACATAATTAATCTGAAATATTTCTCCTAAGGGGAAAAAAATCTTTCCCCTTTCTGAGCAAAATATACCGGTACTTTGATATGAGATGTATCCTGTAACAACAAAAACCATATAAAGCATTTCATGCATTTTACTTTTCCAGGAATGATCAGTGCCAGCTTCAGATCTGATTACATCTACACTGATTTGATGTAATCATTTCCCCTCAACATGGATACTCTTATTTTTAACAGAGTAAAATGAAAAAAATAATGGCAAAATGGTTACTTTAAAAGTGTCATTTCATCAGCTTTTACAGAAAAAAAAGTTCAAACACCCTTTTTAGATAAAGGGCAACACCCACCTGATAAAAGGAACTTTGAGGTTTTCAGTAGTCTTTTCTAAATGCTATTTCTGTTCATAAGATATCATTATGAAATTGAAGTTCGTTCTAGCCATTCCCATAAAAATATGGCTTCTGGCTGTGATAGCAAAAGCTTTTGTGAGTTGCTCTGCCCCAGAAATTGCTGGTTGCAGACAACTGCTGTCCGAAGAACTGAAAGGTCAATTTGTAAATGGAAAAAAATATATGGATGTTTGCCTTGAGGCTGTGCAGAGTGTTAACTAGCTGCATGGTTCTCAGGTTTAGGAATATGTCTGAATTGCTAAAGTCAAAGGAACCAACAAGAAGCTGTCTTATAGGACACTATTCTATAATAATTCTAATTGATGGAATATCTGTGCAGGTGAGCAGACACACTCTGCTCTTATTAGAGAATCTCAAATCATTAGAAGAAATGGCCAAAAAAGAATTTTAAAACAGAGATGAAAATCTGGAGAATATAACAGAATTTTCTGTAGACGTTTCAACCATATTTAGATAATCAAATTTCAGTTTAATAAGAAAACATATGAATTGTTCTTTTGTCTGTTTGTGTAACCCATGCTCCTCCTTTTGCACAAGTTAGCAAACAAGTAAGTTAATCTTCCAAAAACCCAGAAAACTATGGTCAACAGTTTGAGACAAGCCAGGATATTAAACCATAGTTTGAAGGTCCTGAACAGTCTAAAGTTGTTAAACATTGCTACCTGGTTCAGATGAAATGGGAAATGATAGTTAACAGAATATTTCATGGCTTGTTTTTGCAGGGAGTTTGTTCTTTTCACAGGAAGGGAAGCTAGCATCCAAACCATAATCTCCAGTTAACATCACTCATTTCTTATCCTAAAGGTTCTCAGCCCCAATAAAAATTCATAGTATCTGTGTCCAGGAGTAAATACTTCAACGGTATTTAATAGTGTGCGACTCTTTATCAGTCGTAAAAAGTATGTACAAAATGTCAAAAAGGTAATGTCAAAATGAACATATTTTTTTTTGCTCATCAACTAAAAAAGCTCAGACTACTTGGGTTGTCACTCCCCTCTCTGTTTTTGTCAATGAATAAATCAAGCTCTTCCCCCTCCCTTCCATTTAAAGATACCTGCCATACAGTCCCTTTAAAATTCTGCAAAAAGCAGCACATGAAATATTTATGGGAAAACCAAATTCAGAGTTATGCTGCCAAAGGCAGAAAAGATAAGACATTCAAACCCTTTAATTTCAAACATAAACATGCTGAAATTATTAAAATAAATAAATAAGTGAAGCAAAGCTTATTTGCAGCTTGTGAAAGAAAGATTGCAAGAGCAGGTAGATATTTTTCTTCCTGCCAGGCTAGGATAATTTGTGCAAACTTATTTTTAGAAGAGCATGATACATTTCATGGAGCAAAACTGGAAATTATGCAGATACTATTAATGAATATTTCACTAATGAAGCTATGCAAATGAACAACACAATGCCCAGCACAGGGAAACTTCCACCAGGAACTTCAACATCACGCATTTTATTTATTTATATTTTATTTTAAATCTGTTGTATTTATTATATGCTTGTTATTGCAATGTCACATTTTTTGTTTCCATTGGCCACAAAAGAAAGGAATGCCTAGGATAGTGAAAAGGTTTAACTTTCATTAAAGTGATTCAACGATAAGTAAAGCCTTAACTAGATTTCGATTTAATGGAATCCTTCCTGCTGAACATATAATCTCTTGGATGACTGGTAAAAATCCATACAACTTTCGGTGTTGCAAAATAAAAATATAACAAAGTGGCTATGATAGGACCAGGGATTCTGAGATTTTGAACGCAGCAGCTCTTTGCCTCTTTAGTTTTACCTTAAGGTTCTCAGGCAATAAATACACCAGGAAAGCATTTTAACAAGCTTTACAGGATAACATGAAAATAAAATTCAGTGTGAATTTTAAAATAAAAATTCAAAGATTACAGTGCAATAGGTTCTCAAAGTAACATCAGTATAATGGGTAACATAGGCAATAGAGTGCTATACCAGAATGATCAGAAAGCATATCAAATTTAAGTTAATTGGATAATACATTATTTCATTTTGTTAGCATTATGATCATAGCTGCCAAGTTTTCCCTTTTCTCGCAAGGAAGCCTATTCAGCATAAGGGAATTTCCCTTAAAAAAGGGAGAACTTGGCAGCTATGATTATGATAGGTAACTCTTAGAGCAGGCATCCCCAAACTGCGGCCCTCCAGATGTTTTGGCCTACAACTCCCATGTTCCCTAGCTAACAGGACCAGTGGTTGGGGAAGATGGGAATTGTAGTCCAAAACATCTGGAGGGCCGAAGGTTGGGGATGCCTGTCTTAGAGTAATGGTTTTCATCCAGTGAGTTGCAGTTCCCTGGTGAGACTTGAGGAATATTCAGGGGAGCCATGGCAGTCCTTATTTCCTTCTTTCCCTTCCTTTCCTTTACTTGCAGCCCCTACCGTATATTTTTCTCTTTCTCTCTCTCTCCTTGGAGTCCTCCAACTTGCCACCTCCCAGACACGTCCCAGATTTAGTTACAAGTAGGTAGCCGTGTTGGTCTGAGTCAAAGCAAAATAAAAAAATTCCTTCAGTAGCACCTTAAAGACCAACTAAGTTTATATTTTGGTATGAGCTTTCGTGTGCATGCACACTTCTTCAGATACACTAGAAACAGAAGTGTCAGACCCTATATATATACAGAGGGTGGTGGGGGTGGGTGGGAATGGGAGATGGGCTGATGGGAGTGGTAAACCTGTAGATGGGTGTTAATGGCTGCTGATGGCTGCAATTAGTCCTGGGCTGAGGTGCTAAAGAAAGCTTGATCATGCATAATGAGATAAGAATCTGATGTCTCTATTCATCCCAGGTGCTTCCATGGTTTTAAGCTTGGTAATGATTTCCAATTGTATATATATAGGGTCTGACACTTCTGTATCTAGTGTATCAGAAGAAGTGTGCATGCACACGAAAGCTCATACCAAAATATAAACTTAGTTGGTCTTTAAGGTGCTACTGAAGGAATTTTTTTATTTTACGTCCCAGATTCTTAGTCTCCCCCTCCTGACTTCTGCCATCTTTCATTAACAACATGCACAAAAACAGTATATAGAGGAGGCCCCAAAATGTTTTGGGTGTCATGTGGGAAAATTTTTATTGGAGGTTAAATGAAGAGATAATTTAAATATGGTTATAATAAACAAATGAAATATGGTCAAATATTTCCCATATGGCAAATTATATTAAAATTAAGTTTACAGTCAACCTGTATTATTATCTATATTTATCGATATCTATATTTATATCTGACAAACAGCATGCCTATGTACTATAGCCTGTGGTACTATGAAATAAAAAATACTACTTACTGGTGATCACACAGCATGGTACAGTACAAAAATAATTATTATCCATATACGTAGCTGTTAATTGGTCTACTGTATTATAAAATCCACTGGTTACTTGGCTTGTGTCCCAGCACCTAATCAGAGATTTGAGTTGTGGTGTTTCCCTTCTGTACACATGGAAAAGCAATTTAAGATGAACGAATTTACGACCGAATTGATTCAGAAACAAACCGTTCAACTGCCTCAAGGAGAAGCTGGATTCTTTTATTGCAAACCCTTTTTGAACTAAGTTATGTACAAATCTGTTTTGTATTGCAATCCTATACTATATATTTACTAAAAGGTAACCTCAATCGATTTCAATGAGGGTTACTTACAGCTAAGTGTGTCTTGAAGTCCAGTCATTGGTGATGTCTTGTGTCATGCAAGAAGATTGCCATTCATTCAGTGGTATTTCCCCTTCCTTTCTCCACCTCTGCAGACCCCAGAACCTCTGAAAATCTGAAGCCTCTGAAGCCTCTCCCAATCATCTGGAGCAGGGTTTTTTGGGGGGTGGGCGTGGGATTTTTCTCGCAAGCACTTTTGGTGCTGGCACTTGACACGAAAAACTACCAAAGGCCAGGGCTCAATTTAAATTAAGAGTGTAAAGCTCATGGACGTCAACAGTAATACTCTACATAAAAACAACAAGAGAATGAAAACCCTGTACAGTCAAACCTCAGTTCCCGAATGCCTCCGATATCGTACATTTCAGCTCCCAAATGCCAAAAACCTGGAAGTAAATGCTTCGGTTTTCGAACGTATTTCGGAACCCGAACATCCGACACGGATTCCTATTGAGAGCAAGAAGCTCTTGCAACCAATCGGAAGCTGTTCCTCGGTTGCTGAACATTTTGGAAGCCGAATGGTCCTCTGGAATAGATTATGTTTGACAACCGAGGTTTGACTGTATCTTGAAGAATACTGGTTTGTACAAAAAGTCAAAACCACCTTGCACCTTTATTTTTTTTTTAAAAAAACAAATTTACCCTATGGCTGTTTTTAAAGATTTCACCACAGATCTTCTTGGGTTATGGAAAGGCAAGTCTGGCTATTGAAAAAAATTTAAGCATAATCAGAGTTGCATGGGTCATTAAAAAAACAACAACAACAACAACCCTCTGGAATATTCAAGAATCAGCAGAGAAGCCTGCTAAATATGGGATTCTGCTGTTGTCAAATAAACTACAAATTATGTGTTTTCGCATAGCAGAGTAAGTTATTCCTCTCGGAAGATTTTTATTCTCTTTTGAAGGGGGTTGTAAAGGATGGAATATTTCACCCAAACTATTCTATATCCATCATACAGAACACATAAAGTCTACTTTCATCCCAACTTTTATGAGACCAAGCTCAGAATATAAACAGCCACTGTTTCCTGCAAAACGCATAGCTAATGAAAATCAAATGTGTACATTCTTTAATTACAACTGTGTATTGAAAAGTTGGGGATTATATACTCTGTCTCTATGGTGCAGACTTAGGCTGAATAGTTCTGTAAATTACTTATTCATTGGTTCTCTATTTTTGTTCTTTAAAAAGTCCAGCTCCCTAAAAATTGGCTTTATGCCTGCATGACTAAAATTAATGTATCATATTAACATTACCATGTTAATACAATAAAAAGCTAATTAGAAATATGGCAAATACTTGCTAATCCAGATAGCAGCTGCTCATTAATAGGGAAAGATACTTCCATTGTTTGTTTCCCTGTATTCATGCTGGCTGACAATTTCGAGTAAGTGTATTTCATTGTATTTCCAGTTTTCCGGCTACATAATCATATTGGCTTGAATCCAAAGATCACCAAGCAGAAGGCACTTCCACTTGTTCACAGTTGCCTCCTCAGATCCATCTCCCCCACCAATGCCCCCCAAAGCTGCTAAGTGGACCTTCTGAAACAGCATGCAATGTGGCACGGGGAACTACAATGGAAAATCAACCCTAAATCCATGGTGCCACATGTGGAAATACCTAACCATGCAAGGAATGTTTGGACACAATAGCCACTGACCTACTGCCCAGGGAGAGGTGGCAGGTGCTTTTGAACCAGCCTAGAATTCATTGGCTCCCAAGCTGGCCCCATTGCTGCATGCGACCCAATCCGAGTTTGATTCCGAGGCTTCCCCAGCAATTTGTCTGCCACCCATTTTTATTCCCAGTTGCCATGGGTGGAACCTTTCTAGCTTCAGCAAGGCCATGGGAGGATGTTGCTTCTTCCTCCACTGCCTGCGGTGGCTGCTGGTGTTAGTATGAACTAGCCCTTAGTCTCTCATGTTTCCTGTTTCACAACATAATAAAAATACTGGGATGTCACAGGTTGAACTCAGAGGAGCTATCTCCTCCCCCGTCATTCAGCCCAGACACTGAGGTCCTTCTGGCAGTTTTCCTCCCTGTGAGGTTGCAAGGAACCAGGCAGAGGGCCTTCTCGGGAGTGGCGCCTGCCCTGTGGAACGCCCTCCCATCAGATGTCAAGGCAATAAGCAACTATTTTACTTTTAAAAGACAACTGAAGGCGACCCTGTTTAGGGAAGTTTTTAATGTTTGATGCTGTATTGTTTTTAATATTCGGTTGGAAGCCGCCCGGAGGGGCTGGAGAAACCCAGCCAGATGGGCGGGGTATAAATAAATAAATTAATAATAATAATAATAATAATAATAATAATAATAATAATACAGGGAACTCCAGTAGGGAAAGACAGGACTCCACAGCACCATCTGGTGTCAAGGTGTTATATCTCATATACAATGCATATAAAAAACTTTTTATGAATTTAGTTGAGTCCACTGTGGGGACTAGAGTGATGCTGCATAAATGTTAGAGGAGCAGCACTCAGGAAACACTACACAGATCGCTCTCGAGTCAGTGATGCCGTATATTTTAGCCTTCATAGGAAAAACTTGACAAAGTTGATTGGAAGTGAAAAAATATCCTAAACCAGTAATTCAGAGCACTCTCCCATTCACATCCTTGGAGGGAAAACTGCCTTTACTGGTTCACGTAGGTGGAGGGGACAATCCTGAGCCTAGGTGCCTTGTTCAGTTACAGCTAGAGCGCTAAAGGAGAACGAAAAGCTGGCGCAAGAGGCAGATCCCTTCAAAAGGCTTTCATCTGGTTTCCAGGGAAACCACGAGTCCTCCAGTTATTTGCATATTCAGCACACATCTGGTGTATCTGAACTCTGGCTCATCAGCGTAATGAATGCGTTGTGTAAAACGAATGGGAAAATAATGTTAAAAGATTAATGGGTAATATAAAAAAAAATACCAAAAAAATGGTAGTTCTCTGATGTCCCCCACCCCCTTAAACCCAGATCATTTTTGTACTCTTCTCATGCTTCATATCAGCAACCCTTGGGAACCTCCACAGTTAGCACCGGTAGCAGCACCTATAAGAGCAGAATTGTTAAAGAGACTCTGGGATGTGGAATATATATATAAATATAGAAATTGTCAAAAATATATATAATAGACAGTTTCAGAGAAGTGGTTAAGCTTTCCAAGTGATGAGAATAAAATAATAATAATAACAATAACAATAATAATAATAATAATAATAATAATAATAATAATATACTCAGTGTGTTCCATGCATATTCCAATTCCACTTGATGAGAAAATGTAATGTAACCTTTAAATTAGGCTACAGGCATGCAGAATTATCATGCGCAAGATTCACGTCCAAATTGTTTTGGAAACCACAGCTTGTAGGGAATCCTGGCTGTCTTGTGGCAGGCATGAGAGATCCTAAAGACAAGTAGTGTTGTGTTATGGCATAGCTGCCAAGTTATCCCTTTTTTACAGGGATTTTCCCTTATGCTGAATAGGCTTCCTCGCGAGAAAAGTGAAAACTTGGCAGCTATGGTTATGGTGTAAAGGATGATGATAAGCAACTATACCAAGAAGAGAAAGTGGTGGTGGTGGTGAAAGTAAACTAAGTTTGCTTCTTTCCTATTTAATTGTAAAGGATTCGTCAAAAGGGGTCAACAAGCGACAGTCCATTTGCTCATCTGGCCCTCGGGAATGAATATGTGTCAGCCATTTCTGACATGTTGGAAAGGCCTCTTTACCCTCTTTTGACACCTGAGTTGTATGTTTTTAGGACTTGGCCTATTTCTGTGGTTGTAAGTTGTTTTAAGTTGTTTTTAAAACTGTGTTGTAACCTACCTAAGGAACATAGGGTGAAGACTGAATAAACAGTAATAATTCAGTTCCCCTTCTCACCAGTATTTCGATTCTCATTACAAGTCAATTTAGGCAAAAGCCCAGTTTGAGCATCACATGAGAAATCACCCAAGTAACTATCCTGAATTCTAAAACCAATTCTACAGATTATCAAGCAAACCCGTTCGCATGCTAGCTCCTTGAGGTGACGAGACATAACCAAGGGCCTCATAAATACATAACATGCATGCTGCTTCAGAGTTAAGGCTTTTCTTGACTCCTTAGCCTCAACATGCAGTTTGTATCCCTGCCAGACTGCTCTAAGAGCTGGGAGAGTTTTTTCTTTTTAAAACTCTGTACCTTCTGATATTTGTAAAAGATTGTATTACTGCTCATTAGAAAGAAAATATGAACCGAAAGGTTTTTTTGGGGGGGAGGGGGATATAGAATTAAATTCTAATAAGCCCATTTATGCTGTGCTATATTGATAAAGTAAAACATATTTTTGCATGAAAAAGTGTCCATAGATAGATAGATAGATGATAGATAGATGATAGATAGATAGATAGATGATAGATAGATAGATAGATGATAGATATAGATAGATGATAGATAACTAGATCGATCGATCGATAGATATAGATGATACATAGATAGATAGATGATAGCTAGAGATAGATAGCTAGATACAGACAGATAGACAGGTGATAGGTGATAGGTGACAGATAGATGATAGATAGATAGATATATAGATAGATAGATATTTAGCATTGCTGTATGTAGAGATAGACAGCTGAATCAGTGGGTGATTCCATTGCATTGCTTTTTAGACTCCAGTGAGCATTCACGTTCTATTAGCAGCATGTGTGTCTTGTGTAAACAAACTGGATAATAGCCTTGGAAAGTTGTTGGTACATTCCCTGTGGAACCATTTAAGGAAGCTTTTGGCAGCAAAAGTTAGTCTTGCTAGGCTACTTCCCATTGGGAGCAATGCACCACTAGTATTAGAGTGCTGCCTGTTCGCTGCCTGTTAGCTGATTGTTACTATGTGGAGTTCATATGGGAAACCAATGTGGGCTTTTGCTTGTAAAGGCTGCTAGGAGTTGTTAAGAGACCCCTGACATCCCCATAGAGACATTCCCCAAAATTCCATGTGAAGAGAGATTGATTGTTAAGCCCTATGTTTGCCCTATGTTGCATGGCACTTTCCAAATGATCAGCAACCACAAAAGAACCTTTAAGACAGTTCCTGAATATTGTTTTTGAACATTGTTTTATTCAACCCTAGAACCACTTATGCTGAAGGGCAGTCTAAAGCGAATAAATAACCAATAATTGAGAAAGATATTCATATCCACACTTACCTCGCATTTGCATGCACACACCTCTGACTTGATTCCTTGATCAAACTGGAACAAAGGTTCTCAGACTGTGCCCTGTGGGCCATTAGTTGTCTTAACTAAGGTTGCCGGATTAATCCCACCCCCCCACCCCCCACTTCCCCCAACAATGAATATTGAGGCTCTTTTGACCAACACTGTACAGTGGAACCTCTGTTTACGCCTACCTCTGTTTACGAACGCCACGGACCCGGAAGTGTTTACATCCGGGTTCTGTGGCGTCGGATGCGCAGACGCGGTCTGCGCAGCTTACGCATGCGCAGAAGCGATCTCTGCAGCGTGCGCGTGCACAGAAGCGCTCTATCAGCGCTTTGCGCATGCGCAGAAGCATGCCTTCGGCGAGTAAATGCCTCGGCGAGTGAACGCCTCCACAGAACGGATTGTGTTCGCAAACTGAGGTACCACTGTATAGGGTAACAGGGGAGTTTGAGAAATGAGAATGTAATAGAACCCAGAGGCTGATAAACTAGGTGGGGGCTTTAAAGCGCTTTCTCCGGTGAGAAATCCCTTTGCAAAAGAGCTTTTAAGCCCTCTGCCTTGTTTACTGGGCTCTGGGAAAGCCGTCAGGAGAGCTTCCAGAATCTGGTAAGCAACTGTCTCCCAATCCCTTTCTAATTTCTTATTTATTAGCAATCAGTTTAAGGGTGCAATCATGTATATAAAATCTGCTTAAGTTGCAGGCCTACTGCACTTGCATGTGTATATATAATTAGAAAACATCATCACAGGCAACATAATACTGTACAGTATATCCCCAAACAATGAAAGTTTTCTATTATCTTACATATATTTTTCCCACATCACCCCAACACCAGTAGTTTCATTGATGTTATGACACTAACGACTTCACCCAAAATGTAAGACATTGGATAGCTGCTGAGAAGTAGCTTTTTTTTAAAAAAAAAAGGAAATAAAACAAGCTTGTTAATAATAATTAAATTAAGTAGATAATGAAGGCAGAATCAAAATGACTCAAGGGCATTTTTGTGTGCAAAGTCAATTAATAACAGTGACTGTTCATATTTTCTGCACCACTGGGACATTCACCCAGTTGGTTCCATTACTTCTCAGAAAGAACAATGTTGTAACCTATAAGCTGCTGACTCGAGATGTGCATTTATCCTTATACTCTACACTGGGATCTTCAAAGAGCAACAGAACGCAGTTGAACTATGCCTTCCCTTCCCTTCTCTTTTGGATAGTTTAAGGTTTTGGTCCCCTCTCCCTCCGCAACACACAGCCATAATCCATAAAGCACCTCCTCTATCCTTAACGGTCTCAAATTATATTGAAGATGGGATTTGAGTGTTACACAGCAGACAGCCCCTAAGAAGTTGAACCTTTCACTTTTCCCAAATATGTGCAAAAGGTTGGTTCTTTGCCTACTTCACAAGGTCTGCAGCACAAACCCGGCACAGGATACCGATAGCTGCCATCTTCATTCACAGGGCAGACATTGCCGGTGTGTCTGTGTGTGGAAAGGCAATTCACGCTCACACTGTGCTTTAAAGAATGTGAATAAATGAAAAGCTACCTTAATATGAGAATAGTGAAGCTCCCACATATTTTCTACAAATCATAAATATTGTGGAGAGCATACTGTTTTATACGGTCTCGAAGGTTCACTAAAACATGCCTAAGGCAATTTAGCTAATGGATTTTATTAGTGGGAAATTTTGTGTGGGAATATCTTAATCTGGCACAGGTTTCGTGTGTTTTGCATAATGAGGTGTATATTTGATTGCAGCGTGTAATTTGACTGTCCATTTCAGAAAGCAAAACAAGTATTGAAATGTGTTAAGTAACAGAGTAATAGAATTCGCGCGTTCCCTTAAATGGAACGGACTAACCCTGTGCCTCTTTCAGATCACTTTTAAAATGCCTGCAGAACTAAAAAAGTGGAGTTGTGTCATTTAATGCTTGTTGTAATGGGGTTTTGATTTTTGATTCCCCCCCCCCCCCGCTTATAAGTCTACTAATTGTACATGGGATTAAAGTAACTTGCCAAATATAAGTGCAATAGCTGCCACACTCCTGCATTATAGGGAACTACAGGCCACCCAAGGACACGGGTGGCATTGTGGTCTAAACCACAGAGCCTAGGGCTTGCCGATCAGAAGGTCGGAGGTTCGAATCCCCATGACGGAGTGAGCTCCAGTTGCTCTGTCCCAGCTCCTGCCAACCTAGCAGTTCGAAAACACATCAAAGTGCAAAAATAGGTACCGCTCCCGGGGGGGGGAGGTAAACGGCGTTTCCGTGTGTTGCTCTGGTTCGCCAGAAGCAGCTTAGTCATGCTGGCCAAATGACCTGGAAGCTGTACGCTGGCTCCCTCGGCCAGTAAAGCGAGATGAGCGCCACAACCCCAGAGTTGTCTGCGACTGGACGTAACGGTAAGGCGTCTCTTTACCTTTAACTTTACAGGCCACCCAAGCCTACCCTGGTATAACGGGAAGGCACAATGCCTTGACTCTTTCAAGGGATGTTGCAGCAGCCCCATCCCTCAGGAAGCAGCACCACCCCAACATGGCCAAGAGAAGACAGGGCAAAGGAAACTAAACTGGTGGGGCCATGCTACTGCCCACCCTGTTGAGAGAGCATGCCTCAAGGAACCTAACTGTGAGTTTGCTTCACATCCCTCATCTATGACAGATTTGGCTCGTTAGCTCACCGTTTTATAAAATTCAGAACTCCCGTCCTGGTGACACACAGTATTTGGACATTGCTCTTTCCACACCTAGGCGTTTAGAGAACTTCCACACCTTTGTGAATGGCATAAAAAGAGATGGGGGAAATACAGATGGGATAACTTCATCCACCTGTCTTTCCCTATCGTAGTGTTGAGATGCCAGAAAAAGCTCAGCCTAGTAGAAAGATAAAAATCTCATAGGCTTCCACACTATTGGCTCCGCGGCTTTCCTACTCCTTTCTTGGCATCAGATCTCAGTCAGTAGCTGAATAATGGGATACTCATCCTTGTCTAATTGATTCTTGGCCCTTAATGCCACCAAACAACATTACCACATTTCAGCCCAAGGGGGCCGGACGGTTCATTACTCCTACCTTCACCACAAAATCCCTTGGTTAATTGCACTGTAGGTGTCATTTCCCCCCATATACCATGAGGTTTATACATACAAAATAGGTTTAAAGACTCTCTCAAGGCAAATCTTTAAAAAATGTAGTATAAACATCGACAATTGGGAAACACTGGCCTGCGGGCGCTCCAGTTGGAGAACAGCCTTTACCAAAGGTGTCATGGACTTTGAAGACACTTGAACTCAGGATGAAAGGGAGAAACATGCTAAGAGGAAGACACATTTGGCAAACCCCTCACCACGCTCAACTCCAATCTGGAAACCCATGTCCCCACTGTGGAAGGATGTGTGGATCCAGAATTGGCCTCCACAGTCACCTACAGACGCACTGTTAAGACCATATTCATGGCTACGAGGGATTGCCAAAGAAGAAGAAGATACCATGAGAATCAGGTACACTGAAAATTTCATAAAATCCACTTAATTAGAATGGGGGTTGCACCTGCTAATATTTATATATTCTATGAATTGCAAAGCCTGTTTCATCTAAATGGATATCTGGGAACACTAAGGAAAAACAGAGCATGGGATAATTTCAAGATAAGTCTGTTAATGATCAAGATTCCTAGCTAAACACAACACCCATAAACATTATGTTTCCTGACAGCTGCAAGCACAAGAATCTAAAATGGCAGTAGCCAATACTATACAACACTGAACCATGTAATTTACATCTTGGAGAAATTAAACACAGCATAATGGCCTAGCTTCCAGGCAAAGATACTATTAAATTTGCTGCAGTAGATTATGACATCATCTGAAACCCCAGGATACACATTTCAAACCAGTTATTATGGTTTGCATTATGAACTGCTGTTCTGGTTAGGTCCCCCCCCCCTTTAATCCATTGCAGGAATTGTTATTTATCATGGTTGCATGTGCCACCAGTTGTTGTGCAAAGCAGTGACCCAGTGATGCCACTGGTATGTTTCAGATGGGGGCATACAGAGGAACAGGCAACATGAGCTGTGGTGGGCATACAGTCATACCTCGGGTTACGTCCGCTGCAGGTTGCATTTTTCCAGGTTGCGGATGCGGCAGACCCAGGAGTGTTTACTTCCAGGTTCCGCTGCGTGCACATGCACAAAAGCGTTCTGCATGCTGCGTGCATGCGTAGAAGCGCTCTATCATGCAGAAGCGCATGCGTGAAAGCGCCGCTCAGGTTGTGGGCTTTTCAGGGTGTGATCGGCACCCTGGAACGGATTGGGTCTGCAACCCGAGGTACCACTGTAATTGGTGTGGTGAGGTGAGCTTCTGCTATTTCTTTTCTCATGATCCTCTTATTTAGTATCTCTGGCGACTGGAAAGGGACCAGCTCCTAGAGGTAGAGCATTTGCATTCCAAGGTGCCAGCTTCAGTCCCCAAAGGGCTGGAAAAAAAGATTCCTGCCTGAAATTCTGGAAAGCTGCTGTCTGTCAGGACAGACAATATTGAGAAAGATGGACCAATGGGTCTAACTCAGTGAGAATGCACATGAGTGCTCGGTAACACTTGTGGGTTCAGACATGTGTCACATAACAGTTGAAGCCCAATAGCACCTGGAGGGCGCCATGTTGATTACCCCTGCAATACTCCTACGTTACGGCAGAGGTTGGATCTTGCTCAGTGTTTTTGACTGTGAACCACTCTGTGATATTCAGATGAAAGGCAGCATACAAAGTAAGTAAGTAAGTAAGTAAGTAAGTAAGTAAGTAAGTAAGCAAGTAAGTAAGTAAGTAAACAAACAAATTTCCGCCATTGCTTCCTTTTTCTGTTGCAGCTTTGCAAAAATATGGTAATGTTCATTTCTTCAGGTTTATTTTTTCCCACCACACTTTTTGCCACCTTCTCAACCTAAATCTTACTCTCCTATGCACCAGCTCCTCGCAGTCCAGGTAAGCTGATAGAGTAAAGCAAGAATGCAGTGCCCTAGTTACTGGGGGGGGGGGGCTAGCCAGGTTCTTTGCCCTGAGTAAAGTATCCAGAGGGATGCTATTGAGTCTCCCAGGCACTGTGTGTGTGTGTGTGTGTGTGTGTGTGTGTGTGTGTGTGTGCGTGCATGCATGAGGGAGGGCAAACCGGGTCTCTGACCCACATGAAATAAAGTCCAGTTTCACCCCTGCAAGGATGCACCAGTAGGTCTTTAATCAGCCTAAATCCAAAACACAGTCACCTTAAGCAAAACAGCTCTATGAGATTCTTGAAGGGGGGATTTACAAATTTCTGTGGCTCATGGCCTCCTTTGGATCCCTCTGCAATAGTCTCCTTCACAGCACCACCTAGGTATTTGTTGACATTTAAAAAGTATGATGTGTATGTGTGCTCACTGCCCCACATACAGTTTGCTGTCAATAAAACTCTATCAGCGAATAGGTTTACTGAGCTGTCCCCATTGCTTTCTTCGGTTTCCATCTAGCTTCTCAGGAAAAGGAAAATAACAACAATTAAATGTTTATTCCAGGGCCCAAGATTAACAGATAGTGCCCCTGCAGCCTTTTCTCACAGATAGAGGAGAATTCAATGAAAATGTGATTAGCAGTGGGAAGGTGGAGGCAATGCAGCTAAGAGGTGGTGGACTGGCAGCCTGGTGCTTTATATCATTGTCCACAAATGAATGGTTAATGTACTCCTGCAATTATGAAAACCAAACAAATGCTGAATTGATGAACATGACGACCTGTAAGCTTGGCTCAGAAGAACTGATATGAGAACACAGTGCATTCCCCCTCCCCCGTTCTCTCTTCAAGCAACATGCCACATGGTTGAACTGCTTGGCTAATTTTCTGAATTTCTTTCCTTTTTTCTTTTTTTTTTCTTTTTCTCTTTGCTCTTATCCCATTTATTCTTTAATAGCCATCGGTACTGAAGCTGATGTCTGCAAAAGCGAGTGAGTTGATTAATAGGTATTTTATACATCTGGTATTTTCTCATAAAAGGCTGGTAAACTTATTTCAATTATCATACCACCAACAAGGATGCAATCTGTTCACAATGGCTGTTTACGAATGGCTGCTTTGGGTAATGGCTGTTTTCTTAGCATGGGGAATGAAATATAATATTATTAAACAGAGATATGCAGAACAATATGTCAACTTATCTGTCTTCCCAAGGTTTATAGGCTTCATTCTTATTTTATTTTTTTACAATGTTTATTTTATTTTATGGCACCAAACGGTAAAGTATCTCCTACTTGCAAAGACCTCATTTCTTTTATTTTTCCTTTAATGTCCTTGAATATTAGCTTCTACAAACTTGTAAGCAGTCAGTGCGGGAAACCTGTGGTAGGTTACTTATTAATTCAGTTCAGATAAATGTGTTGGAATGAAAGTGATAATGAAGCAAGATGTTTATCCTTGAAGGAGGAGGTAGGTCCCCTCTGGCAGAAAGTGAAGGCATTTCCTGTTCTACCCCACCACCTGTGAAAGTGTCACACGCTAGTTCTTCATGAAGAGCTGTGCCAACAAAACCCCTTTGGGTTTGCCAAAGATGCTAGGCAACATGGTATTGGGTGAACTGGAGGACGAACTGTGGGGCATAGCTGCCAAGTTATCCCTTTTTTAAGGGAAATTCCCTTATGCTGAATAGGCTTCCTCGTGAGAAAAGGGAAAACTTGGCAGCTATGACTGTGGGGGGGGGGGAACCCAGCAAAGGGCATTAAATACAGTTCATATAATCACTTCCTCCAATAGCAAAAGCAGGTGGTGAGTGTTGGTGGTAAAAAAATGAGACCAAGCAAAGGTGATTAACCAGCTCAGGGAAACACTGGTGCTTACAGAAAGTACACACACACACACAAACCCCAACCTTTCTTAATAGCCCAAGGGGCACCCCTACCTACAAACCCCAGCCCAACAAGGAATGTGGATTGTCTGTTGGAAACGAAATCAAGAAACTGGGGTTTGTGGTGGAAAAGCCTGCTCAGAGTGAAGAGAGAGCTGGAACCCTGAAACCTACTCTGAAGAGGAGAGGGAGACTAAACTGCAACATTTGGAGACACGAGCAGCCAGGAAATGAGGGGGAAGGCAGAGCCCTGGAGCACCAGAAGGACGTGGGCGTCATGGTTATCTCCAGAAATAGACTGGAAAGAGAAGTTGCTGAATTGCAACTTATCACCAAGCTTAAAACCATGGAGAGACCTGGTTTGAACAGAGACGTTGGATTCTTATCTCATTATACATGCTAAAGCGATCTCCAGTCATCTCACCCCTTGCTTTTTCATGCAAGACCATTTGCAATCATTTACAGTCGTCAACAGCTATCAGTCAGTCAATCACCCATACCCCTCCCCACCCTTTCTCTATATATAAGCGTCTGGGGACTTCTATTTCAGTGTATCTGAAGAAGTGTGCATGCACACAAAAGCTCATACCAAAATAAAAAACTTAGTTGGTCTTTAAGGTGCTGCTGGAAGGAATTTTTTTTATTTTGTTATAACTTTTACAGTTACTGTACTTTCACAGGTCAGGAATATGACCTAGTTTTCACCTTTTTTCATTATATACCCATTACTGGAAAGCCAAAGTATATTGTGGCCTGGGATATCCATGCAAAATGTCCTTTGTATCGTGTTCACACACAAACACACACACACACCGCCGACCCATCAAACATTGTATATCTATTTCTGAGGGGGGAAAGGGGAAAAATATATATTAGTGTTGCAAATATATTAAGGAAAAAGGAAGGGAATGAAACATATACCAGCTGTTACTTTTCAGTTTAAATGTAGAAACTGTAACTGTAATGGACTGGGCTGTATTTTTAAACATGTTTAAAAATTAAAGAGTATTTAGCACACAGAGACGCGAGACTATATACCTTTCAAAAATATGGTAAATGTTTAATTTAGGAGCAGAGAAAGCAGATGGTTTCTGGAAACAGAAATCTCAGTATTACTGAGCAGATGATATCCATTTATAGTGTTAAGAAACTTATTAGAAAACAAACTTCCAGGATCCAAGCAGCGGAGGCTGGCCCAGAGGGCAAAGGGGGCACATTCCCCAGCAACCTCAGCCTGTTCGCAATCCAGGCCGTGGCACTACGTGTCAGCTGCCTCCTCCTTTAGGCTCCGTACACATCATACATTTAAGGCATATGTAAAGCACATTTTGACCCAAAGACTTACCAGGGTGCTTCTGAAACAATGATTATTACATTTCTGTCTGAAGGCATAGGAGCCAACTTCTAGGGGCCAAGGTCCCTTCGGACACCCCAATAAAATATTTGAGGGGGCTGGGCCCCCTCAAAGTTGATAGGTGTTGCCATTCAAATGGTGTGTGTACACCGTTTAGATTGATTATGCGAGGTGGGGCTTACCTGGCTCCCTCCCAATATATTATTCAAGTTGGCACCCCCCTGTTTGAAGGTGACTGAAAGGGATGACAATGTGTGCCATACTGCTAATTTACCACCCCTTATTATCAAGCACAGGCTTATGATTTTCCTTGTCACTTTTATCCCTCTCTGCCATTCCATGTCTTATACATTTTGGGATATAAGGTTACATGCATTGGGAGGGCCATAGCTCGGTGTTAAAGCATCTGCTTTGCATGCAGAAGGTCCCAGATTCAATCCATGTCAATCCAGGTAGCGCTAGAAAAGGTCCCCTGTCTGGAATCCTGGAGAGCCACTGCCACTCGGTAGGATTCAGACAGTACCGAGCTAGATGGAACAATGGTCTGAGTCAGGACAAGCAGCTGCTTATATTCCTACTTCTTACATTAGAACCTCAAAATATGTATAATGTGCTATCTAGGCATTACTCGTCTGTTTTTGGAAGCTAAGTTTAATGTTAGTTGACCTGATACTAGCCTGCATTTATTGTTGTAAAGAAGAAGAAGGTGAGAGATGAATTTAAATTCATTATATGCAACAATATAATAAAATAGGAGAAAATAGTAATCAAACTACCATAATACAAATGGAGTTGCAAATACAGTAGTAATTACAAAGATGGTTGCCATGCAACTGGAAGGAGTCCTACGAACACTGCACGCAAATACATTTGTTAAGTATGCTGATATTTTGCCTTGACCTTTTCCAGTTATACACCTGACCACACAGTCTGCAGATGGATTTGTGAGGATGATAACATTAAAGGTATATTATGGGGGGGGGGGAAGGAGGTGGTGGAGATGAACCTGTTGTGCTATTTTTTTAAATACTAAATATAGTAAAACGATTTTCATTGTATTCAAAAGGTTAGGGATAAGGAGTTCATGTGCTAAAAATAAAAAAAAGCAATTCACATAGAAATGGTTTTGTCAGTACGGATTATTTCCCTCTTACAAATAAAGGGGCCCAATCCAATTAATCCTCTGTTGCAAGCCACCCCGATCTCCGAGCAGTACACGATTTCAGGGGTTCGGTTTTCTCAGAATGAGGCACAGCAGAGACTGCGGTGTCTTTATGATATATGGTTGAGACATATATACAACCGGAGCCTACAATGGAGGGGCTCACTGTGGGAATGTTCAGGGAGGCAGGAGAGGATATTTTGCTTAATGATATCCTTCCTGACTCGCATTAGCAAGTTCTATATCTTAGCAGAGTTTAAACATTCCCCTTTAAACGAACAGCGGTTTGCTTGTTGCAGGCTAGTTTTAGCCTCTAAATATAGGATTCCTGGTAAGATCCCCTCTTGTCCCTCTTAAAAAAAAAAGAAACACAACAATCTTACTAAAGTCAATATAAAAGTAGTTTACTCACATTCATTCAGTTCACAGTTAGATATCTGAAGGCAGACTTACGTTACATAAGTAGGTATATACAGTACATGTGTGGAACTATCCCATAAGGGAGTTAGTTCCCATGTGACTGCAAACAAGTAGTCACTTCTGCTGACTCATAGAAAAACAAAACGGAGAAGAGCCAAGAGAGAGAGAGCGGTGTGCTCCCTGCCTTGCTCTTGTTCCCTGAGCAGAGAGAGGGCCACATTAGACTGCGGCCGCCTCTAGTCACATGCAAGAGGAAGTTTGTCCCAACTCAGGAGGAAACAGGATGTGGCTGAAACCCAGCCAGATGGGCTGGGTATAAATAATAAATCTATTATTATTATTATTATTATTATTATTATTATTATTATTATTATTGGCATGCTTAGCATAAATATATATATGGAAAAGCCAGAAACATTGTATTAAGAGGAAGGTTTTTGCACAAAATTAGGTTCCGGGAATAGAAGTCAACCAATGTGTCCTCTGTTTTGCTCTTCAAAATATGGCAACCCTAGGTGTGTCACTGGCCCAGTCAGTGCAAAAAAAGTTTCAACAGCTATGCTAAGTCTGAAAATACATCTGAAAATATCTGAGATAAATTACGTTGTCATACATGTCACTGCAAAGTGGAAACTGAGAACACTTCTAGTGTATATGAATGACATTTTTATTATTATTACATTATACCCTCATAAAAATGAGATCTCGGCCCTGTAAACCTGAAGGAGTGCCTCCACCCCCACTGAGATACAGCTCTGAGGACCTTCTAGTGGTTCCCTCACTGTGAGAAGTGAAGTTACAAGGAACCAGGCAGAGGGCCTTCTCCGCAGTGGCACCCACCCTGTGGAACGCCTTCCCATCAGATGTCAAGGAAATAAACAAATATCTGACTTTTTATGTTTGATGTTTTAGTATGTTCTGTGAGCTGCCAAGATTGGCTGGGGAAACCCAGCCAGATAGGCGGAGTATTTAATAATGATGATGATGATGATAATAATAATAATAAATAATATCATCTGTTCTACAGAGCTGCATACAGCATACTGCATATAAGTAGAATATTTATCTAATATACAAAACGCACCACAAGAGTGTCACTAGCATTATGACTTAGTAAGCTGTTCTGCCAAAAATGCAGATGTATGATTTGGGTTAAAAGTGTGACCCACTGTATAGGATATAGACTATTTTCGTGGCTCATTTATTTCATATAGAGGGAAACAGTCACATCACGATCAGAGTGGAAGAATTCATTGAGTTTCAGGGGGAAAAAAGAAACTGATCTTATAGATAGGAATATCCCTAGGCTATGAAAAGATTGGGATGTATAAACTTCACAGTGCCCTGTGCTTCTCTGAAAATTGAGATTGAAATCTCTGAGAATGGAGGGAAAATGTTTATCCAATATAGGCATTATAGAAAGAAATAAGTCATCTTTGTGACACAGATACATTAGATTTTAGCAAATCTCACACTCTTCAGGTAAATGGTTTTTTTTCTCCAGTAACCAGGTTCACCCTCAGCAATAAAGCCTATTAGATTATGTAGTATATCATACGTCCACGATGAAAAGATTATGAACCTACACACCCAGTACACATTATGAGGTGTTAGAAATGTACTTATAAATGATTAAGGCTGGAATCCTGTACTCTCTTACCTGGAAGCTCCAATTAAATCAATAGGGCTTACTTCTGAGTTGTCATCTATAGAATGGCCATGCAAACCTGCTTATTTCATAGGCAGAGACTCCCTGAAGAATTTTGTGGTGAAAGTGGTGAATTTTGTGGGGGGGGGGGATCTGAATTTGATGGGTTTTTTCCCCCTCCAGAGTCTCTTCTTATAATTTTGGAATTTTATATTCAAAACATCAAAAGAGTTGCCCCCTACTCTTCTAAGGGAATGTATACCCAATTCTCTCATTAGGTTGCAAATAAGTTCTCTCTTGCTATCTACTCTACTACTTTTGCTTTAAATTTCAGAACTGTGCTTCACATTCTCACTTAGTTCTGGGTGTATCCAGAGTTCCCCGACTGTCATACCATATTACAGGTTGGGCACCCACATGTTTGACAGTTTCCGCACATAAAACGCTCCCTGCACATTAAAAAAGAAAAAAATAAGCACAGACTCTGTCATTGACATGCTACTTTTTTTTTCATAGCTGAAATGTAAAGGAATTACAAAATGGAATGTTCTGCTGTTGATCTGTCCTCTTTGAATATATTAATGATCCACTCTCTAATGATGGCCCATTCCTATGGCCATCTCATTAGATGAAGCCATAGTCAATAAGGTTTTCTTGCTCCATCAACAGGCATGCATAGACATCGGTGTAGCTTAGTATCCACATTCACTTGCACCCATAGCTTTTCATTTTTAACAACATGGCTGCCATGGGTGAGGCAGTCATATGATTGAAAATCATTCTCCTCCACCTGCCCAAATCCCAGTTATGAAAGTTCAAGGTCAGAGGTGGTGGTGGTGGTGGTGTAAATTCACACTCGCTTCCACTCTGATTTACAAATAAGCACTGAGTTTATGCAGTCCAAGACAATGCTTAAGTAATGGCGTATCAACTTAGCAAAACAAGAAAGTAGGGAACAAGAGATCATCTATAATTTTCCAAACAGCCATATTTAATTTCATCACGCAGCTCAACAACCAAGCCTGAGACAAGGCGTGTATGCTTTAGTGTTCCGTTCTAATCAAACACTTCATTTATTTTTATTAAGATTAGAATCTTACCTCAACCTTGTGAACCGCAGCTCCTGTTGAGAAACAGAAAGAGAATTGTAATTTTATTGTATTGTATTCACTGGTTATGTTATAAAAGGCTAGCACCCTGATTTGATATTGCACATAGAAAAACAATCAGGCAAAGATCCTTTGTCAACTATCCAACTTTAATCCAACTTTTTTTAAAAAAAATATTTTAGTGGAGAGAACATATTTGGGCATCATCCATTCCTACCATGTGCACCATGCCCAGAGAGTTTGCCATAGGCCATAAAAAGTCCACTTCCTGCCCCTTGGTGTACACTGGTAGCCATGCATGGATACAAGAATCATCCTGTGCCATAGTGGAAAATAGGAGGCCTGCAGCCTTCTACCCTTTGCTTGGTCAAGGAGGAAGAAGAAGAAGAAGAAGAGGAGGAGGAGGAGGAGGAGGAGGAGGAGGAGGAGGAGGAGGAGGAGGAGGAGCTTGGATTTGATATCCCGCTTTATCACTGCCCTAAGGAGTCTCAAAGTGGCTAACATTCTCCTTTCCCTTCCTCCCCCACAACAAACACTCTGTGAGGTGAGGTTGAGAGACTCTTTCAGTGTGGTGCAGTGGTTAGAGAGTCAGATTAGGACGTGTAAAACCAGGATTAAAATCCCTACTTGGACATGAAGCTCCCTGGGTTCTTGTAGAGATTAATGGAGGAGACAGAGAACCTGTACACCACCTTGAGTTACTTGGAGAAAAAAGTGGGATAATAAATGCAATAACCCTTGCTGGACTGGTAGCAGAAATGGAGCAATATAGACTTCGGGTCAAATACTTGCACCTAGAGACCATGGGCTGGAAACATTTAGATGTAGGTTTAGTACACTGGTCTACAGAAGGCACTTAGTTCCAGTCATTCTCTGAAGTCACAGAAAATGAACTTTATTAACCAGATAACTGGTAAGAACAGCACCACCATGTTGTTGTTTTAATCAATTTGAGTGGTATTCAACAAAGTAGTCCAGCTACAGCAAGGACACTTGGCTGTTAAGTGGAACTTCCCTTCCCTGTCCCCAATGCCATCTAAATCTGTTTTGAGTGTTCCTGCAACCTTCCAGAGTAGATTCAGGGGGATGCAGAGAGGGGAGGGGAGGGGAGGGGAGGAGGATCTATTATCCATGGAAATCCTTACACTAGCAGAAGTATTTTATTGGATACCACACTTTATATCTCATAAAGGCATAAATCTGCAATAATAACCTCACTTACTTTGGAGTAAGTCCGTTGAGTTCAATAGGACTTACTTCTGAATGTGCATGGTTAGGATCGCACTGCTTGCCATGAAATGGATGTGCAGTCGTACCTTGGTTGTCAAACGAAATCTGTTCCGTAAGTCCGTTCGACTTCCAAAATTTTTCGAAAACCAAGGTCGGCTTCTGATTGGCTGCACTCAATTGGAAGCCGCAGAAGCTGTGTCTGATGTTTGAGTTCCAAAGAATGTTTGCTTGCAAACCGGAACACTCACTTCCAGGTTTGCGGCATTCAGGAGCCAAAACATCTGAGTTCCAGGGCGTTCGACAACCAAGGTATGATTGTAGTCCATTTTTATTATTCAGAGTTCTATGAAACAAAACATAATTGTTCCCAAACACTAATTTGCCATATATGAATTGAGAAGCTGCAACAAAGTGAGTTGGCTAATAAGCCTTTGCCATTAGGAAATGGCTATTTAAGGTTCTCAAATGTGTAACTACCCTGTTTCTCATATTTTAAGACATACCCATAAAATAAGCCATAGCAGGATTTTTAAGCATTCAAGGAATATAAGCCATACCCCGAAAATAAGACATAGTGATAGGCGCAGCAGCAATGCCAGCCGCGGCAGGAGGAGGAGGAAAAAAATAAGACATCCCTTGAAAATAAGCCATAGTGTGTTTTTTTGAGGAAAAAATAAATATAAGACGTGTCTTATAATATGAGAAACACGGTAATATGGCATCTGGATCACTTTTTGTTTGCATTATTATTGTATCATGAATCAGTAGTTTTGTTTATTGCTTCTAGAAATAGAACTTTGTACTGTAATTTGCAATAAAATATCATATTTCTTGAATAAGGCCTACAACCTTTACTGAAATAGTATGAAGAAAATTGAGCTTTCGGCAGAAAGATCACTTTATATTTATACAACATATAAATAAGGTGAAAATTACTTTCCTTCCTATTAACACCTCCTACTGGAGACCACTAACAAAATGCTTCATTATATCCACTCACTGACTCAATTAAACTTGAGGTGAAATCATGTCAGAATGATTTTCCGTAACTTGGGGAAAACAATACAGTTTTTCTTCTTTTGGGGGGTTGGGTTGAAAGACCAATAAGCATAGGCAGAAGAAGTTCTTTTCTGCACATTTATTTCATCTGAAGACAGAAAATAAAAATATATTCATGATTCCTTCCAGTAGCACCTTAGAGACCAACTAAGTTTGTCATTGGTATGAGCTTGTGTGTGCATGTACGGAAGATCTGAAGAAGTGTGCATGCAAACAAAAGCTTATACCTATGACAAACTTAGTTGGTCTCTAAGGTGCTACTGGAAGGAATTTTTTTATTTTGTTTCGACTACGTCAGACCAACATGGCTACCTACCTGTAACTAGAAATATATTTATGATGTTATGGGGGTGGGCTAGAGCCTCCTAAATGTGTTGTGATTTAGTAAAAATTACAATTAATCAAGGTTTGATTAAACTTTGCCAAACATGGAAACATAGGTGCCAACTCCCAGATTGAAAAATCCGGGATCAGCGCGGCGTGGCACCAGAAGTCACGCTGCGGCCATTTTGGAACTGGGCAGAGCAGCACCGGAAGTCGCTTCTACGCATGCTCTGCCCATTTCCAAAATGGCCGCAGCACCAGAAATCGCTTCTGCGCATGTCCAGAGACTCCAGACATGCACAGAAGGAGCCTCCCCAGGCCAGAAAGAATCCGGGGGATTTATGGGGTTTTCTAAAATCTGGACTGCCAGCCGGAAACGGCTGGAAAAACGGGGTTTTCCCGGGGAATACGGGAGACTTGGCAGCTATGCATGGAAACCCCATGGTTCCAGTTATGCCAAGGAGCCACACTAGTTCAGCAAAGCTAGCAGGATGGGCCATTAGTAAGGGACAATGGCCAATGATGGCCCATCAAGGGAACCATCAGAGATCAAGATTGCCAGGCAAAGGGGAGTGGGGCCCCTTCTTGGCTGGGTTTATGCATAAAATCATATAATTGTAGAGTTGGAAAGGATCCAGAGGATCATCTAGTCCACCCGGCTGCAATGCAGGAAAATGTAGCTGTCCCATACGGGAATCAAACCTGCAACCTTGGCGTAGTCAGCATCACATTCTAAGCAACTGAGCTACCCAGGGACTAATGGGCAGGTGCAAAGGCCAGGTTCAGGGTTTCAGTTTTGAATGAAGTAGCCTAGGGGGAGGTGCTTGGAGTCAGTTAGCATCAAGAAGGAGAAGGAGTGGCAGAACTCCAATACAGCTGGGACACAAAAAAATAGACACTGAGGATGGCGTTGATGTTGCCTTTGGAACCATTGCTGCCCTTATGGGGGAAGCCAGGCTACCATAGGATAGGAATGCCCTGCATTCCCTCCATCTAAGTGCAGGTGTAGCATATGGGAGGCATCCATCTGTTTCAGGCGACAATAGAAGAAGATGATGATGATAGAATAGAATAGAATAGTATAGAATAGAATAGTAATTTATTCATCAAGTACTTACATACTTGGAATTTGCTTTGGCTGATTTTACAATGTAAATGTACTTTATACAAAATATATGTTAAATATCTGTGTGAGGATCGGAGTGTGCAGAACACTATTTCAAGCAAAGAGGAGCCACTCCGACTGCGCCTGGAGCTTTTGCCTTCTGTCCCTGTAGTGCCTTCAGAACAGGTTGAGGTGGTTGTTGGTGCCTCTGGCGCCGAGTGAATTGCTCTAGTTGATAATGCTTGACTTTGCTATAAAACTGATTCAGGTCGTTTGCCAATTTTTGACTCTCCGTCCGGAGCAGAAGAATATGTTCTCTTATATTCAGTAAAAGAAGATGTTCTCTTATATTCAGAAATGTTCTGTAAATTCTTCCAAAGAGTAGACGAGACATGTTTGAGAACTGAGTCCGAATCATAGGTTCGTTTTGCCACTACAATCTCCTTTGTCAGTGCGCTCCTAGCTTGGTTGTACAAATTTCTGTCTCCTTTCCTCGAACCCTCCTCTTTAGCATATCAGAGTTTTCTTGATTAATAAGGTGCAGATCATCCATTTTATTGTCAAGTGTGTGAAGATTTGAGAGGTATATAGATGGTAAAGCCGATCTCATTCCTCACCTTTGTAGCTTAATCAAAGCGCTAGCACTTTAATAATAATAATAATAATAATAATAATAATAATAATAATAATAATAATATTTATACGCTGCCCATCTGGCTGGGTTTCCCCAGCCACTCTGGGCGGCTTCCAACAAAACAGTAAAATACAATAATCTATTAATCTTTAAAAGCTTCCCTAAACAGGGCTGCCTTCAGATGTTTCCTAAAAGTCTGGTAGTTGTGCCTTTGGGAGTGAAGTCAAATCGTTGGAGAGTTACAGTGCCTGCTGTTGCTGTAGAGACCAATGCGGGAGATCCAACAGGAAAGAAAATGGGAGGCATCTAAGGAAACTGGTGTGGCTTCATAAGGAGCTTACAGATGAACTGAGATTTAAGATGGGCATGCATAAGAAATAGAAGAAAGGGGAAATCCCAAAGTAAGAGTATACACAAGTAGCCAACATTTGCAGAGTGAATGTCAGGTGGGCTAAAGCTTAGAATCAGCTCAGGTCCTGTAAGAGAGGTTAAAAGTAATTTCTATAAGGTTTTTTCGGCTGTGTTCGAAGCAAGAGGAAGAACAAGCAAGTGGTAGGTCCTCTGCGTGGAGAAGACGAAGAAAGGCTATTGGGTGGAGGGCAGGACTCGAACCAAGGGCTTCAAGTTACAAGAAAGGAGATTCCGACTAAACATATGGGAAAAAAATTATGACAAAGCTGTTAGACAGTGGAACAATCTCCTGCAGTCATGGATGTTTTAGCTGAGATTCCTGAGTTGCAGGGGGTTGGACTGTATGACCCTTGGGTTCCTTCCAACTCTAAGATACTATGATTCTATGATAATACTCTTTGGAATTCATGCCGTTGGGTTTGTGTTGAAGAAATGGTGTGGTGGCTTAAAAATATAGTCCCTGTGACATTTTAAATCAGAAATAGCTTTCTCTGTTGCCTAATTTCCCCCTAGAACCTGGAGAGGTGAATCAGAAGGATACTGACATCAGTTGAAATAAAGCTTTACATTGTCTTTTATTGTGCAAGTGGGAATCATAAAGCACCTGACAGATTGAGGAATAAGGGATGCTCTGAAAGGTGTTAAAATATGGTATAAAAATATCTTTATAGTGATTAGCATGAGCAGTTAAGGTGAGGTAGACATGTTTTAAGATTTATAGTGGAACATTAGCCATTTGCTTTAACTATGAATTCATCAATTGCCTAGCTCTAGTCTTTTCACATAAATGACTTCTAAAAGGCAGGAAAAGGAAAAGACGTAGAGAACAGCTACCACAGTAGGAGGATTGTTCATCAGCCATCTTATTTCTAAGAAAAAGTGACATATTCTAATGAATGGTATGTATATTTATCTAGGACAACAGTCTGCATTTCAAGAATGAACGCATACCAGATTGAACCAAGAACCTATTCCCCCCCCCCATTTACAATTATACAAACTTCAAAACACTGACTTTTCATTTGCATTGCTGTTCACAAGAGAACAACAAAAACACAACAGTATACTGTGCGTTGTGTGAAAAACATGCTTAGATTTCGAGAACTGTCAGCTACTTCCAAAGTTTCCATTTGAGAGAGGGGGTTGAAAAATACTAATACTGTACAATATTATCTCACTGGAAGACCAAGATATTGGAATGCCATTTGCTATGTATATCTCAGGATACAATTACATGATCTTGCTTCTGTACCACTTTACAAGATGGGTAGAAGTGAACAAAAAGCCAATGCAATTCTGGGCTGCATCAATAGGAGTATAGCATCTAGATCAAGGGAAGTAATAGTACCACTGTATTCTGCTCTGGCCAGACCTCACCTGGAGTACTGTGTCCAGTTCTGGGCACCACAGTTCAAGAACGATACTGACAAGCTGGAACGTGTCCAGAAGAGGGCAAGCAAAATGGTCAAAGGCCTGGAAACTATGCCTTATGAGGAACGGCTTAGGGAGCTGGGTATGTTTAGCCTGGAGAAGAAAAGGTTAAGGGGTGATATGATAGCCATGTTCAAATATATAAAAGGATGTCATATAGAGGAGGGAGAAGGGTTGTTTTCTGCTGCTCCAGAGAAGTGGACACGGAGCAATGGATTCAAACTTCAAGAAAGAAGATTCCACCTAAACATTAGGAAGAACTTCCTGACAGTAAGAGCTGTTCGGCAGTAGAATTTGCTACCAAGGAGTGTGGTGGAGTCTCCTTCTTTGGAGGTCTTTAAGCAGAGGCTTGACAGGCATATGTCAATAATCATAGCTGCCAAGTATCCCGTATCCGACGGGAAAACCCCTTTTTTCTTACCATTTCCCGGTGGTCTCCCGTTTGGTGGAAAATCCCGGTATTTTCCCTTTAATTGGCTTCTGCCCGGCGGCCATTTTTCTGGTGCCGCTTTGCCCTTCTATGGGTACCAGAAAATGGCGGCGCCGGCGCCGGAAGTCGCTTCCGCGCATGACCGGAAGTTGCGTGACGCGACTTCCGGTGGCGCTTTGCCCTTCTATGGGCATCAGAAAATGGCGGCGCCGGCGCCGGAAGTCGCTTTTACGTGTTTCCGGTCATGCACAGAAGCAACTTCCGGCGCTGGCGCCGCCATTTTCTGGTGCCCATAGAAGGGCAAAGCGCCACCGGAAGTTGCGTTACGCAACTTCCGGTCATGTGCGCGCTGCCGATCCCGGATCTTTACGACCCGGACTTGGCAGCTATGGTCAATAATGCTTTGATGGTGTTTCCTGCTTGGCAGGGGGTTGGACTGGATGGCCCTTGTGGTCTCTTCCAACTCTATGATTCTACACTGGCTGTAGAGACACATAAAGTGCATGTTTGTTTTCGCTTTTTCATTTGCTTAAAAAAAGAAGAAGAAGAAAAAACCACATCTGAAAATGTCCTTGTTTTATATCTAGCTCAATTTATATTTCTGAACTAGATGTAGACATTGCTGTAATCAGCTCCTAAATTTCATTCACATTCAAGCACTCCATTTATGGAGAGATATTCTCAAGGGTCTCTCTGCAGGATACTGAAATATCTGCTTCAGAGTACTTGTGTTTCTTCTACGTGGACATAAACAAAAATATATCTACCTAAAAAAGTGTACTCATAAATCATAACCATGTTTGCATAAAAATGTGTATGAATTGCCATACCGAAGTGTTATGCATGGAATTAACAAAATAACAAGAGATGCTGCTTGTTGGAGGGTATCAGAGGTGGCACCACAAAGGGTCATACATAAAAGATTATCTAGGGCTCCTAATGAAGATTGGTACTGTGGATAAGCATCTAATTACAAAGGTAGCAAAGCTCCTCAGAATGTAACTGTGCTCCTAGACACCACTTCGGTCCCACTACTCAGAGAGAGGAAATAAACAGCATTTCCAGATGGAGCTATTCTGTAAATTAGAAAATCATTTGGAATGGGGAATCTAGCATTTTAAGCTGAAATGAGAATGCAGTGATTTATCACAGCTCAGCGGCAGACAGTCCCAGACTCAATCCCAGCCATCTTAAAGGATCACTTAAAAGGATCTAGTGAAAGATCTTTGCCTGAAGCTGGGCATATGCCCCAGGGCTCCCCTTTCCTCAAGTTTCCCAGGAAAAAAAGAAGAAAATCTGGGGAAATGTCCTGTCTCCACCATCCTTCAACCCTCCAAGGCATCCCCTCCACCCCAGCTTCCTCAGACACTCCACCTTCCCTTCTCTCATTCAATGGCAGGGCACAGGAGCAGCGGAAGAGCGGCGACAGAAAACGTAAAGTGGAGATTTCCCTTCCCTTTCATAATCAATTCTCTGAAGTTTCAGGGGTTCTTACAACTGTTTGGTAGTGCTGTATTAGCCCGAATATAAGCCACACACAAATATAAGCCGCACCTTTAAAATTGGAGGGGGAGAGGAGGAGAAAATATATACCCGGATTTAAGCCACTCCCTTCCTTGCTGCTCCTGGCTGCGTACTGGGGGGTGGGGGTGAAGCCTCACTGCCCTTTCTTGCTCTCTCCCTTCCTGGCCTTTTCAGGGCACTGGTGTACGAAGGGGTGGGGTGGGGGGCGTGCCACACCGGGTACCTTTTGGGGAACGGGTGCCATCGCAGCCGCCCCTGGGACGAGCAACCCCAGGACACGCGCCACACCCCCCACGGGCGATGCATCACACACCCCATGTGCTGGGCACCACACCCCCGCGGGCACCACGCCACACCCTCGGGACACGTGCTAGCCACACCTCTGCCTGTTCTCCACTCTGGGGGCTGCAACATGTTGCTCTGCCACTGGACGGGGGGTGATGCATGGGGCGGGCACAACTTTGCTGAGCTTCTGGCAGCATACTGTAAGGTCGGCAATATAAGCCACACTTTAACTTTTCAAGGTCAGAATTAGGGGGGGAAAGTGAGGCTTATATTCAGGCCAATACGGTATTTCTAATATGCGCATATATTTGGAAATTCTGCAATAAACCACCTGCAGAATCCACATTAAAGGTTTTATTGACCAAACAATCTACGTGTATATTGGGATTCATCTAGCAAATGTGCACTTTTCCTTAAGATGCGAGGTGCATTAATCACATTAGGTCTACGCTGAGTAAAACATTTGTAAAATGCCACCCAGAATGTTTTACTATCTTATAAAAGCAGAGGCAGCACTCTGTCTTCTGGGCCATCACACCCAAAATGCCTCTCCTGAGGCTATAATGGTAGTGCTGCTGTGGTCTAAACCCTTGGGCTTGCCAATCGGAAGGTCAGTGACTCGAATCCCCGTGACGAGGTGATCTCCCATTGCTCTGTCCCAACTCCTGCCAACCTAGCAGTTTGAAAGCACACCAGTGCAAGTAGATAAATAGGTACCACTGTGACGGGAAGATAAACGGCATTTCCGTGCACTCTGGTTTCCGTCACGGTGTCCCGTTGCACCAGAAGCGGTTTAGTCATGCTGGCCCCATGACCTGGAAAGCTGTCTGTGGACAAACGCCGGCTCCCTCAGTCTGAAAGTGAGATGAGCGCCGCAACCCCATCATTGTTTTTGACTGGACTTAACTGTCCAGAGATCCTTTACCTTTTTTAGCTTTTACCAGCAAAACGTCTTTCTTAAGTAGCAGGAGATGAGGTAGAGGAGGAGCCAGGGGAATTGGAGACAGGGAAGGGGAGATGGGAAGTCTCCTAGCAGAAACCAGTTGGTTAGTATCCGCCTTCTCCTTTCTTTTGTCCAAGCATCTACCATGGGATTTGTTAATTAATTAGAGAATTGTGGTTTTTTCATAGCGTAAATTGAATAAGTTAGTTGAGTAAGTTCAAAGCATGCACATTTGGTGAGTGGTTTGTGTGCATGTGTGTATGTTCAGGTCTCTACACCTGTGCACCTCTTAATCTCATCTGTAGGATGGAAGAGAACCATTGCCCAATGCATCATTATCCAATGTCAAAAATACAGTAGAAATGTAGCTTTCTACATTCACTTTTTTTCCTTAGGAAAAGGAACGCATAAACACATCTCCATGTACGCTGCAATGTCATTCCTTATGTACCATTGAAACTGTTTGTTTACAGGCACATTGCATTCTACACACTTTAGCCCCAATAAAACTGTAATGTACGTACAAGTGATTAAAAGACTTACTAAAATGATTTTTTAAAAAAAACTAGGAATTCAAACATAATTTATTCTATGGATGAAAGAACTGTTTTTCATCTTGAATTTGTTTTATAACTTGAATTTATTTGAATCACAATCTTATTTTATTTTGCAGGCAATGAACCACACTGTGTTAATTACTGCTACTGAGCAAAAGAAGAAAAGCCAATTTCATATTCTTTGATAAATCATGTTTAAAACTACACACTGGGTGGTATTTATGTACTCGCAGCCTCTATTAAAAAAAACACGCACCAGAACGCTTGGCATTGTAAATAAATAATAAATGGTTCTTAATATTTAAAACTGAAGCTGTAAAAAATAAAACCAGTATTTGCATAATTTGCAAGGTTAACTCCGGGACACCTCCTAACATTAAATAATATTGAGTGCTTTACGAAAAGTTGTGTGTTGGAAACAGCATGCAACATTATTCCCAGACATTTATCTATAAATAGGTATTTCATATGGAAGATTTAAAAAGTGCTTTGAAATTGACCACATTTTATTCCTAACAGTGAGGAGGAAGGAGGCGGGGCTGGAATAGGCATGCACTGTGAATTTTCTTGGCCTAAAATGGTTAAGAAAACAAGACTGCACAGGAGTGTGATTTTGCACCTTTTCCTAAAAATCAAGTATGCAACCAAACACTGGTTTGGATTGTAACTAGGAGTCAACAAACAAAAGGGATCCTTTTTACAGATGGCCCCGAAATCTTATGGAAGATTCTGCTGTCAAATGGGTGATTTTTACTGCTTTCCTCCTTTCACTGCAGCCCCCTGCCCTACCTCACACTGCTCCTGAAGGCTCCAGGAACAGATTTTTGAGAGGCACAAGGGCAGAGGTAGGCAACCTAAGGCCCGTGGGCCAGATGCAGCCCAATCGCCTTCTCAATCCGGCCCGCGGACGGTCCGGGAATCAGTGTGTTTTTACATGAGTAGAATGTGTCCTTTTATTTAAAATGTACCTCTGGGTTATTTGTGGGGCATAGGAATTCGTTCATTTTTGTCTTCAAAATATAAACTGGCCCACGACATGGTCTGAGGGATGGTGGACCGGCCCATGGCTGAAAAAGGTTGCTGATCCCTGCACAAGGGGCTGCAATGGGCAGGGTGGATCAAGTTAAGGTCACCTCTACCTTTCCACCGGTGGAAGTGTCCTATGGGCAGAAAAGTCCACTCGCGGGGTGGTCCCACCAGTGGAAGCCAAGTTAGGATCCAACAATAGTTTCACAGGCCTTCTATTCAGTTAAATCACTGCTCCTACTTCTGAAGGTGCTCAAGTGGTTGAAAAACAAGTGCAATGCCTGACATTCTTAGCAAACTCTACTTATCTCAGTTTGTTTCGGTCTGTTTTTGGCCTGGCTTTGAAAGTGGTATGTAAAAGGTAAAGGTAAAGGACCTCTAGACAGTTAAGTCCAGTCAAAGCAACTATGGGGTTGTGGCGCTCATCTTGCTTTCAGACCGAGGGAGCCAGCGTTTGTCCACAGACAGCTTTCCGGGTCATGGGACCAGCATGACTAAACCGCTTCTGGTGCAACGGGACACCGTGACGGAAACCAGAGTGCACGGAAATGCCGTTTATCTTCCCGTCACAGTGGTACCTATTTATCTACTTGCACTGGTGTGCTTTTGAACTGCTAGATTGGCAGGAGTTGGGACAGAGCAATGGGAGATCACCTCGTCACGGGGATTCGAGCCACAGACCTTCCGATTGGCAAGCCCAAGAGGCTCAGTGGTTTAGACCACAGCGCCACCTGCGTCCCTATAAAAGTGGCATGTAAAGGGCCTTCATCACCTGATGGATAATCAAGGACAAGGAGTGTGCTACCCTGCTGGGCTTTCTCAGGTGTTGTGGCATCCTCCTGGACCAGTTGTCTGGTATAGGTTTCAGTGATGTTTTGCTCCCGTGGTTTGATTCTGACTTAGCCAATTCTAGAAGGTGGTGCTGAATAAATATTTTTTTTCATGCTACATGTCATTCATTTCACAAATCTTTCTATATGCTCTTAACTTGAGGTTTTCACCTAATTTGGCACCATCTGTGAAATGTCACTAGTCTTGTTCAGACTCTCACTCTTTTCACTTCACTTAGATGAGGGTGATGATGAGGATGATGAGGATGATTTTGCTCAAGTTGGAGGCATTTTTTTTTTGCTTTAAGGAAAGCTGGTGGCAGCTGAGGTAGGTGCTATTAAAAAACCCCACACGATACACATTTATTTAGCCCCATAGAAGCATTATATGTGCTTTCCTCAAAGTTTTCTAGGTGGTTTTCACTGCTGGAAATGTCAAAGTCGCAACAACAACAACAACAAAAGTTTAGGCAAAATTAGTGGTGATTATGAAAATTCTTTCATTGCATTTCTTTTTCTGCCGAAATATCCAGATAGCCATCTTTTTTTGTCGTTTTCTACCATGATTTTTTGTCGTTTTCTGATAAAGAGTCTTTGTGTTTAGACATCTATAAATTGTTATTTATTCATAATTTGTTATGTTTGCTAAACTAAACTCTCCCTTAAAAGGTAAAGGGTAAAGAGACCCCTGACCATTAGGTCCAGTCATGACCGACTCTGGGGTTGCGGCGCTCACCTCGCGTTACTGGCCGAGGGAGCTGGCATATAGCTTCCAGGTCATGTGGCCAGCATGACTAAGCCACTTCTGACGAACCAGAGCAGCACATGGAAACACCGTTTACCTTCCCGCTGTAGCGATACCTATTTATATACTTGCACTTTGACGTGCTTTCAAACTGCTAGGTTGGCAGGAGCTGGAACTGAGCAATGGGAGCTTACCCCATCGCGGGGATTCGGACCACCGACCTTCTGATCAGCAAGCCCAAGGCTCTGTGGTTTAACCCACAGCGCCACCCACGTCCCTTAAAGAGCCCTTCATATCAAAGTAACGTGAATCATTATGGCAATAATTACCACAAAAATGCTATTATTTACAGAGATAACAATGCTTCTTCACTTTTTATTGTATTACCTGCTTGGACTGCTTGTCCAGCCAAGCTCCTAATTTTCATTGCTTTCATGTTCCTTGTCATATGAAATGTTCATAATAAGTCTTTCTAAGTATTAGGAGGGAAGCAGTGCTGTGAATACTGTGATTTGACTATTACTCATGTCCTCCATTAGCTCACGGATGGTTTTTCGGTTTCCTATAGTACAGAGGATCTAATAACCATGTAGCTACTTTTGAAAATTAGTTTGAAAAGTGGATTATAAATACCTAAAACAAATAAATATGGGAACACACTCAAGGCCATGTGCCGAGTCCCTCACCGCCTCCTGTTGGGAAAAAGTCGTTCTTCCTTCCTTTCTTAGGATGAAACAAACTCGTTCCCAAAGATCTACTGCTTGAAATAGCTTTAAAGGGTGGACAGTCATTTACTTCAAAAGTGGCTGCTGGAGATCCTATGTGTTTCATTTGTTTCTTCATAAAAACCCTCCAGCAAGGAGCAGCAGAATGCCTGGTTCAACTTTTTGCTAGACTCTGTGGGCTCCTAAAGACCCATCCATCTTTGAAAATGAAATTATCTAAAAGCTTCAACAAGCTGACAGGCACTACAAAATGGAAGGTAGAAAGCTTCAAGTTTTCTTTACACAAACACACACACACACACGAAAATTAGCACAATACTCTCCCCTCAAATACATGACAAATAATTTAAGAGTGTTGTTTTCTTCACGGTTTGCTCCATTTTAAAATCTATTTTCTGTTTGGGAAATGGTGGAGATACTAACATGTGCAGGAGAAAGATATGACAATTTTCAAAATAATAATTTATTGTATACTGGAAACAGAAAGAAAGAAGCAAGACTTCACTTTCCCCAAACATTTAAATGGCTGCAGGAACCGAGATTCCATTATTTTAATGGACCTGAATTTGTATTCTGAGTCTGCATACTGAATATTATGAAAGAAGGAATGGGTTCATTCCTGCATCATTCATTATGCAAGTTGTACAAATTTATGTGGAGTATAAGAACAACAACAGTAAAGACCAGCTAGTCCACACAGTTTTGTACCCATGTAAATCTGTTGCTCTTTATAGAACGTTATGGCCAGCTCGGTTGATCTTTAACAACTTTGGATACTTAGGCTAAAATTTATGTTGAGCAAAATGAAAGAAAAAACACACAGTAAAGTGTTATGATCACTGGATACGTCGTTTCTAATGAAAACATATATCTAAGAAAAGGACTTTGACAACGATTTCCCTAAAGTCCACTTTGCTCTTATAGGATTGGAATTCATCCTATCCAGTAGTGTAAGTATTGATCCTTGGACTTGTCTTCTATAATAGAGCTAGGTGTCAAAGCTGAAGCAGATGCAATGCAAATTTGGACAGCAGCATTTGACCTGAAATCATCTGAGGAGCAAGATAAGAGTGGCAAAAATTGCATCAGTTCAATCTGCAACGCTATGAACAGATTTGCCTGTCACAATTTATGAGAACGTGGAAAAATGTTGCACACACAAATCCCACGTTGATACGGAGACTCTGCCTGTATGCTTCAAGGAGAAGCAGCTTATCCTTTGTCTTCATTCCCTCGCCTGCTTCTCTTCTGCTCCTAACTTTGTCCATTATTCCCTCCCATCCATTCCATCCTGGTCATTGTTGAAAATTCGTGCAAACGGGAAAGCACAGGCCATTTCAATCTCGTGGGAGTGTGCAAATATACTCCACACACATCCCTCGATAAAGATAGTTAAAAGAAATTTCTGTCTAGAAATTTGCCTTTCCAGAAAGGCAAACTCCGCACACACATATTTAGGGACAGCTGCGTGACCCTGGTCACACAGGTACAGAAAAGGGAAATGAACATCAGATGGAGAATCAGAGAGAGGTGAGAAAATCAAAGGCAAATGTGTTGCAGAAAAGTGCCTTCTTTATTGTCCTTTCAGTGGAGTTTTTTGTTTTTTAATCTCAGCTGGTATCTATCTTGAATTTTATTATTTATGTATGGTTCATTTTGTAATTTGTTTTTATACACACAAAAGTAAGCACATGCAGTGTGTGCGGCCCTAATCCCAACCTGTCTCTAAATTGCATTTGCTTCACTGCTTACTTAATGTGTTGATGTTGTTTAGTCGTTTAGTCGTGTCCGACTCTTCGTGACCCCATGGACCATAGCACGCCAGGCACTCCTGTCTTGCACTGCCTCCCGCAGTTTGGTCAAACTCATGTTTGTAGCTTCGAGAACACTGTCCAACCATCTTGTCCTCTGTCGTCCCCTTCTCCTAGTGCCCTCAATCTTTCCCAACATCAGGGTCTTTTCCAAGGATTCTTCTCTTCTCATGAGGTGGCCAAAGTATTGGAGCCTCAGCTTCACGATCTGTCCTTCCAGGGAGCACTCAGGGCTGATTTCCTTAGGAATGGATAGGTTTGATCTTCTTGCAGTCCATGGGACTCTCAAGAGTCTCCTCCAGCACCATAATTCAAAAGCATCAATTCTTCGGCGATCAGCCTTCTTTATGGTCCAGCTCTCACTTCCATACATCACTACTGGGAAAACCATAGCTTTAACTATATGGACCTTTGTCGGCAAGGTGATGTCTCTGCTTTTTAAGATGCTGTCTAGGTTTGTCATTGCTTTTCTCCCAAGAAGCAGGCGTCTTTTAATTTTGACTTTTCTTTTTAAGGCTCTAAGCCAGGCATCCCCAAACTGCGGCCCTCCAGATGTTTTGGCCTACAACTCCCATGATCCCTAGCTAACAGGACTAGTGGTCAGGGAAGATGGGAATTGTAGTCCAAAACATCTGGAGGGCCGAAGTTTCGGGATGCCTGCTCTAAGCTATTGGCTCCTCTTTTTCGGGTAGTTATTAAAACTCTCTAAACCTGAGCTGTACTAACTGAATGAAACAATGGGCCTGGGGTTGTTATTTGTTATCTACACAGTCACAGGGAGAAAGTATTTTTGCTGCCAAAATCACAAATGAACACATGATCTGGCCACATACAGCATCAGACCACTGGTCAATCTAACTGAGTATTCTACACCTTGGAGAGTTTGCTACAGTCATTATAGTCAATACTGGACCAGGAGACTATAGCTCTCAGCAGCCAATGGTTAGGGATGATGGGAGTTGTAGTCCAAAAAAGCATCTTGAAGGTCACAGGGTTCCAATACCTACAACAGATGCAACAACAGACCAACTTCCTGTAAATCATTTTCATTAGCACTTTGACAGGAAGCCAAAAAACAAAAAAGCCCATCAGATAACAAACTTGTCAGAACTTTCACTCAGATATTCACAGCCCATCTAAACTAATCCACTTTATTTAGAGACAAAATTCAGATAAATGAAAACTCCCAGCATCTTTTATATTTTTTAGGACACATAATCAGAGTGCACAAGATGGCACTGTGCTATGTATGTACTATGCTTCCATTTCCCTGGAGTCTTAATTTTAAAAGCAAGTCAAGCATACAGAAGGTCTGTATAACAGGATCTAGCATGCATAATGCATGGTTGAACAAACAAGTTGCTCTCTGAAAATATGGGTTAGTTTACAACTGAATAGAGAGGTGTGGTGGTGGCCTAGATATCAAGGAACTTTCTTACATCTGCATATCTTGTTGAGCAGTCTTTTATTGCTTTCGGTATGATTTTTTAAAAACAACAACAACAAACAACAACAACAACAAACAACAACACACAAGCAATTTGGATTTCAGTCCTTTTAATACAAACAGTATCAGCAAGATTTAGGCAGCGACCCTATACCCATCAACTTCTAAAGTAGACATGTATAGGATTGCACTGAAAATCAGATACATCTCAAACGGGTGTCTAATTGTGTAAGCTTACAGCTCACACGCGGGTGGCGCTGTGGGTTAAACCACTGAGCCTAGGGCTTGCTGATCAGAAGGTCGGCGATTCGAATCTCTGTGACAGGGTGAGCTCCCGTTGCTTGGTCTCAGCTCCTACCAACCTATCAGTTCGAAAGCACATCAAAGTGCAAATAGATAAATAGGTACCACTCCGGCGGGAAGGTAAACGGCGTTTCCGTGTGCTGCTCTGGTTCACCAGAAGCAGCTTAGTCATGCTGGCCACATGACCCAGAAGCTGTACACCGGCTCCCTCGGCCAGTAAAGCGAGATGAGCGCCGCAATCCCAGAGTCGGTCATGACTGGACCTAATGGTCAGGGGTCCCTTTGCCTTTTAGTGATTCACATTGAACTCAATTAGACTTCAGTGCATGTGATTGCAATTCAAGGACTGCCTCTCCCCATTTGAACTAACCGGGACCCTGCTATCATCACCTGAGGCCCTTCTTTGTGTGCCCCTCCAAGTTTCGGAGGATGGCAACAAAAGAATGACCCTATTCAATGGTAGCTCCCCATTTGTGGAATGCTCTCCCCAGGGAAAGTCATCTGGCACCATCACGACATATTGTTAGGCACCACACAACAGCGTTTGCTTTTCATCAGCCATTGGATTTAAATGATCCCTGCCCTTTTTGCATTGATGGGACATTTTAATTTAGTTTAATTAAGAACAAAAAACCAGAATGGTCTTTTAGATTTTTTTTTTTAATAAAAATGCTTGCTTTAATGCATGCACATGTTTGCATAAGATATGGTGAGTCACTTTGAGTTGCTGTGGCAAAAAAAAAAAAGGACTAATGAATTGAATGAATATGAATAAAAAATCACCCCGTCATTTGTAAAAGAAGCCATGTCTTCAGGCATCTCCATTCTTGATCAATAAGAAACAATGATAGAATGAGTAGTGGAGGGGGATATATATATATATTTTTTTTAAAAAAAACAACTCAGGAAAAAGTAATTAAAATCAGGCTGCACTTTGCTGTCAATAATTCCATTATTTTCTTCTCGTCCTTACTGCACCACTCTTTGACACAATATGATGTAAGCCGGGGAATAAAAGTGAGGAGGCCTACCCAGACACATAGCATTCTGGGAACTTCTGACAAGGAACGGTGTTTCATTGACTTTCAAATGCAGCGAGAATCATCTTTAATAAAATACCATTTCATCCCACCCGCAGCTTTCTAAAGTCACATCTTGATTTGTGTCAACTGAAATTCTTTGACTTTTTCATCAAGATGTTCAAATATACAGTATTTTCTTTATCTACCCAGAATTTTTATCTCATTGGGTGAAATACAAGTCAAGTGAAGTCATACTCAAGGAGAAATTATTACTTTTAAGATCCTCTGCCGTTCGGAATATAAAGAAGAATGGGGGATTCAGATGGAAGGAAATGATTAGTGCAAACAGGGGGGGGGGGTTTGCTGAAACTTTCTGGTTAATATGGAAACAGTTTTATAATAAAAAAATTATAATAAACAATTTCTCAATCACATTCAACTTCGGGCAATTTAAAAATGTAGGTTAAAAAAAAATACTGTGATCACAAGAATAGGGTGGAAAGAGAGATGAATCCCCTTAATGCATTATTACTCACAAAGCATGAAGAGAGGAGCTGAAGGACTTTCTGTAGCCCTACCCCTGATGACACATGGTACATTCCGGTCCCACCTCTGCTGCCCATGCATCTACTGGACTTCTAAGCCAGGAAAGCCTTCACACATTCACTTCTACAGGATCTGAGGAAACCTACCCTTATTGAGGTCCATGTGGCTAGGTTTCTCACCCCACGCTGTGCATTGCCATGATCAGGGCTAGAGATGTGACCTTGCAGACACTTTCTAACACACTTTACCCCTCAGAATCATAGTAGATTTGAATGGGACTCTAAGGGTCACCTAGTCCACTGCAATGCTTCATGGAAACAATGCAAGGAGGGGGCTATAGATTTCGGCCTTTTAGCCTATTTCCTGGCAGCCTTTCTTCAGCCAGGCCTATGGTGAGAAGGAACAATAAATAAAACTGGGAGCTGGAACAACTCCAGATCCTGGTAAACTTATAATTTCTTCCAAACGTGGTAATGTATTGTTGCAATGGACTTGTAAACATCATTCATCAGACTACGGAGAGTTATAGACTGTTAAGTACTCAAGCACCTTAGCAAAGTAGTTCTAGGTCAGTCATTGGCAAACTCGGCCCTCCAGATGTTTTTGGGACTACAACTCCCATCATCCCTAGTTAACAGGATCCCTGGTCAGGGATGATGGGAGTTGTAGTCCCGAAACATCTGGAAGTTCGAGTTTGCCTATGCCTGTTCTAGGTCATTATATATGACTTCTAAATCTTATATCAAATAAAACCGTTCAAATTTCTTATGAGTCTAGTTTCCTCAAAGAGGAAAACTCTGCACAAATTAAAGGACTTTGAGTGAACTGCTCTTTCTCTGAGCTCAGTTCCCTTTCCTCAAACGATCTTCTGAAATGGGTGTTAGAATGCTCAGGGCGGCAGGAGAGGATATATTGTTTATTAATATACTTCCTAACTTGCACTAGCAACCTCCTCTATGTAGCAGAGTTGCATTCCCCCTTTTTACATGCACAGCAGCTGGTTGCAGGCTTGTGTGAGCCTCTCACTATTATACAATTCATCCTGTCTCAGATTGAATGGTACGTTCCTGGTAAGTTCCCTTTAATCCCTCTTAAAAGAATAAAGACACGGCAATCTTTATTTAAAGTCAATAAAAGAAGTTTACTCACATCAGTTCACAGTTGGATTCCTGAATGCAGACTTAGTTACAAATATGTACATGTGGATCTACCCCATATGGGGGAATAATCCCAGTGCTTCTGCTAGTTGAGAGGTAGCAGAACAGTCCTAGCTAAAAGCTGGCCAAACGAAGAAGGAAGTCAAAAAGAGAACATGGGCTGTGTGACTCGTCCTTTTGTTACATGGACAGTTTAGGTCACACCCACCTTCTATCACATGCAAAAGGAAGGATGCTCCAGCCAGGAGGAACAGGAAGTTTTCGACTGGCTGGACCAAACATTCCCTCGCATGTCTTTTCTAGCATTACAAGCAATGTTGTACTTGACTGCCTCTCATGGATCACATCCCACAAGGGTTACTATCTATTCAGACTCGAAAGGACAATGTGTGTGGCTACTAAATTATTGGGGTTTTAAGTCCTTCTTCATTTGCAATTCCTCTACCCTACCCCCATACAGGTTCCCACTTGTATAGCCAATGGTAAAATAAATAATTGCATGCTGGCCTACATGCTTTTTCACAATATGCTTACAACATCTGGATCTTGCTCTACTTGATCTTAATATAGTTTCCTGGATTGTTCATCCCTTCCCATTCAGCGATAGCTTTAAATTATACATGATTGCTATTTTTGAAATGCTAAACTAAACTAAGATTCTATTTACTGGCATGTAACATACACCACTGTATACATTCTGAAAAGAAGTTTTTACTGCATTTGCACAGCCAACCTTAGCAGAACTCAAAACAAAACAAAACAGAAAAAGCTGGCATTGTGATGTGCAGCTGCAAGGCAGAGTTTATAATTTAGCCCAGAGCTTGTAAAATTTATTAAAATTCATGGGGGAAATGTCTTTTCTTTCAATTTCAGAAAACAGCATTTTGGGTCTGATTGCTTAATTACTCCAATCACCCACAAATTTGGTACAGCTGGGTCATGAACACATACTGCCTTCTCTAGCTGGATACCAACTTGTAGTCAAGAGTTTAGAATGCATTTCTACAGATGAGTAGCCTGAGAACCTCATTTTCTTCAGCTGCAACAGCACATCTAGGGGGTTCCATTGCCACGGTTACACCACCATTACATCTGTGATACATGGCTTGTTGATCTTTCGAGTTCCTGACTTGCCTGATTTGAAACCTTGACCACAGCCTATCACTGACCTCAGTAACCAGCTATGGCCCACAAAGCTAGTGACGTAACTGGACCCCAAGTCTTTCTCCAAGCTTAGTCAAGGCCTTAAAATTGTGCAAACAGATAGAGAAGTATAATGAGCTATAACTAGAGGCTTGTTCCCACTTCTACTTGTCTTGTGCCTAGAAAGCACATGCCACACAGTTCTCCACTTACCCTGTTTTTCCAGGCATGAGTCTAAGCGGTTTTCTCTTTGCCCCAACACTCTTCCCGGAAAAACCCGCTCTTCAGCACTGAATCAAAGCAAATGTTGATCCGTGGAAAACATGGTTGACGTTTGCTCTGATTCAGCGTTAAAGATTGAGTTTCCCCGGGGGGGGGGGAATGGTGGGGCAAGTGGAAGTCTGGATGAGCCTTTAATCTATAACAATGATGCTGTAGTCCTTATGAAAGGCATAGGAGAAAGCCCAAAGGTCATAGGTAAGTCGTTGGTGGGGCCAGAGGCAAAAGTGAATGAATGTACACTTTGCCTTCATACATTAAACTAGTTTCTGCGCATGAATGCTATTCTCCATCCAGGAAACCAGGAAGCATTACCAGAGATCAAGGATTCATTCCACCAGCAAGACAAAGACACTGAAGCAGTATGCGAAACATGATCAATGAGTGGTATGGCCTGGGAAAGTCTTGAGGACAAGACAGAGAGGCCTGAATGGCCACATTAGGCCCACTGGCCGGAGGTTCACCACCCATATGCCCTGCTTGTGCATTTCCTGGAGGCATTTGGCTTGACCACAACTTGATGGAAAATATGGGACCTTGGGCTCCTGTACAGGGGCTTACGAAGGGTGTGTGTGTGTGCGGAGGGGGCGGTCCGCCCTGGGCACCACTCGGGGGTGTGTGTGTGACAAGATGGCCCACTGCCTCTCTTCAGTTGTAGAGCGGCCGAGGGAGCACACACAGTTAGTATGGGCTGCCAGTCATGGGCGCTATCCATATGGGCTGCCGCACGTGCGCTGCTGGGCAGTTCATCCCGCCCCTCGGCGTCCCGCTCTGAGTGCTGGAGAAGGTTCCTCCACCACTGCTCCTGTGACACCCTTCTTACTTGGAAGTAAGCCTCATTGAAACCAGTAAGATTAACCTCCTAAACAGACATGCTTAGGATCAGGGCCCATGCTGGTTTAGTAAAATATATGATTTCACCCACACTATTTCTTCCCAAATGAGACATTTTCCTATCACTTCATTTACTTGAGACTGCTTCAGAACAGAGCTTTGTTTTATTATGTGTTTAATGTTGATGCAGTAATTCAACGGGAAGACAAATGCAGGGGAGTTTGTGAGGCTGGAGTATTTGCACCATCAATCAAGGTAGACAAGTACAGTAATTAGGAAATGCTGATCTGACTACAAACTGGGTCACTCCTCTTCTGGAGGGTGGGAAGGGGGGAGGCAAAGAGAAATAAAAATAAAATTAATGCAACCTTCACCGTGCTTTTCATGAAGTATATTACCCATCCATTTCTTCAGTGATAAGGATACATTCATTAGGTTTTACTTCAATGTCTGTAGTGCTCAGTGGCCAAGAATGTACAATATGCATGGATCACTGGAGAAGGGAGGGAACTAAGGGCTATAAAAACCATAAGATTATTTTTAGCATACATATTTAAAAGGAATGTAATGCACAGTAGAGAAAACGCTGCATCCAATATCAGGAATGATCTATCTACTGTCCTTATCTGCATGTTCCTTATCTGCTGCCTCTCTAAGGTCAGTTTCAGATACACATTTACATTATGCAGAAACTGGTATAACAACATCCTGATAATCTCAACGAGTTTTGAAGCCATTATGTTTTGTTATTAAGTCACTGTGAGCAGCCAGTGTATTAGCAATTGCTACTGGCTAGCACTGATTATCCGGATTAGCCCCAAAGGCATGATGATGAGAAAAACGGGCAGTGTTTCTTATGTGAGGGACAAAGGGCAAATGCTGTGATGCAGCCGCAAAACCTCCCTAGTGAAAGATCAGCTTAGCATTGGCTCAGGGGAATGAGAGCACATTCTTCTGGTGTGCTACTGAACAGATCTCCAGCTGTAAGTTTGTAAATACCAAGCCTTGGGACTGTCAGCAGAAACAGCAGCCTGGCACCTTCTCCTAAAGGAGGAAATGTATGTATGCTTTGTGCATCTTTCCAGAGGCCATCAATTTTAGTTATCTAATCTGCCTCAGACTGCCTTGAAAGGACCAACACCATTCTGTGGAACAATGCCTGATTCAAATGTGCATTTCCTCAGAAGTAGCTCGCCAGGTGGGCCAAAGTTGTTGATGGACGCTGGAATATATATATATATGAAGTTCCCAGTTCTTAATGTAAATCAGGGGTTGCCAACCTTTTGGGACCAGGAAGTATATTTGGGAAACCAATGGGCCTCTTGGGCTTGCCGATCAGAAGGTTGGCGGTTCAAATCCCTGCAACGGGGTGAGCTCCCGTTGCTCTGCCCCAGCTCCTGCCAACCTAGCAGTTTGAAAGCACGCCAGTGCAAGTAGATAAATAGGTACCGCTCCAGCGGGAAGATAAAGGCATTTCCATGTGCTCTGGTTTCCATCACGGTGCTCCGTTGCACCAGAAGCAGTTTAGTCATGCAGGCCACATGACCCAGAAAGCGGTCTGTGGACAAATGCCAGCTCCCTCGGCGTGAAAGCAAGATGAGTGCTGCAACCCCATAGTCGCCTTTGACTGGACTTAACCATCCATGGTTCCTTTACCTTTTACCTTTTGCCTTTTTTTACTTGGGATTATGAGAAAGCACTGTGAGCCCCAGTCACCGAATAACTGATATAGGAGCCTGTCATTGCATAAAATGGCTCTCACATCTGAAAGAGCAGGAAAATAGCAGATATGTTCGGGGAAAAATGCTGAAATGCCTCCTGTCCCCGCCACTACTTGATAATGTAACCTTAGAATGAACAGAGGTTCCACCATCTTCAGAGGTTTGAGGGGCCCCACACACCACGCATAGCGGGGAGCCCTATAAACATTGAGGAGGGCCAGCTACTTGCCAAAAAAAAAAAAAGATTGTGGGAGGGAAAGTCACAATGCCTTGGCTCCCAGGAGCTGCCACCCTTGTTGGCAAGAATTCCCTCCTCCCAATTGCCCTGCAGCAGTGGCTATTGGTTCCCAGGGGTCAGCAAACTTTTTCAGCAGGGGGCTGGTCCACTGTCCCTCAGACCTTGTGGGGGGTGGGGTGGGGTCGGACTATATTTTGGAAAATAAATAAACGAACAAATTCATATTCCCCACAAATAACCCAGAGATGCATCCTATATAATAAAGTGCAACTGTCTCTGTGTCCACTCCGTGTGTCCGTGGGATTGCACTACTGTGCATGTGCCCCATGGACAGCCATTGGGACTTGGAGCGCAGAGACACTTCGGAGAGGGGAGTTTGGCGCCCGCTCAGCCCGGCAGGGAGACGAGCCAGGCTGAGGCGGCAAGGCAGGCACGAGGACCACCCGTTCCCCTTTGCCGGGCGCTGCTGCTGCTTCTTTGTAGGCCCTGGTGGGATAGGCGGACCCGGCCTCCTCAGGGCGCGGCGGCTCATCCGCGCAAGGAGCGACGCCAGCGGGAGAGAGAATGAGGCGAGCAGGCCGTTGTGGCACTCGAGACAGGCCGAGGTAGGAGGTCCGGGAAGGGAATTCGTAGGGCCACTTGCTGGCCTTGGTGGAGGAGGAAAGAAAGCAAGGCCTTCTCCTAACTCCCACCCCATCGGGTCAGTTCTATCCATTGGGACTTGGAGCGCAGACCTGCCACTTCATCAGCTCTGCACATGTCCCTGAGGTTGCTAGAGCAACAGGTCTCCTCTAGCACCCGTTATTTTAATGGGCTTCATGATACTAGTTTTAAATAAAAGCACACATTTTACTCATGTAAAAACACTCTGATTCCCGGACCGCCCGCGGGCCGGATTTAGAAGGCGATTGGGCTGTATCCAGCCCCTGGGCCTTAGTTTGCCTACCCATGGTTCAAACTGTTGAATTGCTCCATTGGCCACAGTTGATTGAATGATCTTTTCATTAAAGCCATTGAGACTACTGACTCCATCACAGCTGACTAACTGCTGCTCCATTCTCTTATTTGCAGCGCTACATGGTGAGTTGGAGAGCCAAGAGAAGCTTATGAATGCATCATAGTGCATGTTAATAGCCGGTGGCTCATTGAACTAAATATAATATCGTAGATTATACTTATTCAGAAAACTGATCAGACAGACGTTGCTCCATGCAAATGAAGAATTATGCAGTAGGAATATGTTACTATTAAGCTAACAAGGAACGCTTTCAGGGAAAGTCCTTTGGTTTCTACTTATTAAGTGCTCAGCACTGTCTCTAGAGCAACTGGGAGATCTAAAGTGTGGTTATTAGCATAATGCTAAAATTTGCCTCAGTACTTCTTCTATATGGCAATCAAGGGAAACCTGTTCGAATGGGGGAAAGATAAATGATAAGATGTGAATGTTATTTCTTCTTTCACTTGTACAAATTGCTTCTCAGAATCACAATGGGGCTTGGTGACTTGCTCCAACAGAACTTGGAGATCGGGCAGAAAAGGGTGGAACGAAACAAAAAGAGATGCAAGTTTACACTGAGAGCTCGTGTTTTTGTTCCGATGGGATATGCATGCTCTAAAAAAAGACGCATTAGAAATCAAATATCCAAGACGACAAGGATTAGATATTATATAACTCCACATGCAAGATGAAGGAGGAAGGGTGTAAAAATCTTTAACATAAATAAATTACAAATGCCGCACTTTGTATAGCTTTGGGTGGTGTGTTTCAGATATGTTTTTGGAGGTGTGAGTCAGAGTTAGTAAATGACGTCGTGCTTTCTGGGTCACCACTAAGTGTGTGTGTGTGTGTGTGTGTGTGTGTGTGAGCCAGCAGGGGAGCAAGCCAATCAGGCACCTGGGGCGGCAAGGGTGCCCTACGCCCACAGGGGCAGGGCCAGCCACCCACAGAGCAGGGCCAGCTGCCCGTGGGGGCTGGGGCAGCCGGGGCAGGACGTTGCACGGGGCCTCCTAGGAGTCTGCCTGCCTCCTCCCACTCAGCCACCCTACAACTGAGGGGGAGGCGGTGGGCGGACCTTTTGGGGCAGTGCGGAGCCTGCGGGCGCCCAAGCCACTGTGTCACTCCCAGGAGCGACGCGTGGCTCAGGCATGCTGCAGGCCCCGTGGTGAGTGCCGCCCAGCATTTTGTCACCTCCTCAGTGGTTACATCTGGGGTGACTGGCCCCCACCGCATCCCCCTTCCTCCGCCCCTGGTTGTGAGTTGGAGAGGAAGTAGTTATCATGAGCAGTTCTGCCACTGCTGCCATTTGCAGTGGCAATTTCATTCTTTTCCGAAAAAGAATAAAAGCTTTCACTACCAATAGCTGGTAAGCCTCCGGTCCCCGCTAACCATTCTGTGAAATTGCTGTTCCCAAACTCGCGGGTCACTGAATTCTCCCCATCTAATCTTAAACAAAAAGAGTTCCATTAAGAACGTTCAGCTCAGCCTTACAAACTAGTAATCCACCTGGCCCGTATATTCTAACAGAATCAAATAGTGATGAGCAAACTCCATTTGGCTCAATTAGAAACTGAGTCAGCAAGTGCAATAGTTATCAAAGAGCACCGACTTAAGGAGTAGGGGGCGGAATCAGATTTCCCGAGTGAAATCCCCTCTCCAGCCAGGAGGAAACTGGGTTGTGTGTGTGTCTGCTTCCACACTTCTTTCCCATGACTCAACAGTATTCTCACAATCTTGCTTGGAAAATATGTGGAGGTGGGGGAACTGCAGTTTTTAAAAACTATGCCAGCCAGCTCCCCTCCTGAAACCACCAGGGAACAATTTTTAGATCTGGGTGGGGGGATGTCAATCACATAAAGTATCTGCAAGAAGCGGTACAGGTGGCCGACTTAAACACGTACAAAACAAAAAGCTTCTTGATCAGGAGGTCTTCCAGTCACATAGTTACAAAGCAATCAATGACAGTTCCCTCCCATGAGAGGAAGGGATTAGCACTAATGAACTTATGTGCATGCACTTACAAAGCAGCTGGATTTGTGGTTCACAAATCAAAATTAAATCGCACACTGATGTTAAAAGCTATGGGAACTGAGAGGCTATTTCCCCCATATAACCTAGCTCCTTCAGAATTTTTTGGAACCATCTCCATTAAAAGCAAAAATACTACAGAAGCTGGAACTTTGGTAGGAAACAACACCAAAGCACAAAACAAACAAGTACAACACAAGCAAAAAAAAGGGGGGGATTTCAGAGAGGAAGGGGGATAGCAGAAAAATAACATCCACCTGAATTTATACTGAGGTCCAGCGCTGAGGGCCTTCTGGTGGTTCCCTCACTGTGAGAAGCCAAGTTACAGGGAACCAGGTGGAGGGCCTTCTCAGTAGTGGCACCCACCCTATGAAATGCCCTCCCACCAGATGTCAAGGAAATAAACAACTATCAAACATTTAGAAGACATCTGAAGGCAGCCCTGTTTAGGGAAGCTTTTAATGTTTGACGGACTACTGTATTTTACTATTTTGTTGGAAGCCGCCCAGAGTGGCTGGGGAAACCCAGCCAGATGGGCAAGGTATAAACATAGCTGCCAAGTTTTCCCTTTTCTTGCGAGGAAGCCTATTCAGCATAAGGGAAAATCCCTTTAAAAAACGGATAACTTGGCAGCTATGGGTATAAATTATTATTATTATTATTACTCAGCCCAGAGGTCACCGGACAGTAGTTGGTGGGGGCAGAGGCAAAAGTGGGCAAGTAAATGAATGTACAGAGAGGAAGAAGTGTGGCATTTGATATACTCAGACTAGACCCACTGAAATAAATGCATTTAAGTATATTAACTTTGTTGATTCTGATGGGTCTACTCTGAATATGGCTTAGTTGACAATCACCCATTTATTAAAATAAAGTTGCAAAAGATAGTGGATTCTTTATACTGTACATAGAAACTTGAAAAGCTGAAACAAACCATTCTTGAGGCAACAGTGTTAATAATGAAACAGAAGAAAAACTATTTCTGCTAAGCTACTAATACTAGTCTCTGTGGTATGCAATGTACACTGGAGGTCACCAAGGCAAGTCATTAATTAGTATGAAGCTATTTAGCTGCACAAATTTAACCAACCCGGAGCCCGATGCAGTATGACTACAGGCCCCCAAGGAGGCTAAAGTAACATTCGTACTGGGTAGCAGTGGTTAATTTTATCTGTCTCATGAGTATTTGAAGCATTACAGAAAACATTTGCACAGGTTACGAGATAGTATTTCCAGGAAGGGGAGCAAAACGTTGCTATGTTAAGGCTCAGAACTACCAAACTCTGCATAAATAGCAGCCCGGTTCTCAAAAACAGCTGGCATCTGTTCATCTTGTGCTAGAAATGCAGTGCCAAATAAGTTAGGGGAAGGGGAAGGGCAATATATGCTATTAAGTTTTTGAAGAAAACATCTGCTGGTACACCAAGCTGCAGGCATGTAAAGGAAGCACAGGTAAAGTAAGGAAGAATAACCTGAAATTCAGTGTAAGGTAGCAAAAGGAAAGTTATTTGGGGGGTGGGGTGGGGAGGATGTGGTGATAAAGACTGCCTGGTGGAGTTTCTCAACAACTCAGAGGTTTTTGTAACCAGAGCTGGATAAAAGACCTAAGCACTGAAAAGACTTAAATACCCCACATATGTGATCTAAAATAAGAAGAATACTTAAACATAATAATAAACATAAAAAATGAATTAAAACTGCGTCAGACCAACACGGCTTCCTACCTGAATAAAAAATGAAACAGTTTTCAACTTATGTTTGTAGGACACCCCGTTTTTGGTGGGGGGAAGTAACAAATGGAGAACCAAGAAATGAAGAAAGTGTGTTTAGAGAATTGTAAGGAAGTCTCAAAGTTCTGATCCCCCCCCCACAATGATGATGACTTCAATTGTTTTAGTTTATTTTTTTAATCAAATGCCAAATACCCCAAACACACACACACACACACACACACACACACACACACACACCGTATATTCCGGCGTATAAGACGACTGAGCGTATAAGACGACCCCCAACTTTTTCCAGTTAAAATATAGAGTTTGTGATATACTCACCATATAAGAAATATGACCCGGTGTATAAGACGACCCCCGACTTTTCCTGGGTTAAAAAGTAGTCTTATACACATGAATATACAGTATATATGGTGCCCCTTGCTTTGCTGGTGCCATACATACATGCTTCGTCTGCCTATTGAAATGGATGCCTTATATTGCAAGCCAACTATATCAATGCAAAAATTCTAAATGTGACAACAAAATTGAAAACAAATCCACTTTTATAACATCATTACAACTATCTACAAGGACCGAGGTTGTTGCTATTATCACTACCACATTAAGGCATGATTACTGATAATAACCTAGCATGAAGCTTTTTGTTCCTTGCGATATTAAAAGTGATGTTTCTTTAGTACGCATTGCATGCAGTCAGTTTATCACACAAAGAAAGCATCTATTTCCTTGAGTATGGTATTTTCCCACCATGTAATTAAGGTGGGTCCTTCCCTCCCCATTTTCTATTTAAGACCTATATTTTTTTCTGGGACAAGGCTGTCAAAATGTTTTAGGCTTACAAGTTGATATAAGTCTTAAGAACTTCTGAAGAAATTAGATTTATACTCACTCCTGATCTTCACATCTCCTAGCTGTCAGGAGGTGTGCCTCAATTTCATTTCAGACATGGGGGGCGGGGAGGAGGGGAGAGCAGGGCTGATGAAGGTACAAGGATTAAGGGTGAGGCTAGCAAATGTCCACAACCGTGTTCAGACGGGGTGTGTGTGTTAGTGAGATTTTATAGAGCCCTGAAAAGATGGCTCAATAAATGACATCCTCATAATTAGAGAAGGCACTTTGCATTATAGCTTTCATATAGTTCAGTGACTTTAGTGCATAGCATTAATTCTTTAAGGAGTGATTCTCTACAGTTACATAGGGAATAAACACACTGTAAATCATAGGCTCAGTCCGTATAGTAAGGTGTTGTGAAGCAGGGATTTTTTTTGGGGGGGGGGTGGTGGTTCCCCACTCCCACACACACACATACAGTTTGAAGAAGCTGATGTGTGACAAAGAACCAAATTCTGGGAAATCAGTGCTAGGAATCTGAAATGAACTGGATGAAAAATCAAACCAGCTGTTATTTGTCTCTACCATAGAAATGGTAGGCAGTCTCTAGGGACAGTAGAAAATTGGGAGAAACACAGGGCTTTTTAAAAAGCCCGAATCCAGTTCTGGCACCTCTGAAGTGGGTGCCATTGCCGTTCCAAGGGAAGTATTCATGGTGAGTTCCAGCACCTCTTTTTCTATAAAAATGGCACTGGATTTTACTTTCTTGAGTTCCATGATCACTGCAGATGGTGACAGCAGTCACGAAATTAAAAGACGCCTGCTTCTTGGGAGAAAAGCAATGACAAACTTAGACAGCATCTTAAAAAGCAGAGACATCACCTTGCCGACAAAGGTCCGTATAGTTAAAGCTATGGTTTTCCCAATAGTGATGTATGGAAGTGAGAGCTGGACCATAAAGAAAGCTGATCGCCAAAGGATTGATGCTTTTGAATTATGGTGCTGGAGGAGACTCTTGAGAGTCCCATGGACTGCAAGAAGATGAAACCTCAGCTTCAGGATCTGAGTGCTCACTGGAAGGACAGATCCTGAAGCTGAGGCTCCAATATTTGTGGCCACCTCATGAGAAGAGAAGACTCCCTGGAAAAGACCCTGATGCTGGGAAAGATTGAGGGCACAAAGAGAAGGGGACGACAGAGGACGAGATGGTTGGACAGTGTTCTCAAAGCTACGAACATGAGTTTGACCAAACTGCGGGAGGCAGTGGAAGACAGGAGCAACTGGCGTGCTCTGGTCCATGGGGTCACGAAGAGTCGGACATGACTAAATGACTAAACAACAACAACAACCATGAACTTTTCCTTGTCTTTATACTTTCCTGGGCAACCAGCCGGAAGCCACTGACAGGAGGACACTGAGGAATGGGAGGAGGATCTTGGGAAGGGGTATGGCCATTATTGGAACACACAGGGACAAGCTGAAAATGGGGAAAGGGACGTTGGGGGTTTAGGAGGTACTCATGGGACATCGGAGGATGTTGAAGGGGTAACCAACAGTTCATGGGAGCCAAGGGAGGGAGACACATCACCAGAACCAGAGTTTCCCCGGTCTCCACAGACACGGTGGGCTCTGAGACATCGGGAACATCTGTTGCCTTGTGGCCAAATTACAACCTCTTGGCCTAACCTATCTCACAGGATGGTTGTGAAGAAGAAGAAATGTGTGAGGGAAGCAATCATGTACAACACTTTCAACAGATAAATGGAATGAAATAAAAGGTTATCTGTAAGCTACTGTGAGTCCCTGTAAGGGAAAAAAGGCCGGAAGCAACAGCAACAGGAGCAACAACAACAGCAACTGTGAACATCAACAGGAATATACCAGAGAGTAAATCCTATTGAACTCTATGTTCTGAGTAAAAATGGTTAGGATTGCAGTGTTAAGACTTCACAGTCTTTACCCAGTTACCTGGGAGTAAGCTCCATTGAATACAGTGGGACTTACTTCTGAGTAGACATGTAAAGGCTTGCCCTGTAAGGCTCAATTTACAATAAAGGAATAAACACTACGCACATTTCCTAATAAAATGGCTAGCTGCTGAAGCATTGCAATTATTATTATTTTTAAAGTAGATTGGTTACATTTTCCTTGAAAAGTATAGCAAGGGCTTTGTATGCCAGCTTCACTATTTCCTTCATTTGGTGCATTTTGTTTTCAGTAGAAACAGGATTCCATTTGCACCTACACCACTTTTAACTGTTCTCCGAGACTTGGAGGGGAATAAAAAGGAAAACCGGGACATTCAAATCCGGGATGGCTTCTGTAATTCTGGAACTGTCCCTGGAAGATTGGGCCAACACTTGGAGGGTATGTGTTATTGTGATGGTACAGTTGCTTCTTTTTATAACTAGTGCCACAGGAGACTAGTCATTTTTACTTCTGAATCAATTCAGTCATTTGGCAACTGTGAGCATCAACATTAGTCTATGAAAAATCAAGGCGCTGGGATCAGTGCTACAGTTCACACACACAGAAAGGATACACAAAATCCAGCACTTCGTTATACCTCTTCCTCCCTTTCTCCAAATATTGTGTCACTAAGGAGCTGACTAGTTGTGCAGAAACTTCCTTTAACAGGAGTGATGAAGTGCAGAAAGGAGTGATCCATCCCCAGTCATTCTTTGCCAGCCAGGAGTCAGAGATAAAGGGATGCCCTGATAGCCAAGGCTGTGTTCCTTAATCAACACGGCTCAATAGCCATACTTCATGGACACCGTGCTTCTGCTAGGGTTACAAATGGGATAAAACCAAAGCAGGGATTCCACAGATAAATCCTTGTGCCCAGATTTTGCATTACATTTCCACAGAACGTATATTCTATGTCTGCTTCCAACACTCATTCCCAACTGTTGTAGGTAATGTTGCGCTTCCCCTTTGTAGTATCCCACAGGTTTAGGAAGAGTAGCCGCTGAATGAGGAAACCTTGTAATGGGTCTGCCCCAATGCCAGGAAGCAGCAGGAGTCAAGGTAACATTTTGTTATCTTGCATTTATTGGTAAACAATGCATTGACAAATCAGCATAGCAGACCCTCCCAGTGTCCCTATTCTCCAGGGACAACCCCACATTTGCAGAAGCCGTCCCGGTTTCTGATTTGATCCCAGAATGTCCTGCTTCTCTTTAAAGGTAAAGGGACCCCTGACCATTAGGTCCAGTCATGACCGACTCTGGGGTTGCGGCGCTCATCTCGCGTTATTGGCCGAGGGAGCCGGCGTACAGCTTCCAGGTCATGTGGCCAGCATGACAAAGCCACTTCTGGCAAACCAGAGCAGCACACAGAAACACCATTTACCTTCCCACTGTAGCGGTAGCTATTTATCTACTTGCACTTTGACGTTCTTTCGAACTGCTAGGTTGGCAGGAGCTGGGACCGAGCAACAGGAGCTCACCCTGTCGCAGGGACTCGAACCGCTGACCTTCTGATTGGCAAGCCCTAGGCTCTGTGGTTTAACCCACAGCGCCACCTGCATCCCTTCTCTTTAGGACGTCATTTTCATCGGACAAATGTTGAAGTTATGTAACCCCTGAGCCAAGGAGATAAGTAACCATATAAGCTTTAGAAGACATCTGAAGTCAGTCCTGTATAGGGAAGGGTTTTTTGAAGTTTAATGTTTTATTAAGTTTTTATATGTGTTGGAAGCCACCCAGAGTTGCTTGGGCAACCCAATCAGATTGGTAGGGTGGTAATAATAATAATAATAATAATAATAATAATAATAATAATGGACACCCCTATTTTCATCGGAGAAATGATGTTGGAGTGTATGGCATAGCAGCTAGGACTAGCTATTCAGGCAAGTCCAAGACTCCAACTGGTTGCCACACAGATCAGGCATGTCTCCATTACAGATTAGGCATGTCTCCTAAAATGACAAGCCACACACATGACACACTTCCTCCTCCTTTCTCCTGTAGTTGAGGTGAGCAGTTCCTGTCTGTGAACTATCTCGCCAGCCCCATCATTTTGGAGGCCAATTCTGGACCCATACGTCCTTCCACAGTGGGGACATTGGTTTCCGGGCAGGAGTTGATCACAGTGTGGATTTGCCAAGCGTGCCTTCCTCTTAGCACGTTTCTCCCCTGCACCCCAAGTTCGAGTGTCTTCAAAGCCCATGACACCTTTGGTAAAGGCTGTTTTCCCATTGGAGTGCTCGCGGGCAAGTGTTTCCCAATCGTTGGGAATTTTTTTTCAAATTTGCCTTGAGAGAGTCTTTAAACCTCTTTTGTTGACCACCAGCATTACGCTTTCCATTTTTTAATGTAGTTCTAGCCGAGCAGCACCAGCAGCTTTTTGATTACAAACAACTTGAAACCACTTTCAAAATAACATTTATCCTGGAAAAGTTAGCACTCCAGGAGCCTTCCATAGGAGCTGTTTCTGATTTTGCTTTTATCTTCAGTGACCTTGACTTTGCAGGTCTGCTTATTTTCTCCCTGCATAAAGCTAATTATACACACCATCACATACTCCCACAATGGCTATGGCAACCGGCAAAAGCCCTTAACGTTTTTTGTTCCCCATGGCTGGTGATTCACAGGTATCTTCAAAGGTGAAGAATGTTGGCAAACACAGCAGCCGTGGCATTTGGCATGACCACAATAGAGGGAACACAATTTTCATATAACCCACTTTTCATTTACCTGGCCTACAGCACTTAGAAAGAAAGAGAATAAGGGGCTACTTGTATAGGATGCTTGATGAATTAATCCCTGGAGAATTCTGATATCTCAGTCTAGATGTAGGTGGATCAGAATGTTGGTTCTGCTGGTTTGTACACTTTCTGAATATTCCAGCTCATTATTATTATTATTAGTAGTAGTAGTAGTAGTAGTAGTATTAAAATAGGTTTAAAATGGTGGTGGTGGTGGGGTTTCTGAGCGGGAAACTGTTTAAAAGTATGAATTGAAATATATACTCCATATATATACTAATTCAATTAAAATGTTGTTGTTGTTTAGTCGTGTCCGACTCTTCGTGACCCCATGGACCAGAGCACGCCAGGCACTCCTGTCTTCCACTGCCTCCCACAGCTTGGTCAAACCCATGTTCGTAGCTTCGAGAACACTAGTGTCCAACCATCTTGTCCTCTGTCATCCCCTTCTCCTTGTGCCCTCCATCTTTCCCAACATCAGGGTCTTTTCCAGGGAGTCTTCTCTTCTCATAAGTTGGCCAAAGTATTGGAGCCACCTCATTTAAAATAGCAATGTGGAATTGGGCTGAGATACACTTATGGATGAAAACAGGTAAAAACAACACAAAAGTAGACAGATTTGCCATCCTGAGCTGCAGCTTAGAGCTGTAAGCAAGTAAGTTAAGATAAGGTTCCAGAAGAAAGGAAACATCTAGTCAAGGTTGCCACACTTTGTTTCCAGCAATTTCCGTTCTAATGCTAAGCACTTCTGAGCATGTGCAGAGCCAACCTTCCCAAGGAGAAATATTTACTTCCCACCACATAAAAGGATACTCATGCAGAATTTATCTATCTCATCAGTGAAGAAAGCGATATGCTACTTAATCTGCCTGGAACACTGCTTGTATGTGTGTGTTGTGAAATGTATTAGCCTTCCTACTCTCTGGCTGCCTCCCTCAAGTAACAGTGTCCTCAGATGCCACCCTCTCTCCGAAGTGGCCTGGAGTGAGATGGCAGGCAGCCAGTTAACTAAAGATGACAAACTCAGATTCTACTCTTGGGTGTCTAGTTCTCCTACACATACGGTACACACACACACACGCTCGTGAAAAAGGCCCTGCAAATAGTGATGGCTAACTTCTGTGGGGTCTCTTCTTTTGTGGAATGCTCTCCCCAGGGAGGTTTGCCTGTGGCCTACATTATATATATTTTAGGCGCCAGGCAAAAACTTTCATCTTTGGCTGATTAATATCCTACAGCCTTGGAAATGTGTCTGTGGGAAGGGGGGGCAGTTATTGTTTTGTTGTTTTGGTTTGTTTACTTGTGTTTTATCTTGTGTTTTAATATATGAACTGCCCTGGGGTCTCGTGAGGAAGGGCAGCATATAAATTTAATAAATAATTTTAAAATGACCCTATTAGTAAAATAGCAGGCCACATGTGATAGCATGCCTTCTGCGTTTTTGAAATGATTTTTATTTGGTTTTACAAGAATAAAATGGTAACAATACCATCATCCACTTCCACCTTTCCAGATCTCTTCAGATGTCTGGGCTTTGTACCTCCCCTCCATGGATCCTATGATTAAACCTTTTCTACTGCATCTTTTCTAATAATAATAATAATAATAATAATAATAATAATAATAATAATAATAATTTATTACTTATACCCCGCCCATCTGGCCAGGCCTCCCCAGCCACTCTAGGCGGCTCCCAACAGAATATTAAAATAGTACTTGCAACATTAGAAATATTATTGTAGTCCTGCTAAAGTTTTCATCTGCTTACAGTGGTCTCCAAGATAAATTATGATTTTTTTCCCCATTCTTTGTTAAAGTTCTGGTCTTTAAATGGAACACCCTCCCACCAGATGTCAAAGAGAAAAACAACTACCATACTTTTAGGAGACATCTGAAGGCAGCCCTGTTTAGGGAAGCTTTTAATGTTTAATAGATCATTGTATTTTAATGTCTTGTTGGAAGCCGCCCAGAATGGCTGGGGAAACCCAGCCAGATGGCTGGGGTATTAATAATAATAATAATAATAATAATAATAATAATAATATATTATTATTATTATTATTATTATTTGCCTTCTGCATTCATTGCATTCACGGAAGCTTATACTAAGAACAAACTTAGTTGGTCTCGAAGGTGCTACTGGACGACTACACACACACACACACACACACTCTAGCTGGCCCGGCCACGCATTGCTGTGGCTCATCCCTGTGATTCCCCCCACCCTGTCTCGATCCATGATGTATCCCGACCCCTCCTCCCCCCAACCTCCACCCAGGCGAGTCCCCACTTCCATTCGGCCTAGTCTGTAAAGGCGAGCCGAGGTGTTGTGGAGAGGGAAGGTTTTCTAGGTGCAGTACCAGTGTAGCTAACAATAGAGGGCGATGTTGTATAACCTGGTTCTTTTCCCAGCATGCCCAGCAGGGTCTGCTGTGTGGGTTTTGAGCTTCAAAAAACAGGGTTTTACATGCCATAGGTGTGCCATCTATTTACGCAACCTGTATATGGTCACTTGCATATTCGCTTGGGACGTTGTGTCCAAATTTGAATGCAATCGGAGGAAAGTGGAGACTAACCCACATGCCCAGTTTACATAGATGGATAGAGAGATAGAGATAGAGATAGAGATAGAGATAGAGATAGAGATGATAGAGATAGAGATAGAGATAGAGATAGAGATAGAGATATAGATGATATTATGTATTCTGCATTCATAATATTCATGCACTTGTCCAATCACCACCCACAGGGATGCACCATGAAAGTCCTAGTGATGGCAAGACGCCCACTCTAACCTCTTTTCAGAAAGAAGCTTGGCTAAAACACATTATTTTCCAAAATAACGGGGGGGGGGGAATCGTATTATTCAGAACCCATTTCAAAGTATAGTGCGACAGGACCCAAACAGCTCCATCTAATCTTCTCTCATGGACCTTCAAGCGCTGCGAATTCCCGTTCTCCAAAATGTAGCTGGCTATGGCCCTGACAATAAGGAAGACTGCGAGATGACTGCTGGTAAGGCACCAGGGCTACTTGCAGTTTCCCAAGACCCCTGGGTAATCTTAGGAGCCTTAGTGAACATTTCCCAAGGCACCTTGCTCCCGAGATGCTTCTCCTACTGCATCATCCTCAGGCAGTAAGAGTTAATACATACATGACTTAGTATAATAAACTTAGGCCACGAGACAAACTAAATTATAGCTAAGCAATCACAAACTAATTAATAGAAGAGAACTATGTACAAATCAGAGGCAGTGTATTACCATAATAATTACAAAAGCACTAATCTCATTAAACCAACCTGTAACATGATTATCAGCTCACATGAATTAGTGATGCTGACTTCTCATCGAAATAAAAGTGTAAGGAAAGCAGAGGAAACACTTTTCATTTTCATTTTATTTATTTATTTTTTAAAAATGAAGATGTACTAATGATGGGAAACACAACAAAGGGGACATGGAGATCACACAGTTTCCTTTTAGGGTTTAAAAAAGAATTGTTTTTTGCTTTTAAGAGGAGGATTAGAAAACAAGCATTTGGAGTGGAGGCAAAAATCAGCTAAATGTGGCTTTCTGATTGTGATTTGTTGTTCATTTGCTTTCATTAGTCAACAACATTTTAAAACCATTTTTAATCTGGGTCAGTAATAGCTTCTTGTTATGCCGATTATGATGAACACATAACAAGCAACAGAAGCTCAGGAGGGTGGGAATTAGTTAATCTGTTCCTTAATGGGGAATATGCTATAGTATTCATTTCCTGAAAATATTAGAAACCTCTGATTATGTGATCCTTGGCCATAAAGAATGATTCGAGAATTCACATTTTACAACACACTTCCCATTTAAGAATTTCCTCTTTAGGATTAGGCTGTACATTTTCCTCCTGACAACTTTGTAATGGATGCAGGTTGCTGTTAGGGGTGGGAGAACGATGTCAAATATTGGATGTAGTCACTTAGCATGAATGTCTGGTCATACTACCGTCCATAGCTGCCAAGTCTCCCGTTTTTCGCGGTAAACCCCCAGATTTTAATCTGTTTCCCGCTGTTATCCCGAATAGAAAAAAATCCCGGAAACCCCCTGGATTTCCTACCTGCCAGGGAGGCTCCATTTTGGGTGCAGCTCTGCCCATGTCTGGGCACCAGAAATTGGGCGCGCAGGACCGGAAGTTGCTTCTACGCATGTCCGGACATGCGTAGAAGTGACTTCCCGTGCCGCGCCACTGCTGATCCCACATTTTTCAGCAGGAGACTTGGCAGCTATGCTACCGTCTCTTGTGACACTGCAGATATGCTATGAAAGTCACCTAGCCTTACGGATAATGTTTTCTGGGGAGCAATGCATTGAGGGGGAAGTTTTTCCTTCCATGAGTCCTACAGAATTCAATGCGGTTTAATAATAATAATAATAATAATAATAATAATAATAATAAATAAATAATTACCTGTTTCATTTTCTTTGGCATTATACGTTAAGTAAAAACATGGTAACCCCTAAAATAAAGGACTCACTCTTTTTTAAAAAAAGGAACATGAAATGCATGAACAAACACAGTAGACAGAGTGCACTTTCTTGATCATCATTTGATGTGAAAACAAAATGCTAAATCTTTACGTTGTAACAAGGAGGGGGGGCAGAGGATGACTGCAAAAGGAAGAACAAGAATACAAGTAATGACTATTCTAACCTTTTCAAGTTCACCTGATGTGTAGTGTCCTGAAGCTTTACAATTTTACCATCCACTTAGGGAAAAGAATGTCCTTTGTTACAGGAGCTCAGTGGTATTCACCTTGTAGGGCAGGAAATCCCCCTTGGGGAATGTGGAACTTTCATACTCCATATCTACCATGTGTTGTTCTATTTATAGTCTCTTGTGAGGAATGCTCTTCGTGTGTGTGTGTGTGTGTGTGTGTGTGGACTATTTCTCCTGATTTTTCAATGAGGGTTTTTCAACGAGAACCAAACAAAACACAAATATCCATGGGTGTCCAAAAACCATTTTAAATAACTACAGATTGTCATACAAGTTGCCTCATGCTGCTCTAAAAACGAAGAAACTCTAATAAATAAGAAGTGCCAAATGTTTCAGGAGCTGACTTGATTTGATACTTGGGGTTTTTCCCTTGTGTTCCTCATAACGTTAAGGTTATGATTGCCGCAAAGCAAAACAACGAGAGCCAGGTCAATCAAGGGGCAATCATCAAGACGCAGCACGCTGACTTTGCCTCACACTCATGCAATTGAAAATAAACTGGAAAGCACAAGGGAGAAGGACACCTTCTTCTGAAATTTTGTGCATCCGAAATTCTCCCTGCATTTTGCAGTTACAAATTACTTGGTCTTGTTTCCAAACTGGAATTGACACATTAGGAATTCCCCAGTGTTTTATTTTTGGATTTCCAAATGTTGTTTTCTTGCAGTTAGGCACGCATTTGGATAAAGAATGCTTTAGCAAAGTTTCAGCAATCTGCACATATGTTCATTGACAATATGGATGGGATGGGCGGGGAGTGGAGTGGAGACACAAATGCAGCGAAAGAACTGAGCACTGTGAAAAACTGTGCATGCACATTTAGCAGTCTGTTTTAAGCTGCCCATAAAGTAATATGGTTAAATGCCATAAACTCACTTGGCAGCTAAAAATTCCTAGGTACAAAGTAATTGCATTCTCGTAATGTTGAATCTCGTAAACAATTCACTCAGAACAACTTTATTAAATGAAAACTTTAAACAGAGCAAGGAAAAGTCCTTCACTATGTTACTGTAACTTATCATTGTGTTGTCAGTAATATTTAAGTTGCGGAGGGGCTTACACCAGGTTTGGGGTATCTGTGGCCCCCTGGATGTTGTTGGGCTCATCATGCTCCCATCATGTTCCGCTCATGTTGGATCTCAGGTTCCAAGCCAATGTTTGTTAAGAGCCAATGTGTGTCACCTGACCTGTGTTCTTCCTTCCTGCAGAACAGCAGAATTTATGGTATGCATAAACATGTAATTAATACCCTACTTTTAACACCCCACATGCAGATAGCTGCTCATGCTGAAGTAATCATGTGTCCTACTTGAAAGATGAAGGACCATGAGTAAGGGGGGGGGGAAACCTTGCAAGATTCCCATCAACTGTTAGTGCAAACTCAGCCCATCATTTTTTAGTTTCTCTCTCTCTCTCAATGGTGGGCCACCCTCAGCTCATGTGGCATAAAAGCTGATAACCAGTTCTCCAAAAGCTGATAGCTACAGTTTTAACTTTCATGCAACAGCTTGGTGACGACGGGACACAACGTATCTTCAGCCTGTTCACAAATGTGACCTCCATGTTGGTCATATTTCCACTATGTGCGAGGAGAAGAAAAATTAAGTGTCTGGAAAAGGGGAGATTTGAGGTGAATCATCCTGAAGGGTACCTTTTATGTTGCCACTTATGGCAGTAGATATATATGTGTGTGTGTGTGTATATATATATATATATATATATATATATATATATATATATATACACACACATATATATGAGCACAGCAATGATTCAAGTGTAAGACAAAAAGAACGCAGCATGCAATGCAGGGAATAAATACTATTCAATCTTGCCTAGCTATTTTCTTGTCCCTGAAATACTACTTGTACCTAGCTGTGTTTCATTTTGGATAATGACAGCTTTTATGAGCCTCTCCCCCACTCTGTTAAGTGAGTAATAGCAAAATAATAGCCAGATGATATAGCTTACACTTCACTACTTTACAAATAATTCCACACGGCAATGCTTAGTATCGCACCGAGGCTTTGGAAATGAGTTGATTGACTTCCCTACATCAAATAAAAGTGGAGTCCCTATAGTGACTCTGGAGTGGGAGTAAAAAAAAAAAAACGCAAGAAAAATCATACTTCCGGGGGGGGGGGTGGCACTGAATCCCATTTTGTCTGATGGATCTAGCACCTTTGGATTTTGAGTACCAATCATCAAGGCCATTAAACCTCTTGTTCCTTAATTGCATTCTAATGTGGGAAACTCAAGGCAAAAGAATGTGCTGGCCCAGACAAGCCCATAATCAGATATGATTGCATCCAACTATTTCCTTGCACCTCTATTAACCTACATGCTATGTGGGCTGGATCTATACTTTGTGTATCAGAAAGAAAGGAGGGAACCCAATAATCTTTATAAAAACTCTTTCATCTGTTATGAATTTGTAATTTTATGAGTATATATATTTTTTTTAAAAAAACCCCTTCGTAAACAGCAATTATCTCAAGTGCAAAGTACTCCCTATCATTTTCAAAGTCAACAGATGTTGACCTCATGGTGGCAACCTTCTCCACATGTCTATGAACCTAATCAGCGTTATGCTGCTCACTGCCATGCTAAAGGCACTGTCCTTTTCAAGAAAGCATGCTATATTTGAAGGAAAGGTCTGCAGGATTAAAATCTCACTGAAACTGCTTTAATCTAAATGTCGCTTTGGGCTATTCCTGCAAGAAGCGCTGTGCTGGGGGCAGGGAGGGGGGGAGGAGAGAGAGAGACAAGAAAAGGACACTGCTAGGACTACAAAGAAATGTATTTAATGGAACACATGTCTACACATTCAATTTAAGGAAATGTGTGCCTTGACAAGATGATTGCAAGACTTCTCCCTGCATTTTCCCTTTGCATCTTTATGTAGTTTCCAGAGAAGCAGAGGCTGAGAGCAGACAGAGACATCAAAACATTCCCATTTCCAAGAAGCCCTGCACCAGGTGTTAACAAAAACTGGACCGGACACTGCACATTCTCTGTGCTGTTAATTATAATGAATAGTGCTATATAGGCATTCTTAGGCCTTTAGCCCTGATTGTCAATGGTTTTCTAATCCCATTGTTTATTTATTCTATTTATATTCCAAGTCCAGTCAATTTCATAGCAGGCTGCCATAGTCTAGGTCTTCTGTACAGAGGTAAAAGAAGAAGAAAATAGATGATTTTGGGCTTCTTTAAAACACACACACACACACACACACACACCATTTTAGTTGTTTTATAGAATCATAGAATTATAGAGTTGGAGGAGACATGTTGGTTCTCTGACATTTAGAGCAGTAATGAAAAAGCAAATCATGATTTTTAAAGCATTGTTAGCAAAACTTTGGGAAATGTGTCCTTTTTATAGTCACTTTTCAGGCTAAAATTGTGTTTTAAAACCTAAATACCTTTGGCAAATTCAATTAACTATTTTTGATCAAAACACTGCTGTGCAGATGTCCAATGTGTCATAAATTGTATTTTATTTCAGAAAACAGAGGCTCCATTTTCTTCTTCTAATGCTAGGTATGCAATGGACCAAAACAGATGTGTGGCATATGCACAAATGACACAAATTCTGAATCCCTAACTGTTGTGTCACATAACTCTAAATAAAAAAATAACAATAAACAGATTTGGGCAACATGAATGTTTTCCTGAAAACTCCCATTAACATATATTCTCAGGAGTAGGGCCCCAATGTCCAAGGTGATTTACTACCAGGTAAGTGTATGTATACCTGCAGTCTCAAAGTTCCAAACCTTGAACATAAACCAATAGCTATCTAGTATGTGTCAGGAGGTTGCCTACGCGCAAGTAGAACCTTGGCAGAGACACATGCCCAACTGGCATGTTCCCTCCCTCCTGCTCGATCGTTCGGGAGCTTCTTAAGCATTCGCCAGCCCAAACATCACAGCGACTGGTGCCAGAAGACACTAGCACACCTTAGGGATCCGCAGAGGTTTGCACAGTTGCGTAACAGAACTCAGTAGCACAGCATTTGGCTAATCTACTTTCTGTACATATAAGCACACATGGAGCACTGTAACATGGCTCCCTCTCATTAAAAACAACAATATGTTTTTATCCCACCTTCCATCCAAGGAGTTTAGGACAACATTCACAGTCTAAATTGGCTAAAAGTAAACTGCATGGATTTTAAGGTTATGCTTAACATTATTTTAAGGTTATGCTTAAAATTATACAAGGCAGGCTTAAGCGGTATGTGGACCAAGAACTCCCAGAAGTGCAAGCTGGATTTCGAAGGGGCAGAGGAACCAGAGACCAAATTGCAAACATGCACTGGATTATGGAGAAAGCTAGAGAGTTCCAGAAAAACATCTTCTTCTGCTTCATTGACTACGCAAAAGCATTTGGCTGTGTCGACCACAGCAAACTATGGCAAGTTCTTAAAGAAATGGGAGCGCCTGATCATCTCATCTGTCTCCTGAGAAATCTCTATGTGGGACAAGAAGCTACAGTTAGAACTAGATAAGGAATAACTGATTGGTTCAAAATTGGGAAAGGAGTATGACAAGGTTGTATATTGTCTCTCTGCTTATTTAACTTATATGCAGAATTCATCATGCGAAAGGCTGGACTGGATGAATCCCAAGCCGGAATTAAGATTGCCGGAAGAAATATAAAAAACCTCAGATATGCTGATGATACAACCTTGATGGCAGAAAGTGAGGAGGAATTAAAGAACATTTTAATGAGGGTGAAAGAGGAGCGCGCAAAATATGGTCTGAAGCTCAACATCAAAAAAACCAAGATCATGGCCACTGGTCCCATCACCTCCTGGCAAATAAAAGGGGAAGAAATGGAGGCAGTGAGAGACGCCTGCTTCTTGGGAGAAAAGCAATGACAAACCTAGACAGCATCTTAAAAAGCAGAGACATCACCTTGCTGACAAAGGTCTGTATAGTTAAAGCTATGGTTTTCCCAGTAGTGATGTATGGAAGTGAGAGCTGGACCATAAAGAAGGCTGCTCGCCGAAGAATTCATGCTTTTGAATTACGGTGATGGAGAAGACTCTTGAGAGTCCCATGGACTGCAAGAAGATCAAACCTATCCATTCTTAAGGAAATCAGCCCTGAGTGCTCACTGGAAGGACAGATCCTGAAGCTGAGGCTCCAATACTTTGGCCACCTCATGAGAAGAGAAGACTCCCTGGAAAAGACCCTGATGCTGGGAAAGATTGAGGGCACAAGAAAAAGGGGGCGACAGAGGACGAGATGGTTGGACAGTGTTCTCGAAGCTACCAACATGAGTTTGACCAAACTGCGGGAGGCAGTGGAAGACAGGAGTATAATCATAGAATCATAGAGTTGGAAGAGACCACAAGGGCCATCCAGTCCAACCCCCTGCCAAGCAGGAAACACCATCAAAGCATTCTTGACATATGGCTGTCAAGCCTCTGCTTAAAGACCTCCAAAGAAGGAGACTCCACCACACTCCTTGGTAGCAAATTCCACTACCGAACAGCTCTTACTGTCAGGAAGTTCTTCCTAATGTTTAGGTGGAATCTTCTTTCTTGAAGTTTGAATCCATTGCTCTGTGTCCGCTTCTCTGGAGCAGCAGAAAACAATCTTTCTCCCTCCTCCATATGACATCCTTTCATATATTTGAACATGGCTATCATATCACCCCTTAACCTTCTCTTCTCCAGGCTAAACATACCCAGCTCCCTAAGCCATTCCTCATAAGGCATCGTTTCCAGGCCTTTGACCATTTTGGTTGCCCTCTTCTGGACAGGTTCCAGCTTGTCAGTATCCTTCTTGAACTGTGGTGCCCAGAACTGGACACAGTACTCCAGGTGAGGTCTGACCAGAGCAGAATACAGTGGTACTATTACTTCCCTAGATCTAGATGCTATACTCCTGGCGTGCTCTGGTCCATGGGGTCACGAAGAGTCGGACACAACTAAATGACTAAACAACAAACAACAAAAACTGCATGGATATATGAATCCTGGTCTCTTGGCCAAAGTATAGCATTATGTCCAATATACCACACAAATTTTTATCCAGCACATCAGCTTTAATTTTTTTCCCCATTTCAGTTTTGGGTACTATCCACCTAAAGTTCATTTAAAGCCCACTTTATTTCAGTGATATAACATTCAGCATATCCATAGTCCTTCCATTGAACTAAAATGATTAATTCTGGGTGGAAATATGTATTCTATTTTTCAGTATGGATTTTCTTTTGACATTAAGAATTAAAACTTAAATCTTCTTTTCTTTTTTAATATTCCTTAGACTCCACATTATGTGTAAATCTTGAATCCTGAGAACATGCATATATACTGTCAACAAGCTTGAGTGGGCTGGACTGAAGCCAGATCTTGCCACACTGTGTTTGGCACCCCAATCCTATGCATGTCTATTCAGAAGTCCCATTACTTTCATTGGGTTTACTACCCACACTGGATTGCAGCCTTAATGGGATTTGATGCTGGCTGGGTGATTGTGAAAACAGAACAGCTTCTAAAATGTGTTGTTGGGTGAAATTGTGCTTATAATAATAAAAATAGTAATTTCTTATTTATATGCTGCCCATCTGACTGGGTTGCCCCAGCCACTCTGAGTGGCTCCCAACAAAAAAAAGGTAAAAATATAATACATCACACACTAAAAACTTCCCTGTGTAATGAATATGGACCCAGCATCACTGCCAAAATTATTTGCACCTGTGAGTTGAAATCCTAACTACCTTAATGTCAGCAGTAATCAGAAGGGAGTGTTTTTCAACGGAGTGATTGCTCTTGCAATATCACAAGCTCTGTAAAACTGAAAATATAAACATGCAGACACTAAGTGGTTTCTCTTCCTCAATGTCATCCAGTGCCGCTTACTGCTCCTCTGTTCCAGCAAATATCTAGTATGTTTACTTTTTATTTGCTTACATTGCCTCTCTTTATACCAAATATACCAGCTTTTTATTGGCCTAGAATGATTTGGGATGTGGTCATAAACAGCAAGCAGGGAATGCATGTTTCCTTCCTACTTTCTTTATTTACACCTTTTGCCAAAATAAACAAACAAGTCTTTCTCAGGAATCACAACCAACAAACAGAAATTTACTAGAACACGAATCAAGAGCCTGCACAAAGAGCAAAAGAACAGGCCACTGTATTAACATCACATTACCATCTCCACGTTGACATATAAAACCAGTGCTTTCTTTGCTTCTTTTTTTCCCAGGGGGTACTCAAGGCTACGTAGTACCGGCACCTCTTTTTGTTGTTGTTAAGAAGTGTGACACTCACTGTAAATTGGGTCCTCCCTACAGGAGAGGGCACGCATTGTGGTGGGCCTGACAACCAGGACTAGGTGTTGGGGCAGGGACAATTGGAGCCACCACACCCTATTGGTGGTCCATCTGCGGGGTGCAATTGGCTAAGGGCATGTCAGTCAAAGGGCAGATAGACCACCTATATAACCCCTGGCCCGAGCCATTGAGAGGCTTCTTCTCTGGCTTCGTGCATCGGAACACCCGCCCACCACTCCCTACTTTTAGGGCCTGCGCTTGACCTTGCTATGCCCTTGTGTGTCGCCTGTCGTTGGGACAGGGGCATGGCAGGAATTTTTCCCACTTGGCTGATTGGTTGTTGCCACTTGGGTTTTGCCTGCTGCTTAGCAATTCGTCACAACTTGTAAGGTTGGCGGATAGGCTCTGGTTCACACTGATAGGGGAGGAACGAGCACTTACCACCCTATCCCTGGGTATTCCTCTTAAAGGAATCCATTGGGCTATTGGCTGGTATTCCCTGAACTATGCCCTCGCCATAGTTCTCGGCACACATGGGGGAATCGGGGCCTGGCTGGCAGGTGTCAGTAAGGTACCCCATCCCAGGTGTAAACCCGGCTGCTGACTCAAGGTGCGTCCTGAGTCAGCGCTACTCTAGGTAGCTTTGGAACCAGAGCCTACGCAAACACTCACCTGATTTGTAATCAATAAAGTTGTGGCCTAAATTCTGCCAAAAACCAAACAAAAAGATTCTAGGCCTGGCTTACAGGGACTCCACACATAACAACTTGACGGTGAGTACCGGTACCTATTTTTCGGGGGGGGGGGGAGCACTGTATACAATTATGGAGTAGGGTACCATAAAATGATCTAGAATCATAAGCTCATTTCTGCTTGAGATCCAGATACACCAAATACTCCAGGGATCCTGTGGAAGTTTGCCAGTGGATCTGGCTCACAAATGAACTTTTGGGATTCTTAAAAGACTAGACCTATACACCCCAATTTCACTTATGGTGATGAAGAAGATGCTACAAGACTTTGGCTGTTAGTCTCTCCCGAAACCTTATGTCCTGGTGGTTATGTTAAACATATTTGCTGTAATTCTCCCTAATGATTAGTGAGGGCCCTACTGTCCCTGAACATTGATGGGTAAGATTGTTGTGACACTTTATAAGGAGAATGATGCAAAAGCGCTGGAAAGTTACATAATGCTTCACCCAGCTATACATATCCATCTTGCTTCCTGAGTCTTGGAGGAGTGTGATCATATTTTGCACAGCTCCCATAACCACTGCTTTGAGGTCTGTGGTGCTTGGTATTGCCCAGATGTCTGACATCACACTTCATAATACTCAGAAGAGACAGGAGGGTTTACAAGTACTTAGCTGCAGACTAAAAGCTGAACATTTAATCTTGCAGGAAAGGTTGGAAAGGAATTGTGCCAAGTGCCCAAATTAAATATCATTTTGCTTTATAGTTCTGCTGGAAACCTCCACTGGCTCCATTAGAATTGTTTCCGATGACTATACCCAAGAGAGAGAAAAAGATCAGAAGCATGCCCAAGGACTGTAATAAGAGCTGTTGCAGTGAAAACTGCAAGAAAAGTAAGGAATAGTAGAACACATTTTTGATCATAGCATTTCAATAGCTGTAACTCTATTCAAGCAGAAGACAGGGGTAGTGCCTTGCTTTGCACTATTCCAGAATTTGAGCCTGTGGTGAGTTCAGCTTAAGAGTTTAAGCCATAGAAATGGGCCAGGGTACAAGTAAAATAACAGCAATCTGAATTGTACCTGGCTCAGAAATGAACCTTTGGAGTCTTGAAAGGCCACCATAAAGGAGATGTTAGCTTTTGTTTTTTTAAGGTAAAGATAAAGACCCCTGGAAGGTTAAGTCCACTCAAAGCTGACTATGAGGTGCGGCGCTCATCTCTCTTTCAGGATGAAGGAGCTGGTGTTTGTCTACAGACAGCTTTCTGGGTCATGTGACTAGCAGGACTAAACCGCTTCTGGAGCAATGGAACACTGTGACGGAAACCAGAGCACACGGAAATGCCGTTTACCTTCCCGCCACAGCGGGAGCCTAAATTGAATTCTAATCAGATTTTCCTAAATATATTAAGTCTGTGATTTGTTCCAGTTCCATAAAACTGGATTAACTAACTTGTTGAAAAGTTGTGTATGCAAATAAGATGTTATCTATGTTTATAACAAACAGTATATGTAATTGTGTCAGGCTGATATTATCAAGAGGGCAAACATACTTATAAACTCCCCTGGATTCCCATGAGATATATAAAATACACTGGCTTGATGGCAGAACTAGAATACCACACATTATTAATTCACTAAATGTATTTAGAATTGGGAACCCATTTGCTTTGCAGTTATATTCCTAGTATAAATAAAAAAAATAGTTAAAACCCATTACTTGCTTTGAAATTATATATTCTTTTTATAATTTCCTGCAATATGTAGCAATATTTGAAGTTAAGCCAACTCTTCTGCAAAGCAAACAAATATGTATTAGTATTCCATATAACATTTAATATCTAATCAGCCAGAATAGAGGGTGCCTTTGGGTTAGTATTCTTCTCATAAGGCATCACAGGTAAAAGCTTTCAGTCTGCAACTAGAGTGAACTGATTTTCTTTAATTTTGACTGCTGATGTTGCATAAACACTGGTTTTCAAAATAACTTGAGATAAGAAAACATATACATACGCGTCGGTAGCTAAGGGTTAGGAGAGGGCTAAAACTAATCAGTTTAGTAGTGGCAGCCCAAAATTTTCATATGCACTTTGCAAACTGCTTCTTTGGTGGATCAGTAGAATATGGAACCTTCTCCTGAATCAGGGATCTAGGGAAGCAGTCTGCTATCCAATCCATGCCAGCCATTCCCACCCAAAGAAAAGCTGATTGGCTTGAGGGTGGGGCATATAAGTAACAACACACCTAGGCCAAAGGGAAGGAAGCTGAACAGCTGCTGCCACACTGCACACCCACACTTTTTCTACACACCTCTGAACTAGGCAGAAAGTGCCTTTTCCAGAGGGTGGCAAATTTATCATATCCCCGAGGCAGATTTAGGGGTGTGCAAGTGGTGCACATGCACTGGGTGGCAAGCTGAGGCGGGCACCTTTTAAACGAAGCACCTAGTTAGCACTTTCCCAGTTTTGCGAGGGACAAAGGAGAGCTCTAGGACTGTGCCAGAGCCTCACACCTTCCCAAACTTGATTGCCTCCTTATACGGCTTTGGAAAGGCTGCATGAGGGGTGCCCCCCCCCCAATTTTGGCCTCATACCAGGGCGCCTTGGTGCCTAAGTTCACTGTTGATAAGCACACAAGCAAGCATAGAAATCTGAGACAGGGATGCTAAAGTAAATAGATATCTATGGAGGAGACTCTTGAGAGTTCCATGGACTGCAAGAAGATCAAACCTATCCATTCTTAAGGAAATCAGCCCTGGGTGCTCACTGGAAGGACAGATCCTGAAGCTGAGGCTCCAATACTTTGACCACCTCATGAGAAGAGAAGACTCCCTGGAAAAGACCCTGATGTGGGAAAGATTGAGGGCACAAGGGGAAGGGAACGACAGAGGACAAGATGGTTGGACAGTGTTCTCGAAGCTATGAACATGAGTTTGACCAAACTTGCGGGAGGCAGTGGAAGACAGGAGTGCCTGGCGTGCTCTGGTCCATGGGGTCATGAAGAGTCAGACACGACTAAACAACAACAACAACAATATTCACAGGCTTCCCGAGACCCTGGAATCCTTCTTATACTGGGTTCTAGGAGCAGTGGAATCTACATAAGTGCACTTTGTATAATCACGACTGTCCCCTCACACAACTGACACAAGAACGGGGCTAGTTTGGGGGTCAAATCCCACCACCTGCCCTACCCTATTAAAATAATAATAATAGAAAGAAAATGGTTAAGAAGAGAAAGGCATGGTAATGACCATGTCTGGACCAAATGCCCAGAATTAAAAACGAATAATGCAAGTTGTGAGGGACAAGGGATACAGGGAAGTCCCTCCCATCTTAAGTTCCAGCCCATCCCCAAGCGCTGGAGAGAGTAAGGAGAGCTCTGCCTCCAGCGGAGAGTCAGGAAGTGGTGTCCGAGGCTCAGGCAAGGTTGTGGAGCCCATGCCTCAGGTGGGACAGGAAGTTGGACGCACGGGGGGGAGGCCAATCCCCCCAACTCCCGAATTGCGACGCAAACGTAGGGGGAAGAGGTTGGGTCTGCCAAAGCTTTGGTGCTGGAAGAAAACGCGCCAATCGCCATTCGGAGGTTCTGACACCTCACCTTAAGGATGCATTTTTACTGCTCTGAACACTGTAAATAATCAGCACTTAATAAAAGCCTTAAAAGACCATGCTGGAGTCGTTACTCTAGAGTAGCCATATCAGGCCCTCTGACACAAGTATAGAAAAACTACAAGAAGAGCCTCATAACATGACAGGTGAACAAATGGAATGCCCTGAATCTGCTTTCTAGTGGTTTGTAAGCAAACTATTTCTGGACTAAACACCTAGAGGCAGAATCTGATCTTGTTGAATATTGCTGAATTTTTCCCAACTGCGCATCAAAAGGATATACTAGACAATATATACTGTATAAAATATATTCTCTCTCTCTCTCTCTCTCTCTCTCTCTCTCTCTCTCTCTGTGTGTGTGTGTGTGATGAGGTTATTGATGTACAGTGGTGCCTCAACTTACGAATTTAATCCATTCCGAAGGTACCTCCATAAGTCGAAAAACACCATTGGAAACACGATTTCCCATAGGAATGCATTGAAAACGGAAAAATTTGTAAGTCGAAGCAACCCTATCTAAAAATCCGTAAGTCGAAAAATCCCTATCTAAAACCGTCGCGGTCTCCTTTCGGATGTCGAGACATTCATAAGCGTGCGGCCATTACCCCCATTCGTAAGTCGGAAAATTCGGTTGTCGAGTCGTTTGTAAGTCGAGGTACCACTGTATGTATATCCTTAATTGCAGGTTTCACTCAGAAGTATATATCTGGTCCCCACCCCCACTCCCGTAATCAAAGGACTTGATGTACCTGAGTTTTGGGGTGTTGTTGTTTTACAACAACAAAGCATGTCACATTTTAAAAGCAACTGCATCATAACTATTGACCATAAAATTACACCTTAAGAGCATGTACATGTAGGTATTCCAAGGAATATTAAAGGGAATGGGAAATGGTTCACTCACTTTAATGACTTTTGGATCATTTATAAGTAACATGTGTTCTCTCTTCTATTAGTAGTCAATACTGATGGAAATGGGCTGTAATGCAGTTTGTGCTCAAGATGTACGTTAGGGCTGTACTCTTTGTGTAAGGAACAGAATGGTTTGACATGTGGACAGCAACCCACTGTATTGTAGAAACAATTAAAATTCTTGATTTTTTTCACCTGCATGTCTGCAGTAGCTATGAGGTCTAGTGAATTCAATTCCCAATTAGCCAGAGACTGTCTATTTCAGTTTCTCATTTTTATATTCTTAAGTTCAGTTCTCCACATTTGCACATCAGTGTGTGTGTGTGTGTGTGTGTGTGTGTGTGTGTGTGTGTGTGTGTATCCTCATGAAAGTTCATTATTATGAATTTATCCTATTTTTTTAATGCAATTTCCCTACTATGCATATTTTGGCAAAACAATTCCTCCTAATATAATGCACATTATATATGCATTGTGCATCCTTTACCCTAGTATATGCATTCATGTACACATTATTTGGCTGACTTGGCTGGAGAAATGCATTGCAAAATTCAGAGAAGTGGGAATTTTGAAGAATTTATGTGCTTTGGTTGGCATATTGTAGCAAAAAGATAGATTCAACTTTAAATGTGAAATTAATCAAATTTATTCTCCCCTGCATTTCTAGTGACCACACCCCCCTTGAAATTTGACATTCTATATAATTTAGCACATACAGTATGTAAGCCTACCCTTTGCATTTACTACCATCTAGGCCAGGCATCCCCAAACTGCGGCCCTCCAGATGTTTTGGCCTACAACTCCCATTATCCCTAGCTAACAGGACCAGTGGTCAGGGAAGATGGGAATTGTAGTCCAAAACATCTGGAGGGCCGCAGTTTGGGGATGCCTGATCTAGGCTATCACATTTCACTTTATTTGCACTATCTCCAAGTAACTATATATAAGATAATCCTTTGGATGGCAAGTTGGAAAGAAAAACAGTAATTTAGTTAAGAATTATTCATACTGCAAGAAAGGTACTCCACATTCTCTACATGAGAGAAATGAATATGCCTTCCCTCACTGAGAGAAATGAAGTTACAGGGAACCAGGTAGAGGGCCTTCTTGGTAGTCACACCTGCCCTGCAGAAGGCCCTCCCATCAGATCTCAAAGAGATAAATAATTATACCACCTTCTGTAGACAATTGAAGACAATCAGGACACCTTAATGTGTGATGTTCTTGCATATATTATGCTGGAAGCCACCCGGAATGGCTGGGGCAACCAAGTCAGATGGGCTGGGTACAAGTTGTCGACATCATCATCATCCAAATGGCAAGTTTTCATTTGTACTGTTTGGAAATAGTTATAGACTAGTCCAGGCACACAAGCACATGGGTGGTGCTGTGGGTTAAACCACTGAGCCTAGGGCTTGCCGGTCAGAAGGTCGGCGGTTCGAATCCCCACGACGGGGTGAGCTCCCATTGCTTGGTCCCAGCTTCTGCCAACCTAGCACTTCAAAAGCATGTCAAAGTGCAAGTAGATAAATAGGTACCGCTACAGCGGGAAGGTACACAGCGTTTCTGTGTGCTGCTCTGGTTCGCCAGAAGCGGCTTTGTCATGCTGGCCACATGACCTGGAAGCTGTACGCCAGCTCCCTCAGCCAATAACACGAAATGAGCGCCGCAACCCTAGAGTCGGTCACAACTGGACCTAATGGTCAGGGGTCCCTTTACCTTTACCTTTAGTCCAGGCACAGGCAAACTTGGCCCTCCATACGTTTGGGACTACAACTCCCATCATCCCTGACCACTGGTCCTGTTAGCTAGGGATGATGGGTGTTGTAGTCCCAAAACATCTAGAGGGCCAAGTTTGCCTATGCCTGGACTAGGCTTCAGAGTGTTTTCAAAATCTTGCAAAAAAAGGTTAACTAAAACAGAAAATTGTTCAAGGACATTTTTGAGACACAGCACCTTACAATATGGTTAGGAGTGACCGTCATTCTCTGATAGTAAACATCAGATAAGACATGCCCCAGAGTTAGAGTAACAGAACCTGGGATTACTTCATAATGATCTATATGGATTCTGAGAGCAATAAAATTGGCCTCCAAGCATTTGTTGATGCTACAAATGGAGGATAAGGATTGTCTGGGAGAAGAGCACAGATGGAAAGTAGAGCAGACTACAGCATGGAAGAAAAATAAAATAATCCATTCATTACCTGGCACAGTTTAACAACTGAATTGACTGTGCTCATTTGACAAAAAAATAAAGTCAGGAAAAACAAATCTCTGCGGAGCTTTGTGCTAAAGGAGGGGCTGCTTTGCCTGCTGCAGTAAACAGTGCGCAAGTGGCAAGCTCACATACATGTGGGCAAGTTGTGGCAGCTTTACGAGGAGGCCGGCCCCTGTTGGAGGGTATGAAAATGCATGGTTTCATGGGTGGGTGTGGCCTTTAACTCCACTACTCCATGCAGCAGGCTCCATTTTGGCAGCGCCGGTGGGGATTTGCCAACCTTCCCAAGCTGAAACGTAACACTAAGTTGCACTGTTACAGCAAATATACCTCAGGGGAAAGGAATAGGTACATATTGCTCTGGAATCATTATCACCCTGTGGGATTCCTGTGGGATTTTTTCATCTCCCCCTTAGCGCAGGTAAGTACCGTATTTTTCTGTGTATAACATGCTCTTGTGTATAAGATGCCCCCTATTTTGGGGGACTCCAAATTAAGAAAATGGGGGGGGAGTATGCCCAAATTTGTTGAGCCTTTTTTTTGGGGGGGGGGTTGTTGAGCTTCTTCTTTTTTTGTAATATTTTTTATTGATTTTACATAATAAAGAAAATACAAAACATATTTCCCCTTCTTCCCTCCCTCCCTCCACGAGTCCCCTTCTGCCACAAGAGAGTCTCATGAAAGGTGAGCAGTTGAAGGTGGTCCATTTTATAGTTGAGCTTCTCCCCTCCTCACTCCTCCCCCCCCCCAGGGCCCCCCTATTGAGCTTCTTTTATCACCTGTCTCTCCCTGCGCCGGCATAAGCCGCCAATCGCCTGCCCTATTGCCGCACTGACAGCCAATCAACAACAGCCCTGTCCGTAGCTGCCAAGTTTTCCCTTTTCTCATGAGGAAGCCTATTCAGCATAAGGGAATTTCCCTTAAAAAAAGGGATAACTTGGCAGCTATGGCCCTGTCGCAGCCACCAATGACACGCAAAATAACCGTGGAAGCAGCCATTCCCAAGTTCCCCCCCCCCAATGCACGACCCGTGTATAAGCCGAGCCCAAATTTTGAGCATTAAAAAAAAAAATCATAGTCTTATACACGGAGAAGTACGGTATGTCATTTGGGTTAAGGGTGGGTGGAGAGTTTGAGGTCTGGTCTTCTGCTTCTTTTGTGAGGTTTTGCATCCATAACTGTGGCAATTCTGATTGGATAGGACTGTTGGCTCTTTTGCTCCACCCTCCCCTGTAATTCCCCCCCCCCAAAAATCTACACACATATACCATTTATCTTTTGGTGAAGGCATGAGCAAACTAGATGTCAGAGCATTGGCAAGGCTCTTGAAAAGAGGGTTGTTGGCAATGGGGATTTTGGAGAAAACCTACTCAAGTATGTCCAGAACTCAGAGGAAGCCCTTGGGTGCATATGAAAACTATATACTAATTGTCTTAGCGCCAAAAGTTCATAATCAAATTGCTATAGCTTTATAATATATTCAATATGATTAGCTTTTTCAAAATCAAATGAGCAAGATCAATGTGGTGGGCATCTGAACTGAGTAAGTGACTTTATAGACTAACTGCAGACCTAATTAAAAATATTAGCATTGCATACAAGACCACACACAAAGATTTCAGTATCAGAACAAGAAAGTGGCGCAGATACTCTCCCACGCTGCATACGGTAATTAGGAACAGATACACTAACAAGAACAGTCATCACATACTCCAATAAAGGCATCCAAACTAACGATCCCCCAGTCCAGATACATTTAACAACAGAAAAGGAGAGAGGGAGGGAGCTCAAGATAAGAAGTCTTCAACATCTCTTTCCTTTTATTAACCTCTTGTTTATTAGTTATCAGTATCATGGGATATTTGCTCTAATATCATCTAGTATGTTCCTGTGGTCATTTTTCTTCTGCTCTTACACTCCCAAAACAGCATTTTTTACTTGCCATCTGTAGATGCTGGTCAGAATGCCCATGCTATCATTACTAGAATGACGGACGCTTAAAAGCAGTGAACCTTAGACAGTCCAAATGCACCGGATTTGAATTGGATGGCACATTAATAATGTAAGTGAACCACAATAGTATTCTTCAATGAGTTCAAGATGTTAGACCATATGTTTACAGCCACGGGCTGTGCTTGTAACATAGCTCGACTTTCAGCCAACAGGGCTGCCATACCACAAACCTAATCTGAACCATAAGGCTGGGTAGCTGATGTATTTGAGGGTGTCAAAAGACAAAAAAATGGATATATCTCTCCATCTCTGCTTAAACCTTTGAGACATTTGAATAAGAATCAATTTAAAACACATGCTAGAAATAAAATAGCTGACTTTGCACACTGGTTAAAGAAAGAAGCCCAAGAGCAGACATCTGAGCATCCATACCTTTGTGATTACATAGGCAACTTTCAGTTAAGAGGCCGCATTGTATAGTATATATATATATTACATGTCAGTTTCATTTTCGCACTTCTTTAAAGCAATGTACCAGCCTACATTTGTGGAGCTGTGGGCATTCATTAAGATATTCTGGGGAAAGATGCGGCCCTGTCATCTCCTCCCCAATGACCTTTTGTACTTTGACCCACTTTCCTGAGGATGGAGCCTGCTGAATTACATTAGCCCAGGTTATTTGCTTTGCAAGCAGAGTTGGAGAAACAATGAGTTGGGATCAAAAAGGCAGAAGTGGAAGAGTTTCTAGGGACTGATGAGTTGGTCTATTTCTGGTTTCTCATCACTTTTGCATGTGTTCACTCATAAATCCTTTCTATCGTGTTCCCACTTTAATCCACTTTTTTATTAAAAAAATAGTATGAAACTTTGCATTTAAATACATTCCTAGATGCATATTCTTAAATGTACTTATCTCTAAAAGTGGACATTCCGAAGTGTATTTTCTCCTGATCCACTCATTAGCTCAGAAAGTGTGGATCAGGTTAGTTCATATTAGAATTCACAAGATTAAATTCAAGTATCCTGAGATAGCCTGGCGTGCGCTGGTCCATGGGGACATGAAGAGTCGGACACAACTAAATGACTAAACAACAACTCAGCCTTTAGAGAGCCAGTATGGTGTAGGGGTTAGGAGTGGTAGACTCGTAATCTGGGGAACCGGGTTTGTGTCTCCGCTCCTCCACATGCAGTTGCTGGGTGACCTTGGGCTAGTCACACTTCTCTGAAGTCTCTCAGCCCCACCCACCTCACAGAGTGTTTGTTGTGGGGGAGGAAGGGAAAGGAGAATGTTAGCCGCTTTGAGACTCCTTAGGGTAGTGATAAAGCAGGATATCAAATCCAAACTCCTCTTCTTCTTCTTTAGTACAATTCCACGAATGTGGGTGTGTGAGCGGAAGACTTTGCGCCACAAGTGTCTGCAGTTGTGTAATCCCTTTACATAATTGTGACACAACTACACAGTTTTTATTACAGAAAAAATTCAGGAACAGACTGGAAAGAGAAGTTTCTGAATTGGAACTCATTACCAAGCTTTAAACCATGGAGCCACCTGGGATGAACAAAGACATTGGATTCTTATCTCATTATGCATGATCAAGCTTTCTTTAGCGCCTCAGCCCTTGCTTTCCCCCCGCAGGACCAATTGCAGTTAACTACAGGTTTACCACTCCCATCAATCCATCACCCATTCCCCCCTCCCCCCTCCCCCCCTCTGTATATACATAAGGGACTGACTTCTGTTTCAAGTGTATCTGAAGAAGTGTGCATGCATACGAAAGCTCATACCAAAATAAAAACTTAGTTGGTCTTTAAGGTGCTACTGAAGGAATTTTTAAAATTTTGCTACAACTACACAAATTCATGCTGGAAACTGTCATGCCCACCAAATGTTAGTAGACAACTCCCACAAACCTTTGCCATTGGCCATTCTAGCTAGGGCTGAATGGGCCTGGGGTCCAACAACATCTGAAGTGTGTCATAGTGACAACTCATATCTACCTTGAAAATTATTTTGGAATTATTTTGGAATTTGATAAGCAGCTTGTCATAATACAATAACACATACCTGTGATGACATTGAAAACGAGATTATGGTCAAAATTAGAAGTACAGGGATTTAATCCTTTTGTGAATATTTCTAATAGTATTTTGACTAGCAATTTCCATTCTTGTCTTTTGAAGGATCTTCTTACTACTGGCAATTTGCATATATATTCTGGCACTTTTCAATAAAAATGATAATTTCTATATGGCTTTCTGCTCTGAACAGCTTTGAAAATGCTTGTTGACATATTTTCATTTCCTGAAGAATTCAGGGGCCTAAATCCCTCGCCACTGGTCACTTTACAATATACAGAATTACCTCTTCGTTACTGCAGCATAATTTATTAATATGTAAATGTAAGTAGATGGAGGGTAAAGGAGAGCAATTTGAAGGACTCTGTCCTCTAGCAGGAAGTGAGGGATTGTTTTACTCTTCCTGTTACTCAGGTAGAGGATCAACAATGGTCAGGCTGTCTGACAATGCTTCCTTCCAAATAAGGCTATTTTGGATCACAGGAACAGAGGAAACTGTCTTTTACCAAGGCAGCTCTGTTGGTACCTCTATCTCAGTATTTTTTATGCCAGGGTTTCCCAAACTTGGAACTCCAGCTGTTGTTGGATTACAATTCCCATCATCTCTAGCTAGCAGGACCAATGGTCAGGGATGATGGGAGCTGTGGTACCAAAACAAGCTTGGGAACCCCCAGTCTACACAGACTGGCGGCTGGTCTCTGGGATTTCAAGTTTCTTCCAGTCCTACCTGGAGATGCTAAGGATTCAACATCTTGGGACCTCCTGAATGTGAATCATGAGTTCCACCACTGAGCACAAGCCTTTCCCTGAGAGGACCCTGAGCACATTCATTCCCCTAATAAATAGTTTTTATTGATTTTAGATGCACATAACTATCATTAGTGTCAACTTGACCAGAACACTTCATGAACAACTGCCAGTATAGGAAAATATATTGATGCACCTTGAAAATATCTAAGCAGCTCTTGGATTATATCTTCTCAGCATGCATACTAATATGCTCTCTCTCCTGCCTCATCCCTTCCCTGCTTCCAGCCTCTAACCTACACATTAATGTCACTGTATAGAATGCCTTTGCTTATGCTTTAGTTGTCCTCATTCCACACTCTCTGTAAGGCATACTCAAGCAATTTTTGTTAATGGTTACCTGTCAAATAACTTCATACTGGCAGGGGAGTATATTCAGGGAGAAATAACAGGGTTCAATAAGTTCTTTCCCCAAATCAATAAATACTAGAAGTGCTGAAGAAACAATCAGTTGCATAGACAAATGAGGAATGCCACCAAAGCAGAGGTTAGTGGCACAAATCAATACACAGAAATACACATTTGGTTGGCATGCAATCCTTATATCAACATCTAGCCCAAAGTGTATATAATTCATACAAGGTGCTTCACTTAAATGCACAGCAGTTTCTTTAGCTTACTAGAAAATGAGGCGATCTGGCCCATCTGATATCTGGCACACATTTTTGATCTTCCCCAACCATATGGTTAAATCTCAAAATAAATGAGGAAAACACAGCAGCAGCATTGTGGGAGGAGGAGATTAACCCTTTTCCTTGCAGGTCATTTTTGCAATCAAAACTGTGCTCAGCTTCTGCAGACCCCAGTATTTTCCACTATAGGCAGAAAAGCAGGTGGAGGCAGAGGATTTCGGTATTAAAAATGGCTCTCAGGCAAAGGGTTAATCACACTTTAGGCACAACATCACTGCTGTGATTAAATTTTCAGCTCCACAAGCCTGCAATTCACACACACACACACACACACACACACACACACACACACACACACACACACATGGAAATTGATCATGGAAATCCCAGTCTAATGTTCCAGTGTGCCTATTTGCAAGGAAGAGGGGAGGCAGGAGAGGCTGTAGATCTCTGATTATGTGTTGTACTGTTTTAACTTGGGAGCTGTATGTGATGACTAGTGGTGTTCTGTTATTTTCTTTTTTGGGTCTGTCTTGCAGCAGGTTCTCTCTAGGTATCAGACTCCTGGACAATGACAGCTCCCTTTCTCAAGCTCTGGGAGGAAGACCTTTCATTGCCTACAGACAGCCACCCAATCTTAAACAACTCCTCACCCACAATAATACAACCACCAGACTTAACATGGACACTGGTACCAGAGCCTGCAATAACCCCAGGTGCCAACTTTGCTGCCACATACACCCAGACAACATCATTACTGGCCGCAACAACATCCAACATACCATCTCAGGACTATTTAATTGCTCATCTTCTAACATTGTGTATGCCATCAAATGCCAACAGTGCCCTTCAGCTCTCTATATTGGACAAACAGGCCAAACCCTACGCCAAAGGATAAATGGACATAAATCTGACATCAGGAACCACAAGACAGAGAAACCAGTAGGAGAACACTTCAATCTCCCAGGACATTCTATACAAGATCTCAAAGCAGCTGTTTTATTCCAGAAAAATTTCAGGAACAGACTGGAAAGAGAAGTTTCTGAATTGGAACTCATTACCAAGCTTAAAACCATGGAGCCACCTGGGATGAACAAAGACATTGGATTCTTATCTCATTATGCATGATCAAGCTTTCTTTAGCACCTCAGCCCTTGCTTTTTCCCCGCAGGACCAATTGCAGTCATCAGCAGTCGTTAACAGCCATCTACAGGTTTACCACTCCCATCAGCCCGTCACCCATTCCCACCGACCCCCCACCACCCTCTGTATATACATAAGGGTCTGACTCTTCTGTTTCAAGTGTATCTGAAGAAGTGTGCATGCACACGAAAGCTCATACCAAAATAAAAACTTAGTTGGTCTTTAAGGTGCTACTTAAGGATTTTTTTTATTTTCCTTTGAAAAGGTTTGAAGGGATCTAACTCATCTCCTTTGAAAAGGTTCAAAGGAAGGAAACACAGGAATGGACCTTTTTTCTGAGGTGTCTCCCTGTCTGTGGAATGCCCTCCCCAGGGAGACTCACCTTTAGGTGCCAGGCAAAAACATTCCTCTTCAACCAGGCCTTTGGCCGTTAAACAATCTAGGGCTTTTAAAATATTATGCATTTTGCGTTTCTAGGTTGTAAACAGCCCCGTAATTATCAGATGAGGGGCAGTATATACTGTTAATAAATAAATAATAACAAAAATTCCTTCCAGTAGTGCCTTGGTATGAACTTTCGTGTGCATGCACACGAAAGCTCATACCAATGACAAACTTAGTTGGTCTCTAAGGTGCTACTGGAAGGATTTTTTTTTTGACTATGTTAGACCAACACGGCAACCTACCTGTAACTAATGAATAATAATAATTTATAGATAACCCACTGTGAAATAGGATGCCTGTGTGTCCTACTTTACAAGGGATACTACTTAATTTGAAGAAATCCTTCTTTGTAGGATTGCCAACACCACCCACAATAATGATCGCTTACTGGTTTTGGAAGCAGGGATGGTTGTAGCCCAGCATAGCCAGTTGGCAATACAATTAGGCTCAGCCAACCGCAGGGACACTTCTTCAATTCATATCTGAATTGGCCCATCATGGCCACGTTGCAGGGCAACACCGTCTCAACCCATTTAAACCATCTGCGCTTGCTTCCTGGAGCACAGTCAGCAATGGGCATTCCACCTGCCCATCCGGCATGGCCCTGCCCAAAGGTAAGTGGACAGTGCATGTGTTTGGCTTTGGCGTGGAGCTACTCAGGCATTGCGTATCGAGGTTGCCAGACACCCCCCCCCCCTGAATAACTCACACCACACACAGAATTTTAGTTTGGGTTTTGGCATTAAATTTGGCCACAACTTTATTTAAATACAATTAAATGTGAGTGTTGGCTTAGGCATTGGTTAATCCGTCTGACCCCCGCCTGGGACAGATCAGCTCCGACTTCCCTAGCCATCTAGGGAAGTCAAGTAAACACCCCATGGGAGAGGAGGTAGCTGTGTCCAGGCACTCTCCCCTTGACCAGAAATGCTCCCCAAGGCTCGTGCTCTGTAATGGCCCCAGGCCCGCCTGTTGCGGGGGTGTATGGACTAGAGCTCCGGAGCCCCAGGATTCCTTTAACAGAATACTTCTATGTGGAGCAGCATTTTAATGAGGGGAAGGCACCTCCATGCCAAACCCCTCCACCAACCAGAATTATTAACCAATGCCTAACCACCAACCTAACAAGTTGTGACGATTTGCTAAGCAGTAGGCAAAAATCAATGGCAACAGCCAATCAGCCTAATGGCAAAATTCCTACTGGGCCCTTGCAAAGCAAGCGACCCCATGAAAGGCAAAGCAATGTCTGGCTAAACCATTAGAAATGGCGGTGGGCGGGAGGGAGATCCGAAGCACTTTGCAAAAGTGAAACTAACTGCTGGACGCTGAGGTTTTAAGGGTCACTTTCTGTCAATCAAAATTGGCTACATGCTTTTTACCCCAGCAACCCAAAAGGATCCTATCACACACACTCCCTCTGATCAGACACCCCCCCCAACCCAGGAGATGTCTTTTAACCCTTCCACAACCCGCGCTCTCCCTGATTGGAGAATGCGCTCTATATTTGGGGCTAGGGAGAATTCGCCTGCAGACAAATTGAGCCAGTTTGGAGGATTCACCTACCTCACAGCAATTCTCACAACCTGCTGGCAAAATATGGCATTGGTCTGGATCTGTAGTCTAATCTCAGAGAGGATTGGGGGGGGGATCCCTCCATATCAAAGTATCAGGGAACCCCAGGTCCAAATAAATAGATTTGCAAGAAAAATAAATGTATATGTATCAATAAATAGAATGGCTTGAATTCATAGATCTTAATTATTCAGTAATTTATAGTTTTATGGTCAACTTTGAGTTATGAGGTGGTAAAACCTCAATAATGTGATCAGGAGACTAATTAGGCAATAATGGCCGCCCAGCACAATTCTGAAGCGTCCTGCTTTTCGTCTCCCTTTAGCAGAGAGCACAACAGTAGCACAGCAGCTGGTCTCAAGTAGAAATAAAACAGGACTGCTTCAGCTCCTTATCTTTGAGCTATATTTATTTACATTCCTGGGGATTGAGCTGACATGCTCTCTCCAGCCAGGAATCAGAAACTAACTTCTTCTCACATAGAACAGAACACAAAGCAATTAGGAAGAACAGGAAGAGAACTCCGCCTTTCGTACAGAGATACAAAAGCTCATGCATTCTCAGTGACAGAACGTAAGATCCTGTGTATAATTTAACTCCTTCATACCAACATTAATAAATAAGCTTCTTGGCCGCGATTTATGTATTCTTCAGAAGCATAGCAACTGGGAACCCCAAGTCCATGAGGAAGGGTGCAGGCAGAGGCTAACGGGCCATAAAACTCCCCAAATGACCAACTGGAGGGTAACCTGTATTTGAGGTGCCTAATATAGGGATCCTGATGAAGTAATCAGCCAGCGGTTCACACCTGTTGGCCACATGACCCAGAAAGCTGTCTGCGGACAAATGCTGTCTCCCTCAGCCTGAAGCGAGATCAGTGCTGCAACCCATAGTCGCCTTTGACTGGACTTAACCATCCAGGGGTCATGTACCTTTACTTTTTATGTGCAATGCTTAGGCCAAAGCCTACTGGCATCTGTAATCAATAATGTTGAGGCCGTTCCGATCCCAAAACGGAGTCACGTTATTTATTTCTTCCTGTGCCCCTACCCCACATACCTCAGGATCACTGCATCCTTTTTTGCCACAAAGGATGATGCAAAAATACCGAAAAGAAAAGCATATTTGAGACCTGTCAGAAGCCAAAGATCAGTCACAGGTTGGATCTTTAAAAAGAGGGTGCTTATGCTACCAAAAATGGAAGCAGAAACAGCTGGCTATCAAAATATAGCAAGTTTTGTTGAAGAAAGAAATATATTGATAGGAAAGCTCCTGTATAAGATCCATGATGTATTGAGAAATACAAAGGGAATATATATATATATATATATATATATATATATATATGAAAGTAACAGAGTTAGTTTGAAAATCTACCCTCTCTGGCAGAAGCTGTTTCTATTGTTGGCCTCCACAGGCCTATCCCGGGTGAGCAAAGCAGAATATTGTCAAACAAAAGAATGGGTTATTCTAAAGATAGGATGGAATAAAGTTTGCAGCGGAGGGGAAACTGAGAGATGAATTGCAGCACATCATTAAAAAGCTTGTGATTTTCTTTCTCTATAAACATGCATCAGATCTGTTTTTGGGAAATATTATCTGCTCTTATCGTGCTCAAACCAACCAACCAACCCCCCCCCCATCTATTGTTTGTGACAATGGTAATAAGATAATAGCTGCAAGATAGTGCACACGGTTGTTCTGCTCACAATGACCTCTTTTTTTAAAAAAAATCTGCAGGTGGTTGCTCTCTGCCTGTAGCTAGGGGGTGGATAAATCAAGTCTATTTCCCATCAAAGTGAATTTCACACGTGTACACTCGTAAGCCCATTCTGTTCTGTTTCCACATTAATCTGTTTTTATTTAAATGTATTATTGACATCTACATTGTGTGTGTGTGTGTGTTTAAATTATTATTTTTTAAGTTGAAAACTGCATTGGAACATTCAGGAACTGTGAAGACTGATGGGTAACTAAGCTCTAAGCTGCCCATTAGTTTGAGAGGAGCAGGTCGGGTGGGTTCATGATAGAATTCACAAATAATTCCAGAAGCATTCCTGCTTGTAGCTGGTGGACCATCCGACTTGCTCACCATGAATAGAACTTGCAATTTTGCATATCGGGTATGCAAATCGGGTACACAACAATTGCAGGGAGTGGCGTTTAGATATGAAAGAGTCAAGCCCCATGTTATACTATATATCTGCACCATAATTTTATGGGTATATTAAGAATTTTTTGTATAGCGGGTTCTCTAATTAAGGAGAACACATGTTGCGGGAGGGGAAACAGAACGACCCCTGGGTTGCTGGGCAGATTAGTCAAGATGGCCACGGGGTGACTGGGCATTTTGTGTTGTTGCTGGGGAAGAAGTTATGTTGCAAGTTGATTGACAGCTCTAGCATTTATAAACCCCTGCGAGTTGGTTCTGGTTTCACTTTTGCCAAAGGCATCGGATCTCTCGCCCGCCAACCTCGTTTTAAGGGTCTCCTGTGATTGACATTGCTATGCCTGTCATGGGGTTGCCTGCCTTGGGGCAGGGGCCTGGTAGGAATTTTGTCCAATTGGCTGATTGGCTGTTGCCACTTGGTTTTTGCCTACTGCATAGCAAATCATCACAACTTGTAAGGTTGGCGGTTAGGCATTGGTTAAAATTGGCTGGTAAGAGGAGTCTGGAAAGGCTGGGCTACCCCGCAAAATTGCTGCTGCTTATAGAGGTATTCTGTTAAAGGAATCCTGGGGCTCAAAGGGCTCTAGTCAATACCCCGGTAGGGGATTGGGCCATACACAGAGCAAAGAGCCTCGGGGAACATTTGGGGAGAGGTTGAAGGGCGTGTGGTACCCTGCCCCGTCCTCTCTCAGGGAGTGTTTACTTATTGACTTCCACAGATGGCTAGAGGAAGTCAGTGCAGATCTGTCCCAGGGCGGGGGGCAGATGGATTAACCAATGCCTAAGCAACCTTCACATTTGATTGTATTTAAATAAAGTTGTGGCCAAAATAATGCCAAAAACCTTAAACTTAAATTGCTGTGTGTGTGTGAATTTATTGGGGGGGGGAGTTCTGTGACCTCGGCGCGCAAACTTCTATACATTGTCCAAGTGATGATTACATTAGGAAACTTGGAGTGAATATGCATATAGTATATGTAGAATAATGCATATGTATATGTATAATAATTCGAATCCCTGTGATGGGGTGAGCTCCTGTTGCTCGGCCCCAGCTCCTGCCAACCTAGCAGTTCGAAAGCACATCAAAGTGCAAGTAGATGAATAGGAACCGCTACAGCAGGAAGGTAAACAGCGTTTCCGTGTGCTGCTCTGGTTCGCCAGAAGTGGCTTTGTCATGCTGGCCCTATGACCTGGAAGCTATACGCCGGCTCCCTCGGCCAATAATGCGAGATGAGCGCGCAACCCCAGAGTCAGTCACGACTGGACCTAATGGTCAGTGGTCCCCTTTACCCTTTAATAATGCATATAATGTGATATGTGTTCATATTTTTGGCAGAACCTGGTGGGGGGACTCACTTCTCATTGAAATGAAGGAGTGGGGTGGAAATCTGAAGAAAATCTGTGCAGAGAAACTCAGCTAAAATGTTGAGAAATCCCATCTCTGTGCTGCATGGCTTTCAATGGAATGTTAGTTCATGAAATCCTTTACACACTTACCTGGGAATACATATTAAGGAGGACTAAGTGAACATACATATGATAGGTCTGTATACATTGTGCAGGATGAGGCACAGTACTTTAAAGAAAACTGTTTTGCTGTAACGCTATGGATTCCAAGCTGAAACTGTGCTGTATTTAATTAAAACAGGCTTTAAAATATTTTTTTGTCCGTGGCAAGTTTGATAATATGTGGGAAAGCATGCCTATTACAACATTACAGCTAAGAGTAAAAATTTAGTTGCACAGGTTGACACTTCAGTTTGCAGAAGTGCCATATTGATTTTGAAATGAATAGCGTAATATGAAGATTTGCTGAAGGGCAATTTTTTTAACCAACTTCACAGCTGTCTCTGAGGATCTTTCTTTTTATGAAATTAAAACGAAACCTCACAGTAAAACCCTATGGCTCTGCCTAAGGGCAGAAACATTAAATATGTTTATGGTTTTGCACGGCTAGGTGTCATATATAGAATTGCTGATTTTTGCTCTAATGAATAGCAAAGTTGCTTTAATATTTGGTGAGAAGCTGTCGTCGGATACATTTAAAAGGATCAATATAACCCAATCCATTGTATTTCCTCTGGCACTGCTGTGCAAAGGGGGGGGGGGGAACTGCACACAAAATGCCACATTTTGATTGACTGGATTGCTACTTGAACTGAAGACAAAGACCGAGCTTGATTTCTTAGGTTCCTTACCAATGTTCACCCAAACACAAGCAACAAATATAAAAATGTTGGTTCCCACTGACATAATCAAAATACCATATGGATTGCTATTTTTCTGCTCATATTTCACACTTGCATTTTCCTCAGTAATCCCCGTACATTTCTGGTGTAAGGACTGTGCTTCAAAAGATCACTTGGCATTTGGGTGGGTAATAATGGCCTGCAGAGATAAGAGCTTCTCACATGGCAAATTACTGGTGATGAATGGCTCAAAACATGGAGTAAGCTATTCTGGAGAGCAACGCAAAGTATGTGGTAACCCCTCAACTTCCTCAGTCCTTGGCTTGCAGACTGCTATGAACATGGCAACTGGAGCCTTGGAAGTACAGCAGAAATATCAGTGAATGTGCTTAGTTGATGGCTCTCATCAGGACAGTTTGTTAGCAATGTGGGCCCAACAGGAAAAGAGAAGAGAGGAAAAGTGGCATGAGTGATAGGACATATATTGAAGTAGGATGACATTCTGAAGTAGTCACTGAAGAGGTAGTTAGCATGATTTTGGATCATTTGCCCAGAAGCATTTTTGGCAAGGCTGGGATCTAAAGAGATACTTTAGACTAATCCACTCAACCAGTAGGAATAAATATATGCGTACACAAACAAACAAACACACACACAAACCTCACAACCATATACAACTCTCAACAATCCTTTCCATTGGTCCTTGGCAAAGGTGGCAGAACTAATGTTGAAGAAACAGAACAAAGCATCCATAGATGCAGAAACAGAACTGAGTATCATACGGGATCTTGGCTAGGGTTGGTTGAATTAGCCCATTCCTATTCCAAGTTCTGTTTGTTTGTTTTTGTTTTGCATATTGTCACCCATATGTCCATTCCACCCTGTTTCCACATTAAAAAAAATTAACTATCCAATAAATATGCATGTGAAAAACATTTCCTCTCAAAATATGTATTCCTAAATGCTGTTGCATTTCTATATTCAAAATATGCATGGTGAATGTGTTTTCAGTTAGAACGTTTGGGAAGTGTAGAAGCCAGTGGGTAACCCAGTATGCTATCCAAATCCCAACTAGCTGTTCTCTCTCTCACACACACGCCACTCATCACCCGCTGTGTGTTTGAGACAAATGTTTCCCTCTTCTCCAGCGTCACTTCACCATTGAGGAGCTCGGCAGTCCACCTGTCTAAAGTGCAGGCAGGCAGAAGTACCACCATGAGCTTTTTGCTGGCAGCAGCCACAGAAAACCCCAAAACAGAGCATTCCAGGGACAGAGGGGGAGGAGCAGAGCTAGCCTGGGATCCACACTTCATCCTGGCTGGCATGAGGAATGGATGAAGCTGTGGCACTGCCAATCCATCACATCTCCTTACTGTTAGGATCTCTTACTATTGAGTAGGACCCTGGTAGAGACACATGCCCGGCTGGCATGTTCTCTCCCTTCTGGTCAATTGTTTGGGAGCTTCAGAAGCTTTCTCCAGCCCAAACATCACAGTGACTGATGCCAACTGACATCAGCACACTCAGGGGTCCGCAGAATTTGCGCAGTTGCATTACAGAACTCAGTAGCTCAGCATTTGGCTAACCTATGTTTATTTACATATAAACACACACCTCCCTCTCTCTCTGGCATCAGACAGCAAAGAGAATGAACAAAGGACAATAGTCCCACTTCAGGAACACACAGTAACACAAACATCCTGTCTTCATCACTTCCCACTCTGTGGAATGTAAACACATATACAGTCATGTGATAGACAACAATCCCATGAATGCAAACACGGGGAATGAATCTCTAACACTTACCACTGTCTGGTCTGGGGTTGCATGGCTCTGCAACCGTTGATCATTAGTCCACAATTCTGATCAGGTCAGTTCCCATCGGAATTCACAAAGACTGAATTCCTTGAGCATCCCTAATCTTTACTATTGTTTCTGTTTTTACTGACAATGCATGCCCACCCCATAGTTACATATGGGCAACTATAGCCATACAAAATTGACGTGGCATCAGATTAGATATAGGTCAACACAATTCCGTTATCCTAAAACATGGAGGACAGTGGCCAAGCTATTTTAGGCAGTAACCCTTTGCAGATTTATCTGAGAGCAATCCAATTGAACTCAATAGAATTAATTTCTGAGTAGACACACACTTCGAGACTTCTGTTGTGCTTTCTTATCGTTCAAATGTTAACAGGTTGAAAATTTAGAAGTACTCAATCTGCTGTACTGTTTTCTATTACATTCTATAACCATTTGCTACTATTTAACTGCTGTGCAAAAGAGAACACTTGTGAAACATACACAACAATTAAAATAGTTACAAACGTTCCTGAAGAAAAAAAATACCAAGAAAGAGGCATTTGGTGGCAACACCCACCAATATTCTTATTATTGTTCTTTTCCATTCTGCACCCACATCCTGCTTGGACAATGTGCCACTGCAACAATTTCCAGAAACTGGTCTGTGGTGACAATATAAATTGTCCATGCGTATTCAGTGTGCAATGAAGCAGTCCTAGAACCACATCATTCAGCTCCCATAGCCATACCCTACACCAGAATCCCAAATCTCAGCATATTTTCAGGGTCATATGAATTGGCCATTCAAATCGGAGGCTACAACTGCCTTGCTGTTTGCTTTTACTATTTCAATACAGCTGACGAAAGACAGATGCACAGAACTGAAAATGTAAAATACAAGCATAAATTTTAATTGCACCACTGTAAGCACATGCATATGTGCAGTGTAAAATTTAATGAGTGCGCTAAGCGTTAGCAGAACATTCCACCACCTGCCTCCTGACAAATATTAAAGGCCTGTCCTATGAACTGTTTCCTAAAGGCACTGCATTAAAAAAACAACTAAAAAACTCCACACACAAACATTTTCAGATGAGAACCGTGCTCACTGAATTTTCCTTTTTAGATGACAAAGTCCTGTTTCAAAGCTTTGATCATATTTATTTGTACAAGAGTGACAGCCACTAAACAAAGATCAGTTGTAGAGTCTTGACAAATCAAATGCGGTATATTTTTCAATGAGATTAAAAATATTTAAAAAGTTTCTGACTCAGCTACACATTTTTCTTACTAGAGAGATAATTAAAACTTATCCATATGCAGTTCCTAAGCATAGAAGATTATGCCCTCTTTCTTCCACGTGGGATGGAAAGCTCCTATGGCCCTTTCCTTTTGCCAAAAGCTGTGGGAGTCTATGATGGAAGGCTACCATGAGCATAGAGGCAGTGTAGTGTAGTGGTTAGAGTGTCAGAGTAGCACCTGGGAGTGGCCAGGGTTCAAATCCCCCCCAGCAATGAAGCTCATTGGCTGGCCTTGGGCCAATCACTGCCTCTCAGCCTAACCTACCTCACTGGGTCGTTGATTAAATGAGGGGCAAACCGTGCACATTACCTCAAGCTCCTTGGAGTAAAAGGTGAGGTATAAATGCAAAACAAACAAATAAATAAATAAATAAATAAAGATGCACTAATAGTGGAAGAAATAAAAGGTCAGAACTGCATCATCACCATGAGGATAAAAGTTTTTTTAAGGACCTATCTTTTCACTCTTCTCTTCTTTGCCGATCACTTGTAGCCAAGTAAGATTGTCTTCCATAAACAGTTTTCACAGTGACCGTGGAGGCCAATTCTGAATCCACACGTCCTTCCACAGTGGAGACATAGGTTTCCGGGTAGGAGTTGATCCTGGTGAGGGTTTGCCAAGCATGTCTTCCTCTTAGCTCGTTTCTCCCTTTCGTCCTGAGTTCGAGCGTCTTCAAAGCCCATGAGACCTTTGGTAAAGGCTGTTCTCCAATTGGAGCGCTCACAGGCCAGTGTTTCCCAGTTGTCGGTGTTTATACTACATTTTTTAAAAAAAGATTTGCCTTGAGAGAGCATTTGAACCTTTCCATTTTTACGTTTGGAATAGAGTTGCTTTGGAAGACGATAATTAGGCATCCGAACAACATGACCAGTCCAACAAACTTGACATGAGTCAACAGTGTGATGCAGCAGCTAAAAAAGCCAATGCAATTCTGGGCTGCATCAATAGGAGTATAGCGTCTAGATCAATGGAAGTAATAGTACCACTGTATTCTGCTCTGGCCAGACCTCACCTGGAGTACTGTGTCCAGTTCTGGGCACCACAGTTCAAGAAGGATACTGACAAGCTGGAACGTGTCCAGAGGAGGGCAACCAAAATGGTCAAAGGCCTGGAAACAATGCCTTATGAGGAACGGCTTAGGGAGCTGGGTATGTTTAGCCTGGAGAAGAGAAGGTTAAGGGGTGATATCATAGCCATGTTCAAATATATAAAAGGATGTCATATAGAGGAGGGTGAAAGGTTGTTTTCTGCTGCTCCAGAGAAGCGGACACGGAGCAATGGATTCAAACTACACGAAAGAAGATTCCACCTAAACATTAGGAAGAACTTCCTGACAGTAAGAGCTGTTCGACAGTGGAAATTGCTGCCAAGAGGTGTGGTGGTCTCCTTCTTTGGAGGTCTTTAAACAGAGGCTTGACAGCCATATGTCAAGAATGCTTTGGTGGTGTTTCCTGCTTGGCAGGGGGTTGGGCTGGATGGCCCTTGTGGTCTCTTCCAACTCTATGATTCTATGAAAGTTAATGTTGAAAATCTTTTCACTAAAGCAGACTTGGCAGGTGCCTGGAAATAGCAGTGTGAAATTCCCAGCTCGTTCTCATGTTGCTTCTAGAATGTGGTGTCAGAACTCTTTGTCTATGTGGTTCTATAGTGCACCCTCTCTTGCATTGGAATCTTGCCATTCCGATGTCTGGGCTTCTATATTTCTGGCATGGCCATTTCCCTTGGGCAGGCAATGGAACTTGATGCAGCCCTGGTTAAATAAGCCACTGATAGAATAGTTCCCCCAGGTCTTTGGGCAACGTGTCATCTCTCCAAAGCACTTTGCATAAGCTGCTTCAGTCAGATGAGTGAAATGGACTCTGCTTACCACGCAGAAGGGCTCTGGTACCGACAACCCCGGAGAAGTCATGTTCCTTAATGCTTAGCATTCTGCTCTGCTGGTGGTGGTTCCTAATTTTATTATAGCCACATTTCCTGACTGGTTCGGCTCATTACAGAGACAAATATCAGTTAGTGACAGGTAACTTTTCATTCTAATGCGCCTCTGCTACTGATGTCTGTGCTTCTGAGATATTCCATTTTGCACCAGAAATTAGTTTCTGTGTTACAGCTCCAGACGTGTGATAAAAAAAGATACTGCAATTTAGATAAACTCCACTAAATGGCTTGACTGAAATAGAGCTAAAATGAAGGTATAAATGGCTGAAGTGATTAAGACTGTCAAGTCCTCTTGGGTACTGTAAGAGAATGAAATAGCTGATGGATTATTATTTATCCCTGAATGTGAGTTTTTTGGGATTTAATTAAAGATGTTCTATTATATTTTCGAAGCCTATTTGAGTCTGTAAATCAGAAACCTGCAACAGAGTAAGCTATAGCTAATGGGAAAAAAAATAGGGCACAAGGCATTTTGGATTTGTCCATTCTTTCCTTTTTTAAAAACTATTTTTATTTTTGCTAACTTGTTTTCCTTTTCTGAAAATTCAAGAGTTTGTGATTTCTTTATGCGACTTTTTGTTAGGTGATTCTCCTCTGTATTTGTAAATTGTGAAGTGAGAAGTAGGGAAATCACAACAGTAAGAATATTTTTTTTAAAAAATTTTTTTACACAAACCACCTCAGGGGTTTAGCATGTTTTAACGCCATTCCAATGGGTGGTAAGCAACCAATTTTTTTCTCAGAGTAAACCTACCACAATTATTAAAAGTAATGAAGTTAATTTCATTGGGCCAACTTTGAGCAAAACTTAGTTGAATACCACCCACCGAGACTTATGTTTGAGTAAATATGCTTAGCATAGCTGCCAAGTTCTCCCTTTTTAAAAGGGAAATTCCCTTATGCTGAATAGGCTTCCTCGCGAGAAAAGGGAAAACTTGGCAGCCATGATGCTTAGGTTGGTACCATAAGGTTGCAGTCCTGAGCATGGAAGACCAACTGAAGACAGTGAGATTTGCCATAGCTGCCAAGTTTTCCCTTTTCTCGCGAGGAAGCCTATTCAGCATAAGGGAAAATCCCTTAAAAAAAGGGATAACTTGGCAGCTATGAGATTTGCATCCAAGCGAACATGGATTGGATTGCAAATTGAGGCTACCATCCTATAGCATAATGATTTAAAGGTAAGTTCTGCTTAAGTTAATGGGACAGGCACAAGATGGATGCGTGACGTCAGAATGAATAAAAGTACTTAACTAAATCAGCTGTGAATCAGGATGATAAATACTTACATTTTAATTAATCTAAGTATGCCTATTGTGTCTTTGTTTTTAAAACATGTGTTTAGATATCACAATTTAACATTAACTGAGAATGTGCTATATAATTTTACAGTTAGGGATGGGGGCAGGGGGGATGATTCAGGACACATTTAAAGGGAGATCTACCCATTCTGCATTTTCCCCAAAAATACGTGGAAGGAAATGGAACCATCCTTCAAATTCAAAGCTCTTCTTTTTAATTGCAATGCAATTTTCAACTACTGTAAAGTATGCACAAAATGCATATACTCGTGAAAATAGCATACAAAATGCATCATCTTAGGCAAAACTGCTTTGCAAAAATGTGCAAAGAAACCCGATGTGGGAATGTGAAGAACTGAACTTTGAACTGGAAAAATGAGAAACTAAGAAGAACTGAAATGAATATGCACAGTCCCACTGTGTTCAATAGGGTTTACTCCCAAGTAAAGATACACAGTATGGCAGTGTAGCACTGAACTTTCATGGATGCCTACTCAAAAGGAAATATCACTGAATTTGGTAGAGCTTAATCTAAGGTAAGTATGTGGCCTCACCATGAAATCCTATTCAGATCTACTACTAATGAGTCTAGTGGCTTTTGCTCACAGGTAAGCATGTATATGGATCCAGTTCCCCACCCCTGATATTTAGGATTGCAGTCTTAATTATCTAAACTGATCAGAAATTAATTTGAATGTTTAAATAGAAGGCTGTCACTTCACCTTGATATGATCAGCACATGATCTTTATTAAATGTGTTCTACTTAGATGATATCACAATGAAATGTTGACAGAATTATTTCTCAGTTTTTATGGACATGGCATTATCTGTATTTCTGTTGCCATTTGTTAGATACCATCTGCAAACAAGAGCAAAATGAAACGCAAGATCTCAGATCTGACACTATACATTCAGAGACAGCATCTTTTCTTTATAGTTTTCATTTTTTGACTTACCTGGTTGTACAGTAACAGAAGGCAATTGGGGGGGGGGAAACCTCAGCAGTTGTCATTATAAGCATTTGTCTTCAACAGAGCTAAAAAAGAAATAAACTCCAATGCCAGTTCCACAAAAGAACAGTTCAGATGTGTGACTAGGATATTACAACGGTTCTTGTCATTTACTATTGTTATTAACCCACACCTGAAGTGTTGTCATCATCAAAACCACTCTCTGACACTGTGAGTTAGGACAGGGATTCAGAACAGAGGGGGCATCCACACCTCCATTTGCCCCATTGCTCCCTCCTGGAGAAACAAAATATTTAGTGCTGAAACAGGCTTGACAGGCATATGTCAAGATTGCTTTGATGGTGTTTTCCTCTTGGCAGGGGGTTTGACTGAATGGCCCTTGTGGTCTCTTCCAACTCTATGATTCTATGATTCTGTGAAACGGAATGATTGACAATCAGGTTGTCTGTGGATTGCCATTTGTTCTGATTTAGCACTAAAGAGCAGTTTTTCTGAGAAGCAAAGGCAAAACCACTCAGATCCGCACCTAGAAAGTATGGGACAAGAGGGAGACTCCTCAGATCCGTGCTTTCCAGGCACTAGAGAAGTGTAGATGACCTGTAGGCCTCCCTTTGTTAATTTAGCGATCACCTTAATGGCACTCTTAGTTATCAGATAATAGCTGCAGAGATTCCTAAATCTGGACCATAATTTCCAACTCAGTTAAATGCATTTTAACTAAGGGTGCAATCCTATGCATACTTACATGGGACTTAGCACCATCAAAGTTAATGGGATTTACTTCTGAGCAGACAAACATAGGATGGTGCTGTAAACGGGTTTTATTTTTGTTTTTAACCAAAGCTTGGTATCCACTAAATTCTGAGGTTGTTTTTTTTTTTTTTTACCAGTCATTGCAACGGGATCACTTTGCTACCAAAAAATACTGATTTATTATGCTTCTAAAGAAAAACCCCAATTAAACTTTGGGCAAAGCAAAATTACGAGTGATTTTCCCTGTACTGCTAATCAGCACTCTAGTGGTCACATTAGTTCAGTAAAATGCTGTATAAGGGGAGGATTTTTCAACATGAATAGTTCTTAGCTGCTATAAGGCAATCAAACAAACTTAATTTTTGCCCAATTAAAACCAACACATACACTGTATAAATTATTGCAAATAGTATAAATTAACATACTAATCTTTTCCTATGAATTAACCATTCTGGGTGCATTTTGCCGATGTGCATGGGAACACTGAAAGAACTCACAGAATGCTCAAACAGGATTCTGTCAAATTCAGCATGTCTCTAACCAAAAGAAACAGAATTTCATCAAGCTTTTTGAAATCCATAGTCTCTGGAAAACTGAGAAAAATTTCACAGAGAATCAATAGCACACCTTTGATTCAGAAGGTACTACTCCACTTCAGTAAACTGTCAATTTTTATTAAAAAGAAAAAAGGAAATGCTGATAAGACACACCAGACACCTAAATGTTTTAACTTTTCTGAAAGGGAGGTTCACACAGAGCCCAGAATGCTAGACTATCTACGTGGCAAGACATAGGGGAGAAGATTCTTGAATTTATAAACTACCCCTCTTCCTGGATATAACCTATAATAATGACTGGGGCCCATACGCACAGGCCATAGTGTTTGCACAAATGTCCTGGGAGAAATTAATGTTCATTTATATGGTGGGAGAGGATGCCTGAGATTGAGGTTTGGACTCCTGTGTAGAAAACCTATGTGCCTGAACTATGTGTCATCCAATCCTTAATGTGGTGCGGAAGGGTGTTTCCCCCCCTTTCCTTCTAATAGAATTTGCATTATCATATTAAATGGTGAGTGAAGAACTCTGGTGTCAAAAGTAGAGTGTAGCCAGAAATGGAGACAGAAGTCTTAAGGCTTTGCAGCTGGCTGGAGGTTCTGAGCATATGGTGTTTGTTTTGGAGGGAACTGCTGCTACTTTAAAGATGAACAATGTGTGCCAGGGCGATTATTTGCTCTCTCGTTTTCAATGTGTATATTTCTATATAAACAGACAAATATTACAAAAATGCCACAAGTCTCCCGGAGCCTCTCTACACTCTACATGGGCATGCCAGTTCTTATTCCTGCCTGGTTAACATAGTGTATGTGTGAGATGGATATATTAAGTTAGTAAAAGGTAGTGAGGGACGCGGGTGGTGCTGTGGTCTAAACCACTGAGCCTCTTGGGATTCCTGATCAGAAGGTCAGCGGTTCGAATCCCCACAACAGAGTGAGCTCCCGTTGTTCGGTCCCAGCTCCTGCCAACGTAGCAGTTCGAAAGCACACCAGTGCAAGTAGATAAATAGGTACTGCTGCGGCAGGAAGGTAAATGGTGATTCCGTGCGCTCTGGCTTCTGTCACAGTGTTCCGTTGCACCAGTAGCGGTTTAGTCATGCTGGCGACATGATCCAGAAAACTGTCTGTGGACAAACGCCGGCTCCCCTGGCCTGAAAGCGAGATGAGCGCCGCAACCCCATAGTCGCCTTTCACTGGACTTAACTGTCCAAGGGTCCTTTACCTTTACCTATTAAGTTATTTAAGTTAGTGGTGATGGAAATAAGGAAACTAATAATTCTAGCAAGCTCTTACAGTCTTGACATTTTAATTAAAAAAACTAATTGTTGCACAGTCCTAAGGACCATAGAATATTACGATTCTGAGCTGGTTTTCAAGTTCCAAAGTAGTGGGTGAGGTGCCAACATCAGTTTGTTACAACTGGGGCAACTTGGGGCAAGAAGCTAGAGTAGGTGCCACTGGCTGTTTCCAATTTATTAACAGTCGAGCCTGCTACCTTCTTGGAATTCTTGAAACATTAGTACCATAGCAGTAGAAAGAACAGCCTGCTTCAAAAGGATTTGCTCACACTTACAGTCCTTGCCATTTTCTGATATTTCATAGGGTGGAGGAGAAAAGAAGCTATGGGCAGAGAAATGGACAGGTAAGAAGATAGTAACCACCAGCCTAGTTCTGGAAGGAAAATAACTCACCATCTGCTACTCAGGTTCTTGGAATTGTTGGAGGTAAAAAGCTCTGGGAACCCTGGGTAGGTGTTGAAAAGTGGAAAGGAAGATCACAGTCAAGTCACAGAGAGGAGTCCCCTTAAGCCTCATTATCCAGGCAGACTATGGTTAGAGTAACAAAATCATCACAGTTCCTATTTTCCAGGGACACCCCTGATTTAGAGAAGCCATCCCAGTTTCTGATTGGATCTAGGAATGTCCCATTTCCCCCCCCCCCCTTAGGATGTCCCTATTTTCTTTGGAGAGATGTTGGAAGGTATGGTAGGATGTCCCTATTTTCGTTGGAGGGTATGGAGTAATCCGACCCCCAAGCCATCTGAAGGCAATCCTGTATAGAGAAGGCTTTTTAAAAAATGTTTAATGTTTTATTATGTTTTTATATATGTTGGAAGCTGCCCAGAGTGGCTGGGGCAACCCAGTAAGATGTATAAACGTAACAGTTATCATTATGGAATGGGACGTACCTATTTTCATCAGAGAAATATTGGAGGGTATGTCATCAGAATTACTTAAGATTGCAGTACAGTGGTACCTTGGTTCTTGAACTTAATCCATCCCAAGAGTCCATTCGACTCCCGAAATGGTTCGAAAACCAAGGCAAGGCTTCTGATTGGGTGCAGGAGCTTCCTAGCTCAATTGGAAGCTGCATTGGACATTCAGCTTCCAAAAAACATTTGCAGACCGGAACACTCACTTCCAAGTTTGCGGCGTTCGGGAGCCGATTTGTTCGGGAGCCAAGCCGTTCGGGAACCAAGGTACCACTTTAGTTGGGTGTTTTGGATCAAGTCTCATTCTCTATGTCTTTTTGTTGCCTAATACTCTTTCTTACTAACTATAATATTAAAGCTGTATTGTGACACAAATGCCCATTAATTCTATGTAGGCCTCAGTGATATAGCACATGAGTAAAATTTGACAGCAGTATGCTGCAAGTGTGTGTGTGTGCTTTTAGGAAAAGCGAAGTCTATGCCAGGCAGTACTGAGAAAGGAGTTTAATAAGGCAGCATATTTCATAAATACTTTATCGTCATCTGCAAACTCACTATTCACCTCTGTTTCCTCATTTATGAAAAAGGATAAAAATAGCACTTGTCTCAAAATATGCTCATGGAGAATCTCAGTTTACAAGTGTGAATACCATACATTAATTCCTAAACTCTGTATCCTCTTTTTAAGTGGTAAATTATTGTCTCTTAATCACATAACATTAGTCAAGAACTTTGTCAACAATTGTTGTTTTTTAATTTGACTATATGTCTACTGGGATAGACAAATCTTATCAATTTTAGTTTCTCATTCCCCCGCCCATCTTAAATTTAGTTGACTCCATTTCCATACCAGTTAGCTTTTTTTTTTTTACATTTCAGTGTGCTCATGCATTTTTGTATAAAATTGTGTCTTGCAGAGGAGCTGTCAACAGGTAACTCAAATTTCTAGCGCTCTCTGGCCTCAACCTGGTGAAGTTTAAGCATAGATGGGCCAGAAACTGGATGGTGTGATGAAGGGTCAGGGAAAGGAGCTTTGGTCCTGCCCTTTTAGTAGATAAGGATGCCTGATACATGTTGTTCAAATGCCTGATTATCGTCTTTCAAAGCAACTGCTCTATTCTGAACTTAAAAAGGGAAAGCATAATGTCGGTGGTCAACAAAAGAGATTCAAAGACGCTCTCAAGGCAAACCTAAAAAAATGTAGTATAAACACCAACAATTGGGTATCACTGGCCTGCGAGTCTGCTGACTGGAGAACAGCCTTTACCAAAGGTGTCATGGGTTTGAAGATGCTCGAACTCAGGATGAAAGGGAGAAACGTGCTAAGAGTAAGGCATGTTTGGCAAACCCTCACCGTGATCAACTCCCGTCTGGAAACCTAAGTCCCCACTGTGGAAGGACGTGTGGATCCAGAATTGGCCTCCACAGTCACTTACGGACACTGTGAAAACTGTGTTTATGGCAGACAATCTTACTCAGCTACAAGTGATCGCCAAAGAAGATGATCAGGAGATATCAGGCAAACAGCAGGTGGTGCTGGTGGAGGGGCAGCAGCCATATAATTTGGAAGGCTAGAATCTGGAAGCCTTTATTGCCCTGGGGGATGAAAGCTATTATTATGGGCTCTCTGAGAAAGAAGTCAAGCAGAGGCTGTGTGTGAAGGAACTCCACAGCTGGAGTGTGGAACGCAATAAGAGAGAAAGTAAACAGGGACTGTATAAGAATTAATTAAATGGGGTGGACATGCAATATTATCTGAAAGTTAAGTTCCTGCTATGAGAGGCTGGGTCTCCTTTAATACCCAAAGGCAGATTTGGGGTAGATCTGCACTAGGTTCTGAAGGAACCTAGGCTGGCTGACAGTTGGGCAGACTTTTCTTGAAGAGAAGGAAACTCTTAACACCTTGCACAGACATTTTTGAAAACTATTTTCTCTATAATGCATGCTTGTGCAGTATTTTCACTAATATACGCATTCAAAGCATTCTTAGAAGTGTGTCAAAGGGTTAACGAAAGTCAACAGAGGCTTTTGTTAAATTTGGGGGTTAAAAGGGGGCAGAGGTCCCAGTTTAAAACCAATTTCTTGCTGCGTATGTGATTGCATGTAACAATGCAAATAAAATGTTGAAAATGAAATGTCATTAAGAAATTCTTCTAATGGCTGCAGTGGCTGAAATCATTTTAACTGAACCTGACAGCTTTAACAGGCGTTTAGATTGAACTGAAGTATATTGAAGAATATTCTGATCTATCTTCTGTGATTATTTAATTTTTAGACTTTTGCCTTTTAAGCAAAACAAAGAACAGCTCGATTTAAAAGCTGACTGCCTCCTCTCCCAAAAGGTATCTACAAAATTATTAAATCAAAAATTATTAAAGTATATACTTGTGAGGGAAAGGAGGAGATGTGAAGGAAGGAGGCCTCCACTGGCAGACAGCCAAATGTCCCTTTTTTCCCAGGGACGTCCCTGATTTAGAGAAGCCATCCCAGAAATGGGAAGTCGTCGGAGAAATGTTGGAGGGTATGCACTGGTGGCCTGTGCTATTGTGGCCATCTCTCACAACTGCCCCCTCTAAAACAATTAACTAGAGTAATGTTTGAGACGAGGGAGGAATCTTGGTAGTGGCCCCCGCCCTGTGGAACGCCCTCCCATCAGAGGTCAGAGAGATAAACAACTAAATGACATTCAGAAAATACCTAAAGACAGCCCTGTTTAGGAAAGTTTTTAATCTGTGATATTTTAATGTATTTTAATGTGTGTTGGAAGCCGCCCAGAGTGGCGGGGGGGATCCGGCCAGATGGGTGGGGTATAAATAAATTATTATTATTATTATTATTATTATTATTATTATTATTATTATTATCAACCCTATATAGTGGTTAGAATTTCAGGCTAGGATCCGGGAGATCAGGGTTCAAATCCCCACTCGGCCGTGAAGTTCACTGGGCAATCTTGGACCAATCAATGCCTCTCAGCTTAAATTACCAGACAGGGAAGAGTCATGTACGACACCTTGAGCTCCTTGGAGAAAAAAGTGGGATATAAATGCAACAAATAAACCAGCAAACCAGTAGCCGGCTTAATAGGCAGCATCTCCAAGCAATAAATATTTCCAATACTGGTGGGTTTAAAAAAAAAAAAACCTGTGGAAAAGCTATCAGCCTTTCTTTTAGGGGCGGAACCTTCATTAACTTTGCAAGGTTAAAATTAAACATTGCAAGGTTGCAATGTTTTAGCATAGCAAGACTAAAGACATTTCTGTACTTAAACATTCACAGAAAAGCTTTGCATAAAATATTCTCTGGCTAAGTTAAATATAGAATTGTGTGTTTGCATAGAAAGTACTTTCTATAGAAAGTGCATAATGCTTTCTTATGTACAAATGTTTTTTTTTTCCTAGCTACTTCTATAGCAGGAATTAGGTACCCAATGACCACTGGCCATATTGGTCAGGGCTGATGGGCTTATACTACAGATAGGACTGAGCCAAATATTACTAAAACCAAACTTATCCTGATTGAGGGGGCCCTATTTTGTTAATATTTGTATTGGGGCCCAAAATTATTTTAACTGTTTGAGTGGGGTGAGGGGCTTTGCGTGGCAGTAAGAAGCCTAAGTTGCAAACATGGCAACGTTAACCCTGCTGTGTGGGGATCCCTTGCAAATGACCACAGTGCCTGGAGACAGACAGTCAAGTTGTATATCCACAGATATGACCAGGGGAGCAATTATGGCTGAGAGAAGCGCATCTGCCTCTTTAACAGCAAAACCGGATGCCTCCATCTACCCCAGCTGCAACAAAACATGTCTCTCCCATATCAGTCTCTACAGCCACAGCAGGTGCTGTAACTTTCCAGTGGTTTGATTTTACCCCGATGGCACACTCCTCCACACTGCTTCCAGCTTGCAACCACCACATCTCTCCTGAATGATTTTATGTAGCTCACAGCAGGTGCATGTTTCCTTTCAAAATTTACTTGAAACAGTTGTCCTTCCTTTAAAAAAAACAACAGAATGAACCCTCCAAAGTTCACCACTTACAAACTGGTTGGCAAATTTTGGGGGCCGTTTCATTCAGCGCTTTTTTAAACCCCCCCAATCATCAAATGAAAAGAACTGTGATTTTGGTTGGGTTTCGTTGAAGAGATATTCCTGTTACATACATTAAAAAATAATACTGGATGACTTCAGACATTACCTTGATTCACACCTGCTGAATATGCAGATAATTTTCATGTTTGGCTCACAGTGCTTCTTAGTGACACTTCATGCAGGGAAAATCTGCAAGTTGCAGAGGCAGATATAATCTAAACAAGCTCTGCTTTGAATGTTAGAAGAAGCATCTCAATGCAAAGCTTACTGCACATTCTGCTTTCAGAGATTTCTCAGTAATGTCTGAAGCTGCTGAGTCTTTGCTTATGCTTTTCACGAAATCAATAAAATATACATTAACAGGAAAGATAACCCTATAACCAAAGCATAGAATAATTATTTCATTTTAGAATGATAAATAAACCATGCCTCAATTGATGAACATTCTTAATCAGAGATGCTTCAACAATATGTTCCCTTGCAAGAGAACAAAGCTAGGTCAAATAATGTATAGAAATAATGTTGGTATTAAAAGTTTGCAAATTGGAGCAATTAAGTATTGCCTATGCCTAAGCCCCTTTCTAGAAGCACTAGAATTTCGCATAAACATCAATGAGCATTTCATTCATCATTCATATCTTTAGATACCTTTAAATATGTTGAATCAGAAACAAAGCAAGATCATAGAATCATAGAGTTGGAAGAGACCACAAGGGCCATCCAGTCCAACCCCCTGCCAAGCAGGAAACACCATCAAAGCATTCTTGACACATGGCTGTCAAGCCTCTGCTTAAAGACCTCCAAAGAAGGAGACTCCACCACACTCCTTGGTAGCAAATTGTCTTACATCCTCTATGCTCCTGTTTTGCTCAGGAGTGGGTTCTAGGCAAAATAGCAAGAAGTGATGGGTGGACTCCCATGACTCAATTCATAATTGTGTCAGCAATTTCAAGCATCACTAGAGAATTCTTAACTTTGTTGTTGTTTAGTCGTTTAGTCGTGTCCGACTCTTCATGACCCCATGGACCATAGCACGCCAGGCACTCCTGTAAATAATCATGAGACTCAGTTGTCTCATTCTCCAGTCCTGAGCATTTACTTACCGTATATTCCAGCGTATAGTAAGTGGGCAAAAGTAATAGAAAGCAAGACGGGGAGAATTTCCTACTGGAACCTAAGGCCCATTTGCAACAGAAAAAGCAGAAAAACTAACAACAATGTAACTAATTTTGCATCTTTTGTGGTAAGACTTAAGATTTACCAAACAAGGGACAATGTAGTTTTTAAGGAGCACAAATTAGAAGAGTATTGGAAGCAGGAGGGAGGAGACCACTATAGAGAAAAACAAGGTGATGTGCATGCAGTGATGTCTTTACAATGTCAAAATGAGAATTGGGCCATAAAATCTGAAAGTTTGAATATTTGTTTGCTTTGATGGGTGACTCCAACCAGTTGAGGGTCACACAGTGAATGCAATGGCAAAACAGATTTGCCAACATGATCACATCACAGTGAGCAAGCAAAACCAACTGAAATAGGTCGCAATGCATGGGTGATCCCAGCCCATAAGATCAATTCCCTTCACTCTGCACTGGCAAAAGCTTTTCACTTGCACTGAAATAAAAATCCACGAGGTTCAGTTTTCATTGTGAAGACTGTCATTTCAGGGGCAGGGGCACAAGCAAAACCCCATCTTTTCACCGGTGTGTGTGCGTGCATATTTTTACACTTGTTCACAGCCACTGTTTATCCCTGTTGCTTTAGTACCTTTTTTTCTACTTGAGAGGATTTCTTCAATGTGCAATTCTGTCCAATACAATAGCATGTAGTCGACATAATGGTATCACAGCAACACCACGTAGCCAGATTTCAACGATATCCATGAGAGCGAATGGAAATTCCACACTGCCATTACGATTGGTGGGATGGAATGCATCCTTGTTGCCCAGGCAACTCTTCGACTTCCCGGTCTTGTTGCATCATGTAAGCATTTCATTGCTCACCAACGTTGCACAGAATAAGACTTCTGCCCTGACCTTGGTTCACTTTTGCAGGGTTATGCATAAGCAGTTGAAAAGAATTTAGATGGCAATGCACATCCAGGCAACATTCGTTTAAATGTCTGTGAACAACTTCTGAATACATATGTGCATCCCTTTATGAGTGTTAAACCACTGAGCCTCTTGAGCTTGCCGATCAGGAGGTCAGCGGTTCAAATCCCTGAGACGGAGTGAGCTCCCATTGTTCTGTCCCAGCTCCTGCCAACCTAGCAGTTTGAAAGCACACCAGTGCAAGTAGATAAATAGGTATTTCTGCGATGGGAAGGTAAACAATGTTTCTGTGCGCTCTGGCTTCCATTACGGTGTTGCATTGTGCCAGAAGCGGTTTAGTCATGCTAGCCACATGACCCGGAAAGCTGTCTGTGGATGAACGCCGGCTCCTTTCGCCTGAAAGTGAGATAAACGCCGCAACCCCATAGTCACCTTTGACTGGACTTCACTGTCCAGGGTCCTTTACCTGTCTACCTGCAATTACTTTCAGTGGGATGTCGATTCAGATGTTCACCTAAATGTTCATTGCCATCCACATCTTCCCTAACTGTAGTTGCATAGCTTGATGGGATCAGTGAAATAGTAGCGTTATAGTCTCAGCAATGGATACATGTTTCCTATCCAACCCTCCCCAACACCCATCTTTATTTTAGCAGTTTCATACTCTAGGGCAAAAAAATTACCCAAATGGGGTGGCATATTTGGCAGGGATTTAACATTTCCCCTCTTTTCAGCTCATCACTGATTTTGAATATCAGAAAAGAATTGCTGGAAGAATTTCTGTTTTGATACTGACAAAAACAACCCCCATGTGTCTCAGGGTTAGGGTGTAAGCTTCTTTTAGTCAACATTATGACTAAATGTTGCATGAGGCAGAAGTATCTATGTTTATACCGGTGGGTTCTTATTTCATGACAACTGTTCAGCTCACAAAAAAATTCCAAATCAGTAAAGTCAATATGTCAAACTGTATAGACTTCGACAGAACAACCTAGAGGATAAAATGACTGCCTTCATCTGTCATGCATCTGGACATGAATATTCATTTTGTGTAATATTTTATGCTAATATAGCTGAAAATTAAAGTTAAAAAACAGAGTTCCTTATAAAAATGAATTTTTCATTGTTGTGGTGCGTGTGTGTGTGTTTTCAAAAAATCTCCTTTCATAAAAATGATGAAATGTCAATTTCAGAAAGTTGGCCCCTCCTCCTATATTTACAAGTCCTTGGATGTGCTCTTTGGGTCAGCTCACAGTACTATAATGCCAATGGTATGAGGATATGATGCATGTGTCATATAGGGAATATCTCTCTCTTTTGAAAGATGGGCTATAGCTCTGTTGTAGATTCATGCTTTGCACAGAAAGCATCACAGATTAAATCTCAGGGATCTCCTAGCAGGGCTGAAAAAGACTCCTGCCTGGAAGCTTGAAAGTCATACCTTGGTTCTCAAACGCCTTGGTACTTGTACGTCTTGGCTCCCAAACGCCGAAAACCTGGAAGTAAGTATTCCATGTTTTTTGGAAGCTGAGCGTCCAACATGGCTCCCGCTTGAGTGCAGGAAGCTCCTGCAGTCAATTGGAAGCCACACCTTGGTTTTCGAACATTTCAGAAGTCAAGCAGACTTCCAGAATGGATTACATTTGAGAACCAAGGTACGACTGTATTTCATCCTGGGACAGATAGACAAATGGTCTGAATAAGTATAAGGAGTTATATTGTCCACCGCAACATTTTCTTGCAGGTCTCATGCCCTCATATTATAAAGAACTTCTTCATATTTTTCCATCATGAACTTAATTAAGTTTTCATCCATCTACAAAGAAAAATATGATGTGAGTGAACACCTTCTACCCACAATTTTTTTAGCAGATTTGATAGGTTTTATAGATTTACCCCAGATTTCAGTATCATGGAATAATAGTTTTGCAAGATAATTCCAGGATGTTTCCCTAAAAAAAATCCAAACATCAACAAAAATAATTCTTCTCTCTGAAGGAAGCAGGCAAGGTTATTAATCTTCTCATAATTAAGCACAGGAGTCTGTATAATAATAACATACTGAATCACAGATTATTTTCTGCTCACCTAAAGTCAAGTTAACAATGTTCATATGAGTTCATCTCATTTTTATTTATTTTCAAGGATGAACAACTTCAGTGGTTATCTATCTTTCATTTTTCTTTTTCTTTTTTGCTGTCAGATAAATCCTGGTACTTTCTTCAGGTTTACTTTAGATTCATCTGAGCAGGAAAGAAAGCCATGGGTTTCTTTTCAGCAGGTGGTTTTCAAGGTGTCAGGTAAAAGCTTTCTAGCAAGTCTAACACCTCTACTTTGTCAAAAAGATCAACAAGATAACTGTAAAAATAAACAAACTGTGACACTCTTGCCTGAGATGTTTCACAAATTTTATATCAGAGTGCACCGTCAGGAGAATAACACAGATGCAACATTAAAAAAGGAGAACATGAATGGAGAGTTCTTGGGAAGAAACACACTGTGTTCAGATAAAAAAAGATATAAGTCTTAATTGTGAAGACAGTTTTGGAATAGAAACCTATCCTTTTCAGCATGAGAAGGAACAAATCACTGGCCCTGCAGAACTAGTTGTTAATGACTAAAATGTTCTTGAGCTTTGATTTTTCAAGCAGATGCTACATGGCTTGGGGAAGCGTGGGATATAAGGAAGGAAGGAAGGAAGGAAGGAAGGAAGGAAGGAAGGAAGGAAGGAATCCCTTACAAATGCCCATGGCAAATCCCTAAAGTTTGGAGGAAAACATTCAGAGATAAATAATAATAATAACATCAGGTATAAAAACAATGGATTAAAATACAACTTAAAAACAGGATTAAAATACAACTTAAAATGCAGCCTCATTTCAGTGGAAGCCCAGATCAAAAACTGTTTGGGGGGAGAAAACGTCAACTCTTCACCACGGCCAACTATCCAGACTGGTCCTACGTGGGCCAGAAAAAAAGCCAGGGAAGTCCCCAAATAGGGGTTCCATCACAGAAGGAAAAGGAAAGAGGGGGAGGGGATCAGGCTGATTCCAAGCCAAAGGCCAGGCGGAACAACTCTGTCTTACAGGCCCTGAGGAAAGAAATCAGATCCCGCAGGGCCCTGGTCTCATGAGACAGAGCGTTCCACCAGGCCGGAGCCAGTGTTGAGAATGCCCTGGCCATGGTTGAGGCTAATCTGACTTCCTTAGGGCCCGGGTCCTCTAGAGTGTTGCTATTTATGGGCCTTAAGGTCCTCCATGGGGAGGACCAGGAAAGACGGTCCCGTAGGTACGAGGATCCTAGGCCTCAAAGGGCTTTAAAGGTCAAAACCAGCACCTTAAACCTGACCCTGTACTCCACCAGGAGCCAGTGCAGCTGGAAAAGCACTGGGTGAATGTGGTCCCGCGGCGAGGACCCCCTAAGTAGCCTCGCCACGGCATTCTGTACCTACTGGAGTTTCTGGGACAACTTCAAGGGCAGCCCCGCATAGAACGAGTTACAGTAGTCAAGCCTGGAGGTGACTGTCGCATGGATCACTGTGGCCAGATCAGGGCAGGAAAGGTAAGGGACCAACTGCTTAATACGGCGGAGATGGGAAAATGCTGCCTTTGCAGTAGCTGCAACCTGCATCTCCATGGAGAGGGAGGCATCGAAGCTTACACCCAAACACTTGACACTGGCACAAGTTGAGCCCCCGCAAGAGATGGGAGTTGGCCCCCCAACTCCATGCCGTCCCAACCCAGCCAGAGGACCTCTGTCTTTGAAGGGTTTAACTTCAACCGGCTCCCACGCAGCTATCCAGCCACAGCATCCAGACATCTGGTGAGTGTGTCCGGGGCCGACTTAGGATGGCCATCCATCAACAGATAGAGCTGGGTATCATCAGCATACTGATGACAACCCAGCCCAAAATACCGAGCAATCTGGGCAAGGGGGTGCATAAAGATGTCAAAAAGCATTGGGGAAAGGATTACGCCCTGCGGCACTCCACACACCAAGGGGTGCCATGATGACGTCTCCTTCCCTAGCGCCACCTTCTGTCCACAACCTGAGATAAAGGAACGCAGCCATTGTTGGACTGTGCCCTGAATTCCCACATCAGCAAGGCGGAGGTCCAAAAGATCATGATCAACTATGTCAAAGGCTGCTGACAAGTCTAAAAGAAACAGCAGCCCTGACCCGCCTCGGTCCAGTTGTCTACGGAGATCTTCTGTTAGGGCGACCAGAGCCGTCTCGGTCCCATAACCAGACTGGAATGGATCCAAAGCCGATGTTTCCTCCAGAAACCTACCAAGCTGTCTAGCAACCGCTCTCTCAATTACCTTACCCAGGTATGAAAGATTTGAAACCGGGCGGTAATTGGATAGATCTAAAGGATCTAGAGATGTTTTCTTTAAAAGCGGACACACCACTGCTTCCTTCAGCTCCCCTGGGGATGTCCATGATTATGCCAGATTTCTGGTCACTGGTCAACTTAACAATGGTGCCACAGCCATGTCATCAATATGAGTGCCAGATGTGGACCACAGACAGTGGAGGCCAGGATTCATTAATCTCATGTCTCCCAGCCCATGTTACCTCCTCACAGGGTTCCTGGGATATTGTGTCTGCTTGGCAGGGGTTGGCTTCTTTATAATGATCTCATGTAGTGACTCTGGGAGCCTTTCTGCTACGCTTAAAAAATTGCCTTAAATAAGTATACCACGGAGTGTGAATACTGCATGCATTATTTCAGAGAACCATTTATCCAAATTATTAGCTTGCTGATTGGGGTGCAAGGACTTAAAATAATTGCATAAGTGCACACCAGATTGATTCCTGTTTAAAGCAGGATTAAAGTAAAGATTTTGGATAGAGCTTGTATGCCTTAGGTGATCTGCTATAGGATTCCACCCTACCACCAACATTTCAGGAAAATTGCCTACAGAATTTATTGCATTTATAAAGCAATTCTGACAGGAAGTCTATAGGCGCTGTTCAATTAATTAACCCCTCTGATTAATATTTTTAAAATGCACTTCATTACCAAAAATGTGAATTACAGTATTTTAATGATGGAGCAACTGCTGTATGTTTGAACAGATGAGCTGGGCAAATGGTATCTAAACTATTCAGCAGTCGTTAACAGCCATCTACAGGTTTACCGCTCCCATCAGCCCATCACCCATTCCCCCCCCACCCACCCCACCCTCTGTATATACATAAGGGTCTGACTTCTGTTTCAAGTGTATCTGAAGAAGTGTGCATGCACACAAAAGCTCATACCAAAATAAAAACTTAGTTGGTCTTTAAGGTGCTACTGAAGGATTTTTTTATTAAACTATCCACAGTTATAAACTCAACAAGCACCATTGAAAATGAACCATAAGTAAATTGATATTTATATGGAAAACACCACAAACACATTTTGTTACCATATACAAAACCCAACTGAGACTACCTGGAAAAATACAGGTTAATTTATTATGGCCCTGAAATTAATACATATTGCTTCCAAGTGTAACCATTAAGAATACTGTCGCTTGTTGTTTATCTCTTCTTTCAGTTTGTTAACTGCCCCTCATCCGTTAGGATTCCAGTGCACAAAAATAAAGCTCAAATAATCAATTCAGTTTTTATATAAAACAAACCTTTAAAATCCTTAATTAGTACTTTAAGCGATAGCCCAATCACCGCCTTTACGCAACTGAAGCCAGCGCCAATAAAACTGACCTCAAACAGCATCAAACTGCCTCCATGCAGGCATCCCTAGTCTTCTTGAACCAGTATGCTGAGTGAGCCCTGGCACACAAAATAACTTAAGTTCTCGGGCTTGCTGGGGGAGCAAGGTCCTCTCAGTGTGATGGTTCTGGGATGCTCTTGTGAGATCTTATGGGCCGTCCGAGTTCCTGAGAGATCTCATGTGAGCATAGGAGACAACTCCTAGGGGCCGTGGGGGCTTCAGTCCCCACAACAGAATATTTGAGGGGGCCGCGCCCCCCCAAAGTTGATGGGCATCCCCATTCAAATGGTGCGTGCGCACTGTGCCATGTGATAGATTATGTGAGGTGGGACTTAGCTTGCCCCCCACAATATTTTATCAAAGTTGGCACCCCTGCACATGAGTATCCCTAGCTTTCTAGAGCTGATGTGCTGAGAGGGCCTTGCCCCACCCCCTCCAACCAGAGGCATACCTTAGTTTCCCTTGTGCCCCTGACAAGGAGCTGTACTGGTGTTTGTGTGTGTGGAATGTTAATAAGATCAATGTCTAGGTGGAAAAGGGGTAATGCCCCCTTCATGGATGCTATTAATTAAAACAACAATAGGTCCTAATAATGTCAAGGTGGGAAAGGGTTAACACCTCAATCATGGATACTATTCATTAAAACAAAACTACAGGAAGTCCTAATAATGGGTCTCCTGTGACCCTGTGTCACATCTAACTGTGCCCTCAATAAATCAGTACTGTAGTTTACACTTAAGTTTAAGGGTAATATTTATATAGCTTGTATGATTTCCAATATTGTTAAATATTTCTCCATATTCCTTTTATTTACAGCATAACACAAGACTTGCACCTTTGAAGGAAGTGACACCTGGCAGATTAAAAAAAGAAGAAGTTTAAAAATATTTTAGTGTATTTTAGTGTGCCGCTCCTACCGTTCATAGATAACTGAGAATTCAGATCCTGTAACATTTCCCCATAGCACTGTTTGATATTTATATAAGGGAAGAGACAAAGGTTAACTGGGAAAATCTTAAAAGGGCGCTATAATGAAGGGATTTCGTGAAATCCAGAAAGGATAGGAATATAGAGTATAGCAATACTTTTTTATTCACACTGCACCTTCCCAAAGGCACTCCACAAACACTAATAAAATATCTGCAAGAATTCTCTCTGAGCATTATTGCAATGTGAATAATATTAGAGGGGCCCACTGGGGGGCAAATCCGAGGAGCCCTGCGATGACAACGGTTTATTAGACACAGCTAACCTCGTAAGTGAATAGCTCTTAGGGCCAAAATAGATATTGTGTCTGCCATGCAGGTATCTTGCATGGCAGGGCTCCCCAAATGCCAAATTTTGTATCTAGCAGTCCCTTTGTTCAGAGTTGTAGCACTCTTGAACATATCTAATCCATGCTATGGTTCCCAAATTAGAGAAACAGAGTCATGTCTCGGTTCCGCAAATGGATTCAACAAATGAGCCATGGCAGATTCGTCCCATTGGTTTCAATGGGCCTTAAGCATGGCTACAGTCTTTTGACTGGGTCAGAATTCATAGGGCCTGCAGATGTTGCAGTTGATAGTCAATATGGCTACAGCATTTCCAGGAAACAGTCAAGGGTATGGGGAAAGGGTTTCTAGCAACTGATATTCAGAAGCCTTGCTGCCTCCGATCATGCATAGCATAGCATAGCCACCACGGCTAGTAGCCATGGATAGCCTTACCCTCCATGAATTTGTCTAATTCTTTTTTAAAGGCATCCTTTGGTGGCCATCACTGCCTCCTATTGGAGCAAAGTTCCATAGTTTTATCTCCCCTGAATCTCTGAATCTCCCAACCTTCACCTTCATTGGATGACCATCGGTTTTATAAGAGATGGAGCAACACTTTTACTTTATCCATTTTCTCCATGCCATGCAGAATGCTATAAACTTCTATCATGTTTCCTCTTACTCACTTTTCCTCCAAACTGAAAAGTCCCTAACACCACCCTTTCTTCATAGAGGAATTGCTCCATCCCTTTGATCATTTTGGTTGCCCTTTTCTGAAACTTTCCAAACCCTGCAATATGCTTTTTGAGATGAGGCAACCAGAGCTGTACACATTATATCAAATGTCAGACCATAGATTTCTATAATGGCATTGTGATATCAGCAGTTTCAGCATAATTAACTGAAGATACCAGGTGGGACACGGGTGTCACTGTGGTGTAAACCACAGAGCCTAGGGCTTGCCGATTGGAAGGTCGGTGGTTCGAATCCCCGTGATGTGTGAGCTCCCGTTGTTCAGTCCCAGATCCTGCCAACCTAGCAGTTTGAAAGCACACCCAAAGTGCAAGTAGATAAATAGGTACCACTCCAGCGGGAAGCTAAACAGCATTTCCGTGTGCTGCTTTGGTTTCACCAGAAGAAGCTTAGTCATGCTGGCCACATGACCTGGAAAAAACTGTCTGTAGACAAACATCGGCTCCCTCGGCCAGTAAAGCGAGATGAGCGCCGCTCCCAGAGTCGTTCGTGACTGGACTTAACTGTCAGGGGTCCTTTACCTTTACTTTTTACCAGGAAGTGCTGCTCCGCAGTCTAAAATTTTAAAATTCAGACACCAATAGCCCTATCCTGCTTCCACCAATAAGTTTAATTATAAGTTTCAAAAGCTCACGATGGAGTGCTTTTTGAGTGACCAGACAAACTTCTTTTAAAAAGTGTTGGGCCCTTTTCACACATGAAGACAAAAAGAAATATATGTTAATAGTAAATGGAAGAAAACTTGAATGTACTTGCAGAAGTGTAGGCTCTATATTGTCAATTTAATTTAAAAAGTCACTTTAGCCTACACATTTGTAAACATCCATAAATGTATTTTATTATTTAAAAGCTTTATTGTTTACCTCCTCCAAATTGCTCAGAGTGCTGTGTGTGTCTTTCCCCATTTTATCATCATAGTATCTTTGTGAGCTAGGCTAGCTGAGAAGTTGTGGCTGGCACAAGACCACCCAGTGAGCTTCGTGGCTGAAAGAGGATTTGGTCTTCCTAGTCCTTAATGTGCTTTTGATTTTAATGATTTCATTTACTTGTTATTTAGAAAAGTTTTGCAGACTGCTTAATCACATAACTCTCTAAGTGGAGCATATTAACTCTGAAAAGTTAAGTAGTCCAAAATCTCTAACAATAGTATTGAGAAACTTTTGCCCAGCAACATAAGTCATGCGGCCTGCACAAATGACAAAGAACAAATCATTATTTTTTTAAATAGGTGAGCCTTATTCAGACATTTGTACTGTCCAATAAAGATTGCAAACAAGAGTGCTATCTCTGCTCCCTTCTGCCTACCATGAGTTGAAGTGTGACTGCATGCAGTAGTCTGCTACTACTTTTGCCAACCAGAACTTGCATATGGAATTAATCACATGCAAATGGCTGAAGAGTGCTAGAAATGGATGGACCCATTAAAGTCCTGTCCACCCCATGCAAACATTGAGGGCAGCCATGTTTTTCCCCTGCCCCCTAATGGCATAATATCATCTCGTTGCATTGCTCCCAGCAAGCTTGGTGTATTTTCGTTCAAGTATGTGGTGGGTAGCACTGTGGTGTAAACCACTGAGCCTAGGGCTTGCTGATCAGAAGGTCGGCGGTTCAAATCCCTGTGACGGGGTAGGCTCCCGTTGCTCAGTCCCAGCTCCTGCCAACCTAGCAGTTCGAAAGCACATCAAAGTGCAAGTAAATAAATAGGTACCACTCCAGCGGGAAGGTAAACGGCGTTTCCGTGCGCTGCTCTGGTTCGCCAGAAGCGGCTTAGTCATGCTGGCCACATGACCCGGAGGCCTATACAGCAAGATGAGCGCTGCAACCCCAGAGTCGTCTGCAACTGGACCTAATGGTCAGGGGTGCCTTTACCTTTATGTGGCAGCAAGGAGCCTCACATGCTAGCTCCTCCAGGCTGTGGTTTGTTGGATTACCAATTTTTTAAAGTTGTACCAACATAATTTTGTTTGTTTGTTTCTTACAGGAATAAGAGTCAGTGATGCAGTCCTTGAATCATCCTGCTGCACTGCAGATTCTGAAGTAGATGTGTCCAATCTGATTCGTGACCCAGTTGGATCAAATCAAGTGAATCTGCTTAGGAAGCCAAGTTTGCTAGATTTGCCCACCCAGATTTAAAAGCAAATGCTACCTTCTGACATATACAAAGGTGTCACAAATGCCATTGCTATGCACATCCAAAGTGTGCAAAGCATGCTTCTTTAATTTGGGGACTTACAAGTAGTAACGTAAACTCCTTAAGGGCACTCAGATTCATATTCTCAAACCTTTATTGACATATGCAAAAGATTCCAGTAGGGTTCAATTAAAAACAACAACCCCCAAACAAACAAAAAAAACCACTCACAAAAACCAGCATCTAACATTTAAGTTAGTGTTGTATAGCATTCACAAATCCTCATTGCATGTTGCCGTAACCTGGCTACTATCTCCATCTTATCCCCACCATGAGAAAACTTAAGGACATCTTCTCTAATTTCGGCACTTCCAACTAGTAATGCTAACTGCTTAAGGGCCTTCAAAATCTCTGCTAACTAAAACAAACTTCAAACTGTTTTTAATTTTAAATTAGTGTAGCCTGCCCTGGGACCTGTTGATGAAGTGCAGGTAATAAATTTCATCATCAGAAAAGCTTTTTACAACAATAGCTCTTAGCTCTTGCATGTTTAAATGTGGTAAAGTTTTAATCTTTTCTGTACCATATGATTTCCAAGGTTGTCCGGATGATGCAAACTTTATTTCGTAAGATTTCCTTTTGCTGTTGATTTTGCTATATGCAGCTGGAAGACGTCCGCATGTGAAACTTTTAACCAGGTTATATTCATTTAACAAAAAAACAAACTGAGGGTAGATACTGCCCTTGTTTCTTTATAGGTTTTAGATGATGCATCCTATCGCACCTGCAGAACTAGAACGCTTTAGCATTCATGCAACAAATTGGATGGTGTTAACAACTGCACATATACTATGATAAGGGACGAAGGGCAAGTATTCCTGAAAGCATGATTAACTGCATAAATGCTTCATTACCGCGGAAGTTGTGAGAACTACATGACAGCACAGAAAGCCAGTTGAAACAGCCCATTTTAATTTTTATTGATAATATGATCACAGGTGTGCTTTTTAATCATCTCGCCACATTATGTCCTCCTCGTCAACTGTCACTAGCAATTTCATGTGACAAGCATGCTGTCCTTGCAAATGTTAGAAAAATGGCTGAAATTCGTTTGAAGTTCTTGTTTACTGCTACTACAAGTGGCCTTGGCTACTGTGAAAGCACAACTGTGGCAGGAAAATGGGGTTTAAAGTAAATTGTATGTGATTTGCCTCAGCGGAGCAAAAGGTGGTTTTTCTGCAGGGGAAAAAAAAATGAGCAAGTCATTCAACTACTTCAAGCTTCTGAGGCATTTCCACTGAGTTTCCATCTGAGGTTGCCAAGGAACAATACTGGGTTCCTGACAGCATGTGGAGAATCAACGGTCCATTGAATAGTGAGCATATTTAGGAATCTTAGTTTTTAATCATAGGTGAGTGTTTGGCTTGATGTATGACTTTGGAATATTATTCACTTTTTGCTTCCACTTCATGTGTTTGTCCACTGCCTGCCCCCTCCTCTCTCTCTCAGAAAAAAAGACATTATGGCAGCTCCTAAGTTGTGAAACTCCCTCCCCACAGAGATGAGCCTGGCAACTTCATGATGCAGTTTTTGGCAATGATGACAATTGGATGATCTGTGCATCAGAATTTCACTATTCTTTGTAGTGTTCTGATTGCTTTATCAAGATAGATGCAACAATCTGATTACCACTGCAGATAGGTGAGGCGATGCCATATCATTACATCTAAATAAAATCTATTGAGAATTGGGTATCTCTTGCATAAGACAGGCAAAACAGATGCCAGTTCCTGAGTCTGTTACGACCCTTCCTTTTTTCCTTACAAAACACGTTTTACTCTGTCTCGGTTAAAGAATGTCAAAAAGAAATCTGAAATCCAGGGTGGTTTATCTTATGATGATGCGGTTGTATCCTCATTTCAAAAAGGGATTTGGGGAATCCATCTGGATCATGTCAGGGGGGGAAAGAATCTGACTTCCTAAGCCACCCTACTTCGAAACTAGACCATCTTGAAACACAACAAGGGGATAGTGATGCATTAAGTCTGCAGAAAGCAATATACTGAGCCTTTAACAGCCCTGGAACACCACAGCTCATTTAGACAGAATTTTAGCATGTTGGGGGGGGGAGGCAAAGAAAGTGGAAAAATAATGTTGTGTAGAGACAAACACATCAGAACCACTGATCAATGAAATCTGAAAGCTAAAACTTTCAAATCCAATAAGCGCTCATGAGCTTTAAATGTTATTCCACTGATAAATCATACACCTGTAAGCACCATGCTTTTAGTAAAAGGCGAAAGATTTATACGATCTGAAGAGAAACCAGAGTATGCACCATGCTTTTATATGTGGCCAGCATACTCCACCCTGATTCACCCAAAGTGCATTTAATATAATTCTTTTGCATACAGAGCCAGTGAAAACAGGATTTAGAGACTATGCCAAAGCTGCCATTTTGCTGTTTTCTGATTTACTAATGCCACATAATGTACTGTTCAAATATTTATTCAAACATCTTTTGAGCCAGAGAGAAAATTGACACACAGACCATAAACCCAAATTCGGATTATGGAGATAAATCGATGAATCAGTTATTTCACAACATTATCTTAAAGAATAAATAATCATTTCTTTTTTTTAAAAAAAACATGTTCTGTGCGAGACAAAATTGTCACCTGCACAAAATTAGATCATATGAGAGACAGAGAGGGAGAAGAGATGGGGAAGAGGTCTTGCTTGCTTTGCAGAATCAGGATATCCATTAATTCAGACTGTTTGTAGCTTGGGTTTTCACTTCAGGCGCAGCACCAGGGTGGGGGGATTAAAGTGTGTCCCTGCTCCAAAACATGGCAACACCCTGTATGTGAGGAAAGTGCCAGCAGGGTTTATTTTTTTTCAAGTATTGACTTGAAAACTATCATTCATGCCTTAATGGCCTGAAGGCTTTGATACCACAACATACTAAATTAAATATGGATATCCCTTGAAAATTGTTTGGAACCTCAAATAGAACTAAATGTCACAGCTTGTGATGCGGGAGGGAAAGAACACGTTCTGATTGCATTCCCCAAGAACAGGTTGTGTTGTTGCCTGTAGCTTTGGGCTGCCTTCCTATAGCTTTCTGATAAATCAGGGCGCATACACACATTTTATTCTAGAATCAGTGGAGACTGAGTACTTGTTTTTTCCATGTACAATCTAGATTTATTGCTTATGTATTTTTGCCCCTGAAAAGTGCTTCTTGAGAAGCTGGTTAATTCCAAAAAATAATCTGCAATATTGCAGATGGGTTCTGTGTTACCCTGCAGTGTGCACACATTTCAAAACCCTGCCCTTGAATACCAAGTCGCTACACCCATTCTTGTGGATGGCAAAATCTAAAACCAATCTGGATTGAAAACAGCATGTTGAGAATGAGCACAAACAGTTCTGAACTGAAAAAAGCAACCTTTTTGTGCTACAAATGGGTTAGTGTGTACACAGACCCAGTGTGCTGATTCCAGTTAATGTAGCCCTTGAACGCCATCTCCATCCCTTTATGAGTTATAATTTGTGAGCGGCAGGACAGCTTCTTAACTGGACAATCTGGGCATGAATCTAAACAGCAAGAAGCTGGAAGATTGCAGATCTGGGTGAGTGAATAATGAAACTCCCTTCCTCTGAAGGTTTTCCAAAGCTCAGCGTCTAGAACTAGCAAAGTGGTTAAGATCCCAGAACTGTGAGCTGAAGAGACGCCACTTCAAATAGCACAGCCACAATCTAATTTAGGCCATTCTCTATCTCAGTTCCTGATCTCCAAAATAGGGATAACTATAAATGGGGATGATACATGGTAGTTGTTTAAAAAACACACCACAGAAATAATTTATTATCAGTAGTTGGACAAAACAATATATACTGCTCAGCATAATTGCTACTACCATTGCTTACATTTCATGTAAGACATTTTTGTTTCTTCTTTATTTGCTTCCCAAAACACAGTGAATTATTCTGTCTTATTTTATACATATTACTTTTTTCTTTAAAGGGTGTGGGTGTGTGAATATTAGAATGCAAACCAGCCAAACCGGGCTGTTTAATGTTTTTTATATGTGTTGGAAGCTGACCAAAGTGGGCAGAGTTAAATTGTTATTATTATAAACCTATTGCACAAGCCAAGCTACCTGGAACCCAGTTATGAACCCTGATGAACATAAAACAAAACTACAAATTACTGTATTCAATGTCTGTTTTTGTTGTGCTTTGTTTTGTTTTATTAATTAGCAGCAACTGGAAGGGAACAGTCAGGGCTACAGCATGTGAGGAGAGGTGTTGAATACTTTTACCCACACCATGTTCTCGAAGAACTCCCCTGACCTCCAAAGCCAATAGCAGCTTTCTTCTTACAGAACACAGCTTCCCAGTGGCGCATTGTGAGTTGCCAGCGCCTGGGGCCTTGTAGGGCGTGGGAGGGAAACGCAGCTGTATGGAGGCAGCACCGGGTGTTGAAATTTTGCACACCCTAACAACTTTGCACCTGGGGCAACCATCCCTGTGCCCCCCCATGCCACTGCAAAAAGGTAAAGGGCCCCTGGACGGTTAAGTCCAGTCAAAGGCGACTATGGGGTTGCAGCGCTCATCTCGCTTTCACGCTGAGGGAGCCGGCGTTTGTCCACAGACAGTTTTCCGGGTCATGTCATGTGGTCAGCATGACTAAACCGCTTCTGGCACAATGGGACACCGTGACAGAAACCAGAGTGCACGGAAACGCTGTTTACCTTCCCGCCGCAGAGGTAACTATTTATCTACTTGCACTGGTGTGCTTTCAAACTGCTAGGTTGGCAGGGGCTGGGACCGAACAACGGGAGCTCACCCCGTCGTGGGGATTCGAACCACTGACCTTCCGATCAGCAAGCCCAAGAGGCTCAGTGGTTTTTAGACCACAGCGCCACCCGCATCCCTTCACTGCAGCTTCAGTTGAGACAGTGTGGTGTCAAGCTGCCTCCCCCATGCGTTGCAACAGCAAAACCCAAACACATTAAATGTGACTACCAAACATAGGAAGGGAGTCAGCTTAGAAACCAACCTTGATACAATGCTAAATGAACTGTTACAGACTCCACTCTACAACCCCATGATTCTATGGTTTTAATCAAGGTCGAGGCTGGAGAGGGAAGAACCAAACCTCTACTCCCCATACATTATGGTCCTGGTGAAAATTTCCCCATGCACCTAGTATTTAGTATTTAGCAGTGCATCTAGTTTGATCAAAACAAGTAGAAAGAGTAGAGATGGGCCACCAAAGATACCAGAAACAGAAAACATACATCAAGGTTCAAAAAGTTACAAGAATTCAGACCAGATGTCAATGAAGTTAGTTCTAGCATCATTAATTAATTATATTGCACCTAACAAAATTAGTTTTATTTAGTGACAACAGCACAATCAACCAATCAAATCAACCAATCAATCAATCAACACAATCAATCAATCCATAACAACACAATCATGTACATGGCTACTCAGTGTCTGAGTTCAGTGGGTGCTAACTCCTAGGTTATCACATATAGGGTTACAGTCCAAAAGCTACCAAGTGAAACTGAGAGCCTTTGTAGATAGTTCTGGGTGGGAAACCTACAGCCTTTAACCTGGAGGAGAGCCTCTCAAATAGCACTGCATTTGTAATCCTACCACACACAAGGTTTCAATGCATCCCTTTCATTAAACCTAACAATCAAATAAATCAGAAGAGTTTGGATTTAACACAAATTCATTTCATGCCACATTCAGATACAAATATTATCAGTGTAAACTGAATTATTAATTGAGTCACACATGGTTACCTATAACTAATGCTAGGAATTCATGCTGTAATTTTTATTGAGTGCTGATGGAATTATCATCATGCCCTTGCTATTTTATTTTTTTACTTTTTAATTCTTGATGCAAAAAGAAATCCCTTACCGTGTAGGTCTGAATATGGAAGTATCCCATAACTTGGTGACTCTGCCCCACCACCACACAACTATTTCAAGGGAAATGAAATATTTCGCATACCAGTATCAGAAGGCTGTTGGTATACTCCCTTCCCCCACTGTCCCCCTTTTTTTGGAATGATGGGATACCAGGTGCATTCACAGCAGACTTCTGCAGCTCCAATGAGCCACTGACTCATTTGTTTCCTCTCTGATAAACATTTGCTGACATACACAATATACTTACTCTGCTCCAGTAACCGTGTCCTCCTCCCAGAGAGCACACGTTGCGGTGAGATCATCAAGAATGACCTCACTGCTGTTGTGGGTGGGAGTGATTGGATAGCCACAACAACCCGATTGGTGGTCCCTCAATTGCTGGGGTAAATCTGGCCAATGGGATTGTTTTCATGCATTAACCGAGGGACCTTTATATACCACTGCACATTGCATTGAGCTTCCTCTTAGCACCTCGTGCTTCGGATTACTCGCCCACTCTCCCTATATTTAGGGTCTTGCTATGACCTTGCTATGCCATCATGGGTCGTCTGTTCCTGGGGCAGGGGCCCGGTAGGAATTTTCCCATTTGGCTGATTGGCTGGTGCCATTTGGGTTTTGCCTGCCACGTAGCAAATCTTTACAACTTTGTAAGGTTAGGCGGTTAGGCATTGGTTCAATGGTGGTGGAGGGATGTGGGTAGGCTGTGCCTGCCCCTCCAATGCTAGGGTATTCTGTTAGAGGAATTCAGTGGCTCTCCTTGCTTTTGTCCAATCCCCTTCCAGGGAGCATTTGGGGTGAGCTTGAGTCTGAGCCTGGTCCAATGCTCCCCCAGGGTGTTTTCCTTTACTGACCTCTGCCAGAGTCCAGGCATCAGCACTGCCCTGCTGAGGTCAGGTGCAGCTAGTCAAGGAACCAATGCCTAAGCAAACCACTCACGATCTGTAATCAATAAAGTTTTGACCAAAATTATCATAGCTGCCAAGTTTTCCCTTTTCTCACGAGGAAGCCTATTCAGCATAAGGGAATTTCCCTTTAAAAAAAGGATAACTTGGCAGCTATGCAAAATTATGCCAATAACCTTAAACTAAATTCCGTGTCAATTGTGTCTTTATTTATTGAGGGAGGTCTTGGGATCTTAACACGCAACTTTTTGTTGTTGTCGGAGAGCCTTTTTATATGACACACGTCTATAAAAGAATGCATTTTGGCAAAGTGGAATTTTTAGAAGCACATATCATGTGACAAAAAGTGAAACTAACACTATTTTAAACATTTCTGTGTTTCGAAACTAGCACATTCCCCCCCCCCCAGGAAGCTTTTTACTGATGTGTAGCAATCTCTGGAGATTGGCTGCACCCTCCCCTCCCTCATCACCATAACTATTTTGGAATTAGACGAGATCAGGTGCAGTCACAGCAGACTGCTGAAGTCTGCGGTGCAACCATAGGGTTGATTTACTGAGCCTGCAAAACTCTTCCAGCCAAAAACAATGCATAATTTGCTTATTTCTTTTTTGATATCTCCTTATAAATAAAAGATAGGATGATGATGAACTATAGTTTGTAAACACCAGAGCCAAATAATAATAATAGTTGATAGCTAATAAGGTGCGATGAAAACTGGTCTATACAAGCCACAAATGATACTGCAGCAATAAATATCCAGGAGGGGTTACTGTATGCTGTGTAACAATAACAATGGCTCTTATCGCTCTTTGAGTATTGTTTCTGATCTGCACAGCTTCTGGCTAGAATGTGCTAGTTGAAAACATGTCTATAACAGGTGAAAACAAATAAGCCTGTCAACAATTCTTCTTTCTATGTTTGACAATTCACTTGTTGTCATCTTTCATGAGATCATGTCATAAAGCTCTGCTGCCATTCACGTGGAGCAAGCAAAAATAAAATAAAATATGTAAAATGAAGCAAATGGCTGTAGAATTGCAACAGGTCCCGGGTCACAGCATGTTCAGGCAGCCTCTGAGCAAACAAACTGCTGGGTGTGAAGAGTTTTCCTCTTTTCTGGGTTTGCTTCCCCTCGTCACATAAGTGGCGCTAAATGAAGCTCTGGGCTTCTCTCTCCCACTCAAGAAATTGAAGCTTTAGCCCTTGTATGGAAACCTAGTTTGCCCCCTCTCTGGCTGTGGCAGAAGAATATAATCTTCCCTTCTTCTTCTTCTTCTTCTTCTTCTTCTTCTTCTTCTTCTTCTTCTTCTTCTTCTTCTTCTTCTTCTTCTTCTTCTTCCTCCTCCTCCTCCTCTTCCTCTTCCTCTTCCTCTTCCTCTTCCTCTTCCTCTTCCTCTTCCTCTTCTTCCTCTTCTTCCTCTTCCCCACCCTTCTGGCTGGGTTTCCCCAGCCACTCTGGGCTGCTTACAGGATACTGTATTGGCCTGAATATAAGCTGCACCCGAATATAAGCCACACCTTTAAAATCCAAGGTGGGGGGGGAGAGAAAGACAATACAGTACCAAAATATAAGCTGCTCCCTTAAAATTCTGCAGGCACTCACACCCGTTCCATTTTACCATATATATGTTTCAACAGCAATACTGTAAAAGCCAATTTTTGGTAAGGTTGTGAATTTAAGCCACACTTCATGGTCGGATTTTTTTTGGGGGGGAGGGGAAGTGAGGCTTATATTCAGGCCAATATGGTATATAAAAACATAGTGAAACATCAAACTTCAAAAACTTATTGATACAGGGCTGCCTTCAGATGTCTTCTAAAAGCTGTGTAGTTTTTTATCTCCTTGACATCTGAAGGGAGGGCGTTCCATAGGGCGGGAGCCACTACCAAGAAGGTCCTCTGCCTTCTGTAACCTCACTTCTCACAGAAGAACCTGCTTCTCCTTTGTGCAAAGATGAATGAAAATTAACATAATGGCACCCAGCCAGTCATGATTCATGTTTATTGCTAGGCAATCCTTGCAGGACCATAAAGAAGGCTGATCGCCGAAGAATTGATGCTTTTGAATTATGGTGCTGGAGGAGACTCTTGAGAGTCCCATGGACTGCAAGAAGATCAAACCTATCCATTCTGAAGGAAATCAGCCCTGAGCGCTCACTGGAAGGACAGATCCTGAAGCTGAGGTTCCAATACTTTGGCCACCTCATGAGAAGAGAAGACTCCCTGGAAAAGACCCTGATGTTGGGAAAGATTGAGGGCACAAAGAGAAGGGGGCGACAGAGGACGAGATGGTTGGACAGTGTTCTCGAAGCTACGAACATGAGTTTGACCAAACTGCGGGAGGCAGTGGAAGACAGGAGTGCCTGGCGTGCTATGGTCCTTGGGGTCACGAAGAGTCGGACACGACTAAACGACTAAACAACAACAACAATCTTTGCAGGTAAGCTATGAAACAGGAGAAGATTGTTTCAGGTGGGGAGCCTTCCGGACATATCTATCAGACTGCATAATTTTGAGTCATCATCATTAAGTCTTTAGATTTTGATGGCTCTGCTCAGACTAGGACTTGGTTAGGTATCACCCTGCATTCTAAGTTTAGAATGACTTTTTATCAGTTCTAATCAGAAGCTATTTATGTCAGCTGGGAACGCAGTCTTTGTTTTTTCCTTTATGCAAACATTTGTCGTTAAGGAAGCAACTGAGTGGCAGAGTTTTCATTGGCAATGATATGCTTCTCCACAGTAAATTTCATAATGACCTTTAATTAGTAGCCCAATAAATCATAGAAGACAGGCTGGCTATCACTTGCTAAAACAAGAAGATTCTATTTGTCTGATTTATTTCCCATTACACAGAAACTCAATAAATGGCTGAAGTCTTGACTGAAGATATACAGACAAATATAAAATTCGACTAGGAACTCAAGCAATCATAAAACAAAGTTAGTGACATTTAACGCGGGCTGGGGAGGAATAGGGAAAAAGGAATGAAGCAAAGTAGCTTTCATCCTTGAACAAATTGGGGAAAAATTCATGTACAAGTTTGTTTCACTTTATAAAGCTAACTGAGATCTTAGTGAGGACTAACACATATTTAAAACACTAAGGAAATCGAAGACAACCCACCGTGTTCGCAAAAAACAATGGCAGAAACTTTACAACCTACTTCCACCATCCTCTACACCTGGCTTAAATAAATCTGCCCCACGGGGCAGTAAAGAGAAAGACAAAGTGAGATCAAACAAGGCAAAACCCCAGTTAACACCCGAGGAAGAAATCCCGAAGCAGAGCTCTGAAACAAACGTAATAACGGAAGTAACATCTCAAGAGCCATGGAAGGAAAGCAATTAGAAATATGTGTATCAGAGAGGATGTGGCCCATAATACTGATGGTGTCATACTACAGGACTGGCAAGCTCCAATCCAGAAAAAAGGTTGGAACCATATTTAAGGTTGTACCCAGTGTTAGTCAGACTCTGAATAGATTCTTTGAAATTAATGGACATGACTAACTGAACTCTTATTAATTTCATTGAGTCTATTCTGAGAAGAACTTAGACCATTTTTGGTTAGAACTTTAACCATTTTTAGAAGACTGCTTCATACAAACTGGGGGAAAGCACAAAATCATACAATTTTTGAGTTGGAAGAACTTCAATGGAGGGTCTACAATACAGGTTGCATCTTCTACAGTTTGCCCACTATATGGCTGCCCAGTCTCTTATTAAACACTTCCAGTAAAAGAGAGAACACATCTCCTGAGCCTTGTTAGTTCCACTCCTTTCCTCTGAAGCTACATAGCACAAACCTGCTCGTTCTTTTGCGTGACATTCCTTCAGATATTGGAGGACACCAACCATGTTTCTGCTTCCTCTTCTCTCCTTTTGGCTTAACACGTTCCAAATTGCCTCAGCATCTTGGTCACTTTCTTCTGGACACAATATTTAATGTAATATTTAATAATATTTAAAGTAGTATGTCCTTATTGAGGAACTACAACAGGCATCCCCAAACTTTGGCCCTCCAGATGTTTTGGACTGCAATTCCCATCATCCCTGACCACTGGTCCTGTTAGCTAGGGATCATGGGAGTTGTAGGCCAAAACATCTGGAGGGCCACAGTTTGGGGATGTCTGAATTACAAGATATTAAGGTATGATTCATCAAAAGGAAAGACATTTTTTTTTTAAAAAAAAAGTCTCATCATTATTTGAAGGTATGGAAGAAAACCTGACATTTTATTGCTTCTTTCTCGAATAAGTTATAAAACAGGTTGTTTTTTTTTTTTAAAATGAATTTCTAAGGCCAAGGCAGTGCACCTCCAATGCTTATGATAAGAACAAGAAAAGGAGAACCTTCCTATAAATGTGAGAAATGTTTAATGTTATTCTCTCATTTTATGCCATTCTCTTTCCTCCTTTGTTTCTATCAACCCATCTGATCTGATAAATACCCTGAATGATAATCAGTGTATGGAATGACCTCCAAATAAAGCACTTCTTTTTTTCTCCAAACAGGCTTTAATTCAGTGTAATTTATCACATCTTATTCAATTTTCGTTACTTCACATACACTTGCTAACCTATTGTAATATTAATGACATTATCAGTCTTCCAATATTAACTGACAACACAGACGCTCATATTCCAAAGCTATGCTATGTGAACCGGTTCTTATGGGTGTTTGTAGTGGGTGACCGATGTTTTTTGTAGAGAAGAATATCAATCCTCTGAAGAAACCTGAGAAACTGAATATAAAAATGGCAAGCGCTTTTTGTGTTTGTTTTTTAATGTACAATTTTATCACTTAGTTTAGCAAATAAAAAATTAAGGCGCCCTCAGAAAATGACATCTTTTAAAAAAACCTAGAATACTGTTTCATTTTGTAATCCCAAAATGTGAATAAAATTGGACATTTTAAGTAGGAGCTGAAAAAGTACTCGACAATAAACCTTAAATGCAGTTTCAGGCAGCATGAAGCTGAAAAAAGAGTGGTTCAAATAAAATAATAATAATAATAATAATAATAATAATAATAATATTATTTTTTATTATTTATACCCCACCCATCTGACTGGGTTTCCCCAGCCACTCTGGGCGGCTTCCAACATAAGTATTAAAATACAATAATTTATTAAACATTAAAAGCTTCCCTAAACATAACAGGCTAATATCCAGGCTGATATCCAATGTTGTGGCAGAAGATGTGAAAAGATTTTTGGAGGGACACAAGGAAGGGGGAATACTGTGTGCACCACTGAAAGTCTGCTGTGTGAGTGGTTAGCACCAACAGAAGTCAACCATAATTTTATTGCCGAGGATGGAATCTGAAATGGAACAGATGATCTGGATCATACTGTCTCAACTGACACAGAGCCAAAACCACTGCAGCTGTTCATTGCATAGTGAACGGTCAACAGTAATGCTACCTGAGTTGAGGCATAACTTGAGTATCCAAAACATTGTGGTTTGTCAAACATGGTGTGAAATTCTTCAGAACTGTGCACAAATAGGAAGACAGGGCAAAGCACTGGAAACATGAATCTGGGAAAAAAAATTTATAGTATTCTCTCATGATATTATCTTCATTATTATTAATTCAATTTATATACTGCCTTTATCAAAAGATCCTAGGGTGGTGTACAAAATTAAAAACACATTACAGAACATCAATTGTAAAAAGCATACTGACAGACTAATAATAAAATAGTCATCATAATAACAGTCCTCTCCCCAACACTTCTACAGGCCATAGACTATTTAATAGCCATAGGCATGGGTAAAGAGAAATGTTTTTGATGGCACATAAAGGAAAGCACATCAAAGTGCAAGTAGATAAATAGGTAGGTAGGTAATGCAGGAAGGTAAATGGCCTTTCCGTGTGCTGCTGTGGTTCGCCAGAAGCGGCTTAGTCATGCTGGCCACTTGACCCAGAAGCTGTACGCCGGCTCCCTCGGCCAGTAAAACAAGATGAGCCCTGCAACCCCAGAGTCATCCGGAACTGGACTTAACAGTCAGGGGTCCCTTTACCTTTACCTAAAGGCATGTAAGGATGGGGCTAGGCAAGCCTCTCTGGGGAGAGCGCTTCACAATCAGAGAGACCACAGAAAAAGGCCTGTTCTCTTGTTGCCAACCTCCAAATCTCTCTGGGATGGGGGACATATAGAAGGGTCTCAGTTGACAAGCGCATCATGAGCAAACATCATGAAGGACTAGGGATGTGAACTCTGATGGGACCAAGCATTGCATGGGCAATCCACTGAATATGTCAACTTGCCAGATTTGATTTCTTAAAATTTTCTACCCAAACACTGTTACAGTTAAATCTGCATTTTCTCCTTTAGCAACTGGTGGGCTGGCAGAGATCGCATGGTTGTTACTCAAGAATCCTACAATGGGGTGGGAAGCTATCAGTACTTTGGTTAAAACGACCGAAAAACATTCCCTATTACTGGTTTCCTTATCAGCAAAGGCACAGCCGTGCCTCACCCGACCCCGATAGACTTTAATGCAATCCCTCTAGTTTGTGTAAAGACACCCATTATTAGTCAACATTCAGAATGTAGGTTCCAGTGCTGCAGTTCTGGTACACGGAGGATTCCTAGCAAAAATCAATGATATAAAGGGTTTTAATCGTGCAGAACATTTTCCTTGACAAAGAGGGATTAAAAGCCAACACACTGGGAATCATTTATTAATAAGAAATGCTCTCAGTACTCTTTCTTGATCTGAACTGGAATGAACCTTTCTTTGGCTATCAGCTTTTCTTTGTTAAATGTCAGGAAAACAGACCTTGGAAGATGATCAACCTGTTTGTCTGCACAGAGCAGTGTGTCAGCAGCTCCCTCCACGTCCAGCAGCTGTAAGGATGTTAAATATAAGCAGTTCTTCCATCACTCTGGCATTCTATTTTAGTCTAACTCTACATCAGGAGGCAGCCTGAGCTCAGCACTGATAACAAAGCACTATCGCTTTTCAAAGTGACACAGTGCAGTGACATATCAACACTGGAACTTAAACGAAAAGCCCCTTCTCATTTAACTGCTAATCTCCTGAACCTACATTCTGCCTGGCACTCCTGATTTTCAATTAAAACTTTTTGGTAGCAAGGGAAAGTTTGGTTTGCGCTGTAGTCCCTATCAGTAGAAGTCGAAGCACGAAGCCACCGAGTGGATAAAGAGATGATGGGCATATCTTCCGGACTGACAAACGGCACCCGAATTTCAACTTTGTATATCCATGCAGTTATGCATACTGTATGTTATAGCAGGGAGGTGGGCTAAAAATCAATCGGTATATGCCCTGCTCTAGCACCTAGTGTGGATGAAGTCATTTTATGGAATATTAACTGCAGAAATGGTTTTATAGCTTATAGTCTAGTGAATCTGCAATCTTTTGCATTCTATTTTTAACTTGTATACTATTTTGGCAGATCCCCGCCCCCGCCCCGTGTTTTCAACTGATGTCAGAAAGTTGTCAAAGAGGAAGTGCTACAGATGAGAAGGCCCTGCCATGTAGCTTTGTAGAATGCATCACAGTTACAGGTGGACCTCCTTAGTAGACCACAATGCACAAGCTGGCAGTACTGGGAGAGATGTGCCTTCAGTGACCCAGCACCCACTGATTCCAAACTGCTTGTGTGAAACTTCCGTTTTAATTCCATTTCCAGCTAATTCTGGAAAAGCAGTGTTTCAACAGTGCTAACACACACACACACACACACACACACACACACACACACTGGCTTCTCCATAATCTACCAGGCAAAACCTGATATTTGTATACTTTCCCTACAGTAGCTCCTTTGGTAATACAGTGGTACGTTGGTTTATAAACTTAATCTGTTCCAGAAGTCCATTCTTAAACCAAAGCGTTCTTAAACCAAGGCGTGCTTTCCCATAGCAGCGGGGGACTCAATTTACAAATGGAACACACTCAACAGGAAGCAGAACATGTTCTGCCTACAAGGCAAAGTTCACAAATCGAAACACCTACTTCTGGGTTTGCAGCGTTCTTAATCCAAGTTGTTCATAAACTAAGCTGTTCTTAAACCAAGGAACCACTGCAATACAATATTTAATTGCCTATTTTAGGTGTGTTGTTGTTATTATTATTATTATTATTATTATTATTATTATTATTATTATTATTTTATGAACATGGGAACCAGACATTCTAATCCATATCAGTACCACTGATTGTCCAAAAATTTATCAGGCAACTTAGGTAAATTTAAATAATTGATTACTATGCAGCCTTCCTATCAGCTGGAAATTACTGCTCCTTGTTGAATGTCTTTTTTGCATGTGTTATTGAAATTGAACAAGTAGGAATTTTTAGGAAGATGCTTGAACAACTGTGCAGGTGTCATAATAAATGGCACCCCATCAACAGGCAGTGTCATACCTCAACTACAGTAGCCTTGATTGCACAATCATGACTGCTTAAGACATCTATACGAAGGCTGATTATGTCAAGGCGGTAAACTTCATGGCACCTGGCACCAAAACACCAGTTTCCCTACTTAACAAAAACTAATTGTGATGTTCATCACAGATTAGTAAAAAGAACATATCCCTAAAATTCAAACCCTCTGAGAAATGGGCAAAGACAGACAGACCAACCCTTGACTTTTCTCAGAAACACTAACAGAGTAGAGACAATGCTAATGCAAACATTGGGGCTGTATTCAAAATGTGCTTGCAACAGACTTCCCTCTCCTGTCCCCCATAAACCCTCAACATAAGCTCCAAAGAGGGGGTGGCTTCTGAAGCAGATTTGGGAGGCATGTAGTGGGAGGAGATGAAACATGTCCTGTAGTGTGAGCGGAATTATGCTTGCACTGCATTGGATAGAAGGCTTTTAAGCAAAAAATGTTTTATTACCAACCCTTGGGAGGAATGACCTGTCCAAGTGGACATAGCCAATGATTACAAGTAGGCATGGTCAAAGTTAAAGAAACACTTCTCTACTGATTGGCAAAGGACAGGGACTTTTTGAAGGTTCATGTATGGGCTTCCACACCTGCCTGGAAGTTTGAAGTGGGTGGTCTGTATTGTGTGTGTGCGCGCACACACACAAAAGGCATGTGGTCCAAGGCCAACTGGTGAATGCTTGGTGGGGCTTTATAGGCTTATAAATGAAAGTATGGGAATTAATTGTGGGAGATTAGCAGCCAAACCTAAGAAGTGCATATTCTAGCTAGTTGGCATGAGAATGGTGCTAAGTCTACAGAGTTGTATTGCTGATAAGCAGGGACTTGGACTACAGAAATACAATTGGTAGAGAGGGTTCTGTGCATAGCTGCCAAGTTCTCCCTTTTTTAAAGGGAAATTCCCTTATGCTGAATAGGCTTCCTCGTGAGAAAAGGGAAAACTTGGCAGCTATGGTTCTGTGTGATGTCTTTTCTTGGAGAGGAAGGACATATAGTACAGTACTTCCCATTCCTTCCTCTCTTCCTTTGACCAGGGATGAATGCAGACATTCCTTTGCTTGCTCCTAAAGCTGGTAAAGGTAAAGATAAAGGTAAAGGGGCCCCTGATCATCAGGTCCAGTCGTGTCCGACTCTGGGGTTGCGGCACTCATCTCGCTCTATAGGCCGAGGGAGCCGGCCTTTGTCCGCAGACAGCTTCCGGGTCATGTGGTGCTTTCGAACTGCTACGTGGGCAGGAGCTAGGACCGAACAACGGGAGCTCACCCCATCGCAGGGATTCAAACCGCCGGCCTTCTGATCAGCAAGCCCTAGACTCTGTGGTTTAACCCACAGCGCCACCTGGGTCTCCTAAAGTTGGCTATACTGTAAATATAGGTATTTTTTCTGCATGGTTTTTACTGCTGCTATTGATGTGAACCAATGCAAGATTACAATTAAATCATTAAAAAAAGTTACTTCCCAGGTCATCGTCCAATTCTTTATTAAGTGGGGCAAGAAAGGGGAGCCACCTTACTTCTTAGCTGGATTTACTCAAAACAAGGCTTTACAGTGCAGTTCCTATGCTTTTATTAACTTTGCTGCCAAGAATGAGATTTTGAAACTCCATTCAGCCCACACATGTGGGAGCCTGGAGGAGTAAACTGCAATTAAAATATCCTCTCCTACCCATTAAAACTCATCTCACGATAACACTCTCCTGTCTCAGTGAAAGATTATCCCCAAAGTAGAATGTGGTAAACTGCATTAGCTTTCTCTACATAGTTTAGCACATGCTATGAGGATGCATTATGAATAATTATTCTAAGGGTCTCCTCTTTCCATAGAACGGTTTACCTTTGTACTATATTCTTGAACTTTCTTGCTGGTAAAACCAAGTTCTGCTTTTGCCCTAATCAGGAATTTTCTAACAGCTCTTACTTTCAGTGTCATGCAAAGATTCCCGTCATTTTGGAAGGCTAAAGCAAAGTATCACAGTCTAGAGCAGCGTTTCCCAAACTTGGGTCTCCCCCTGGCTTTGGACTACAATTCCCATCATCCCTGACCACTGGCCCTGCTAGCTAGGAATGATGGGAGTTGTAGTCCAAAAGCAGCAGGAGACCAAAGTTTGGGAAACCCTGGACTAGATGATTACAAACTAGGATCACCTAGCTATTAGGTCTTTTACCAAAAGTTTGAAATTATAGTGGAGAAAACCTTACCACACACACACACACAAGGTGCACTAATTTAATATATGTAGATCTTTCAACTGTTGTGCAATGAAGCAGACTCAGCAAAAAAAAAAAAAAAACTCTTATCACAGCCTTCTAAATAAAAAGTCCACAAACGTCAAAAGCAGCCGGATTAAGATCAATTTATGTATTTCCCCCTCTCATTTTACACATGCAAGCAATACAGAATGTTCCTTTGCCTTCCCATGAAAATAGGCACTCAGCAGTTGATAGCATGACCTTATGGAATTGACAAACGGCGTTCAAAGCTGTAGTGCCTCTAGCAAGGTATCACTGCTAGAGATACAGACCCAATTATTTATCTGGGAGAACGAAGTTCAAGTCTTATAAACTAGTGATCCCATATAAAATGTGCTATAGCTAGTTCAGTTCCTTCTCAGAATCCTGTGCACATAAAATGGGACTGGTGTCTTTATAGAGAGAACAGACAAGACAGAGCAATAGTGGGGACTGATTTATTGAATGTAAAGAAAGAATGGGTTTAATTACTGAGGGCAGTTTGAGGGACCTAAATTTCCAGCTCCAAACTTTCAGACTTCCTTTTTCTATTTTCTGAGGCCAATCCAGCTACACCAGCTCCGCAATAAAATCTCAATGGTCCTTATGGATACTGTGACTTGTTCTGAGCAAGGGGCAAAACAGGAAGGATATAGGCCATGAGTGAAGTGTTCCACATCCTGTTTAAATGCATGTGAAATATAGGACACCACGCTTGCTTTTGCATTGACAGTGCAAACCAGCACCCCTAAGTACTGGCATGCCAACGCCACATGCAATTACACCACCATGTGTTGCATGTGCATTTAAAAATGCAATGAGGCTTGAACCAAATGCTTACACAAGTAAGCATTTTCACAATGGGCTGTGTCCTCAATGCATGTTTCTGCCCTACCAGGGCAAGGAAGACAACAGGATAAGAATATGGTCCAAAAGCAGCAACCAACAATCTGGAGGGCTAGAGGCAAGTCCCATAGTCCAAGAAAGGTCATGAGCTGGATTCTAGTGTGCACATATTTCAATCAGAGGGACCAGAGGCAGGCACGAGGCCAAATTCTGGGAAGCTACATTCCTCACATTGAGAAACAACAGCAATTATATAGAGCCACCAGGTTCCTATTGGTTGCTCAGGTCACCTGAATAACAACAGTGATCTCTTTAGGGTTTTTTTTTATGGGGGACCTGGTTGCATATGGAGTGAGGATCATGAGACATCCTGCTAGGGACCTTAGTTCAAGAGCTTTGGAACCTTCCACATCCTTAACCTTTAGTATGTCTTTAGAAATTTCACTTTATGTTAGGTGTGGGGAACCTTTGGTCCTTCAGAAGTTGCTGGACTATAGCTCCCGTCTTCCTTAGACATTGGCCATGCCAGCTGGGACTGATTGGGGCAAGATCTGAAAGGCTAAAGGTTCTCCGCACCTGCCTTATGTAATTCTTACTTTAAACAGGCACAAGAGGCTATGTCCTGTGATTTCATGACTATCAACAGAGTATGTAAAATCCACGTATTCCAAACATTGTTTTCACAGAGGCAGGCGAGTATTCTCAGAGAGGTGAAGGTAGTATGAACCATTTGTTTATTTTGTCTCGTCATTTCTAACCAAACAGGGTTTTGAAGCACTGCAAACCTATTGAACAGCAATGAGAATTGGACAGAAGTAATATGAGCACACTGCAAGATGCACACATCTTTTTGAGAAGGGTACATGCCACTATCATGCCGCCATTAAGTCTATGGCATAACTTTTTTTTTTAAAGCAACAACCCAAAGGTGGTACTTTCTTAAGTACATCATATAAATGGAAATCAATATTTTCTCTGTCTTCATTTGCAAGAAATAAATCTTTCCTGAATTCTCAACTCTCTCTTTGGTGAAATCAAAAGTTCATGTTTTACATTCAATATATAATTCTCATTGAAACCCCTTTATTTGAGAAGTAAAAAGACCATTGGGTAGATGGCAGACATGTCACAAGGCGTTCCCCCCCCCCCCCGGGGCCTTATGAAAGCTTCCCAGACAAAGTGTGACCTACATGAACCCCAGACGGTGGGTTTCTAGGAAGTGGAGAAAAACTCTTTCCAAAATCTTTTAGGAAATATATCTTACTGCTACCGCTTTATTAGCTGCTTAATTGCATTTTATTTATAGCCAATGTGTTTTGCTTATCAGTGCTTATGGGTACTTATTATCTATTGTATTTTTGTTTTAAGATTTTGTATAATTAACTTGACTGAAAAACATATATATATATATATATATATATATATATATATATATATCCGGGTGGGAATTTAATGAAGCTAAACTAAACGTTTGATTCATCATGAATTCAAAACATGGCACAAGTTTCATTAAGAGGCCAAGGCATCATCTTGAGAGTTTTCAACACTTCATAAAACAATTGAAGAATTGTTTGCTGACAGGAAACTAGCAGCAGGTGTACATTAGTGTTGACAGCTGCAGCTCTGACATGGATCACAGAGAAACTCTGCTGGAAATGCTGTAACATCTGGAAGGTTTGGTCAGGTTTCAAAAAACTATTTTTTTAAAAAAGTTGCCTAGTCCCCTTTTGTACAGCAATTCCCCCCCACCCCCAAAGAACAGCCCAACCTTTCCCCCATATGTATAATAAACTACAGTGGTACCTCAGGTTAAGAACTTAATTCGTGCTGGAGGTCCGTTCTTAACCTGAAACTGTTCTTAACCTAAGGCACCACTTTAGCTAATGGGGCCTCCTGCTGCAGCCATGCTGCGATTTCTGTTCTCATCCTGAAGCAAAGTTCTTAACCCGAGGTACTATTTCCGGGTTAGCAGAGTCTGTAACCTGAGGTACCACTGTACTTTAAAAATAATCAACAATTCTTCCTCCCTGCAGATACTACAGGAGAAATAATAGCTTGTCGTGAAATTTCCAAAGCAGCATTTCATGCACTCCCTGTTAAACGGGTTTTGAAAAACCATGTAACTTAAGTCTCAGACATTTTTGATATTACAAAACCAAAGCATTCCATAAACTAGCAGGTATTCGCCATCGGAATTATCCCAGTGAGGATTAGCGTGGTGCATTTCACAATGGATGCTACGTGAGTTTCTATTTCTATTTATTTAATTAGCAACAAAATAGAAATAATTTAGAAAGTTAGTAAAGGTAAAGGGCCCCCTGACCATCAGGTCCAGTCGTGTCAGACTCTGGGGTTGTGGCGCTCATCTCGCTCTATAGGCCGAGGGAGCCGGCGTTTGTCCGCAGACAGCTTCCGGGTCATGTGGCCAGCATGACAAAGCTGCTTCTGGTGAACCAGAGCAGCACATGGAAACGCCGTTTACCTTCCCGCCGGAGCGGTCCCTATTTATCTACTTGCACTTTGATGTGCTTTCAAACTGCTAGGTGGGCAGGAGCTGGGACCGAGCAATGGGAGCTCACCCCATTGCAGGGATTCGAACCGCCGACCTTCTGATCAGCAAGCCCTAGACTCTGTGGTTTAACACAGCGCCACCTGGGTCCCTTACTTTTTATTTATTTGCTTATTTTCTAAAGGGCTTTAACAGTAAGGTTGTGTGTGTGTGTGTGTGTGTGTGTGTGTGTGTGTGTGTGTGTTCCATGCTGAGGGCAGCATGGAAACAGCTTTAACTATGATTTTTGAGTAAGCAGAGAGGAGTGAAGATGCTGCAAGGGGAACACACACAGGCACTCAGCTTCTTTCTCCCGCCTCTCATGCACACAAATAAATAAGTTGCACTTTAACAGGGAGAAAAATAAATTTAAAACATTCCTACTGCTACAAGGCTGGCTATCTTGCTCCTTCTACAAAGTGTTCTGCAAGGGAACTTCCTCTCTCCATACTCTAAAAGATGAATACATACAGGAAATATGTCTGGTTCCGATTGGCTCAGGGTCAGCTGACCAAAATAGGTTGGGCGGCCAGAGTCGCCCCTGCCACCACCACCACCCCATGCTTGATTATGAATCTTAGCTTGTTATTTTCCCCCCTCCTTGGTTCTTAACAGGAAAAGAAGGGAGGGAGTCAGCAAAATAACCCAGCGCCCTACCAAAGCCATTTCTGCTGGAGACAGGGACAGAGCCACAGACTAGATAATTCAAAAGCAGCATTTACAATATAGTTTCCTGAGAGGCAATAAGAAAAGTCAGAGAGGCCAAAGAGTGGATTGGAAACTGGAAAAAGGTAGCTTGAACTGGGTCTGTTAAGGAAATGGAAACCAATGAAGTGAGTGTAACCTTTTGTAGGCAAAATTAAATGAGCAGCCGAGTTAAAACAAGGCAGGGGAGGAAGAGAATTGAAGTTCACAAAGAGGTAGACCAGGAAGGAGAGAATGACAGCAGTCACACTGTGAAGGAGTAAGAGAAAGAATCAGTGTTTTCAAAGCAGTACAAAAATAGTGAAGGTTAGCAATATTTAAAAGTTGGGAACAACAAGTTTTTGCAAGTAGCCTGAACAAAAGAAGAAAGTGGAAGAGAGGGGTCAAAGAGGGCTCCCAACGTTCCAAATTTGAGAAGAGGAAGAATACAATGACCTAAAGAGACAGAAAAGAAAGGAGGAAACTTTTTGATATGATAAAACTTCCTTAGATAATGAGAAGGTATGCAGTCAGGAATAGCAGCAAGACAAAAAGAGATATTAGAAAGGAAAGATGATGATAAATCTGAAATAGAAGAAAAGATATGAAGCTTGTCAATACAAATGCCAGAGTGAATGTTAAAAGAGAATGGATAATAGGAGCAAGAGAATGGTGGATAAGAGAAAATGGACAGGAACCTGAGAGACATGCTAGAAAAGCTTCAGTGGGGGGAAAATAATAATAACTGCCATTAAAAGACACACAAGTTATGTTCAGATAGATAAGAATGAAGCCAAGAATGCAATGCTCAACAAACTCCAGAGAGAAAGGAGAAGTGTGAGATGGCCCATCATATAAAAAGCTGAAGATAAATCAGGAAAAAAGAAAAACATTAGCAATTAGTGAGCATGAAATTGCTGTACATGCAATTAAGAGTAGGTTTAATGGAGTGAAATAGCATAAAGAAAATGGCAGCACTGGGTAGAAAAAACATGGACAATATAACATTATTGTCTCCACCTTTCATCTTTCACCGGAAGTGACACAATGGCCATTCACTCCAGGATTACATTGTCAAGCAAAATGTGTTTGTGCAGTAGGGCACAACTAGCATGTTTGGGTGGACATAATTATATTGAACACAACCCAAGAAGCGGCACACCTTCCATTGCTGTGACACTTGTTTCAGACGAAATAGCTTCAGACAAAATTTAGAACTTATGCTAAACTTATCTGTTTAAGTCAACCTCCACACCTCCTGGTTTCTCTTTCTTCTCTTCTAGAACTTCTTGTAGAATCACACCCATTTTTACCCAGAAAACATTACATACTATTGTGCGATCACTGGATTACATTAGGAACCCTGTGGTTAAAGTGTGGTGCTGATAGCATCAAGGTCACAGGTTCAATCCCAATACGGGCCATTTGCATATTCCTACATTGCAGGGGGTTGGACTGGAACACCCTGGAGGTCCCTTCCAACTCTTCATTCTTATACAGTGGTACCTCGACTTACGAACGACTCAACAACCGAATTTTTCGACTTACAAATGGGGGTAATGGTTGCACGCTTACGAATGTCTCGACATCCAAAAACAACAACAACACGTGGCGGTTTTAGATAGGGATTTTTCAACTTATGAATTTTTAGATAGGGTTGCTTCAACTTACGATTTTTTCTGTTTTCAATGCATTCCTATGATAAATTGCGTTTCCAATGGTGTTTTTTTGACTTACAAAGGTGCCTTCGGAACGGATTAAATTCGTAAGTCGAGGCACCACTGTATTGTATGATTCCATGGAAAAACCACCCCTATAATATTATACTGCTACTCTTAATTACCAAGGAACATGGCTGAAAGATTTCCCCAGTGTTTGAAATATTTCAATTGTGATATCTCCATTGACTTGCATAGAAGGCATAGATCCAGATGGAAAACAGTTTTCATCACACACCCACACACCCAAAAAATCACTATGACTGGAATACGCTAGGGAAATAATTCATTGGGTTTAATTCTAAACCTGCCTGTCGAAATTAAATATTCCACACACCTCTCCATCATCTACCCTTTGGACCTCTGGGTATCTCCCCAGTCAGCTTGGTTTTATTTCTTAAGGGCCATGGGGGGCAGTTTTGTGTATTCTGGAGAGCTGAAGCCACAGTGCCCCTCAAAAGTTTGAGATGCTTTGTCAATAATGCAATCTGACTTGGAAATATGATAACTTTCCCTGAAGTACATCCCTTTGGGTCACAAGACAGGGTAGATACAAGCCAATGCACACCCATCCTAGACCCCTCCTTTGCATAATAAATGGGCCTCAACACAGTCGCAACATATCAACACCAGCAATTGCTTTCTTCTGTCATGTGAATAATTGCATGGACAGGTTTCCCCCAACACCAGGCGACCCCCGAACGGAATAATGATCACAAGACAATGTGCTATGGAATGAAAATTGGCCACAACTTTATTAAGTTTCAGGTGTACCTTGGCTCAGGCATTGGGCGTTTATGGCAGTCACTGGTGTTCAACAGGCAAAGCAAATCTAGAAGTATGAATTAACACTTAAAGAGGAACAATTACATTTTTATATATATTCAGCTTGCCACTCAGGATTTACTGCTATTAACTTCCAAGTCAAATCTGCCAATGAGTTCCATCAGAATTCACAGACATCAGATCTCTCAAACATACCCAGTAAATGCAGGCATGGTTAGCTTCTGTTAAATTGCTCGGGCTCCAGAACAAATATGCATCTTTAGGGTACATTCGACAAATGTACCCAAATTGGAGAGGTTATATGGGTACGTCTACACACCTGTCCCTCACAGCATCATGTCATGGCTTAAGAGCAAAACCTTGTCTGACTTTATAGCCTATAATATGAATCCCACCCAACTTGAGCCTGTAATATTACCACCTTTTTGTGCAGAGGGATAGAAGATTTAAGTAATATAACAATGACAATAATGAAGTGACTCATTTATATTGTGTGACTGAAGGAACTCATAAAGCTATATCCATGCTACAATATTTTACAGTATTTGAACACGTGCTTCCAGTTGTACATAACTTTCTCCCTTCCCAAAGGTATACATTGGAGTGAAAGCTCTGTGCTTTGATCTCTATTCACTTGGGGTCGGTGATGATGTCAACCTCCCTGTAGGATATAGTTGGTAGTAGGATACCCACAAGCCTTCCTCTATCAGGCTGAAGCGGTTGTTAAAAGTCTCTAAAGTAGGCAGATCTGGACAGGCAAAGATATGTCAGGAAGCTTGAAGGATGCTCTGAGTCACCTCATCCCTAAGGAGACCGCTGCTTGTGGATATAGCGCACTGGTGCATCAGCTGTTATTCTCCAGCCAAATTCTTTGGGGAAAGTATCTGTGCAGGCAGCACAGCCTGCCTGCAGGGAGTGAATGCTTTTTTGAGGTCTAGCAGCCAGTGACTTGAATTACAGTAACCAAATGCTTCTGCAGATTTCCAAAAAAAAAAGGGGGGGTTAGACCTTGCGGTATCTTCTTAATTGACATTAGCATGAGAGTGGAATACATGCGGATTGCCATTGTGAATGATGTGGGATATAAAAAATATGAAGTAAACACTTATGGGGAGCCCACTAGTATGTTGGGAGTAAGTGAACATGAAGAGGGGTTAGTTTCCTTCATGACTGTAAATCACCCCATGGATGAGCTACTTGCAGGTTTATGGTCAGCCAAGCCAGCTGGTATGGTTACAACCCAGTGCCCCTACTATATCTGTGAGTAATGTATGTCAGCTAATTCAGTTGTCTGAGTCAGCCTGAGTCTGTTAGTTGCTAATTCAGTTGTCTGAGTCAGCCTGAGTCTGTTAGTTGCCCAGTGTTATACAATGGTACTTCGGGTGACGTAATTTAAAATTATGAATGTGGCAAACCCGCCGTGTGCTCATGCACAGAAGCGCTCTGCATGCTTCGTGTGTGCGCAGAAGTGGCGCCTCCAAATACGGACTTTTCAGGATAAGTATGGACCCCCGGGATGAATTAAGTTTGTATCTGGAGGGTCCACTGTATTTTGAGTTGCTGAACTTATTGTTTGTTTGTTTTCAATTTAAAATAAACTTTATTGAATTTTTTTAAAAAAAAATCATACACACAAAAGGAAAATAAATACAAACGTAACAAAAACAACTCAACAAGAATTTCAACATAACAAGAATTCAAAACAATAATTTTAAAAAACAACAACAAACATACACCAAGAAAAGAAAAGAGTTGCTGAACTTATTTAGAGCAACAAAGATACCTTGAACTTTTATGAATATGTAGATATCTGTACAATGGTACCTCGGTTTAAGAACAGACCTGTTTACGAACAATTTGGTTTACGAACTCCACAAAACTGGAAGTAGTGTCCCGGTTTGAGAACTTTACCTTGGTCAAAGAATGCTCCAACTACCACACAATTGCGCTCATTTCACACGCTAGCAAGGTTATGCTTAAAATTCTACAAGGCAGGCTTAGGCAGTATGTGGACCGAGAACTCCCAGAAGTGCAAGCTGGATTTCGAAAGGGCAGAGGAACCAGAGACCAAATAGCAAACATGCGCTGGATTATGGAGAAAGCTAGAGAGTTCCAGAAAAATGTCTACTTCTGCTTCATTGACTATGCAAAAGCCTTTGACTGTGTCGACCACAGCAAACTTTGGCAAGTTCTTAAAGAAATGGGAGTGCCTGATCACCTCATCTGTCTCCTGAGAAATCTCTATGTGGGACAAGAAGCTACAGTTAGAACTGGATATGGAACAACTGATTGGTTCAAAATTGGGAAAGGAGTACGACAAGGTTGTATATTGTCTCCCTGCTTATTTAACTTATATGCAGAATTCATCATGCGAAAGGCTGGACTAGATGAATCCCAAGCCGGAATTAAGATTGCCGGAATAAATATCAACAACCTCAGATATGCAGATGACACAACCTTGATGGCAGAAAGCGAAGAGGAATTAAAGAACCTTTTAATGAGGGTGAAAGAGGAGAGCACAAAATATGGTCTGAAGCTCAACATCAAAAAAACCAAGATCATGGCCACTGGTCCCATCACCTCCTGGCAAATAGAAGGGGAAGAAATGGAGGCAGTGAGAGATTTTACTTTCTTGGGCTCCTTGATCACTGCAGACGGTGACAGCAGTCATGAAATTAAGACACCTGCTTCTTGGGAGAAAAGCAATGACAAACCTCAACAGCATCTTAAAAAGCAGAGACATCACCTTGCCGACAAAGGTTCGTATAGTTAAAGCTATGGTTTTCCCAGTAGTGATGTATGGAACTGAGAGCTGGACCATAAAGAAGGCTGATCGCCGAAGAATTGATGCTTTTGAATTATGGTGCTGGAGGAGACTCTTGAGAGTCCCATGGACTGCTAGAAGATCAAACCTATCCATTCTTAAGGAAATCAGCCCTGAGTGCTCCCTAGAAGGACAGATCGTGAAGCTGAGGCTCCAATACTTTGGCCACCTCATGAGAAGAGAAGAATCCTTGGAAAAAACCCTGATGTTGGGAAAGATTGAGGGCACTAGGAGAAGGGGACGACAGAGGACAAGATGGTTGGACAGTGTTCTCGAAGCTACGAACATGAGTTTGACCAAACTGCGGGAGGCAGTGCAAGACAGGAGTGCCTGGCGTGCTATGGTCCGTGGGGTCACGAAGAGTCGGACACGACTAAACGACTAAACAACAACAAGAATGGAATCCGAACGGTGGAAGGGCAGAGGGAGGCCTCATTAGGGAAAGTGCGCCTCGGTTTAATAATGGTTTCGGTTTAAGAACGTACTTCCGGAACGGATTAAGTTCGTAAACCGAGGTACCACTGTAACTGTAAAGGCCTATAAGCTGTATATATCTATGTCCAGAACTGTTTAACTGGGGCTTATCTTCTGCAACCAACAACTATGTGAACCTTTCTTTGCTTTTGTGTGGTGACTGGTACCGGAAACAACTTCCACTGTGTAGGTACAGTGGTACCTTGGGTTACAAACGCTTCAGGTTACAAACTCCGCTAACCCAGAAATAGTACCACAGGTTAAGAACTTTGGTTCAAGATGAGAACAGAAATCATGCTCCAGCGGTGCGGCGGCAGTGGGAGGCCCCATTAGCTAAAGTGGTGCTTCAGGTTAAGAACAGTTTCAGGCTAAGAACGGACCTCCAGAATGAATTAAGTTCTTAACCAGAGGTACCACTGTATCTCACCTGCAATTCCCAGCATAGTGTGCTTGCTGAGTAGCATTCCCACACTGCTATAATTTTCAGCAACCAACACTCATGAAAACAAAGGGTGAGCAAGTGAAAGCTGATGTTTTCCTTCCTTTATTCTATTCCTCGAAGCTACGAACATGAGTTTGACCAAACTGCGGGACCAAACTGCGGGAGGCAGTGGAAGACAGGAGTGCCTGGCGTGCTATGGTCCATGAAGTCATGAAGAGTCGGACATGACTAAACAACAACAATTCTATTCCTGCTCAAAGTCACAAGTCTATTGGCTACTGTAATCTGAATGATGGTGTTTCTGTAGTAGATACACAAATGAGTGATATTCTATTGAAACAATGGCTCCTGCTCTGAACAAGGAAAGAAAGTCATATAAACATGACCACAAAAGAAATAATTTCCAAGTGCCATGGTTCTCCCACCCCACAGGGTTGTCCACTGGGGAGCAGAATGGTTCTTACATTGCATTTTTTAATTCAAGGAATAGGAAAGGACCAAATCTAGATGCAACAAAAATATCTAAAGGCACATTGAAACTCTTCAAATCATTGTTCCTCTCCAAATGAAAGCATAAGTCCTGAGCAGCCTGGATGGTGGGATTCATATTCTTCTAGGGGAAATTGCAGTGGTGACCATGAAGATTTTGCCGCTACCTATGCCAAATTGGTTGGGACACAGGTGACACTGTGGGTTAAACCACAGAGCCTAGAGCTTGCCGATCAGAAGGTCTGTGGTTCGAATCCCTGTGACGGGGTGAGCTCCCGCTGCTCGGTCCCAGCTCCTGCCAACCTAGCAGTTCGAAAGCACGTCAAAGTGCAAGTAGATAAATAGGTATCACTACAGCGGGAAGGTAAACGGTGTTTCCGTGTGCTGCTCTGGTTCGCCAGAAGCGGCTTTGTCATGCTGGCCACATGGCCTGGAAGCTGTACGCCGGCTCCCTCGGCCAATAATGCGAGATGAGCGCGCAACCCCAGAGTCGGTCACGACTTGACCTAATGGTCAGGGGTCCCTTTACCTTTTATGCCAAATTGGTTACTATTTTTACTTGGAATGACACGTGATGGGAAACTGTGCCAGTTTTCCTCACTGGATTTATCAATAGTATCCCAATTTTGTCTGAGTATGAAAGCCCTTCCTGTGTCATTGTATGCTGAACCAGCAATTTCTTGCAACCCAGTAAACTGGAATAACTTTCTCAGGTTAAGAACACAGAGACAGAAATCCAGTTAGGCGAAAACAATTTATATAATAGGAAGAGCATATGGCAGAGGCAGAATCTAGCCACGGAAAAGAATGACAGCCAACCAGAAGGCTTTCTTCAAACACAGTTCAAGTAACCAAAATAAAGTTTTTTAAAAAATAAAAAAAATTAATGACTATATCCAGAGATACAATCGGCATCACGGCTCAGCTGTTTTGTCTTTGATTTCTGATTCTGCTTTAGTTACTTAGACTATGAGCAGTGGAGGGGGAGAGATGTCCGCTAGCAATTCTAGGAAATTCAGCATGATTAAATAAAGAATTCGGTAGCTATTGAGCCAAGGGGAATGTGCCTTAAATTAGAAAAGAAATGATCCACTTTTTGCTGTTGTTTATAGAATAGGCCCAAGGGTGTCCATATTTTCTTGATACTAACTAAACCAAATACTGAACTCTTCATATGATAAAAAGCTGCAAGTCACACATTCAGTCAACTGTTCCAATTAAGAAAAGCATTAACTGGAAAGGAACCCTATGTTGGAAAATGTCCTAGGGCCCATAGATTGCTGATCTTTGTACTAAGCTTTTCTGCCTACATTCACTGAGAGGTAGTTTTACAAACATATGTGAAAGTGAGCACTCTTCCTGTCATGCTAAACCCATGCAGTGATGGAGCACAGATAACAATTCTTCGAAGAAGTCCATTAGGTAGAACATGACAGGTCCATTTCTCTCCACAAAAGTGCTTTCAGAAAATGACACTAAAGCTGCAATCATATACCTGTTTACATGGGAGTAATTCCCATTAAACACATTGTCTGACTAGGCATGTACAGGATCACATTGTCAATGAATACAGTGGTGCCTCGCAAGACGTATTTAATTTATTCTGCGAGTCAATTTGTTTTGCGAAAAATTCATCTTGTGAATCGCAGTTTCCCATAGGCATGCATTGAAATTTCTATATATATATTTTTGCCCATAGGAACACATTAAATTTCAATGCATTCCTATGGGAAACCGCGATTCGCAAGATGAATTTTTCGCAAAACAAATTCATCTTGCAAGTCACCATCAGATCGCAAGACGCATTTGTCTTGCAGGGCATTCAACTTGCGAGGTACCACTGTAATTTTGCTGGGACGTAGAAAGATGGTTTACAATTCATATAATCCTTGGCCAGAGAAGGATAATAGAAATTAATGTCCAGCAAAATCTGGAAGGCAACAGGTTCCTGATCCCCTGGCCTAATAATAATTCTGGCACACTTTTATTTATAGCCCCAAAGTGGAACCTTTTCCTGCACCAAATTTTAACAGTGCCAACTACAAGTCCTACTGCAAGGGGGGGGGAATGGGGCACACTCTAAATCATGGATTCATGGCTGTTCCTTGGTAGTTGTGGCTTTACCTGCCCCACACCTGACATCATTTAATGGCAGGTAAGGGAGAGGTGGCTGTTTACAGTCAAAAATGGCTTTGTGAACCAAACAGGGTAGCCTGGCAGATCTGGTTTGCCCTGTAAAACAGTGGTTCTCCAATGCTGATATAATTCAATGGGCACCGCTATATTGATTTGCAACATTCCCAAATACTGTAAGCACAGACAACCTTGGCAGGAAGCAGAATGAAGAAGATTAATTTCTGTGGCAATTTATGACCTGCTGTTTAAGGCAAATATATTACTTAACAACCTGAAGGTCATCAATTGTATGGCATAACAGATATACATGCTGCTCTTTGTGGTGCAGAAAATCATTTGTATTGAAAGAATAAACGTGATTTAGAAGCCAAGGATACTTAGGGGGAAACAGAGTAGTTTCAAGTTCATGGCCATCACTGCAGATTAGTATCTACTGATAACACTGGCAGTGTATTAATAATCTGTCGTGTAAGGCTGACATATTAGATACTGTATTCTGTTCAGCTACACAATGAAATCTAATCCATTTTATTACCTCCAGAATTGCAAACATTCTGTTTAAAGGGTTTTTGCAAGCTTAACTGTGTTTTCAAGTTCGTTCCTCAATACAGTTTACTGCAATATCTTCTTATCAAGAAGTTAAATCAAGAGAAGTCTTATCTTGATGATATGTCAGCATAACCACAATCTGTTAAATATGAAGAAAGTTTCAGATGAGGTACAAATATTTATAATGCCTGATAAAATCACCATCAGAGAAGCCGAATGATTTTGCAGTACAAAATTAATTATACTTAACATATTAAGCCAGGGGTCCCCAAACTAAGGCCCGGGGGCCGGATGTGGCCCAATCACCTCTTAAATCCGGCCCTCAGATGGTCCAGGAATCAGCATGTTTTTACATGAGTAGAATGTGTCCTTTTATTTAAAATGCATCTCTGGGTTATTTGTGGGGCCTGCCTGGTGTTTTTACATGAGCAGAATGTGTCCTTTTATTTAAAATGCATCTCTGGGTTATTTGTGGGGCATAGGAATTCTTTCATATATTTTTTCAAAATATAGTCCGGCCCCCCACAAGGTCTGAGGGACAGTGGACAGGCCCCCTGCTGAAAAAGTTTGCTGACCCCTGTATTAAGCTATGAGGAAAACAGACAGTGCTTCAAACACACACTCACTGATTCATACACATTCTATTGTCTAGTTGGCTTTGGAAAAGTGGGGCCTCCCTTGATAATTTTACCATAATCCAGTTACAGATTTACAGCATGGATATTGTGCATTTACTGTATATAGGAACTGAGTGACAAAACTTGAATTAAACAAAGGTTACAGTTTGATTAATATCAAATCTGCAACTACAACAAAATTACTTGGCAGAAAGCTCCATTGAAACCTAGTGATATGTGCTTGTGGGCTGGCTGGCTGTGCTGCATGCCTATGCATCCTTCTAATTCCTGGATCCACCATGGATTCAATTGCTGGAATAGCCAGGCCAGCCTGGTAATGGGCCACTAAGTATGCATTGTTAAGAAAACAAAGGAAGTAGCTATGTGCCAGAGTGCAAATGGGTAGGCCTCCCTCTCTCAACTGTCTATTAGTGGATTGATCTGCAGTGAATTGAAGCTTTAGCGGTTCATGAATCCATGCTTTATGAGGTGAGATGAAGAATCTGTCTCCACCAGCTTCATTTTCATATCCAAATGACCCGTTCAAAGTGCTGACCTTTAATGCCCTTAATGGCCTTGGCCCCATAGACCTGAAGGAGCATCTCCACCCCGATTGTTCAGCCTGGACACTGAGATCCAGCTCTGAGGGCCTTCTGGCAATTCCCTCATTGTAAAAAGTCTAAACCACTAAGCTTCTTGGGCTTGCCGATCAGAAGGTTGGCGGTTCAAACGCGGTGAGTTCCCGTTGCTCTGTCCCAGCTCCTGCCAACCTAGCAGTTCGGAAGCACGCCAGCGCAAGTAGATAAATAGGTACCACTGCAGTGAAAAGGTAAATGGTGTTTCTGTGCACTTCTGTCATGGTGTTCTGTTGCACCAGAAGCGGTTTACTCATGCTGGCCACATGACCTGGAAAGCTGTCTGTGGAAAAACACCGGCTCCCTCGGCCTGAAAGCGAGATAAGCACCACAACCCCATAGGCGCCTTTGACTGGATTTAACCATCCAGGGGTCCTTTAACTTTTTTTTTTTTAATGCACCGCAAACAGGGAGGACCTGCTCTTCTCTGCGGTGAAACTGGATTCCCATGCAAGGAGAAAGGATGAGAGAGCTCAGCAAGGACACACCCTCTCCTTATTATCCTTGTTCATCAGAGCCATCATGCTCTGTTCTTTGCAAATACCCTCATGGTCTTGAGAAGCAATCATGTGTCCTTCTCAGCAAAGTTACCAAGCCTTTGAATAAGTAAACATAAAGGTTTCAGCTCAGGTGCATTTTAAATCATTTATGTTTCAGGTATTTAATAAGAACAATGGAATTTGGATGAAAGTAATAATTTAACTTTAGCATTTAATTTCCATTTTCTATTCTACATCCTTTGTAAATGTGAGTCACCCTAGGCTTATGATAAGCAGATATTGACATGGCCTTTGAATATAAAGTAATTGCTTAGTAGAATTCCTTCCTTTTTCTGAAAGTTGACAAGAACGATACAGATTGTTAGAGGGATTGCTGTGAATTGTTCAGGAAGGTCAAAGGCATGTCATGAAATCAATCTGAGAGCAATTGTTAATAATCTATTGGTGGTGACTGCCATTAGAATGCTCATTACTAATTATTTCTGCATGTTTAAAAAAGCTTGACTATCATCAGGTAATAATTTTAAAGGGTATCAGCTGTGGGAGAAATACTAATATGTCACCAAATGATAAGCCTGCTAGTCAATGGAACTAAAAAAGTATTAAAATGGCAATGCTGCCAAATGTTAGAATCAAAAGGATATAAAATACCCCCAAATTTGGAAATGGAAAGCTTTTGCTAATCGAATACAAAATCCCTTTGAGTTTTGTCTGAACTTAGAAAGCACCTTGATATATTTTGATAATATTTGCTTAACAATATACTGTATAACTTATTATGTGACTAAAGTATGATTTAATGAATATTTGGTAGTCATTGAATTTTTGTAAATAAACCTTTTTCTTTCTTTTTAAAGTGGGTGATAGGCCAATCAGAGCTTTGTCCAGCAAGTCAACTGCTATTTGCAAAGGGTAAAAAAAGGTTGTAAACAGATTTATATTGCTATTTTTAAGGCTTTGATAAAATAATGCACTGATCTCCCTCCAGGACAATTATGAGCATATCTACTCAGAGGAAAATTCTATTGAATTCAATGGGTCTTGTTCCTAGGAAAGTGTCATTACAATTGCACCCTCACAGAGCACCTCTTATGCCAGGCACCTCTTATGCCAGGCTGTGGGGGTGGTGGTAGTTTGATTGAACAGAGATGTCCCTTTGCTCAGTTTACCAGCTGGCCTCTCAACATCTGCCACTGATGGACTGACACAATTGGTGACAGCTCTGACTGTTGTCCTTCTAACTCACTCAGATTTGTAGGAGGGGCCCCACCAATTTGGCCTCTGGCACAGAGCCCCTTCTCCATTGCTTTCTTAATGGCTCATCACCTTTCCTTTGTTCTCTTAATAGCCTCATGAGGAAGTTAGTCTGACTTATATTTTAACCCTTGTTGGATCCAGGGGTTCAGGAGGCTTGATTAAATTCTAACACTTACTAGGTCCAGGAATTTAGAGGATGCCTGGCAACCACAAACTCATAACAGCTTGGAAGATGCTCATGAATGATTCAGCCCAGGTGGCTCTCCCAAGATCAAAACACTTTGTGATGGACTTGAAGCCATGGAAGAATGTTTCCTACACTGCTGCATTGATGCATGAAGGAGTGCTGTATCACACCATCGTTTTAGAACCAAAGCCCACCTATAGATATTAAAATAAGAAAGATCCAATTTTTAATGCAGTATATTTATTGCTTTAACTTTCTTGATTTAAAGCTGCAGAAAATAAACCTTCTGATGAATGAAACTTGGTGCAGAAAGAACAGAAAGCAAATTGCAATCTTGGAGCAACAAGGTTTTCCCCAAAAGAGCTCTCTGATCCCAGCTGTGATGCTAATACATTTCATTAGTATTGTAGTAAACCTAGAAAAGTAGATGCATAATATTTCATGCAAGGTTGAATGGAGTAGGAAGACTATCAAAGATAGTATCTTCAAGGTAATATTTTTGCCTGTCATATTTAAAGGTTATGTTTCACCATTTGACCGAGCAAGCTCCATGCTGATTCTATTCCTGCAATTTTCTTTTAAAACACAAACAAACCCACCCACCCCCATACATTTGCCAGCCCATCCTCAAACCCAAACCGTCCCTAACAAAAATTGGTCACCCTCTTCAGTGGTCCCTCAGTCAATCATAGCTAATCATTGAGTAAGTTGCCTGGGGCGGGGCGGGGGGGGGGAGAGGAAGAGATGCCTTGGGTTGTTTAACTTTAGAATCATTAGGGCGAAACTGGCCCCTGATCTCCCTTGATTTGGAATAAGAATCAAGAATGGGCAATGTGTATGTGTGTGAAAATAAATTGTGCTGGCAAAGGGAAGAGAGAATAGCTGAAGTAAAATGCCTTCGGAGGCTAAAATAGGTCTTGGTGGCATCTTCTCTCCCTAATAAAGAAAGGAATTTCTCTTAGTGCCTGGCTGGCAGGTCTGCTTGGTTGAAGGATGGGTGACCCAAGAACATAAGAAAAGTCCAATTGCATCATATCAAAGGCTTATCTAGGCCAGCATTCTGCTATCACAGTGACCACTCAGATTTTTGTGGGACACCTATTATCAGGAAGTGAACATTATCATCTAGGATCATCTAGTCCAACCCCCTGAAATCTTCTTATGGGGATCAAACCTGCAACCTTGGAATTATCAACACCACGCTCTAACCAACTGAGCTATCCAGCTTGTTCACACATTTTTACAGGCAGATAAAAATGATTCTCTTTTTTAACATTAAAAGGAAAATAAATAGGGATTTTGGCTTTAAGTACAGTAATGTTTATTAAGCCATGTCAGTTTAAAAGGAGCATTAATTTCCATTTCAAATATTTTTCCAATAGATATGGGATGATATCCAGCATTAGTCATACTCAGTAGATCTATTGAAATAAATGGTCTTAGGTACAGTTCTCATGGTACTTTTTTTTTACTATGAGAGTCCAGTTTTCCCAGCTGATATTTTCTACCTTGAAACCTTTTGGTTTTTTCCCCTTCAGAATAGTCCTAAGATGCTTAAAGTAATTACTTCATTTTGCAGTTTACTGAGAATGGTTGTTTATCAGGGGATGGGGGAAGGACTAGGTAATCAACCATCACAATGAGTACAGAACTAAAAAAATAAATAAATATTTATACCCTGCCCTTCCCAGCCAAAGCTGGGCTCAGAGTGGCTAACACCAAATATAAAACAACTGGTTAAAATACAACTCAACAACAAGACTACATACATCAAAATTAAATTAAAAATTAAAAATGCAGCCTCATACAAAAGGGGGGAGGGAAAATGGGGGAGGGAATCAGGTTGGCTCCAGGCCAAATGCCAGGGAGAACAACTCTGTCTTACAGGCCCTGCGGAAAGAAATCAGGTCCCGCAGGGCCCTGGTCTCAGGAGACAAAGCGTTCCACCAGGTCGGGGCCAGTGTTGAGAAGGCCCTGGTTCTAGTAGAGGCTAATCTGATTTCCTTCAGGCCCGGGACCTCTAAGGTATTACTGTTTATGGACCATAAGGTCCTCACGGAGAGACGGCCCTGTAAGTATGAGGGTCCTAGGCCATAAAGGGCTTTAAAGGTCAAATCCAGCACCTTAAATCTGACCCTGTACTCCACCAGGAGCCAGTGCAGCTGGAAAAGCACTGGGTGAATATGCCCCCATGGCAGGGACCCTGTGAGGAGCCTCGCTGCAGCATTCTGCACCCGCTGCAGTTTCTGGGACAGCTTCAAGGGCAGCCCCAAATAGAGTGAATTACAGTAGTCAAGCCTGGAGGTGACCGCCACATGGATCACTGTGGCTAGGTTGGGGCAGGAAAGGTAAGGTAACTCAAGGGACAGGTTTTGAACAGGGGTTGAGTTGACGAAAACCGTTGGTGCACGAAATTTGATTCAGATACACATCACTTCATAATAAGGTGATGTTATGCTTCTGGGCACTCCTTTCTAAACCAGATCATTATCTCGTGTGAGAATTAGGCAGCAAAGCAGAGCCAGTCTTTTTATTAACAACCCACCCACCCCAGCTAGCAGCGACGTCCCAGAAGTTCTCCATATTCTCTCATCACCTCAAGCCTTGTGGTGATGAGTGGGAGGAAAGGAACAGACAGAAAGGAAAAATAATAATGCATTGCACAGCTTGTGATGGACTGGCAGAACCAAAGAGGTGACCACCCCTATCACTAACAATGAGCTTATTCCAATGCTGCCTTCCCACTCATTCCACCTTCTTCCAAACTGCATTTCTTAGAGTGGGAACAAGGAACAAATAGAAATGTAGAAGAATGGATTTGTAATATTAATGCTTTCCCTACATCTTGTATCGTTCTAGAAAATTTGTCACTATTACCTAAACACTGATTTAATAATTTTGCATTAAAGCATAAGCCAGTGATATGAAGGGTAACTGCAGTATATAATGTGTAGAGTCCAGTACAGTCATACCTCGGTTTAAGTACGCTTCGGTTTGAGTACTTTCAGGTTGAGTACTCCGTGGACCCATCTGGAATGGATTAATCCACTTTCCATTACTTTCCATGGGAAAGTTTGCTTCAGGTTAAGTATGCTTCAGTTTAAGTACAGACCTCTGGAACCAATTGTGTAGTTAAACCGAGGTACCACTGTACTGGATTTACGTATAACCTAAACAAGCTATAGCTTAGGGCCCCACTCTCTTGGGCCCCCCCAAAAAATAAAGGAAAAAACCCCTGATGTTCATTTCCAAAATATAAGAAAAGTTCAACAAATACTTTGATAAAATACATATTTTATACACCAACTATATACTGTATTGTTTTGTCTTTTGCTGGCCTAGACTTGCTTAAGTAATAGTACCTGTAAGACTTTTCTCCATTTTTGCCAGGTTACAGAAAGAACTCCTCCTTGCCTATTTGAATTCAAATTTCTGAGACTGTCTTTTGCTTCATAGACTCATCGTTTATGCCGTGCTAGAAGAAGCTAATCTTTCTGACATTATCAAGTACTTCCCTTTAAAGTTTATATAATTCAATTAGATTTGTTCCATTTAAACATCTTTTTCCTTCCTAGACTACATACATAAAATTAAAGTTTCAAAACCTTTTCATTTCAACCCTATCCTATAATCTATGGATTAACCTAATGCAGTCATTCTATGTACCATTTTATTATAAAGAGGGAACTCTGAGCATTGAAATAATGAAACTGCGGAAGGTCATGTACTTCTGGTTTTTAAAAAGCAGGATTTCCTTTTCATCACCTACATTTGAAAGCAGATCGTCATGACTGGGATGAGGAACCCTATAACCTTAAATCAGTTTGGAGTCATTAGTAACTACAGAAAACGAGTGCACCTAAAGGTTTCGTGGGATATCCTAAGAGATATATGCACAAGTGATTTTCACTCAAAACTGCACAGCATCACATGGCTATCTTTCATAGGAAACATTCCCATTTCCGTTTCGTTTCAAAGTATCCTTACATTTCACTATTCCATAAAGCGCATTCTCCAATCAGGGAGAGCGTGGGTTGCGGAAGGGTTAAAAAGACATCTCCCTGGGTTGGGGGTGGTGTCAATTGAGAGGGAGTGCGTGTGATAGAACCCCTCTGGGTTGCTGGGGAAATAAGCATGTAGCGAATTTTTATTGACAAGAAGTGACCCTTAAAACCTCAGCGTCCAGCAGTTAGTTTCACTTTTGCAAAGTGCTTCGGATCTCCCTCTCGCCCATCGCCATTTCTAATGGTTTAGCCTGACATTGCTTTGCCTTTTATGGGGTCGCTTGCTTTGCACGGGGCCCAGTAGGAATTTTGCCATTTGGCTGATTGGCTGTTGCCATTGATTTTTGCCTACGGTACTGCTTAGCAAATCGTCACAACTTGTTAGGTTGGCGGTTAGTCATTGGTTAATAATTCTGGTTGGTGGAGGGGTATGGCATGGAGGTGCCTACCCCTCATTAAAATGCTGCTCCACATAGAAGTATTCCATTAAAGGAATCCTGGGGCTCCGGGGCTCTAGTCCATACACCCCCGCAAGGGGCGGGGCTGGGGGCATTACAGAGCACGTGCCTTGGGGAGCATTTCTGGTCAAGGAGAGAGTGCCTGGACACAGCTACCTCCTCTCCCATGGGGTGTTTACTTGACTTCCCTATACGGCTAGGGAAGTCGGAGCTGATCTGTCCCAGGCGTGGGACAGGTGGATTAACCAATGCCTAAGCCAACACTCACATTTAACTGTATTTAAATAAAGTTGTGGCCAAATTATTGCCAAAACCCAAACTAAAATTCTGAGTGTGGTGTGAGTAATTTTTTCGGGGATGTCTGGTAACCTCGTCACACAATCAAGATGGAACAACTTGCTTGTTCATCAGCTTGTTTCCTTTCATTGCCAAAGTAGTGCAAGTGCTCAAGGGCTCCCAAAAGCCAGCAATCTAAAAACTGAGTAAGCTAGTTAGTAAGTTTAAACAGCCCCAATCAGTATGGCCAATGGTCAGGGATGATGACACCATCCAGAGCCACATACCGTGTTTCTCCAAAAATAAGACACCGTCTTATATTTATTTTTCCTCAAAAAAACACACTATGGCTTATTTTCAGGGGGTGTCTTATTTTTTCCTCCTCTTCCTGCCGCGGCCGGCATTGCTGCTGCACCTATCACTATGTCTTATTTTCGGGGTATGGCTTATATTCCTTGAATGCTTAAAAATCCTGCTATGGCTTATTTTATGGGTATGTCTTAAAATATGAGAAACAGGGTAGTTCCTTATCCCTGTTATATGGTGTTATGGTTTTTTTTGGGGGGGGGGTTGGGGGTGAAGTAAGCTGCATGTCAGAAGCCTCTAATACCTGGATCCAGGAAGTATGAAATTTATCAAGGCTTCTAATTCTTGGAATAGCCAGGCTAGCCTCCTGGCGAGGTTATAGCCAGCGTGAGTGATGAGCCATTAAAGGGCATTAAGAGGCTCGGTGTGAGACAGCAAATGGGTGGGGCCCTTCCCTCCACAGAAAAAGGCAGAGTTTGGAGCAGAGGTAGCAGGGGATATCCTCCAACATTCCCCTGATGAAAATCGAGACATGAGAGTGTGTCTTTTGTTGCCATGTGAGTCAGTTGGCTTGTGTGGGAGCACAGTACTAAAACAAATGTGTCTTTTGGTGTTGATAATGCTGTGAACCCCTCCATTGTATGTTCAGGTTGTATGCATGTGTAAATAAATCATAGTCTCCATCGTGCCTCATTCTAAAAGGAAACACGAACCCCGGGTAAGGGCCTGGAACGCCTGGAATCTCGCACTACTCAGAGATTGGGGTGGCATGCAACAACATCAGAATGGTTAACAAAAATATGGTTTCATCTCAAGGTTGTTAATCAAATGCTGCTGGTCAAGGAGCAGACCAAGAATGATGGGAACGCAGAGGAAGCTCCTGATTCTTGAATAACCCAACAATAATATTCCCTATCATAATATGTAAAATTACATTTTAAAAGAAAGCAAGATTTATACATTCAGGGACAACTGGGTACAGCAAACCTTCCCATCCCCCCAGATGAATCATATATGTCGTTCAGGGAAAACCTTCATTTCTGCAACCTCCTTCAGAGGTGTTTCCTGAATAGAACCATATACTTGGCTTTAAACAGTTGAGGTTGTATTTTTACAGTGGAAGTGGGTAGTGAGGCATATCACTTTTCCTGGAATACATTTGACACTGCTGTTTTCACACAATCAACAAAACCACAAAACAGAGCTGACAAGCTAGTTCTCCTGGGCTTGGTTTTTCTGCTCTTTGGGGCTTTTTTTGTCTGCCCAAATGTTCTGTGCATGACAGCTAATTTGTGTAATACAAATGATGTTACCTTATAAGCTTTATCTCAGGGGAATGCTAACTAGAGCATCTCTTTGTGTAAACAAGCACTTGAGTTTATTATCCATAATCCTATAGAATAGTCTTAAACATCGCAGAACATTCTGGAAACAGTGTTAAGGTTATCAGTTCAACTTTCACAGTTGCTTTGTTGGCTGTTAAATTACAGCAGACTGCTACTTATTGCGAGTAAATTCTGTTAAACAAACTTACTTCCATGTAAAAATGCATTACAGGATCATCTGAAAACCACTGTTCTCAATAGTTTATTGGAATGCATAGGATATGAAACAGTTCCAAGCCCCAACAACTTACCCCTAATTTTTTATTTCCAGTGAAAAAAAGCATCCGTTTTTACTTCCTGGAGCTATGGTATTATTAAAGTTTGGTTACTGAAAACCATTTTGATAATGCTTGGCAGGTGATAAAGCACATTTTACTTTCTACTTCTGGTAGGCTTTATTCCTTTCCATCATGGAATCTCTTACCATGAATCTTTTTTTGTGTTTATAACCGGAATTTATTTCAGCAGAACATCTCCCATTTTGAAAAGCAACTCTATCTCAGGCATGTTTCAAAATCTACTTTGGAATCACACCCTTTCCCAAACCATAGGACTACCAAAAAGAAAAAGAAAAAAAGTTCAACCTAAACTTTCACCATGGACAATAAGTTTTGTCATATGTTTTTCTGGATCATGGCCAGTGCAAAAATAGAGGATCCACAATAACAGCTCAAACATGAAGAAGTATGCATGCACATGAAATTTATAACCAGAACATATTTAGATGGTCTCAGGTGCTACTGGACAATTTTTTTATTTATTTTGACTGCGTCAGACCGACATGGCTACCCACCTGAATCTCAAACATGGTAACAGATCAGTCTGTCAAAAAGCACTGATTTTTTCAACCAATTCTAGATAGAAACAAGGACCATCTTATTGGCTTCTTAAAACTGAAACTGCAGAAACATCTGCCCACATATATGCCACATTGCTTCCTGCTGTCTCAAAAATAACTTCGAATAGCAAAAACATGCCTGTTATCCATCTCTGAGTAGAGCACCTTCTCACTAGAATTTAATTTCATAGATTATTAAGCACACTGCCGCAAAAAAAGGTAACAGAAATTATCAGTCTTACCCTGAGTGTGTAGATTTTGATTCAGTTCCAAATTCTCCACCCTGAGACCTGAAACAGGCAAAAAAAGAAACACAGAGAAAATGTCATCTCATATTGAAGTTCAAAGGAAATGTTGAAATAATGCTAATCACAACACTTCAGCAATAGCAATACAATTAAAAATAAAATAAAAGCTTATTTAAAACATTTCCAAACCGTTTAAAAATACCTAAAAGCGATTAAGCATAATAAAACACCAGAATGTTACCACCAGAAATTAATAAAGAGAAATTTACAATATTCATTTATTTGAAACATGTATTCTCCACCTCTAATCACAGTCTAAATATGCAGCAAAAATGTGGTGGGAGCAGGACATGCTGTTAGAATGGACTGATGACACCAAGCTGCAGATTCCAGACTGAACTGTGAGGAGAGAATGGACTCCTGCCAGAATTGGCAGTAGTGTTCCAAGCCAGAGACCTGCCGGTGCCTCACCGCTAACCCCCGAGACTCCTGGTCTTGCTCTTCCCCCTTGCTGGTGTTCCCTGTTCAACTGCCTTCTTCCAACATACAAGTGCTAATGAGAGTGAAGAGACGGGAGGAACTCACCAGAACTCAGTTCTGGCACCTTTCAGATGGGCGCCATTGCCATTATAAGAGAACAAGGGAGATGTTCATGGTGAGTTCTGGCTCCTCTTTTTTCTGGCACTGTCTAAAATGAATGTTTTTGGGGGTTTTTTAAAAACAGATCTAGGGTAACAGAGTTTGGAGGTGTGAGGACACCCATAACTGCTAGAATTGGGGAACTCTCGAAATCAATAAATGGTAGAATTTAGATAATATTTACAATATTGAAGGGAAGGTGTCAGATTGAAAAGGCAGGCTAAACCAGGAAATCGCCTGGGGAGAAGGTTCATCAGGGAGTAATAGCTGGACAATGGCCAGTCAATGACCCTGTGCCAGAACTCTGGGTAAATAGAACCGGGAGGGGGAGATTACAGGAAGAGTGATTTCACATAGTAAATAATGTGTCCTTTTGAAATTTAGAGGCCATCTTGGCAGACTGGGATAGAAGCACAGAAAAGATGCCTGGACTACAATGCTGCACTGCTGGGAGGAGTAAGCCCCTCTGGAGATGTAATGCTCTGAACTCTCCTCAAAGTAGACCCAGGTCTAAAATACTGTATGTGTACAATAAACCATATTTCTTAAAGACACTGGTCTGTTGTGTCTTGATTTCCCAACAGAAACACAACCCCGGGTGAGTGCTTGGAACCTATTGGAGATTTGGGGTGGCACGCAACTATTTTAACAATGCAATTTTGATAAAGAGTAATGGAAATTGTTCCAGTGGGGGAACTGATTGTATATGGATAACAAGTACTACTACTTTTCTGAATGAGTCCCATGAATTCTAGGAGAATTCAAGTATGTATCTGATCAGCCCTGTAGCCAGTCTTCTCTGTTAGGTGAAGCAGTCACATTTCTGCGTGGGGCATTTTGGGGGGAGGAGGGAGGTACATATTGCCAGCCAAGGCCATCCACACTTACTGGTGGACAGGATGTGAGGGCCAGGCCAGGGGAAGTGAAAGACCTTTCCTCGTTATAATATATAATCAGCTCTCTAAACTCTTTCCCCCTTTCTGTAAATTACTAAGCCTTTTTTGGATCTATGACATTACTTAGGTTCCCCACCACAGCCTGGTTTGGGGCTTGCTTTTGATGCATGTCTAAGGTTTTGTGTGTTGTCTACTGAATGAGTCAGGATTCCTCTGAAGTTAATGGTAATTTCCTGGTTTTCTCTTTATCACCTTAATTCTTGTAGGGGCAGCAGATGTTGCTGGGCAGAATGCCCTCATTCCTAGACATGGTTAATGCAAATTACTTAAGCTAGCAGCCTCAAACATTAGAATTTCTGAAACAAGGAAGAGCTGATACTTCTGTGATGCTATCTTCAACTGACATTGCTTCTTAATTAAAAAAAGGTAACTGATAAGGATGATTGTTTACTAACCAGATCATTGCATTTCCCAGCTAATTTTCAAGTAGACTTTCGACAATTTTTTTTAAAAAAATAACACAGTAACTAAAAGCAGATTAAAATTATGGCTCATTGAATAAAACTGCATCAGTATTTGCTTCTCGATGTTGGCAAATAGGAAAACACCCCCTGATCTTTTCTCTTTCTTCTTCACCATCTCTGTTGGGTTCTGTAATCCTTCCATCCATGGAAGGAATTTCATCCAGTGGAGGATCCCTACAAATGGCAGTGTGGGGCAGCAGCAGTCACTTGGCCTTTGCTTGCCAACATCCCTGTTGCCTACCAGGGACAGAGGGAGGCAGGAATGAGGCACTAGTAAGGTGAATGCACACTGGTGGAGAAGCAGGCTGGTGGGGGAGGGGAAAGATGCAAATTTTGCCAATCCCCTTATCCCCTTCAGACCTGGTACCATGTCCAACACTGTCCTCAAGGGGGGGGGGCTTAATGTATCTGCTACCTACAGTGAGAACGGTCAGGGGATGGGCAGCTGTTGCAGACCATCACTCAAAACACCTACCCCTTGGGCGCAATGCCTGGGTTAGGCAGTTGGCTGTCAGGGAACTCTTAGGCTGCCCACTGGGGAGTGGCAGATACCCCCCCCCATCTGTTTATTTGAATCTTGGCCAATCTGGACAGGTTAAGTGGGTGGGGCTTGGGACCTGATAAAAGCTGTCTGTCTTATCTCAGGGCTCATGGTACATCACCCCCAGCTCAGAAGTGTGTGATAACAGGTTACCCCATTATAGGAGTCGAGTAGGAAGTCTCTGCCCAAAAGCCAAGGTGTGCGGCAGATGGGCCATAGAGTGGTTGGGAGGGTTATCCATGTAGATTTGTGGTTTCCGGAGGACCTGTTAATCCTGGGCTTGACCCTGTCATGCAACAGCCCTCCACCGGGGGGAGGAGGCTGTGAAGGATATACACCCAATGCCTAAGCCAAATCCAACCTACATCTGAAATCAATAAAGTTATGACCACTTTTTTTAAATCCAAGAATGTCACGCTGTCCAGTTTGTTCACCTTCATTGCTCAGGCCTTGCTCCCTGGAGGTGTGTGGGGGGGGGGTTGTCGCTGCGAGTGCATCTGCAAGTAAAAAGGTAAAGGTAAAGGGACCCCTGACCCTTAGGTCCAGTCGTGACCTACTCTTGGGTTGCAGCGCTCATCTTGCTTTACTGGCCGAGGGAGCCGGCGTACAGCTTCCAGGTCATGTGACCAGCAGGACAAATCCACTTCTGGTGAATCAGAGCAGCACACAGAAACGCCGTTTACCTTCCTGCTGGAGTGGTACCTATTTATCTACTTGCACTTTGACGTGCTTTCGAATTGCTAGGTTGGCAGGAGCTGGGACCAAGCAACAGGAGCTCACTCCGTCGCGGGGATTCAAACCGCTGACCTTCTGATCGGCAAACCCTAGGCTCTGTGGTTTAACCCAGAGCGCCACCCGCGTCCCAGCATCTGCAAGTAGCACACACCAAAATGCTACCATCTCATTATTTTACCTCATTCTCCCGTTTGTGTATTATTTTAAAATATTTATATGCTGATTGCCATGCTCACGTTTCCAGATGGTGCAAAATGATAAAACATAAAACAATAAAATATGTGAATATACTGTTTAATTAAAAACCCATAAATGTTCAAAAATAATTAATAACCAAAAAAAATTCTTAAAGCCATAGTGCCTGGCCTCACATGTCAGAAAACACCAAGGTGAATAGACAGGTTCTCAACATATGCTGAAATGGTAAATGTGTTGATTCTGGGGGCATAGATGAGCTCTCGAGCTCATATCCATTGTCTTGACTGCCTGTTACTACCCATGAAGGGAGGATGAGATATGGAATCTCAAGGGTGCACACAGAAAGTATTATTAATAGTAGCACTTCCATACAAAACCTTGAATGCCTAGCTATTAACTCAAAATTACAGCGAAAGCTGAATAAGCAGCAGTGAACTATTCAAGGAATATTGTAGTAAAACAATCCAGATGGCTCAAACCATCATGCCACTCAGATAAAACAACAACAACATACACATATGCAATCAAAGCAAGACAAGTGAAACAATATAATTGCATAAAGTACTATTGCTTCCTGGGGCACAGGAATAAAATGTATGTTTCTTGGAAGCCTTCAAGGAAACACCAGGCAAGTAGATAAATGATCTATACAGTGACTATCAAAAGCCAAAAACCCAAACCACAGGTGCAAAGTGAGAGAGCAATCATTTCTCAGGAGCACTGGAGAAGTGACAAGATATGTCAACTTTATGACACAACCTGATGTATACCCCCTGAGTTCTTGCTGTTTGCTTGGTTATAAGAGGAAACATTTCTTCTGTCAATTTTGTTTCTAGAGGTATCTCGAGTAAGGGGTGGGTGGATGTAGAACACTTGTCTTACGAAAATCAATTTGCCATGAACTTTGAAACAAGGATTAAAACAGCAGAAAATTATATTACCATCAATACTGTGCTGTTAACCTTCAGAAAACAGCAACGTCAACTAGGAACATGCCCTCATCTCGCCCACCTGACCTGAGGAATTTTGGTACAGTCGTACCTCTGCTTACGTATCCCTCTAGATCCATAAACTTCGGGTTGCAAATGCGGCAAACCCGGAAGTGTACATTTCCGGGTTTGACCGCATGTGCAGAAGTGCTCGATTGCACCGTGTGTGTGGGCAGAAGGGCGCCTCCAGTTATGAAGTTTTTGGGATGCGGCCAGGCCTCCGGAACAGATCCCGTTCATAACCGGAGGTACCACTGTAGTCTTAAATTCTCTTCAGGCATACCTCCTTAGCAGAGAAGAGCGGAAGCGCAGATGTGCTCCCTGGCCTTGTTCCCTGCGCTGTGTCAACATCATTGCTCCTTCAGACCTCTGTCTGCAGTGGGAAGCCTTTCCTAATCATGTTGACTCCTCGTGCAATTTAGAAACTTGACACCCCATGAGTAGAGTGGGCTTTCTAGTGCAGAAATGTACCCGCCCCCAATGCATAGTGAACTATGGGACAAGCAAAAGTGATGTTGGGGAGGGCCAAGGAGACTTTCCCCATGCTATTCCTCAGATGACACACCTGCAATGGAACCCCTAAGCTTGCTTCTGGCAATATTTAGGTAGCAATTCTACTTAAAACTCTTTTGATAGGCAGCAAAATGCTGAAGCCCCCTCTAGGTATTTTCAGCACCCCTTTGACTTCCAGACATATGTGCAAATAAGACATGATATATTATTAATTCATATTGTCAGAACACTGAATTAAAAACAACAACAAAAAAACTACTTGATTGGCTGGCAAAACATTTGGTAAAAAGGGAAGAACTCATAGAGCTCATCTGTATCATTGCTGTTCAGTATTCTCAGCTGCAGATTTTAAACACCTCCCAATGGTAGCAGAGCCTAAAGAATTTCAGCACTGAGCAATAATGTGTTCCCAGTGTAGTGAGGTTAACCATCTGTATTCTGGAGTATATTACTTTATACAGTTAAAGGTTATGTTACATGTTAAACATTATGTTACAGTTTTGCTATGTTCTGTAGAAATAGAAAAGCCTTTTCATCTTAAACCGAAAAAGGCCCATGCAAAACAAAAACAAAGGAACAACTTTTTAATCCCCCCCTTTTAATTTTCAGGACAAAAATACATCACATCAGTTTTAAAATAAATGACTAAGATATGTGTGACTTCATGCACAACCAATAACCCTTGAAACAGTATGTTTATTCATGTAAACCGTGTTTTGATAAAGGAAAATATATGCTCTTGTTTTTCAAAGAGATCTTGCTCAAGTGAATTTCTATGCATAGAAAACTTCAACCACACACCCAAGAGGGAAAGTGTGTGTGTCCCAGTTCAGCTATAATGGTAAAGAACGGTTTATGAGAACCATGATTTACCAGAATCACTGCCTTGTTCTCTTACCAGAGAACAAGCTCAGAACCATTAAAAGCTGTATTAATAGCTGAAGATCACCAAGTGCAGCTTTTTCTACCATGTTTTTAGTAGCTGTGTGTGTGTGTGTGTGTGTGTGTGTGTGTGTGTGTGTGTGTGTGTAACAGTCTTAAAGCTGTTAGTGGCAAAGGAGTCCTGCTCAAAAATACGGTTCCTACAGGAAAGGCACAAACACCTGGCTTGAGAGCAGTACATGTGAAAAGGATCTAGGAGCCCTGGTAGACCACAAACTTGACATGAGTCAACAGGGTGATGCAGTCGTGTCCAGTTCTTGGAGGTCTTTAAGCGGAGGCTTGACAGCCATCTGTCAGGAATGCTTTGATGATGTTTCCTGCTTGGCAGGGGGTTGGACTGGATGGCCCTTGTGGTCTCTTCCAACTCTATGATTCTATGATTCTAGGTGATCACATTTACATACAATGGGTTGGATCCAGACAAATGTATGTGTAATGAGCTTGGTTAGAAGCCCTCTTCCTGTGACCAGTGTGATCAACCTTTAAAACTCTGGTGATTGGAGGACCCTTCTGGATGGGTCAGGGAATGTGTAGGGAATGGAGAGAGAAATGGGAATGAAATTAGATGAAGTCCCCCCTAGCTGTGAAGCTTGCTGTGTCCAACTGACCACAGTCAATAATTAAAACAGTTTTAAAATTCAGTAAACTCAGACAACAGTCTACAGTAAAATACAGAGTCAGCAGCAAAATAAGCCTGGTGGTAGCAGCACACTCAAATTAACCACAAAACTTTCTATGTTAAAAAGAAAAAACCCACCCAGCTAAAAGCTGGCTGTGAATATGCCCAATGGGCCACTCCCTTTGAACTTCATTTGTGTGTCTGCAGGGTGATTTTCATAAAGGACTTATTCCACTATATTTCATTTCACTTATTTTTACCCTGTGGTTAGATTTTCTTGGGGGAAAAATGGAACTACATTGGAAATGGTACAATATATGACTGTTCTTCCTCAATTAGCATTCTCTCTTGTTGAAGACTCAATGGGAATTACTAAGACCCAGCAAGAGTTTCTCAAAAACAAGACATGAATTTAATTCCTTCCTCCTTTTTTGATGGAGTTACAAGCTTGGTGGATCAGGGGAATGTTGTGGACATAGTGTATCTTGATTTCAGCAAGGCTTTTGACAAAGTCCCCCATGATATTTGTGAGAGCTGGTAAAACATGGGTTGAACAAGGTAACTGGTGCATAGATTTGTACCTGGCTGAATGATGCATGGATGCTTTAGTTGAGATTCCTGCATTGCAGGAGGCTGACTTGATGACCCTTGAGGTCCTTTCCAACTCTATGATTCTACCAAGGTTGTGATATTGTATGTACTGGTAGCAGGTAAGTTATGCAAAAAGTCTACTAGACTTAAAAAAATGGGCTGGAATCCAGTGCTGCCACTCCACTCATGTAATAGCTTTGATCCAGCAGAGACCTCCAGTAAAGTTAAGAGGAAAGAGGCAATTTTTGCTGATTCCTCCTTTCTGCTTCAGCTCCCTGTGCCCCTCCAAATCTGCTCAAGGTCAAGGACATTCCAAAATAGCATGGAAGGGTGGTCCATGGGGAAAGAGGAATTGGATTTATTTATTTATTGTATTTATATTTACATCTAGTATTGCTAAGGCCAATAGCTACGGTAATGCAATTAATACACAGAAAGAACAGGAACTGGCTGACACAAAATAAAAAAGGAATTATATACCATTTCCTGAACTAATTACTTCTGTCCATTAAAAGCTAACAGCCATTATATTTTGAATACTTTCTGTCCTTACTACCCACGCTATTTATCCTAGTCACTACTTTTCTTAGTCTTCACCAAAACGTTAATAGTGGTCATCATTCTCCTTGCTCAGCATCTTTCACTAGGCATTTTATTTAAGCATACTTGATTCCTTACTGCATTGATTCAATTAGTCCACAGGGTATAGGAAGGACATTAGTTCAATTAGACTGCATTCTGGAACCGCCTCTAGGTAATGGTGCCTAAAAAACAGGGAGTTATGAGGTCTACTTTAAAAAACAAACAAGCCCCTAAGTTCTTTCGAATGTTGTACACTTACTACAATTATGATGAGTTCTAATTGCAGTTTGATGAAAGAAATTGGGTGGTCTTGTCAAAAAGACTGTCTTTTCCTTTGCATCTATAAAACGATCATTTTGAGGATTGTCAGAAACACGTTGTAAAGCTCCTTGTGCAGCAATTTTGCCATATAAATGATAATTTATAGGTGCAACCTGAGCGAAATCATGGCCCATACAAGTTTGGAGGGGGGAGGAATTATGCCTCAATGGCTAGTCCCTCCTGCTCAGAGACAAGAAATCTAACACCTGATTACCATTTAGAATAGTCTGAAGCAAAATTATCAAGTCTGCTGCTTATAAAATCTGATTAAGTATTAATGCTTCCTTGGCTATAACAGCTAGAATGGAACAAAATATGATGGGATTTTCAGGAATAGCAGCCAGTTTACAATCTCACACTCTGTGTGAAGATATGCAACACTACTGAACTGATTGTACAGCAAGTTGAGGACCCACCACAGGGCACCATGGCAGTCTCTCTCACAAACATGGAGCTGGCACTGCCAGCAAACTTATTTCTTAGACCCAGGAGAGTCATCATCACTACATGTCGTGGAAGGCTTTGCTATAGTTACCATATAGTATAAAGAGCAGTTCTCACAGCACACTGGATAATGAGCCTGTGTGCACAGAAGAGGACAGAAGATTCAGGCTGGGGACCATGAGGCTAAGGACTCCTGAGAGAAGCCAAGAGCTGAAATCACTAAGGGCGTCTGTGGGGAAGAGTGTGTGTCTCAAGAGGCAACCTTCAAGACAGCTCTGAAGTGAAGGGTCCGTGAGATTGCTGAGCATCTGAGGTTGTTGGATCCTGGATCTTTCAGAATTCCTGAAAGAAGCTGGGGAGACTCCAAAGGGAGGTGGTTGTGGACTGTCCTCAGTGCCTAGCTGAATGTAAACTGGGTAGGGGTTGCTTAGGGGAAATTGCTGCAGGTTTGAAAAGGGGGAGGAACTGAATCACTCAAGAGCGAAATTGTTAAAGAAACAGAAACCTTACGGTATTTCGAAACTATTCTGAGTGAATGAAACTGTTACTAAGTTCATAGTCAGGGCCGGCTCTACATAGACCCCCGGTGGAGCAGTGCTCCACGGCGGGGGGCTGGCAAGCTGGGCGCCGGCCTGGCAAGGAGGGCGCCGCACGGCGAAGCCGCGTGGAAACCAATTGCGCCCTGCGAGGGCGGTGTGGGCAGCGGAGCGATCTGCGCCCCTCAGCACCAGGGCGCGCGATCTGCTCAAGACGGGCCTGTTCATAGTATCCATGTTTATAAGAATTATTTTGAAATAAAATATGATTTACTTTGTTTTACCGTTTAAAGTAGAAACTGTGCTGTTTTGTCCCACAATCCTCCACAGTTACTGTTGGGTAAACAGAGGCACATAATTGACCTAGTATTTAAATGTATGGTGGCAGCAGTAAACGAGAGAGTGTTAAGTAAAAGGTTATATCTTAAGCAAAGAAAACAAACAGTAAAGTGTGGGATTATTTTTTACAAAATAGCGCCAGCGGAGAGGGGTTTCCTCGCAGCTTGCAGCAATAGTCCATGTGGAATATTGTTTCTCCATAGCTTATTGCAGATAAACTTTATTAAAGCTACAAAACCCTAAACATACTTCCTGGAAATAAGTTTCCTAGAAATCATTTGTGTTTATGCAAGTGGAAGTGCAACAAGATAGCACCCAAGCTTAATAAACACCAACCATAGCTGCATAGGAGAAATCTTCACGAGATGCTCTGAATCTTTGCTGAAAAAAGAGTTCCATAGCATGGGACTAGCAACACTAAATGCTTGTTTACTGGTTGAGGCCAGTCTTGTCTTTGTAATAGATGAGGCAACTAAGAGTACTACACTGGATAAGCTTAGTGATCAGGCTAGAATGTAAGGGCTCAGGAAGTCCTAGAATGGCTGTTGTGTAAGTCTCCTGCTGCAATTGAATATCATCCTAAATCATAGGTGCCAACTCCCTAAGGCCCTGGGTGCACGGGAAATAGCAAAGGGAGATCAGAGATTATTTATGTATGCTACAAACGTGGCGAGGACTTTATTAGATTACAAGAGATACCAACGATTGAGGAGTGGCAGACGAAAATGATGGACTATGCAGAACTGGCAAAGTTGACCTATGGCACCCAAAACCAGGGAGAGACAAAGTTCCAGAAGGAATGGAGTAAATTCATTGACTATATGGAGAAAAACTGTAGAAGTTTAAGGACACTGGCGGGACTGAAATAAATCTTACCGACTTAATCTATGAAAAGGCAAAGGTAAAGGGACCCCTGACCATTAGGTCCAGTCGTGACCGACTCTGGGGTTGCGCGCTCATCTCGCATTATTGGCCGAGGGAGCCGGCATATAGCTTCCAGGTCATGTGGCCAGCATGACAAAGCCGCTTCTGGCAAACCAGAGCAGCACATGGAAACGCCGTTTACCTTCCCGCTGTAGCAGTTCCTATTTATCTACTTGCACTTTGATGTGCTTTTGAACTGCTAGGTTGGCAGGAGCTGGGACCAAGCAACGGGAGCTCACCCCGTCACAGGGATTCGAACCGCCGACCTTCTGATCAGGAAGCCCTAGGCTCAGTGGTTTAGACCAGTGCTCCCCAACCTTTTTATCGCCGCGGACCAGTCAACGTTTGATAATTTTACTGCGGCCCGCTGGGGGGGGCGTTGATTGTTTTGTGGCCCGCCGAGGGGGGACGACATTGATTATTTATATTTTATTTATATTGTTTTGATTTAATAATTTTAATTTAATTGTATTTAATGTTCCTTGGGCGGCCCGGTACCAATTGATCCACGGACCGGTACCGGTCCATGGCCCGGGGGTTGAGGACCACTGGTTTAGACCACAGCGCCACCTGGGTCCCTGGGTCCCATTTGTAAAAAGGAACTGCGAGATAAGAGTGAGAAATAAAGCCGAATGACGGGAGGGAGGGAAGTCACAGCTCAGCAGAGCGTAAGGAACTGAGAGGGGGAATCTAAGATGGAATGTAATTGTTTTTGTTTTGTTGTTTTTTATGTATTTGGAAACTGTAATAAAAATTATCTTTTATAAAAAAAAAAGGCCCTGGGTGCCCGAGCACTCACAAAATTCTCCAAATTTCAATGCCAAGGCCATGCACGCTACATGGCACCCAAGGCTCCAGGTACCCACGGTCGCAGGGTCAAGCTGGCACTCCTGTCCTAAGTGTTCTTTATAGGCTTAAGAGTTTATAGCCCTTGAAACTGACCCAGAAACTCCAGTGGGTGCAGAATGCTGCGGCGAGACTCCTTAAAGGGTCCCAGCCACGGGATCACATTCATCCAGTGCTTTACCAGCTGCGCTGGCTCCCGGTGGAGTACAGGGTCAGGTTTAAGGTGCTGGTTTTGACCTTTAAAGCCTTATGTGGCTTAGGACCCATGTACCTACGGGACCAGCTCTCCCGGTATGCCCCGCAGAGGACATTAAGGTCCACAAATAATAACATACTGGAGATCCCGAGTCACAAGGTGGTTAGGCTGGCCTCGACCAGGACCAGGGCCTTCTCAGTACTGGCTCCGACCTGGTGGAACACTCTGTCTCAGGAGACTAGGGCCCTGCGGGATTTGTCATCTTTTCGTAGGGCCTGCAAGACAGAGGTGTTCCACTTGGCCTTCGGACTGACGCAGTCTGACCTCGGGGTTACCCTCCCCTAGGGCTTTATCCTACAGATATTTAAATGAGGTTGCACTTGTAGATTTTTAATTTTTAAATTGAATTTTAACATTGTATTAATCTGCATTTTAATCGAATTGTTTCTTTTATACTTGCGTTGATATTTTTGTTGTTAGCCGCCCTGAGCCTGGTCTTGACTGGGAAGGGCGGGGTATAAATAGAATTTATTATTATTATTAATTTATTATTATTATTATTATTATTATTATATGAAAACACGTGAAAAGTATTGTCCATATTTTATTCAGTAATGTACTAGAAGGTGCTTGTTATAATTGTTGCTTTCTCTCTATAGCGTCATGAAATTCCCTTGCATTGTGACTATGAGCTCCACCCCCCTCCGCCGCCACCTCCTGAATAGGAAAAAAACACAATGGATGATTGATTTTTAGTTCTCACAGATGATACAATGACAAATAAGAAGCCAGAGCAATTTAGTCTGAAATATCCTTTTCAAAGGATTTAATGCATTAAGGAGTCAATCTGCTTTCTGCAAACTATCCAATGCAGTGCTAATAGCATTATAAACAAACAAAACTCCAAATAGACTACTGATTAATTGTGTGATATTATCATTGTGTAAACAAGAACACTATGGTGAATGCTTAGATTAGCCTCTGAAAGGTAGCTTTTGGTGTAGATGAATATATACAAGAGTATTATAAAGCCATTCTTTCAAAGTGTTTGATCTCATTTTCAGTATTGTTTATGTACAAGAAGACATCTCTGCTGTTTAGGAACGAGGGCATCCCACTATCACCACTGCCACCAAAATAAAAACAATTAACATGAAAGGGGCTTCGTTGCAATACTTTTCTTTATATTAATTTCTTTTTATGTATTGCATTTCATTATCTTTCTATAAAAGAGCTTGGATTTTATTGCTCAATATGTTAAAAATCTCTAATGAAATTCTCTAGAAAGCAATACGCATACACACTTATCTCAGATCCTTTTACCCATGGGTAGGCAAACTAAGGTCTGTGGGCCGGATGAGGCCCAATTACCTTCTGGATCCGGCCTGCAGACGGTCTGGGAATCGCTGTGTGAATTACCAGCGTGTACGCGTTCTTTTCCTCTTCCTCACACAGCACCACCTCCGCCTCCTCCCTCCCTCCCTCCTTCTGGCTTCTCTCCACCCTGCCTAGAGGAGGAAGGGGGCTGGGCTTTGTTGGTGCTAGAAGCAGCAGTGCTCGAGCGGCTGCCATTTTAAGCAGCCCCTCACCGTCTGTCCACCACCGCCAGCTCCTGCCGCTCGCAAGACACAGGTAAGCAGCCATCGGGGCTCGTGGTGCTCTTGGCCCCCACCAGGTCTGAGGGACAGTGGACCGGCCCCCTGCTGAAAAAGTTTGCTGACCCCTGGACTAACTGGTCTTTCCCTGAGGGGCTTTGCAATGGAGCAGAGGAAAAAACAGAACTTCCACTGTCATCTCCCACCTTCAAAGCTTTCATAAAGCAGCAGCTGGCGGAAGCGCTCATAAGGGGGCCTCTGACCTTTTAAGTCTCTGTATAAACAGAGTTACAAATGATATCCCCTTTGGAGTAACTTAGCATACTGTTCATGAACCTGTTTGTTTGTTTGTTTGTGGGGGGGGGCAATTAGTTGAGGTTTGAACAACCAATTTAATATCCGCAGTTGTTAAACTATAGGTGAGACTGCCCACAAGTTATCTTTTTTAAAAAGTAAATATCATCATAGTCACCTCTTCTTCTTTCTTAGCAGTGTATTACAAGAAAAGGAAACTAGTTTTTAGAATAGCTTCTCTCCTGCTGCAAAACCAGCCAGTCTGTACAACCCAACTGCCCACATAATTCTTCCCTTAACCTTCTCAATATGTGTCTGCTGTGAAAAGCAGCTTCTCTTAGTCCTTGGCCTGAAGGTCTCACAGCTGTGGTTAAGTGACCACAAATCACAAAGTAAAAGGGATAGTAGCATTTGAACTATTGGCCAATAGACCTGAAGGCACAGTTTCTGATAAGAGGAGGATCTCTCTTTCCATTGTTTTTAGTCTGTTTAGCAATATTCACCTAACATTTAATCTCACTTGAAAATCCAACCATTTTACCTTTTATGCTGACTGGCAGCTCCCTCTGTTTAGGCCTTAGCTGTATCTGAAGCATGAACTGTTCAGAAGCAACTGTTCTGAGGTTATTCAGGCATATATATATTTTACATTAAATGCTTAGTAATCACCTTCTGTTTTCCAAAGTAATAAACTTATGCTATGCAGAATCTGAAACCATTAGTTTTTATGCTATTGTCATGAGAGTACCGGTAGGAAATAAGAATTTCAGGTCCCTGTTGTGTTTGTATGCCATTTAAAATATGCTATAGAGGGGAGATATTGCAATAAATAAGCCTTCCCAAGAGCAAATTCTGGCTGTGAGTACCAATAGAAATGGAGCTAAAAAGAGGCCACCGAGGAAATTAGGGGGAAGGCCCTCAGCATATTGATGTCTGGGGGATCTTGAGGTGTATAGGACACAGCTATCTTGTTCTTTAAGGAGACAAGGGGGCAATAGAAATAGTTGAATGAAGATTAGCCCCTTAGGGCTAAGCCTTTGCTGGGAACATGGTTGGTCACTGGTTGACAGGGCTGGCAAGGGTTTTTTTTCTCACACCCGATTGTGAAGTAGTCCTGTGAGCTGCTAGCCACAGCAAAGCTCAGTGGAGGGAGAAGCCAGCCAACCAACCGAGTCTCAGGGGGGTACTTGCCTGGAGGTAAAGTCCGCATACAAGGTCCATTCCTAAGGACAGGAGCATCTCAGTTTACATTGTCAGACAATCCAGGGGTCACGAAAGCCCAAGGGTCCAAGGTTGCAAGAAACAAGAAGCAGCAAGGTCTGGTCAGGAACGTTGAATGTTATTTCCAGCAACTGACTGAGGCTGGAAGCCCTGCTTAAGAAACCTGGAGCCAAGCTGGTTCTCATCAGGAGCAAGAAGGCTGATCAGCAGCAGGTGGAGCCCCTTTGCCTTCTGCTCCTTCAGGCTGCTGCTCAGCAGGTGAAGCCGACTCCTGGCCCATGACAGATTGGCATTGGTGCTGAGGTTTTCTCTTCCCCAGCAGCATGAGCTCTTTCTTTATGTGACCTCAACAGTGCATTTGTCCTAGGCCATGGCTGAGGCAGGCACAATTACTTCACCATCCAGCCCAGATTGCCAGGTGGGACCCAGATGCATGCCCTGCACCATAGTGGGGACCACAGACCCAGGGGCAGAGGAAGGGGGTGCGGTGGGGGCGGGCTTCCCTGGGCGTCACCACTGAGGGGGGGGGATTGACAAAATTCAGGCTGGCACTCACTGCGGGGCCTGCAGCATGCCCGAGCCACACATATCTCCTGGGAGTGACACAGTGGCTTGGGTGCCCGCAGGCTCTGCGCTGCCCCCAAACGGTCAACCCACCGCCTCCCCCTCAGCTGTAGGGCAGTTGAGTGGGAGGAAGCAGGAAGACATCGTCAGAGACCCCACGGAGCGTCCTGCCCCGGCTTGCCTCGCCCTGTGGGTGGCTGGCCCCACCCCCTGGACACAGGGCATGCATGCTGCCCCAGGCGCCGAATCGGCTTGCTCCGCCACTGCATAGACCATTGGGGGTGGGGCCAAGCATCCAACAGCTAGTGTGGTCTCTGATTACTGATCCTTACTCTATGCCTACCCAACCCTGCTTATTTGCTGTAATCAATAACGTTGTGGTCTGTTTTTAACCATAACTGGCCTGGTCTCCTTCTTCTCTGCTCCCGAGGGTGAGGTGTCTGTGCACAGCGAACAGCACCAATAAGATGATATTTGATACACCCATTTAACTGCAGTGAAAATCTGTTGATTTAAATCTGTTGGTTGTGAGTCAAACTCAGTCTAATATAATTACAGTGGTGCCTCGCGTAAGACAAAATTTTCGCTTAAAGAAAGGATTTTTCTAGCGGAGGTTGCCTCGCTAGACAAATTCATTTTACGAAAAATTCGTCTAGCGAATCGCGGTTTCCCATAGGAATGCATTGAAATTCAATTAATGCGTTCCTATGGGGAAATTTTTTTAAAAAAATTACAGTGAGGCACCACTGTACATTTTATCTTATATGTAATACTTAAGGTTCTTTCTTTCTTTCTTTCTTTCTTTCTTTCTTTCTTTCTTTCTTTCTTTCTTATCTACACTAACCTCTGCTGCTGTTTCACTATTCAAGCTTTCAAGACAATACTCCTTAGTAAAAAGATTGGGAAGAAGATTAAGAAGATTATGGGTCATTGGGCAAGAATGGCTACAATTCATTCTATGGCCTATATATATATATATATATATATATATATATATATATATATATATATATACATTTTACATATAACAGATTCTATGTCTTCTGAAATGCCCCCAAATATTTATATATTTGCAATCACTTGCCCCATTGCACTTTGTATAGCTGAATTAGTGTTGACTTTCATTCTGCATATTAAGAAGTTCTGTGTGTAAAGCTATACCTAACCCAACGAAAGGTGGCCGAGTTAAGATATTGCCGTAGCAATATGTATTGCCCTTCTTAATCTTTAGGAACAAGATGACTGCAATAGTTATACTGACCTATTTATGGGCCAGAACAGTTGCACACACAGAAAATCTGGAGTGTATATTGTACACTTAAGAGAACCCTTTTAAAACAATAAAAAAGTATAAAGAGAAACATGTCTCAGATTTGGTGCAATTTTTTATATGGCAGACACTATTGACAGCTCAGGGTAGCTTGTCTTGACATGATGGAAATGCTGCGTGTATTGCCAAGAGTTTTCTGGAGAGTACTCTTATTTTTTTTAGGACATGTTTCTCTTGAGGGCATCATTAAATTGAGGTTTCTAAAAATCTTTCGGACAAGATGTGTCTCCAAATAGTGATCTTATGTACATGCAATAAGGCTTAAAGCAAGGAATACACATGACTGTCAGGAGCAAAATAATGAAATGGGCCTGAGCTATTATCATTTTAACCTGCACTGCTCAAGTTTAATGCTGTCCGCTTAGTTTCTGTTAAAAGCTTTTAGTCAAATGGTTTGTTTTCTGTTCTTTATATTTTATTGTAAGATGATACAAACCAGACATTTCAGGGGTAATTTCAAAGCTACACCTTTTCAGTATTGAACATGCAAGCTTGAGGAGAGTACAATTCCACCAGGATTACCTAGTTCATGACCCTCTGAGATTAATTTAAAGAAGGTTAAATATTTCACCAATAACCACAAATTTGGAGGGTGGTGGCCAGTGCTTTTCTTCTAGTAAAATGGTGCTGGTACTCACCATGAAGTTGTTCCAGTAAGTGCCACACTTTTAATCAGTGCTTTTCCATTAGAAAAAAGGGGGTGCTGGTAATGTGTATCATTGAGTGCCTCCAGGAAAAAAAGCACTGGTGATGGCAATATGGTGGCAGAAGTGCATTTATTTAAAAATGAATAACGTAAATTGGGACAATGGCTCCTCTGCTGCTCATAGTGCACACACAAACAAACAAACAAACAAACAGACTCTCTCAAGCTATTGTAGTACCCCCACCCCAAGTGACCTATTTTAGTCAAGGCGTGCTAATCAAAACTATGTATTTCATTCAAAGCTAATACACAGCTTATACAAAAATTCAGAAAAGTTAAGTAGGCATGTGCACAACCTCTGCTTTAAAAACGAACTCAAAACTAATTGAAGCCTAAATTTGGCTTAGAGTGGACATAAATTTAGTGAAGAAAGTGATTCTTGAACAATGGCTGGATCTAGCTGAAGCAACACTGAAGAAGGGAGCCCTGGAGAACAGCATTGCCGAACTAGAACTTGCTTAAAATGAAAGAAGAAAATTCTTCCTCCCTTTCATATTCCAGTGTCAAGGAAGGCTACTGTCAACAAGAAGGTACTGCATATGATTATATAACAGTAGTGCATATGTGGCAACTCTTCTCAAGCAATGACGTTTTCAGTCTGGTGTCTAGTTTGCCTCTCAAACCTGCCTTCTGGCTTGCCCTTCCATTCTAACTTGCTTGCTGCTCTTGATTATAGATTTGTTCTACAACTCCTGCATCCTGGGCTCACCTCAGTTTACTGAACATAAGAAGAACTTGCTGGGTGAAGCCAATGGCCTTTCTAGACCATCATCGCAGAGGCCAACCAGATGCCTATGGGAAATGGAGAGCTGTAACAAGACTGGAGAAGAAAGCCAGCCCCTGAGATTGCTGAGACCATGGGTCAGCAAACTAAGGCATGCGGGCCAGATCAGGCCCAACAGCCTTCTGGATCCGGCCCGCAGATGGTCCGGGAATCGCCGTGTGGGTCGCCAGCACATGGATCGCCAGTACGTGTTCTTTCCCTCTCCCTCACACGACCACAGCGGCGGCACCTCCTCCCTCCCTCCTCCTGGCTTCTCCCCACCCTGCCTAGAGGAGGAAGGGGGCTGGGCTTTGTTGGTGCCAGCAGCAGCAGCGCTCGAGTGGCTGCCATTTTAAGCAGGCCCTCTCTGGAGCCCTTTCGCGTGCCGCTCATCGTCCCTCCACTGCCGCCGCCAGCCCCTGCCGCTCACAAGACACAGGTAAGTAGCCAACGGGGTTCGTGGTGCTCTTGCATCATTCCCCCCCCCAAAAAATATAGTCTGAGGGACAGTAGACCGGCCCCCTGCTGAAAAAGTTTGCTGACCCCTGGCTGGGACTATGTAGGTTGAATTATTATTGGTTACGTCACTGCCATCCTAGGGGTGAGCTGCTGAATGTACGCCTGCTATCATCAGCCAGCTTTCAATCACTGCTCTCCTTCTCAGAAGCTTATTGAAATCACCATCTATGGTTAGAAGTGTCTGATCCTAGGGCCTCAGACTTCTACCTAAGAGAGAGACTGGTGTACAGCAGTAATTCTACTGGTATTTTCCACAAATGGAGCAACCCTGTAAGAAGAAAATGGGGACATTTTGACCTTTCATGGAACTTCAAGAGACCAAAGAGACACATTTTTCCTTTGTGCCATGACTTTGGTAAGCGTCTTGAATTACAGGGTAAAATGTTAACAGCTATGTCTATAGCTGTTTTGTTATTTTCAATCTGATTTTGCCAGAACTTCAAATTATTGCCCAATTCTCACACTTAAATAAATCTGATTGGAAATCATGGACCAGAGGTTCTCCACCCCTGCTTTAGACCATTATTTGGGAAACATATATACACTGTATATTCCTGCGTATAAGACTACTCTTTAACCCAGGAAAATCTTCTCAAAAGTCGGGGGTTGTCTTATATGCCGGGTCGTATTTCTTATACAGCGAGTGTATCCCAAACTCTATATTTTAACTGGAAAAGTTGGGGGTCGTCTTATACGCCCAGTCATCTTATACGCTGGAATATACGGTACTCATTTCGAAAACAAATAACGCTTATCACCCGCTAATCATGCACAGTTTTGCATCTTTCTCCTTGATAATAAGATTAACTATTAAAGCTATTAAAGTTAAAGCTATGGTTTTCCCAGTAGTGATGTATGGAAGTGAGAGCTGGACCATAAAGAAGGCTGATCGCCAAAGAATTGATGCTTTTGAATGATGGTGCTGGAGGAGACTCTTGAGAGTCCCATGGACTGCAAGAAGATCAAACCTATCCATTCTGAAGGAAATCAGCCCCGAGTGCTCACTGGAAGGACAGATCCTGAAGCTGAGGCTCCAATACTTGGGCCACCTCATGAGGAGAGAAGACTCCCTGGTAAAGACCCTGATGTTGGGAAAGATGGAGGGCACTAGGAGAAGGGGACGGCAGAGGACAAGATGGTTGGACAGTGTTCTCGAAGCTACGAACATGAGTTTGACCAAACTGCAGGAGGCAGTGGAAGACAGGAGTGCCTGGCGTGCTATGGTCCGTGGGGTCACAAAGAGTCGGACACGACTAAACGACTAAACAACAACAACAACAAAGTTTTTGTACAACTTTCAGTCAATGAATTATTTGGATGCTGGGGTGTGCAAAATGTGCAACCCTTTACTTCATCTGCTGCAGCAGTAGCAACTCTTGAGTTTTGTCTACAGAAGTTTCAGTAAGCCAGCCCCAGAATTAATTCAATGTTTTTATCTTTCCATGCATTGCAAAATTATTTGTGCACACAGCGCACAAAGGTTTTATTTCAAAACTGGGTAATCCTGAATCACTGGAGAGAACCTGGCAGAAGTGATAGTTAACTGTTCCAATAAAATATGGATTATTAATCTGATTATTGATATACAAAGTTATCTTCACTGCTCTATTTGTAGAAAACATTTGCTAATTAAATAAAGTCAAACAAGCCCCTCTTGATTTTGCATTATTAAAAACATTTTAAAGAACAACAAAGCAGTGCAATCTTCTAATAAAATGCCAACATTTTTCAGCTGTGCATTGTCTCCTGCATAGAAGTTAAATAATGTAGGGAATTCAAGAGTACAATAGCAGTACAGAAAGGTTCTGTAGATTGGAAGAACCAATAGTCTCCCCCCCCCTTCCACCTACGTTTGAAGTGCTTGAGAAATAGAGAGCCAAATTCAATGGTGGCTTCTCTTCAATGAAAAATTAAGGGTCACAAATGACTATATATATATTTTCCTGATACTAAAAAAAAAACAAACCACTTGCACATATGGACATGCAGTCCCAAATCATCAGTATGAACAAAAGTATTTTAGAAGCGTGCAACTCTAGATGTCGGAGGGCTTCAGATTGCAATCCTAAACACCCTTTCTAGAGAATAAGCCCCAATGAACACAGTGGTACTTAGTTCTGAGCAAACATATATAGGATTGTTTGCCAGATGCCTAAACCCCTATTTGGGTCATTATATTGCATAATTAGAAGAAAAGAGTCAATTTTAGATGGCAGGGATTTCACAGAACCAAGGGCTAATGACTTTTACAACCTCAGGAGATGGGAGTGTTATTGAATGTTATCCCCATGTCTGAAGGACCATTAAACAGGATGACTCAGTTGCAAGTGCCCAAGGGAGAAATAGAGGAAATGAGCTCCACAGGAAACAAGTTGATGGACCCAGAAACAAGGGGTTGATGCAGCTGGAAGAGAGGACACAGCTTACTTAGCATAGCTGCCAAGTTATCCCTTTTTTAAAGGGAAATTCCCTTATGCTGAATAGGCTTCCTCGTGAGAAAAGGGAAAACTTGGCAGTTATGCTTACTTAGGTGCAATTTGTCCAAGTGGAGGTCTAAACAAAGAAGACCAAACCCTGGTGTATAAAAAGAAGAAAATTACAGCACCAATGTTTTCTTTCATTCCAATGGCTATGTTGAGACAAGATGCTTGGACATTGTTGAGCATTATCATGAGAATGAGAAACAGCAAGTATCAGGCTCAGTTCTCCCCTGCTCTGGCACATGTGCTTTTGCTTCCATTTTAGATTAATCACAGTTCAGAGTGTCATCCCAACTCTAAACCATGGTTCCTATGGTTCGCTGAGCAAGCCAGCTTCGTAAACTATGAAGTTCCACAAGCTGATTTATAAACAGGTCACAACTGGTCACTGCTAGTTCTACTGGTTCACTAACAGGAGCTTATATAACAACCTCCAATATTTTTGCTAAACCGCATTTTTACAGAAAAATAGGCAAGATTTCTTTGCTGTCAACACTGCCGTAAATTTGGTTCTCAAATGGGGTCTAGGCTATATTCAGTCACAGTCTTCTTGAGTCTTCTATAATCTCAGCTCTTTCATCTCCAAGAACTTGGAGCCATATTGGATATACTCCTTGGGTGAGAGCACCAAGTCACCCTTTGCAGGACAGACTAGAAGCAATATTCAAAATGAACAATTTTGATAGTTTTCCCAATCTCAATCAAATATGTCCTTATAAGTCTTACCCTCATCAAATACATCTGTGACAAAGTTAGCAAAGTACTTTCCCCCCATCATGTACACTAGAACAATAGGCTGGATGTGTTTGAACAACTGGATGCAGTTGAAAATGCCCAGGACTCGCGATCTCGAGAATTTTAGATCAGGAGGACACGAAAATCAGAGAAGATTGGAGTGAATTTTTGGACTATGCAAAGGAGAACTACAAGAATTTAAAGACTCTGGTGGGTATAAACTAGATCCTACAATGTTGATGTAATATAGGTATAACCTTTGATACTGAGATAGCACCTATTATTGGAAAATGATAAAATTCTAAAATGCGTGAGTAAAGTGAACTATGGTACCTACTTAAGGGAGGAGGGAAGTCAAAGCTTGTCAGAGCTGTGTAATGTACAATTGTAAAATTTATATGTTGATGTAAATAAATTTCAGAAAAATAATAAAAATTTACTATGAAAAAAAAGAAAGAAAATGCCCAGGACTCAAAGAGATTTATAGTGTGTTAAGTAGTGAAACCAGGTGTATTTTAATGTCCTAATCTCCATCATAAACAGAAGTCCATACCCTCACCTTTACTTTCAAAGCAAAGGGTAGCCTTACCACTATCCCTTGAATTTTCTATGGATAAAACTTACACCAGCCATCATTATTAAGTATCTAGGAAACTGAGAAAATATTAGTGAAAACTACAGTAAATCTGATTTTAGCCTACTCCTGCATTGTCCAGTTTTTCTGTGCTTAATTCCAAGTTAGTAACTCCTCTGTACTATTGATGATAAGAGGAGCAGAATACTGCTTCTGAATGTGTCAAGTGAATCACAAGTATTTTTCCGACAAATCTCCCTGTCCTTCACTTCTGTGGCCTGGCAGCAGGTGAGCAAGAACGCGACCAGCAGAGGATGGACTGAGTAGCTTCTGTTACTGTTTCCTCTTTGGATGCTAACATTCGCAGAGCCAGGAACGATTTGTCGTGTCCATGGGAGATATATCTTTCTGAGATGCTAACATTTTAGGAAGTAGAGAGAGGAGGGGAAAAGTTGTTCCTTCTCTATATTCCAGTGGCTGCTGCCTCCAGAACAAGACTGGAAAGTGGGAATGTGCACAGGGAAGAAGAAGAAGAAGAGTTTGGATTTGATATCCCACTTTATCACTACCCGAAGGAGTCTCAAAGCGGCTAACAATCTCCTTTTCCCTACTCCCCCACAACAGACACCCTGTGAGGTGGGTGGGGCTGAGAGACTTCAAAGAAGTGTGACTAGCCCAAGGTCACCCAGCAGCTGCATGTGGAGGAGCGGAGATGCAAACCCGGTTCCCCAGATTACGAGTCCACCTCTCTTAACCACTACACCACACTGGCTCTCTCACAGGGAGTCGTACTATCATATGAGCTGGATAATAAATTGAGTGGGGATATTACCTGGCTTGGTTTATGGCCAAGCATTACAAATGGAGTAAATTTCTTTCACAAATGGTCAATCCCCTTCCCTTTGAATTACAGTGCCATTTGTTGGAAACCCATTTTATCAAACTAGCTTTTGTCTCCTTCATCCTGTGAAAAATTATGGGATTTTGACTAAGATGGAGAAGCTTTCTTGCAACAATACAACTGATTAAGAAGTGTATAGTAATTGGAGTTCAAACTCAATTCACATAATTATCTGAATTTCCTTTTTCTCCACTTAAAAGGGTCATGACTCCTGTTTTGGGGGCTAGAGCCTCTTCCATGATAATATTATAATTCCATCTACCTGACAGAATGCTAATGGATCTTGAAAAAATAAAAAATAAAATAAATTGTTGATGATAGTTAAGTATCCAGGTTTGCTCCCCCCCTTTAATGCTGATTGGATAAAAAGATGTAATTCCTTTTTTTAAAGGACTCTGTCTTCTCATCACATGAATTTATCAACTATAACTTTTAGTCGTTATCTGTTTTAATTATCAGTTTTTACTCATTAATTATTTGTGTTTAATCTTGTACTCTATTCACGTTTTATCCTATACAGTGGTACCTCGGTTTATGAACACAATTGGTTCCGGAAGTCTGTTCATAAACTGAAGCGTTCATAAACTGAAGCGAACTTTCCCATTGAAAGTAATGGAAAGTGGATTAATCCGTTCCAGACGGTCCGCGGGGTACTTAAACTGAAGCGTTCATAAACTGAAGCGAACTTTCCCATTGGAAGTAATGGAAAGTGGATTAATCCGTTCCAGATGGGTCCGTGGAGTACATAAACTGAAGTGTTCATAAACTGAAGCATGGGTGTAATTGGTTCCGGAAGTCTGTTCATAAACTGAAGCGTTCATAAACTGAAGCGAACTTTCCCATTGAAAGTAATGGAAAATGAATTAATCCGTTCCAGATGGGTCCACGGTGTTCATAAACCGAAAATTCATAAACCGAGGTGTTCATAAACCGAGGTTCCACTGTACATGTATCTTTGTTCTTATTTGCTTTAACAATCACCTCTTTAATTTCCAATGGCTATTTTATTCATATGCAGGTCTGTGACCGTAATAAAGTTTATTATTATTATATCAACTCTAACAAGAGGTTGAATCACTGTTTTCTTTTCTCCCAGCAATCCACTTAAAATCCATTCTCCATGAAATTCTCCATGGTTACATGATATTAGATTTATATCTATATTCAAGGTATGCAATGAAATGAGAGCCAACTTGCCACAAAGGTACCTCCACTATTTGAATGAGTATAGTAAAAATATTTTTGTGATTAAATTTTAGACATGAATATGACTTGAATAAGTAGTCACATGATAAGGAAAAGCAAAATAAACCCAAACCCCTAACACTGGATATTCAAGAAGTACCCAGATGCTGAAATCTAAGGCAAACAGAACATCTGGAAATCCTCATTTTAGCTAGCATTGTTACAAGGAAGCAGAAATCCAAGGCTAACTGATCTGATACTGCCTATTCTGTTTAACTTAATGGGTTTGACACAGTGAATAGCAGAGGTAAAGAACACATCCTCATTGCAGAACTTGGTGTGAGTCTCTTCTGTTATGGAAAGGGTCTCTCCATTGAGGCTTTCATATTACATTCCAAATGATGTGGGCTGGTCCCAAGAATCTGGAATGTGAGTCACATAACTTTAATGGGGAGGGAAGGGAATGGAATGTGATTACAGATGTAGGCTGAATCTGGTGCACGATTCGTCTGCTTTGGGTCCAATGGGATTTAAAATGCTTAACTGTGCACTGGGTTGCAGCTCATGGCTGTTGGTGCTATTGAAGAAATGAAGCTCCTTGTGATGTTTTTGTTTCATCAAAATCATGATACTTTTGAGTACTAGTGAGGAAACATCAGGTAATGAGAAGGCATCATCAGCATTCAATCAGCTAAAAAATCTTTAATTGTAATTGCAGCATGTAATGGTGTAATTAGTTGTCTAACTGACAGGATAGGACTGACTCTTACTTTTTTTAAAGGACTATTATTTTTCCCCCAGAATCTGTTCTTTGCACAAAATGAGTGGCAACCAAATGCTGACAATTTTTAACTCCATTGGGGATTCAAAGTAAGATATAGGCACAAAACCTACTTATTGATGCTGGAGAAAAAATGCAGGAAATGTGTTACAGTGGTACCTCGATTTACGGATTTAATCCGTTCTGAACCTTTGTAGGTTGAAAAATTCATAAGTCGAAAAATGCCATTGGAAATGCGATTTCCCATAGGAATGCATTGGAAATGGAAAAATTCGTAAGTCGAAGCAACCCTATCTAAAAATTTGTAAGTCGAAAAATCCCTATCTAAAACCGCCGTGGTTTCCTTTCGGATGTCAAGACATTCATAAGCGCGCGGCCATTAGCCCCATTCGTAAGTCAAAAAATTCAGTTGTCGAGTCGTTTGTAAGTTGAGGTACCACTGTAATAGGATTGGTTGAAAAGCGGGCATTTATTTGAAATCTAGCTTCAACCCAATATTGCTAAAACAAGGTAATGGAAGAGCCCTAGTGGGTCATATTTGTTCCTGGGCCTAAGGTTCCCCGCCCCTGCTGTAAAGTGCCTACCTAGCACATAAGTTAATGCATGTGCCTCAATTTACAATTTCTATAATTCTGTTCTCTGCTCTGTGGATTTGCAAGGTACAAGGTGGCGACTCAAAATAACTATTTGCTATATAGCATGTGTTGTATTTTGGAAATTTCATTTTCCCCTGCTCCTTTAGAATAAATAAATAAATAACTTATTATTTATACCGCACCCATCAACTATTTGAAATCAAATCAGACCATCCCAAAAGCTGTGAGAAGGAGAAAACAGCAATCTGGCTGACCTCAGTGCATGTAAGAGAATCAAGGTTTGATGTGAGGCATTGTGTCAATGGGAGAAGAATTAGCTTGAGCTGATCTCGATAAGAAAGGTTACCAAAAGCTCAAATGGCTGTGTTAAGACGATGTACCCCTAGCATTACTCAGTATCTCAATATTACGAATCTGGTAAGATGAAATAAGAATCTGAACTCTCTGGGATAACTAAACATCTCCAATACATCCACTCTCTTCTCACCCCAAACAAAGTGTGAAATAAGTAAAGTTCAAATACTTATTTTCTAACCAGCAAAGACTTGTGACAAGTCATTTGCTGATCATCCTTATTATAAGATGGATGATATTTAAAAATATATCGAGGAATAACTATCAGCTGTCCATGCATCTTAGATTTCAGCTGGTGCGATATCAAATTGGTCGGTACATGGCAGCACAGTAGCCTATGAAAAAGTCATAAAGCTAGTTGATCTCTTTATTGACTGAACTAACTCATGGTTCAGGAGCCCCTTGGTTACACAAGATCAATAGACTTTACTATGACAGAAGACATGAAGTTATGGGATAGTAATTATAGTAACTTTCTTACCTTAAGGTGAAGCAAAGATAAAAATTGAGTTTTGCTCAAAAATATTATCCTGTGAATATCTTTCACTAGCTTCTGGGAAGCATTTTTAAATTTCTGGGAAGTTTTAAAAATTAACCTTCAAACAATATTGATCTATGAACAAGTCCTGCCCTTTTTCCAGGGCTTCTCAGATTTAAACAACTCATAAAATCAGATAGCATACTGAAATGAATACTTGCTTTCCCCAGGAATGTGCATTTGAGCATGTGTCCTGTGAACCAGGTAATCTGAGACAACATCATTGGGAAGAAAGAGCATTTTTAAATAAAAAACAACAACCTCAATTTTTGATTAATTATTTCCTACAGCAAAGCTGATATGGAATTTTTATACTGTATAATTGTTTTGCCAAGGAAGATTGTCTGTGACATTTTAATCATCCATTTTAGTAAGCTAACTCATTAGTTTAATAGCTCTGGGAAATATTAAATGGACAGCATGAATGTGGAAGAAATACATTCTAGCTTATGAGTTACTAAAATTGTAGAAGAGCAAGACTGGAATATCTGAAGAGTAATATGGAATCTGCCTGCAAATTTTGCTGAAGTTATTGAAAGTTCCCTCAAAATTATTTGATGTTGCGCCTGAGCAGAATCTCAAAGTGTTGATATAGTTTTTATGTTATTTTTGTATTTTAATCAGAGATGCATTTTTGTGTTAATTTCACAAACATAGGCATTTTATGCACATTAAATCTATGCTTTTTTAAAATGTTACTTGGCAGGAGAATTGGATTGCAAAATATGGAGACGTGCAAGTTTTGAAGGATGGCCATGTTTCAGTTTGCATATTGTTTTAAAAAGTCTAAATTAGGTAGGTTTACAGTGGTGCCTTGCTAGATGAATTTAATTCATTCCATGGGTCTTTTCTTATAACGAAAAATTCGTCTAGCGAATCCCATAGGAATGCATTGGATTTTTTTTTTTTTGCCCATAGGAACGCATTAATTGAATTTCAATGCATTCCTATGGGAAACCGCGATTCGCTAGACGAATTTTTCATAAAATGAATTCGTCTAGCGAGGCAACCTCCGCTAGAAAAAACATTTCGTTAAGCGGAAATTTCGTTAAGCAGGGCAATCGTTAAGCGAGGCACCACTGTATTTTTAAAAGTGAACTGAATCAAATTTATCCACGAACCCTAGTTTAAGTATAAATGTTCTTGTACAATCTTTTCTGTTTATTCTTTTAACTTGGTTTATTGCACCTCTTCCTTCATGAAAGCTGTAAAAATATTCATTAAATGTGATTATCTCCCCATCTGAGTCCCTATTCGTCTTGTTGTAGTAGTTACCCAATTAAATATATAAACCCAGAACTGGTTCCAGGTTTGAGACTGCCCTCAGCATAGCATGCTCATTGCAGCACCCAATTTCACTCATGCCCTGACTGCAAAGGAACCAATGCGTGAACAGTTGCTTATGCGCTGATTCCCCCCCCCCCCCCGTTGATGACCATGCTAATATGTGGGCAGCTGCAGACACTGATGCTGTGGGCAGATCAGGGGTGCCAACTTCAATAAAATATGGGGGGAGGGGAGGTAATCCCCACCCCACATAATCAATCATGTGATGTGGCACACACAGACCATTTGAATGGCAGTACTCATCAACTTTCAGGAGCAGGTCCATCAAATATTTTATGGGGGGCAAAGGGACCTCAGCCCCTAGGGGAGGCATAGGCAAACTTGACCCTCCAGATGTTTTGGGACTACAATTCCCATCATCCCTGACCACTGGTCCTGTTACCTAGGGATGAGAGAAAAGCAACTCTCTCCACACCTCACTCTCCCCAGTGCGCGCTGGCCTGGGGCAGAGAGGGTGAGCGGCGGCATTGCTTGGAGGGCGACGCAGGCGGCTGCAGTCACTGGGGAAGGTGGCTGTCGCTGCCCTGGCCAGGGAGGGGGCGTGAGAAGAAGGGGCTTTGCACTGGCCGAGAGAGGGGGGAACTTGTAAAAAGTATGTCGGCGAGGGGGGTCGCGTTACATTGCACTGCAGTGCACAGGACTGTGTAGGTCATTGTGCATGGAAACGGTGCGCACAGGGGTTTGCAATGTGCCTGGAACGGGATGGAGGGGCCAGGACTTTGCGCACTGGTTTGTCTCCTTTGGGTGGGGGCGGCTGGAGCCTGGAGAGAGAGAGAGTTTGCTGCTGCGACCCCCTTTCTCACACTCCTCTTTCTGCCTTTCTTCGTGGGGCACTTTGAAAGGAATGGAATGGATGCAGGTGGTTCACTTTCTTTTTCCTTGTCCAGAGTTAGGGGCAGGAGGGAAGGGGCGAACAGGCAGGCAAGATTCTCGCAATTCCCAGGAGTCCCCCAACCTGCCCCTTCTCAGTCCCCGCCTTCCGACTCGGACTGTTTTATGCTGGGGAGCTGCACTCCACACATGCTAAGAGGCACGCTGCTTGTTTCCGAGTCGAGCATTCGGCACTGCATTGAGACAGATTTGCAGAGGGGCCAGCGTGTTTAATCTCCCTTGTGAAAGAAGGAATGGGGCTGGGGAGTGGGCAGCCAGGTCGCCTGTGCTCCGTTCCCAGTTCCGGATTTGGAGCAGGGATTCCCCTTCTGCCCTGGCTGCAAAGCGGCAGTGCTGAGGGTTTGCCTGCTGCGCCGTGTGAAGATCTGTGCATGGACAGCACAGTGGAGCTACCCGGCCCTGTTGCAGGAGTAAGTCAGGGCGAGGGGGGGGGGAAACAACAACCTACATTGGAGTAAACACGTTTAAGGTTGCGCTGCTTAAGACATAACCCGATAAAGGAGCGCCTTGTAAAAAATTAAAAAGGGGAGGGGCAGGGTGCCGGGGGGATCTCTGAACTACGGTGCTGGGTAGGCTCAAGACGGCCCTGCCTGGGATCTAGAAGGCGAGCCAGGCGCTGCGAGGAGAAGTTATTTTTTATTATTTTCATTTTTATTCTTACATCATTATCACCATCACCATCGTTCTCTGTAGCCCCGCCCACGTTCCCACTTTGTGGCCCCTCCCCTCCCGTGCCTTGGCCCCACCCCTTCCCCCCCTAGTTTTGATCCTGGGTACGCCCCTGGGAGTTGTGGCCCCAAAACATCTGGAGGGCTGAGTTTACTATGCCTGCCCTAGGAGGTGGCACCTGTGGAGCAGAGTTTAGGAGCTTAGCCACACTCTAGCAATCATGTGGTGCAACCTCCATGTGATTTACACACAGAGAGGACTACTTTTAATACAATGCCAGGACTAGTATAAGGGACCTAGCAGTACTAGTAAGAGTAAATACACTGTCTTCATTCTCAAAATTTAATGAATACGACAGAACAGATGTTCCTGCCATATTAGAAAAACTCCTGGTATGCTTATTCTAACTGGGGAGTGGGAGAAAGCCTCCTTTGGATAGTGAACACTTGCAAATAAAGCAGTGTTGTCCTTAGATCAGAGATGGGGAACTTGTGGCCCTCCAGATGTTGTTGGACTCTAACTCCCATCAGCCCCACCCAGCATGGTCAATTGTCAGGGATGAGAGTCCAGCTTTTGGAGGGTCCCTCATCATTCCTCAGAGCAATGGTGGAATGCAGCCCTCCAGGCTTCTTCAGATATCCCTCAGAGTTCTCCACGGGCCCTAGGCCACACCATTCCTTGGTCCTGCTTTGTATCCCAAGCGGTTTCGCCTGGCAGGAATGTGTCTGATAATGCTTCTTGCTTGCCTAGATGGCAAGGGATGCGTTGGCAACTGAACAAATGTAAACATCACATTTGTCGCTCCACACACTTTTAGCTGTGGCCCTGCCCATCACTAGCATGTGGGCCCCAGGATGCTCCCCAGAAGGAGATGCAGACCTAAGGCTGAAAAAATGTTCTACACTCGACCACAGTTCCAAGCCAGGCTTTTTAAGCCCAGGGGGCAGACCGAAGTGAAGCCTGGTCCACTCTGCTCCATTTCCAAGCCCTGCCCTCAGGAACTGGCCTGATTGGGCAGAATTCAAATTAGTGACAGGTGGGGACTCCTGCCCTCCTCTGTGGCTGGCACAGGGATTTCTCAACTGCTCGCCGCCCAGCCCAGTGTTGCTCCCAGGGGTCAGGACCAGCCATGACAGGCCTCAGCCACTGCGCACCTCAGGACTGGGTAAGCGGCCACTCCCCACTTTAGAGCAGAGCCACCGTTTGCATCATTGACCACATAGTTCTGCAGAATCACTGGACTTGAACAAGTGTGAAATGCCACATTAAATATATATATATGATGCAGATGGTTTTCAGGAGAGGCTATTGGGGGGGGGGGAATGAGACCCGGGACTATTTAATTTGGATAATGTGACTTGCAATGAACAGTTTGTATGAAAGTTGTCTTCTCTTTTTCTCCCACCCCTCCCTCTGAAGGATACAACTAACACGAATTTCTCTGCATTTTAAATGATCCTCTTCCAGAAAAGGCAGTGCCTGTTTCTCTGGATGACTACTGTGGCTTAACTTGGTAGCAAGGAATATTGAAGGGTGGGAGAGAGGAAGAAAGAGCTATTGTACATTGATCATATTGTGCTGGATTGCTGGCACACCTTGATCCAAACAAATGTTATTATCCTCTTTGATGTGAATAGGGTTTTTAATGGTTCTTTTCCAGTCTAGTCCGTGTTAGTTTTGATGGGCAATTAAAGTGAAGATCTGTGCCGACTGTACTGCTAATAAGGTAAATTATGCTTCACTTCCTAATTGGTCTATGAAAGCCATGAAAGCTATTAGCGTGCCGAATTGGAGGGTTATTTGAATAATGTTTACAGTAATTGGTATCGTATATGAACTTTTTAAATATTTTTTTTTAGCTTTGATGCAGGCAGAATATTACAGACCTCACTTAGAACATGAGATACAAAACCAAACTCTCCAAAGGCCACTATCATGGATCAAAGGCTTCATCTCAAAGAAATGTACAGGGGTTCTGAGAATTTGCCATCAGGAAGAGACAAGATTTCATTATTCCATATGCTACATTTCAGCTCATTACTTTGCAATGCTTCTCTGTAAACAGGTCCATTATAATACTGAACTTAATTATCTTATTTTCTCTCATATTACATTTCATAGATATTCACAGCGCTGCATAATCATATAACTGAATAGGTCATTTTAAATAGGTCACTGTTTGTATTCAACATAGAACTAGATATTTGGTGTAATAGATATTCCATATTTGCCGCATTTTCCATAGTCTAAAAGACTAAAATCAGCCCTGAGTGCTCACTGGAAGGACAGATCGTGAAGCTGAGGCTCCAATACTTTGGCCACCTCATGAGAAGAGAAGTCTCCCTGGAAAAGACCCTGATGTTGGGAAAGATTGAGGGCACTAGGAGAAGGGGACGACAGAAGACGAGATGGCTGGACAGTGTTCTCGAAGCTACAAACATGAGTTTGACCAAACTGCGGGAGGCAGTGGAAGACAGGAGTGCCTGGCGTGCTATTGTCCATGGGGTCACGAAGAGTCGGACACGACTAAACGACTAAACAACAACAAAAGGCTACAATGAATGCACAGAATATTGATAATAGCTGTCCTATGCCAAGAAAAGTAAGAAGGCCTTTTTTTTTCATTCAGTGAAAGAATAAATATTGCACATGCACACACATTAACCTAGAAATGAAAAAATATATATAATGGAACTGTGTCATGTCTTTGAGGGTAGCCAATTGCAGTCGCTTCACAGAAATGAATAGCTACATACTCCCCCTAAAGCAGTTAATTATGCTATTTCCTAAGACAGGAGACATTTCATCTTTGCCCTCTGCTTGTGATTACCTCATGTCTTGAAACAAAAAGATTGATGGCCCTTGTAATTTTATTCCAGCTATTTCAATAACACATGATATTCTTATAAATTGCTAAGCATAACTTGGATAAAAGTTCAGTTTCATTATTATGTGACAGGAAATATCATATGCCAGATTTTAAGGGAGCAAAATATGAAAAATAGTTAAGCATGCCAGTCCTACTAAGCTCACAGGTAAATCTTTAGGCAACCCTTGATACATTGGTACCTTGTCAAACGAATCCTCACCTGCCACTTTTCTCTTGCAGCATCCCCTCTGCCCAATTCACCTGCAAAACTCAGGTTTCCATTCTAAAAAAAATACTTTCCCAGAAATTTACATATAATAATGAAAAAGGAGAAGATAGGACTGCAGTTGTGATGATGCTCCCTTTAGGTGCATTCATTCAACTCATTCCCCGCCCCCCCCCTATTCTGGATGGAACCCCTCAACCTACTCAGTAAGTGATACTGCCTCACTCCTTTGGAGAGTCTTCTTAATGTTTAAACTTTTTTTTTGCTGGAAAGGACCTACTTTACTTTGATTGTTTCCATTTGGGAAACTTCTTTCTGTGATCACTCAAGTTATTTCCTCATCTCATATAGGTAAAAGGTAAAGAGTAAAGGACCCCTGGACGGTTAAGTCCAGTCAAAGGCGACTATGGGATTGTGGCGCTCATCTTGCTTTCAGGCCGAGGGAGCTGGCGTTTGTCCACAGAGAGTTTTCTGGGTCATGTGGCCAGCATGACTAAACAGTTTCTGGCGCAACGGAACACCGTGACGGAAACCAGAGCGCACAGAAATGCTGTTTACTTTCCCAACACAGTGGTACCTATTTATCTACTTGCTCTGGCATGTTTTCGAACTGCTAGGTTGGCGTGCCTGGCGTGCTCTGGTCCATGGGGTCACGAAGAGTCGGACACGACTAAACGACTAAACAACAACAAGGTTGGCAAGAGCTGGGACAGAGCAAGGGGAGCTCACTCTGTCATGGAGATTCGAACTGCCAACCTTCCAACTGGCAAGCCCAAGAGGCTCAGTGGTTTAGACCACAGCACCACCTGCGTCCCGGTTCATCTCATATAGAAGTGGATTAACCGACGACCCTGATTACTGTGATAACTGAGCATGTACAGTCACTGTAGTATAAAGGATTCTTGATGTATGGAAGATCAATATCATGCCTTATTACATAGGTACTATGTTATATGTTTATGCATATGGGTGTGTTTTTCCCCTTTACAAAATGCAAACTATTCTTTGGAATGACTCTTCTTCCAAACTATATTTTTTAGTTCCACAGCTATGTTTAGTTCCACAGCTACGTATAGCATAAAAATATCTATAGTCTCACAAGTTGAAATAGTAATGATAGCCATCAGATGATTCTGCAGCATGGGATCATGGCTGCGATGCCTCCTAAGGTTATAATTCAAGCTATCAACAGGTATTATCATTACAACACAGTGCTAGCAGTGTAGAAATACATTTCGTAATATTTAAAGATAAACACTAATAACATTTTCATGAGGTATGTTATCATCATATCCATTTTACTAGCAATATGTAAATGAAAAACACATCTTCCCAAATAACAGAAAGAATGTCCACTAGACATGAATAATACTAAATGTCGCATACCATCAGCAATGATGTTAAAACTGATTTGCTCTGTGGCATTATTTACTGGGTTATGCTCACGAAGCGAAATAATTTCCTGACTCTGTTTAGTCATATGGATAGTGTCAGCATGAGAGAATGAATAACAATTTTCAATCACTATTTCAATATGAGATATTTATGCAGGAAAGGAATTTTTTTATGCAACCCAACTGATCTAAACCATCAAATATGGAGAATTTATGGCTCTTAATAAAACAGGGTAGCATGATAATGCACAAACATTGCAAGTCTGTTATTAATTGTGATTAAGGGATAAATTGTACCTTTAGTGCTCTCTCTAAAAAAAGAATTTTCCATTATTATTTTATTTTATTTCTTGCACAAGCACATACATACAGAAAACATTACTTGCTCTGAACGCCCAAGCCAGGGAGTTCTGAAGCCCAGGGAGTGCAGGCACAAAAAAGCACTTTCCTTCTCAACTTCTGTTTTTTCAATTCTGTAAAATGGACATAGTACATGGCATGCTTAATGCCTGGATTGCAGCAGAATTGGTGAAAAACGAATGGTGAGATGTTTAATGGGAACTCCTCAATGTAAGGAGAGAAACAAAAACACAGCTATCCTATCCTTTGAAATTTGCATTTCTCCAGATTTTGTGCTGTAGTTCTCCAATCTAAACAATCTAAACAAGTTGGCATATGAGGGATGAGGCACATAAAAATTCATACACTAGCAAGATGTGCTGTATTGCAAAAGAAAATAAGCATATTAAGCAGAATCACATACCAAAAGGTGCATATTAAGGAAAATGCATGCTAAAACACCTACATTCTTTCATGAGGACCTTTTTTAATAATTAGAAAATCACCACCTGGTGTAGAAATTTGGTGAACTGAACCTGCAGTGATTTGAAAAAATGAGAAACTGAGAGATATCAAAATCGACAGATTCATCCATCCCAACATTCATGCCAATGAGAACTTTTTAGCTCTCTAGGAGGACAATGCTTTGAGAGGATGAACCCTCCTTTCCCCACAAGCTATGGATCTTAATAAAAATCACCTCCCCACCATGGCTATAATTAATTTAAGGCAAACGAGAGGCAAAGAAGCATGCTATGAATTAAGCATATGTGTACTTTGACCCTGAGAGTATAGTCTGAAGCAGGAGCTTGTAAAACTTCTCTTTGGGCTTCAGATGTGGTGAGATTTCCTAACCCCAAAGTCAGATGTAAGAAAGAAGCACAAACCAAGCACCTCAAGATCATTCACAAGTCATATTTCCCCTGCTTTGCCAAAAACCATTATTATTTTAGAGAACTTAAATATTTCCCACCTCCTTTCCTCAGCTGAAAGAAAAGATGCATTGCATACTGTGTTAAGATAATTTGGGCTGGCAGTAAACAGGTTGGGGAGGGTATCAGAAGTATTCAATTTGAACTAGTTCCTTTCCATTCTGATTCAAATATGAAATGTTACAATTTTCACATTTAGGGTATACCTTGCCTAATAACCTCTGTCAACTTCAACCACAAAAGCCGTTTCTTGGACACTTTGATGAAAAGCTGGGTAATTCATTTTACCGGGGGGAAATAGAACTGATCAGTAAAAGAATAAATTGTATCCTTAATGCATGGCCAGATCACCAGATTACTGCTAATGTATTATTAGTCAAGCAGAATCTCCTTTTCAAAGAGTCTTGCAGTCCATGTCATAAACTGATTAAAAATCAGTGAAGAAGTACTTTCTACCTTTGTTGTATATTAATGAGAGAAGCATTTCATCCAAGAAATCTTCTCTGAACTAATAACCTATCACATCCCAAAAATTAAACATGGTAGGGCAGTGGTTGTATATGGTACTACTTCTGTATATCCTCCTCAGCCCTGTATACATTTATACAGAATAGATATAATCATACATATATCCACCTTGAACAAAGCAATGACAGTTATGAAGTTATATTCCTTTCTGGACTGTGGAGAATAAAAGGTATTTCATCGAGAAGCCCCTATCTAGTAAATACACCCACAAAGGACAAAAGATTTACCAAACTCTCAGATGAACATTTCCTAAAAATCTATCAACTTGATTTGAAACTTGATTTGAGACCGGGAGGTGACAGAGTGCAAGTTTACACCAGGTAGAGTGCCTAAGAATTGCCACAAAACTGAGAACCAAACCAAATCCCCCATTAGTCCTACTTTTACTCATTCGTTGGTCTGTCCCCAACCTTATTTTCTGGGGCAGATCCATGAAACATTATCCCAAATACCAGAGAAAAGGACCCTCAATTGTCCTTTCTGTATACTGCCCTGATTTGCAATGATGCATCTTCAAGGTTTATAAGATGGGCAGTTGTAACACCCAGAGGGACCACCTTGGGCTGTATATGGGGAGGGGGGACAGTGGTGCGCTGCACATGGGACCTCACTCAACATACAAGCCTCATTGGGTGGAGGCCTTGCCCAGCGCCATGCAGCTCCAATGGCCATGGCTGTCAGGGGCTGGTCTGGATCGGAAGATCAGCTTCTAACAGAAGAGGAGGGATAATATTCATCATCCCCCTTTTTTCCAGAGTCTCACAAAGCAAAGAGACAGGCAGATTCCAAGACTGCACAGTTGAGACAGGAACTGCCCAGCTTTGACATAGTAGCTAAGCAACAGAAAGGGGGGAGGCAGCTGGGCAATACATCAATCGGGAGTGGGGAGATGAGCGTGTCAGGGAACAAAGAGAAGCAAGAAGGGAGGGACTTCCCATTGGTGCACTTCTTGCTGTGGAAGTGGGGGAGCCAAGGGAGCCAGCGTTCAGGGAGGCTTTTAATGTTTAATAGATTACTGTGTTCTATTTTTCTGTTGGAAGCCGCCCAGAGTGGCTGGGAAGACCCAGCCAGATGGGCGGGGTACAAATAATAAATTATTATTATATTATTATTATTATATTGTCCACAGACAGCTTCCGGGTCATGTGGCCACCATGACTAACCCACTTCTGGCAAACCAGAGCAGTGCACAGAAACGCCTTTTACCTTCCCGCTGGAGTGGTACCTATTTATCTACTTGCACTTTGACGTGCTTTTGAACTGCTAGGTGGGCAGGAGCAGGGACCGAGCAATGGGAGCTCCCCCAGTCATGGGGATTCGAACCGCCAACCTTCCGATCGGCAAGTCCTAGGCTCTGTAGTTAGACCACAGCACCACCTGCATCCCTACTGTCCACTTAGGAGCAGCCTAAAATGGCTGCAAAGTTGTTGGTTTGTTTAAGGAGAGCGTCCCCAGGTCAAGTGTTGAGAAAGGGGTTGAAGGCTGTGGAGCCATTACCAGGCTGGCCTGGCTATTCCAGCAATTGAATACATGCTGGATCCAGGAATCAGAAGTGGAGTTTAGGCATACAGTATATCTCCACCCAATTCATAACATTATGGCTGTCGGACAAGTTCTGAGCTACCTGATTAGTGGAGCTCTGTAAAGCTCTGAAAAAGCAAGCACATTTGCAGTATCTCTTCTGAAATATACAGATTGATTTTTATTTTTATTTTTACAGTAACCTTCATGCCTCAAGTCTCATTGGGTAAACGCACAAACCCCTGTGTTGCAAAATATGACCAGTTTGTTAATCTTTATTCCATAAAGTTTTTCACATTGTACTTATTCCTGGCCATCGTGTTGCTTTTGATATTGCTCAGGTCTCATCGGGACACATGAGACCTGTCAAGTCTTATCTACATGTAAACAAGTTGTTTCATATGGAATTGACTCTAATACGGAGCAGCAACTTAGTTCAGGAGTCAGGCAAAACGTTGCCCCTTTCTCAGCAAAACTGACACTTTGGCAAGCATAATATCTGCTGCTAGAGCAGAAAAGCACATCCAGCTTGGGGAATTGACAAAGTAAGAGTGATGAGACAATTTGTACAAATAGGGAAATCAGGACAATGCAGGGTAAAAAAGTGACAGGGCTTCACTGAATAAGGCAACCCCCCCCCCCCCACAGTCTCACAGTTATTGGGGACACAGAGGCATTTCCCTCAAGTTGAGTGGCAATCCAGGTCTTGTTAGTACTCAAGCAACAATCCCCCCCCCAATTGATTAAACCTGATTGCTCATGTATTATTGTCATCAGCACATCTGACTGGCTAGTGCCTGTGACATCACTAATCATGATGAAGACTACACATTACAGATGCGTACCAATGCACACTGTTTGGGGAGTGTTGTTCAAGGGGATCTTGTAAATATAAGAACAATGTTAGTAAATAAATATTGAGCACTTATTGGTTTGCTTTGATAAAAATATTATTCACTGAACCCTTGGATCTAGTTACAGGTAGGTAGCTGTGTTGGTCTGAGTCGAAGCAAAATAAAAAAAATTCCTTCAGTAGCACCTTAAAGACCAACTAAGTTTTTATTTTGGTACCCTTGGAGGTACTGGTGGTGGTGGCTGCAAGGAGACAGCAATGGTTCCACCATTCAGTGATGTTTTACTTACATCTGAAATTGATTTGACTTCACCAGCCTTGCAAATGGTATTGGCCTTTTGTGGTTTTAGGGGAGATATTTACAAATGCAGAAAACAAGTGCTCCTCAAAACTTCCATCATAGCTTCCAATCTCCATTATATTTGTGTAGTTAGCAAGCTGGGAAGTTGTGTGTGTGTGTGTGTGTGTGTGTGTGTGTGTGTGTGTGTGTGTGTGACTCCCAGTGTACAATCTCATAACTTATGAAATCCATTCCATAGTAGAATGTAAACTGGTGGGGTTTTTAGCAACCAGTGTACTGCAATTTGCTATTTTCTTCTTTGCAGAGAAGCTGAACACTTCCTGCTCTAAGTAAGAGAGCAAAATAAGTAAGATTTCATTATGCTCAGCACCTGCCTAATAACAACTCACATTTATATATATTATTTGTAAGCACCCACAGTGTTTGTGGCTTCTGATATTTCTGCCAAGCTGTCAGTATACTAGACAGCCTAACTGTTTAGTGACCTGCAACGTATAAGTACATAATTAATTCAAAAGGTCAGTGCTTCCATAAACTATTGAATTTACCATGTCTCCAATATGGTATTTAAAAAATTCATTTTTGTATATGTTATATGTTTTTGGGTTGCATATATTCTGGGCTCATTTACGCTAATGCAGTATCTAAGGCAGGAAGGGAGTTAAAACTAGGGTAATAGTAGCTGAGAGTTTCGTCATCTCTCTGTTACTATATATAATTTTTGAATTTTCCTGGTCACTGGTATGTAGGAAAATAGTAAGACGACTAGATTACTTCATCAAGCCTCTGGAACAGCTGCTAATTTCTTCCAGTGCATTGTACTTCTATTTTTATTGTCATCTCTACATCTGCTTGGGTGGCATGAATCTCATTCATTAATATATGATTTGGAGCTTGTGCACAGTAAATTAATATTTCAAATGGAAACCCGAGCTCATTTTTAGAACAGAGTTCCAGCCCAAACCTTGCTCTCATATTGTCATATGGGATTTCAAGGCTCTGCCTGGGCAAGATGCTATACATATCATTGCACTCTGCAAGGCAGGGATAGTACAATTTAAAAGAACATTTAAAGCAATAGCCTTGGATTTCAGGGAGTCCTCTTCTCAGTTCCCCCCTGAGCTTTATCTGTGATGACAGTCAACTCATTCTGAGCAAGTGGCTCTGATGGGATCAGGCTTTTAGTAATAGGAAATATACTGGATGCCTGGGAGTTGGTGGGAGTTGCCAACAGAAAGCTTGTATCAAGATTAAACGCTAAACATAGCAGGCATCTTGTTTTTCCGTGAGCTTCTAACTTGCGGTTCTGACAATTAAGCTGTTCTCCTTTTACCTTTTTTATCTGGGAGATAGCTATTACTGATGACACAGCTCGCCAAAGCAGCTGCTGACCCGTGATGGGATATTTTGTGGCTTTTTAACACGACAAGAACAGCTGCGGGGCTACTCAGTGCTGGACCACAACGGTTGAGAGTTGGGGAGGTGTAGCCAAAAAAAGCTTTCTTGAATTCCTCATCTCTTCCTAAAGATTTAGAACCCCTGAAGTAAGCAGTCACACCTGAAGTTTGTTTGAATACACAAAAGCTGTTTGGCAGGCAGGAAGAAAAAGATTCCTCTCCTCATTTGCACTTTCCCCAAATAATAATAATAATAATAATAATAATAATAATAATAATAATAATAAATCATTTATACCCCGCCCATCTGGCTGGGCTTCCCCAGCCACTCTGGGTGGCTTCCAACAAAATATTAAAATAGTCCTTCAGCTATTAAAAGCTTCCCTGAACAGAGCTGCCTTCAGATGTCTTCTAAAAGTCAGATAGTTTATTTCTTTGATAATAAATAATAATAATGAATTTTTATTTATACCCCGCCCTCCCCAGTCAAAACCAGGCTCAGGGTGGCTAACACCAATAAAATTACAATAAGACATAAAAGAAAAGAAAAGAAAAAAAATTAATTAAACTGCAGATTAAAATACAATTTTAAAATTTTAAATGCAGCCTCATTTTAAGTAGTCCATAAATCCAAACCATGAGGGAGGAAAACACAGGGGTCAGACTGAATCCAACCCAAAGGCCAGGCGGAACAGCTCTGTCTTGCAGGCCCTGCGGAAAGATGACAAATCCCGCAGGGCCCTGGTCTCCTGTGAAAGAGTGTTCCACCAAGTTGGGGCCAATACTGAAAAGGCCCTGACCCTAGTTGATATCTGTTGGGAGGGTGTTCCACAGGGCGGGAGCCACTACCAAGAAGGCACTCTGCCTGGTTCCCTGTAACTTTGCTTCTCGCGGCGAGGGAACCACCAGAAGGCCCTCAGAGCTGGACCTCAGTATCCAGGCTGAACGATTGGGGTGGAGACGCTCCTTCAGGTATATTTCTCTGGCTTAGCTGGGCGCCAAATTCTGTCCGACTGGATACTGACCGAATCCTATTATTATTATTATTTCAATAATAATTGAAATTTAATAATTTTGAATTTTAAGGGAGGGATTTTAAGGGACTCTCAAAATGGTTTACAATTAAAACAATCCAAAATAAAACATCTATGATGAAATTCGAATATAAAGTATACATTCGAAACAACATAATTAACAGGAAACTAAAATATTACCATAAAGCTTTAAAAATAAAACATTATGAAGGAGGTCAACTACAGAATGCACATTTAACACAGCAAAGTTAAAGCTTCTGTTGCTCGAGTCAGTCAGTGCCCCACCCAGAGGTGCTGACTTGCGCCCAAGATGGGGGGGGGGAGTTGCGCTTGTGTGACGTCATCACTCATGCAACTGTTGCATTGGAAGGAGGTGAAGCACAAAGCCTGGTTGTGCACTCAGCTCCAGGCTTGTTGGCCCTGCAGACAACCTTTCAGCCACTGGCACCAACAACAGGGGTTCCTGGGGGACCGGGCACCCACACGAAAAATTGTTGTGAGTGCTCGGCACCCCGACTGCAGGGCCTCCCTTGCAACTTCTGGGGCCTCGCAAAGCACTAGAAGTCACATCCGCGGCCTCATGGGGCCTTCGATGCAACGTCCAGATCCTCATGAGGCAGCAGAGGTTGGTCCCAAGGCCTTGCAATGCACCGGAAGTCATGTCTGAGATCTTGCAAGTCCTCCAACGTGCTTCTGGGTCCTCATGAAGCTCTGGAAGTTGCTTCCGAGGCCTCACAGGGCCTACAACATGAGTTTCGGGGCTCCCAGGTGCCGCTGCAGTGCGTGCTATGTAACGTGATGTCACGATGTTGCTTGCACCACTGGGCACGCACAATCTGGGGACCAAGTCGGCACTCCTGCTCCCAGCAGAGCATCTCAACAGGGGAGAGGAGGGCTGTTAACAGCTGAAGGGAAGCTACTCAGAAGGTGGTACCTTAACAGGAGGATGCTGCCTCTGCAAAGGGAAGCACACCCACACACCTTGGAGGAGCATGAGCTTGCAATTTCAGCACTCTCACAGAGTGAGCAAGTTCTTGCGAATTAACGTCACATCTAGTCTTTGGAAGCTTGGCTGGGCAGGTCTAAGGGGCACCCTTGGGTGTGGAAAGTCTAAGGGGCACCCTTGTTACTTCCATCTAGTTCTGAATATTTTGCCAGATTCCTGCACCGTGACTCCTGAACTCTATTTTTGCTGCCAAGCCTCTACCGTTACTTGCCTAGATAAAGATATCATTATGTACACATAAGAGCCACTCACTGTGTGTGATGAATGTGGGGCAGGACAGGCAGCATGCAGGCTATCAGAAACTTGACCCTCACTTTTATCTTATGGCATGCTTCCTGTAAATGATGTTAAGGCCTGCAATTCCCTCATTTTGTGCCCTCCTTTATTCTTCTTTCCCCACCTAGATCCACTGCTTCCTAAGCGCATAAAGGGATCTGAGAGCATTAAGAAATTAGGGAAAAAATATGTTCTTCTGCCACTCCACCTTCTCCTCCCTCTGACCTTTTGCTCAAAGTTCACAATATTTTTGATGAGTGCTTTACCATCTCCAATAAAGACTCCAAGGAGTGTAGACTTATGCTAGCACCAAATTCCCTAGAAATTCCTTCACAGAGTGAAATTGTTTTTACTGCTTTCCTAGAGGGGAAAGATAAATCCAAGTATGAAGGTATGCAAGATGCAAAGTAATGTTAGCAAAAGGTGTTCTTATTCAAACATTTTAAATAATTATATTAGATATCACACCTCCCATTCTAGTTTATAATCCTATTCACGCTGCAATTATCCAATTACAGTGCTTGAATGTGGGAAATGGCGCTTGGCATTTGGATGAGACATATAAAAAGATCAAAATAGCTATTGCCTGAATTAGGTCACAAGAAGCCGCAGCTGTTAATTGCAAGAACAAAACACTATTGTGTTGTGCATTTTTATTGGATAATAGAGTTGGTGCTCTTTTTTCTGTGTGCTCACACTAATTACTTATACATGTAGCTCGAAGGGGAAAAACACTTAACAGAGCATTTAATCCCATTTAAATTTTCCCCACTTGAAATCAATAAACAACTTTTTTATTGTGAAATGTTTTTTGAGGGCTTGCGATTTTGTGCCTTGTTGTTAGGACACATTGTTTACGACATGGTTCGGGGACCTTCAGGTACAGTTCTCTTAAAGTATTCGTATGGAAATGGCACAAAGAATGGCTTGTAACCTGGTTACCCATATCCACGGCAGTGACCAAAGGAGGAATAACCGCTGGGAGGAGCACAGCGAGAAGAAACACTATAGGTGCACCTATAGCAGCAAAACTGGACACCTTCATCTGCCCCAGCTGCAACAAAACATGTCTCTCCCATATCGGTCTCTACAGCCACAGCAGGTTCTGTAACTCTACAGTGGTTTGACTTTGCCCCCAAAGGCACAACTTTCCCATTGTCTTGCAAAACAGATGGATGCCAGGATATATGAACATTTAAGCATGCCGTTGGTGTTTGTATATTCGAGGCTGCTTCCATACTAGCTGTTTTCTCTGGAAAGGAAGTAACTTGTCTATCCAGTTATTATGGAATATTCAAGTGATGTTGTCACTATGCTGCTGCATATCCTTCATTGACTGAAGCCTTCAGTCAGAAGGAAACCTTCCAGGGCAGAGTGGTCTGACGCCCTGCTGCATGCAGCTGTCAATGTCTCAGTTACATTTGATGGCCTTGCATTGGCTTCCCAAAACTGGGTAACCAAGACTCTGGGCTTTGGGAAGAAGGCGTGAAGGCTCTGTCAGGGTCCGAGAGTCTTCCTGCCTCCTTCCCAAAGCCTATAGCAACAAAAAAAGACAGTCACAGGGACAGCGATTGTAAAAACAAAACAAAAAAACAAGACAGAAGCCGTGAAAATCTCTGGAACGGGTAATTGTAATATATTATTTTATACAAAAGAATGGAAAAAGGCAACTAAACCTAACTATAAAGTGCCTGATGTGAAAATATAAAGTATAGACTTAAATAAAGAATCCCTAAAAGGGGGTATACGCCTAATAGTAAACTTTAAATAAGAATTTACTGAAAATGAATTAAATAAACCTTAAGGATTTTCTAACAATAAATAACCTGACGGGTTGCCGGCTAAGAAACTTCCGTTTCACTGAGACTGTCAGTTTTCTCAAAGGAAAATAGAAGTTGAAAAAGGGATTAAAGTCCTAAATTACTCATCATTCATTATAAGCTCAGGAGAGGTCTACAAACCTAAGTTATAGAAGCCCATCAAAAAATGGGGGTGGGTCGGTGGGTAAAGTTTCATCTTAAATTATACTAACTTTTTAAAGGGAAAAAAACTCAAAAACTTAGGTTAAAGAAGTTATCATGATGTGGGTACTTCTAGAGATAGGCAAGAGCCTTGTGCCTCCTCCCCAAAGCCCAGCCAGGGGCATCACAATGGGGGGGGCGATGGGGGCGGTTTGCCCCGGGTTCTACTCTGGGGGGATGCCACTTGGCGCCTCAGCCCCACGACTCCCAAGCCGAGCCTCCAGCCTCCCAGTAAAAAGTCTGCGTGGCGAGCATTCTACCCGGAGTTTGTAGCTGAAGGTGTGCAGCTTTGGAGGTGCGGGGGGGGGTGGCGGCAATATCCCACTATGGGATGCGCATGCGTGTTACGTAGTGGGGTATCTCCGCCCCCCGTGCCTCCAAAGCCGAGCACCTCCAGCTACAAAACTCCAGGTAGAAAGCCCGCTCAGCGTGGCACGCAGCGCATGCGTCGCTACATAGCGACGCCACATCCTCCCGAGTGCATGGCAATTTGCTGCAGCGCCTCGCTATGCCCCTGAGCCCAGCACCTTGTTTATCTGGCTTTGGTAAGGCCATGTGAGGGCTGGGGTGTTTGGGGCAAATTTTGGGCACACTCCTCCTAACCCATGTGACAAGGCAGTGACCAGCCCTTGAGAGTTCCTGTGTCAAAGTACTCTTGCAGCCCACCTGGCATGAAAAATTGTTCTACCCCGTTCTAGGGTGTATATTATATTGAACTGAAAGGGGTATAACTCTGAGTACCAGTAAAATCCCACTCACTTTTTTCCCCTTTGCTACGGAGAGAGATGTTTCAGCATTGTTATGGCCAAGTGAAAAGCACTTCCAATTGCACTTCCAGATGCTGCTGATACTTACCAAACGCGTACATTTTCTACACACTTCTGAACCTTAATTCTCCCGAGGAATTGGATTTTAAGCAACAAAGGATGGCTGGGGTATTTAATTTGACGGTAGGTGAAAAACCTATTCCCTCCCTGGGCTCTGGTTCTATTCTTGCTGCACGGGCTGGTATCAGTCTGGTAGAGCTGGTCCCTGAACTAGAACAGGTTGCATTTGAGCAGGAGAACAGTGGGGGCAATTGACAGCATTCCCAGAACAGGCTACCAAATGTGTGGAGCAGTAAGGCAGGACTCCCGCAGGGGTGAAAAAAACAGTCGCAAACCCTGGGCTTCCAGGAGGGAGAACGTGGGTGATGTGGATTCCTGAAAGACCACTCTTCACAAAGCACTACTGATCCAAGGGTACAAAATGAGTTCTGGCATTAGGATACAGGTAGCCAGGGTGTCTCTTGAAAGGTGAACCAAAAGGGTGGAGATCCCAAGGGCCAATGGGGGGGCAGATAAATAGGCACTGGATAGGTTTCTTTGGTGGTGCGGGTGGCGCTGTGGTCTAAACCACAGAGCCTAGGGCTTCCCGATCAAAAGGTCGGCCTTTCAATTTTCTGCGATGGGGTGAGCTGCCATTGATTGGTCCCTGCTCCTGCCCACTTAGCAGTTTGAAAGAGCAAGACATCAGCAGTAATAAAGAGCTCTAGTGTGAAAAGGACCTGAATATGAATTAATTCTGAACTCAAGGAACAAAAGCCTAATTTAAACTGGCTTATTTTTTGCAGTGTAGTCATGCCCTTAACTCACAGCGATTGTTCTTTGAGAAAGGAACGACACGTCATAGTACCGAGGGCTGATTTTCATATTTATCAGAAGCACATCCCAAGGCAGAAAATTAGTATCCTTTTGTGTCATTGACTGCCATGCTAAAAATATTTAGGATATAAGAACCAGCAGCAGGAAGCCAATCGGAACAGATAGGCTGTAAGAAATACAGATTTTGGGTCGATCAGTGGATGGGGAGAGGAGGGCTTCTGGAATTCAAAGCTGTTTGCAGCTGTTAGCATTCTTCAGCTAACGTAGACATCACCTTGAACTTTCTTCCTGATGATTATCCACTTTTCTCTCTGACAATTGATGAGCTTGACAATCTTATTAAAATGCCAAATATATAATTTGTGGCACGCTTTCCTCCCCAGCATCTGGGTTGCGGCAAAGCAGTAGCCTGGCAAACATTTACAAGACATCTCTTAGGCGGCTTTCAGCAAAGAAAGCTGAATGAATTAAATGGATGAATGAAATTTTCCATATTCAGAGAAAGCATTCCTTCTCATACGAGATACGTGGAGCAAACTAGTCTCTCTCTCTCTCTCTCTCTCTCTCTCTCTCTCTCTCTCTCTCTCTCTCTCTCTGTGTGTGTGTGTGTGTGTGTATGTGTATGCATGAGTGTAACCATCATGTTTCAAAAAGCATCTGGTCCAATCCAGCAAAACTCTACTTATATTCTTCTCATAAGGTTGGGATGGATCTCATGTTTGAGACGTGGCCTTCACTCATTAGTCCAGATCTTGCATTTGCGGATGAAATAGTTTTCTCTCTCCCCGCCCCTTTTAGTTTTTTTCTTTTTTAAAAAGAAAATAATTGATAAGTTTACCTTTCTGGAATATTACTATTCATATATGCAAGGGCATATTTCAAAGGCTTGCAGGCCACACTAAACTTGCAAGATACTGATGAAATATTCTCATTTTAAAGTTGCTCTCTCAATCTCTAATGACATATGTTGTACGAGGGCAGAGGTGATCAACTTTAATGCTGCTTAGGCCAATACACAGACTCTTACAATGACAGTAAGTGCTTTTGGCTTTTTAGGTTAATGGGAACATAATAGACCTCAATAGACCTGTTTTCATCTCCAAGCCATCAGCAAAGGCCAGGCTCTGGCAAAGAGCACTAGGGGAGAGAGCACACCCAACCCAGCAGTGAGTGGCATGACTTAATCAAGGTCAGGGAGGCCAAATCTATATCTATTTTTGGTGCCAAGAGGCTGCCAGCTAAAACATACAAAAAGTTACGAGGGATTTTATTTAAATACGGTATGTGCCTTTCTGTTGCAAACAACCTCTGCAGGTTACACAGTTCAGTCAAGAGTGTGTGTGTGTGTGTGTGTGTGTGTGTGTGTGTAATAAAGTATGCAGTATAAATGAGATTATGATCTGCATGTCCTTTTGACTGAAAGGATTTATTTGCATAATGGTGCCATGTTCACACTTCATGAGTCAGTAGGATTTTCAAGAGGAGACTGTATTCAAGGTGAGAGACTACTGCGAAGTTCTGAAATGAAACTCGCACCTTGAAAAGCAGGGCTTTCCCTTTAACCATGATAGGTTTGTATCTACAATAAATTACAGGGGCAAAGCTAGCATTCTTTGTTTGTAAATTAAACACATTTTGATAGAACTATTTTCACAGAAGTGGATTTCAATTATTTAGCAATATTCATAAATTGAAACTGAGCAGGCACCTTCACAGCAATGTGCTTAAACTTTCTTGAGGCAATCCTAAACATGTCATTTATAACACAAAATCTTCTTATGTACATAATTGTTGATTTGGTTAAATTCAGATAAGTTTGTGTCAACTTGTTTTGACTGTTAGCTTTTTTCAGTATTTTAATAAACATTTTCTATTGTTTTATATAACCCACATAGAGATTTTTTGTTGATTAAGTGGTATGTGAATCCTGTTTAAAATATATAAGCAGTTTTTTATTAATTAAAATGCCTTCTATTCTAGAGCAATAGAATGTCCCTATTTTCAAGTGGGATGTTGCAGGGTATGTAATTTGCTGTGCTATTAGAATGGCACTAAGAACAAAAAACCAGTATTGTGTTTGAGGATAGCTGTGCGTTGCCTTGGGTAGTTTTTCTTTAAAGCAGTTTTAAATGCTTAGAAATAGATAAATATAAAAACTACTGCACACATTCCCTCTTTCTCGTATTATTTAGATTATATAATAGTACAAACCAATCCAAGGCAGCAAAGACGTTCAGATATATTTTTAAGGGAACCCAGTTAGAAATGGAACGTCAGATTAATTCTACAACTCGGCGGCACAACCATAAAAACTCTGCTACAGCATCAGCAAGTAAGCTAGCCAAGTCAAAGCATTAGATGATGTTCATAACACATTCCAGAGACCCAGACAAAAGCCCGCCAGTCTTGTCGACTTCACCTTCAAGGCTGACTCTGAGAAGTGACAATACTTCAGGCAGCTGCTGAGCCATGAATATGGTTTGTTTGTACTGCAACAATTGTTGGGAAATACCAGCTAGATCACAAACACCATTGCACACTGAGTGCTCTTGGTTTATACTAACTGTGCAGGGAAAAAAAACAATAGGGGAGGGGGGACCTCTTGTCACTGTTCATTTGCAAAAAGACCCACTGAAACATTCGCACTGCCAACCATACCCAAAGTGCCACCTAAGAAAGGGAGGCCAAGCATTCAGTTTCCATTCTGCCAACACATGCTATTTAGCTCACATCACCTCTATTCCCTCCTGGTTTGTCTCAACAAGGTGAGGCCATAGTGCTTGACACTGTGTTGTGTGTGGGATGTTTGCTGGCAGCCTTTCCTGCCCAGCCTGGCAGATTCTGCATATATAGGGGGTGGTTTCACTTTTGGTTTTAGGATCCTAGTAAAAGGATCCTAGGATGTACAGCATGGGTAGGCAAACTAAGGCCCAGCGGCCAGATGCAGCCCAATCGCCTACTAAAACCAGCCTGCGGATGGTCCGGGAATCAGCATGTTTTTACATGAGTAGAAAGTGTGCTTTTATTTTAAATGCATCTCTGGGTTATTTGTGGGGCATAGGAATTCATTCACACCCCCCCCAAAAAAATATAGTCCGGCCTCCCCCACAAGGTCTGAGGGACAGTAGGCTGGCGGCCCCCTGCTGAAAAAGTTTGCTGACCCCGATGTACAGCCTTTATTGCTGGTAATTAAAGATCTGGGTTTTTGTTTTGTTTAATCCTGTACACTTGCATAGAGATTTTGAAGAATAAATGCTTTTAAATATCTTAAGTAACAGTATAATCATGATACTTGCTTTTAGGTTATGCAACCTGCTGTAAGGATAAGGAGTACCTTTGAGTACCTACAACACCCACTTGGCATTGCGGGAGGCCCAAGAAGGAGTGAAGCTTGCACGATCAAAGGAAGGGCTAGATAGAAATCACTCTCACCCTCGGCAGGGTTCAACAGTTTGCTATACAACACCTTGGTTTGGAGGCCTTTAAGCGGAGGCTTGACAGCCATCTGTCAGGAATGCTTTGATGATGTTTCCTGCTTGGCAGGGGGTTGGACTGGATGGCCCTTGTGGTCTCTTCCAACTCTATGATTCTATGATTCCCTATTGCAGATCTGTTGTGGTTGCTAAATCAACAAATATGGCCCAGTTCAGCAAACCTTGTGTCTTCCCTCTTATTTTCCTGTGTGTTTGCATATACAAGTGCTTCACTTGTCATATTGCAAAGTATTTTATTCCCCTCTCTTTCAGAATGGGTCCATGAGTCAAGCTGATGTTCATAGGTATGCACAGCGTATCTTTCTGAATGTGCACACCAATTTAATTCCATAAGCCAGAGGAAAGAGGTGCAGACCCACCAAGTGTCCCCATTTTCCAGAGGCAGCTCTGGATTTACAGAAACCGTCCTGGTTTCTGATTTGATCCTGGAATATTCCACTTTTCCTTAGGAAGTCTTTAATTTCACCAGAGAAATGTTGGAGGGTCTGGGGTTATGTGAACCCCCCCCCCCCAAGCCAAGGAGATAAGTAACTATGCAACCATTAGAAGACATCTGAAGGAAGCCCTGTATAGGATTTTTTTTAAAAAAAATAAAGTTAAATGTTTTATTATGTTTTTATATACTTGTTGAAAGCCTCCCAGAATGGCTGGGGCATTATTATGGAATAGGACATCCCTATTTTCATCGGAAAAATGTTGGAGGGTATGGAGATACGGCATTATTTTGCACATCTCCAGTGCCTCTTTGAAATTGATGTAGAAGTCATACCTGAGATGTAGACCAATGTCTTGACACTCAGTCTTTGAGACAGATTGAACATGCCTTCATGTTTTCCAGTTCCTTTTCTCCTTTGAAAATGTGTGGAATTTGAGCTCATATTTAGACTCAAAACATAGTGCTCTGAATTTGCATACCGAATTTTAATATATATATATATATATATATATATATATATATATATATATATATATATATATTATATATTATATTATATATATATGGTAAAACATGCAAACTTACAAACTTATATATGGTGGCAATAGCTTTTGTGGACCACTAATGTATCATGAATTAAAACTGTGAATTTTGCTCACCGAAAGTTTATGCCATGATATATATTACTTTATAAGGTTTCACAGGACTATTCAATATTTTCACTACACCAGGCTAATATGGCTATCCTTTCCTGATTTGTCTACTGTACAACAGACTTCTCAAGGTAATGGTCAACTTTATTTTACACACACACACACACACAGAGAGAGAGAGAACATTCCTATATTGCTGGCATTCAGATTAGTTAGACCAGGCATCCCCAAACTTCGGCCCTCCAGATGTTTTGGACTACAATTCCCATCTTCCCCGACTACTGGTCCTGTTAGCTAGGGATCATGGGAGTTGTAGGCCAAAACATCTGGAGGGCTGCAGTTTGTGGATACCTGAGTTAGACCATCTCCTATTTATTAGGTCTTATTTATGATTCCAGTTATTTGTGTTATAATCACTATTAGTATTTTGACCCATAAAATCCCATCAAAAGGTCACATAAGAGGAACTTCATTTTGCCCAGAGCCATAGTTTTTTTTTCCACCTTTTTGTTTTGAAATTCAGGGGACAATTAAAGTTTCAGCAGTTGAAAATTATCCATTAATTAGAGCTGGAAGCAAGCACCCATGAAATGCAGGTGATAACCATAAATCAGAACAATTAGTCTGTCTAGAAAAGCAACATGATCAAATCAAGATCCTTACTGCCAGCTGCTCAAATCATTGGAGGTTGCACCGTTTTTTCCTGTTCGGGGGAGATAACTCTGATATGGGATGATACCAGAATTCCATACTGCAAAGTTACTCATCTAAGAAGCAGCACTCACTGAGGCCTTGAACTCTAAGGGAGCATGCAACTGCAGTGATTCATATGGGACTAGTGACAATAATACTCTGCCTCATTTTGCACTGAAATGGTGTAATACGCCTAAAAAGCAACTGCAATGCCAGGGTAAGCTGCCAGCTTTCCTCCAGAAGACAAACCTGGGGCAGTTGGATTAAATCTTGTACAGTAGTACCTCGGCTTATGAACACAATTGGTTCCAGAAGTCTGTTCATAAACTGAAGCGAACTTTCCCATTGAAAGTAATGGAAAGTGGATTAATCTGTTCCAGACGGTCCGCGGAGTACTTAAACTGAAGCGTTCATAAACTGAAGTGAACTTTCCCATTGAAAGTAATGGAAAGTGGGTTAATCCATTCCAGACGGGTCCGCGGAGCACTCAAACTGAAGCGTACTTAACCCGAAGCATGGGTGTAATTGGTTCCGGAAGTCTGTTCATAAACTGAAGCATTCATAAACTGAAGCGAACTTTCCCATTGAAAGTAATGGAAAGTGGATTAATCCGTTCCAGGTGGGTCCACGGCGTTCGTAAACCGAAAATTCGTAAACCGAGGTGTTTGTAAACCGAGGTTCCACTGTAGTTATATAGGACATTAGAACAATAAGATGGGTAGTATCACCGACTTTTGATTTATCATCCCACCATCTCATTCTACGCAAAGGCAGTTTATAGAGTCCCATAGTACCAAAGTAGCACATCTCCTGCTTCCTTTAAACTATAATCTTGCATTGCAGCAGCAGCAGCATCTTTGTAGACAAATCATGTGAGATGGAATATATATAATATAGGACACTCAATGCCAGCAATATATCAACTGATTGTCACCTTTGAAGAAGGTTGCTGTAGTGGCTGATCAGTTGATTGGTGGTTACAGCAACTTCATTTGAAATTTAGCAGGTGGGTTTCCCCACCCACCTGTCAGGTTTTGCCCATGTTGTGTGTGGGAAACGCTGGCCTTTGGGACAAATTAGGCCTGGCATGGGTTCCAATTTTGGCCTGCAAGCCCATGTGATCGTACGTGATGTCAGGTGCTGGGCAAGTAGTCACGTGGCTGCCAATACACAAATGAGAACTTCCAGGTGTGCTCCCCATTGTGCATTGGCAAGGGAGGCTCGCTGTAATGCCAATCAGCTGATAAGCAGCAAGAGTGAGCCTGCTGGTATAGCTGAACTATTGGCATCCCCATGGATCGTGCTGAACATCACGAGCTTTGACTTATGAAGCTGCGATGGGAGGGGGAATTGCCCCAAACTGGGTGGAGTCTTGCACCACTCAACCAAGGTTACCTGTGTTGGGTCATTCTGCCTCCCATTGCAGCACCATAAGACACAGCTCACAATGTGCAATAGCCCACCCCAACCCCCTAGATAAGCTTTTAAGGGAGGTACACAGGGGTCAGCAGAAGGAAAGGGGTTGATTGCTTGCACAAACTGCCTTCTACTCATGCAGAGTGAGACAGCACACTCTATAGTTAACTCGTATCTTGTTTATTTAAAAAACCAACAAAAGCTAACCAGCAGGGTGGGGCATATATGCCCATTTCCAATTGTTATCTAGCATCCCATTGCTCGTTGTTTTCTTTTTCATTTTACACACTCTATATGCTTCTGCGACTTCTTGTAGGTTGGTGTTTTTTCCCCATCCTGGGGATCAGCTTGAACATTTATTTTTTATGCTACATGGAGCACTTTGTATGAAGCTGGAAATCCATCTTTCATAGTTAGCTGCATCCTAGGTCAAGTGCTGCTCAGTAAACATTCATAGAATTGCACATGACAGGTAATATTTCATAATGCCTTCTTCATCCGTATGCTTCCAGTGCCGATTCACAGTGCGGGGATTTTAAAAGGGCATGATTACCCATTTTATATTAAAATTAATTCAATTGTGTATGAAGTTAATTGGAGAAGTAGTGTCAAGTTCAGACTTGCTTTTATATTTAAAAGGGTGAAGCAACATTTTACTACACTGCTTTTATAAAACAAAGTGTGCCATGCAGTCTGATCCCAGACATGTGTACTTTAAAGTAAGTCCCACTGAGCTCGGCGTGACATATTTCCAAATCCAGATGCATACGATTTCTGCCTTAGGGCTCCTTTCCAAAAAAGCTAAGAAAATGCCAACAATGAGCGTATGAAATTTGCTTCAAGTCTATATGGTTCTATTCAGGCGCTAAGAGAAGAGTGTATCTGCTTGAAGGGCTTTTAATGAAAGAACACAAGGGCAACGCAACTTTGGGAACAAGAGTTATGTAGTGTATGTTTCTATGCTGCACTGAAGGAAGATGCAATGTGATCATCTGAGAGCTCACAGCTCATGTGCAAAACACAAGATGCTGATTGTGAGTTCTAATTGAATTTCTTATCCACGGCAGTGGAAGCAGTAGCCATGGGTTAGCTGTGTAATGGAAAGAGGATTTGAAAGCCACACAACACAGGAACGTACGAAACTGCCTGATCGGAAAGGCCACTGTGTAGCTTAGTCTGGCAACAGCTCTAAAGAGTTTCCAGCAGAGTTTGCTCCCAGATCAAATCTGGAGATGCCAGAGATTGAAACTGGGACCTCCTCCATGTAAAGAAAAAAGAAGAAGAAACAAAAATAAAAAATGCACTATTACTGAGCCATGACCCACCCTACTCCTTCCCCTGCACAATTCAACCATACTTGGTTTTGCATCAGAAATCCTGAACATCTTTACTTTAAATAAAGTCCCAATAAATTCAACTGGGCTGGTTTCCAATTACTATTAGGACAACATAAATGCAATCTTTATATCTTTTTTTTGAAAAGGAATGTTTATACAGCAGGAAGATCTGAATCAGAATTTTAAATATTTTAGTGATATATATATATATATATATATATATATATATATATATATCACAATATCACTACTTCAGTGAAAACTCATCAAAATACCAGCAGCACAACAAATGTGAAGTGGAACTAAAATAGCACTGACTGTAAAATCCAAGTGTTAGCACATTATTTTATATGCAGTTACATTCATATAAAAAAAGGCTCATGCATTCAGAACAGTGTATTGTAAAGGCTGAGCAAGAAGTCATTCATCACTGTCCATATTACATTATGCACAGATCCATAGAGTGTCTCTAGAAGAAAATCCCCCTTTTTAAACTTTCAGGATAAATTACGTAGCATGTCATTTGCACTTACAGACAAATGTATAAATGATTCTGGTATAGCATATACCAAATGTTATACAGACCTGTTAAAAGCTCTGAGATAGAAGCAGAAACAAATACTATTTTAAAATAGTCATATGTATTCATCCTCAAAAGTCCTGAAAAGTTAACAGAAAACTATAACTTTTCAATCTGCAAAGGCCATTTTTTTAAAAATCGAACTTGTAGAGATCTGAGTACTAGACGATGTGGTTTAGCATATTCATAATATCCATGGGCTTTAAGGCCAGTGACAACTAAAATTTAAGGGGAAAGGTGCGTATGCTGTTTATTCATTTCCTGCAAAGAGATTTGCTGTATTCAATCAGGGGTACTTTCTCATGCTGGAACACAAATACATAAAACATAGCTACCTTAAAAGATAACATGTTAAACACACTTTAGGAGCTACTGTCAGTTTGCAAAGCCACAAATGTGGGATAATAGGTCTAATGGCTATATTGTATATTATATGTGACCACTGGTCTATACATATGTGTGGTACAAATGCAAGGCAAAAGGTTGTTACTATTGCACTGATAAGCTTATCTCTCTCTCTCTCTCTCCCTCTCCCTCTCCCTCTCCCTCTCCCTCTCCCTCTCCCTCTCCCTCTCCCTCTCCCTCTCCCTCTCCCTCTCCGTCTCTCCCCCTACCCAAATCTCTTGTGCTTCCAGAAGTCCCCTTTCACATTATTTCAGTCATGTGGGCTGGAAGGGGGGCGGGAGACCCCCACATGTTTGGAGGGGGGAGGTCTGAAGCAGGCTATCTCCTGTAGACCTACACGTTCCCCACAAAATTTAGAACACTAACTTCTGAACTTGCAGCTGAACACTAGCAAGAAGAAGCATAGGAGACCCTGCATGCCAAGGAATGCCTATTGTTTATCCTTCTGCCTCAACCCAATTTTTATTTACTGTGCAATTACTTATTTGTTTAGAACAATACTGTAATTACATAAAGGTAAAGGACCCCTGGACGGTGAATTCTCATCAAAGGCAACTATGGGGTGCAGTGTTCATTTCGCTTTGCAGGTCGAGGGAGTTGGCATTTGTCCGCAGACAGCTTTCCGGGTCATGTGGCCAGCATGACTAAACTGCTTCTGACACAACTGGACACCGTGACGGAAACCAGAGAGCATGGAAACGCTGTTCGATGCAGCAGTACCTATTTGTCTAATTGCGCTGTTATGTTTTCGAACTCCTAGGTTGGTAGGAGCTGGGACAGAGCAACGGGAGCTCACCCCGTCGCAGGGATTTGAACCTCCGACCTTCCAATTGGCAAGCCCAAGAGGTTCAGTGGTTTAGACCACAGCAATCCCCTCCAAGTGTTCCTATTTTCTAGGTACAGTCCCAGAATGACGAAAGCCATCCCGGCTTCTGATATGATCCTGGAGAGCTCTAGTTTTTAGTTGCCTGAAAGGTACATTCTTAAGAATATGATTTCCTTTAGCACCATTATTAAAGGATAGTTGATCTGAGAACTCGAAAAGATTCCTTCTCTGAAAATCTTGAAAGACTAAAGGCCTGGAATGGTAACATGCTCAGTGTGTGTGTGTGTGTGTGTGTGTGTGTGTGTGTGCGCGCGCGCATGCACACACACAAACACACACACACACACACAACTGGAACAATACAGCATCCCTAATGAAAGACTGCCTTTGGCTATATTTCAAAGAAATTTGGTATCTAGCTCATTTTTCTCACTGTGGGTATTTACTTCAGTTGAAGCTTCTCCCCCACCCCGCCTGGCCATACCCAGCGCCTGTGATGAAGGCAGGCTGTGTAGTCATTTGGCAATAATTCATTTGCTCATGGATAGGTAACCAATATCTAGTAGCAAGATTTAGTGATGAAGTAAAGGGATAAGTGGCATAGGCTAGATACCCAAACAATAAAAAATAGAAGTACAACTGATAAATTACAGTAAAACAAGGAACTTGTAATGAGCTGTTTTGATTTATGATCTTAATTTTCATTTCACATAAGTAATCTATCTTAATACAAAACACAAAGCCTCGCCTCTGCTTTATTAAGTAATACATTTCACATTCCATAGCTTTAAAAAGAGTGGGGGGTAGATCAAGAATTTGGGTAATGTAGCGGATCATTTGCTGTAGATTACTACAAGGTGAAATTTAAGCAACTTTCAAAAGAACTAATATGTGACTATTGTTTGGTTAACACTCAGCGTTGTGTGTTAGGAGTCACTTTCATATTAAGGCAATACTGTAATGGGTAGGTATAACTTGGATTGTTATAATAATTTCATTATGAGATCATAAGCTCTTGCCTTCCTATGCACAAAGGAATCATTTGGTTTGGCTCCGATATAAATTCACATGCTAACATATTTTGCAGGGCTTGCAAGGTTTTCCATTCCTCTTGCTGGACAGATGATTGGCAAGAGAGAGGGGGCGCTGGTGCCATGACTTCCATAACCTCCAACATTTCTCAGATGAAAATAGGGACATTCCTTACCCCCTGCCCAACTGACCCTCCTTGACCCCTGTTTCTTTTATCCTCCTGCCCACAATATTATTCACATTCTCCTATGGATATTTTGTATCAGCAAAGACCTTCAGATTTACCCCAGGTTTTGCTTTAGTGGCAACTCTCATACACAGCAGGCCAGCTGCAGTTGTAACATCCTTGCATTGTTCTGTTTGCTTGTTCAGCCCATGTTCCTTACTGTGTCTAAATCTCCCCCCTTACCTGTGTTAAATTTTATGAAGAGCTTTTGTCATTTTTATTTTCCACTAGAGACCGAGCTGACATATTTCTCTTGGAGCTCAGTTCTGATTTCAGAAGCAGCCAAGGGAGGGGGTGTTGCCATCCTCCAAGGGATTTCTTTTCTTTTTCCCCTTCTTTTTTCTTTTTTAAGTCACCCATAATAGGATGGAAATCCAAAAATTTCAGCTGCTTTATTTCTGACATCTCCTGAAATCTACAAGGCGAATTAATGAAAAGCTTGATATTTATCAATCCCACTGCTGCTCTGAGAATGCGAGTGCCAGTAGCTACTATTTACCAACACACTGGGAATTTTCTGTTTTGCTTAGGTAGTTGTTGAGAAATAATGGTGCTTCTATCTAAAAATCTATGCTGAAGAAAGTTTGCTCTATCCCCTTGTATGCACTTCTCCAAATGATATCTATGAGAGAAGTGATACTCTTTCGGGGGTGTTAATGCTGTGAACCCCTCCATCATAGCCTCAGGTTGTATTTATGTGTAAATAAGCCATAGATCACAAAGATCATCCAGTCTACTCTATACTTCACTCCAAAGGAAACACAAATCCAGGGTAAATGCCTAGAATCTCACACGGCTTAGAAACTGAGATGAAGTGCAACACTGGTGTCAGAAGTAGGATTCGTGTTTCCTAGAGAAAGGCCTGTGAGCGAGGTGTGCCTGAGTTGAAATGGAGGGAATAATAGCATTACTCCTTGAGCAGTTTGAGAGAATGAAACAGCAACAAAGGCAGCAGCATAACTAGCAGATAGATAAAGTAGAGCAGCTGCTGGCAGAGTGGGTGAGAAGCGTACACAAAGAGCCCAGCAGCAAGACACCCAAGTGGGTGGGGTGGCTGAAGAGATCCAGGGTGCGAATGTGCAGTGGAGGAGCTGGTATGCAAAGCGATGCAGTCAGTAGCTGAAGGCAAGTGGGGAAACAATGCATTGGAGGAAAGTGAGCTGACTAAAGGAGCTGCACTTCATATCACATTGCCATAATTGTTTTGCTTGCCACAGGATATTTTAATGCCCACCATGGTGCAGTGGTATTCCAACTACAAATGATATTCAGTTTTACTCTATTATGGCTAATATTTGAGGCAGTGGGCTGGACGAGACAATCTTTTAAGTTCCTTGAGCCTATGCAAACATAAATCTATGAAAGATCAAAATGTAACTATAAACTCTGCTCCCCATTCCACTGCCCTCCAAAAGAGAACCGATAAACTTATTTAAATCGTTTATTATTATATTACCATGGTTCAGTCAGAAAGGGGTGGCGGGGGGTAATGTTTGTCTGATATTCTTGTGATATTAAGCTTCAGAGGATTTTTGAAGTGCTAAAGCAGCAGGTAGCAAAATCTGAAACTACACAGGGACTGAAAAGTGTATGCCTACTAGAATGCCTCTGATTAAGATCTTGAAGACAGCAGAAAATAAAATTAGCACAGTCTTTGAATGGCCCCTGGCAAAAAAACATAGGCTTCACCTGCCTTTAATCCCCACATTGTTTGGCATTTTCACTATCATCCTGCTACATTATGCCTCCTCTGAGTCATATGATCTTTGTCAGCCTTCTGGACACAGTAAAATAGCTTATATGGAGGCTATTTTGCAGTTTCCACTGAGGCGTTGTGTTCCTGTAAGTTCTTTCGGGTAACTTCTGATATATTTGAAGTAAAGTGAATGTGGGCGGTTGGCAGAACTGGAGTTGAAAGAAAGAAAGAAAAAGCATTACTTTGAGAAATGAAAGTTCTAGAAGTCATGGGTTCATATTTAGAATGTTATACATGAAGATAAAAGGTCCAAATTTCAAATAGACTTGTTGGAAGGCAGAACAAAATTGTTGTCAAAAATGTATGATTTGTTGTTAGAAAGGTATAAAAAAGATGAATTGACAAAAGATCTGATGATAAAATGGGCAAAAGATTTTGGGTATAATATTGAATATGACGCGTAGTTGTAATTGTGGAATCAAAGTTTGAAATTTACTGTATGTACTGCCCTGAAAGAGAATGTTTTGAAGATGATGTATAGATGGTATTTAACACCAGTAAAATTGGCTAAGATGTTTAGGATGAGTAGCAAAACAGGCTGGAAATGTAAAGAGAAGGATGGTGAATTTTATCATATGTGGTGGACATGCGAAAAAATCAAAAGATTTTGGGAAATGATATATAATGAACTGAAAAAGATTTTTAAATATACCTTTCCCAAAAAAACCGGAAGCTTTTTTATTAGGACTTATAGGACAAGAGATAATGAAAGGAGATCAAGTATTATTTATGTATGCGACAACTGCGGCTAGGACTTTGTTAGCCCAAAAATGGAAAACTCAGGAGTTACCGACGATTGAAGAGTGGCAGACGAAAATGATGGACTATGCGGAATTAGCAAGACTGACTAGCAGGATCCGAAACCAGGGAGAGTCAAGGTTGCAAAAGGACTGGAGTAAATTTGTGGACTATATGGAAAAGAACTGTAGAAGTTTAAAGACACTTGCAGGACTGAAATAAATCCTGTGAATTGACTTTAAGTAGATGAAATAAAGGAACTGCAAGACAGGAGTGGATAAGAAAACCGAATGGGGGGAAGGAGGGAAGTCAAAGCTCGGCAGAGCAAAGAAAATTGTAATAATTGATAAGATGCTAAGAAGAAAAATTTCATGTTTATTATGTTTATTATGTGTTGTTGTGTTTGTGGTTGTATGGCTTGTTTTTGTTTGTTGTTGTTGTTTAGTCGTTTAGTCGTGTCCGACTCTTCATGACCCCATGGACTATCGCACGCCAGGCACTCCTGTCTTGCACTGTTTGGTCAAACCGCAGTTTGGTCAAACTCATGTTCATAGCTTCGAGAACACTGTCCAACCATCTCGTCCTCTGTCGTCCCCTTCTCCTAGTGCCCTCAATCTTTCCCAACATCAGGGTCTTTTCCAAGGATTCTTCTCTTCTCATGAGGTGGCCAAAATATTGGAGCCTCAGCTTCACGATCTGTCTTTCCAGTGAGCACTCACTGTTTTTGTTTTTGTTTAAATGTGTTTAATTGGAAAATTTAATAAATTGTTTTTTTTAAAAAAAAAGGGAAAAAAAGAATGACATACATGATGCTTTCAATGAAAATACACCAACACTAAGATGGTGCTCCAGTTGAGGGGGTTCCCTATCTGTGGTTCATGGAACAACAGTGGTCTGAGAACTTCAACCCCTGACAATGTTCACATGATGGCTGAGGGGGAATTCCCCCCCTTTTCCCCTTCCAACCAGTTCTTATCTTGTTCTTTCAACTGTCTTGTGGCAAAATAATTGCCTAACATGTTGCTAACATTGACATTCATCTTCTTACCTTCAGGCTTGTTAATTGTTTCTGTTCATTGGTTGTTTGATTAAAAGTCTTTCTTGCCACTGAAAACTTTGAGTACATCATATGTAATGTCACCCGTAAATCCCCCTCAATGCTGTTGGGAAATCTAAAAATGCCCAAGAGCAAAGATTTTAGTCACGAAGGAGTTTTCATGTCCATTGTTCAGCAAGAGGTTCAATATTGCATAATTCAAAATGAATGCAACCCTCCATCTTAAAGCCAAATGATCCGTGCAATAATATTTGTTTTTCATTTTATTTTTCTCCTCTCACTCTGCTGATTCCGACCCCCTAAAA